>NC_092803.1:92137847-93422847 GCF_040954645.1 Diabrotica undecimpunctata | reverse complement strand
GAATTTGGCAACGAAGCAGGGACAAAGAAGAAAAGGAAGAAAACTTAAGAAAAGGATAAAGGAAGTCAATACCGGGGATTCCTCAAAAGAAGAGATGAGCCCCGAAGAAGAAGAAGAAATAGTGTCAACAAAGGCAAATGAAAAGGATATGATTGAAACAGTGGTATTTAAGGAAGAGATTGATGAAAAAGAGGAGGAAGAATGTGCGATAAATATGTGTCAAGAATCTGAGGAAAAGGAAAGAAAATCGATATGTGGAGAAGAAAAAGAAAATGAGGTACGTCTGATGTTAAAAGAACACGAAACTTTAATAAATGAGGAAAACAGAGTGGCAAAAAAGTACGAACATTCATTTGAGGTTAAAAACTTGGGAAACTTTCAATCAAAGACTTACCCGATCCCATATAAATATCGACAACACGTGAAAGAAGAAATTAATAAAATGTTGAAAGACTCTTCTTTATTGTTTTTGCATAAGTGTTTGGAGAAGTGAATCAGGTGTTTTTGTGTAGTCTGCAGGAGGTTTGCAGAGACGTTAGGAAGGAGCCGAGGTGCCAAAGAGGGGAGATCACATCGTTGAGGAGACTGGACTTTTGTGGGTATGTGCCAACATACAATTCAATAAGAAAAAAAAAGCTGTAAGTGTTTTGTACAATTGAAATTGGTATCTGTGAACGATCTGTGTTGACATTATGGTCATTATCATTCAAATTTAAAGAATTGAGTTTTGTTTGACTAATCAGAAGTTACAGTTTTGTTGGATTTTATTTCAAGTAAAAGAAAGTTTAAGTAAAATTGGTTTTCACTTATTATAAATTTATGTAGATTTAAAATCTTATTATTATAAAAATTTCATTTATTTTCTTGTATGCTGATTGATAAGATAACGGCAGAATTTGAAAATTGTTTTATTCTTTTTCATATAAAATAAAGAATGCTTAAATTTTGGTAATATACTATTTTCTTTTTATTATCCTTCTTCTCTATCTCGATAAAGGACAACTAGAAAATATATATATATATATATATATATATATATATATATATAAATATATATATTTTTATATATTTATCTATATATATATATATATATATATATATATATATATATATATATATATATATATATATATATATATAAAGAAAGTCGTGTTAGTTACACCACTTATAACTCAAGAACGGCAGAACAGATTTGGCTGAAATTGGTAGCTCCCGTATGACTTGACATGAAACGTCAGTCACTATAAAACGTGGTATAACAAAAAATAATCAGACTTGGAATAACAAAACGCAAATGACAGCTATGTAATTGACGTAAAATGACAGATATGTAATGACGTATGGATGACAATTTGATATTTGTAAGAAATCAATATTAAAACTATTTCTATTAAATAAATAATTAACAAGTGGATTGAAGTGAAGTTTAATTAATAATGCCGCGACCAAGACGATCGAATCTTTCCCGACAAAGCCGTAATTGAAGTGAAGTGAAGTTTAATTAATAATGCCGCGACCAAGACGATCAAATCTTTCCCGACAAAGCCGTAATGCAAGAAGAATACAAAATACTGCAAATGAAAGGACTGAAGAAGAACAAGACATTGCACGTGAACAGCGCCGCGATAGTATGGCTCGACTTCGTGCTTCTCAATCACGGGAGCAAAGTGAAGCAGCCCGTGAAACAGCTCGGTTGGCAATGCAGAATCGTCGAGCGAACAACAGAAGGCAACAAATAGATAATTTGCGACGCAGAACAAGATATTTAGCTGATTTGAATCGAGCAGCGTTTCGATACGATTGCAGCAATGATTACAGCTTGCATCCTAGCGTTTGCATTGGGCAAATGGACGTTGTTTGCGAGTATTGTGGTGCATTAAAGTTTTCCGGAGAAACGCCTGGATTATGCTGCCTTAATGGTAAAGTGAAATTGCCAGTGTTGACTCCGCCACATGAGCCATTGTATTCATTGCTTTGTGGCGAAACACAAGAATCACGCCACTTTCTTGCAAATACTCGAAAATACAATAGTTGTTTCCAAATGACGTCATTTGGGGCAGACATTATCGAAGAAGGAGGATTTAATCCGACATTTAAGGTATTTATTTTTGTACTTACATAGAATGTAGTTAAAGAATAACTTACTTTATCTATTGGTATGTATTATATTTGCTAATACTGAACTCTACTCTCCCACAGAAAAAGTGTTTATAACCCAGTTAATACTGTCTGGTTTTTATTTTGTAGATACAAGGACAGATTCACCATCGAATTGGATCATTACTACCTTTCGAAGATACACAGAATAAATTTTTACAAATACATTTCATGGGCAACATGGAA
Source organism: Diabrotica undecimpunctata (assembly GCF_040954645.1). NCBI lineage: Eukaryota > Metazoa > Arthropoda > Insecta > Coleoptera > Chrysomelidae > Diabrotica > Diabrotica undecimpunctata. The sequence goes on along the minus strand of NC_092803.1, from coordinate 93,420,504 downwards.
GAACAACTTGATCGACGCCTAGAGATCAATGCAGGAATTAAGCGAGCAATTATTCAAGACTTGCAGTGTCTGCTTCATGAACATCATGCGTTGGTCAGGTTGTTTAAGAGTGCTTTAGAGCGCATGCCAAATGATGACTATAAAGTTGTCATCAAAGCAGATAAACGACCATCTCGAACACACGAACGCACATTTAATGCTTCAACAGTAGACGAAGTTGCCATCCTGATTGTTGGTGAACAATTGGAAAAACGCGATATTGTGCTTACACGTCGCGATACTGGGCAACTGCAACAAATATCTCAAACTCATCGATCATATGACGCATTGCAATACCCACTGATGTTTTGGCAAGGAGAAGATGGATATTATTTTAATATTAAAATGATAAATCCATTGAATGGTAAAGTATCAGTATCTTAATAATGGTTAATGTCTGTATTATTTGTCTTTGAAATGGTTAATTATCAAATTTTTAATTTCAGGTGAAGAAACTACAAAGAAAGTTAGCTCAATGAATTATTATTCATATCGTTTGATGATTCGTCAAAATGCTGACAACTATTTGCTGCGGTTTCGTCGATTGTTTCAGCAGTATTGCGTTGACATGTATGTAAAAATAGAAACGGAACGTTTAACATTTATTAGGTTGAACCAAGCCAAACTGCGTTCTGAGGAGTACATCCATTTACGTGATGCAGTTAGTACTGAAGGAAATGCAGCTAATATTGGTCGATTAACTATTCTGCCGGCGACGTACATTGGTAGCCCACGTCATATGCATAAATATGCACAAGATGCAATGACATATGTTCGTCATTACGGCCGGCCAGATCTCTTTATTACTTTTACCTGTAATCCAAAATGGATAGAAATTACTCAATTGCTGCTTCCCGGACAAATATCAAATGATAGACACGACATCACAGCACGTATATTCAGGCAAAAAATTCGGTCCCTGATGAACTTTATTGTTAAACAACGCGTCTTTGGAGATACTCGATGCTGGATGTATTCAATCGAATGGCAAAAGCGAGGCCTGCCACACGCACACATTCTTATTTGGTTAATGGAAAGAATTCAGCCTGACCAAATAGATGATATCATATGTGCCAAGATTCCTGATCATGAAGTCGATCCAGACCTACATGATGTTGTTACTACTAATATGATTCATGGACCGTGTGGTGCCATCAATCCCCAATCACCTTGCATGGTCGATGGAAAGTGCTCTAAACGATATCCACGGAAATTAACGGCGGAGACTGTCACTGGCAACGATGGGTATCCGCTGTATCGGCGTCAATCACCAGATGACAACGGTCGAACTGTCACAACGAAAGTGAAAAGAATGGATTTCGTTGTCGACAACAGTTGGATTGTTCCATATTCGCCACTTATTTCTAAAACGTTCAAGACACATTGCAACGTTGAATACTGCAATTCAGTTAAGTCCATAAAATATATTTGCAAATATGTCACGAAAGGCAGTGATATGGCGGTTTTTGGATTGCAATCCTCAAATACCAACGATGAAATTTCACGCTATCAAGTTGGTCGTTATGTGAACTGTAATGAAGCGATTTGGCGTATATTCGCATTTCCAATTCACGAACGTCATCCTACTGTTATACATTTGGCGGTGCATCTGGAGAATGGTCAACGAGTATATTTCACGGCTTCGAATGCTACGCAATGTGCTGAAACACCTCCAGCAACTACATTGACCAGTTTTTTTGCAATCTGCCAAAGCGATCAGTTTGCACGAACTTTGCTTTACTCGGAGATGCCACGTTATTATACTTGGAATGCTTCATCCAAGAATTTTCAAAGACGGAAGCAAGGTGATGCGGTTCCTGGGTATCCAGATGTGCGTTCTACTAATGCTCTTGGTCATATGTATACAGTTCATCCAAAGAATGATGAATGTTTCTATTTGCGGTTGTTGCTGGTAAATGTGCGTGGGCCAACTTCATTTGAGACACTACGAACTGTTAATGGTGTAATATTCCCAACATATCGTGCTGCATGTGAAGAATTGAACTTATTAGAAAACGATACCCATTGGGATACGACAATCGCTGAAGCCATTATCTCTGCATCTCCAAGTCAGATACGCACATTATTCGCTATCATAATTTTGACATTCTTTCCATCAAACCCATGTAACCTGTGGCACAAATACAAGGATAGTATGTCAGAAGATATTTTACATCAAAGTCGTGTCAGTTCCAGAAATCACGATATTGAGATGAATGAGGAGATACATAATCGTGCTTTACTCTTGATCGAAGATATGTGTTACCTCATGTGCGGTAATTTATTAATCAGGTTAGGAATGCCAGCGCCAAATCGTGAAATGAATGACGCATTTCAATCGAGAATTGGAACGGGAACGTGAATATGATCACCAGGAATTAGATTTAGTAGTTCAAAGGAATGTACCCCTGTTGAATTACCAACAAAAGGAAGTTTATGATACTTTAATGAAGGCAATCGCTGATGAAAATGGTGGTTTATATTTCCTAGATGCCCCTGGTGGAACTGGCAAGACATTCCTTATGTCATTAGTTTTAGCAACTGTTCGGGCGAGATCCAACATAGCGGTTGCAGTTGCTTCTTCTGGAATAGCAGCCACATTGTTAGAAGGATGCCGTACGGCTCATTCAGCATTCAAATTACCGTTAAATCTTCAAACTATTGAAGAACCAACGTGTAATATTGCAAAACACTCAGCAATGGCCAAAGTTTTAGCGGCATCGAAAATCATCATCTATGACGAATGCACAATGGCGCATAAACGTGCATTAGAAGCACTTAACCGAACATTAAAAGATTTACGCAATGACTCGAGATGTTTTGGAGGAGCAATGATTTTACTGTCTGGCGATTTCCGCCAAATACTGCCAGTAATTCCAAGATCTACGGCTGCCGATGAAATAAACGCTTGCCTCAAATCGTCAAATCTATGGGGCTATGTGAAGAAACTGCAGCTGACAACAAACATGAGAGTTACATTGCTTAATGATACATCTGCTGAAGATTTCTCGGAGCAATTGCTGACTATCGGTAATGGTCAAGTACCTGTCGATGAATCGAGCGGATTAATATCATTTCTAAATAATTTCTGTAATTTTGTCTCATCAAAAGACGAACTTATCAACAATGTATTTCCAAATAATATTTCTAACTACAAAAATAATGAATGGTTGAGTGAGCGAGCAATTTTAGCGGCTAAGAATAAAGATGTAGATGACCTGAACTACATAATTCAAAATAAGATCATTGGAACAATGCATTCATTCAAATCTATTGACTGCGTCACAAATGAAGATGAAGCCACCAACTATCCAATTGAATTTTTAAACTCTTTGGACGTGCCTGGCTTACCACCGCACAATTTACGCCTAAAGGTTGGCTCCGTAGTAATCATGCTTCGAAACATAAACCAAAAAAAACTGTGCAACGGTACGCGTTTGGTGGTTAGTAAATTGATGAACAATGTAATTTACGCTACGATAATGATAGGAAAATTCAAAGGTGAGGAAGTTCTCATTCCGAGGATCCCGATGATCCCAACCGATATGCCGTTTGAATTTAAAAGACTTCAATTTCCGATACGTCTTGCATTTGCCATGACCATCAACAAATCACAAGGCCAATCCTTAAAAGTTTGTGGTTTAAATCTAGAACATTCATGTTTTTCCCATGGTCAATTATACGTGGCATGTTCACGGGTCGGAAGACCATCTGCGTTGTTTTTTTTTGCGCCTGATAATAAAACAAAAAATGTCGTGTATCACAAGGTACTTAAGTGAAGAGCAACCTATATACTAAAATACAGAAATAATAATGAATGATTAATGTAGTTATTTAATTTTTTTTTGTATTTTTTCCAATAAAAACACAATCTGCTTATTTATTGCCATTAAGGCGGAACAAAGTTCGCCGGGTCAGCTAGTATATATATATATATATATATATATATATATATATATATATATATATATATATATATATATATATATATATATATATATATATATATAACAAGAAAAAGGATAATATATATACAGGGTGGTCCTTAAGTAATTGTACAAAAAGAAACGGTATATTCTACACTTTAAAATATTACGATTTAAGCCAAATTGCTCTAATAAAATGTTGATATTAAGAAAGATACAGTGTGTTAAAGTGGAAATTTAAAATTTTAATTTTCGCCATAACTTTCATATTTGTGAACATTTATCTATAAAAATTCATAACTAAGTACTATTAAACATCAGAAATTATAATTTAATCCATACTTTAATGTAGCTAATAGAGGGCGCCACATATGCCACATATGTGGCATACATTTGTACTTAACTTTTTTGATCTTTAAGTTACGGGTGTTTGTAATAAACAATATTAAAGATACATTATTTTAACCAAAAAAAGGTAGACCTGTTAATAACTTCAAAACTTAACAGTTTTCGAGATAATCGCATTTTACAAATCAACTACCTAATTCTGATTTAACGCAGTTACTCCAGGCAACGAAAGAAAGTTAAACAAAAACATCAATACTTTTGAATTTTGGTATAAAATGCCTTTAATAAAGTTAATATTTAACGAAATATTAAATAAAATAAATATATCAGCAGGATAGTTAATAGTAGGATCTGACAAATTAACAGAATAACTGGATTTATCAAACATTTTACATTTTGTATTAAATTAAAGTCATAATTAAAATATTTTATTTAAAAACCAAATTAAGAAATAGTTAAACTAAATAACATTAAACTTTTTGTCAAAGTAAGTGTTGTAAATGTCCACCATTTTCTTTAATTTATTTGTCAATACATTCCATAAAAGATCGTCTTATATTAAATAGCATCATTGGTTCTAAATAAACTGCTGCAGTATTTATAATAAGTATTATAAGTATAATATATAATAAACATAATATAATAATAAGGTATTCTTTTGGGATTTTTATGCATTAAGTAATTATATTAATATCTCACCATATGACCAAGGAATATGACTACCACGAACAATCCAACGTTCAGGAAAGTTGCATTTAATTATGTTCTCACTGCCCTCTCTTTATAATGTGTTGGTGTACCATCTTGCATAAACCACATATTTCGCCTTAAGTTTGATGACAATTCTTCCAATAAATCAATAAAATCATTTTATAAAAAATGTAAATAAATCTCACCATTCAAATTACAAAGTAACTCGCATGTCCGTAAAAAATAATTACAAATGGTACCAAACCATACGATATGCATTTTAAACATGAATTTTAAATCAACGTATGGTTTGGAACCATTGGTAATTATTTTTGTCAAGGAGACAAAAGTAGGAACTCGTGTACCTGTGACATCCATAATCCGCCAGACGACAACATCTGATAATTCCGACGACAAATTCGACCAAATGGTTGCAGTTGCTGGAGAAAAGGAAATATTAAGGGAATTTCTTCGGCAGTATCGGTATATTTTCGTACGGAAAGGAGGAAAGACGGGAAGAACTACCATTGTTAAGCATAAAATTGATACTGGTAATGCTAAGCTAATTCGTCAAACAGCTCAGCGATTACCACAGGCGAAAAGAAGGGAAGCTGAAACGATTGTTTAGGAAATGAAAAAAGACGGAGTGATAGAACCTTTTACGAGCCCATGGGTCTCTCCGGTGGTCCTGGTTAAGAAGAAAGACTGAACGACGAGGTTCTGTGGGGATTACCGTTTGCTGAACAACGTTACCGAAAAAGATAGTTATCCTCTGCCTCGGATCGACGACACATTGGACACATTGGCTGGAAGTACATTGTTTTCTACTTTGGATTTGAAGTCTGGATACTGGCAGGTAGAAGTGGACCAAGTAGATAAAGAGAAGACAGCCTTCATCATCAGGATCTGGATTATGGCAATTCAACGTTATGCCATTTGGACTCTGTAATGCTCCTGCGACATTTGAAAGGCTTATGGAAAATGTGTTGAAAGGGCTATCTAGGAAAACATGCCTGGTTTATCTAGATGAGATAAACGTCTTGGGGGAGACATTTGAAGACCACCTGAAGAATGTAGAAAACATTTTTAATCAACTTAAAGCTGCCCAATTAATGTTGAACCCCCAAGAAGTGCCAGCTATTTCAAAGTAAAGTCAATTATCTGAGTCATATAGTCAGGTAGAGAAGGAGTGGCCGTGGATAAGGGAAAAATCAATTTCATTAAGCAATGGCCAGAACCAACTGACAAGCATAAAGTGAAAAGTTTTCTTGGATTATGTACTTACTACCGGAGGTTTATTAAGAAGTTTGCAGATATCGCTAAGCCATTAACGCGACTTACAGAGGAAGCAAGAGACTACCGCTGGGATACAGACTGCCAAAATGCCTTTGAGACCTTAAAAGAGCATTTAATCACAGAACCAATTTTAGGGTATCCACTGCCAGAAGAAGAGTTCATCTTAGATACAGATGCAAGTAATGTGGGAATTGGAGGAGTGCTGTCTCAGATTCAAGGGGGACAGGAACGAGTCCTTGGATATTTTAGTAATGTTCTTTGAAAACCTGAGTTATTATTATTGCGTCACGAGAAGAGAACTTCTAGCAGTAGTGAAATTAGTAGAACACTTCTATCAATACCTCTATGGAAGGAAGTTTATAATCCGAACCGACCATGCCGCCCTTAAGTGGTTAATGCAGTTTAAGAATCCAGAGTGTCAGATAGCCAGTTGGATCGAACGACTCCAAGAATACGATTTTAAGATTGAGTACCGGGCCGGAGTTAGCCACAGAAACGCTGATTCTCTTTCCAGAAGGCCATGCCCAGCAAAGTGTTCCCACTGCATCAAAACGGAATCCAAGGAAGCAGCAGTGCTAAGAACAACGATGGTCAACAACGACTGGACGCGTACTAAGATTAGGGAAGAACAAGAGAGAGATCCAATTATACAGAAAATTCGAAAATGGAAAGAGGAAAACCGTCGACCACCTTGGGAAGAAATATCAAACCTATGCTCAGTAGTTAACACGTATTGGGCCCAGTGGGACTCATTTATTATGGAAGATAGCTTGCTCAAACGAGTACTGGAAAATGATGACGGTTCAGAGAAGAGAAGTCAGTTGGTGATCCCAAAGAGCAGAATAGCCGAAGTACTTTGTCAGTTACACAACAGTCCATCAGGAGGGCATTTCGGTGCAAATAAAACCCTTAAGCAAATTTGGAAACGGTTTTATTGGATGAACAGTTCCGACGACGTAAAAGACTGGTGTAAGAAATGTACTATTTGCGTTACGAGTGACGGGCCTTACCGAAAAAGGAGAGCTCCTATGAGACAATATAATGTTGAAAGCTCATTTGAAAGAATAGCATTGGACATTCCTGTGCCATTTTCAGAAAGTGAAAATGGAGGCAAGTATATATTGGTAGTAATGGATTACTTTACTGTGGGTCGAGATTTACGCACGTCCATACCAGAAGACCGCCACGATTGCAGATAAGTTGATCCAAGAATATGTTAGCCGATTTGGAGTACCTTTGGAGATCCATAGTGACCAAGAAAGGAACTTCGAAAGCGATCTATTCCAAGGAATATGTGATAGACTAGGCATGAATAAAACAAGAACTATAGCATATCATTCGCAATCAGACGGTATGGTAGAACGGATGAATAGGACAGTTGGCAAGTATTTGACAAAGATGGTCTCCGATTACCAGCGAGACTGGGACCAATATCTTCCGTTCTTCACAATGGCCTACAGATTTGTTGTTAACGAATCAACAGGCCAGACACCAGCCAGAGTCCTATTCGAACGCGAGATGCGACTACCTTGTGATCTAGAGTTTGGGTGTCGACCTGGAGAAGATGTACCAGGTAAGGATTATGTGATTGAATTACGAATAACAAGAAGAATGGACGATGTACACGAGTTGGTCTGTTCCCATCTTCAGATCGCTAGTGACCGAATAAAGAAACGGTACGATACGCAAGCCGAAAAGGGGTGCTTTAAGAAGAACGACAAAGTCTGGCCCTATAATCCCAAGAAGCGAAAAGGTTGTTCTCCCAAGTTGCAGCAGTTTTGGGAAGGTCCATACCTCATTATGGAGAAGATCAACGATGTCATCTACCCAATAAGCAAGATTCCGAGGGGAAAGCCTATGATAGTATACCATAACCGTCTGGCGTCTTTTGAAGGTGACTACGACGAAGATGAAGAAGTGGATAAATAAATTAAATAATTTTTAAACTATTTGACCGATTTGGGATGAAATTTCGCACAAATTTAAAAAACGGTAATTCCTTGATGTTTAAATGTATTAATAACATTTTATTTTGTTAATAAAAAAATAATAAAATTTATAAATTTTTGCAAAACAACTGCTTTTTGCAAATATCTACGTAAATTATTTATCAATTTTAATTTAAAAAAAAGGGGAAATAAAGATATTCTTGATATAAAAAAATGATATAAATATTGTTTATGTAAAATATAAGGGAGAAAACTTATGGACAAAAAATCATATTGTGACGTGAAATTATTGTTTAAAAAAACGCAAGGTAAAAATACGAGTACTTTTTCATCTATTCTCCATCTAGTAACCCCCACCTATGTATTAAAAGCTTCAGATATCTGCGAAAAACTGTTCGACCTTTTTTTAATCAGACTGGGCTATTAATAAATAATGTCATTGAGACAACAGTCAGCAAGGAAAAATACAAAGGAGTATCTTATTTTAATTTAAATAAACAAATAAAAAAATCTACCTGGACAAATATTAATAGCTTCATTAAATGCAAATATAATAAAAAAAATGTTATTTTTTTAAAAAACAGTATTAAATTAAAAAAATAAATATTGTTATGGATCAGTTTATCAATCAGAAATAGAATAAAGAATTTTTTTATTATTTTAATATACCGCGGGCATATAAGCTAAAATACAACCCTGTACTTATTTGTAATAGTTAGAATAAGAGAAGACATTGTTTCCGTGACGGAACAGTTTTTCGTTGAAAGACTGAGTGAATGGTGAAAGGACAATGGAACCCGTATAATTATATATTTAAGGAATAAACTTTGTAATTGTATTTTGCGGTGGACATTTTTCGAAAGTAAATAAGAATTAGATTTAGATATGAGATAACAAGAATTTTGAAGCTTATTTCTGTTGAAAAAGGCAAAATTGTTAATGGTTTCTGAAAAGTAATTTGAGTGAAAGTAGTTTATTTGTTTTAAATATTATGTTGGAAATTTTCTAAATCGGAAATAAGTGGGAAAGATGAATGCTTATGATTGGTTTAAAAAGGAATGATGGGGAATGAGAGAATGGAAAAGGTTGTCTGGGGAGATTGAAAAGATTATTATGTTACCGGCAGACCAGAAGAGAAGACGTGTTTTTCGTGTAGTCAATCTGAGTACCAGTGTTTTTGTGTATTAGTGAAAAAGGTGGAAGCTGAGAGCAGATCAAAATCGAGAAGATTAATACCTCTTTTGAGTCTGCATAGTCCACGAGATATAATTGAGAAAGAAAGGAGAATTTGTGAATAAAGAGTACCGGTCAAAAGAGGCTTGGGCTTGTGTTTTCGGAGGAGTAGTTTGCTGGTATGCGGTTTGCATCGATGCTGAGAACGGGAAAGATTTGATGGTAGCCGGACATAATCAATCAAGGAAGGAACTGTGGTTTGATCGAGAGGAGACATCATTGGTGTAAAAAAATAAAGGTCAGTCAAATAATTTGAATGAAAGAAAACCTCTAAGATATTCTAAAGATAAAATCAAATATAAACATACGAACTAAGATTCCAAGTTTCAAAGAGTTATTTTTTTTGTGAATAAATTATATTTTTATATGGTCATGTTTTTTGTAGATATTATTATAAAACAGATCAATAGATAGTTTGTAATTAAAATTAAATTTAGAGTATAGGAGTTTGTTGGGAAAGATAATTGCCCACAAAAGTTATTTATTAATAGTCATCGTATTGCTTATTGAAAATAAATAATAATTTGTGTGCATATTTATATTGTTTTAATGTTACTTCCGTTTCCTGTTCTATCCCGATTATAAGCAACTAGGAGATACTGACCCACTAGAAGAGATATATAAAGTAAACTGATTAAAGTAAAATTAAGAAGGCACCCTCAGAATATTAAATAGTAATTGATTTGTATGACTCTGCATAAATTAGTAAATTAATTAATTAAATAATTGGATTAATTAAATTAGTGTTAATTAATAATAAAACATCATAAAGCAGATCACAACAACATGGCGAGCCAACGTGGGGCTTAAAAGTATCTCTAGTTGTGAATTTGAAGGATCAGAAACGGAAAACAGGTGATTGAGAGAATTTATTTGCCCGTCGGAAAGAATTTGATATATTTATTTGAAAATTTATGAAATTATTTGAGTTATTTTATCTAGGTACAATTTTACATTTATTCTATTTTTGATTGATTTAATTTTTTGATGAATTTAAAATTTATGTGATAAATTGATAATATTTGGGGGAGAAATATTTGTCGTGTTCTGCAACATAGAGAGTGTTGTAAAATTTCACATTTGGCGGGGACAAAAAACAGTAACAAAAAGAAACAACATGTCGACCACAAGGAGTCAAAGCAAAATGCAAGAAAGAAACGAGGATAACAGATTAGAAGAAACAATTGTTGAAGAAGGATCGGATAATGAAGGAAATGCTACAATAATGGAGGAAAGAAAAGAAACAGGGATGCTGGAAAAATTATTAGCAATGATGCAAATACAGACACAAACAATAGAGAAAAACCAAATTGAAACATTAAAGAAAATTGATAGAAATCAACAAGAAACATCACTAAAAATGGATGAAACAAAACAGACAATGGAAGAAAACCAACGGGAAACAAGGCAAGCAATAGAACTAAATAACAGAAATATAGAGCAGCGTTTGGAAAACTATGAACAAAAATTAGAAGAAAATGATAGGAAAATGGAAAAGCGTTTGGACAAATATGAAAATGAGGTAAAAGTCTGTTTAGAAAAAGTCAGAGAAGAAACAGAGAGGAAACTAGAGATGCAGAGAGAATAAATAGAAACTAAAATGAAAGATATTAAGACTGTACAGAAAAAGGAATTAGAACAGTTAGAAACAAAATTTGAAATGGCGTTACAAGAAGACAAGAAAGAAATAGAAAAACAAATTGAGGATATCAGAAAACAACGAGAGACGGGAGACACGAGAGAAGTACTCATCCAAAGTCCGGGTGACATAAAAATACAGTTTGGCGGGGACGTAAAAAAATTACACCCAGTAATTTTCATCAACAATTTAAAAAAGAAAGTACGACATATCGGTAATTTCGAAACAGCAGAGGAAACGATAAGGAACCATCTTAAAGATGAGGCAAGTTTATGGTTTGATAGCAAAGAAGAAGAATTGCAAAATTGGCAAACATTTGAACAAAAATTTCTGAATTATTTCTGGGGGAAAATACAACAGATAGAGATAAACAAGGAATTACAAAATGGGAGATACCAGGATAGTATAGGTATATCAGAAAAAACATATGCCCTACAACTATACAACAATGCAAGACACTTACATTACAACTATTCGTCCGAACAGCTAGTGGAACTAATAGCCAGACATTTTGAAGATACCTTAGAAGATCACATAACTCTACAAAACTACAAATATATTGACAGTTTATGTCAATTCTTACAAATACGAGAAGCAAAATTAAGGGAAAGAAAAATAAGGAGAACGCACGAAAATTATAGACAACGAGAAAAGCAAGACTATAGAGATAGAGGACAAAACTTTAGGAGAGAGTACACAAGAAGAGAATTTGTCCCGAGGAGGGAAAATGAAAGTAGAGACAACGGAAGAGTAAACTATGAACAAAGAAATCGGCAATGGAACGAAAACAGATATCGAGAGAACCAGAATAGAAACAACACTCGCACATATCAGGAAAACCGAAATAATAATAGAACGAATGAACCGGAAAATCGCGGAAACCGATACGGGTCAGAGAGACCAAGAGAAAATAGAAGAGCGGTCAACAACACACACATAGAGGAATATGAGGATGAAAGACAAAGCGACAGAAGTAGAAGCGAACAAGAACAGCAAGCGTCTTGTCACGAAGGCGCTCACTAAAGACAAAGAAACAAACAGGAATTTTTTGTCACCTGAAGGAATTTATTAAATTGGCAGAAAATAAGGACAAAATAAGTGGAACAAATCTAAAATTTGTAGATGGTTTTATCAACGAGACACCGATTAAAATTATGATTGATACTGGATCGGAAATTACACTGATCAACAGAAAACTAATAGAGGAAGTTAATTTAACGAATTTGATTTACAAAATTCCCAAGGTAAATTTAGTGGGCGCAAATAAACGGACTTTGGCAACGATAAATGAAGGAATACGAATAAAAGTACGATTGGATAAGAAATTTTATGCACTACAATGTGTTGTGATGCCAAACATGTCGCATGATATGATCGTAGGAGTGGATGAATTGGAAGAAAAACATGTGGTGATAGATTTCAAAAATAACACGATGAAAATCACAGAGGAATAAGAAGAAGAACAGGACAGTAAGGAAATGGAAAAGGAAAATGAGAAACGGAGAAATGATTTAGACAAAGAACAAACGGTGGAAATGAATTTGGCAATGAAGCAAGGACAGAGAAGAAAGAGGAGATTGGCAAAAGAAAGTGAAAAGTGGGTTTCCTCAAAAGAAGAGATGAGCCCAGAAGAAGAAAAAGAAGAAAGATTAACAGAAGAAGACGAAAAAGGTACAATTAAAACAGTGGTATTTGAAGAAGTCTGCGAAATGGAGGAGGCAGAATACAAAATAAATGTGTGTAAAGAAATTGAGGAAACAGAAAGAAAATTGATATGTGGAGAAGAAAAGGAACAGGAATTGCGTGTAATATTGAGAAAGTATGAAGATTTAATAAATGAAGAAAACAGAGTAGCCAAAAAGTATGAACATTCATTTGAGGTGAAAGGCTTAGGAAATTTTCGATCGAAAACTTATCCGATCCCATATAAATACCGACAGGAGGTGAAAGGAGAAATTAACAAAATGTTAGAAGATCAAATCATAGAGAGATGTGACTCGCCGTACATCAACCCAATCGTGATTGTGAAAAAAAGCAGTGGAGAATTGAGGCTCTGTTTGGATGCCCGGAATATAAATCAACACACGGTATCTCAATATGAATCACCTCTCAACATCGAAGCTATTTTTGGGAGAATTACGGGAACACACATGTTTTCTAAAATTGATTTGAAACATAGTTTTTGGTTAATACCGTTAGCAGAAAGATGTAGAAATTACACCGCTTTCTCAATCGATGGTATTGTATACCGATTTAAAGTAGTACCTTTTGGATTACAAAGTGCGTGTGCAGCATTGGTAAGAGCTCTCCATACAATATTAAATAAATATGAAGATTTCATAGTGCACTACATCGACGACTTACTCATTTTTTCACCAGATACATCAAGTCATTTGGAACACATACAGATTATTTTGGGAGAATTGGACAAGGCCGGATTAAAACTGAATATTGAAAAATGTCAATTTTTTCAAAAAGAAGTGATATATTTGGGATTTAAATTGGACACACAAACAGTTAGTTTAGCCGAGGACCGGGTAAAACTCATAGATGAATACCCAAGACCAACGAATTTAAAAACATTGAGAGGTTTTCTCGGGACGATCAACTATTTTAAAAAACTAATTCCTGATTTAAGCCAGAAGGAAATTCCTCTAATCAAATTATTGAAGAAGGGTGTTAAATGGAATTGGAAAGAAGAACAAGAGAAAGCTTTTCAAATTTTAAGAGGAATTCTCGAAAGGAACGAAAATATATCATCCCATGTACAATTTGCCTTTCATACTACGAACTGATGCATCCATACAAAAATTTGCGGGAGTTTTGTCGCAAATAAAAAACAATCAAGAAGTGCCGATTTGTTTTATTTCCCGGGTGACAAAAACACACGAAAGAAAATACAGTGTGACTGAACTAGAGTTTGATAGCGTACTTTTCTGTGTAAATAAATTAAGATTTTATCTGTTGGGAGCAAAATTCACAATCGAAACTGATCATGCAGCTTTGGTACATATAATGAAAAATCGTCTGGTTAACAATCGTATACATAGAGGCATTTTGTTACTACAGGAGTATGACTTTGAGTTTCGATATATAAAAGGAAAAGACAACATTATAGCTGACGCTCTCACAAGGGATGAAGACTCGGGGAAAAAGGAAGTAATTGCTTTTCATGTAGGACTGAACATTTTGACACAAGAGGAAGGTGTATTTTCGTTAAACAAAATTAGAACAAATCAAGAAGACCTGGAAGAAAGAGAAAAAAGAAGAGCGGAGAGTAAAAACGGTATATTTTTCAAACGAATTGATGGAAAGGAACTATACGTGATAACACAGACATTGGCAGAAAGGATCATACAGAAATTACACGAGGACAATGGACATATCGGCAGCAGGAAGGTTTGGCTGGTTTTTCGCGAAAACTATATATGCCGAAAAGATTACCGGATTGCAAAAGAAGTTACCCAAAGATGTGAAACATGTCAAAAATATAAAAGCAGAAATTTCCGAAATGAAAATGTGGCTAAAAATATTGTATCCCACCAAAAATTAGACATTGTAGCAATAGATATGTTAAGTGATCTGATAATGACCACGCAGAGGAACAAACATATTTTGGTGATGGTAGATATTTTTTCGAAATATGTAAAGCTATACACATGCCGTACGACAAAGGGGGAAGAAATTATGAGAAAAATAGACAATTTTATAACCACCGTAGGAACACCAAGGAAAATTATTTTAGACAATGCTACGTATTTCCGGAGTGACCGATTCAAGAGACAGTTGCAAGACAGGGGAATAGGGACAAATTTTGTTAGTATCCGACATCCTAAAAGTAATCCGTCAGAACGTTTTATACAGGAGACTACAAAATTCCTCCGCATTGCTGCCATTGGACAACATCGACGATGGGATAGGAAAGTGGCAGAAATCGAAAACTACTTGAACACCACTCCAAGTACAGTGACAAAAGAGACGCCGGAATATGTCATGAATGGTATTATTCCAGTACGGCCATGGGAAGAACCGGAGCAGAGAGAGTATTAAATAGTATTGGAAACTGTTCGAAGGAGGCTGCAGCGCAGTAATGAAAAATATCTCCAAAGGCAAATCCAGAATAGAAAACGAAGACCAGTGACTTTCCAGAAGGGAGAAAAGGTGCTTGTAAGGGCGTTACGAGTATCAAATCTCACGGGGGACGTGTGTGCAAAGCTAATGCCTATTTTCGAGGGTCCATACATCATACAAAATGAAAATAGAATAAACAGCTATGTTCTTAGACATGTAGAATCAGAAAAGATACGAGGAGTTTACAATATCCAGGATGTGTACAAATACCATGAATAAAAATAGTATAGATTTTAAGATGGAGTAATAAAAATTTAGGATAGGATAAAATGACTACCAAAGAAAAATTTTGTGTTGAGAGAAAATAATATTTTTTTTGGTTACACTTAAAAAAAAGAATATTTGTATCTCAAAACAAGGCGGGGATTTGTTATGGATCAGTTTATCGATCAGAAATAGAATAAAGAATTTTTTTATTATTTTAATATACCGCGGGCATATAAGTTAAAATACAACCCTGTACTTATTTGTAATAGTTAGAATAAGAGAAGACATTGTTTCCGTGACGGAACAGTTTTTCCTTGAAAGACTGAGTGAATGGTGAAAGGACAATGGAACCCGTATAGCTATATATTTAAGGAATAAACTTTGTAATTGTATTTTGCGGTGGACATTTTTCGAAAGTAAATAAGAATTAGATTTAGATATGAGATAACAAGAATTTTGAAGCTTATTTCTGTTGAAAAAGGCAAAATTGTTAATGGTTTCTGAAAAGTAATTTAAGTGAAAGTAGTTTATTTGTTTTAAATATTATGTTGGAAATTTTCTAAATCGGAAATAAGTGGGAAAGATGAATGCTTATGATTGGTTTAAAAAGGAATGATGGGGAATGAGAGAGTGGAAAAGGTTGTCTGGGGAGATTGAAAAGATTATTATGTTACCGGCAGACCAGAAGAGAAGACGTGTTTTTCGTGTAGTCAATCTGAGTACCAGTGTTTTCGTGTATTAGTGAAAAAGGTGGAAGCTGAGAGCAGATCAAAATCGAGAAGATTAATACCTCTTTTGAGTCTGCATAGTCCACGAGATATAATTGAGAAAGAAAGGAGAATTTGTGAATAAAGAGTACCGGTCAAAAGAGGCTTGGGCTTGTGTTTTCGGATGAGTAGTTTGCTGGTATGCGGTTTGGATCGATGCTGAGAACGGGAAAGATTTGATGGTAGCCGGACATAATCAATCAAGGAAGGAACTGTGGTTTGATCGAGAGGAGACATCATTGGTGTAAAAAAATAAAGGTCAGTCAAATATTTTGAATGAAAGAAAACCTCTAAGATATTCTAAAGATAAAATCAAATATAAACATACGAACTAAGATTCCAAGTTTCAAAGAGTTATTTTTTTTTGTGAATAAATTATATTTTTATATGGTCATGTTTTTTGTAGATATTATTATAAAACAGATCAATAGATAGTTTGTAATTAAAATTAAATTTAGAGTATAGGAGTTTGTTGGGAAAGATAATTGCCCACAAAAGTTATTTATTAATAGTCATCGTATTGCTTATTGAAAATAAATAATAATTTGTGTGCATATTTATATTGTTTTAATGTTACTTCCGTTTCCTGTTCTATCCCGATTATGAGCAACTAGGAGATACTGACCCACTAGAAGAGATATATAAAGTAAACTGATTAAAGTAAAATTAAGAAGGCACCCTGAGAATATTAAATAGTAATTGATTTGTATGACTCTGCATAAATTAGTGAAATAATTAATTAAATAATTGGATTAATTAAATTAGTGTTAATTAATAATAAAACATCATAAAGCAGATCACAACAATATATTATAATTATTATTAAATGTTTATGTACCTAACTAATTTGTAATATAATTGTAAAATTCTATAACTTTTTTATGGAAAAATTAAATTAATTGATTTTTCCAGGATGTTCTAATTTTCCTGGAAGGTGAAAGCACAATTCTTATTATTTTGCCGGGCCACCTTAGTTAAAAAAAGAATCCACTTGCTATAGATGATGATACATTGAACATTTTTCCAATACGCTTCATTTGAACGTTCCATTCTCAAAAATAAAACGAAGCTCGAAGAGCCCTTACGTCCAAATTCTTGGCGGTGGTTCACGGGTACCATCTCTTTAGCGAATCATAACTTTTTATTCTTTTACTGCAAATGCAGTCCACAAATCAGATCATAAAATATAGTTTCTCATTTATAAATTTTTTTAGCTCTTTATGTTAATATACAACGAAAATATCATTTATTAAAACAATTTTCTCGGTTTTTATTAGCGATAGAAAATTCTTTTTTTTTTAATATGTATTCTTTTACTAGTTTTTCAGTGAGTCTACTTACAATGTGACATAAAACTGTCAAAGTTACTTTAATTGTTTATAAGCTAAAAAGTCAGCCAATTTTCAAACGGTTTTTTTTTTATAAAATTTTGATTAATTGTTGAAATTTTTTTATGCATCTTAATACAAAAGCCTCAAGTACCTAATCGATAATGACCTTCACTGTTTGGGCCAGTACAGTTATTTAAATAATCGCTCTCAGGGATAAACTAATTGAACATCTTACAAACTATTTATACTCCAACAAAGAAATAATGAAATTAGTCATAGGCGTAAGTTATCGTATAATTTAACTGTCCTTATGGTATATTAAGAACACATAATTAAAAGCAATATTTTTATAAAAAAGGTTAAAGTATTAGAAACGAACATCTAATATATAATCTAAAACACTTAAAGCAACGAACACATTGAGATATATTTTATATTAAACCAAATCTAACAACAAACAGGAAATAATAAGGGATTTTATTAATAAAATATCTTGCACATGCGAAAACTTTTACTTTTAAATTTCAAGACTATTAAATGTGAGAATAAGTAAATAGCAATCTTATATCAAAAATAGCAGATTATCAACTAATCGTTAACAAATCTCAAATGTGTAAACATGTATAGAAATATGGAAATTCGGTTACCAATAATTAAAGAAGTCACCAAACAGAAAATACTAAAACTTAATATCATTATTGAGGCTAAACTAAATATAAGACCGAACATTTATCACATTTAAATAATACCATGAATTATGTCCTAGTTTAGCTTTGAAATTTACAATGGGATTACTAACAACAGAAATTTACTGTTGTGATTGAATGTGGTTGCTTAAATAATACTTTCTTTAATTTTTCCGAGAATTATTAGTAAAATTGATTGTACGTAATCCCATGAACTATCATTCAATAAAGTCGTCCCAGAAACGTACTTACAAAATACTGCCAATATAAATTTAAAGTCATCTAGTTCAAAACGTATCAGATATGTCTAAATTTTAATTATGAATAAGGTAGGTAAATTAAACTTTTAGAGAATTTGTTTATATTTCCAAGTGGCAAAATAAAACAATTTGTTCAATTTGTATTTTAAAGAGAACATCTCTCGAGGTAGATATCTAAACGTCAAATCTAACCTATTTCCAATTAAAAATATGATTTTCCGATAAAAATTGTTGTTATAACAATTTGCAGAGGGGCTAAAGAGCCTATACTATTTTACACAATTTATATGTACATATATCTAGTTTAATAAAAGGGGTAATCATTGACACCTTATAAAAATATAGTTAACTTATATTGACGTCAGAGTAATGTTCAATAAGGCGTAGCAATTTTTAAGTGTTAACCTGCATCAAATCTGGAGTTTTGTGGAAACCTATTTTACGTGAAAACATAATATTTAAATACATATATTTAAATTTAAAATTAATAAATAATAGGGCGTTGAGGTTTAGCAGAGAGGTGAAGGATTAAACTTCTGAAAGAAATATAAAAGAATTGTAATCTGACACCATACTTATTTTAATACAGATCATTTATTTTAAATGTGAATTTTTTAAGAATTCAAGAGTTTTGCTTAAAATATCTTATATTACGAAAAGATTTGGAACGACACATTTAAAATCTCCTTTAGTATTTTTATTATAGAATTTTTCACAGCAATGCCAATCACTCTGTTAAAAATATGATATAATTTTCAATCTTAAAAGCCGGAAAAGAGGCGGCTGGTATTTTTAGCACAAAATATAAGCTTATCGATATTAGTACTTAGAGCGAAATTTTAAACATGTCAGCATTTATTGTGTTAATCCTTACTCACTTTTTTCTTATTGTTATCCGCTCGCCATTGCCAAAAAGACGGCCGTTGGTAAGACATTCTTTTTTTTATAGAAAAAACACTCTCAGTCTCACAAATTGCTGCAGTGTGTGATGTCTGAAATAATTGCGAGAATTTTTCTGGTGGGGGAGTGCTCTGGGACTAGAATTTATATTTAGTCTGTTTTATTGTAATTTCAGTAACAGCTGTTTGGCATTGAACGTTTTGTAAATAACGGGATTCTGAAGCTACATTATTATAGAATTAAAATTTATAATGTCAAACATATTCTTACTGAATAGAAATTTAAAATGTCGTGATTCAAATAAAGAAGATTCTGACCTTGGCAGTTATGAATAATTTCATTTAGTTTTACGCTTTTAAAAGGAAAAATAATACAGGGTGTTTCAAAAAGGTATGTCATAAATTAAATCACGCATTCCGGGGACCAAAATAAATTGATTGAATCCAACTTACCTTAGTAAAAAGTGTACACAAAAAAAGTTACAGCTCTTTGAAGTTACAAAATAAAAATTGTTTTTTTGCATTATCTCCTAAACTACTTGACATTTTGTAATAAAAATGGACACGTTACTTTCTTGTTCTGAAAGCATTTTTCATACAAAAGAAACAACAAAATAAAATCTAAGCGCACAGAAAAATTCTAAGGGGGGTGTGCAGCCCTAAACCCCCCCAAACTTTTGAGTATGTTCAAATCAAATGAATTTTGTGGCATCATTAGTTTAACACATTATTTTTAAAAAAAATTTGCCTCCTATCACTTTTTTCAAAAAACAGTTTTTATTGAGTTACGGCCCTTTTCATTAACCTTTAAAAATTACATGCAACTAAATAAATGGCATAAATGAATAATTAACAAGTACAAAAAATCTCTATAACCTCTATAAATATGATATTACAATAAATGTTCAAAATGACTCCTATTTTCTTCAATACACATTCGGTATCGGTTTAATAAGGAAAACCGAATGCGCTGAAAAATCATATTTTTCTGACGAAATTGATTTGCAGCTTCAATTATTCTAACCCTCAATTGTTGTTCGTCCTCTATTGTTGCAGAATACACTTTCTCTTTCATAAACCCCCAAAAGCAAAAGTGCGTGGGGTTAAGACATGGACTTATGGGTGGCCAAGAAATAGGTGCGTCACGACCCTCCAATCCACCGACCAGGATACTGCCTGCAAAGGTATTCCCGGACTTCATTACTGTAATGCGGTGGAGCGCCATCTTGTAGAAACCACATATTTTGCCTTATTGCAATATTCACTTCTTCCAAATACTCTTGTAAATCGTTTGCCAAAAACTGCAAATAATTATCACCATTTAAATCGTTGGGAAGAAATACTGGCCTATTAGATTGTTATCCATAATTCCTGTCCAAACAATAACTTTGAAAGTTCTTTGGTGATGAGTCGTTTTTTTTTTGGCGTGAGGATTTTCGTCGGCCCAAATGTGCTCGTTATAATGGTTTGTTATTCCATTTCTACTGAAGGTAGCCTCGTCGGTAAACAAAATATTTCTAAATAAAATTAACATTTCGAGTGTTTTCCATTAACAACCAATCGCAAAATCCAATCCTTTTGGGATAATCTTCAACCAATAACTTTTGAACCGTTGTTAAGTAATAGAGTTTAAGCAGCTGATCCTTTAAAACGCCTCCAAACCTTTACGTGAGGAACATTTAGTTGAGCAGCTATTACCCTTGTACTTGTTCCAGGGACTAATTCAATGATTTCTAAAATGTCTTCATCATAGTTGCATCTATTATTGGACGACCACTATTGACAGCAACTTGCGGTTGGAATGTACCCATTTCCCGTAAACGACGATCAATGGTCAGAAATAAACATCTATCGGGTGTATTTTACTGCATAACTCCTTGCGGCTGCTGCACTATTTCCTTGACATTCACCTACGATATTCCCGATAGTTTATTGAAATCATAATTTAATCTGATCCAACTTACCCAAAGTTAAATGCATATCTGCCATTTCCTGAAATGTGTAGGCCATTGTAATATCAAAATTTTTAATATGTATCTTATTTACACAATAAATAATAGCTTCAATTTATTGACTAGGTATTATTGATGGAACTGTTTGTAATTATTGTATCCGTAGAAAATAATTGTAATTTTATGGCCAAGCAGGAAAAAACTAGTTTTTTATGAAAAATGTGATAGGAGGCAAAAAAGTTTTAAAAATAATGTGTTAAACTAATAATGTCACAAAATTCGTTTGGTTTGAAGGTACTCAAAAGTTTGGGGGATTTAGGGCTGCACGCCCCCCTTAAAATTTTTCTGTGCATTTAGATTTTGTTGTTTCTTTTATATGAAAAATGCTTTTAGTACAAGAAAGTAACGTGTCTATTTTTATTACAAAATGTAAGTAGTTTAGGAGATAACGCAAAAAACAATTTTTATTTTGTGACTTCAAAGGGCTGTAACTTTTTTTGTATACACTTTTGTACAAAGGTAAGTTGGATTCAATCAATTTATTTTTATCCCCGAAATGCGTGATTTAATTTATAACATGCCTTTTTGAAACACCCTGTATAAGTAAAACTATGTAGCTTTCCTCTTTGGTAAATTTACTACTATCTATTTATTAAGAGAGAAAGAAATAAAAATGAAAACAATTAGATTAAAATGAATTAAAGGGAGAAAATATAGTCAGATGCATAAAATATCTTTGCTTAAAATGCATAGGACATGTACAGAGACGCCCACACTTAGATATGGTGAGTAGGATAACTAACTGAACACCACTAGGGCCCAGATGTAGAGAAAGGCTGAGAAGATGATGGCTGGATGATGTGGAAGATGATTTAAGAGAAATGAATGGTATAGACTGAAAAGTTTAGTGCAAAAACAGGAAGAAATGAAAAAGAGTCACGCCAACAGCAAAGACACACAGCATGCTATAAATGACAGAGAAATATTGCACCTCACCCAAGAATAGAATTTTGAATGCGATGGCGTTAGCTATAATATTTGCAACACGATATTATCTTAAAAACCAACCAACTACTAATAACTGCACTGCTTGTGCACATAAAATATATCATTCGATAATCATCTGGAGTAGTCCATGATTATTCGAAAATGGCCTGGTCGTATGTTTTGGAATACCTCATTTCGAAGATTCTCATGTATTTGTCATCTTTCTAAGAATTGTATTACATTATACGGCATACGTTGAGAATACGCTATTTGGTTGCACTGCTCCCCTCTTAGATCTGAACGTTCCGATCAGCAATTCTACATGAAGGCAGAGGATGGCGGAATCTACAGGACTCTCCAGCTCTGCATAAACCCCTCAAGAAGAATTAAGAGTCTACTGTCTTTGAAGGACACGATCGCTCCGATTTAATACACAGTCATAAACCAGTGTCTGAGAAGATCACTTCAATCATGCTTCTCACAATCTTTCAATCCAGATTTTCTAGTATATCTAGTATATCTTTGTTTTCAGCCCATCTTTGGTAAAGTCAAATTCTTGATATGATTATTACACACGATTTAGTAATGAGCACACTAATTAGTTAGAGTACGTCATATGTTCTCGTAGCTTACCTTGTCTGTGTAAAACTTCTTGGTCACCATATAAAGCAAAATAGAGTACCATCTAATGGCAGTACTCTTCACACTTTAAGCTGTTGATATTTAACCCATCCAACAGACTGAACTGCTTATTGAATACGAATGAGGTTCCTTTAGTTATCTCGAGGTCTTGGTCAACACAGTGGCCTATGGAGATGTTTTCCGTAACAATAAAAGATCCTGCTGCTGAACTTCTGTGATCACGCCGAATTTCTTACTCTTTCTTTCTACGTAATTTGACATAAATTCATTAAAACTTGGTCGTCGGTCATCTTTGATCTGATGTTCACGGGTTCCTACTTCTTTCGTTTTATTTTAGCCAGCATATGGTGACAAACGATTTAGGTGAACAACCTTTGGCTTACTCATGGCAACTTCTTATTTCGGTATATTATGTCATCTAGTCTCTTTTATCTCATACGGAGTTTCCTTTTGTCTTTGTATTTTAGGAGATAAGCCTCGCCGACATTGCAAATTACAAATATAGACAAGATCACCTACTTCAAAGTTTTCATTCTTGCATTGAGAATCACATTGATCTTTCATTCTGTCACTAGCTATATAGATGTGTTGTCGGGCAAGTTCATGAATGTTGTTTATTCTTAACTTCAGGCGATCGAGATATTCGCTTGAAACATGTACAATAAAGTAAAAATGTTTTTATAGTATAGGCATGTCGGTATACCCCTGTTGCTCTTATTTGGGTTAAACAGAGGTTCGAAAATATATAGCACACTGATTTAAATCGTTTATTTCTCTACAGTTCACTATAATTGAAGCATGTTTAAAATTTATTTAAAATATTCCCCTTGGAAAATTACGTTCACGTCGCCTATGTCTATATTTTTTGTTAAAAGCCTTAAAAATAGCCCAAGAGAAACGAGCGATTTGTCATGCTTTTTTTAACAATGAAATATTTCGCCAAATGTTTGCTGCTCTTTTTAACTTTCATTAGTTAAATAGAAACCCTTCCATAGTAACAAAGAATTCAGTGCCTATTATCGAATACCCGGTCTACCTTCTCAGAAAAGCAGAGATGTTGATTTTCGATGAAATAATATATCTTGTAGAGAAAGTGTTTGGGTTACAAAAATGACCACACTAGCCTTGCCATTTAAATCGGCTCTTTTAATCGACTTCTTCGATACTACCACTCCATTCTTATCCGTAGCTTGTCTAAGATCAGAATTCCAATTCATTTTCAAGTTGGTTCCTGTGGCAAGCGGTTTACCTCTATCAAACGGCGACGTCTTCCAATTCGAAGGAACGAAGTCACTTCTGTTTGCCGTTCATTCGTCTCTTTATTCATCACTACTGTTCACTACTACCTGTATTACCTGTTGCTTATCTTTCTTTCTCGTCGTCTGCCTAAATCAATTTAAGAGATTACGGATTGAAGATCGTAATTCGTTACCGTACCTGCAGTCCCAAGTACCTGTTGCGAGGACAACGTGTCAAGTGCTTTTATTGAGAGCGTTCTATAAACAAACGTCACTATCTGTGCCTACTTGTTGCCTGTTGTATTGTGAGTACCTATATTTTTATTGACTAAAGCTCATCTTCGCTACCTAAATCGTAAGAAGTTTATTTACGACCTTAGTTTAGTGACTTTGCTATTTATGGTTAACTCTAACCGAATGAAATCTTACGAGTATAAACTTACGATATAATATATACGTATAAATTGCGAACAATTTGTTTTATATTAATGTAGGTTATATTTATGGTAAATCTTATGCATAGATTTGAGGTGATCGCGTTCAAAAAAATTGTTTACGTATTCTCAATGCATAATAATAACTTATTTGACGAATATTGACAATTATACTATTCCTTGCTTTTTTTATTCTTGGGAATACTAAATTATTCGTAATTATTTTTCAAGAAAGATATTTTTTGTTTGTATTCAATAATAAATTGTGCAATAACTTATCTCGTACTAACTGTTTAGTAAAAACAAAAAAAATGTTATAGTGCATTTACTTTAACTACAATACCTCAATATAACTTTGTTGATGAACTATTTGCCTTTTATTTTTTTGTTATGATATAAATTTATATTTTTGTGCATGGTGTATCTCTTTCAGGCATTGTTATTGATTTATATTACTATTTGATTTATCATATAAACAGTGTATATGTGTCGACATAGTAAGTGTTTACCTTTCTTGTTGTCTTAAGGTTTCCCTGTTCCTCTAAAAATAGGGTGGTGCCCAAATATTGCCTTTCTCTTATCTTCTAACTTCTCGTTCCTGTATCTTTAGTACTTCTCTAACTGATTCTTTATATTTGAACTGTAATAAGAGCCCCGACCAAGAGACCTCTACCAGACTGAAGCCCGAGCCTAGTACCGTTCTTTGTGTAAACTCTAATCTGTCATTAAAGTGGGTACACAGAAAGAAAATGGCGCCCAAAGTGGTAGCTAAATGCAAGAAAATGACGCCCAAACGTAATAGCTAAATGGTAAAAAATAGCACCTCAACGCAGTCTTCAAATATAAGATTCTTATTTTCTCTTTTCTCGACCAATTTTTTTATCTAAACGAGTTTTAAAAAATGGAGTCTTCTGTTATCTCTTATCTCAAGGTAAATCAGCTCGATTACGAACTAAAAATCAGAGGTATAAAGTCAAATAGAACTCTTTCCGGAAAAAAGGCTACTCTTAAAAAAGCCCTTCGTAAGTAAAAGTACTGTGACAGTTCGGCGTATTTTCCCATGTAAAATCCCATAAGAAATCGCTAAGGTCGATTCTGGTCATTTTTGACGCTTTTTTTGGTGTAGGCGCGACGGCTCGTCGGATCGTGACGTGAAGGGTATCGTTGGAAAGCGGGGGGGACGGGGAACACGTTGAGATAGAAAACAAACGCAAAGACTGTGCCAAAACGGCATTACGTCATATCTCCGCTGTTATTGGTCAGATCGTAACGTACGAGGGCGCGTTGGAATGGGGAGAGGGCAATGAATATGATAACACAAAAATCAAACGCAAAAGACAATGTCAAAAGGACA
The DNA here is from genome assembly GCF_040954645.1 of Diabrotica undecimpunctata. Lineage (NCBI taxonomy): Eukaryota > Metazoa > Arthropoda > Insecta > Coleoptera > Chrysomelidae > Diabrotica > Diabrotica undecimpunctata. The sequence continues at coordinate 93,394,496 of NC_092803.1, read as the reverse complement.
CTAAGCTTGTAACGTCCAAACGGCTCAACGTACAACAACGTGTGAGGTATCGCTGGAAAGGGGGGGGGGTGATAGCGAATATGCAAAGACTGTGCCAAAACGGCATTACGTCATATCTCCATTGTTTTTTGGTCAGATCGTAACGTACAGGGGCTCGTTGGAATGGGGAGAGGGTAAAGAATATGTTAACACAAAAATCAAAGCAAAAGTCAATGCCAAAAGGACACTAAGCTTAAAACGTCTAAACAACTTAACGTACAACAACGTGTGAGGTATCGCTGGAAAGGGGAGGTGGTAACGAATATGTTAAGATAAAAATCATATGTAAAGACTGTGCCAAAACGGCATTACGTCATATCTCCATTGTTATTGGTCAGATCGTAACGTACGAGGGCTCGTTGGAATGGGGAGAGGGTAAAGAATATGTTAACACAAAAATCAAACGCAAAAGATAATGCCAAAAGGACACTAAGCCTGTAACGTTCAAACGGCTTATCGTACAATAACGTGCTGGAAAGGGGAGGTGGTAACGAATATGTTAAGATAAAAATAAAACGCAAAGACATTACCAAAGTGGCACTAAGCTTGTAACGTTTAAACGGCTCAACGTACAACAACGTGCAAGATATCGATGGAAAGGGTAGGTGGTAATGAATATGTTATGACAAAAAGCAAACGCAAAGACTCTGCCAAACGACGCTATGTCATATCTCTGTTGTTATTAGTCTGATTACTACGTGTAATACGTTAAATGAAAAGGGGAGGTGACGGGAAATATGTTAAGACAAAAGACAATGACCAAAACGCCGCTATATCGGATCTTTGTTTAGCATAATAGACATTGAAGGAAAGTGAGGCTAACAGAGAATCATCGCCAAAAACGGTGCTATATCAAATATTCAACATAGTTTGAATGAGATTCCACGTCTATTACAGTTCATCATCTCGTCACGCCATCTGTCAACCACATCTAGCACCTGACATCGTGAAAAGACACACAGCCTATCTTTCTCTCTCTCTCTCTTTCTCTCTCTCTCTCTCTCTCTCTCTCTCTCTCTTTCGTGAAACAAAGCGAAAGGTGACGCTGAAAACGATATAACGTGTGTGGTATTACTAGAAATAGAACATGATGCATTGAAGAACATATATTATTCTTACAGTATGACCAAACCAACATTCTCTGATTAAGTACTACTATACACGGAACTTACATTACTAGTCAGCACTATTATTCTTTATATGCGTATCTACGGCAGTTCGAGTAATATTATAAAAATTATAGAATACAAATGTATTGTGAGTTGCATACTATATTTTACCTATGTCAATTCGGGTGATATAGAAAATTAGCGAATACAAATGGCGAGTTGTATACTATATTTTATCTACGACAGTTCGGGCAATATTATGTTTTGTAGGTTAGTATTGTGCTTTTATAATTATTAGCTATAATCGATCTGTAAACGTAATATAGGAGGTCCTCCCTACTCCTGTAAAATTTATATATGATACATAATTGAACGAATAATGCAAAATCAGTATCAATTAATCATTCGGCTGAGTAAGATGGAAAAAATTGAGCTGTTTAAAGGTCAGAACGCAGTCAGAAAAATTAAGCAGTTAAATTTAGATGGATTGATCAATGGATGACAAATACGAAAGTTAGCTGCGACATCCTATATGTCGAAGGAGAACCGGCATCGTTTGTTCTATTATCGAAATGTGACTTTGATCCACTAGGACAACACGATATACCAAGAGTAGTAGATTACATATATACATTACCAAAGTATCGGAGAAAAGGATACGCATGCAAACTTATAGAACATGTAAAGAAAAATAACCAATTCACAGCATTCTGCTCCAACGATGAATCTGAACGACTTTTTTCAAAATGTAAATGTATTAATCATGGAATAATGAATTATAATGTAATGTTTAGATATCCATAATAAATTTATATACAATACATATTGTTTCTTTTAACTTAATGTACCTTAATGTACTTTAAAATAATGGGTGGTGTAGTATACAATGTCAATACATAAAGACAAACTTTTCCTTTATTACATTAGTCAATCAAATTTTGTCTTGACAATTGTACGGTTGAGATAAGCGATTTTATGTAAGATTATCAACTTTTGGTAGTTGAGGAAGGAAAAATAAACCTGCAATAGAGTTAGCAGTTTCTAACTAGAAACATAAGATATTGTTAAGTGCTACAACTGTGGAGTGGAAGTTGAAATCAAATGACAATATTCTTGACGATCGTACAAAGTTTAGTCCTAGTCACAAATTTATAAAACAAAAATACAACATATTTTCTCTCACAGCATTATCAGCAACAATATAGCAATATCAAAGTTCTACTCCAAAATATATTAAATAAAACTTTACGTTTGTATCCAAAATGACTGAAAAAAGCTTAATCCCATCAAAGATGAAAAAGAAGAGGGTTACATTCAACGAAGATTTAAATCAAATATATTTTATCTATAAACTAGAAAGGGACTACAATTTTGAATTGCTGGACCGAATGCGATTCCAAAATCGTGTATATGAAACTGCCATAGTTATTAATCCCGTATTAGATGTCACCCATAGAAATAATGTATACAATAAATTAAAAATAAAGAAATGTTAAAAAAAAAAAATAAAAACTGATTCATAAGAGTATAAGCATCAATTTATATATAATCAAATAAAAACATATGATAAGGCATCAAGAGGCCTTAAACATAAAATTGTGATAGAACAGATGTCACAACATATTTCTTCATTCGAAACCCTGGAATTTAACGTGTCATACGATAAAATTCAGCAATTAATGCTAATAATAAACAATGGGGCGTCAAAGAGACCTTATACATAGCATTTTCTTAAATCAGACATGACAACGTAATTCATTATTCAAAATCCTTTAATTTGGTGGGTCACACATCGATTTCCGCTTATCCATTCAAAAGATATAGGGTACAATGCCATAAAGACCGTTGCGATAACTTGGTTGAATTGTAAATGATTATTTATTGTTATTGACGATAAAACAAAACCATTGGCATAGAAAAATCTCTTATCGCAGTTTGATCTCTAGCAAACCCTAATTCGCTCAATTTTGCACCAAGTGCTACGTGCAGTATTCCATTAGAAAGGTATTTTCATACATATTACGAAAATCACTGACCAAGTGCTATTCACTCATTATTTATGACTAAAAACATCGTAAAACGAACCAACGTCAAATTCTCAATACCCTTGTCCTAAAAAACATTAAATTTATATAAAATTTATTTATATGATGTCAAACAGGCCTTGTACATGACATTGTCATAAAACAAACATCTCAGCCTAATTTGTCGTTCAAAATCCTTTAATTTGATGGGTCATACGTCGATTTCCGCTTATCCGTTCAAAAGATATATGGTAAGGTGTCATAACGGCCATTGTGATAACTTGGTCGAACTGTAGATGCTTATTTATTGTTATTGACGGTAAAACAAAACCATTGGCATAGAAAAATCTCTTATCGCAGTTTGATCTCTAGCAAATCCTAACTCGCTCAATTTTACACCAAGTGCTACGTGCAGTATACCATTAGAAAGGTCTTTTCATACATATTACGAAAATCACTGACCAAGTGCTATACGCTCATAGGTAAAACATCATAAAACGAACCAGCGTCAAATTCTCAATACCCTTGTCCTAAAAAACATTAAATTTATATAAAATTGATCTAAAGATGTGGAGTCCTGGACGCCGACAGAGACGCTCGCGAAAAAACTGAAAGCATTAGAAATAAAAGTGTACTAACGCATTCTTCACCGAACATTACGAAAATCACTGACCAAGTGCTATACGCTCATTATTTATGGGTAAAACATCATAAAACGAACCAGCGTCAAATTCTCAATACCCTTGTCCTAAAAAACATTAAATTTATATAAAATTTATCTAAAGATGTGGAGTCCTGGACGCCGACAGAGACGCTCGCGAAAAAACTGAAAGCATTAGAAATAAAAGTGTACTAACGCATTCTTCACCGAACATGTCACCAAAATAGAGGTAGTCCACAGAATCGGAAAGATAAAGAACCAGTGAGCACAATTAAACAACGAAAACTTGAATATCTATTCTATATACCAAGACAACTATCGTATACTGCAATTGATTAGTTATTTAGGATAAATAGACACTAAGCGAGGTTAGACAGGAGAAGAGACTCATGGAGCGTGGTAATAGATAGGGCTCACATCGGTCGAAAGCAAGTTCCGAAAGCAAGATCAAAATTGCCATGTTAATAGCTAACCTGGCAGCGGACAGGGATACATAAAGAAGAAGAAATGTGACACCAATATTAGTGTATACTGACCTAATATATAATTACCAAATTCAAAGACATAAAAATTCTTGTCCTAAAAAAATATAATATTTGTATAAATTAATAATCGAAGACTTGAAAATTTTGTTATAGAAATATTTTAAATACAAAGTTATTTTTCATTTTAGTTATAAACCGAACGAAACCGCTGATAAGACTACTCGTAATAGACCACAATCGCAAGTTGGTAAATTGATACCAAAGGTTCTCATACCGCAATATCTGCTTTTGTAGGAAATATTTTGATAGTGTGGTTTTTACTAATAAAAACAAAAAAAATATATTATTTTATTCTAGAATGTAAGCTACGTAATCCTAAAGTATAAATAACCGAATCTAGCATGAATTATACATAGTATTACTGGCGGTCTCAGACGAACTATATTGTGTACAGTTTTAGTGAGTGAATAATATAAGGTAAGTGATTCTTCTTTTTTATTTCTCTGATATACAAATAAATAAGAGAGGTTTTTACTTTCTATATTAAGCTATTAGTATATGATTTTACGGTTTATTTCATATTTCTACTTTGATTTCTATTTTATGCTTTTTCTAAATTGTATGATGTACCCCATATTTTCAATTGATTTTATGATTTATTTCTAAAAAATAGTAGCTTTTTATGCGACTTTGTGATCTACTTCTTCTTTGTACCAATAACCGACCAAGCGTAGCTAATATTTTATATACGACCCATCCGCAGTGTCTTCGATAAAAAAGAATATAATTACTCTACGTATACAAGAATTCTGTGCGAAGTTCTGTATTCATTTATATTTTCTGTGTGTATTTTTGTTTATATTTTGTATGGTTTTTGTTATGCTAACCGTCATAAGCCTTTGTTCTTGTAGCTAAGGGAATTGATTGCACAACATTATGTATACAGCCTGCTTTAATTTTTCGGTAGCTTTTGTTTTTAGAAACACTGAATGTTCAAAACATATTATCGAATAGTTCTTGTTACTCAACAACAACCCCGTGTCTATGCATCTACTACTGATTTGTACACAGAAACACAGCTCTGCCCTCTATGTTCATGAATAATGCTCAAAACTATCACCAACCTCTCTATGTAATATCCTTCCGTTTATATTCATGCAGCCCATTTTCTTTCTTTGTTACTTTTCTTGTCATTTTGTGAGATGTAAGATACCTCGCAATACAGACAATTTCTACACTTTTTATTCGTATTCATGTCGCCTATTTTGCTTCTTTGGTTTTGTTACTGTTCTTGTTATTTGTGAGCTGTTTGATACCTCTCAATACAAACGATATCTTTCCATTTTATGTGTATTCGGGTAGCCTATGTTCTTTTGTGTTTGCGATACTTTTTCTAATATTTACGAGGCTCAACAGCTCGCTCTCTCTATCGGTATTCATGCTACTAATTCTCTTTTCGCCCAGAACTGTCTGTTGCCAAAAAAACTTTCATATTTTTAGGCAAGATATCTGTTCGAAAATAACTAAGTGTCTGTAATGTAAAGCAGTCTCACATAATTCTTTCTACTAGCAATAGGACAAAGCTATATTCTCTTTTATGTATTCTCTTTTTGTGAAAATTACTGATCAGATACCGTTTATCGCTGTTCCACATTCTTTGAAGACGTTAGTTTACAGAATATTTAGAATTCTATTTCATATGTAGCTGATATTTACCGAACATATTTTTATTTTATAAAAATATATTGACAATCTTAGTGCTGCATTGGGTTAGTAATTGAAAATACTATGGGTGTTTTGTTTTTTATTTAAACTATTTCATACATACATATATTTCATACAAGTACATTGATAAAGTGAGTAATTAAAAAAACTAGACGTCCTCACCGATTTATTTTAACATTTTCATCCGTAGATCTAATAGTACAATGGTTAAACGATGGTGCCTCATATTCAATGTCTGTACGTCCTTTCTTACCGTGGCCTAGTGTTGTATGTAAAAAAAAATGCCTTGATGGGCCCCTAGGCGAGAAGAGAGTGACCCTGTTTACCTGTTTTGTATATTTAATGTTTTGTTTTAATATAAACTCAGACAATCTTTTTTTTACCATGTTGAGTCTGGCTGAATGACTAAAAGTCTATGCCAAAAAAAAAAAAAAAAAAAATGTCTGTACGTTGTTTAAATTGTCGGTCAAATTTTTCAATACTATTACTTCGTTTCACATTTTTCCCGGCGTTTACGAAACGGCCTCGACGATGCTTATTTTTAAACAAATGTTTGAATATTTTATTAAATTTATCTGGGAATGCTTGATATCATCGCTACTTTTAGACACACACACACACGCACACACACACACATACTGCCAACCACGTTATATTAATATACTTAAAACGTAGTTCTAACGCTTAAACATCAGACGTATAGCAGAAGCAATTTAACTTATATCAGACGTATACCAGACGCAGAATAACGAAGGACATCACAACTACGGTGGTATGGACACGTCTAAAGAATGAGCGACAACAGAATAACAAAAAGTATTATATTGGACACCACAGGAAAGACGGAAATGTAGGTCACCAACTACTATACATAAATATATAAATCTCATCTGAGCAGTCATTATAAGTATCCTCGGAACAGTAACTCACAACTATGACTATTGGTATACGATAACGTTTTATTGCATACTCGATTTTATCTACAACAATTACTATTTTACAACGATATTCAGATTTAATTAAATCATAACGAGGACTAACAAACGGATGTTTACCATTCTTCCAGTATGTTTAAACAACTAACGTATATTACTCGACATAGATATGAGTTGGCTGATCACAAACCGATAAGGACCTAAACGTTCTCTACAAGCCACATCTGAACGACCACTACTATACACAAATCTCCACTGAACGTACAATTCGACAAGAGTCTCCGCTATACACTCACTAATACACACAGATCTCATCTGAACGTATAATTAGTCAAGAGTCTTATCTACATATCCACTACTATACATAAATCTCCAAGATGACTATTTTTCGATTTGTTGCATATTATATTTTATCTACAACAATTACCATTTCACAATGATATTCAGATATAATCCAATTATGACGAAAACTAACCAACGAATGATTACCATCCATAAATTATGTTCAAACAAACTAACGTGCTAAAAGACCATTACATTATATCTTCGTTGTTATTTATCTGATTTTGACGCACAAGACGTTAACTGAAAGGCGAAAGGAAAGCGTAAATATTTGCATACTATAGTTTATCTACGACGAGCAAGTAATTTATTGTTTTAAAGTGGATAATAAACATTGGTCTCTGTAAGAATATATGTTGGTCATAGACGGTTCTTCGATAGCCAACAGGCAACAATTTCCCCTGATCATGTTAATAAAACATACGGAATGCACTGTATATACCTAACCCTAGTTGACAGCGCACTTTGCAGGTCCCGTCTCACGAACAACTAATAGGTTTAAGTACAACTCCCTTCGTGAAGGTACACAGGCGTGAATCCGTGAAGGAAAATGTCGACCATCCTTTTTATACTCCGTAAAGGACCATCAAATATTCAACGTTAAGATATTTCAGGTATATTAACAAAAAAAAATTAAATTAAGTACATTTTTAGAGTATATAGTTATAGAGTATATATAGTTTTAGAGTATATACTTTGGATGTGAAAATTGAAAGTAAATATATTTTGTTATATTAAAGAAAAACTCAGCCATCGAGTAAAAACATGACTACCACAATACGCTACAGTAATTTTAAGACAGAAATGCTGTATATAAAATGTATAAAATATCTAATATAGAAACATGTAACACAGAGAGCATGGACATTAATGATAGAAAATGTATAAAATATCTAACATAGAAACACTGCTCTACATGAAATGATAGAAAATGTATAAAATATCTGACATAGAAACACGTAAGGCAGAAAATATGGATAATAATGAGAGAAAATGTATAAAATATCTGGCATAGAAACACGTAAGAGAGAAAGCATCGACAATAATGATGGAAAATGTATAAAATATCTTATATAGGAACACGTAAGAAAGAAATGCTGTACATAAAATGATAGAAAATGTGTAAAATATCTGAGATAGAAACACGTAAGGCAGAAAATATGGATAATAATGATAGAAAAATGCATAAAATATCTGACATAGAAACACGTAAGAATGCAAGCATGGACAATAATGGCGTAAAGTGTATAAAATATCTGACATAGGAATACTGCTGTACATAAAATGACAGAAAATGTGAAAAATATGACATAGAAACACGTAAGGCAGAAAACATAGATAAAAATGATGGAAAATGTATAAAATATCTAACATAGAAACACGTAAGAGAGAAACCATCGACAATAATGATGAAAAAATGTATAAAATATTTTATATAAGAACACGTAAGAAAGAAATGCTGTACATAAAATGATAGAAAATGTATAAAATATCTGACATAGAAACACGTAAGGCAGAAAGTATGGATAATAATGACAGAAAATGTATAAAATATCTAACATAGAAACACGTAAGACAGAAATGCTTTACATAAAATGACAGAAAATGTGTAAAACATCTATCATAGAAACACATAACGGAGAAAGCATAGACAATAATGAATGAAAATGTATAAAAAATCTGACATAGCAACACGTAAGGCAGAAAAGCTGTACATAAAATGATAGAAAAATGTATAAAGTATCTGACATAAAAACACGTAAAAATGAAAGCATGGACACTAATGGTGTAAAATGTATAAAATATCTGACATAGGAACACTGCTATACATAAAATAACAGAAAATGTGAAAATATGCCATAGAAACACGTAAGGCAGAAAACATGGATAATAATGATGAAAAATGTATAAAATATCTTATATAGGAACACGTAAGAAAGAAATTCTGTGATTAAAATAATAGAAAATGTGTAATATATCTGATATAGAAACACGTAAAGCAGAAAACATGGATAATAATGATTGAAAATGTATAAAATATCTAACATAGAAACACGTAAGACAGAAATGCTGTACATAAAATAATAGAAAATGTGTAAAATATCTGACATAAAATCACGTAAGGCAGAAAGCATGGATAATAATGATAGAAAATCTATAAAATATCTAACATAGAAACACTGCTGTACATAAAATAATAAAAATGTATAAAATATCTGACATGTAAGACAGAAAGCATGGGTAATAATGATAGAAAATGTACAAAATATTTAACATAGAAACACGTAAGACAGAAATGCTTTACATAAAATGACAGAAAATGTGTGAAATATCTATCATAGAAACACATAAGGCAGAAAGCATAGACAATAATGAATAAAAATGTATAAAATATCTGACAGCAACACGTAAGGCAGAAGACATGAACAATATTGATGGAAAATGTATAAAATATCTGACATAGAAACACGTAAGACAGAAAAGCTGTACACAAATAATAGAAAAATGTATAAAATATCTGACATAGAAACACGTAAGAATGAAAGCATGGACAATAATGGTGTAAAATGTATAAAATATTTGACATAGGAACACTGCTGTACATAAAATGATAGAAAATGTGTAAAATATGACATAGAAACACGTAAGGCAGAAAACATGGATAATAACGATAGAAAATGTATAAAATATCTAACATAGAAACACGTAAGACAAAAATGCTGTACATAAAATGTGTAAAATATCTGACATAGAAACACGTAAGGCAAAAACCATGGATAATATTGACAGAAAATGTATAAAATATCTAACATAGAAACACGTAAGACAGAAATGCTGCACATAAAATGATAGAAAATGTGTAAAATATCCGAAATACAAACGCGTAAGGCAGAAAGCATGGAAAATAATGATAGAAAATGTATAAAATACAACTGCTGTACATAAAATGATAGAAAATATCTGACATAGAAACACGTAAAGCAAAAAGTATGGATAATAATGATAGAAAATGTATAAAATATCTGACATAGAAACACGTAAGGCAGAAAGCATGGAAAATAATGATAGAAAATGTATAAAATATCTGACATAGAAACACGTACGACAGAAATGCTATACATAAAATGATAGAAAATGTGTAAAATATCTATCATAGAAACATATAAGGGAGAAAGCATGGACAATAATGATTGAAAATTTATAAAATATCTGACATAGAAACACATAGAGCAGAAATGCTATACATAAAATGATGGAAAACGTATAAAATATCTGACGTAGAAACACGTAAGAAAGAAATGCTATACATAAAATGATAGAAAATGTGTAAAATATCTATCATAGAAACACTTAAGGGAGAGAGCATGGACAATAATGATTAAAAATGTATAAAATATCTGACATAGAAACACGTAGGGCAGAAATGCTATACATAAAATGATAGACAATATGTAAAATATCTGACATAGAAACAAGTAAGACGGAAAACATGGATAATAATGATAGAAAATGTATAAAATATCTAACATAGAAACACGTAAGAGAGAAATGCTGTACATAAAAATGTATGAAATATCTGACATAAAAACACGTAAGAGAGAAAGCATGGACAATGATGATGAAAAATGTATAAAATATCGAATAAAAGTTGAGAAATACTCGCAAGGATGATAGAAAGTGTGTAAAATATCTGCCATAGAAACACGTAAGGCAGAAAGCATAGATAATAATAAAAAAATGTATAAAATGTTTAACATAAAAAACGTAAGAGAGAAATGCTGTACATAAAATGATAGAAAATGTGTAAAATATCTGACATAGTAGCACGTAAGGCAGAAGGCATGGACAATAATGATAGAAAGTGTATAAAATATCAAACATAGAAACACTAGTGTACATATAATAATAATAAATATCTGACATAGAAATACGTAAGGCAGAAAGCATGGACAATAATGATGGAAAATGTATAAAATATCGAATAAAAATTGAGAAATACTCGCAAGGATGATAGAAAGTGTATAAAATATCTGTCATAGAATCACGTAAGGCAGAAAGCATAGATAATAATAAAAAAAATGTATAAAATGTTTAACATAAAAAAACGTAAGACAGAAATGCTGTATATAAAATGATAGAAAATGTGTAAAATATCTGACATAGTAGCACGTAAGGCAGAAGGCATGGACAATAATGATAGAAAGTGTATAAAATATCAAACATAGAAACACTAGGGTACATAAAATGATAAAAAATATCTGACATAGAAGTACGTAAGGCAGAAAGCATGGATGATAATGATAGAAAATGTATTAAATATCTGACATAGAAACACGTAAGACAGAAAAGCTGTACATAAAATGATGGAAACTGTGTAAAATATCTAACATAGAAACACGTAAGGCAGAAAGCATGAACAATATTGATTTAAAATGTATAAAATATCTGACATACAAACACGTAAGGTAGAAAGCATGGGTAGTAATGAACGATTTACATATAAAATTTGCTGAATAGAGAATAAGTATATATCGAAATATGCAAAGTCTAACATATTATTCAATTGACAGCAATGAGCATAGATGTAAACAACTAAAAAAATTTTATTATCTCCATCACAAACATCGCTAACACTGAATATTACCAACAGGCAAAGGTCTACTCGAATGGTGTTACAATGAAAAAAGGAATGTTTATGTGTAAAAACAAATCGACGTCGGCATATTGTAAGGTTACTCTAGAGTTCAAATACGACAAAAAAAAATGATTATTGCTGTAATACAGATGCTAGGAAATAAATAAAAGTAATGTTTAAAGTATTTGTTTTTCTTTTTTTATAACTCAGTTGTTGAAATGACCTATTGTAAATACGAAGAAAATGTCCTAATAAAATACCTGCGGAAACACTTTACAACAATATTTTTAACAAACTATGGTCTGTACAAAAGTATTATTCAGCAAAAGAGTGAGAATTTTAAACGCAATACAAGAAAATTAAACTTTATTTACAAATAATATTGCATGTTTTAAATAATGCAGAAGTAAATTAACAATATGACAAACTTAGAATGATGGTGTATAAAATCAAATACGACCCTCTAAAATATATAAAATAGTACTCACTTTTTAATTTTTATTTGTAGCACAAACACCAAACGAACACGCTATCACAAAGGTTAACTGCACACTGCGAGTATAAAAATGTATTCGTTCATTAAATAGGCGGGCTGGTATAACGTAACTCGACTGGAAATTATCGAGAATTGCAAGCTGAAGCCTGTTTGTACGCACGTGCATCGGGTATTATATTGCGAGCTTCTCGATGTGGGAACGAAAATAGCGATTGGAATTCAATTACATCCGGTGACGTCAGATAGCAAACTACACATTTTCTTTATAATATAATATTTTGAGGAATTATAATGATGTATGAAAACTTTTATTAGTAATTATACCGGGGGCAATTAAAAATTATAAATTAAAACTAATTTTAGCGTTATTAATGAATATATAGTAACATACGAGATATATAACACTACAAATATTATTATATATGCTGTAATATACATGTTAATTTATTGATATGAAGAAAGCCTCTGACTAAGCATTAAATAAACAAACCGCCAAATCCATACATACGACACATCCAAGGACAGTAGGATGATATTATGAATATGTTGAGATATAAAAATTGGAGACTGTTAACATACTATATTGGTTATTCATGAAAGTATAGCGACATATGTGACATCATATAATACAATGGACGGCAGTAGACACACTATAAGGTAAATTTGTATTTATTGACCTAAAGAACGCGTCTGACGCATTAAAAAACAAACAGCCAGCCGAATCCTAACATGTGACACATCAAATGAAAGGGGAAGATTTAACGAATATACTAAGATAGAAAAACAAAACATATTGAATACTAAAAAGGCATTATACACTATATTTGCTATTAATGAACTTATAGCGACATACGTCATACAATATGATGCTATGGATGATAATAGACACACTATAATATCAATTTACATTTATTGACCTAAAGAAGGCGTCTGACACACTAAAACAAACTTCTAGTCGAAACCTAACATGTGACACATCAAATGAAAGGGAAAGAGCTAACAAATATATTATGATAGAAAAACAAATAATGACCACTAATGAAAGGGCACGATACACCATTTTTAATAATAATAAAATTATAGTGAAATACGTTATATAATAGGGTACTACTGATGGTAATAGATTTATCCTATAAGACAAATTTTAATTTATTGACTCGAAGAAGACCTCTGACTGAGTATAAAATAAAGTAATAATTAAGCGTTGAAAAAGCAATGAAAAGCGATCCCTTTTCATCGTTTTACACCGCTTTTTTAACATTTTTAAAAAATTTCTATATATCAATGATTTTACATGTCTCTATATGGGATCAACAAGTGCGTAAAACGATGAAAAGCGACAGTTTTTTCATCGCTTCTACCACGTCACGCCCCCTGTCAAATGTCAATGTAATTAAGTTTAGACAGAGTTTCGATAGGTAATTTATTAGGTTAACTCGTGTCACGCGTCACGTCAAAACGTCACTTTTGCGTCCAAACGTCACGTTTTAACAACAAACTGTCACCCGTCACATATCAGGTATAAACGGCACATTTTTACGTGAAGACATCACGCGTCACGTCAAAACGTCACGAATCGCGTCAAAAACGTCATGTTTTAAAGTCAACACGTCACACCTTACATATGGATAACATGGGAGTAAAGCGTCTTTTTGTCTCTTGAGTAAAGTTAGCGATGGTTGAGCGATGGTTAATTTATTAGGTTAGGTCGGGTCGCTTCGCGGCACCACCTAACCTAATAAATTAACCATCGCTCAACCATCGCTAACTTTACTCAAGAGACAAAAAGACGCTTGATATTTTATACATTTTTATTATTTTATGTACAGCAGTGTTTCTATGTTAGATATTTTATACATTTTCAATCATTATTATCCATGTTTTCTGCTTTACGTGTTTCTATATCAGATATATTACACATTTTCTATTATTTTAATCACAGAATTTCTTTCTTACGTGTTCCTATATAAGATATTTTATACATTTTTCATCATTATTATCCATGTTTTCTGCCTTACGTGTTTCTATGGCATATTTTCACATTTTCTGTTATTTTATGTACAGCAGTGTTCCTATGTCAGATATTTTATACATTTTACACCATTATTGTCCATGCTTTCATTCTTACGTGTTTTTATGTCAGATACTTTATACATTTTTCTATCATTTTATGTACAGCTTTTCTGTCTTACATGTTTCTATGTCAGATATTTTATACATTTTCCATCAATATTGTTCATGTCTTCTGCCTTACGTGTTGCTATGTCAGATTTTTTATACATTTTCATTCATTATTGTCTATGCTTTCTGCGTTATGTGTTTCTATGATAGATGTTTCACACATTTTCTGTCATTTTATGTAAAGCATTTCTGTCTTACGTGTTTCTATGTTAGATATTTTATACATTTTCTGTCATTATTATCCATACTTTCTGCCTTACGTGTTTCTATGTCAGATATTTTATACATTTTCTGTCATTTTATGTACAGCATTTCTTTCTTACGTGTTCTTATATAAAATATTTTATACATTTTTTCATCATTATTGTCGATAGTTTCTCTCTTACGTGTTTCTATGTTAGATATTTTATACATTTTCCATCATTTTTATCCATGTTTTCTGCCTTACGTGTTTCTATGTCATATTTTTCATATTTTCTGTCATTTTATGTACAGCAGTATTCCTATGTCAAATATTTTATACATTTTACACCATTATTGTCCATGCTTTCATTCTTACGTGTTTCTATGTCAGATATTTTATGCATTTTTCTATCATTATTATCCATATTTTCTGCCTTACGTGTTTCTATCTCAGATATTTTACACATTTTCTATCATTTTATGTACAGCATTTCTTTCTTACGTGTTCCTATATAAGATATTTTATACATTTTCCATCATTATTGTCGATGCTTTCTCTCTTACGTGTTTCTATGCCAGATATTTTATACATTTTCTCTCATTATTATCCATATTTTCTGCCTTACGTGTTTCTATGTCAGATATTTTATACATTTTCTATCATTTCATGTAGAGCAGTGTTTCTATGTTAGATATTTTATACATTTTCTATCATTAATGTCCATGCTCTCTGTGTTACATGTTTCTATATTAGATATTTTATACGTTTTATATACAGCATTTCTGTCTTAAAATTACTGTAGCGTATTGTGGTAGTCATGTTTTTACTCGATGGCTGAGTTTTTCTTTTATATAACAAAATATATTTACTTTCAATTTTCACATCCAAAGTATATACTCTAAAACTATATATACTCTATAACTATATACTCTAAAAATGTACCTAATTTAATTTTTCTTTGTTAATATACCTGAAATATCTTAACGTTAAATATTTGATGGTCCTTTACGGAGTATAAAAAGGATGGTCGACATTTTCCTTCACGGATTCACGCCTGTGTACCTTCACGAAGGGAGTTGTATTAGTTGTTCGTGAGACGGGACCTGCAAAGTGCGCTGTCAACTAGGGTTAGGTATATACAGTGCATTCCGTATGTTTTATTAACATGATCAGGGGAAATTGTTGCCTGATGGCTATCGAAGAACCGTCTATGACCAACATATATTCTTACAGAGACCAATGTTTATTATCCACTTTAAAACAATAAATTACTTGCTCGTCGTAGATAAACTATAGTATGCAAATATTTACGCTTTCCTTTCGCCTTTCAGTTAACTTCTTGTGCGTCAAAATCAGATAAATAACAACGAAGATATAATGTAATGGTCTTTTAGCACGTTAGTTTGTTTGAACATAATTTATGGATGGTAATCATTCGTTGGTTAGTTTTCGTCATAATTGGATTATATCTGAATATCATTGTAAAATGGTAATTGTTGTAGATAAAATATAATATGCAACAAATCGAAAAATAGTCATCTTGGAGATTTATGTATAGTAGTGGATATGTAGATAAGACTCTTGACTAATTATACGTTCAGATGAGATCTGTGTGTATTAGTGAGTGTTTAGCGGAGACTCCTCTTGTCGAATTGTACGTTTAGTGGAGATTTGTGTATAGTAGTGGTCGTTCAGATGTGGCTTGTAGAGAACGTTTAGGTCCTTATCGGTTTGTGATCAGCTAACTCATATCTATGTCGAGTAATATACGTTAGTTGTTTGAACATACTGGAAGAATGGTAAACATCCGTTTGTTAGTCCTCGTTATGATTTAATTATATCTGAATATCGTTGTAAAATAGTAATTGTTGTAGATAAAATCGAGTATGCAATAAAAAGTTATCGTATACCAATAGTAATAGTTGTGAGTTACTGTTCCGAGGATACTTATAATGACTGCTCAGATGAGATTTATATATTTATGTATAGTAGTTGGTGACCTACATTTCCGTCTTTCCTGTGGTGTCCAATATAATACTTTTTGTTATTCTGTTGTCGCTCATTCTTTAGACGTGTCCATACCACCGTAGTTGTGATGTCCTTCGTTATTCTGCGTCTGGTATACGTCTGATATAAGTTAAATTGCTTCTGCTATACGTCTGATGTTTAAGCGTTGAAACTACGTTTTAAGTATATTAATATAACGTGGTTGGCAGTATATTTTAGACATGCGTTGGAGCGCGTTAGAGATGTTTACCTTTTGGTAAAAATCTTTAGATCAGTTTATCGATATATTTAATCAACACTTTATATAGATCCGCATCAATTTTTCAAATCATTAAGTGTTTGGCAGCCGGTTGAGTAAGACGTGACTATGGGTGAAGAATGCCGTATGTATTCAGAAAACTAACATTGGTTACTTAATAGGTACCATTTATCGTCTCAACTTCAATATTGTTGTATATCGATGTTCTAATATAGTATTTACCTCTAGTGATATACTTGATTTTTTTTTACAATTTTTTTCGAATATTCAATATGCGCAATCCCTTGTGGTGTTTTTTTATATACACATATTATTGTCAGATTATGTTGAACGATTATATAGCTTAGAGGTGTGCTTTGGTGCCGGGTATGGAGACGTATCACGGCCAACTTTAACAAGTAATATTGAATTAATAATCAACATTCTTTTTACATTTTTATCAATTTGTTTCTGCATCTCTCTCCTCTTCTGATGACGTATGTGGAAATGTTCATCATCCTCTTATGAAAGCTTTTAGTATTAAACTCTTGATTTATACAATGTAAACCTTTTATATCAGTATTACGTTAAACGGCTTTACGCCTATACCATTTTACACTATGTTGAACGGTACCATTATTATTATATGCACATGTTCGACTCCTCGTAAAACACCTAAGTATATAATGCGCGAAACGGTTGCGCCTACGGTTCAAGCTGGTTGATCCTCTAGCGTTCAATGCCTCATGCGCGAAAGCGATGGCGCGTACAGTTCATGCCGTTTCAGACCTTTCGTCGTTGCGTTATTTTTTTTATATCCATTATTACCTACTTATATCAATTGGTTACCTAGCTGTGTGGCTAGCGCGTGTACCTTTGGTGCTGCTGGTCCCTGGTTCGAGTCCTACACACGTTAGAATTTTTTATTTAATAATAATAATTTAATAATTTGGCTTAAAATTGTCTTATAGATAGTTGAAATACAAAAATAATATGTAAATTAATTCATATTAAAAATAACTAATTACTAAACTTAAAAAGGTGTCTAGCGTAAAAAACAAGTTAGGACTTGTCGGTGACGTCATCGTGGGACGTGACCATTGAGCGGACGGTCCTTGTGACGTCAGGGGTCAAAGGTCAAAGTGAAGTGAAGTGACACCCTTTCTACAATTGTTTTATTTCCAAACGACCATTTTCCAGTAGACCAATTAACATTTGGACCATGTATGTGGTCTACATTCCCTAAATCTTGCGTATATTTTTCTAAATAAGGGTTGTACGATGTTTGCGTATGTAGAGGTTCGATGTCATCACTGACCTGTGATGGCTGATGAGTTTGTGAATCATCTTCGTTGAGATCTGGTTTAGGGACATTCACATAGTTGGCTATTTCTTTAAGAGGCGTAGTTATTGGCTTAAAAGTTGTCTCTAGAAGTTCTTTTTCATCAGCTTGCATAATTCTAAGAGCTTTATACTTTTCTCTCACAATTGCAGCAAGTTTTTTTACTTGAACCCCTCTGTTTGAAGACATGTTAATAAATGAATTCTTCACTTTGAGTCCATATATTTATACATCTGTACCCTTCTGTTAGCATGTCTCTGATGTCGTCTGTACATCTCAGTTATACTTCTATGGTCGCCTATGCCTTCTGTTAGCGTGTATCTGATGACGTCTGGTAGCCCTGTGTGGTCGCCTATGCCTTCTGTTAGCGTGTATCTGATGAAGTCTGGTACCCCTGTGTGGTCGTCTATGCCTTCTGTTAGTGTGTATCTAATGGCGTCTGGTACCCCTGTGTGTCTCTGAATATGTGTCACTGATGGCGTCTGTATGTCTCAGGTACCCTTAGATGCTCTCTGTATATGTGTCACTGAGTGCGTCTATATGTCTTTGCTACCCTTTACATATGTGTCACTGATGGCGTCTATATGTCTCAGGTACCCCTCCGATGCTCTCTGTATATATGTCACTGAGGGCGTCTGTATGTCTCTGGTAATCTCTGCATATGTGTCACTGATGGCGTCTATATATCTCAGATACCCCTCTGTGACTCTGCATATGTATCGCTAAAGGAGTCTGTATGTCTCAGGTACCTCTCTGATACTCTCTGTTAGCGTGTCACTGATGGCGTCTGCTATGTTCTGCTACCCTCTCTTAGCGTGAAAGAAAATGGCGGCCTAAGCATACCTGTGTTTATTAGTGATGTATTATTTAAATTACACCTTTCTGGTTAAACCAGTATAGGGTATTAGTTCTACCTATGTCAGCCAAAAGCATTCGCTGTTACCTATATTATTGTTAATAATTGAGTTACATTTTATTTATTAATTTATTTTTTAAGTATCTTTGCTACAGTAATAAAAATATTGTCTCGTATTTCTAGTACACATGCCGGAGCCTCTTTAAAATATGCTATCGTCGATTTGCTTTTCTTAAAATCATGATAAATATCAACCATTTTTCTGTCTTCGCCGCTTTTACACATAAACATTCCTTTTTTCATCGTAAATTTTACTTGATGAGGCAGATAGTGCTTTGTAATTGCATCTGTTGGATCGAATACTATCCTATTATGTTCATTCCAGAAATGTGGCGTAATTACAATTCCATTTGAGTAGACCTTTGCACCTACTACCACTTTTGTTGTTATCCCATACTGCCTGGCAGCTTCGTAAAAGATTAAACTAGCCGGTAAACACGCACCTGTGTAGTTGGCTCGAATAAATTCTTGCTCGATACATGTCTTGATCAAGTTTAACTGAATGTATTGTTTCATATTGGAGCAACTGATGTGTATGCTTTGACTATTTTTTCGATGAATGAAAACTTGTTGCTAATATTCAGAGTGTGTTAGTGATGAATGTGGTGGTGGGAGTTCCCTCGGCGAAAGTTTATGCAAATCTAACTAAATAATTTTCAATGCCGTGTTTATTTTTCCTATGTCGATATATATCGGTTCTATTTATACATTTTCCACATCTTTCGCAAAGTAGCTGACGTCTATCATAATTAAATTACCATTCTTTGAAATCTTCGTAACTAGACTAGAAAGAACAATTATATGGAACCCACTTTCCACCATTTAAACCTCCTTTAATGTAACATGTATCGTAAAATTCGCTTGGGGTGACATCGGGATACTCCTGAAGACAACTCTTACAATTCCTAACCATGACTCGTTCTTGTGATAGAATGATGAAGAATGATAAGATCAACTTATAATTTTATATACCTACACCAATCACCACAATCTATCTGCTAAAATTTTGTTTCATAGTTGGTGGTACTGCTTCTTTTTATGTTGGTAGTACTGATACTTCCTTCTATCTCTCGTAGCATTAGGGAAAAAAAAATGTAACCAAGTTCAATAAATATCTTAAATGTAGCACTTTTACATTGATTCTTATGGAAGAACAAGCACAAATCCACACATTTCAGGGGCCTTTTATAAACCATTCAGTCTTCCGTTTGACTAAAAGTACTCCTTATACTACACATTGTTGCCGAGAGGGGGCATTTGGGCCTGTAGGACCCATCGCCGGCTCTTCGGACTTTTTCCTGTCTCCGGAATTGGAACGGGTGTTTACCATCTTCGTTTGTCGCTAGTGAAATGGGTCAGTACTGTTGCCGTTACAGAATAACCGTTACAGCGACAAGTATATGTTACAGGTAACGGTTCCAAGGAACAGTTACAAAATAACAGATCAAAAATGGAAAACAGAACAGGTAAAATAATCTAAGTATTCCTTGACTTACGGAAGGAATAACTTGGTAAACAATAAAATAAAATGGTATGATAAATGTAGTGCAAAGAATATGTTTCTAAGTGTTTCTTGACTTACGGAAGAAACAACTTAGAATGAAAAGTAAAAATGTACAAGATCAAAGAATAGAAAAATGCAGAAATATGAGTAAAAATACACAAGGTAAAAGAATGCAGAAATGTTCTTAAGTGTTTCTTGACTTACGGAAGAAGCAACTTAAGAGAGGAATATAAACAAATGAAATAAGTAAATATAAAACAATATGTGAAAATATGTCTAAGTGTTTCTTGACTTACGGAAGAAACAACTTAGAACAGAAAAACAACAAGAGAATCAAATATGCAATAGAAGAATATAAATATTTACAAGTGTTTCTTGACTTACGGAAGAAACGACTTGTAATATAGAATAGAAAAAAATAAAATGCAAAAATAAGAATACAAATATTTACAAGTGTTTCTTGACTTACAGAAGAAACAACTTGTAATAGAAAATAAGAAAATAAAATGCGGAAAAGATATAGAAATATAGCTAAGTGTTTCTTGACTTACGGAAGAAACGACTTAGCGTGAAAATGAAATAACAGAGACAAGTATACGAAATATCAGAAATAAGAGTGCAAATATGGAAATACTTCTAAGTGTTCTTTTGACTTACCGGAAAAGAACGACTTAGACACACAATGAAACACAAGTGAAATATCAGAAAAATATTTCTAAGAGTTCTTTAACTTACCGGAAAGAACTACTTAGACACAAATACAAGAAATATAAACAATCAAAAATAATCAAATAAAATAGTAAATAAATCAATACATGAACAATAGTAATATTCTAACCTGAAAAGGTCTGAATATACGACAAATGCTAAAATAAAAAGGTACACAGGAAATTAGAAATAAAAAACAATAGCTCAAGTTGATACAATAAAGCACCGACTAGGTCTACAGTAAGAAGAGGCAAGCTCGACTGACCGATGAGAGAAAATCCACCTGCTTTTATGTAAAACAAATCCTTTGTTTTACGTAGCGAAAGTGGAATTTCCCTGCATCGAATCAATTAGAAATTTGGATTTGGCCAACCTTGGAATTCCCAAGTATTTTAACCGATATCCAAATTCCTTGATGCGTCGAGGACATCCCCCCTCCTCTGAAAGACCTAACGGTGCTAAAAAAATTTATTAATAAAAAAAAATCAAACAATACAATAATACAAAAAGTCCTTAACCTAAAAAAAAGAAATACAATGCAAAGAAATACAAAGAAATACAATTCAAACTTACGCTAGCGACTAAGATATGTTACACTTAAATATTATAATATCCAGATGGCCCAGGTGGTCCCGGTGGTCCAGGTGGTCCAGGTGTTTCGGCCAGGCTACTTAATTCACCCGGCTGGGGCCTTACGACGTTTCAGAACACGTAGAGTTACTCGATTCACCCTGGTGTCTGTAACGTTTCGTAACAGGGCCCCGTTATCCTCAGCTGTTCTGGCAGGGCTACTTAATTCACCCTGAGGAAGGTCTTACGACGTCGTGAAGATATAAGGTTACTCAGTTCACCTTGATATCTACACGTGTCGTAATAAACCTTAATCCTGCTCTGGAGGTTCGTCCCTAGGTGGAGGAGCTGCGCGGATGTCATCTACATGAATGGTCCTATTCACGTCCCGGTCGTGGTGTATCTCATAGGTATGATCGCCTAGCACCTTCAGGATCGTGTGTGGTCCCGTCCATGTCGGTCCGAAGTTCCCTCGGACGTGGTTCCTCACCATGACCTGCTCTCCTTCGATGAACCTCCTGGCGGGTGGAGCGTTAGGGTTGTCAGGAAACATGTTCCTCGCATATACAGTGGCCTTTTGAACCGCTCTGGCAACCCTTTCGTCTCGTCTGGCTGCGGTGTTTGCCAGACGATGCTCACGCTGTGTTTCTTCTGCGCGCCGTGGCAGATAGCCTAGCAGAAGTTCAGCGGGTGTTTCCTGGGTGGCCTCGTTCCTCCGTGTCCTTAGGCTGAACATGATGTCAGCCAGGTAGGATTCCCATTTCGGATCATTTGCAGTTTTGCATCGGGCGCGGAGTCCCTTTTTGAGCTCCTGAGCTCGGCGTTCAACCGGGTTGGCCCTCTGGTGGAAGATAGGGCTAAATTCGGCTTTGATGTTGTGCCGTCTCAAGAATCTCTCCCATGCATCTGTCCGAAATTGGGCTGCGTTGTCTGTGATGAGGGTGGTAGGTTTCCCCCAGCGGCCGCAGATTTCCTCCTGGAGGAACTGGATGATGTCCCGGCTTTTTGTAGATTGGACGCATCGATATTCCACCCAGTTGCTCAAGCAATCTGTCGCCAAGAGGATGTAGCGGTTGCGTGTTCCTCTGGCTGGTGGATATGGTCCCAAAATGTCGAAGGACACTCTCTCCCAGGGGTTGGCGGGTTCCCTGGGCATCACAGGAGCTGCTGGTTGTCGTGGAGCAGCTTTGGTCCTTAAGCAGGTCAGGCAGGACTTGACGTAGGCGCGAACATCCTTTGATAATGTGGGCCAGTAATAGATATTTTTAATGGCCCGGATGGTCTCGTCTTGTCCTGGGTGGTTGGCCTCCTCTGAGTCGTGATAGACCTTCATCACGTCCTTCCGGAGGGATGGGGGTACTATCAGCGTCCTGTGGTCTGGTCCAGCGTTGTAGTAAGCGGCGTTATCGACTAGTGTGAATTCACGGAGAAGGTTTTCTTCGACTTCGTTCCGTGGTCCACGTCCGGAGATCTCTAGGTAGCGTCTCCGAAACCGCTGCATACCGTGGTGTGTCTGGTGGCTTCTCCGGATTTTATCCTGGAGTGGTAGGTCAACCAGATCATCTACGATGGGGTTGGTGTCTTCATCCTCGTCGACGTCCTCCATCATACATAGTAAAGGAAAGGACTCGTCTTCCTCCACGTCCGTTGTAGGCCAGCTAAGTCGCACCACTTCCTCGTCTTGGTCAGCTTCTTCTTCTCTCTCCGTGGTTGGGTTCCTGGACAAGTGGTCAGGGAGTTCGTTCTCCTTCCCTGGGATATGTATCACGGTGAAGTTGAACTCCTGAAGTAGCAAGGCCCATCGGGATAGTTTGGCCTTGTCTTCCTTGAACCGATGGAGCCACAGGAGAGCCTGACTGTCGGTGTACAGCGTGAAGTGCTGATCCTGGAGGAAGTGCTTGTACCTCTTGAGTGCCCAAACTAATGCGAGGCACTCTTTCTCGTTAATATGGTAACGGGTTTCTGCTGGTTTTAACTTCGTGGAGGCATATGCAATGACTCTCTTGTCGTCTTGGGTTCCTTGGAACAGGACTGCGCCCATGCCGACATCGGAGGCATCCGTCTGGAGGCAGAAGGGTTTGGACGCGTCTGGTCGGTGGAGTAGGAGATCTCCCTCGATTTCGATCTTAAGACGTTGGAAGGCGGCTTCTGCGGCGTCGTTCCAGTGCATCCGTCTCTTATTACCCTTGGTGAGGTCCGTCAAGGGTGTTATGATGTCCGAAAATCGAGGGATGAAATCCCTTAACCAGTTGGCTGTCCCGATGAAGCTTCGCAGTTGCTTCATCGTCCGTGGAGTGTCGAAGCCTTTGATTTTCTCCACATGCTTCTCCAGAGGTTGGGTGTTGGCAGAGGTGATTTTGTGTCCTAGGTACTCCAGTTCGTCTGCTGCGAATTTACACTTTTTTAGGGATGCCCATAGTCCGTGTGTCCGAAGTCTCTCTAGAACCAGGCGGAGGTGGTTCTGGTGTTGGGTCCAGTCTTCTGAATAGATGATAATATCATCCATGTATACCTTGATGAAAACATCGATGTATCCTGCGAAGACTGAAGTCACGAGCTTCTGGAACACAGCTGGTCCGTTCTTGAGGCCGAAGGGCATCACCGTAAATTCGTATGAGGACCCGTCAGGCAGGCTGAACGCTGTCTTCGGGCTGGAGTCCTTGTGCAATGGGACTTGCCAAAATCCACTCTTCAGATCTAAGGTGGTGAAGATCTGAGCCGTGCCAATCTCTTTGATGGAGTCGTGGATTGGTGGCATGCTGGAGGCTTCGTCGATGGTCACGTTGTTAAGCTTCCTATAGTCTACGCAGAAACGGGGGGTGCCATCCTTCTTGGTTAACCACCGGGCTATTGTAAGGAGATTTGCTGGGGCGGATGACTCCTGCGGCTAGCATCTCTCTCACCTCCTTGGCCATTATCTGCTTCTTCTCCGTAGAATATTTATAGGGCTTAACGTTGATAGGCGTGGCGTCGGTCACTTCGATTTTCATTTCGGTGGCCTTGGTGGTCGGCTGACGTAGACGGTCGTCGAAAACGTCATCGTACTCTTGAATCAACTTTTCAACTTGTTGCAAAGCGAAGGATGGAGCTTGATGGGGTTCCAGCCGCTGCGTCCTGGATTGCCTTTTTGCTGGGTTCTTCCAGTAAATGGTGGTTCTGCAGGTGGTACCGACGTGTAGACATTTACGTAGTATGTCTACATTGGCCTCTTCCTGTTCCAACCAAGGCATCCCTAACACAACGTCGTGGTTCAAGTCCTCCATAACCACGCAGTTGACGGTTGAATCCAGAGTCTCGATGTTAATCTTGACTTCAGCAGTCCCTAGGGTGCGGGACGTGCTGCCCGTGCACGCCAGCTGAACCAATCCTGATCCTCGTTGCAGGTCCCGTCTCTGGATCAATCTCTGGTGAATGAAGTTCCCAGATGCACCGGTGTCGACTAAGATCTTCACACGTTGTCCGTTGATCCTTCCATGGAGTTGGGGGAGGCCTGTCGTCGAGGGTCGTGTCTGAATCGGGTTCAGTTGGGGCACCATCTTCACAACAGGGTTTAGTTGGCGCCCCTGTTGGCGTTTCCCTGGTTCTGAGGTAGTGGAGGTGGTGGTTGGCTCATCGGTGGCATCCTGGACTGTCTGTTGGGGTTCCTCCATTCCTCGATCGCTTCAGGGTGGCGTGGTGTGTTGTTTTGACGTGGGAGACGGTAGTGCTGTCGCTGTCGGGATTGTTGCTGGGATTGATGTTGGGGTTTGTTAGCGACGGTGTTCCGGCGGGTATCAGCTTCCATTTCTTGGGCTATTGTTAGGAGGTCCTCCTCGGTCTTTGGAATGTTCACTCGTAGGCAGATCGCGATGTCGGGTCTCAGTTGGTTTACGATGGTGATACACCTCTGGTCCTCAGGGGTGTATGGTGCGAGACGTCTGAATAAGGCTGCTTTACCGTTGATAAAGTCCTCCGTGGGTTCATCCTTCCGTTGATGTTCTCCATGAAGTTTCGACGTGAGGGCTGAGAGCAAAGCGAGGTCGTTGTACTTCCTCAGGAGACGGTCTCGGAAGGTGTCGTACGGTAGGTCTGTGTGGGAAAACTTCTGGGCCCATTTCTTCGCGTCGCCGTGGAGTGAGTTGTCGATGAGGTAATCTATCCAATTGTCCTCGTCCACGTCGTATTTTGTCAAGAAGGTCTCGGCTTTGGTTAGAAAGCTGAGAGGGTTTTCAGTGTCCCGGCCTGAGAACTGAGGGGGCTTCATATATGAAATCCTGGGCTTCGGTGGCTCAGGATGAGGCATCTGGGGTGTGGTGCCTTGAGTGGTCGATAGGGCCGTCATCGCTTGCATAAGGGCAGAGATGAAGTCAGCTGTGGAAGGCTGGCTCGAAGACGGTCCTGGGGTCGTGGATTCGGTTTTAGTGGGTTGGGCGCCATGTTGCCGAGAGGGGGCATTTGGGCCTGTAGGACCCATCGCCGGCTCTTCGGACTTTTTCCTGTCTCCGGAATTGGAACGGGTGTTTACCATCTTCGTTTGTCGCTAGTGAAATGGGTCAGTACTGTTGCCGTTACAGAATAACCGTTACAGCGATAAGTATATGTTACAGGTAACGGTTCCAAGGAACAGTTACAAAATAACAGATCAAAAATGGAAAACAGAACAGGTAAAATAATCTAAGTATTTCTTGACTTACGGAAGGAATAACTTGGTAAACAATAAAATAAAATGGTATGATAAATGTAGTGCAAAGAATATGTTTCTAAGTGTTTCTTGACTTACGGAAGAAACAACTTAGAATGAAAAGTAAAAATGTACAAGATCAAAGAATAGAAAAATGCAGAAATATGAGTAAAAATACACAAGGTAAAAGAATGCAGAAATGTTCTTAAGTGTTTCTTGACTTACGGAAGAAGCAACTTAAGAGAGGAATATAAACAAATGAAATAAGTAAATATAAAACAATATGTGAAAATATGTCTAAGTGTTTCTTGACTTACGGAAGAAACAACTTAGAACAGAAAAACAACAAGAGAATCAAATATGCAATAGAAGAATATAAATATTTACAAGTGTTTCTTGACTTACGGAAGAAACGACTTGTAATATAGAATAGAAAAAAATAAAATGCAAAAATAAGAATACAAATATTTACAAGTGTTTCTTGACTCCTCAGATTAAGAGAAAAGAAGCATGTATTAATGTTAAAAATGATGATGAGGCATGTTTTGCGTGGTCTGTCATATCAGCGTTATATCCATGTCGAAATAACTCTGCTTTAATCAGCTCATACCCGCACTACTCTAAAGTGCTGAAGTTGAAGGGAATACAATGGCCAATGACGATGAGGCAGATTCCTAATTTTGAAAAACAAAATAATATTTCAATTAATGTATACATTTTAAAAAAAGAAAAAAGAGATTTTACGACCCTCCCAACTTATTTAACGAAAGAAAAGCATGATAAACATGTGAATCTGCTTTTGATACAAGATAAATATGATGAGCCACCTACGAAGTACCACTATGTGTGGATTAAAAATTTGTCACGCCTCCTTTCTAAGCAGCTTAGCAAACGTGATGGAACAACATATTTCTGTGATAGCTGTCTTCACTATTTTATAAGTGATGAAAAATTAAATATTCATAAGGCATGCTGCAAAGGGCGATCAAATCATATATGCGATAGATGCCTACAACCGTTTTCATCGTCAAAACAGCTTGAAGCTCACACGGTAGATTGTATAAGAATTAATGAAACTGCCATTAAAATGCCCGAGGAAAGCAATAAAATGGTAAAATTTAACAATTTCCGGAATAAGATTAAAGCGCCCTTCGCCGTGTACGCGGATCTCGAGAGTGCTTTGAAACGTACAGGAGATCCTAAAAGGCATCAAGAACATATTTCTGTAGCAGTTGGTTATTTCTTTAAATGTTCTTATGATGATTCTTTGTCGTTTTATGACTCATATCGAGGAAAGGATTGCATGAAATGGTTCGCAGATAAACTTAATCAGCTTGCTGAGGATGTTTCTACGGTGTTTATGTGCCCATATGATATAATAATGACAACTCAGCAAGAGAGCGATTTCCATGCAGCCACTCATTGCCATATCTGTGAGCAGCGCTTTTCCCCCAATGATAAGAAAGTACGGGATCACGATCATCTCACTTCAGAAAATAATTATAGAGGTGCAGCTCACGAAGGGTGTAACATTAATTATAAAGATGCTCATACAATTCCAATAATATTTCATAATCTCTCCGGATATGACGCACATTTTATTATTAACGATATTGCAACACACATCAAAGGCCCCGTAGATCTTCTTCCTATTACTAAGGAAAAATACATTTCTTTTACAAAACATATTGATGATGCTCGAATTAAATTCCGTTTTATCGATAGTTATGGATTTATGTCTTCTTCTCTTGATAAATTATCTTCTTACCTCCCCGAGTTTCCTAATCTCAAGTCCCAATATACTTCGCTTCCTGAGGAGCAATTTAATCTACTTACAAAAAAGGGTATCATGCCATATGATTATATAGATTCATTTAAAAAATTCTGTGAGACTTCTTTGCCTCCTATTGAGTCTTTTTACAATAAACTTGAAGATATGCCATGTCCTCGTCGACATTATCGTCGCGCTCAAGAAGTCTGGTCATCATTCAATTGTGCAACTCTCGGGGATTATGTCGATTTATATATGAAAACTGACATTCTTCTTCTTGCAGATATCTTTGAGCGATTCCGATCCAGCTCTCTTCAAACTTATAATCTTGACCCTGCTCACTATTATACTTGACCTGGTTTTACGTGGGATGCAATGCTTAAATATACAGGACAAGAACTGGAGCTTTTAACCGATCCTGACATGCATTTGTTTGTTGAGCGCGGCATTCGTGGTGGTTTGAGTCAAGTTTGCTTTAAAAGACGATCTCGCGCTAACAATCCATACATCAACAACTATGATCCATCTAAACCAAAAACGTTCCTTATGTATTTTGATGTTAATAATCAGTATGGTTGGGCAATATCTCAATATCTTCCATATGGGGGTTTCAAGTGGGTCGATGCCAATATTGATGTCCTTTCCATTGCTGACTATGCTTCTGAAGGGTACATTCTCGAGGTTGATCTGGAGTACCCACAACATCTTCATGATCGTCATAAAGATATCCCGTTTTGTCCTGAGTCATTAAATTCTAAGACTATGCTTCCTCCTACACGTCCGCGAGAGCAGACTAAATTAATGGCCACCCTACAAGATAAAGAAAGATATGTAATACATTATAGAGCACTAAAACAGGCGCTTGCAAATGGATTGATCCTGAAAAAGATACATAGAGTATTGAAATTTAAACAGGCTCCATGGTTAAAGTCATACATCGATCTTAATACAAATCTCCGGAAGGCAGCGAAAAATGAGTTTGAAAAGGATATTTTTAAGCTTATGAATAATGCCGTGTTCGGGAAGACTATGGAGTCAGTGCGCAAGTGCGTTGATATAAAGTTGCTTACTTTGTGGGAGGGTCGTTACGGAGCTGAAGCTAGAATAAGTAGCCCATTGTTTAAGAATGCAACGATTTTTAGTGAAAACTTGGTAGCTGTTGAGATGCGTAGAGCTGAAATATGGCTAGATAAACCAATCTATATCGGAATGAGTATTTTAGACTTGGCTAAAACGACAATCTATGATTTTCAATATGGATACTTAGCTGGCCGGTTCGGAGAAAACTTTACAACTTGCTATACTGATACCGATAGTGTAATCGTGGAAATACGTGAACAAGACCCATATGAGGCTATGAAAGAAGATTGCTACAAATATTTTGATACCTCAGACTATCGTAAAGACAATATTTATGGTATCCCTCAGGTTAACAAGAAGGTGTTGGGTATGATGAAAGATGAGAATGAAGGCCGAATAATGACTGACTACATAGGGCTCCGATCTAAATTGTATACAACAAAAGTAGGTATCACAGAAGATAAGATCGAAAACAAGAGGAGGGAGTTGAAAGAGGAAGAATATGAGGATGATGAGATTGATACAATTATTAAAAATTACGGCGTAACAAAGAAGGCGAAGGGGGTAAAGAAATCGGTAGTAAACACTAAAATTACGTTTGATGACTATGTAGAGTGTTTGGATGACTTTAAATATAAGACCACCACGCAGAATCTTATAAGATCCGATAGGCATCATGTATATACAATTACCCAGGAAAAGGTTGCGCTTAGCCCCAATGATGATAAAAGACATCACCTTCCGGAGTCTTATGATACGCTTCCATGGGGGCATTATTCAATCAATAATCTTGAGATGGATGTTGATTAGAGTTAAAATAAAGCATGATTTTGCTAAGTACTCAATTTCACACCCCTGGCAACTGCATTGGTCTGCAGGCTAAACTAAGTGAGGGTAGCCAGATATGGCGAAAATTTTACCGGGCGATTGCCGGTATAAGCGATCTCCCACTTGCTGACCAACGGCTTCGGGCGGATGAGTTGGTAAGTGGTAGGGATCAAACTAGCACGCAGCGTCTGACCCAGAGTGGGCGGCTGCAAATAGCGTCTGTGTCCAGAGGATCGGCTAAAATACAAACCAGAGAAGGCAACGGGAAACCACTCTGGTATATATTTCCCAAGAAAACTACAATGAAAGCACAAACAGAAATGGCCCCTAGTCCCCGGCAGATCTTAGATGATCAAGGGGTGCGAAGAATCCCCGGGAGGAATAGCCTAAATATTTTAAATACAAACTTTAAGATTGCAACATGGAACGTTAGAAGTCTGTTCGAATCAGGAAAACTAGCAAATGCATGCCACGAAATGAAACGTTTAGGGTTGCAGATATTGGGTTTGAGTGAAGTTAGATGGCCAGGTTCAGGTAAAGTTAAAACCATGAACAAAACTCTCTATTACTCGGGTAATAATGATCCGGTTCATCGTAACGGGGTTGGAGTAATTTAAGAAGACAAATATAACAATGCCGTCACAAACTTTGTGCCATTTTCGGACCGATGTCTTCTTATTCAACTATCCGGAAAGCCAGTAAATATTAACATCATTCAAACTTATGCCCCTACGGCCGATAAACCCATAGAAGAGCTAGAAGCGTGGTATGCTGACGTAGAAAAACTTATAAAGATGACCAAAAAACGAGACCTAACATTTATCTTAGGTGACTTTAATGCTAAGTTAGGTAGAGGAAAAGTTTCTGGATTGATTGGAGACTTCGGACTTGGAGCAAGGAACGACAGGGGAGAGAGAATGACAGAATTCTGCCAACAACACAACATGGTAGCGACAAACACATGGTTTAAATTACACCCTCGCAGATTGTACACTTGGACTTCACCACAACACAATGAAAACAGAGTAATCCGTAACCAAATAGATTACATATTGGTCAACAAAAGATATCACAATGCAATCATCAGTGCAAAAACATATCCTGGAACTGACATCAATTCCGATCATAATCCTGTTGTTGCAAAAGTTCGCGCAAGATGGAAACTAATAAAGAAACAAAAACCTCAACACCAACTATTAGACATCAAATTATTGAAAAACGACACCATACATCAGACAGTAAATAAAGAATTAAACAAAAATTTAGGAAATATCGACCACAATAGAATTAGCGAGTACGATGACATAAACGTTCTGTGGAAAACTATTAAAGAACAAATGAACAATGTAACGGAAAAACATCTAAAAGTAACACCTAGAAATAACAAACAGGAATGGATGACAGAAGAGATTTTACAATTAATGAACAAACGAAGAGAATCCAAAGGAAAAAATGACAAGGACGGAGAATACAAAAGACTAAATAGAATAATTCGAAAAAAAATAACCGAAGCAAAAGAGAAATGGCTGGAAACAAAATGCGTGGAAATAGAAGAACTACAACAAAGGCACGATTTTTTTAATTTACATAAAAAGGTAAAAGAGTTTACATCGACTACCAAGAGAACGACTTTTCACACCATGCTGAACACGGATGGCAAACTGCCAGAATCAACGGAAGACAAACTGAAAGAATGGGAAAACTATATTAAAATTCTTTTTCACGACATAAGAGAAGAACCAAGATTGGAAAATAACAACGAAGGGCCAACAATTCTGAAACCTGAAATCATAAATGCAATTAATCATCTTAAAACAAATAAAAGCCCAGGTCCAGACGGAATATACCCAGAAACGTTAAAATTAATCAGCGAAGAAAATATCGAAATATTTGTCCTTTTATTCAATCGCATTTATGATACAGGTAAAATACCCCAAGATTGGCTGGAGTCAATATTCATCCCACTACCAAAAAAGCCAAACCCACAACACTGCAATGAGTTCCGTCTGATAAGCCTTATGAGTCATGCAGTAAAAGTCCTACTAAAAATCGTACATAATCGTATCTATAGAAAGTGCGAAACAATCATCGGAGATGATCAGTTTGGATTCAGAGCCGGCATGGGAACGAGAGAAGCCCTGTTCAGTTTACTAGTTCTCGCCCAAAAATGCTACGACCAACAGAAAGATATATTTATATGCTTTATAGACTTCGAAAAAGCATTTGATAGAGTAAGACACGACCTACTATTAGAACGTTTGCAAGAAGTCGGTTTAGATGGAAAAGACATCAAATTCTTAAAAAACTTGTACTGGAACCAAAACGCCAGAGTTAGGATCGAGGGTTCCACATCCGCAGAAGTAGAAATTAGGAGGGGAGTTAGACAAGGATGTGTTCTGTCGCCTCTGCTGTTTAATCTTTACTCCGAGTTTCTATTTAAAGAAGCATTGGAGGATTCCAAAGATGGAGTCAAGGTGAATGGCGTAAATATCAACAGTATCAGATACGCCGATGATACAGTGTTAATTGCGGATTCCGACGTAGGTCTACAACGACTCATCGACAAGACCAAGTCGACCTGTGAGCAATTTGGTATGAAAATAAACATTAAAAAAAACCAAAGTGATGTCAATCCGAAAAAACCAAAACGTACCTCAACCTTGCACAATAAATGGGCACATTTTAGAACAGGTCAATAGATTTAAGTAGATGTTGGATCGATAGCAGCCTAAATCCTGATCTAGAAATAAGATCGAGAATAGAACAGGCCAGAAAATCTTTCGAAAAAATAAAAAAACTGCTTTGTGATTCTCGAATAAAACTCGAAATTCGACTACGTTTATCAAAATGCTACGTCTGGTCGACTCTTCTATATGCAGTTGAAACGTGGACCCTAAAAACATCAACCGTAAATAAATTGGAGGCCTTTGAAATGTGGATCTACCGGAGAATGCTCAAAATTTCATGGACATCGCATACCTCAAACGAAGAAGTGCTGCATAGAATAGGCAAGGAAAGAGAACTTTTTAACACAGTAAAAGTTAGAAAAACATCATACCTAGGCCACATACTGAGAAATAATAAGTACCAATATGCCCAACTTATAGTGAAAGGAAAAATCGAGGGAAAGAGAGGCCTAGGAAGGAAAAGACTATCGTGGCTCAGAAACATCCGACAATGGACAGGGCTAAATTTTGAACAGCTAATAAGAACAGCTGAAGATAGAGAAGATTTTAAAATTGTAGTAGCCAACCTCCATTGAGGAGAGGGCACTTTAAGAAGAAGACTCAATTTTAACATTTATCCTTGATGATTTGATTGACTGTAAGATGGATGCAAATTGTATATTATCATTTTTTAAAACTTAATTTTTTCTTTTATCACTCATCGTTTTTATATAATAAATAAGCATAGCATATTTAGTTGATTTAATAGAGTCATTTTAAAACTTTATTTATTACAGCTAACATAATGCTAAATATATCTGGAACAGACCCTTTTATTATATTCCTTTTCTGAACCTTTCCCTCATTCATCGTTGTTTATATAATATGGTAATTCTACTAGATTTTAGTTTTGTATATATTATTTTTAATTAAGATACTTAAGATTAGCACATATGCAAAAAAAAAGATGTTTAGCTATGACCACTAAAAAGATATCTGATATGGACCACTGGCAAATTAATGAACCGATCTTATTAAGTTAGGATCTAGTGTTCGTGCAGCCTCCTAGCAAGATAATCAATAATGGTCGTCTTTACCCTGATTTAGTTTTAAGTCTGTTCTTCGATAGCCTGTCCCAAAACAGGAGTCGGAGAAATCCTTAGTTTTAAGTCTTCGATAGCCTGTCACAAAACAGGAGTCAGAGAAATCCCTAGTTTTAAGTCTTCGATAGACTGTCACAAAACAGGAGTCTGAGAAATCCCTAGTTTTAAGGTTAGGTAACCTAGAGTTATTGACTAACCCCCCAATAATTCATTTTTTGAATGAACACCAAAGTGTCTTAACATAAAAGATGTCCATCAGATCAACAAAAAGATGTCTACTAAACCAAGTTAAATCATGTGCTGATCTTAGTAAAGTTAAGTGTATTGTTATTATATATATATATATATATATATATATATATATATATAAATATATATATATATATATATATATATATATATATATTAGCATATAATGTAAAATAATTCATTCCTACTAACCATCATCCCCCACTAACATGGCAGTCGATGTAGTCGTACCTTCACGTTGGTGACTGCTGTTAAGAACATATATTTTCTGTTTTTTCACCAAATTTATGTTCGAACCGAATTGACTACCTTCCATTCATTACATGCTTACATCATTTTTATACCTCGCTTTACACATACATTCCATCGCTTCGATACTAACATTATTTTATTATCGTTTTCCTTACATCTTAACATACTTATTACATTTAACCATTACTTACTGCTGGCCTTGCTAACATATTTTTTCATGCAGTCTATGTAACTATTTCTTACCAGAGACCCGAAGCGCAATACCAACCTACAAAACAATATCATCCGAACTGTCGTAGATAAGATATAGTATGCAACTCACCATACATCTGTATTTAATAATTTTTATAATATTACCCGATCTGCCGTAGATACGTATATAGAGAATAATAGTGCTGTTACGACGCTCCTGAGTTTTCAAATTACCGATTATATATCGCCCACGATAAATTTATATGGAAACTAGACTTGAACGAAATAATTATTCCATCTCAGCCTGAACTTCTTGCTGATTATGTTCCTACAGAATTACGTCAATACACTTTACAACACATTTTTCAAACAACAGGCGGTGATTTGGTTACAATTGTGCCTCCAAACAAATATTTCTCAGCATCCTTTCCTAGCATTCAATATATTGATAATTTTACACTTAATATACCCAAGAAGGCACACATCAATGCTATTTTTCAATCAAATTCCGGGCAATCCTATACATTTTACAACAATATGTCATATATAGAATTTTCTAATGATTTTACTAGCGAGGTAAGAAGAGGATGGATAAAAGACATATTTCCGGGTATACCTGACGATATTTCTCTCGCACTTCGATGGATTGATGGCCATATTTACTTTTTTCCGTCAAAATACTTACTATAAATTTAATGAATTTACAAGAAAAGTTATTGCAGCAGGACCATTTAATTGGAATCTATTTGGAGTGCCTTACCCAAACGAAAATATCTTACAACAATTAAAAACTCTAATATCTAAACTTGTATCTGTATATAATTAAAAGTGTAAAAGATATGTTTTTAAGAAATATTATGTTAGAATTGAAAAGAATAAAAAGTTTTTTAGCGAAACTGCAATATATATTTACGACTTAAAATGTTAAATAATAAGTAGCGAAAAAATACGCCTTTAAAGAATAGTTAGAAAGATCGTTTAGTCATCGGAAAAACCATATACATATAACCAATCATATTTAAGGTTAGGATCAAGTACTGTTGGACGAGACTATTTACCTTGCTAACATATTTTACGAGTACAGTCTATGTAACTATGTCTTACCAGAGATCCGAAGCATACGACAAATCTACAAAACATAATATTGCCCGAACTGCCGTAGATAAAATATAGTATGCAACTCACCATTTGTATTCGCTAATTTTCTATATCACCCGAATTGACATAGGTAAAATATAGTATGCAACTCACAATACATTTGTATTCTATAATTTTTATAATATTACTCGAACTGCCGTAGATACGCATATAAAGAATAATAGTGCTGACTAGTAATGTAAGTTTTTGTCTTAACATATTTCCCGTCACCTCCCCTTTTCATTTAACGTATTACATGTAGTAATCTGACTAATAACAACAGAGATATGACTTTTTTTTTGTCTTAACATATTCATTACCCCCTCTTCTTTTCGTCGATACCTCACACATTGAGCCGTTTGGACATTACAAACGTAGCGCCGATGTCTTTGCGTTTTATTTTTATCTTAGCATCGCACATTGTTGTACGTTGTTGTACGTTGATGTACGTTGAACCGTTTGGACGTTGCAAGCTTAGTGTCCTTTAGGCATTGTCTTTTGCGTTTGCTTTTCATGCTACTATATTCATTACCACCCCCCCTTTCCATCGATACCTCACACGTTGAGCCGTTTGGATGTTGCAAGCTTAGTGTCCTTTTGCTATTGTCTTTTGCGGTTTGTTTTTTATCTAAACATATTCGTTACCACCTCCCCTTTCCATCGATACCTCACACGTTGTTGTACGTTGAGCCGTTTGGACGTTAGAAGCTTAGTGTCCTTTTGACATTGTCTTTTGCGTTTGATTTTTGTGTTAACATATTCTTTGCCCTCTCCCCATTCCAACGAGCCCTCGTACGTTACGATCTGACCAATAACAATGGAGATATGACGTAATGCCGTTTTGGCACAGTCTTTGCGTTTGTTTTCTATCTCAACGTGTTCCCCGTCCCCTCCGCTTTCCAACGATACCCTTCACGTCACGATCCGACGAGCCGTCGCGCCTCCACCACAAAAAGAGACAAAAATGACCAGAATCGACCTTAGAATTTCTTATGGAGATTTACATGGGAAAATCATCGATTTTGCGCTCGAACCAACATAGCCCCTTTACTTTCATAAAGCCACTCCGATTATAGATCTAACGGAAAATCATCTTATGTTCGAAGACGAATCGAGCCAGATCGAAACTATCTTTGTGAAACCCTTGTGATTCCGTCTACAAAAGAACAAATGCACATTTATTGCATCTTTCCCTGAGACTCCAACGTCTAACCCCAGATCCACAGAAACCTGTAGAATTGAATTTTAAAGACGAAGCTATGCCTACCTGCCTTCTGTTACTTACGAATAACTTAGACGATAAAATTATCGCTACTGACTCGAATCCCGCACATATACCTTTAACTTCACAAGCCGCTATGCCAGCCATTAACCCTATCGTCCATGTTAATACTCCTGTCAACGTAGGTGGCTGGAAAATTAAATTTTCCGCCGATCCTAAGCGTCTATTTAGTGTCTTGGAAAAAATCCAAAATCTTGCTAAATCACGTGATATTCCCGATACGATACTTGTCCGATCTGCCATGAAATTTTTCTCAGGTCACGCAGCTAAATGGTTTAGCAGCGTTAAATCTGAACTTACCTCTTGGCCACAACTGGTCGAATTACTTTAATTACCTTTCCTTCCGCATGGCTATAAAGACGACCTGTGGGATCAGATCAAAAGCCGTAAGCAAAGGAAAAATGAACCTTTCGTTCTGTATCAAGCAGACATACTCAATTTAATAAAGAGATTACCGAGACACCCCCCGAAAAAACCATAATCTCTTATATTCGTTCAAATCTTCTACCGGAATATTCTACTATGATAGCCACTAGTACGGTGGATACCGTAGACCAATTATCTTTTCTCATTAATACCGTCGAAATAAATGCGGCCTCAGTTTTCAAACGCAACCCTTCTTTTATCGCTATCGTGGAAAACCAAAAGGATGCTTAGAGAAACCCTCCGAGACATTTTCAGTCTAGAAACAATTCTTCTAGCAATAACTTTCCCAAGAACCGTTCTTCGGACAAGAATTACGTACCTCCCTTAACTTCTAAGCCAAATTCTTCCACTGCGCGTTGGAATTGCCAAGAGAAAGGACACAGTCTCCGTGAATGTCTTCGTCCGAGGAAAATATTTTGTTACCGATGTGGAAAACCCCAAGTTACCTTCACACAATGAACAAACTGTAATCCTCCAAAAAACTAACTTACGGAATAAATACTATCGGCTATTCTATTCCCAGTCACCCCAAAAAGTCCGATATTTCCCGATCCTTTAGTTATTCTTCAAATAGAATTCAGAATAATTTACCTCGAGGTTACCGTTCCCTACATCTCACCGAAATACCTTTAACTCCCGTCAGCGAAAACAATCTATTAAAAACCAAGACTTTTCACATAGAAACTCCTACCGCTTGACCGAAAATGAGTGAAAAAATTACCTTACGCAAGTTAGAAACTTCTACCGTCTTTTTTCGCATAATAAAGTTTGTCCCCTTGTGATCTCTAAAAATACTGATAAAAGACCTTTCATATCTGTAAATATCTACAATCAGGATTTTACTGTACTATTGGATACCGGTTGTTCCATTACGTGTGCCGGACAACAAAATCTCGATTTTCTTAATCAAAATAAGATTCCAATAAATAAATCCGTTAACACGAAAGTCTCTCTAGCAGACGGTTCCAATAAAAAAGTAACTGGTCTCATAGATTTACCTACTCTTACCGATAACGTCTTTAGAGTAATTCAATGCCTTGTAGTGCCTTCTTTACCGTGTTCTTTTATCCTTGGAAGTAACTTTGCTAAATAATTTATTTTGTCTCTCTATTGATTTTAATACCAACAAAAGGAATACCAAGTCCGACAAACCAAACCTTCCTCTCTCTATGGCCAATCCAGGATCTATCTTCCCGCAACTTTTTTCATTAGAATCTCTTAGTCTCATCGACCATACCTTAGCGGACAAAATTATTAATAACTTTAATGAAGTTAGTAGCGCTGAAGGTATAGGTCGCACAGACAAAATTCATATGACTATAGATACCGGCGACACAAAACCATTCAAGCGACGTCCTTTCTCTATGTCTCCATATATGTCGAATATCTTAAATAAAGAACTGGATTCAATGCTCCAGCTAGGTGTGATAGAACCCAGCTGTAGTTCTTGGTGTTCGCCTGTTTTGTTGGTTAGAAAGAAAAATGACGAAGTTCGTTTTTGTTTTGATGGTCGTACTTTAAACGATGTCACTAAACATGACACCTACCTGCTTCCAAATATCGATAGGATCCTTTCTCGTTTACAAGGTACAAAATTTATCTCATCTATTGATCTTAAGAAAGCTTTCCCGCAAATCTCCTTGGAAAAATTACCCCAAAAAAAAACTGCTTTGGCCGTAGTAGGTCGAGGGTTATTCCAATTTACCGTTATGCCTTTCGGTTTGTGTACCTCAAACCTAGCGTGTACCTAGCACAAACACAACAACGTCTAGTCGATGCAATTTTTGGACCTGAATTCAAACCCTTTATTTTTGTTATCTTGACGATAACAATAACGATAGTATGTTCCCCTACCACTGAAGAACATATCTCTCTTCTTTCTAAAGTTAAAGAAAAGCTAAAGGACGCAAATCTTACCATTAACGTAGATAAATGAGAATTCTTCAAAACTTCCCTTAAATTTTTTGGTTATATGGTTGGTGGTTGGTGATAATTCTCTTCGGTCAAACCCCGAAAAAATATCTGCTATGATAACCTATCCCAGACCTACAAATACTACCGAAATTAAACGCTGCATTGGACTTTGCTCTTGGCACCGCCGTTTCATTCTAAATTTCTTTACCCTTGTCTCTCCAATAAACGATCTCCTAAAGGGTAAAAGAAAAGAAAAGAAACAAGCCATTACATGGAATCCTGAAGAGGAAAAGTCTTTTATCTTAATTAAGCAAGCCTTAGTATCTGCCCCCGTACTGGTTCAATCAGATTTTTCGAAACTTTTCGTCGTTCAAGTCGACCCCAGTGATACTGGAATTGGAGCTGTTTTAACGCAACAATTAGATAATAGCGAACAAGTCATATGTTACGCTAGTCGATCTCTGACTAAAGCCGAGCGAAATTTCTCTATCACAGAACGTCTTGCCGTCCTTTTCGCAATTAAAAAATTTCGACCCTACGTCGAAGGAACCAAGTTCACAGTAATAACTGACCACTATTCTCTTCTCTGGTTGACTACCCTCAAAAATCCCTCTGGTCGTCTTTGTCGTTGGGCCATGCGCCTAAAACATAACTTTACTCTCGTTCACCGAAAGAGATCCTGCCATAAAGTGTAACAGTCG
This sequence comes from Diabrotica undecimpunctata, assembly GCF_040954645.1. Classification (NCBI taxonomy): domain Eukaryota; kingdom Metazoa; phylum Arthropoda; class Insecta; order Coleoptera; family Chrysomelidae; genus Diabrotica; species Diabrotica undecimpunctata. The sequence goes on along the minus strand of NC_092803.1, from coordinate 93,354,133 downwards.
TTACTTTTTATTAAAATTTATATTAAAATAATAAACAATTTATAGTAAAATAATTTCAGAGATGTAGTATGGGCTGCCTAACTTTAAGTGTTCATTTGCCCATTAAGTGTGTATTTTTAATAATTTAAGTTGTCACTCTGATCTAATTTGGTACCATTGCGGACAAGAGAAATGACAGGAGACTAGGGGAAGTGGAAAAATGGCTCTTCTTGGTTAATTAACTGTGAATTAAAATTCACTTTTGATCTAGAGTTTTAAGTGGTACATACACAGGTGGCAGTTAGCGAAAGAAAATCCAATTATTGCATAGAATTTCCTTCACTTCAAGAAGTTAAATATTCTAAGTATACCATAACGATTTAATTGACGGTGTTTTCGCAAACTCGGGAGGTGAAGTGAGATTTCTAGCACGGAATTGATTAGCTATCTGGTAAATAATAATTTTTTATATTATAAACATTAGAGTATTTTATCTATATCCTATTATTCAGATTCATTATTTCATATTTTAATATAGTATTTTGTCCAAGGCCATTATATTTTTACTCTATGTGAAGCAAGGTCACGCTACATCCGATTGGATGGTTTTTTTATCTACCATAATTATCTTTTTGCTCCGGTTTCTTATGCTGAAAGAAACTTTCCTCACTTCTTCTTTGATTTCTTTTTATCAATGTTGAGATTAGAAGTAACGGGGAATTGTTTTCAGCCACCTACCATGGAATTATAAATTTCCCTCAGAACATCCGAGGGAGAGTACCACTTCAACTCTAATAAGAATCAGGGTCATTTGGGACAAGCCAGGGAGTATTGTCTACTCCACCCTCATTTTTTCTCCAGCCTGCACCTAGAGGTAGGGCAGGACAGTCATCATCGAACTAAGCCAATTAGCACCAGCTCCGTGCTAATTTCGGACCTCAAGGAGGACTTCGCTGGGACACCGAAGCCATTCGGGAGTATCCTTCCAGACAACTGTTTCACCTAGGAGGACAGTTGGTTTTTACTTCAGAACTATATATATATATATATATATATATATATATATATATATATATATATATATATATATATCTTGTTTCACCAGTTATAGGTTTTTTTTTATAACATATATATATATTAATTAATATAACTCCCCTTGGTGTAAGGTATCGGTAAGTTTGAGCTCAAATTCTACCCAGAGATGATCTTCCATTGTTTTTTGTATTAACCATTTATTTCTTTATTAACTTTAATTATTTCATTATTAACTTTAATTATTTCATTATTTGTCTACTTAACTAATTTTTTATATTTCATCTTGCGTTATTAACTCCGGTTATTATCCCTTCAGGATAATATACCGTTTCAATTGTTTAATTTGGCTTGTTCCCATTTATATATATTACTTATTTATTATATTTGAATTTAGAGGTGTTTAACAATATTGTTGGTCATATTGTAGGTAAGTTTGATATATTTACTTGGCTATACGTTCTTCCAACGTTAGCATTATTTTGTTTAAGGTTGTTTTAACCTAGATGTAGGTTGTACACTCTATATCAGAGTTATTCTGTCTAGTTTTCAACTTTTTATTATAGTTGTTTTCAACCTTTTTTTTTTAAATATTATATTGTGAAATTTTCATATACTTTTTGGTAACTTAGAGATTGTCAGAATCTAAGAAGTTATATTTAATAAACTTGAATTTGTTTTGCATATAATTTTTTTTTATTAATATTTCCTTACCTTTTTACATTTACAGCATTTTTGTTTATTAAATCAACTTTAATTAATATTAGCAGTATACGATACCTGGAAGAGTGACTGTTACTCTTTTTAGAGTAGTATCCCTCTTCTGGCGCCCTCAATTTGTTTTCTTTGTTAATTTTCATTATATCTATTTATTTTTCATATCTTCTTTTCTATCCATCATACATATTTTCCTGATTTACTGTCTTTAAAAGGCATGCAAATTGGCCGTATCCATCCTTGAGTTTCTAGTGGTCATTCTCTTGCCTACATTGCTAGCCTAGCCACATTCCGTTCAATATTTTTTTTTCATACTTCTTTACTTAATTGTTATCTATTTTATCCCATATATATAGACCACTCTTCTTATACCTCTCTCCTCCTACACACCCCTGTATTTTGCTACAAAAGTACCGGATGCACTCAGTCGAATGCACGAACAAGTCCCTTTGGACAATACTCTTGTAAGTCCCGAAATAGCTTCTCTCGATGTCGATCTAATAGAATCAAATCCTGGTATGATAACTTACGGTCAAAAAGTGTCGCTAATCCAGATAACTTCCCCCAATGGAAAGTAGAAAATGAATATGTTTATAAGTATGTACCTACCTGTCTAACTTTTAAATCTAACGAAATAGAATGGAAAATTTTAGCACCTTTCCCCCAGAAACACGACGTTCTCAAATCCTGTCATTAACCCCCTACTTGTAGTCATTTAGGCTATTTTAAAATTTTGTCCGAGGTCAAAGAGAGATTTTACTGGTCAAAGATGAGGAGAGACGTCCTCAAATACGTTCGTTCTTGCCAAGTCTGTGGAGCGCAGAAAGCTTAAAATGTTCCTCAAATGGGTTTAATGGGAAATCAGTTCCCGTGGCAAATAATCGCTATTGATTTTCTCGGTCCCCTCACGCGCAGTAAAAAAGGTTTCTCTTGGTTACTCATCGTGACTGACTGGTTCTCTAAATACAACCCCTACGCAAAGCTACCACCCAGAATGTCGCTAACTTACTAAAAAATAATGTTTTATTAACTTTCGGTGTTCCCCAACACATCATATGCGATAATGCCTCTAATTTTAATAGGAAAATTCTTAAGAACCTTTGTCATGAATACAGAGTCCAAAAAATCTGGTTCACTGCCGTTTATTCCCCCAAATGTAACTTCGTAGAAAGAAGAAGTAATAGAGAAATTTTTAAAATTCAACAAGCCAATAATACCGCCCGCCATGAAGTTACCCAACACTCCCCAGCTTTTCCGAATTTTGCCCGCAATGTTCGCTTATTAGATTATTATAATCGTCCCCATGACCAGCTCCAAAATATCGAATTCTTTCCCGGTAACAGAGATGAATATGCCTCTGAAATAACTGCATTGTCAACGGTTTTCAAGGAAGTCCAAATCCACCTATCTAAAGCCTACGAAAGAAATACCAAATACTGTAATTTCCGCAAACGAGATGTTTAATTTTCTGTTGGTGATACCATGTGAGGAAAAAATATTGTTCTTAGTAGTGCTCCAAAACGTTTCATGTCTAAGCTTGCTCCCAAGTATGTCAAGGGTACAATATCTAAAAAATTCTCTTCTCTGGTGCATCAAATAAGAAACGAAGACGGTACTAATGCTGGACGCTGGCATATAAAAGATCTAAAGCCGTGTTATAATGGCTCTTTTGATTCCGAAGTCTCCAAAAATGAGCAAGAATAACTATTTACCATGCTAGTAATATGTATATTATACCTTTTGTAACTGTCGTCTAACGTCCACACCTAACTTTATTGACTAGAAACTTTTACCTCACATATCTATATATGCTATAATACGTCTATAGTAAAAACGGTTATTTTACTATTTCCTATCTAACACTCATACATACAGTGTGTAACAATATTCGTGAAAACACCTCTCATGTCTTTGTACCGATTTATCTTACCTGTCTATATAAATTGATGTTTGTTAAGATCCCTATAATTCATGGTTAGCCTTAATTGCCTTGATTTCTATCTACCTATGTCTTTATTTTTACTTTCGACGTGATGCGATTTACCTTAAATTTTTCATCCCACCTTATAATGCACCTTACCTCATTTCTGTTGATAAAATAACAGTTATATATGCTGTGTTGTAGTCCTTACCAGCGAAGAAATATTATCGTGTGTTACCTTAAAAAAATTTACCTTACCTTCAAATAAAAATTGAACGGTATCTTATCTGTTGAAAACATACCTTACCTTCCAACGAAAATTGGAAAACATTTACCTTACCTTCAAATGAAAATTGAAGGATACCTTACTTGTTGGAAACACACCTTACCTTCCGAGGAAAATTGGAAAATTACCGTATCTTGAATAAAATTACCTTGACTCCAAATGGACTAATTGAGGACTACCTTACTTAAGGAAAACTAAGATTTCCTTGCTTTTTCCTTTTACGAAGCACAATTACCTTATACATAATCTTTACTTATACATTGCTTCTAACAAAACTTCCCCTAAATGCCTGTCTAGCTGTGACATCTCTGTAGTATTTAGAATTTCCAAATCGAGTCGTACTCTCTCTTCTACTAAGCTTAACTTTTGATGTGAGACCCAATATAGAGATAACATCTTCTTTACCCCTTTTCGTCATAGAGATCAGCATCTGCCAGAGATACTAGGCCCTGAGAAAGGCTAGGACTGATGTTAGCGGACGTTCGCCAGTTGACTCGCCGAAAATAGTATCTAGATCTTGGTGGCTATTGACAATCTGTGGTAAGAATTCAGTCGTTCTTCAACCGGAAAGAGGCCAATTAAATGACTCTCTTATTGTAAATTTTGGTGCCTAAGAGATTATTCCCGTCAATACCAGAATAAATACCCTATGAGCACTTAAAAAATTACGTACCCCCTGCTAATAAACCTCGGGTTTTTGCAACCACCTTACTGAAATATAATTTTTTAACTCTATTAAATCTCCATCTCTTGTAAACGCTGTATATACTTTTGATAATCATTAAGAGATACTGCGTACTCAAATCCCCATTACAATTTTCCTTGTTAGTTACAAACTCCTCTTTTACCTAGTCAAATTTCACATTAGCCTTATTACCTTTATACTTGGTTACGAAAAACGTTGGCATACCAATCATCAAATATTACCGCCTATATTTCGATAAGTACCATTATCTAGATTTTTAGCTACCTTCGTACATAACTGAACCAATTTTGAGTCTATCTTTATAGTGATGATTCTAAGCAAAATACTCGTACTATTTACTGATACGATGTTACTTAACCCAATGTGCCTTACGTTAACAATATCACAACGAACTCACTCTATCGTACATTGTTTAACGATCTCCATGTTGTCTTGTTTGCCTTACGTGTCCTGGTTTGCTGTAATAATATTTAGCGGATACCCTCTTATACCTTTTGACACATATGTGTATATATTGACATAGTTGTACAAATATATTATATAGGTTATATACATTTATTAAGCTTATACCTTTATACCTTTTGTAAAAATTGTAATTATTAAGCTAATACCCTTATACCTTTTGTAAAACTTAGAATTACTTTTATCTTTTGACTGTCGTGTTAGCTAGATAATATTTAGTTTATCGTTTATATTAGGTTATAATGTTACTTGGTCATATTTTACGTATTTGTTATCCTAGTACCGTAAATTTTCCTTGTCTTTCTCAACTTGTCTTTGCGATTGTTCTCACATGCTTCCTTGTTTTACAGTTCCGATGCAAACTCAGTACACCTAGTTTACATCGTGGAAAGGGCTGTGAAGCATGTTTAAAATTTCTTTAAATTTTTTCCCTTAGAAAATTACATTCACGTCGCCTATGTTTATATATTTTGTTAAAAGCCTTAAAAATAGCCCAAGAGAAACGAGCGATTTGTCATGCTTTTTTTAACAATGAAATATTTCGCCAAATGTTTGCTGCTCTTTTTAACTTTCATTAGTTAAATAGAAACCCTTCCATAGTAACAAAGAAATCAGTGCCTATTGTCAAATACCCGGTCTACCTTCTCAGAAAAGCAGAGATGTTGATTTTCGATAAAATAATATATCTTGTCAAGAGAAAGTGTTTAGATTACAAAAATGACCACACTAGCCTTACCGTTTAAATATCATTTGTGCGTGGCACTCTTCGGCCAATACTCCCACTTCTTTTTTATCCGTAGCTTGTCTAAGATCAGAATTCCAATTCATTTTAGAATTGGTTCCTGTGGCAAACGGTTTGTCTCCATCAAACAGCGACGTTTTCCAATTCGAAGGAACGAAGTCACTTCTGTTTGCCGTTCATTCGTCTCTTCATTCATCACTACTGTTCAATACTATCTGTATTACCTGCTGCATATCTTTCTTCCTCTTCGTCTGCCTAAACCAATTTGAGAGATTACGGATTGAAGATTCGTTACCGTACCTGCAGTCTCAAGTACCTGTTGCGAGGACAACGTGTCAAGTTCTTTTATTGAGAGCATTCTATGAACGAACGTCACTACCTGCGCCTACCTGTTGCCTGTTGTATTGTAGTACTTATATTTTTATTGACTAAAGCTCATCTTCGCTACCTAAATCGTAAGAAGTTGATTTATGACCTCATTTTAGTGACTTTGACTTGTGTTATTTATGGTTAACTCTAACCGAATGAACTCTTAGGAGTATAAACTTACGATATAATATATACGTATAAATTACGAACAATTTGTTTTATATTAATGTAGGTTATATTTATGATAAATCTTATGCATAGATTTGAGGTGATCACGTCAAAAAAAATTTAGTTTACGTATTCTCAAGGCATAATAATAACTTATTTGACGAATATTGACAATTATATTATTTCTTGTTTTTTTGTTCTTGAGAATACTAAATTATTCGTAATTATTTTTTTTGTTTGTATTTAATAATAAATTGTGCAATAACTTATCTCGTGCTAACTGTTCAGTAAAAATTGTTCATTTGCATTTACTTTAACTACAATACCTCAATATAACTTTGTTGATGAACTATTTGCCTTTTATTTTTTTGTTATGATATAAATTTATATTTTTGTGCATGGTGTATCTCTTTCAGGCATTGTTATTGATTTATATCACTATTTGATTTATCATATAAACAGTGCACATGTGTCGAAATATTAAGTGTGTACCGCAGAATCATAATACCTTTTCTCTCATGGTTTACTTTATTCTCGCGTGATTATCTTAACTGTACCTTACCTTTCTTGTTGTCTTATTCTATATGTCTTAAGGTTTCCCTGTTCCTCTAAAAATAGGGTGGTGCCCAAATATTTCCCTTCTCTTATCTTCTAACATCTCTTCTCTTTATCTTCTAACTTCTCGTCCCTGTATCTTCAGTACTTCTCTAACTGATTCTTTATATTTGAGCTGTAATAAGAGCCCCGACCAAGAGACCTCTACCAGACTGAAGCCCGAGCCTAGTACCGTTCTTTGTGTAACTTCTAATCTATTATTAAAGAAGGTACAAAATCACATGTACACTCTAACAGGATGATTATATACTTATTTGATAATCGTATTAAGTGTGCTCAACTACGATAAAACACTATGGTACAGAGCTAGAAGTACATATATATGACGTAGATACATGGTAGAAAACATCAAGGACTGGGTAAGAAATAAAAGAGTAGAATGAAATGATCATATAAGCCGGATAAAATCAAATGGAGTAGTAAAAGCGGTAAGAGACGGTTCCCCAATATAAAGACGATCAGTAGGAAGACCACGTAAACGATGAAACGACAACTTGGTGAGGCAAACTGAAAAACAGACAAAGTCATGTCTATATAAAAATAGAAGAAGAACTAAGATAAACGGCGATTAACGATGCTTAACGATGATTGACCCCGTTCGCTTGTCTACTTGACTTTTAATAGTTCCACCTAATGATGAATCGTGATATTACAAGGTTTCAAGCTAGGAAGATCGAGTTTTTACTTACTAGACTTCTGACCGATTTTATAAATAACATTAATATTTGTTTATGTTATGCGTCCTGGGTTCTTTCAATGGATTGCAATCAAAAATTAAAGTAGATGCTCCAAGAGCTCTTTTACACATTGTTGCGCTCATAGATTAAATTTAGTTTTGCTAGAAGGTTCAAAATGTATTCGAAATTGTAGCATATTTTTTGCAACAGTTACATCCATTTCTAGTTTTTTTAATCATTGTGCGAAAAGACCATTTATTCTGAATTAAATTCTAAATCGAAGTATCCCAACAAATTGTGAAACTAGATGGAGTTCGAAGTCGAAAATTGTAAGCGTTGTTAATTCAAAATGGAATGAGTTAATTTTAGTTTTCAATCCAATTATCGAAGACGAAAATTCGGGAGCCGAATCCATAAATAGTGCTTAAAGATATTTAAATTTTTTTATAAATTTTGAGTTTGCTTTTCTTCTTTACGTTTAGAACGAAGTATTTAATATATACCTACATATTGAACAAAATTTTAAAACTAAAATGTTTAGATACAAATTTGTATCAAAAAGAAATAGATATATCTTTGGGAAAAATAAGACAACTTTTTAACGATCAGGCTCTTAATAATTTCTTTTTGGTGGATGAAACAAGGGCATCAGAATTTAACTCAAACCCATCTAAAAGAATGAAAGATTCGTCCCTGGTCGGGACTACAAAATATAGAGCTTTATATTTTAAAATTACAGATAATATGATGCAACTAGAAGTTCGTTTTAGAGACTTAAAAGATTTATATTTTTTTAGCCTTGCAAATTCTTCACAATATAAATAGTTTAATAACACAATATTCTGAACTGTTTGATAAACAAAAATTAATTATTGAACTAAGTGTCATTTAAAAAAAAATTTTATACTTTAAATTAAAATTTTAAAATATTTTAACAAGGATGAATTAATTGAAATATTTTCTGAAGCATACAAATTACTTGTTTTAATTGCTACTATACCCGTAACTTTACTTTCCTTTGAACGTAATTTGTCGTGCTTAGACTGACAGCTTCGTCTTTACTTTCAATTGAGAAGGATTTTCTTTCCATTTTATCTAACAATGAACAATTTTACGACACAATTATAAATTTTGCTTCTACCAAAGACCGGCGCATTAATTTAATTTATCGGAAATAAAATACGCTTAAGGTTTGCAAGAATAAATAAAATATAAAAATATAAAATATATATATAACAAAATATGGTACTTCGGTACCCCCAAAAATGTTATGAGGACCTGGCAGATTAGCCGAGGGGTGGCAAGGAGAAGTTCTTCCCGAATCTACCCGTGGCACTCTAGTTTTCGGATGAATAGTGTCGGGGGGCGATTTGGAAGGGACCGGGACTGTGCCGTGGGTGTGTACATCATGGCGATAAACACAATATGTACACCAACAAGCGAATTGTTTCAATTGTGAGTTTTTTCAAGAAATAGGTCCCTCAAATCAGCCTTTCTTAAATGTACATAGAACCTATTACCAAGAAAAATGATTAATATATATATATATATATATATATATATATATATATATATATATATATTATTATATATATATATACAGGGTGGAAACTGTCTTATGTTTGTTATTATGAAATAATATACTTTTATTCTTTTTAAGTTTTACTTGAAATCTTACATATTACAATGTGCTTAATGAATGTGCTATATGAAGTTGGTCATGGTCTTCTTGAAGCTGTCATAGTCATATGCTTAGAACATAAAAGTAGTTCCAAGGCCATATGAGACATCTTCCCCTTATACACTTTTTTAACAAAACTACAACTGAGAAACAAAAATAACTATTCTGACTATGCTCTAGGAATACATCTATGAAAGCTATGTCTAACTTATAACTAATCTTTATACCTAGCTGGTTTTACAACAGCTCTACCAGACCTTGTTGTAACCGTCTTACTATTAATACCTAAATTCAGGTTACTGTTACAATTCAAGTTACTAGACACAATTTTGGTTGAAACAGTTGGTTCATTTGAACAAATCTCAGTCTTAAAGTTATTATTGTTATTTTTATTAATATTTAACCTTGTTTGTGAGGAGCTAGGTTCGAACCTAATGAGTGGAGACCTATATTCTTTCTGAATGGGAGGACATTCATTTGGTGATGGTCTTAAAAATGAAGTATTTCGTCTCGTTACCCTGCCAAAGTTATCCCGAACCATATACGACCTAGGAGCATCACATTTCCCTACAATTTCCCCTGGTATCCAGTGTTTCTCCTTTTCTAACCTGATTATTAGACTATCACCTACCTTAAATTCTGACCTACCTTTCGAACTTTGATCGTAATGAATCTTATCCTTATTCCTTTTTTCAGCTAGTTTCTGTGACTTACTTCAAGGATGGTTCCAAATGTTTACCTGAAAGGGGAAGGATACCACGCAACTGTTTCTTAAAAATCAATTCTGCAGGCGAAATATTGCACCCTGCTAAAGGAGTGTTCCTATATTTTAATAACGCCTTAAAAACGTCTGTATTTGATTCTAGACTTTTTCTCAAAATATTTTTACATATACCTACTGCCCTCTCTGCAAGACCATTAGATTTTGGATATAACGGACTTGATGTTTGAATTGTAAATTCCCAATCTTTAGCAAAACTGTGACATTCGGCATTCTTAAATGGCATATTGTCAGCAATCAAAATCATAGGTATACCAAAAGTTGAAAATATTTGTTTTAATTTATAAATCACATCGCCAGAGGTTTTAGACTCTAACTTTTCTAGCTCAATCCAATTCGTGTAGTAATCCACTACTACCAAATAATCTCTACCACCAAAAGTTAAAATATCACATCCAACTTTATGAAAAGGTATGTTAGGCCTATCATAAGGAAGTAAAGGTTCTTTGGTTGGTTTTCGTGAAAATTTAAGACAAGTATTACATTTTGAAATATAATTTTCAATATCTGTGGTCATACCTAACCAGTAAAAAATTTTCCTGGCTCTTGACTTAGTTTTTTCCATTCCCAAGTGTGCAATATGTAATTTATGAAGCATAAGGCTTTGTAAACTTTTGGGAACCACTAGTCTGTCATCATAAAATATTCAGTTATTTTTTTCATATAAATCATTTTGAATTTAAAAAATGTTTTTAATTCAGAATTAAAATTTTGAGAATTTTGTGGCCAACCATTACTTAGAAAGTTTTTAACTGTAGACAAAGTTGGGTCATTTTTAGTTGCAACCTATAGTTCTTTTAATCTCTCTTCAGATATGGGCAAATCTATCTCGAGAGAATGTACTGTTACCAACATTTCTTTATCATCTCTACTCTTGGTTTGTATGAATGACCTAGAGAGTAAGTCTGCTATATACATATGCTTCCCAGGTAAATACTGTACCTCCAAATCATAGTTAAGAAGTTTTAATTTTAAACGTTGCAGTCTACCATTAACTTATTAAAATTCTTTTTTACAAATTGAGAGTAGCGGCAAATGATCAGTTTTTATTATAATTTTCCTTCCATATACATAATTATGAAACTTAGGCAGTGAAAAACAAATTGATAGAAGATCTTTATCTATTTGTGGATATCTAGTTTCTGTTTCAGTTAAACTACGTGAGCAAAAGGCACCCGCCAATTCCGAATTGACTCGCATCAGACTGTATTTCAATAGGCAAATTTGCATCAAAAATTTTTAAATTAGGAATTTTAGTAATTAAACATTTTACACTATTCAGGGCTGTTTTATGCTCTATAGTCCAAGACCAAGGCACATTAATTTTAGTTAGCTCTCTTAAAGGAGTTAATAACTGAGATAGATTTGGAATGTATTTAGTTAGGTAGTTAATCATACCAATTATTCTTAATAACTCTTTTTTATTTGTCGGATCTTGTATTTTCAAGATGGCCTCAACATATGAAGGATCTAGTTTTACCCCTTCTCTTGAAAATATTTGACCTACATATTTTACTTCCCTTACTTTATATTGAATTTTATTTTTGTTAAATTTTACTCCAAATTTTTTAGCTCTTTGCAACACTTTTGACAAAATTAAATCATATGTTTCCTCATCAGATGCTGAAATAATAAGATCATCAAAATATATCCCAATATCTAAATCCCCAAAAATCTTTTTATTTATACGTTGAAATACCTGTGGACTAATATTTGAACCAAATGCCAACCTCTTGAAACAAAATTTTCCAAAAGGTGTGATAAAAGCAGTGTACTTCATACTTTCCTTGTCAAGAGGGACATGATAAAAAACCCTCTTTCAAGTCTAATACTGTAAATATTGACTTACCTTGTAACTTCAATGACAACTCCTCTACGGTGGGTATAGGAAATTGCTCTGTACATATGTTATTTTTTAAATGCATTGGATCTAAGCAAATTCTAAGACTTTTATTAGGCTTCTCTACAATTACAATGTTGTTAACCCACTCTGTTGGTTCATCCAACCTACATATTATGTCTTTACGTTCTAAGTCTTCTAATGTGTTTTTTAACAATGATTTTACTGTATCTGGAACTCTACGACAAGAACTTATATATGGTTTATAATCATTTTTAAGCATTATTTTATACTGAAAAGAAACTTTGCCTGTTCCTTCAAAAACTTAGAGAATCAATTTTTTGTACTAAATTTAGTTTTACACAAGCATTTAGACCCAAAATAGGCACCAAAGCCTCCTCAACCAACAAAAACTTTATATTATAGACAGCATTTTTTATTATACATTTTATTATGACACTCTCAACTGTTTTAACCTTATTATTGCCATATGACACAATCGTTACACTAGACTTGTCAATTTTATTTTTGTTTAGATTTAATTTAGTAAATAAACTCAGAGGTATGCAGTTACATCTAGCACCAGTATCTAATTTTAGCGATACTACCTGATTGTTAATCTGCGCTTGTACATACCAAGCCTTATTATTATTACTATCAACTGAGTCTAATATTAAATAATAATATATGAAACATCTTCATCTGAACTCTCATTATTAACCTCATGTACATGTTTTCTTAAAAGATTGTTAATTTAATCCAAAATTTTTAACATTATGATACCTACAATTGGATTGACTTGCCTGATCTGATCCTACCTGACCATGTTTTTTATTAAAACAACCTACTGCATAATGATTCAGTTTTCCACAATTTTGACAGTTTTTTTCCATATGCTGGACAATTCATTTTACCATGGTTTGTTCCACATTTGAAACATTTGTACACATCAACACTCTGTCTAATACTACTATGTCCCATTGATTTCTTGTTACTATATCTTACAAAATCCACTTCCCTGTCATTTATTATTTTTTTACTTGAATTGAACTTAGCTCAGCGGCTCTGCAATACTCTTCCGCCTTTTTTAAAGTTAGATTCGTTTCACGAAGGAATCTTTTCTTGTAAGGACAAGTCTCTTATGCCACTTACAATCTTATCTCTTAGTAAGGAATCTTCCAGGTCCCCAAAGTTGCAAGGAGACGCAAGGGTTTTTATGTCGGTGATGTAATGATCAAAACTCTCACCTTCTTGCTGAATTCTCGTGAAAAACTTGTATCTATCGTACGTAAGTCTCGTTCCTCATTAGCTTACAATGGTTTTGAAAGGCCCCAACAACTCTCTTAAATATTTTTTGGTCTGCATCTGACAACTTAAATGTCTCGAACTTTTTCTGGGCTTCTTCACCGGCATGGTTTAGTAATATTGCCACTTTGGTTTCATCGTCTTTTTCGCTCAAACCGGTCGCCTTCAAATAAATGTCCAAGCTTCTTAAAAAAATATCCAAATTCACGTGGACATTACGGTCAAACACCAGGTTTTTCGGCGACTTGAAGCTACTCTCCATATTAAGATTTTTATTTATCATCTATTTAATTACCTGACACCATGTATTATATTTGTTATTATGAAATAATATACTTTTATTCTTTTTAAGTTTTTCTTGAAATCTTACATATCACAATGTGCTTAACCTATATTCGCTAAGTGACCTGAAGTTGAGACTACATTATAACCATCGAGCAAAAAGACAAAAGAGGGAATGTAAAGGTAGTGGGGGCAAAAATATTGTTAGGCAGGAAGTGCCATCTTGAGAGGCCAAATTAAACAAGAAAAGAGAGTCTTTCCTTCTTTCAGAAATCAAATTTAGTTGGGTTATGTTATTATTACCAACTGTCACATGAAATATTATTTATATTGAAGTTTTTTAACAATTGTTTCACATTTTAGACTGTTATCGTTAATATTTAATTAAAATTTTCTCGTCTAAGACACATTCTGAAAACTATTTTATAGCTACTGTTAATAGGGGTCGGAAAATTTAAATTTGGCGCATTCGCATTTCCGGATATGTCCGCCAGCAGAGGCCACTTTTTTGGTCGCCTTTTCATAACGATTAGATTCCCTCTTTTGTCTTTTTGCTCGATGATTATAACACACAACCTAAGTTTGGCGTGATTGGTTGGTGGGTGGGTCCCAATTTAAAAATTGGCGGGTTTCATGTTTATTAAAATGACAACTGTTTGTCGCAGGTTATGTATCTCTCTGTTTGGCGTTGTGGTTTGGCGCTTAAACATCTATGATTAGGCGGTTTTATACCAATTTGCGAATAAGCAAGCACACAAAAAATTTTAATTTAAATTTTTCTCATTTATTTTTAAAAATCTGTTAAATTGTTTTAAAAATCTGTTCGGTTGAACACCATATTTAATTATCTAAGACTTTGTTTTAGAAAGCAATTATGGATTCTGTGTATCCATCTACTTCAACAAGTCCTATTCCATCTACTTCAACAAACTATGAAATTAACTCAGGAGCCTGCCATCTTTGCAGCAAAATATTTAAAAATGTGGAATTACGAAATCATCATATCAAAAGTATACATAAAATAGATGTGTCAAATAAGAGAATAAATCACATTATTTGTCCCTTATGTGAACAAGAAACTAATTTAAAAAGCCATGAGAACATCTAAAGGAAAACCACCAGGTGAGTATTAAATTAATAACTTTTGAATTTTCTAGTTTACAAGAATATGAGACATGGAAAGACATGCAGAAATTTGAGACAAGTTATGTTAAACAAAGAGCAGTTCATAAAAAGGAGTATAAGATATTATACTATGATTGTAACAGAAGTAACTTGAATGATAGGTCCAGTACTTTGTTACTTCAAGTAATTAAAACTTATACTAATCTATATTTAGGATATAAGCCCAACTATAAAATTAGGACAGAGAAATCTGGTGGATCAATTAAAATTAAAGGAGTGTGTCCCTCCAGGCTTATTTGCAAACTGAGAGATCAAGGACAAGTTTCAGTCAGTTATTGGAAAACACATGCTGAACATAAAGAGGAATTAAGAACCATCATGCATCTATCAAAAGCAGAAGAAAAAATGATTGTAGAGAAGTTAACATCTGGGATGCCATCTAGCAGAATTTTAGAAGATTCAAGAAAATTGGAAACACTTGCTTGTTTAGGAAATAAACCAAGCTCCTTATAGGCATCTACATGATTAGTGCCATTATCCGAAAAAATTACAGAAGGTTTGCCTCGTCTAGAAAAAAATCTTCTCAATGCTGATAAAAATGAGTGTGTAGTAAGGTCTCCAAAAAGTTCGAGATGAACTGCCTTCGTGGCCATGCAGATAAAAAGACAGATATACGCCTTTTATCGTAATCCAATCAATTACCTCCGGTATTCTATGAATTAATTGTCTTGCAGAAAATTATATTTAACTTTAAAATTTCACCTTGCATTATTCATAATAGACCCTACATGATATAGTTCGTTGAGATCAGGTTGTTAAGGAGCTTTTAAAAACATAAAAATATACAGGGGGTTACATTTAAAATACCGGTTATGGACTATGCCAGACTTGCGTGGATCACCCTGTACATTAAAATTTATGTTTAAAAAGCGCACATTTAAATTTAAAAGTTAAGGTATCTCGACGTTTTTTATTATTTTCTAACATAAGGACACAAACAATGTTATTCCATAAGTGGTTTCCACACTGTATATATATATATATATATATATATATATATATATATATATATATATATATATATATATATATATATATATATATATATACATCTAGCGGTTAATGTAAGCTCCGTTCTAAAACGGTATTATACTAACTCCAGGCGAATATACACCGTGTATATTATTATCTGGGTAGCGCTTTATGTGGACTCCGACCAACACGTCGGATTAAGTGGACTCCGTAATAGGTTAAAACACTTTTGGGATCCGTGTACATTTCTTTGCGTACACAACTAAACTCCTCCGATATTGCCAATAATTTGATTAGTCGTAGATTTTTAAATTTTACAGCAGGTACGTTTTGGATCTTCAAATTTATTTAAATATCAATTAATTTAGTCATCGAGAAATTTCACAAATACGTACTTGGTTATTGTAGTTAAATATTTTATGGTGGTAATTTATATTACTTGCTTTAATTATAGATAAACTTAAATTAGTGTCTATTATAAACTTTGAAAAGGCAAGGGTCCATTTTTATGTACTAGTATGTTTTTTTAATGCATTGGCACTGAAACATTTATTATATTATAAATGTACGTTCCGATGTTTCGATTGCTACAGTTTATGACGAATAAAATATTTGTTTCATGAAGTAGTAAAATTTGAATTATAACAATTTATAAATCATTCTTAAAATTCCAATTTTTTACTGTCTAATTTCAGTATTTCGATTTTTAAATGTAGGGAATTCAATATCCTATATACTATATTTTAGATACACATAAACACATAGATATACTTATGGCAGATACTAAAAGAAGAAATATTTCGGTACCTTAGTGTAACTTGATTCTCGGCAACATATCTATTACAATTACATATAATATGTTCGGTCTTATTGTTTTAAATGCTTTGTGATTGTACAAGCTATCATTATTTCAACTTTAAATAATTGTGTTTTTGTATCACTGTCAGGCATATCAAAATTTAATATTTAATTTAGAAGTAAATGTATATATAATATTCTTTTTTTTTGTCATTTGGTTTAAATATAGATCACTTATATTCTTCTTGCTTATTTATTTTTATTCGTAATACTTATTAACGTACTTAATAACGTACCCGTTTTTGCAAAAAGCAACAACGGGTACAAAAGATATCGGGTATCAGGGGTGGTATTTGTCAATCTAAACGCCACTTACGACATATTAAATTAGAGGACATTTCTCCAAAACTGTATGACATCGCCTTAGATAAAAACATCACGTGTTTTATCCGCGTATATCTACAGAACAGAAAATTTTTCGTATCATTCAATGGTAAGATGAAGAACGCAGATGAATGGTCTCGCTTGGGGTAGCGTAATGGCACCTACACTGTATTACATTTACACAAATGATTAACCGATACCAGTAGATACTAGGACTTTCATGTAGACGATACATTGCACAACCAAAACTTTTGTTGCTGAAGTGAAAAAAAATCTAAATGATGCCTTAAATATAATAAAAATAAACTACGACTTAATTTTAAGCCAAACCCCGAAAAATCTTAGGAGCGCTCCTTTAATTTGTCTTGTCTTGAAAGACAGGCGCTTTCACAAAACTGAATATCTAATCTAATATAAATCTAATATAATCTATAATCAAATAAAAATACCTTTTTTTTTAAACACATCTACCACGCAGAGGCATTAGCGTATTTAGATTAATGTTATACTTGATACAAATAGTGTATATATATTAGTTTACAATTAATATTAATAATATGTATGTGTATTACAATATATGTTTTAAATCTTATGAAGAAGTTGACAGTCTTTAAGATAAGAAATTATTCTTTGGGTATCTGTATTTTCTTCTAGGGCAGTTGGGTATGCTATATTTGAGTCGTTCACTGTTATATTTAGGACACTGTATTAAAAAATGTTTTACCGTTAGAACATGGTTGCACACTTCACAAACTGGTTTATTTTTGCGCTGTAGTAAATAAGTAGAGAAAATATGGGAATTTCAAATAAAAGATGGCGGCCAGTTGGATGGCTGGTATGTGGCGTTGAGGCCGTAGAAGTAGCCTCTGGGGATGTAGGGGGTGATGTACAAGAAATATAAGTATGAAAGAAGTACACCCTATCGTGATAGGGTTGAAAAAAAGGGTGAGAAGTAGAAAATACGCAATATTGTTGTAATAATATTGTTGGAATGAATAATTTGCTGACAGAGTTGGTTAGGTGGCGTTGGGGCCTGTGTAGATGTACAAGAAAGCCTCCCCTGACGTCAGAGGGGGTGTGTGTTCGAAATGGTAAAGAAGAAGCGGTGAAAAGATGAGTAAAGGAAATTTTATGGTGTTATGTAGATATTTAGTAACAAAATATGATAAATGGGGAAATTAGGCAATGCAGATACGTCGTATATATTGGTCATTAGCAAGCTAAAAAGCAACGATTTAATTTTTTAGTATTAAATAAAATTTAATTTTATTCATATAAAGAAACGAATTTTTGCAATTTAAACCATCAACTAGATACGCCCACTTTCTGATAACGCGTAAAAGTATATACAGTTTTAGAATTAAGAGAAAATGATAATTTCATTTTATTCGAACGAATGTTTTGTAATTTAAAACCATCAACTGAATACACCCACATTCCGATAATGCGTTAATGTATATAGAGTTTTAGAATTTGGAGAAAATTATTATGATTCTTGCTTACACGAAATTTAAATTAATACGTACATACTATTTAACACATAAGTATTTTATTATTAGAAACAGGTCAGGACTAACGAAAATTTCAAACAAATATAAAATTACTATATATTTATTCGTTATGTTAAACGTGTGTCATTTCATCAATGTCTTCCATACGGTGTAGATTAGAAAAGTTTTATGAAAAAATACAAAAGTTAAAAGCCGATATACAGTGGTACGAAGATAGAACTGCAATTGAAAAACGATTTGCAGACCTACATTTGTCAGAAAGGAAATTACCAACAACAACACAATACCCGTTAAACAGAATTCAACCGACAAGATGCCTCAATTAACAACCTCATTCATCATCCTCACAGCTATTGTTAACAATGTCCTTTATACAAACGTTCCAAACAATGTTAAGAACCTAGCGATATGTTTTAACGATGTAAAAACTGATTGCAATCGAACTGAATGGGCTCTAATGGATCATAATGTGGTAAATTATGGACAGCTTCCAGTATTTTTTAAAAGATACCAAAGTCAGGAGGAACATTCTACAAGATCATCCTAATATCTCCAAATAACACCGAAAGTGATTCAGAATGGTACAAAACTAATAATGATGTCGTCGGGAAATATGGTTCATCGATTATACTTTTAACTATCGTGTTAGTAATAAATGTATTTCTAACGATTAATATTATTATAAAATTTTTTGTAAATCGCAAATGTAAGTCATGTTGCATTAAAGTAAATATGTAAAAAAGGAAGTCTTTTTTAATAAAACTAAAATAATACGTTTAATCTTTTATTTAAAAAAGTCTAATTTACATAGGTAATATCTTTTCACAAAACCATTGGCGGAGGTGATCCACATTTCTCTCAGTGCAGGAAAATAATCCAGTGGCGTGGCAATTGTTAGCATTATGAATAAAATTCCCCGTAGCGTAAGGTGTATCATCAAATTTGCAGACATCAATAATTGTAGGAAAAACTCCAATCATTTGACATTTCTGCCTTAAAAATCTATTTTTTGTTCTCCTCGAACGTAAATGTAATCGGCAGCATACAATAACTTCGATTCTAGTATTTGATTTATTTTGGAATATTCAACATCCCCATTAGAATACCGAAGACCATGAACGTTTTTCTCCAAGTATGCAGCAGTCTTCTTATCTTGATTACTCAATGTAGCAAACGGTTGTGGAGACGTAAATATATAATGACATCGTTTATATCCAATTTCAATGGTAAGCTCTTTAGGTACAAACCACCCATCTACGGTGAATCCCTGAATGTCTACGAACGCTACTCTCATGATGACGGCTTGTCTGCTACTAACACTTCATTCAACTTATCTAATCTTTTTAAATGATATTTTTGATAACTTCAGTTAGAGGAAAGTATTCGAGTAGGCTGTCGTGAATAATTAAACAATACGCTCGAGTGCCTGCTGGAAAACCTTCATCTGCTTCGATTTCCAACTTAACATCAACAGTTCCTGATCTGAATGAAGTATCATCCTGTTTGGAACAGTCGAACGTAAATAAGGCATATTTTTTAAAAGCCTGATAATCCAAGATGGGATGTTTTGTTGACGAATGAGCATAACTGGGAAAGAATTCGGTATAGTTGTAGTGAGCTATAGCATAGTCATTTTTATCAAAATCTAATTGCATTCTCTCGTTAGGCCAATATTCCCCATTAATAACCACTCGTATGCTTGACATTCTAATGTGATCGAATAACGTTGGATTGACGTGAATGTCATCTCGTTTAGAAGTTTGAAAAGCTACAATGACATAGCGTGGACGTTCAACAGCTGAAGTTGTCTTTACACTCATATCTCACGTCGAGATCTGCCGTAAGTGAAGGTAGTTCATTGAGCTCCCATTTACGGAAAGGTATAGTTATCGGCGTATTATTCTTAATCGGAGTCATTAATTCAATTTTCACATTATCATTCGGAAAGACATGTTTGACCTTGAGTTCCATGCTTGTAACAATTAAAGATACTGCCGTTGTCGTTGTGGCGTTAGGTTCTTCCACTAAAATACAGTCCCTATCATTACGTGCTCGAACAAATCGAAACACTTGACGGCCATAGGTTAATTTATTGTAATCATTGAAAATGTTAAAAATATGTTTTATCGGAATCAGTAAACTAAAGCTGTCTCCTGATAAATGTGGGATTATTTGGATAGTTCCATCCTGCGGTACTGAGAAACTTAGAATCTTCAGGAGTATAACACAACAAACTGCGAATAGTGCTAACTACACCTGGATCTCGAACTATTTCTATATCATGTGAACTTTGGATATATGTACATGTATCAAACAAGAAGGCTCCAGCATTCGGTGCAAGAGAAACAGTTCCATTACCCGCTTTCTTTATACTTCCTTTAATTTCCAAAAGTGTTTCGTGTATAGCAAAAAATGCATCTGATTGATTTATGATAAATTCAACAACGTCGCTATTGTTAAATGACTTGATGTAAGGTGTGTATGTACGAAATTCTTCTTTTCTAATAGTATCGTCGAACAGAGGTTTTTGGTAAATGTCGAAAATAGGTGGCTGAGGTTCCTGAACCTGTCGTCGAATATATTGACGTTTTGGCATCCTTCAACTTCAATCCAATGGAAACAAGAAAAGCTTTATTTGCAGCAGACACGTCACGCCGCTTGTAGGATTTCCGTGAGACTAATGGATATTGATGTGTAGAGTTTTGTTTTATAATTAAACCCATCTATATCGTTTCCTTAAAATCCAAATGCAGCGTACTTTTCTCTCCTCTAAAGTTGACAGGTCTTAATTCTTGATCGACTACACTAACGGTAATTTTGGTAATTTCACGTATGCTGTTGCTTACTGGTATGTATATAGGATTATGAGGACGTTCGTCTATAGAAAAACCAGGATCAACACTTATCGGAAAATGTAGAATGGTGTGCGCAGGTTTGTCCTCGTAGAAGGCTCCTTCGGTAATGTTGCATTCAAAGAGTAGACTCGATACTTTTATAATGTTGACAGGTTGATCTGAAGAATGCGTTTCTCCTGGTGCCAAAACTCTATTTGAAGAGAAACCCAATAATTTTCCAAGACTATCATCTTTATCGAAAGTAATGGTGTGATCCTGACAGAAAATTTCACATTTAAGCGTATTGTTGTTCGGTCTTAAAGTAAACTCCCGAACCGAATTGTATTTATGCATTAATTCATTTCGAATGTACGCTTCGATATCAGTAATTTCATAGCATCCGGATGGAATTTCAATGCTACGCAGCTTTGTATGATCATTTTGCTCATAGAAATAAAACTTTTCACCATCAATGTTTGGAATTGAATTAAATGTATGAAATCCTAACACTGCTACATAATACTGTCGAAACGGATTAAGCGCAAGAGGCACTTGAGGAGTAAACGAAAACTCGTTTGTGGTACTCGTTAGGGTCAACAATCGAGACATGACTGATATGCGGTAAAAGATGTAGTAAGTTAAATAACAAAGTATGTTAAAAATTTCTTTATTCTTCTTATACTGTTACATGTTTTTTTTTTTGTTTCATTTTTCTTATAATATGACACTTTACAAAATACACATTTACTTTTCATATACATTCCACAAACATCACTCCATTCATGTTTATCATAATCTTTCTTGCAAGGTAAATACTCTTCTAGTGCATGACGAATATCTTGAGGTAGTTCATACCAAACACCGCTCGTTATATTTTCCATAAAAACGCGAATGGCACTTCTTAAGATTTCGTTAGATGGTTGCATTGTAGAGAAACTTTAAGCACAAATGTCCACAGTTTATTTGTTTATAACTTTGATATTGATCGTTATTGTAAAAAATTCTTCCACCGTTCAAATATGATACTAGTTCTCGCGGTGGCTTCAAGCAACCATATGAATCAAAGTACTCTATGTTGTTGTTTATCTTCTTGTAAGCTACCCAATGTGTACCGGGGTTCGTTGAAATGTCGAGATTAATTATAGCACATTCATGTTTACGAGGGTTACGCGGTAAATTATCTCTCATAAACACACCACGAAAATTTGTAATTTTAAGTATTTTAGCAAATTTAATCAAGTCCACATTAGTTAAAGGTCTATTAGGTAGCTTCAGCGGGAGTTTTTTGACTTCTTTAAATATAATCCAAAGCCACCTTTAGCGTTTTTGCGAAGGTATAATCCTTTGCCTAGATGTTCCATAGCTTTATTGTGACGTTTATCCTCTTCTAGTTTCTTTTGAGCATTCTTTGAATCAATTACAGTCTTGGCGATTGCGCTTGCGCCCCCCGCCAAACTACCGAGAGCTGATAAGCCTGCAAAGATGGGGATTAAAGGTAAAATACCACCTGATTTTGGTTCCAATGGAATGATTCTTGGAACCCGTATATTCTTTTTCCCACCTACGTTCTTAACAGCTGCTCTAGCTGCTGCAAGTGCAAGAAGGGCTGATTTGCGCAGATTTGGTAACGGAGGAGATCGTTTCAATTTTCTGATAATTGGTTGCAGAACATGTCGCCTAAATGAACCAACACCTTTACCATGTTTCATACCCATACCCAGTTTTCGTTTAGCTTTCATCGCTGTAGTAGTCAACCAGGCAGTAGCTTTTTCACCCAAAGATGCGTCTTTTGCTTTAACTCGTTCCCACGCTTTGTTTTCCAACACCCAATCTGCTTTATGTCGATCTTTCAATGAATTACTTTGGGAATATGCGATATCGTGATCTCTCGCAGCTCGATCTAATGGATTTATCCCAGGATCTCCACGAGCTAGACGGTTCTGTAATTTTGTTCCAGGCCCTAGATATTGGTAGCCAGGAGCGTGCAATTCAAATGGTAGACTATTGATCAGAGAATTCAAAACTCCTTCACCTTGAACGACCAACATTGAAATGGATTGTTTCTTACAAAAATTTCTTTATATAACCAAGTGTATAAAATACATCTCAATCACAAGATGAATGTAGTTCAGCAAGATAAGACACTAGTAGTGGAAAACTTGGATTTTGTCGATAACATGACAAGAACCAGTAAACATGGCGCATTGCTACCACATTCTTTTCGTGCTATCATATGTGGTCCAAGTGGATGTGGAAAAACTAATGTTATGTTGGCATTATTGTTTGATCTAAATGGCGCTAAATTCAAAAATGTTTACGTTTATTCAAAGTCGTTGTTTCAACCTAAGTATCAATTTTTGAAAGAAGTGTTGGACTCTATAAAAGAAGTGGGCTATTTTCCATTTAAAGATAATGATGATGTAATAAGTCCCAGTGAAGCTAAACCAAATTCTATTTTCATTTTTGATGATGTATCAACGGATCCACAACAAACAATACGTGAATATTACTGTATGGGCAGACATAAAGATATTGATTGTGCATACCTATGTCAATCATACAGTCGAGCAGGTAAACAACTCCTACGTGATAATGCAAACCTTATTGTATTGTTTAAACAGGATGAGCTCAATTTAAAACACGTCTTTGATGATCACGTCTCACCTGACATGACATTTGACCAATTTAAACAATTTTGTTCTGAATGTTGGAAAGACAAATATGGTACGTTCGTCATTGTTAAGGAGTTCGATATTTCTAACGGACGATATCGTAAAGGCTTTGACAAATTTATAAAATTGTAGGTATGCTCGAAACACACGCATTGTATAACAATATGTCAGACAAAGAGGTAGCTGCACGCAAGCGTAAAGTTGTTGAACTAGCTCGGGTTATTCGCAAAAAGTATTTGGCACTAAAGTTAGGTAAAACAGAACAAGATGAGTCGCTAAATAAACTCTTTAAACCCATTGCTAAACCTTTAAAAGATATTGCGCAATCCTCAAAAACGTTGCATCATGCTATTAATAACAAACTTAATCATGTCAAAAAGGAAGAGGTGAAAACGGAGGAAGAGATGAAAAAAGAAGCCGGCGATGACGATGTATTTTCGGATGCAGTATCAACTGATCGACCTAACGAACATGAAATTTTTGATCCTGATAATGTTTCGAAAGAGGTTATTGATGAATATATCGAGCAATATCCTCCAATGAGTCATAAATATATAAAAGAGTTTTGGATGAAAGACGATAAAATTGATAAAAACTATGGACCTATATACAATGACGAAATTGGTTGGATGTTAGGTAAACGGCGAATAAACTTTAACAAAAACAAAGGTAGTGTAGAAGTCATCAGTGATGGTAGTGAGGGAGGAGGATGGGTACCGGGAACGCCAGGTTTATACCAACTAATTTTTTATAATAGTCCAGAATATTATGATGATAATGATTTAAAACACTATAAAAGTTTATTAAATAGTACAGGAGCTCATCTGGATGCTATAGGTCGTCTTAAAGGTGCAACTGGAGAAAAATATCATCATATTATTAAGCCACTATTTAAACCTATCGATGCAACAACGAAGAAATCACCACCAAAAACTCGATCTACTGCATTAAAGAGACCACCTTTCGAAGGTCTCGCCCGTTTAGCAAAAGCGACTCGTTCATCGTCAACGTCTCCTCGAACATCGTTATCTTCACCATCTAGCTACAAAGGGTCAGGACTCGATGATTCTCATTTGATCTACAATGATAATCCTATTGAATATGTGTATTGGGATGATCCAAACGAACTATGTGACAGATTAAAATTGCTGATTGCTTCCCAAGAAGCAGGAAACACATCCCACAATAACGAAATTGTTGCCATTATCACCGAATTACGTGAAGCAGATATTATATATTAATGTTAGGTTGGATTATTGGATATCATTTTCAATATGAGTGTTGACAAGTTTGGTCGTCATCATTATCGTTCTAACGAACAAGTTGTTAAAAAGCTACGTGATGGTTTAAAGCAATCCATTTTGGATTTACAAAACCAGATACATGCAGTCAATAAGGATATTAAACGAGATCCTCCTGTAGCAGGTATACATCTTTCCAATAAGAAATACGTAGATGATCAAATTGTTAATGTCAAAACTTTTTTAAGAAAAAAGTTTAATTTGATACACAATGAATATAATGCAAAAGATGCTCAACTTGAACAAAAAATCTCGAACTCAATTAACAAAATTGAAAGCAGTTTTAATAAATCGATTAATGGGTTAGCTGATGACAATAAATTGGTTGGTTTGAAAATATCTGATTTATCAAAAGACATACATAATTTTAAAAATGATCTAAATATATTTAAACATGAAATGGAGAAGAGTCTTACGGATGCTGCCTACCAAACTACACAAAATATGATGAAAGCTCTGGAAATAGAAAAAAAGATTAAAACAATGGATCTTAATTCACAAGATTTGAAAATTCGTATTAAGGTAATAGAAGAATTCATTGAAAACAATGACTTAAAGCGTTAGAAGATTAAAAGTTTTGGAAGAGTGATGTCCGATGTAAAAAAGATGAAACGTAAAACCATAATACATTACGAAGCGGGTTACAGTTAGATATGCAAACAATAAATGATAATAGGATTCATAATATTGAGCAATGGCAGAAAAGTATTCGAGATGAATCGGATATGAGATCTTTATTAGATAATAAAGTATCAGATCTGTCAAAGACTTTGTTCGAGCTGGATGAACGTTTATCTGCAGCAGTAAAATAAATACAAGACTCACTTACTATATTAAACACATATTTAAACCCTTTAGTCCAAAGAGGTAAAGCGTTAGAAGGTAGGCATGGCCAATTCCAAAGAGAAGATAGAACTGGTTAACGAGCTCCATAAGCAAGCACGAAAAAAATATCCGAGACGACGTACAATCATTAAAGGCTTAGACGATTTATGGCAGATGGACTTGGCTGAAATGCGATCTCATTCTCATAACAATAGAA
The DNA here is from genome assembly GCF_040954645.1 of Diabrotica undecimpunctata. NCBI lineage: Eukaryota > Metazoa > Arthropoda > Insecta > Coleoptera > Chrysomelidae > Diabrotica > Diabrotica undecimpunctata. The sequence continues at coordinate 93,327,871 of NC_092803.1, read as the reverse complement.
ATTTTAAATTAATTTTAGTTGTTATCGATTGTTTCTCGAAATACCTTTGGACTCGTCCATTAAAGACAAAAACCGGTGAAGAGCTAACTCAAGCATTTTCGGATATACTCAAACACAGTAAACGAACACCGAAAAATCTGCAGTCGGATCAGGGAACTGAATTTTACAACAACAAGTTTCAAAATTTAATGAAAAAACATAAAATAAATCACTACTCTGTTTTCACTACCATGAAAGCAGCCATAGCTGAACGCGTCATTAGAACGTTGAAATCCAAACTATACAAGTATTTCAGCTTACACGGTACATACAAGTGGATTGACATATTACCCAAAGTTACGTCTGAATACAACAATACAAAGCATTCAAAAACGGGATATAAACCATCACAAGTGAACAAATCCAATGAAAAGAAGATTTTAAATAACAAGTTTAGGTATTTAAAAATCGCAGGTCCACGAAAATTTAAAGTTGGTGACATTGTACGCATCAGCAAAACCAAAATGTTATTCGACAAGGGGTACGTTCCAAGTTGGACAACAGAATTATTCAAAATTACTAAAATTAATATTACCAACCCTGCAACATACATGCTCGAAGACATGCAAGGCATACCTATAAAAGGAGCCTTTTACAATGAAGAATTACAGAAAACAGCCAATCCTGATATTTACTTAGTTGAAAAAGTTTTACGTCGCAAAGATAAAAAAATGTACGTCAAATGGCTTGGCCTTGATGCAAAATATAATAGTTGGATTGATAATGACGCCGTCATCTAAAAGGTGGGGGAACAGAAGTATGAAAAATTGAGGATAAACACGTAGAAACACGTTTTTCTTTTCTCAGTTTGTTGCAGTCAGTTAGCTAGTCAAAATGTATTCCCAAGATACTGGATACTCAAGCGGCAGCGAGTATGATGTCACCCTTTCACCATCATCCGAAACATCAATCGTATTTGAAGGCTATGACCGTGAGCTGGATGTACTCCTAGAGAAGTACGAAGAAGCGGCCAAGAACGAGACCCATTACCTGCTGTACACACAGTTTTTAAATGAATCATACCAAATTGGATGTGGTCTAAGTCCAGCCAGAACATACACTCCTGCGATAATTATGTGGAAATCACCATGGCAGAAAATATCTTTCAGTACATATGAATGGGAACAATTAATTACCCAACTCAATGAGAATAGTTTTTTCTATGAGAACGTAACCGTTTCTGATGATCCTGCTGAAATTCAGTGCGGTGACTATTGCAGAATTCGACAAATAATCTACGACAACATCAAATTCCTCGAAATAACCAAGCATGACATTAACTTTTGTCTCTCAGAAAGTGAACACCCTTTTAGAAGCAAACAACGAACTTTTAACACCATATGTGACAATGTTAGAGACTATTGAATTTCCAAATTTTTATTATAATACGCTTAATATTGTTCGAGAAAGTTTTAGTAATCAAAATTATACGTGTTTTGACGCCATTCAAAAGTTGTATAGATTTGCACGTGAAGGATATACTTTACAACATGTGGCGTTAGGACAACTTATATTTTTCTGTAAACATAGGATCGCTAATGATCTTGAAAGAATTTAATAAAGCTTGTAAAATATGTATCTATTGTTTTATTTATTTAAAATTAAAAATAAGATTAGTCAAGTTGGTGGGGTCAAAGAGTGTCAACTTTTACTTGTATTAAACTGATTCTTTTTATTTGAATCAGTATCATTCGAGATGCAAACCAATAAAGTTGTTCTGCTCATCGTAACTGGCATCGTAAGTTTTTGCTTAGGTGAAAATTTTAACGAGACAAATGCGGTGTCATGGTTAGAACAATATGGTTATATCACCACAAGTGAAACTGCACACACTGATATTGCTGAAATACTGCAAAAGTTTCAAGAAAAATATAATTTACCTGTGGATGGAAAATTAAATAGAGAAACTGTGGAGTTAATGCAGAAACCAAGATGTACACAAGGAGACAATGCGTACGCTGTAAAATCAGCATGGAAAAAATTTGATATAAAATGGTATTTTCCCCAATTTACTCCTACAGCTTTGGAAGTCGCTAAAAGAGTATTTAAAATATGGGAAGAAGCATCAAAATTTAAGTTTACTTATCTGCAAGTCCCAAATCCAAATCCGGATATAACTATAACAGTCGTTCCAAAGCAGCACTATTTTCGATATAATTGTCAGGGTAACAGCGCATGTCCTTATACATTTACAAGTGGTGTATTGGCACATTCTTATTTTCCACCAGTAACTGGATGCATAGAAATTCATATGAATAGCAATCTAACATGGGATTTCAGTTTGAATTCTACAGCGGAGGGTCGAACAAATTTCTTTGCTGTCCTTCTTCATGAAGTTGGTCACGCTTTAGGTTTATCGCATAGTAGCGATAGGAAAGCTGTAATGTATCCGTTTTATCAAGCTTTACCTACCAACATATCTGAAGATGATAAAATGGGCTTAGAAGAGTTATATGGACCTAAAACTAAATCTGCATCTATTCCAACTCAACCTGTTGTTACTAGGGTCAGTTCACCAACTTTAAAGACAACCACAACAGAAAGATCTAGGAGTAAGGCAACCACAATAGCTAGGAGTAATAAATCGATGCAAAATGCCATAACGAATGTATGTGAATTAGAATACCCAGATTTAATATTTTTAGCATACGCTCCATCATTTCCAACATACCGAATGTATATAGTAAGTAAGGATCTGATATGGAAATATGACTTAAATAATGAAAAGATACCCGCCAATGCTGAACAATTTATAAGATATTTGCCAAGGGGAATTACGAACGTAACACATGTTTTTCAAAGTACCAATGGAGATTTAATTGGTGTAAGTAGGAATCGTATATACGCAGCAGCATTTCCTAGCTTAAGAATACATACAGATAACATGGTACCTGAAGTAAATAACGCAAGAAGTATTACCGGTTTATTTCAAACAAATTCAGGAAAAAAATTTGTTTGTTTTGATGGCTCATTTATTGAATTTAATGATAAAGGCGTTATCTCAAGAGGACGTATTAGTGACATTTTTCCAGGAATACCAAATGATATTACATCAGCATTTAATTATATTGATGGGCATATATATTTCTTAAAGCAAAACATTTATTACAAGTTTAATGAATTTACAAGAAGTGTCATTGAAAAAGGTACTTTTAATTGGAATATGTTAGGGTTCCCTTGTCCAGATAATGGATTAATAAAACAACTGAAATCCTTATTAGCTAAACTAAATTTATATTATAAATAATTAATGTCTAAATGGGAGTTTGTATTGGGAAAAGGTAAATAAAAATAAAGAATATTTTACAAAAAAGTCTTTTATTCGTTATTCGTTCGTTATTCGTTCGTTATTCGTTAATCGTAATCGTAAAATCGTATTCGTTTTGATAGAGTTAACATTTTTGTGGTTATGATCAATACAACTAAAAAAAAAAAAGTAAATAATTATTTTACAAGAAAGTTTTTTATTATTTACATTTTACAGATATACAAATATACAGATCGTCTTTAGCAAAAAGTTAAATTTTATTAACATCTTAAATGTTGGAGAATCTTACTCTTTGATTATGATTTCCGTGTAAATCCTCCTCACAATCATATCTATCCTTTAGTTCAAAGAGTACTTCACAAAAACCATTTTGACACCAGGATGATTTTTTTCTAAATATCAAATGCAAGTCTGACGCTAAGCAACTAACATGAAAATTATCAGATACAGCTTTTAGACATTTTTGTTTTTCAGAGAAAATTAATTTAAATACTCTGTAACATGGGCGACAGAGTAGCAAATTATATTTTGATATTTTATAATACCTAAACCATAAGCAATAGTAATCATTAAGTGCAAAAGATTCAAAATCCTCACAATCTATAATTGCCTGACGAAGTGCGGGTGAAATATTTAATTCTAGATCATGATTCTCAAAGTCACAAACTTGAAAAGGTTCATAAGGAACGGGGTTAGTTTTAATTTGCGTCCATTTAATTTTACTAAATTGTTGAACTATTTTTTCCGTTAACACCCATGGTAAAGGCGATCTGCTAATAAATTTTGAAATTTCATGTGTGTTTTTGATAATAGTGCTTATACATAAATTTTGTAGACTTTCCATCTCCAAATCTGAAAAATGAATTCACCTATGTGTTATACTATAGTGACCCCATGGTAAAGTATCAAAAGTGTTCGACAGTAAGTACCGTTTATCATCAAAAGGGTTTAAGGCTATTTTAGTTTGCTCAATACTGTAAACTTCATGTAATTTGGATTGTATACAACGCTGTGTTGCATAAAAAAGTGATTTTGATTCGACAGTTTCACGAAAATGTTTCAAACAATTCAAATAATCATCAAAGTTAATTTTAGTCTTTACAACATTCATCTTAACCCCTTTTGACTTTTTAACATCTTTCTCTCCAGCCACTTTATATGTATATTGCTTTGAACGAAGACCTATGAAGTGAGTCATGATTTTTGAGTTATTCTCATCTTTCATTAGACCAGGCACTTTTTTGTTTACTAAAGGAATATTCCAAGGATTCTTTGGAGGATAATCGCTTGTATCAAATCTATGAATATCAGTCTTAATCATTTCCTCGTATATATCATTACATTCAGTTTCATAAATCAGTCCATCAGTATCAATATAAAGCAATTTATTTTGATTTAATGGGAATTTTTGTAACATATAGTCATAATGAAATTCATATATGCAGATTTTAGACAGTTCTAAGATTGTCATTCCAACATACAATGGTTTATTGAAAATAATTTCAGTTTTCTTTAATTCTACTGCCATTAATGATTCATCGAAAATAACGCGACTATGAAACTTCGGGCTAGCAATCAAATTTCGAGCACCTATTCGTCCCTGCCATTTATTGACTAATTTCACCAACCTATGCTTCCTCTGGTTTTCCATAGTTTTTCCGAATACAGCGTTATTCATGAGTTTGTATAAGTTTTTCTCAAAGCTTGTTTTAGCTTGAGCCCTCAATTGTGTATTAAGAGCAATGTAACCTTTTAACCAAGCCATCTGCTTAAATCTCAATACCTTATGAATTCTAGTAAGAACTAATCCATGTGATATAGCCTGTTTTAGGTTCCTGTAGTGAATAACGTAGTTAGTTTTATTGTGCAGAGTAGACAAGAGTTTAGATTGTTTGGAACCAGGAAGTTTGCAATGTTCTACACAAAACGGTAAATCTTTATGGTGGTCATGTAAGTTTTCTGGGTAAGAGAGATCAACTTCAAGAATGTATCCCTCTTTTGCATCGTCGGGTATTGACATAACATCGATATTTGTATCATCCCAATGGAAACCTCCATAAGGGAGTGGTTCACTCATCGCCCAACCATATAAATTGTTAACATCAAGATACATGAGATATTTAGAAGGTTTAGTTGGATCGTAATTCATCATGTATTTGTTGTTAGCCTCCCCCATACGGTTACAACACTGTGAGATACCTCCACGTATACCTCGTTCATAGAATAAAAGCATATCAACATCTTGTATAGTTTCCAAGTGACATCCTGTATACTTAAGCATTGCATCCCATGTGAAACCCGGGATGGTATAATAGTGTCCTGGATCTAACCCATATGTCTTGTAGCATGTGTCTCTAAAAGTTTCGAAAACTACAGCCAAAAGAAGTATATCTGTCTTCATGTATAAATTACTGTAATCCCAAAGAGTTTTCATGTTAAATTTCTCCCAAACTAATTTAGCGTGAGCATAATTTAAATCTGATATATGCTCATCGTTCAGTTTATTGTAAAATTTTTCTTTATTTGGCAACTTTGTTTCATCCAACCGTTCAATTTTATCTAAATAATCATAAAAGAACACTCCTTTTTTAGTTAACAACTTGAACGTTTCATCATCTAAATTTGGAAATTGTTTTCTTAAAATTCCGAAATTTTCTGGCTTCAAAGTTAAAACTAGGCTATCTAATGAACTCCCCATAAATCTAAAAGTATCAATGAAACGGAAACTAATATTTGTCTTTTTATGGTAAACTGTGAAACTAATATATTTTTCTTTGTTGATGGGTAAAATGGAAATGTGGTACATTTTCGCTAAATCCTTTATTATGAAATGTGAGTCGTAACCACTCATATTGTGGAAGGCTATTGGAACCACAAATGATTTCTTATAATCTAAATTGCACCCACTATGTGCAAAACCTCTAAAATTGCCAGTCAAATGACAATGGTCTTTTACAATATGATCCTTTTCCAAAAATTTTCTATTGCAAATGTGACATCTCTCAGTAGCATCTTTTAAACTTACTTCAACGTTCATGGGTTGAATATCTATTAATTTTGAATAAATAAATTGAGCCAAGTTATCAATTTCATGTGAAAACCATGACATACAATCCATACCCACACGGCTTTTATAAAATGATAAATTATCGTCATAATTACACTTAAAATATAATCCAGCACTGTACGCTGTGTGTCTTTGATATGGATACGTTGATGTAGTTGATGGTATTGGGTGGGATACGCGCAGAGGAACGAGCAGTGATTCAAAATCTGCATATACTAGGAACGGCAATTTTTCTTTGTAAACAAAATTTTTAAATTTAACATATGGTTCCTTGGTGAAACTTATTTTGCAGTCATCTATCTTTTCACAGTAGATGGTATGAGCATCCAACTTTTCTTTTGTATAAAAATAATTAAGACATCTATCACATATAAATTTTTTTCCATGATGTTTAGAAAGTTGTGATTTGACAAGTTTACCTAAATCTTTTATCCAAATATAGTGAAAATGTATTATATCTTCATCACGTCCACCACTCCATGGTCCGACGTTGTCCACTTCATTATTAAAATAATATTTATTTTGAACTATCAACAAATTGACATGTTTTTCTCGTTTGTGTTTAGTTAATCTTACAGGAAGCACTGAAAAGTTGAAATGCTCGTCTTTAACATTTAGCTCGAAAACGTTAACAGAAATATTTTCATTATTTTTTTCAAAGAGGGGAATTTGATTTAGAGTTACTGGAAATGTAAGACCTTTTAAATTAAGAACTTTGGTGTAGTGAGGGTATGAATTAGTTTGGTTAGCGTTTACGTTAACTGAATATAATGCTGATACAATAGCCCAAGCAAAACAAGCCTGGTCGTTATTCTTAACATTAATACAAGCTCGTTTTTTAGCAACTTTCGGATGCAATTGAATATACGATGAGGCTCCTTTAGCCATTTCAAATTTATTAATGTTTATTTCTAAAGATATAATTTTATTCAGTGCCCAACCACTTTGAGATTCCGCAAATTCAGATAAATCGTTTAAAACAACATCTTTAACAAAAACTTCAAACCAATAACTTAAATCGGTAATCACATCAATAATTTCATTTTTAGTTTGAAAATATTTTCTTTCTAAAATTTCCACATCTTCAGCTTTTTTGATAAATTCCCCACAAAATGTAGTATTTACCTTTAGTATGCCCATTGTTTTTAAGTTGAATTCAATTTTTTTTTTAAATAGTTTAAAAGCATCAGCAAAAAACTGTAAAATATCTTTATGCTCTTTATTAATAATTATTCCTGTTTGTACTCTACTTTGAAAAATTGATACTATATTTCTCCAAACAACTTTTGCTTTACTTTTACGTCTAATATTTAACCCACCACCTGCAACAGAATTTAAATTTTGAAGTATAATTAGAAATCTTTTAAGGATCCCTACATTAGTTTGAAGTTTTCGTAGCGTCCCTATACTTAAATCACCATCCTTAATAGCTAAATTGCATAAACATATATGTTTTTTAACTTGCTTTATATAATTTTTTCTTTCTCTATCTGAACAACGCTTTTTAAAAAAAGTAGTTTTTCAGCTTCATCAAATTTTTTAATTATCTCACTACTAAGTATAGTAATTTCCTCAGAATTCATTTTTCAAAATTTGGAATATAAAAAATCTACTTACAGTTTTCTTTTTTTCTTAAATTTCAATTATTTCAAATGACGCTGCTGGATTTGGTTTGCCCGTGCTCACCAGGCCTCTGAAGACGACAGCGTACTTTTCAGTCTTAAACTGTTCTATATAGGGGATGTAGTCCTCGGTAACCCGCTTCGGTAGGAACACCACAGTTTCCTCTAGTTCTAATAGCACCGTTTGTCCAAATGTTGTGGTGACAATTTTAGAATTTACTATTTTAAATGGTTTGTCAACTTGCAATTGCTGCAGCTTTCTAATCGGCTTTGCCTCCTTCTGGATAACAGAAACTTTGTTAAGTTTGTTTAAATCCATCTGAAATAATTTTAAATATAAGTTTATTTGCTACAGTGTAGATTCTATCATTAAAAAAGATGAAAAAAGACAATAACAAGATAAAAAATCTAGGTCGAGGCTACAAAATCATAGCTATATATAATAGGATACATTACATACGAGTTTTACAGCTCGTAATACAAGGTAGACGTGGACTAGGACACAAACGACACTCATAACTTAAGAATGTACACAAAAAAACCAACAAATACCACGCTACTGTGTCTCTTGCAGGTCTGAGGTAAAATTGCAACAGTAAAAACATAAAAGATGATAAAAAGCTAAAACTAACTTAAAATTCTAACAGTAAAACATAAAAGAATATAAAACATTAAAATGGCAAACAAGCAGAAACTACAAACTCATAGTTATATACGTACAAGTTTCTACAGCTTATAATAGAAGATTAACGTGGACCAGGATGCAAACAAAACTCATAACTTAAGAATATACACAAGAAGGCTTAAAATAATAAAAAAACATTTACCAGCAAATACTATGCTATTGTGTAGATTTCAAGTCTTTAAAGTAAAATCGTAACAGTAAAACATAAAATATGACAAAACATTAATATGATGATGAAAAAGAAGAAACTACAAAATCATAGTTATACAATAGAATGCATTACCTACGAGTTTCTACAGCTTGTAATAGCAGGTAGACGTGGACCAGGACTCAAACGAAACTCATTACTTAAGAATATGTAATAAACGTGGACCAGGACTCAAACGAAACTCGTAACTTAAGAATATACACAAGAAGGTCTGAAAAAAAGCATTTACCAGCAAATGCTATGCTATTGTGTAGATTTCAGGTCTTTAAGGTAAAATTATTAAATTAAACATAAAAGAAGAAGATGAAAGACGTGGACCAGGCTCAAGCATTACCTACGAGTTTCTACAGCTTGTAAAAGCAGGTAGACGTGGACCAGGACTCAAACGAAACTCATAACTTAAGAATATGTAATAAACGTGGACCAAGATTCAAACGAAACTCGTAACTTAAGAATATACACAAGAAGGTCTGAAAAAAAAAGCATTTACCAGCAAATGCTATGCTATTGTGTAGATTTCAGGTCTTTAAGGCAAAATTATTAAATTAAACATAAAAGAAGAAGATGAAAGACGTGGACCAGGCTCAAGCATTACCTACGAGTTTTTACAGCTTGTAAAAGCAGGTAGACGTGGACCAGGACTCAAACGAAACTCATTACTTAAGAATATGTAATAAACGTGGACCAGGACTCAAACGAAACTCGTAACTTAAGAATATGCACAAGAAGATTGGAAAAAAAGCATTTACCAGCAAATGCTATGCTATTGTGTAGATCTCAGGTCTTTAAGGAAAAAATTATAAGATTAAACATAAAAGAAGAAGACAAAAGACGTGGACCAGGACTCAAGCATTACCTACGAGTTTCTACAGCTTGTAATAGCAGGTAGACGCGGACCAGGACTCAAACGAAACTCATAACTTAAGAACATACACAAGAAGGTTTGAAAAAAGCATTTACCAGCAAATGCTATGTTGTTGGGTAGATTTCAGGCCTTTAAGGTAAAATTATAATATTAAACATAAAAGAAGAAGACAAAAGACTTCTGAACACAAGTAGCAAATATTTAAATAAAAAAATATATACTTACTTTTTAGTTGTATTGATCACACTCACAATGACGGAAACTCTATGAAATGGCAATCCGCGATTTTTGCTTAAATAGCAGCTAATTCGGAAATCCCTTGTGAATTTTACGCCCCTTTTAACTAGTAATTTGCAAATACACACCATTGGACTGTGGGTGTATCTGGTTGATGGTTTAAATTTCAAAACCTTAGTTTCTTTATATGAATTCTAAACTGTATATACATTAACGCATTATCGGAATGTGGGTGTATTCAGTTGATGGTTTTAACTTACAAAACATTCGTTCGAATAAAATGAAATTATCATTTTCTCTTAATTCTAAAACTGTATATACTTTTACGCGTTATCAGAAAGTGGGCGTATCTAGTTGATGGTTTAAATTGCAAAAATTCGTTTCTTTATATGAATAAAATGAAATTTTATTTAATACTAAAAAATTAAATCGTTGCTTTTTAGCTTGCTAATGACCAATATATACGACATATCTGCATTGCCTAATTTCCCCATTTATCATATTTTGTTACTAAATATCTACATAACACCATAAAATTTCCTTTACTCATCTTTTCACCGCTTCTTCTTTACCATTTCGAACACACACCCCCTCTGACGTCAGGGGAGGCTTTCTTGTACATCTACACAGGCCCCAACGCCACCTAACCAACTCTGTCAGCAAATTATTCATTCCAACAATATTATTACAACAATATTGCGTATTTTCTACTTCTCACCCTTTTTTTCAACCCTATCACGATAGGGTGTACTTCTTTCATACTTATATTTCTTGTACATCACCCCCTACATCCCCAGAGGCTACTTCTACGGCCTCAACGCCACATACCAGCCATCCAACTGGCCGCCATCTTTTATTTGAAATTCCCATATTTTCTCTACTTAAATAGCCATGAGTAAGTCGTGTCTGGCCGATACGGAGACGGGTGTCATCAGGTGCCACCAATCACGCACCTCGATGTGCATCGCCCTTCCTTCTGGAACTTATAATTAAATTTAATTGGTTGAGAAATGAAAAAGTTTCATATAAAAGTTAATTTATCTTTAAATGTGGGACATTTTCGGATCTCAAGTCAGTATGGTTTTACCCGTCTAGGGTAGCTCCCTAGAGCACTTTGCTCGAAGGGCTCTGCGAATTTTCCAAGACTATGAAGCTGAGTTTTTTTCTTCTTAGAAAACCTGTGTTTTATTTCTACAAAAGTAAATAAACCATAAAGGCATTGTCTTTTTCAAGACAATGCCACAATAAGGGCGTACCGGCTAACTACGCAATATTGCAACATATTGCGCAATAGTTTGAGACATTAATAAACATGGAAACTTGCACCAAGATGCTATCGACTTTTCATACGTTTATTAATTACACCGGAGACGATACGGGTAAGCATCACATGCTCTCTTCTGTCTTTTACTTTTGGTTTCCAAAGATATGGATGTTTGTTAACTTCGTATAGCCTTAATGGAGTGTTGTTCCAAGTTTGTTGCCATTTTTGAATTATTTTTTGTTTTAAGTATGGTTTTAAATCGTTTTCTACCATTATGTTACTTTCTTCGGACATCAGGTTAGTTGGTGCGTTTTTAGCTAGTTTATCTACAACTTCGTTACCTTCAATTCTGACATGAGAAGGCACCCATAAAAAATGAACTTGGATGTTCTTATTTGAAATGTTTTTAAGTTCTTTTTTAATAAGAAGTAGAAGGGGGTTGTCTTTTTAGAATTGCGAATAATTCAGCCGAAAAGATGGTTGTAATTGACGACAATTTGAAACTAACTGAGATAGGTTTGTTAGACTGATGTCGATAGCCGGAATAGATATTGTCCGTGGCGCAGGGTTGCGGATTGAGGAGGTATCATAAGTTTTTGGAAATTGAAAATTTAATTTGGATAAGTATGAGCGTATACGAAAGTAAAAAGAATGATCAATTTGATGTGTTTGAAAATTAATTTGTAAATCGATCAGCAAAAACGTTATGCAGAACTGGATTATTTCGGTTTCATGACACCGCTGGTGCATATGTTAGGCTTATCGGAAAATATGAATTTTACTACAACGAAATATAAACAATTTATGAAAATTTGATGATTTGAAGGAAAAAAATGTCAAATTAGGCTAGAGCAATAACTGAAACAAAAGAATCAAGTGGAAATAATGTCGAATTAATTTGAAAATTATAATACCAACATAAAAACAAAAATAAAAGAGGCTCTTTGAGAAAGAAAAATAGACACACTTTATTAAAAGAGGTAAAAGTAAAATGCTAAGAAAAAAAATGCTTATATAAAATGAAGACCTAAAAGTCCGCCGGAGGGTTTGAAACAGATGTGAAAGAGGTCAAAAACCAAAAGAGTATACACTTGTAACTCCAGAAATATCATTAAATTAATTAACGCAAATCGTACGAACTGAAATACAAGAATTCATCACACAGTTAAAAAATAGAACCCCCACGAAAAAAATACAGTAGAGTATAACTACTTTTGTACTCTAGCATTATGGTAAGAAGTTAAAAATATAAATACCTAAATAATTATATTACCGAAAAGTTAATAAAAACTTCTGTTTGTTAGCGGCAAGAGAAAGCGTATATCAGAATGTATTATGAAAAATTTTGTTAATAATACAGTATGCAATATAATATAATGACAAGAATACTTTTATATCTTTCCTTATGGCATATTTTTAAAACAAAGCTTCTATACTGGCATTGTATTACTTTTTCTCTCTACAGTAAAATGCTAAGGTAAGCGACACGGAACTAGCGCCACAAGATGGCGTCGTGAAGGGTAGCTTCATAGAATAGCGGCTCTTGGCATCGATTCACTACTCTTGATCAATTCGTTTTTAGTCATTATATATTTACTCTAAAAATAACTAACAAAATATAGACATTAAATGAGAAGTAAAAATTAAAAGAATAATATGTCACTAAAAGACTTGATTTGTAACGATTATCAAAATTGAATAAAAGTCATAAATGTCATCCGGTTAATAACAACATTAAATCGTCTGTCAATAAAAAATGTGAAGAACAATTGGACAACACATAGTTTGGATTTAGAGGTGGATTGGGAACAAAAGAGGAATTGTGCGCAATGGTGGTACTATTACAAAAATGAAGAGATTATAATGAAAGCGTATTCTTATCTAATATAGATTTTCAAAAGTATTTGACACAGTTCAACCTGGTAAGCCCATACATGCATTAAAACACATAAACCTAGATACCAAAATATTAATTTAATAAAAAATCTACTAAAATCAAACAGCGGTCATGCGGGTGAAAGATGAGACAAATCAAGCAGAAATTCAAAAAGGAGTCAGCGAGAGATGTTTGTTGTGATGTGAAATGTCACCACAATTATTTAATGTGTACTCCCAACTACTATTTTAGGAGACACTATGGGAAAGAAGTAAGGAATGGAGTGAGCATCATTAATAACAAAAAATTTGCATACTAAACCCCAATTATGACAGACAATATAGATGATTTACAAATTCTTATATAAATCATTAACAGATAAAGCAAAAAGATAGGACTAAACTAAACAGATAAAAGTCAATGTTTACAAATAAGAAATTGAGTATGGTTATTAGATTGAGATCGTCGAATGTTATGCGCCAAGATCGCCAAATCTGTAAACAAATTAAAGGCATTCGAAATGTGGCTATATCGGCGTATTCTTAAAATTTCTTGGACTGTAAAAGTCTCAAACGAATTGTCTATCTGGACATCGTATCTGGGCCACATAGTTCCAAACGATAAATACTCTCTTCTACGCGTCATCATGCAAGGAAGAGTAGAGGGAAGAAAAGTCTTGGGAAGAAAGACAAAATCTTTAAATCTCAAAAAGAATATCTAAAGTCAAATTTAACACGATTTCAAGCCTTGTAGTGAAATTTTGTTTCTTATTACAATACCGGATCCTGGAAAATTTTAAATACATTAAATTAAATCTCTCGTAAATTATAAAGCCTATTCTTAGATTAAAATAACAGACTTCTTAGTATTATGATATGTAGTATTGTGATAATGTATAGGTGTCAGTATTCTTTTAAAAGAGATTTATAGATTGGTATATAAATTTCACGGTCATGTTTCATACGGTTTTATCTTTCATACAAACATTAAAAACCTTAAAAAGTTTCATTTTACATACAATTGGCACGTTGGCTCTGAAAATGACCTATAAATATGCATTGTTAAAAATCGTATAGATTTATCAATTTAAAATATTCTTTGTCGTCTTGATTATTTATCTCAATTCGTTCCTAATTAAGCACATGTTGTCCACAAGGTACCTCTCTCATTTTTTAATTACTACTTTTTTTTACCTTTTTGTCATAGTTTTCCTCATTTTCTTTATTCATATTGATTTCATTCATAACGAATATTGGGTAGTTTATTGTTTCATGAAACTTTCTCCTTATATGTCCGTATCATACAAGTTGTCTAGTTATTATAGCGTATATAGTGTCGTATGTTAATTCCATTTTATTTAACAACAAAATACTAAAAACTTTGTTTTCAAAACTTTCACCAAATTAATTGTATCTTACCACTACAGCTGTTTCGGCAGAGTGCCTTTCTCAAGTCTCAAATTTCTCGAATCCATCAATCATCTATTGTATTTCTTATCAAGATTTTGAAGCAGCTGTACTCCATTAGTCCATTTTTGTTGCTTTTTGTCACTGTTTCTTTTTTTTTCTTTATTGTCATCATTACGTAGCGCTACAACACTGAGTGGGTCTTCGCTAACTACAACTTTTTTCCAAGTTGATCGATTTTCCACGAATCTTCAATGAAATGTTAATTTTCTAAGATATGATTGGATGTTTTCTCTCCATTGTATACTGAGACACCCAAGTGGCATTCTTCTGTGCTAAGTTTCTTCCATACCAGTTTTACAAGTTTGACATCTTGGCGTCTATGCATGTGTCCGATCTACCTTAAGCGATTTATTTTCCTGAACAATATCGTTATAAGAGCTTTCTTTATTCAGTATATGTTCTTATTCTATACGGATTTGTAGTGATATAATAATGAGGTTAAAAATTTTTAGAAGAATTATGCTCTGTATTTCTTTAGTGACATTATTATTAACCGTGATTATTGATCTAAGATATTTAAAGTATTCCATACTTTCGAAATTGAAGTTGTTGACTTTATTATTTTATCTAGATGTATTGAATTGCTCTCTTCTTTTGATTCGCTTGTATTTGGTTTTCATTTTGTTGATTTTAAGTGAAACATTTTTCGTACTCTCTTCACTTTGTTAATGTCGTTTGCGGACGGGAGAGAGTTTCTTATGAAATCAATATCATTAGCATATGCTAGGAGTGCTTTGTACCTTGGTCCATTAATGGATTGCATCTTAAATATGCGTTATTTCTATTTTAGTAAGCTGTTCATAAATTTTTTGAATATTTAAATCGAGAATCTGTATTTATTCGACTGTTTTATAACACAGTTTCTTGTCGCCTATTTTAATCTCTGTTTTTTTGGTTCGGTTATCATTATTACAAAGATTTTTCGGGATATCGACATAGGGAACTCGATGGTATGTCCTTAACGTTTCCATAACCAACGTTCGAATATTTGTCTTACTGTAAAGTCATGACGATTTTACTAGGAAATATAGTGCTATTTAATAATATTAAAGTTCAAGCAACAATTCCTATATGCCTTAACTTGGTACTGATATCTCTGCTCCCCGATCCCAGGTAGCAGTCAAGAAAACATTAAAACTGCTACACTCATGTTTCCTATTATCCAACGATTAGCCAGTCCAGGACTATACGCCTTATTATAGTACTGATATTGCTTCTGCCCCTCATAAGTGAATCCCCCTCATCCATTGTATTTCTTATACTTTCATTTCAATCCCTTCCAATCAAGATTTTGAAGCAGCTTTGCTCCATTAGTCCATTTTTGTTGCTTTTTGTCACTGTTTCTCCTTTCTCTTTATCATCATCGTTACGTAGCGCTATAACATTGGGTGAGTCTTCGCTAACTTTTCTCCGGTCGATTTTCCACGAATCTGTAATCAAACGAAATGTTAATTTTTTGAGATATGATTGGAAGTTTTCTCTCCATTGCATACTGAGACGCCCAAGTGGCATTTTTCTGTGCTAACTTCCTTCCATATCAGTTTTACAAGTTTGACATCTTGACGTCTATGCATGTGTCCGATCTACCTTAAGCGATTTATTTTCCTGAACAATATCGGTATAAGAGCTTTCTTTATTCAGTATATGTTCTTATTCTATACGGATTGGTAAGCGATATGATAATGAGGTTAAAACCTTTTTTTTATTATTTTTCTTTCATATATTCGTAGTTCTTTCCTATTTTGTCCATGATTCGCATCCATGTATTAAAATAGGTCTAAAGTTTGAATTATGCTCTGTGATTCTTTAGTGGCATTATTGAAGTTATACTTCTATAGGCACGGTCGGCGTTGGAAATTTGCACGGGAGTGAATCTGTGAAACCATTACATATGTAAGATAGTGAGTAAGAGAGAGACATAAGATATATTTTCTCTCTCTTCCTACCTCGGGAATAAAAATGTTCCTTTTGTATATATATTTAATATTATAAATATATTATATTATATTATATAATGTTATATACTTATATAATATAATATATATTAATATTATTATGTATGTGATATGTTTTGTATTATTTATTAAATGTTCATAATTATTTTAGGCTTTTGCATTTCAAAATAATCACTGTATGACAGACAACTGTCAATTTTGAAATCCGTTAGTATCATGTCTAATTGGCAAATCTTTTACGTGTTTGGTTCATACGCTGGTGTACGTGAGTTCAAATCCCAATATGAATTTCCTTTTTTATTTTTGAAATATATAAAAACTTCACGTTAATGTTATTAAATATATGTAATATACGCAAAAATGCTAAATTTTAAAATTAAATGAAAATTTACAACATAATCCGAGTTGTTGGTTTTTTATTTTTATCTTCGTAAAGTAAGTTATGTATATTGGCAGTTTTAAATACTTATGAATATTGCATTTTAATTTGTATTGTATTATTATATTGAATTATGTTGCAGTGTATTGTATTGTAATTTTTATATTAATAACAAAATAAACAATGCATTTTACTGCAGAGTATGCGTAAAAAAATTTTTTTGCATTCAACTCTTTTTATACATATATGAAAATAAAAATATATATTTTCATTAAAATATTGATACAATCCTTCATTTACTATACTCCTATTACAGGTCAAATGTTTATATACAGCAAAAGATGCACCATATACCTATATACCTAATTATTTTTCTCTTTCTGCTCTCTCTTACCTACAGCATTAAATATGTAATGATTGTGCAGATTGACTCCCATATAAATTTGTAACGGCGAACGCGTGTATAGAAGTATAACTTCTACCGGCAGTCCCACTGGACTGCCAAACCCGTTTTTTTTATTAACCACGATTATTTATCTAAGATATTTAAAGTGTTCCATATTTTCAAAATTGTAGTTATTAACTTTAATATTTTATCGAGATTTATTGAATTGGTCTCTTTTGTTGATTCGCTTGTATTTGGTTTTCATTTCGTTGATTTTAAGTGAAACATTTTTCGTGCTGTCTTCACTTTATTGAAGTTTTTGGACGGAAGAGTTTCTTATTAGAGTTATGAGATATATATATATATATATATATATATATATATATATATATATATATATATATATATATATATATATATATATATATATATATATATATATATTAGCATATGCTAGGAGTGCTTTGTCCCTTGGGCCGTTAATGGAGTACTTCTTAAATAGGCGTTATTTCTATTTTAGCAAGCTGTTCATTAATTTTTTGACTATTTGAATTGAGAATCTGTATTTTATTCGACTGTTTTATAACACAGAGTTTCTTGGAGCATATTTTCATCTTTGGTTTCCCGTATCATTATTACAGGGATTTTGCTGGATATCGACATAGTGAACCCGGTGGTATGTACATGATGTTTTCATAACCAACGTTCAAAAATTTTTCTTACTGTAAATTCATGATTATTTTACTAGGGAATATATTGTTGTTCAATAATAATAAAGTTCAGGCAATAATTCCTATATTCTCGGTATATAACTCGGTAATGATAATTCTGCTCCCCGATACCAGGTAGCAGTCCCGAAAACATTAAAACTGCTACACTCATGCTTCTCATTATCCAACAATTAGCCAGTCCAGAACTATACGCATTATTATGGTACTGATAATGCTGCTGCTCCTCATAAGTGAATAGAATATGCAAGGAAGGTTTTGACAATTTAATAGGATTTTGTATGTTAGAATATCTGAGAAAGTAAAGAATATCTATTTGCTATCCGGATTTAATCCATAAATTAAATAATAAAATGCTATAAAATAATGCTAGTAGCAGCAAAAAAAGCGGTCTAATAGTCACTAATGAGAAAATCAAATAAATGTTCTTTAACATACAAAAGAGAGGATCTAGATTAGGGCATAACGGAACAATAAAGCCATATAATTTTGAAAGATTGCAGCGTCTTAGATATCGTAGGTAACGTTGTTACATAAGAAATAAAAGTAAATATTCAGGTAGCTAACTGATGTATATGTATATATAACCCTCTTTTAAATCCAGAAGTCTAATTCGAATCCATAAAATTAGGGTATATAAAATAGTGAGCAAACCAGTGCTAATATGAGGAGACGTGACGAGAACGTATTAATTAGACCAGGATTGCTAGAAAAGCCATCAGAGGTATTTTCCGACTTACAGAGGTCCGAGTACTAACCAATACCGAACAGAACTAATTTCAAGATCAAACACATATATAAAGATAGCAACGTCGTACAAGAAACTAAATCTCAATGCTAAAGTTGCGCTGGCTTTATCCAAAGACTATAATAACTGCATTTCCAAGTTAAATTGGGAGGATGCCCCAAAAGAAAAAATGTCCTTAGGACTTCCACAAATGAAGGGGGAGGTAACATATGGTCAGATTTAGGAATAATGAGACTATCTACCGACCCATCATATTTATCAACACCTGCTATCCTACCTACAATCAATACTTATCTGTTGTGGACTATCAAATCAATTACATATAATCAAACGAACTAGGCTTAAAAAAATGATCCTAGAAAAGGCACTACAGAAATATTGACATAAATTTTAAAAACGCCATTTACGTGGCTGTATTTTCAAAAAGGCAATAGAATCTTGTTGCGTTCTGACTATACGATGACGATGATCTTTATATAGAAAATATAGAAAATAAAAGCAAGAGAACTATAATTATGAAACGACAAGATTACGAAATGAAAAGATTATATAAATCCCTTATATTTACACAGACTGGTTTACAAAAGGTAACCGAATGAGCATAAAAACACAGCTGTTTTAAAAACTTAATATTATTAGACGAATTTAGGATCAATTTCACTCAAAATATGATATGCTAAAATATGATATGACAGAAAAAAAGGCAATGACTTTTACAGCTGATTGCCACATAAATATCAATGTAAATATGATAATTGAAATATGAAACCCAAATATGATGATTTTGCCACAGCATATGAATATTGTCTCGTACTCTTATATAGCAATTTGTTGTCACATTTTAACCTGTTTATTTCCTTATTATCCATAAATGAGTTGTAAACCGATATTACAAGCTCATTTACTTTTCACAAAGAGACTATATAAGTACAGTTATTACTAAACAAATCTGACTCGAAATATCGTCTATAAGTAACAGTATGCAAAATTTAAATTTTTATGGAGTTCAAAGTAAAAGCCTTCACGAAATTTGAAGTTACAATAAGACCACCGCAATCGAGCATACTCTTACTCTGGATAATGAATAATTATTTAATCGGTTAATTCTTCAATCACCCGTTCAATATGATGTTTGTCAAATCGGTCCTTTTTAGGACCAACTATTCTACTTATGTCTATAAATAGTAAGGACATATCTACAGATACACACACTCTACTTTACTTAAGCTTATCAGACATATACGCTTAACACAAATGTGACGTATTTCTACTGCAGGAAGCAAATAGAGGGCCAAACCTAGGGTATTTGGTATTAAACTAATCGCTGAAAATAACGAAATAAACATAATAAATCCCGGCAAAGAAGCAAAGAAAAACTTAAAATAAGAGAGGACAAAACCAGTCAGCTGAGGAAACCTTTCAACGATGTTGAGTTTGGATCCACTATCCACGTATATTATGAACAATATTACGGCTCCTGGCTGAGGATCTAAACACAAAACTAATTATAAAATTTGGACAAAAAATACAACAGTGGCTAATATCCAAAGTCTGTAGACAAGCAAAGTAAAGACAAAGTTGTTGCCTTGCTTAAATCTGACAAAAACCCCAACGACCACAAAAGCTATCGGCCAATATATCTATTTATTTTTTCAGCTATACACAATACTTCTGCATATGATCCTTAATATAAACCGATAATAGAAGGAAAACTTAAATTTAAAGATAAAAGTGGCTATATATGACAGGGTAGATCATGTTCGTCACACATACTAAATCTTGCCCAACACAACGAAGACGGATATAAAAAATATCAGACATGAGGAGTGGTATTTGTCAATCTAAATTCTGCTTACGACACCTTAAATTAAAGTACATTTCTCCAAAATCTATGTGATATCCCCTTATTTAATAGAACAACAGAAGATTTTCCGTATCACTTAATGGTAAGAAAAGATGAAGATTGAGAACGTAGAAAATCGGTCTCCTTTGGGGTACCGTAATGGCACCTACACTGTATAACATTTACACAACCCATTCCAGTAAATACTAGGACTTTTATTATGTAGACGATACATCTATTGTTGCAGAACCACAAACTTTTGTTGCTGAAGTGGAGAAAAATCTAAATCATATCTTAAACACAATAAAAATAGATTATAAATTAATTTTAAGCCAAACCCTGGAAAAAGTCAGGTGTGCTCCTTCAATGTCCCTAACAGAGACGCTTTCACAAATTTGAACATATACCTGAACCAATAGTGTTATGAAATCATTAAACACACTTTGTAATTTACAGAACTTTGCTTAAAACTAAATGGCAAACTAGAACCAGAAAAATAGTATTCTCCGCGAACTTGTCAGCTAAAAACGGGAAGCACATCCTTTCACTCTTAAAACGTAGACGCTTAAACTCTATGCTTCTGCTGCCAAATATACCTAGCTTATATGGGTGACATCAATACATACTTGACACGTAGATTTAGCTATAAATTAGTCAGCCAAATTAAGCGGATATTAAGACTCTCATCCATACATAAGCTCTACAATATCGTAGTTATCAATCCACCTAATATCCGAAGATAAGTAGCTAGAGAACAAAAGAAACAAAGTCTAGATTCGTAACATTCACTCCGCGAATAACAACCCATTTTATGACTAGAATCGAGAAAAAATTTGGCTAGATCAACACATCTGCAAGATATACAAAAAAAATAAGCTGCTTCTCGCCATCTGAACCCTCAAAAGGAACTTCTTTATGGTAGTTATCTTCCTTAAATCTGCCAGGAAGACTCTTGCCTGCAAACAGCGGTTAACCTGTGTGAATCTGGGGTGATAAAAGATTCATTACACTTTCTTCGTTGACTTTGCCATTCAAATCGCTCTTTTCTGAAGGGACAAGGTTTATTTATTTGAACTCAACATGTAAAGTACAGTCAGTAAGCTATTACTTATAAAGATCATTGCAAATTTAACACTAGCTTCACTTATATTGACTACATATTACCCATAAAACATTCAGAAGTATGTAATATGGGTGAAGTGGTATAATTCTTGTTAGATAAATTAAGCATTCTTCCCTTTTTTGTGCACTACTATCCATTTTTACACAAAAATATCTATTTAAGCAAATAAATATTTATTTTGAGATAACCTTCTATCCAGAATTATATGTAGTACACAGATAAAACCAGAAATAAAATAATAAAAATCTGTATACAAGATATCATAAAACATTGGATGAAATAAAAAAAGTTCTTACTTATCGAATTCTTAAATAAAACGTATGAAGACATACTCACGTTAACAAAATACATTAGGAAATTTCCGCATATGAAAAAAATCCAATTTGGTAACGAAATCCTTTTGTATCTATAAAGCTATTTTTAGAAAAGCACGTACCTACCAAAAACAGGTAGTTAATAGTATACATATCTGTTACACACTGTAATGCGTATGAACGATAACAAAAATAAGGAGTCCATATCAACCGTTCAGACTATACGCGAGAAGTATTCAGCTTAATGGCAGAGTTGCCAAACTATCAGAGCTTACTTAAACCGATATACCTATGGTTCCAATATACAGTGAAAAAGATCTGAACGACCCCTATAAGATATACACGTGAACTATGCAATATACATTCATGATACAGGGGTACTTAAGGGCTCCACAACATTTTTAAAAATTATGAAACTATACATGTTGACGAATCGACAGAGCCAATATTATGGAATGGTCAAGTGAGCTCCGTATATCGGTGTCCAGTTGACCACGGAGCTCACTTGAACCTGAATTTTAACATGGGCGGAGTCCACTTTATGCCGTAGATATATATATATATATATATATATATATATATATATATATATATATATATATATATCTCTTGTCGTTTCCTCATTGCTGAGGATCGTGATTTCCTACAATGCGGGCTGTCAATTCTCTCCATCTCTTGCGATTTTGGGCTGCTCTCATGGACTCGGAAAACGTCTCTCCAGTGGCTTTCTGTACTTGATCTGACCATCGGATAGGTGAGCGTCCTCTGCCTCTACGTCCTTCTACGTTTCCGCATACAATTAATCTTTCTAAGTTGTCATTGTCTCTTCTCGCAATGTGGCCAAAAAACTTTGCAAGCTTTGCAAACAAAACAGCAGCTGAAGATAGAGACCAATGGAGAAAAATTGTTAGAAATATTGGAAGAAATCACGACCCTCAGAAATGGGAAAACGACGAAGATATATATATATATATATATATATATATATATATATATATATATATATATATATATATATATATATATATATATATATATCTTCGTCGTTTTCCCATTTCTGAGGGTCGTGATTTCTTCCAATATTTCTAACAATTTTTCTCCATTGGTCTCTATCTTCAGCTGCTTTGCGAGCTTCACAGAAGGAATTTTCAGCTGAATCGCAGTCGCCAGCAGTCGGACCAACTAGTTGGTAATAGTCCCCTTAATCTTCTACCCGAAACATTTCCAGAAACAATTAATTTCTCCAAATTATCGTCACCTCTGCAAACCACGTGACCAAAAAGTTGCAGAATACGTTGCAGACATATTTTGGACAGCTTTTTCTAATCTCGAGTTGGTTTAGAATGGAAACCTTTGTCCTATAAGCTTTCCAAGGTATGCGCAGCATTTTTTTCCCGCACCAAATCTCAAAGGTATCAATTTTTTGGCGTTTGCGACAGCGAAGTCTCTGCCTCGTATAAAAATATTGAGAATACAATGGCATACACCAGTCTCATCTTGATATTTTGAGAGATCTGAGAGATGAGAAAAATGAAGTATTTCATCTGGTATTGAATAAATGCCTCGGGATTTATTTCTCTTTAGCGATTAAATTGCATCTTTGACTTCAGCGAGTAAGAGGGTAGTAAAAGGACCATTGATTTTCTGCTGGTACCTTGTTATTTTTATATAGCTCAAAACAGTAGTTTCCCCATTTTTCCAATATTTCGTCAGTATCGGTCTTTAGATTACTTTTCTTTTCTATTAGAGACCACGTTTAAGATTTAAATTCTCTGGTACGGAGTTTGATCTTCTTAAATAAATCCCTTAGTTCATTTCGACAGTCATGATCCTCTATTTCTCTGCATATTTGAGAGATGTAATCAGCTTTGTCTTTGTGGCACTGGTTTCTGCCTTTCTTTCGACAAGGCACTGTATTCATCGTTTGTTCCGTATCTAGTTTATACATATACCTTATGTAATTGTACAAAAAGAAACAGTAGATTCTACACTTTAAAATATTACGATTTAAGCCAAACTGCTTTAATAAAATGTCGATATTAAGAAAGATACAGGATGTTAAAGTGCAAAATTAAAATTTTATTTTTCGCTATATCTTTCATGTTTGTAAACATTTATGTTTACATACTTTTAAATATGAGAAATTATAATTTGATGCACACTTTGATGTAACTGATAGAGGGCGCCACTTATGCCACATATGTGGTATAAATTTGCTTTTAACTTTTTTGCTCTTTATGTTACCTGTGTTTGTCATAAAAAATTTTAAAGATACATTATTTTAACAAAAAAAACGTATACTTGTTAATAACTCCAAAACTCAACAGTTTTCGAGATAATCGCATTTTAAAAATCACCTACATAATTCTGATCTAAGGCAATTACTCCATGCAACGAAGAAAAAATAGACAAAAACAATAATACTTCTGAATTTTGGTATACTGTAAGGTTTTAATTAATTCTAATTTATTTATTACTTATTTATTAAAGGTTCTATTTATGACACTCACAAAGGCTATACCGGGATAAGATGGTCAAAATTGCACCATGCTCGATTCAGTTTTGGGTCTGGCCATTCGAAAGGACATAATTAAAAACTCACTCAGTTAAATTTTCAAGTCCCTAGGTGCCTCTGGGGGTTCGCTATGGGCAAAAACGTATTTAATAAAAAAAATTTTTTAGACGCTGTATTGCTGCAAAAATCTGAAAAAATTCATGAAAGCGTATTTTAATAATACAAAATTGTCTGATTTTTTTCAAATTTTTAGCTTGAAAATTCAGTCCAGGAAAAATATTTGAAATTTTCAGTGATATTTTAGGTTATGTTGGAAATTCTTGGCCAACTTTAAAACAATGTTTTTTTATGTGTTTTTTTTTCGTTCTTTCGAATGGCAGAGGTATTATTATCATTTTCAACCTAGAAAATGCCTAAAAATCGAAAAAACTGCTTTTTTGGCAATTTTCTGAAGTGTTTGATTCATAACCTCAACAACATACACCTAAATTAATGATAATTCATATTTTTATATGTATTCTTACATTTAAAATCGAATTAAGCTATTAAAACTATTATTTTTTCTTACAGCATGCTCCAAAAACCGAAAAACCCCTTTTTTCGGCGTTGTTTTTAAGCTTTCGCTATATAACCTCTAAATTCAGTTTCTAAATGAATGGTAATTTACATTTTCACATGTATCTTTCCTTCTACAATCAAAATCAGCTATTCAAATCATTAGTTTTATCTCACAACATTCTCAAAAACCGAACAACCCCGTTTTCTCCATGTTTTTACTACATAACCTCAAAAGATTCTGAAAAATGAATCGTGAATTAGAACGCACTTGTACACTCAAAAGTTGTCAAAATTTTAGACTGGCGAATATATCTATATACGTGATATTATATCACAATGTACATACATTTATACACAGACGCATATCTATATAGTTCCATGACTTTTGAGATCCTTGTTATATACATTCATAAGCTCGTACCACGCTCATCCATGCCTTATTCTTCCGCTTAGATACAAGAGCGTTATACCCATGCTTATATCATTATTCTTTTATTTTATATTTTATATTTACTTAACTGTTTTGGCCTTCATGTCTTAGCCCTACATCCCGCATATCCAGCGAGCCTGATTATAACAGAAAACAAGGCGTTGATAGTTGCTCCGCACGGTAG
This sequence comes from Diabrotica undecimpunctata, assembly GCF_040954645.1. Lineage (NCBI taxonomy): Eukaryota > Metazoa > Arthropoda > Insecta > Coleoptera > Chrysomelidae > Diabrotica > Diabrotica undecimpunctata. Next base: position 93,302,109 of record NC_092803.1, on the reverse strand, counting down.
TTGACATTACGCGGCTTAACTACCAATGCCATGTATATCTGTTATAATCGGGCTCTCATTCTATATCGCTCTTAGTGCGTTTGCGTGTGTAGGACCATATCCTCTGTATCGCTCTTAGTCAGTTTGCGTGTTAGGGCCTTTATCTTTTCGGCGGGGCTTTTCCTCAAATTTTTAATGGCTCTCTGTTTTTGTGTTTATTTTGAATTGATTTTGAATTTGACAAGAGAATTGTGTCGTGTCTAAAATAACAGGCAACAATAACCAGTATTATTGTTAAATTAAGAACTGGATCATCAAATAATTTTATTTCATCAGTTTTCGGGATAGATAACGAGATAGTATCTGATTTTTGCGAGTCTGTAATCAATGGTTCAAGTAAGAGAGATGTATTGAAACAATATTTTGGAGTAAAAAGTCTCGTGAGAGAAGACTTAATTCGTAACCATACTTCTGTTTATGCCATAAAGTTATTTAATTTGACAGAAGAAAAAACTGTTGTGCAAGCCGTTTACCATCTGCACAACAGACGGGTTTGTTGTAGATCTACCCGGTCCATTCTTAGCTACAGAAAATGATGCAAGCATCATGAAGAAGGTTATGGAAGATCCAAATGGAATAAGATCACATATGAAAAAAGGTGATGTTTGTATTGTAGATAGGGGCTTTAGAGACGTCGTATCCTATTTAGAAGATCTTGGCTTCAAGGTTCTGATGCCTGCATTAAAAGGAAAAAGACCAAGTTTATCCATAGCTAAAGCTAATGAATCTGGTTACGTTACGAAACTAAGATGAATAGTAGAAGCTGTCCACGGCATTCTTGGAAAAAAATATGAGCTCCTCCATCAACAATTGGATAATAAATTGTTACCAAAAGCTGCAGCATATTGCAGAATTGCATGTTTTCTTAATAACCGTTATGGAAAAAGATTATATAGCGATGAAGAAGGAGACCTTACGAAAGTAAACGACCAAGAGGAAGACCACAGATGAAATGGGTTGATGACATTAAAAGAATAGCCGGAAAAAATTGAAAATATGTTGCTCAGGATAGAGACCGATGGAAGGAGTTGGGAGAGGCCTATGTCCAAACATGGACGACAGAAGGCTAAGAAGAAGAAGAAGAAGAAGAGCGATGAAGAAGAAGATGAAGAATTAAAAAAATTAATAATACAAAGAATGTTGAATTCCAGTAAAGTGGATAACACATTGGCTAAAGAGGCTGAAACAGCAAGGTGGTCTAGACGAAGTACCACGACAACCAAGATAACATCGCGAGAAATTCTCGATTTTCCAGAGATGACAGAGAGAGATCTCAAAATATTTGTTTCGGGTACGTACCAGTTAGGTCAAGCTGTATGTTACCTAGCTACGTTATTGTTATTGTTGAGTTATTGAAAGATAGAAACGAAATTAATTTAGAATACATTCGAATAAAACCGAATATTATCAAGGTTTTGATACAATCCAGACATATCAAAAAAAATTTATAAATGTTACATTGAGTATAAGCCAGAATCTATTGGCTACAATGCAATTTTACGTCACTCGTGCGATTGTGCTAATGGATTGAGTACTGTTGGATCCTGCTCACATGTTGCTGCTATTATATATTATTTAAGCAATGCTAGGTACAAATCGGACATTATTAGACCAGCTAAATTTCTTTCAGAAATATTTGGTGAAACGGAGATTGATCCGGTAATCGACGAGGATAATGAGGAAGATTAATAAAATGTAATTATTCTGTCATTCAATGTATCTAGATTAAATAGAATATTGTAAATATAGATTATTAATTAGTAAATATATGAATTTTCTTTACCTCTAAGAAAAATATTTTGTTTTCCTGCGTACGATCAGCTGTAAAAATTAATTTAAAGATATCGAAAATATGGTTCATTTGTCATTCATATGAGTCTTTTGAGGTTATCTAGTAAAAACATGGAGAAAACGGGGTTTTTCGGTTTTTGAGAATGTTGTGACTGTGAGATAAAACTAATGCTTTAAATAGCTGATTTTGATTGTAGAGGGAAAGATACATATGAAAATGTAAATTATCATTCCTTTAGACACTGAATTTAGAGGTTATATACCGAAATCTTAAAAACAACCCCGAAAATACGGGGTTTTTCGGTTTTTGGAGCATGCTGTAGGAAAAAAAATATTAGTTTTAATAGCTTATTTCGATTGTAAAGATAATAATACATATAAAAATATGAATTAAATACGTTTTTTTTTTAAATACGTTTGTACCCATAGCGAACCCCCAGAGGCACCTAGGGACTTGAAAATTTAACTGATTAAGTTTTTAATTATTTCCTTTCGAATGGCCAGACCCAAAACTGAATCGAGCATGGTGCAATTTTGACCATCTTATCCCGCTATAGCCTTTATTAAAGTATTTATTTGTAACTAATTTATTTTACACTTATATAATTTACTATAATTCGTCAGTTACAATTTAAAACGCGGCGCGAATCTTCAAAATTAACTGTTCTCTTTATAACAAAATTCCTCTATAAATATAAAATCCTGTTATTCTCGAATAACATTGAAGCGGCAATCCCCCATCGAAGAAACCAGAAGCTCAGACTGGTTTTATTCGGCCTACTTGGAAACCTCGAGTCGTGGATGACTCATCATAATTTAGGTCTAGAGGTTTCTGGTAAACAAACGCCGAAATGACTAGAACAAAAACAGAATTAGTCATATTATATTTACAGTTTTAAACGCCATAATTATCGTAACAATACCTTTAACTAAGGTTAATAGTTAACAAAATATTATATAATTATTATTTATTATTATAAAAAAGGGGAGAAGGGGAAGGTCTGGGACAAGGGAGGTGTGGGACATTTCAAATTTCCCACCTTTATATGTGAACTATCAGTTCTGTACTTTCTCACCCGATTTATTACTGATTGTAACATTTCCTATTCGTTTAGTGTTGTAGAAGCACATGTGTTGTGATAAAGAGAGAATATTATTGATTTTTATTTTTGAAAGGTAAGAATTTAACTTGTTTATAAATTATTTTTTCTGATTATTATAATATTTCAAGGCAATATAGAAACCAATATAATGGTAAGCTTTTATTAAAGTTTTGTAAATTACATAATACAAAACGCTGGGACACCTTGAGGTTATGTTTGTTCACTGATTTATTGTAAAATGCTCCACTGGGAGGACTGGGACATAGCATGCGTGGGACATTGTCCCAGACCTCCCCAGTTGTATTATTTTTAATTTGATATTATTTAGATTCTTTTAATAGTATATTTTTCCTTTGTTATAGTGTAAGATGCCTCATAAGTATAAGAAGAAAAATTCTGAGAGGAATGCTCCATTAAAGTCTCGCATTGTGGAGGCCATTAAAGAAGGGCCAGATTAAAGAAGGGAACAGTATAAGGCAGGTAGCAAAGACTTATAGTATTTCAAAATCGGCTCTTCAACGCCATTTAAAGAAATATGATCAAGCTTCCAACAAGGAATGCGCTGTTTTTGTTCTAATTTGATATGTGGTATGGTATTCTTCGAAGAGCAAGAATTGGCTCTAGTAGAATACATCCAGGTTGCAGGTAGAATGCATCATGGTTTAACATCAGTTCAGGTCAGAATTCTAGCATGGCAATATGCAAGTGACCGGAAATCTAAAGTAGGCAATTCATGGAAAGTTTACCAAATGGCAGGATATGACTGGTTCAAAGGCTTCATGGAACGCCACAAAGAACTTTTGCTACGTTCTCCAGAAGCTACAAATCTAGGAAGGGCAACAAGCTTCAACAAAACCAATGTTGATATGTTCCTAAATAACTTAAAAACTATATATGAAAAGTATAATCTCACCCCAGATCGTATATTCAACTGTGACGAAACAGGAATAAGTACAGTAAATATTCCACCCAAGGTTGTGGCTAAGCATGGTGAAAAGCAAGTAGGACAAGTTACATCGGCTGAAAGGGGGGAGCAAATCACTGGCCTTTTTATAGTAAATGCAATAGAAAACGCTTTATCACCTGTACTTGTGTTTCCCAGAATTAGATATAAGGAGTTTTTCCGAAATGGTGCTCCTCCAGGCAGCATTGCACTAACTAGTAAGACAGGTTGGATGTCAAGTGATCTTTTTAAACAGAGTCTAGAACACATAATTCATCACACAAAATGCACTAAAGAACAACCAATATTGTTAATTTTAGACAACCACGAGAGCCATGTGGATTTAGAAGTGATAATGACAGCAAAAGAAAAGGGAGTTATACTTTAAACGTTTCCACCACATTGTAGTCACAGACTACAGCCCCTCGATGTATCTGTTTTTGCCCCATGTAAAAGTCAATATAACAGAGTTTGTAATGATTGGCTACTGAATCACCCACGCAAAACCATATCCATCTACTGTCTAGGTGATCTTGTGGGACAAGCTTACCCTTTGACTGTAACGCAGAAGAACATTATTGCTGGTTTTCGAAAGAGTGGCGGCATCTACCCTTTCAACAGTGAGCCATTCACCGAAGCAGAATTTCTAATGTTCTTAGTAACTGACCGGTCTCCTCCATCTGTACAAGCTAATGGTACTTCTTCCTCAGCAGAACAAGAATATCCTGAAATTTACCATACAGCCAGTTCACATCATTCCCTAAAAGATCCTTCTACATCTTTTGAAAAACCATCAACTTCTCTAAAGACTCTAACGGCACTCAAAAACTTATAATGCCAATTAAAATCCTGATTAAACCTGAGCAAATCCGACCATTTCCTAAAGCTGCACAACGCAAAGAAGCTCGAAGAGGAAGGAACAGAGGCAGAAGTCGTATTTTAACTAGTACACCAGAGAAAGCAGAGGCCGAAAGATTAGCTCTCGAGAGAGAAAGGAAGAAGTCTGGTAAATTATCTGTAGCCATCCGCAATATATCTAATAAGAAGAAAATTTGTGAAGATTCTGAGTCTTCGTCCGAGGAAGTACAAATTCCATATCGAGATACAGATGATGATCTAGAAATATCTCTGAGTTCTGAGGAGGATGAAATGGAAGAAATAGATTGGAATAATAGTTCTGTGAATCTTAAGACTGACGATTTTGTGCTTGATAAATTTTGTACTAAAAAGTCTGTTGTTTATTATGTTGGGAGAGTATTGAAGTGTGATTCATTAGATGAAGTTGAAGTACAATTCATGCCTAAAAAAGGAGGACTCTGGAAATTTTATTTTCCAAATGTGGGGGACAATAGCGTTATTGAGAAACAGGATACATTGCTTAAATTGCCTGCACCAATATCATCTGGAGGTACAGAGAGAGTAAAATCATTGTTTTTATTTGCGGTTTAATTGTCAAAATACAATGTACAATAAAGAAAAGTTTCTATTGTGTTGAAAAAAACATTTATTACATCCTGTCCCGGACCTCCCTACTAGTGTCCCACTCCTCCCAGTGGTATGGGACATTTGCAGCTGCTCACACTATCCATTATACTTCATTTTAAAGAATACTTATATCAGCCATTTTTTTTAATTGTGTAGGCCGAAGGGCTATCTAATATACCCTAGCATTATTATTTCACGAGGAGCTAATAAATTAAAAAAAAATATTATTCAAAAAGTGTCCCACACCTTCCACTTCTCCCCTATATATATATATATATGTATATATATATATATATATATATATATATATATATATATATATATATATATATATATATATATATATATATTGTTATGGATCAGTTTATCGATCAGAAATAGAATAAACAGTTTTTTTATTATTTTAATATACCGCGGGCATATAAGTTAAAATACAACCCTGTACTTATTTGTAATCGTTATAATAAGAAAAGACATTGTTTCCGTGACGGACTAGTTTTTCCTTGAAGGACTAAGTGAATAGTGAAAGGACAATGGAATTCGTGTAATTATATATTTAAGGAATAAACTTTGTAATTGTATTTTGCGGTGGACATTTTTCGAAAGTAAATAAGAATTAGATTTAGATATGAGATAACAAGAATTTGGAAGCTTATTTCGGTTGAAAAAGGCAAAATTGTTAATGGTTTCTAAAAAGTAATTTGAGTGAAATTAGTTTATTTGTTTTAAATATTATGTTGGAAATTTTCTGAATCGAAAATTAGTGGGAAAGATGAATGCTTATGATTGGTTAAAAAGGAATGATGGGGGATGAGAGAGTTTGAGAAGGTTGTCTGGGGAGATTGAAAAGAATTATTATGTTACCGGCAGACCAGAAGAGAAGACGTGTTTTTGTGGAGTTAATCGGAGTACGAGTGTTTTTCGTTTTGTTAGTGAAAAAGGTGGAAGCTGAGAGCAGATCAAAACGAGAAGATTAATACCTCTTTTTGAGTCTGTATAGTCCACGAGATCTAATTGAGAAAGAAAGGAGAATTTGTGAATAAAGAGTACCGGTCAAAAGAGGCTTGGGCTTGTGTTTTCGGAGGAGCAGTTTGCTGGTATGCGGTTTTGGAGCGATGCTGAGAACGGGAAAGATTTGATGGTAGCCGGACATAATCAATCAAGGAAGGAACTGTGGTTTGATCGAGAGGAGACATCATTGGTGTAAAAAAATTAAAGGTCAGTCAAATAATTTTAATGAAAGAAAACTTTAAGACATTCTAAAGATAAAATCAAATATAAGCATACGAACTAAGATTCCAAGTTTTAAAGAGTTATTTTTTTGTGAATAAATTATATTTTTTATATGGTAAATTTTTTTGTAGATATTATTATAAAGCAGATCAATAGATAGTTTGTTAATTAAAATTAAATTTAGAGTATAGGAGTTTGTTGGGAAAGATAATTGCCCACAAAAAGTTATTTATTAACATTCACCGTATTGCTTATTGAAATAAATAATAATTTGTATGCATATTTATGTTGTTTTAATGTTAGTTCCGTTTCCTGTTTTATCCCGATTATGAGCAACTAGGAGATACTAAACCCACTAGAAGAGATATATAAAGTAAACTGATTAAAGTAAAATTAAAAAGGCACCCTGAGAATTTTAATAGTAATTGAATTGTATGACTCTGCATAAATTAGTGAACTAATTAATTAAATAATTGGATTAATTAAATTAGTCTTAATCAATAATAAGATATCATAAAGCAGATCACAACAACAATGGCGAGCCAACGTGGGGCTTAAAAGTATCTCTAGTTGTGAATTTGAAGGATCAGAAACGGAAAACAGGTGATTGAGAGAATTTATTTGCCCGTCGGAAAGAATTTGATATATTTATTTGAAAATTTATGAAATTATTTGAGTCATTTTATCTAGGTACAATTTTACATTTATTCTATTTTTGATTGATATAATTTTTTGATGAATTTAAAATTTATGTGATAAATTGATAATATTTGGGGGAGAAATATTTGTCGTGTTCTGCAACATAGAGAGTGTTGTAAAATTTCACATTTGGCGGGGACAAAAAACAGTAACAAAAAGAAACAACATGTCGACCACAAGGAGTCAAAGCAAAACGCAGGAAAGGAAAGAGGATAAGATAGAAGAGGAAACAATTATTGATGAAGGATCGGATAATGAAGGAAATGCTACAATAATGGAGGAAAGAAAAGAACCATCAGGAATAGATAAAATATTACAACTAATGCAACTCCAGTCACAAAAAATGGATAGAAATCAACTGGAAACAAAACACATAATGGACGAAAATAACCGCAGACTGGAAGAAAACCAGAAGGAAACTAAACAGGCAATAGAAGAAAACAACAAAAAGATAGAAAGTATCAAGGAAGATATGGTACAGAAAATAGAAGTAATTGTACAGGAAAATGCGAAAATGAAGACAGAAATTAAAGAAATGAAACTTTAAATGAAAGATATTAAGACTGTCCAGAAAAAGGAATTAGAAAAATTAGAAACAAAATTTGAAAACGTTTTACAAGAAGTCATGCGAGAAATAGAAAGAAAAATAAAGGAAATCAAAAAGGAACAAAATTCCGGGGAGAGAAGGGAAATGTTTATCCAGGGAACAAGCGAGATAAAAATACAGTTTGGCGGGGACGTAAAAAAATTACACCCGGTAATTTTCATCAACAATTTAAAAAAGAAATTACGACATATCGGTAATTTCGAAACAGCAAAGGAAACGATAAGAAACCATCTTAAAGATGAGGCAAGTTTATGGTTTGATAGCAAAGAAGAAGAATTACAAAATTGGCAAACATTTGAACAAAAATTTCTGAATTATTCCTGGGGGAAAATACAACAGATAGAGATAAACAAGGAATTACAAAATGGGAGATACCAGGATAGTATGGGTATATCAGAAAAAACATATGTCCTACAACTATACACCAATGCAAGACACTTACATTACAACTATTCGTCCGAACAGCTAGTGGAACTAATAGCCAGACATTTTGAAGATACCTTAGAAGATCACATAACTCTACAAAACTACAAAGATATTGACAGTTTATGTCAATTCTTACAAATACGAGAAGCAAAATTAAGAGAAAGAAAAATGAGGAGAACGCAAGAAAATTATAGACAACGAGAAAATCAAGACTATAGAGATAGAGGACAAAACTTTAGGAGAGAGTACACGAGAAGAGAATTTGTCCCGAGGAGGGAAAACGAAAGTAGAGACAACGGAAGAGTAAACTATGAACAAAGAAATCGGCAATGGAACGAAAACAGATATCGAGAGAACCAGAATAGAAACAATACTCGCACATATCAGGAAAACCGAAATAATAATAGAACGAATGAACCGAAAAATCGCGGAAACCGATACGGGTCCGAGAGACCAAGAGAAAATAGAAGAGCGGTCAACAACACACACATAGAGGAATGTGAGGATGAGAGCCAAAGCGACAGAAGTAGAAGCGAACAAGAACAGCAAGCGTCTTTTCACGAAGGCGCTCACTAAAGACAAAGAAACAAACAGGAATTTTTTGTCACCCGAAGGAATTTATTAAATTGGCAGAAAATAAGGACAAAACAAGTGGAGCAAATCTGAAATTTGTAGATGGTTTTATCAACGAGACACCGATTAAAATTATGATTGATACTGGATCGGAAATTACACTGATCAACAGAAAACTAATAGAGGAAGTTAATTTAACGAATTTGATTTACAAAATTCCCAAGGTAAATTTAGTGGGCGCAAATAAACGGACTTTGGCAACGATAAATGAAGGAATACGAAGAAAAGTACGATTGGATAAGAAACTTTATGCACTACAATGTGTTGTGATGCCAAACATGTTGCATGATATGATCGTAGGAGTGGATGAGTTGGCAGAAAAACATGTGGTGATAGATTTCAAAAATAACACGATGAAAATCACAGAGGAAAAAGAAGAAGAACAGGACAGTAAGGAAATGGAAAAGGAAAATGAGAAACGGAAAATTGATTTAGATAAAGAACAAACGGTGGAAATGAATTTGGCAATGAAGCAAGGACAGAGAACAAAGAGGAGATTAGCAAAAGAAAGTGAAAAGTGGGTGTCCTCAAAAGAAGAGATGAGCCCAGAAGAAGAAAAAGAAGAAAGATTAACAAAAGAAGACGAAAGAGGTACAATTGAAACAGTGGTATTTGAAGAGGTATGCGAAATGAAGGAGGCAGAATACAAGATAAATGTGTGCAAAGAAATTGAGGAAAAAGAAAGAAAATTGATGTGTGGAGAAGAAAAGGAAAAGGAATTGCGTGTAATATTGAGAAAGTATGAAGATTTAATAAATGAAGAAAACAGAGTAGCCAAAAAGTATGAACATTCATTTGAGGTTAAAGACTTAGGAAATTTTCGATCGAAAACTTATCCGATCCCATATAAATACCGACAGGAGGTGAAAGGAGAAATTAAAAAAATGTTAGAAGATCAAATCATAGAGAGATGTGACTCGCCGTACATCAACCCAATCGTGATTGTGAAAAAAAGCAGTGGAGAATTGAGGCTCTGTTTGGATGCCCGGAATATAAATCAACACACGGTATCTCAATATAAATCACCTCTCAACATCGAAGCTATTTTTGGGAGAATTACGGGAACACACATGTTTTCTAAAATTGATTTGAAACATAGTTTTTGGTTAATACCGTTAGCAGAGAGATGTAGAAATTACACCGCTTTCTCAATCGATGGTATTGTATACCGTTTTAAAGTAGTACCTTTTGGATTACAAAGTGCGTGTGCAGCATTGGTAAGAGCTCTCCATACAATATTAAATAAATATGAAGATTTCATAGTGCACTACATCGACGACTTACTCATTTTTTCACCAGATACATCGAGTAATTTGGAACACATAAAGATTATTTTGGGAGAATTGGACAAGGCCGGATTAAAACTGAATATTGAAAAATGTCAATTTTTTCAAAAAGAAGTGATATATTTGGGATTTAAATTGGACACACAAACAGTAAGTTTAGCCGAGGACCGGGTAAAACTCATAGATGAATACCCAAGACCAACGAATTTAAAAACATTGAGAGGTTTTCTCGGGACGATCAACTATTTTAAAAAACTAATTCCTGATTTAAGCCAGAAGGAAATTCCTCTGATCAAATTATTGAAGAAGGGTGTTAAATGGAATTGGAAAGAAGAACAAGAGAAAGCTTTTCAAATTTTAAAAGAGTAATTCTCGAAAGGAACGAAAATATATCATCCCATGTACAATTTGCCTTTCATACTACGAACTGATGCATCCATACAAAAATTTGCGGGAGTTTTGTCGCAAATACAAAACAATCAAGAAGTGCCGATTTGTTTTATTTCCCGGGTGACAAAAACACACAAAAGAAAATACAGTGTGACTGAACTAGAGTTTGCTAGCGTACTTTTCTGCGTAAATAAGTTAAGATTTTATCTGTTGGGAGCAAAATTCACAATCGAAACTGATCATGCAGCTTTGGTACATATAATGAAAAATCGTCTGGTTAACAATCGTATACATAGAGGCATTTTGTTACTACAGGAGTATGACTTTGAGTTTCGATATATAAAAGGAAAAGACAACATTATAGCTGACGCTCTCACAAGGGATAAAGACTCGGGAAAAAAGGAAGTAATTGCTTTTCATGTAGGACTGAACATTTTGACACAAGAGGAAGGTGTATTTTTGTTAAACGAAATTAGAACAAATCAAGAAGACCTGGAAGAAAGAGAAAAAAGAAGAGCGGAGAGTGAAAACGGTATATTTTTCAAACGAATTGATGGAAAGGAACTATACGTGATAACACAGACATTGGCAGAAAGGATCATACAGAAATTACACGAGGACAATGGACATATCGGCAGCAGGAAGGTTTGGCTGGTTTTTCGCGAAAACTATATATGCCGAAAAGATTACCGGATTGCAAAAGAAGTTACCCAAAGATGTGAAACATGTCAAAAATATAAAAGCAGAAATTTCCGAAATGAAAATGTGGCTAAAAATATTGTATCCCACCAAAAATTAGACATTGTAGCAATAGATATGTTAAGTGATCTGATAATGACCACGCAGAGGAACAAACATATTTTGGTGATGGTAGATATTTTTTCGAAATATGTAAAGCTATACACGTGCCGTACGACAAAGGGGGAAGAAATTATGAGAAAAATAGACAATTTTATAACCACCGTAGGAACACCAAGGAAAATTCTTTTAGACAATGCTACGTATTTTCGGAGTGGCCGATTCAAGAGACAGTTGCAAGACAGGTGAATAGGGACAAATTTTGTCAGTATCCAACATCCTAAAAGTAATCCGTCAGAACGTTTTATACAAGAGACTACAAAATTCCTCCGCATTGCTGCCATTGGACAACATCGACGATGGGATAGGAAAGTGGCAGAAATCGAAAACTACTTGAACACCACTCCAAGTACGGTGACAAAAGAGACGCCGGAATATGTCATGAAGGGTATTATGCCAGTACGGCCATGGGAAGAACCGGAGCAGAGAGAGTATCAAATAGTATTGGAAACTGTTCGAAGGAGGCTGCAGCGCAGTAATGAAAAATATCTCCAAAGGCAAATCCAGAATAGAAAACGAAGACCAGTGACTTTCCAGAAGGGAGAAAAGGTGCTTGTAAGGGCGTTACGAGTATCAAATCTCACGGGGGACGTGTGTGCAAAGCTAATGCCTATTTTCGAGGGTCCATACATCATACAAAATGAAAATGGAATAAACAGCTATGTTCTTAGACATGTAGAATCAGAAAAGATACGAGGAGTTTACAATATCCAGGATGTGTACAAATACCATGAATAAAGATAGTATAGATTTTAAGATGGAGTAATAAAAATTTAGGATAGGATAAAATGACAACAAAAGAAAAAGTTTGTGTTGAGAGAAAATAATATTTTTTTTGGTTACACTTAAAAAAAAAAAGAATATTTGTATCTCAAAACAAGGCGGGGGTTTGTTATGGATCAGTTTATCGATCAGAAATAGAATAAAGAGTTTTTTTATTATTTTAATATACCGCGGGCATATAAGTTAATATTTGTAATCGTTATAATAAGAAAAGACATTGTTTCCGTGACGGACTAGTTTTTCCTTGAAGGACTAAGTGAATAGTGAAAGGACAATGGAATTCGTGTAATTATATATTTAAGGAATAAACTTTGTAATTGTATTTTGCGGTGGACATTTTTCGAAAGTAAATAAGAATTAGATTTAGATATGAGATAACAAGAATTTGGAAGCTTATTTCGGTTGAAAAAGGCAAAATTGTTAATGGTTTCTAAAAAGTAATTTGAGTGAAATTAGTTTATTTGTTTTAAATATTATGTTGGAAATTTTCTGAATCGAAAATTAGTGGGAAAGATGAATGCTTATGATTGGTTAAAAAGGAATGATGGGGGATGAGAGAGTTTGAGAAGGTTGTCTGGGGAGATTGAAAAGAATTATTATGTTACCGGCAGACCAGAAGAGAAGACGTGTTTTTGTGGAGTTAATCGGAGTACGAGTGTTTTTCGTTTTGTTAGTGAAAAAGGTGGAAGCTGAGAGCAGATCAAAACGAGAAGATTAATACCTCTTTTTGAGTCTGTATAGTCCACGAGATCTAATTGAGAAAGAAAGGAGAATTTGTGAATAAAGAGTACCGGTCAAAAGAGGCTTGGGCTTGTGTTTTCGGAGGAGCAGTTTGCTGGTATGCGGTTTTGGAGCGATGCTGAGAACGGGAAAGATTTGATGGTAGCCGGACATAATCAATCAAGGAAGGAACTGTGGTTTGATCGAGAGGAGACATCATTGGTGTAAAAAAATTAAAGGTCAGTCAAATAATTTTAATGAAAGAAAACTTTAAGACATTCTAAAGATAAAATCAAATATAAGCATACGAACTAAGATTCCAAGTTTTAAAGAGTTATTTTTTTGTGAATAAATTATATTTTTTATATGGTAAATTTTTTTGTAGATATTATTATAAAGCAGATCAATAGATAGTTTGTTAATTAAAATTAAATTTAGAGTATAGGAGTTTGTTGGGAAAGATAATTGCCCACAAAAAGTTATTTATTAACATTCACCGTATTGCTTATTGAAATAAATAATAATTTGTGTGCATATTTATGTTGTTTTAATGTTAGTTCCGTTTCCTGTTTTATCCCGATTATGAGCAACTAGGAGATACTAAACCCACTAGAAGAGATATATAAAGTAAACTGATTAAAGTAAAATTAAAAAGGCACCCTGAGAATTTTAATAGTAATTGAATTGTATGACTCTGCATAAATTAGTGAACTAATTAATTAAATAATTGGATTAATTAAATTGGTCTTAATCAATATTAAGACATCATAAAGCAGATCACAACAATATATATATCAGCAGGATAATTAATAAGAGGATTTGACAAAATAACAGAATAATAAGATTTTACATCAAACATTTTACGTTTTATCATTGTTTAAATAGGACTAGTTAGCCAACGCAATGTATAAATTTGTTTGATTCTAATTGAGACAGTCACTAGATGTCACCACTCTTTCTGTCTTAATAGATTTTAATATACCATTGTTTGTTTGATATACATTATACTAGATGGTGCTATGTGAAAAAGTTAAGGACTAAACTAAACGTCCATTTTTGATCCACTGAATTAATTTCACCAGCGTTGCAATATTTCACTGACATAGTAGCAGCAGGTTTACTTACAAATAAAAATGTTACAAAAAACAGACCGTGAATCACAACGTATTCATTTAAAATAGAGTTATTACTATCAACTAGTAAATATCGTGTCAACTAAAATTGTACATAAACGTACTGTGGCTTCTAAATCTTCCTATATCTAAATAAGTTTAAAGGATTTAAAGATTTTATTTTATTTGGAAGTGTATTACAAAAATTTGGTCCGAGGTAAGTAAAACATTTTAATTATATGTGTTTAAAACATAAAAAAATTATTCAGAAATAAATTTTACCGGATAATACATACGTTCGATAATATTTGAAAAAAGTGATTTTAAATTAAAATAATGTTACTTCCATAATAAATAAATGTTTTTTTACAGATGGCCGGAAATATTTGTTGTTATTACGAATGTGGTTTATCACCATACAAATTCATGGATTAAGAATGTTCAGATTTCCGACAATAATCCTTCGGCTTGCCAAAGATGGATGTTACACTCTGGTAAGTAAATAGAAACTTTTTTTATATTCTTTTATTTTACACTGTTTCCGTTACGCAATTAACTTGAAAAAATGTTTTTTTTTATTCATCATTTTTTATTATCGCCAGGGTGCACGCGTCATATTCACAAATTAGTGAAGAAATATCAAGTTAATAAACATAAACAAAGTATTAGATATTTAAATATGTATTTCTTTAGCTATTTTTAGTTATTGTATTGAAAAGTAGAAATAAGTTCATCTTTATCGGAGAACTAATTTATACAAAGGTCCATCTGGGAAAAAATTATTGGTTTCACGTAAAAATTTTATACAGATATTTGAAGGTTCTAAAATATATATGAGGGTTAGTTAATAATAAATCTGTGAAGATATACAGGTAATTTTGGCTATAAACGTTTTTTATCCAGTTTAGAGAAAAATAGTTAAAATAAAAATTGTAGATTCAAAAAGTTCTTTCATTTGTGAGTTTCTCAATTAAAATATATAAAGAATTCACCAAAATAGTTGCAAAAAACCCTTGATTTTGCAGAAATTTATAAATTTTAATAACTTTGTTTTTGCATAATGGTATGTAATGTAACTAATAAAAATAGTGACGATTTGTTTATCGTAGAAAGCGATTATATAAACAACTTTTTGTTGAGCTATCCCAGTTAAAAAAAATTTATGTTTTACGTGCCACAGAAGCCAAGATATTGCAAATTTTGCAATCGCGCTTCATTTTGAAAAAGTTCAAATCTAAAAAAAAACGAGCTCAAATGATTCTCCATTCTACTTTTCCGAAGCGGTATTTTACGAATACCATCATTTTAACTTGTTATAAATTTTTACTTCTTTACCGCATATGCCATATGTAAGTTGGAACGCACAATTCAGATCTTCATTTAGTGTCCCTTTAATTTTCAGATCTTACTGTTGATAGACAATGGAAGTATGATTTTAAGAACAAAATGCTTTGGTTTTAAATATAAAATGCTCTCTTGCCTATAAAATGGTCATAGAAGATTCTGTTTTTTTTAGAAAGTGTGTTTTTCACCAGTTTTTCATAAGCCTCTAAATAAGTTTGTGGCATAAATGATATCAACGTTATTATAAATGTTTATAAACAGATTAAATAACCTATAAACTATTTGCTCTGATTGATATTTAGCGCACTTTAATAACTTATTCATTTACATAATTTCAAGGAGCTATGTTACATGTCTTTGCGCAAAAAAAGAGTTATTATAATTAATAAATAACTGCAAAAATAAGGTTTTTTTGGCAACTATTTCGGTTAATAGTTTCATGTATTTTAATTTGGATACTCTCAAAAATTACGTAACTTTTTATGATCTACAACTTTAAAAAAGCTGAAAAAATCTTAAACAGATATTTAATCTCTACAATCTCTAAACAGTCTCTAAAAGCTATATGAGGGGTAGCTGATGACAATTATGTGAGGACTACAGCTAATTTTGCTTTGCTTTTTTATTAAACAATCGTAAAAAGTGAAAAAAAGTTTATGCGCATAAAACTTTACTTATTCATGTTAGAGATATATGATTAAAATAAAAGTTATAGATCATAAAATGTTCTTTAATATTGAGATTTTTATAATTAAAATACATAATGAATTAACCGAGATAATTTAAAAACCCTTATTTTTAAAGTAAAATTTATAAATGTTAATATAAATATAAATAATATAAATATAAATAACTTTCTTTTTTGCACAACGATATGTAATACAACTATTTAAAATTATGGCAGTTAATGAGTTTTTAAAGTGTGCTAAATATCATACAGAACGACCATACAGTTTATGAGTTATTCAATTTGTTTATCCAGGAGACCGATTATTTAAACAACTGTACTTGTCCAAACAGTCACTCTAGGGTTATTTTGTAAATAGAAATCGATTTTTATGGCTTCGTTTTAAATTATTAAAAACAAACATCAAGATTATATTAAATTTGTTTTTAAAAATCAGTTTGAAGAATAACAAATTTTTAGCATATAAAAATTTCTAATACCTTTGACTTTTTTATGTGATACACTTGTATTTAGGCTCAATAACAAGCTAATAAAAAAAACATTAAAAAAAAACCAAAACCTTCTATTGCCCAGAGGAAATCAAATAGCATTTTTTTTCTTGTTTAAGAAATTGCAAATATTTTCATTGTTTATTAACATTAAGAGCTGAAAATTGAACACATTGTAAAAAAATATCTAAATTTTATAATTCGATTTATAAATGGCATACACAGTGAAGAAGTAAATAAGTTTTGAAACATTAAAATAATGGTACTCGTAAAATATCGCTACAGAAAAATGCAAGGGAGATCTGTCCGCTGCAATATCTCAGCTTGTTTCTTGTTATTGATTATGTAAATTTCTGTTTTTTTTTTAATTGTGCTTTTACGCCAGCTTTTCATTGAGCCTACGTACAGCCGTATGACATGAAAAATATCAAAAGTAGTATAAATGTTTAGAAGCTAAAAAGCACTTTTTTGAACTGTTTTTTTAATAAAATGTTGAAGTTTACAAATAAAGCTTTAAATAATCGATTCAAGAAACGTCAAATAACTGTCAAAGGTTAAACACCCTTTTTAAAGTTCCTCACGGATTTTAAAGATTTAAACAGTGTTAAACAGATAAAGTAATTCATCGACGAGTTAACAATACGAAGCGAAATTCTTTAATCACAATGTGATAAGAAAACGAGTATCAAATTTGGTTTTATATTTCAATAGTCGAATTTAATTGCGGCTATATTGGTGTAATTAAAGAAAACTAGTGAAAATCCCAAGAAATAGGTGAGATCCTTTTTTCTTTCTTTCCAGTTTGGGAGAGGGTCTATTAGGTACTGACATTTAGGTATTGTGTTTCGGTCTGTGTAACCAGGACTACACATCATGAACAGCAATTAAATATTAACATTTACACAAAACAACTTTAATTCCAACCCAAAATCATATGTCGTTGCCGCAGTCTCTAGACCTCCTCCCCGTTCGTTTTCTAAAAGGGAACAAGTTATTGTCATGGACTCCATTTTGAATACTGTTTTATTTAAATATATTAAAGAAATTGGTGAAATAGTTTATCCAAAAAATATTACTTTTACATCTCGCATTTCGAATAATCGAATCTGCATTTTCCTCACTTCTACCGACATCGTTGATCAACTAATACACCGAACGTCATAATTCATTTCACCGTCATCTTCATCTGCAGGCTTCTTTCTGCGACCAAAAGAATCCTTATTTCAAACGTATCTCCTTCCATCCCGCATTCACTAATCGAGCCGTCCCTAAAAAATACGGAACATCAGATAATCAATAGGCATATATCAGGAGTTTTCCTAGGGTAACATTTGTAATCCCTGACAAGGTGAACTTCGAAGTGCAATCTTCTCTGTTAATTAACCATGAAAATACATCCTTTAAAATATTTTTATTCTCTGACAGACTATAGTGTTTTCTTTGTAAGCTTACGGGTCGTACCGTGGGGTCTGATTGCAAAGTCTCCAGTTGACCAGATCACACACTCATTGCAGCTAATGCTCCTCCCTCTTCTTTATTTTCAGCTGACTCTAAGGAGTCCTTAATCCTAAATCCTTAACTTCATCAAAAGAATTTCTATCTTCGGAAATTGAGTCCATCTCCGTTAACTACATACCCATCCTGGCTGCCATTATGGATTTATCCATCCCTTGTCGTACTAATTCAAAGCCCATGTTGGCAGTAGGACAAAAAAGGGGACACTTCAATGACAGTCCTCCTGATACTCCTACCATTCTATCTTCATCCGGTATTCTTGCTCTATTAAGTTCTTTTCCTCCTTCGGCATTTTCGATGCCACCCAAACCAGCCAAAAAATGTCCAAATCTAATCTTTGATTGGATTACTCGATGAAACCTTATTATATTTCCGCTATAGAAATGATTTACAAAGATAATCCGACTAATTTTACACTCAATTCCACGCAACTTATTAAACTTCTTGAGAACTCTTTTGTATGTATTACCCCACTACAAGAAGCTTAAAAATCCTCCAACATAGATGGTATTCAAAAGGACTTATTGCAGCTCTACATAGGTACAAGGAAAAGATCACTAAAAAACCGTATCACTAGAATCTTCTGATGTCAAATCTAATCACAGCATACATGATGAATAGAATTTCTTTCTTTCTCTCGTATTTATTCATTTTTTCTGCTCCCTGTATATTTTTACTTCATCTTTTGCCAAATTTAGACACGATATTTAATTAAGTAAGAAAACTTTATGTACTTCAAATACTAGCCCAAGTCCAGTGTGGGAAAAAAATGTTAATAAAAAATAACCTTAAAATATCCAATCTCTTTTTTAATCGAAAGGTTATCCTTGACAATTAAGAGACAGCCAAGATTCTGGCAGAAAATTTAAAATAAAAGTTTTGCAACAAATCTGGACCTAACCATATATACTCTTTTCTTCCTTTGCCCTTTCATTGTATAAACTATTTCGAACTAAAAGCTGCACTCAAATCCTATAAAAACACAAAAATTAGGGTTTTCTAGAACGATCTTGAAAATTTGTCGAAAATTCCTTAGGCACCAACGACCCTCTAAATGAAGCCAGTAAATTTACCACTGACATACCGCTGACAATCGTTAATGAAAGATCTTGCCCTAATCTATACTAAGATAAAAGAAAGATCATTACAAAAAACAAACGAACACAAACGGGTTATGTTATGAAGACAAATCGTTTTCGGAATCCATATTCCATCATCAGTGTCTAGGTGTACATTATTTGAGCCACTAAATATCTGAGTAAAAACCCGTTAAAAGTTATATGTTACAATTTAGTTTACATTATTTAGTCTTATATATTAGGATGTTAAAGTTACCAGTGGATATAATAACTCCACTCTCATTTATAAAAAAAACTGTTTCACAAATCCAAGGCAATAAAACTAACCTTCATCCTATGAATTTAGTCATCCTTCACTCCTATATCCTAACTATTTCTCCTATATCTTCAGCAACACAGTTATCTCTGACAGTCAAAAAAGTAATATGGCTTTTATTCCCAGTTCTTTACACGCTCAATCTTTCTCCACCATCTCGTCAACTCCACACGATGTCAGGTTTATGAACGCCTTGTTTACCCTAAATAAACTAAAATTTACCTTGTTTTCATGTACAAAATCTGCTGATGATCCCGATGATATCCCTTATATATTTTTAAAAAATCTCTCTAATACATCTCTCTCCAAACTTCTCGAAATTTTTATAACCTTATCTAGAACACACAAAAATTCCCAGATGTTTGGCGCAATTCTATAATCATTCCAATTAAAAAACCTGACCAACCATCTATAACTCCAATACCTTTCGTCTGATTTCTCTTACTTGTATTACCTGTAAACTTCTTGAAACAATGATCAATGAAATACTCACTTGGTTCGTTAAACAGTATAATATTATTCCCGACGCTCAATCCGGCTTCCGACGTAATCGGTCTACTATTGATAACTTTTTTATTTTTCAAACACACATTTCTTAAGCAATCTATAATTAACAAGATGTCGTAGCAACTGTACCTAACGTTGAAGGGACATTTTATTCAATTACTATTTAACTGGGAATAAGCCACAATTAAAGGTTAAAATACATTTATTGACGTTTCAATTTCCACTTCGGAAATCGTTCTCAAAATACAAACATTAGTAAATTAAACAAATTTTGTTTTTGTTACTTAGTGAAAAAATTCTTCTATTAATTTAATTTTATCTGACTCATCTATATTGACAATTCAGACATACATTATACATTTTAAAGTAGACGACTTTAAAATGATATTGCCAATATTGTTGAGTTGCGTTCCTGGGACGACTTTACTTATAAGATAGTTCATTCGATTACATGAAATCAACTTTAACTTGAGAATATCCGTCAGAAAAGATCATAACATGTAATTCGTCTTTAAAAAGACAAATACATGCCATGATGACAGTAAAATTCTCCTGTTAGTGATTCCATAGTAAATTATGAGGGAAAAACCAGGAAAAAAACCTCATAATACTATCCCGACATGGTAAGTATTTGATCTTGCATTTATTTTACCTTCAATAAATACCAAATTCCGATTTTATATGTTTGTTATTTAAAAAATATAAATGATGTATTCTCTATATGTTACTGACTTACCAATACTGGTATTTTCTTTTTAATAACTTCCTCTTTCAATATGGGTAACCAGATCCTACTACATTCTGCCGAGGAATTCGCGACACAATTGGTCTCATTTAGCATAATTAGAGCCGCTTCTTTGATTTTTCTCTTTTTACCATCCGTTTCTTTTAGGACTATATTTGAATCATTCCATTGAACCCTATGTTCATTATCCCATGCATGTTTACATATTTGAGATCTATCAAATTCTCTATTTTTAATATAGGATTGATGTTCACTTATTCTAACATTTAATGGCCTTGATGTTTCACCTAAATAAAACTGATCGCATTCACAAGGTATTTTATAAATGCAATTCTTTGTCCTTTCTTGTTCATTGTTAGGTTTGGTTTTGGACAAAATAGATCTCAATGTGTTTGTTGTTTTGAATGTTGTTGAAATGTTGAATTTATTTCCTATCCTTTTAAGCTTTTCCGATAATCCTTTTATATATGGTATTGTTATTTTCCTCGTATTATCCCTTGTATATGTTGTAGGATCTCGTTCTAAGTTGTTTTGTTCTATTCGATCTATTGTTGAAAATTCCTTATTTATAAACGATAAAGGATAATCATTTTTTAATAAAACAGATGTTAACAAATGTTTCTCCTCCAAGAACGAATTTTGGTTAGAACAAGTAATTTTGGCTCTATCGTATAAGGATTTAATGATTCCCTTTTTAATATTAATATTGTGATTTGATTTGAAATTTAAATATCTGTTGGTGTGTGTTGGTTTTCTATACACCTGAGTTTCGTATCCAGTATCGTTCTTAGAGATTAAAACATCCAGAAAAGGTAATGTGTTATTATATTCCTTTTCCATGGTAAATGTTATTGTCTCTTCTTTATCGTTTATATCATTTAGGAATGTGTCCAACAACTCTGATCCATGAGGCCATATTGAGAATACATCATCTACATATCTCCACCATACTGAGGGTTTTAAATTTTGTTTAGAAATAATATTTGTTTCAAAATCTTCCATAAATATATCGGCTAATAATGGAGATAAACTAGAGCCCATTGCTAGTCCAAAACTTTGTTTATAGAATTCATTATTTAGTTGAAAATATGTATTATCAGTACATACTGTTATTAACTCCATTATAGCTGATATATTTAGTCTTGTTCTAGTTGCCAATGTATCATCACTCTCTAATTTTGTCTTGACTATATTTAAAGTCTTATCTAATGGCACATTCGTAAATAAACTATTTATGTCAGAACTTACTAAAGTATTATTTGAATTAAATTTAATATTTGATAATTTATTTAAAAAATGTTGTGTATTTTTTATAAATGTGTCATTTTTATTTGCAATTGGTTTTAAAATATTTAATAAAAATTTTGATAGTTCACTACAAGGAGAATTCATGGTACTACAAATGGGTCTAAGTGGTATATTCGTTTTATGAACTTTCGGTACTCCATAAAAATGAGGGGTCTTACTGTAATGAGGTGTAATTAATCTTCTCTGATAACTGGGTAAACAATCTTTAAACTTGAATAAAGTTCTATATATTTTGTTTTCCAAAGGTTTTGTTGGATCCTTTGTTAATTTTGTGTAAGGTCAGTTTATTATTAGATCTTTAATTTTGTTTTCATATTGAATTCTATCCATTACCACAGTTGCATTCCCCTTGTCTGCTGGTAGGATGATTATGGAGTCGTCATTTTTTAAAGTTCTTATAGACTTTAGTTCCTCTTTGCTTATGTTTTGTTCAATTTTAGTAGACTTTTCCAATTCAAGCTTACATAATACTCTGTATTCTTCCTTTTCATGGGTTGATAAACATTGAGATATTTTTTCCACTGAGCTTATTATGTCTAATTTTGGTATTGATGGCTGAGTAACAGCAAAGTTTAGACCCTTTGACAGTATTAAATTCTTCGTTGCATTTAAATGTCTATTTGATAGATTGACAACTGTCGCTAAAATGTCATTATTTCTATTTA
This sequence comes from Diabrotica undecimpunctata, assembly GCF_040954645.1. Taxonomy (NCBI): domain Eukaryota; kingdom Metazoa; phylum Arthropoda; class Insecta; order Coleoptera; family Chrysomelidae; genus Diabrotica; species Diabrotica undecimpunctata. The sequence continues at coordinate 93,279,346 of NC_092803.1, read as the reverse complement.
GGTTATCTAAAGTGTGTATACTGTTTTGTTCTAATAGAATATTAAATTTATTTAAATGTATATCTCTTTGTTTAATATATGAATTTTCATAAACTATATGTAAACTAAAAATATTTTGATCAAAATCAGAATTTGATATTACATCGAAAAGCAAATCTTCAATACTTACAATATCTTGTTCAACAAAAAATAAATTTGATCTATGATATTGTAACCTTTCGCGGATCATGGACAAGCTGGCTCTATGTAGAATGTTGTTCAACCTTCTGCTTGAATATGCTGGACGTAACTTCAAGCCCTTTGGTATTAGGTTGTTGTCTCTATATCTTCGTAAAAATTTGATTGAATTTTGACAATGTGCCAGATTGTCAAAATTCAATATTGACAATCAATACCAAAATTAGACATAATAAGCTCAGTGGAAAAAATATCTCAATGTTTATCAACCCATGAAAAGGAAGAATACAGAGTATTATGTAAGCTTGAATTGGAAAAGTCTACTAAAATTGAACAAAACATAAGCAAAGAGGAACTAAAGTCTATAAGAACTTTAAAAAATGACGACTCCATAATAATCCTACCAGCAGACAAGGGGAATGCAACTGTGGTAATGGATAGAATTCAATATGAAAACAAAATAAAGATCTAATAATAAACGGACCTTACACAAAATTAACAAAGGATCCAACAAAACCTTTGGAAAACAAAATATATAGAACTTTATTCAAGTTTAAAGATTGTTTACCCAGTTATCAGAGAAGATTAATTACACCTCATTACAGTAAGACCCCTCATTTTTATGGAGTACCGAAAGTGTAGTACCATGAATTCTCCTTGTAGTGAACTATCAAAATTTTTATTAAATATTTTAAAACCAATTGCAAATAAAAATGACACATTTATAAAAAATACACAACATTTTTTAAATAAATTATCAAATATTGAATTTAATTCAAATAATACTTTAGTAAGTTTTGACATAAATAGTTTATTTACGAATGTGCCATTAGATAAGACTTTAAATATAGTCAAGACAAAATTAGAGAGTGATGATACATTGGCAACTAGAACAAGACTAAATATATCAGCTATAATGGAGTTAATAACAGTATGTACTGATAATACATATTTTCAACTAAATAATGAATTCTATAAACAAAGTTTTGGACTAGCAATGGGCTCTAGTTTATCTCCATTATTAGCCGATATATTTATGGAAGATTTTGAAACAAATATTATTTCTAAACAAAATTTAAAACCCTCAGTATGGTGGAGATATGTAGATGATGTATTCTCAATATGGCCTCATGGATCAGAGTTGTTGGACACATTCCTAAATGATATAAACGATAAAGAAGAGACAATAACATTTACCATGGAAAAGGAATATAATAACACATTACCTTTTCTGGATGTTTTAATCTCTAAGAACGATACTGGATACGAAACTCAGGTGTATAGAAAACCAACACACACCAACAGATATTTAAATTTCAAATCAAATCACAATATTAATATTAAAAAGGGAATCATTAAATCCTTATACGATAGAGCCAAAATTACTTGTTCTAACCAAAATTCGTTCTTGGAGGAGAAACATTTGTTAACATCTGTTTTATTAAAAAATGATTATCCTTTATCGTTTATAAATAAGGAATTTTCAACAATAGATCGAATAGAACAAAACAACTTAGAACGAGATCCTACAACATATACAAGGGATAATACGAGGAAAATAACAATACCATATATAAAAGGATTATCGGAAAAGCTTAAAAGGATAGGAAATAAATTCAACATTTCAACAACATTCAAAACAACAAACACATTGAGATCTATTTTGTCCAAAACCAAACCTAACAATGAACAAGAAAGGACAAAGAATTGCATTTATAAAATACCTTGTGAATGCGATCAGTTTTATTTAGGTGAAACATCAAGGCCATTAAATGTTAGAATAAGTGAACATCAATCCTATATTAAAAATAGAGAATTTGATAGATCTCAAATATGTAAACATGCATGGGATAATGAACATAGGGTTCAATGGAATGATTCAAATATAGTCCTAAAAGAAACGGATGGTAAAAAGAGAAAAATCAAAGAAGCGGCTCTAATTATGCTAAATGAGACCAATTGTGTCGCGAATTCCTCGGCAGAATGTAGTAGGATCTGGTTACCCATATTGAAAGAGGAAGTTATTAAAAAGAAAATACCAGTATTGGTAAGTCAGTAACATATAGAGAATACATCATTTATATTTTTTAAATAACAAACATATAAAATCGGAATTTGGTATTTATTGAAGGTAAAATAAATGCAAGATCAAATACTTACCATGTCGGGATAGTATTATGAGGTTTTTTTCCTGGTTTTTCCCTCATAATTTACTATGGAATCACTAACAGGAGAATTTTACTGTCATCATGGCATGTATTTGTCTTTTTAAAGACGAATTACATGTTATGATCTTTTCTGACGGATATTCTCAAGTTAAAGTTGATTTCATGTAATCGAATGAACTATCTTATAAGTAAAGTCGTCCCAGGAACGCAACTCAACAATATTGGCAATATCATTTTAAAGTCGTCTACTTTAAAATGTATAATGTATGTCTGAATTGTCAATATAGATGAGTCAGATAAAATTAAATTAATAGAAGAATTTTTTCACTAAGTAACAAAAACAAAATTTGTTTAATTTACTAATGTTTGTATTTTGAGAACGATTTCCGAAGTGGAAATTGAAACGTCAATAAACGTATTTTAACCTTTAATTGTGGCTTATTCCCAGTTAAATAGTAATTAATTTAAAATGCCACAAGAAAATAGCTTCAGAACAACATTTTATTCAATCTCCAGAAAAGCAATCATTGACAAAATCTCCCACTATAATTTAAATGGTATTATTTTCTCATTTGTAAAAAAATATCTAATTGAAAGAATTTTTAAAGTCCTTGCCAAGGGTAAACTTTTTTATCTCTTTCTCAAAATTAAGGTGTCCCTTTAGAATCTGCATTAAGTTTAACTTTATTCATTCTTGCCATCAACGAAATTTGCCTCCTATCAAATATGTTCAATACGCTGATGACCTAATCATTTACTGCCATGTTAAATCTGTCCCAACGTCATATAAACTTTACAAAGCCAAATTAGTAAAATTTTCCATAGAGATTTCCACTCCCTTACCCCAAATTTTATTTAACAATTCTCTACTTTCTGTTGTTAATTATTGTAAAATTCTCGGTTTTATGTTTGACTCCAGATTAAATTGAAAAAATCAAATCTCTGAACTTAAAATCAATTGTTTTAAAAGGATGAACATTTTTAAAACCCTCAGTCATCTTCAATGGGGTGCCAATAAAACTACTTCTAGGTCTGAGCGCTTTTCGCTTTAGTCCTATTGAGAGTTTATACCGTGAATCTAATGAACTTTCTCCTACCCAAGACGATAATCACTTCTACTTTCGTATGCTGCATCAACATCCGCAAATCCATTTAATCCCATTCATTCCCTAATTGCCACAATGCCGTCTTCTTCCACTAACAATAACCAACACCTTATCATAACACCTATACCTCAATTAATTTGTCCACTACTTAAAAATATTGACCTTTTTCTGACTAGTTCATTTCCTCTACCTTTACTTCCCCTCTGGGCTGAAGATCTTCCTTCAATATATACCTCACTCACTATTTTTAACAAACTTGAATCTTCTAACCTTCTTATAAAGAAAGCATTTTTAGAATTTAATTCTCTATACAGATGCTTCTAAAACTACCACTGGTATTGGTTGTGCAGTAGCCACTAAACATGAACTTGTAAGATCATCTCGGTTACCCTTAATATGCAACGTTTGCACAGGTGAACTATATAGTATTGTGTTGGCTTTTAAATGCATCTCACATCAAAACAGACATATTGCCATTTATTCAGATTAACTTTCATATATCCATTTAGTCAATACAATTTTCACTGGGCACCTATTAGTTCAAAACATTCATGACAATACCAAAATCTCTCTGCTTACGATGTAACAGTCTCTCTCATATGGCTGCCTTCTCACACCGGAATTACTGTTAATAAAACAGCAGATCATTTTGCCAAAGAAGCTACCAACCATGGGGTGACTGAAGTCACTCCAATTCAACTAGCTAACGAATCTCGAAATTCGTTTTTAAAAAGTCGGTAGAGCATACTTGACAAAACTTAGAACAAAAGAGCAAAACAACTTTTCATAAACTTCAATCTTTTATTGGTCATCTCTCCCTAGACTTCCTAACTAGAAGAGAAGCATCGACTATTACAAGACTACGAATCAACCATACCAAACTTACCAACTGCAAACAATTCACCAACCTGTATAAAGCACTGGACTTGAAACCTACTCTAACGAACTAGAGAATTGTCTACCTCTTCCTCAACTGTAAATTGTATATGTTGATTATGATACTTGAAAATGTTGACTATTTCAATAATTTTGTGTTTAGGAAGTGCCAAAACTAAATCATCTACATATCTTTAAAAAAAAAGGAATGAAAAAAGTGCAATTGTTGATACAATCACTGATAACCTCATCCATTACATAGCTACTTAGAATGGGTGAAAGACTAGATCCCATAGGACTACCAAAAATTTGTTCCTATGGGATCCTATGGGACTGGTAGTCCTATGGGATCTTTTTTTTTCCTATCTAAAAAATTTCTTTTTTCTTACTCTTATACATATATGTATATATATATATATATATATATATATATATATATATATATATATATATACATATATTTATATATATATATATATATATATATAAATATATATAAACATATATTGACATAACTGCCAAGTTATTTATATTTTGAATACAGAACTTAAATTGTTTTTTTACTTTATTGTGCAGAAAGTCGCTTTTTTTTCAGTTGAGTTAATAATATTGTTGTAGGTAATGCTGCATTGGAAAGTCTGGAGCTACCCGATTTAAAAAAAATTTCTATGCAGTAAGCATTTTGTCCAAAAATATCTAAATGCAAACCAAAAAAATCGGTTGCCTGTAAAGTCGGTTTTACGGGCGAAGATTTTACGTGACAACGTCTTTTTCTCGGTAGAATATTTATTGATATGAATATTATTAAATTGCACAATAGGAACAAGGAATTGAATGAAAATAAGAATTGCACAAATTTTAACTATAGAAATATATTTTGTTTACTAAAACATTGTACATGTAAACTTAAACTTAACTAATTTCTATTTGAGTGATTTTGTTGAGGATAGGACGATGATAGGAGAAATAGCATCGCACCAGCGGACCGATCATGTTTGAGTGGGAGAGAGACGCAAGGCATTCGCCAGTCCGGCGGGCCTCTCTCTCGTTCGGTGACTCATCGTAACAGACGTGAGCGGGCGTTACACTTTTTCATGAGTGACTCCGAGCCACAACCTAATTTAAGACGTTGTCACGTCAAAATGATAATAATATCATTAATATTAATTTAATATTTTTTATTTTATTTAATATTTATTTTATATATTATTTTATATTTTTTATATATTATATATTATTATATTATTATTTTATATATTATTTATATTTTATATATTATATTTTTATATATTATTTTATATATTATTTATTTTATATTATATTATTGATCTTATTATTTTCTACAAAATTTATTTAAAAATTTTTTCGATATATCAATTAGTTGCGGAGATATCGATCATTGAAGTTATTGTTTGCTACCAGTATTTTATATATTTATTTTTTTCAGTTATAAAAAATTACTATTTCCAATTGTGTCTACCAAGTATGGTCACATGTATTTGCCTACATATTAAATAATAATAAGTACAGATAATGTTATGTGACGTTCACTTCTGATTATATATATTTTAATATTTTTAATTTTAAAGAATCAATTTGAAAATCAAAACACTTATTCAGATCGAAGGTTCAAATTTTTGCTAAATAAATTTGAAATTAATTAAAATTTGTAAATGTAAATGGTAAAGTTGAAAATTAAAACATTTACTAAAATTGGAATTTGAAATTCTTGCTAAACACAGTTAAATTCTAACTCCGCGCGTGGTGATTGGTCGGTTTAGTTCGTTTGTTTGGTCGCCCTGTTTTGACAGGTTAGAAGTTATAATTTGTTATTTTAAATGTTTGACTAGCAATACGCGCTGTTTCTTCTCAATCGACTGAATTACGATTGATTGCAGAGTGATTTAAACTAATAATTTACTTAACACTATCAACATTTGTCAATAGTATGACATAACCTATAAACTCAGTTTCTCAACTTTTGTGTCAATCTAACAATTAATCAATCAATCATAGTTTACGATAATGAAGTATTAGTGTATAATTATTTATCTTTATTGTTGTAGTTGTTGTAAATGACGAATCTAAGCACTCCACATTTTCACTACAGACACAGCTGACGATACTTTCAACGATTTTCAACTTTAGCGATTCAACGCGCCTAATTCTCTAGTGCCGCGCGCAGCGGACCGATCATGTTTGAGTGGGAGAGAGACGCAAGGCATTCGCCGGTTCGACGGGCCTCTCTCTCGTTCGGCGACTCACTGTAACAGACGTGAGCGGGCGTTACACTTTTTCTTAAATGACTCCGAGCCACAACCTAATTTAAGACGTTGTCACGTCAAAAATATAGTGAGGTAGAAGAGGAAGGTTTATTAACGACACCACGCGTTTTTCATACGTATTCGATAGCAAAACAACCTAAACCAGTGCCAATAGTGTTTCGCACTACATACATTGCTTATTTTACTTTATGAAAACAATGTTACACAATTTCTATAATTATTAATGTAAACAATTTTGTTTTGTTTTTTTTACCTTGAATTATTATTTCGTTAATATTGTCTATGTGTAGATATTAGAATTTTGATAAGTGGTATATAACTATTAAAATAATGCGAATTTAAATTTTGCAATATCTATCACTTTCTCATTTAAAATTATTTCGTTAATAAACAGCTCAAATCGGGCGAGTTGATTGAAAAAAACATTCTCATTTATGTAAACAGAAATACAAAAATGGTGTTTATATTATAAAATACATAAATAAATAAAATAAAGGCTACTATTTATTAAATATTAAATAAAAGTGTTGTTAATTATTATTCCTTTTATCCCAACACATAGATTAAGTTTTCCCTAAATATGTGTGCCTCTTGTTGTGGCATATCGATGTTTTATTTGTTTCAAAAGCATTATCAAAAAACCATACCCATAAATTTACTATATTTTCAAACGTCATTTTAAAGATTAAAAGATTGAAAATTTAATTTTCTCAAAACATACATAAAACCATTGTTTAAAAAGATTTTCTTTTTTAAACAATGATAAAACTTAAGTCTTGACCAAAAAATAAACCTCCGCATTAGTGTTCTAAGACGATAGCAATCGAGTCTATTTCAATTAAATATTTAATCCTTTTCTAGCAAATCATATAACCAAATTAAATATCTGGTAAACTAATAAAAATTTAAAAAAAGGCAGCATTTACCTACTTCATTTAAATAGATTACTAACCGATTTAGATTTAGCAAGTCTCAAAGTATAAAAACAATTTGAAATATTTGCTCGAAATAGTCAAGTTATCTTTCACTAGACGCATACAACGATAATAACAATAATCATTTTATTAAAGTCTTATATTTTCTTCACAATCTGGCATCCGTGTACAGATTTGCATTAGTTAGGAGACAGGTAAAAATATACTCGAATAGAATCCTGCAGAGAATTAAGTTTCTGTTAATAGTTTTTTAAATTTCTGACTAGAGGCCGCCACATGACGGCAGACTAAAAGTCAAACGTTTGTTCCATAAGGATTGTCTAACTAGTCCTATTTAAACAATGGTTTTATGTTAAATTAAAGTCATAATCAAAACATTTTGTTTCAATTAATCAATCAATCAATAAATCAATCAATAATGTCTTTTTATTTCCCATTAAAAAAACAGTTTCTCTTTTAGTGACATTTGTTCTCCTTGGCACATGCCATCAGGAGGGTTGGCAAACTAATATTATTCCCTAATTAATATACAAAAAATTACACTAAGGCTCATTACATCTAACAATTTTATTAAAATTAATAAAAAATAAATTAAGTAAATATGCATACAAATGTTAGTAATAAACTAAATGTGTATATCCTACTAAGCAGCACTTCGCACTAGACTAAACAGTAATAACAAAGTAAAACAGTAAGGTATATATTGCATTTAAAATGATTGAATGTGTTCTTTAGAGGGGGTGAAAGCTGTTGATATAATAATAATAATAATAATAATAATAATAATAATAATAATAATAATAATAATAATAACAACTAGAATAATAGCAACTAGAAAAACAAATTACTAATTTAAGAACTTATTTTCAGGTGCAGGCTGAGACATCTACTCTACATCGCGCGATTTGCGCAGTAGATGATACAACACCGATCAAACTGAGGGAACCAGAAATGCGCATAAACCATCTTACTAAGGACGAAAAAATGCGCACCTGGATGGGTAAACCTCTGCACGGGCGACATCCCCATGAGGTCAGTCAAGACCATGTCGACAATATAGCGTCGAACTATTGGCTGACATCAGGAAAGATGTTCCCTGAAACAGAAGGTTCACTACTGGCCATTCAGGATCAGGTTATACCAACAAAAAATTACCTGAAATATATCGTCAAAGACCCTCAGGTCCAAAACGACAAATGCCGATATGGATGTCAAGCCCAAGAAACCATCCAACATCTTACCGGGGGCTGCCAGGCATTTGCTGCAACTGACTATAAGGAACGGCATGACTCAGTAGGAAAGATCCTCCATCAAGAGATAGCTTTTAAACTGGGACTTCTACAAACAAACCATCTCCCATATTATCAATACGTTCCTGAGAGTATGCTTGAGAATGACAACTACAAGCTATACTGGGACCGCACTGTGCTCACAGACCAAACTGTAGCACATAACAGACCAGATCTCGTGCTAGTTAATAAACTTACAAGACAAACAACACTAATCGATGTGGCGATACCTAACAACAATAATCTGCGTGTTAAGTACAACGAAAAGATCGCCAAGTACAGAGATCTGGAAATACAAATAAGGAGACAATGGAGAATGGAAAGTACCCAGACGATACCTATTATTCTTTCTACCACTGGAGTCATCCCGAAGAACCTTCTAGAAAACATAAGAAAGCTGGGTCTAAATGAACATCTATATAAGATCATGCAGAAAGCTGTGCTACTTTCGACGTCCAGATGCGTTCGAAAATTTTTGGGAGATACACCGATGTACCAAGTCACCTAGGACTCGATAACATGGAAAGAGTCCCACCAGAGCTCAATCCTTTTGATACCGTAGGTATCTGGGATGAGTGAATTTTCCCCTTAGAGGGAGTGTGAGCCGTATGGCTAAATCTGGAAATAATAATAATAATAACTAGATAGTCAAGATAGATAAGACAGATAAAAAAAATAATAGCTATTCGCAAACAAATTATTAATACTAATTTTAATATTTTAATCCTATTGAAATAACACCATGCTAATAGATTTAGTAATTAAATAGGCTCACTAACTCATACCTATACGCCCATGCCTCCCTACAATAACCTGCTAACTCAGCCTTTCCCTGTCTCATCATAGTAACTACTTCAACTATACTAAGTTCATGTCTACCCAACCACTTTAACCTAATATGTCTCAACACCGAACATTTTCCCAAAAAATGTATCACATTTTCCCTTTCCTTCGTGTTACACATTGAGCAAAACCTTCTTTCATCATTTCTGCCAGGTCGATCATTCAAATATAGCACTCCACATCTTAATTTGAAGAGCCATCGAATATCCCCAAAATTTTCCATTTCCAGTAGATAATGCATGTTTACTCCTTCTTCTCGCAGTTCTTTGTAGTGTCCACAAAAATTTCATCCACACCTTGCTCTTATCATTTCTTTCAAAAGAAATTTTTGGCAACCTATCACTCAAATATCCTAGTATTTTTTTAACATATTTTTGATGTAAATTCATTGTATATAGGCTGACTCTAGCAATACCTGTCTCCAAATCTAACATAAAGTTAGGACAATACCTTGGACAAGAGAACATTTTTTTTATATAAAATCTTCTGATTATTTCCACCTCATCGTACTCAAAAAGACCCCATACCTGAGACCCATAAGTCAAAATTGATCTTATCACCGACTCATACACTGTTACTTTAGCCAAATAGGGTATATCAGCCTTAGACACTAACCTACTCCAAGCCGTGTGAATCGCTACTTTTGCCAAACTCTGCCGCTTTTTTAGATGAGCTTTAAACGACAACTTGGGTGTTAGTATCATTCCCAAATAATTATAGTTATTCACTACCTCTAATACTCGATCATTCAGCTTCCAAGATTCCCTGATCACACCACCTCTTCTTCTGAATACAAGAATTTTGGATTTATCTAAATTGATTTTTAGATTCCACATCCTGCAGTATTTTTCCAGTTCATTAATCATCCGCTGTAGCACCTTCGGATTGATTGCCATCAAAACCAAATCATCTGCATAAAATAAAAGTCTTATAATTAAACCATTTATCTCCAAACCGCCTCCCAATGCTTCATGCAGGTCATTCACAAAAAGCGCAAACAGTAATGGACTTAAAAGACATCCCTGTCTCACTCCTACATTACAGTCAAACCATTCAGATAGACCTTCCCTTGACCAGACTGCCGATTTTGTACTTGCGAACATACTTTTTAACAAATTCAGCACTTTAGTAGATAATCCTAAGCGACTCAACTTGTAAAGAAGGGCCAGCCGATCAACTGTATCAAAGGCAGCACTAAAGTCCACAAAAAATGTATAAACATTTTTTACTCCCCGTGCATGTTGGATGTTTACTATAGATACTCGTAAGATTAAAAATGTTGTCTATAGTTGAATAACCAGTTGTATATCCTGCCTGAAACTCATTTAAAATGTTATTATTTTGTACCCACGAGGTAAGTCTGGTTAAAGTCAATGCCGCAATGAGTTTGGTTACTGTATTTAAGAAGCTAATACCTCGATAACTTCCTGCACTTTCCATATTTCCTTTCTTATAAAAAAAGGAAAAATTATTGCATCATAAAAAAAAATCAGGAAAATTTGGTTTGACGAAAAAATTATTAGCGAGCCCAAGTACAAGCACTTTTCCGTTTTCTGGAAGAAACTTGTAGAACTCAGCAGCAATTCTATCCACTTCTGGTGCTTTATTTGGTTTTAAAGAATCCAATGCTATTTGAAGTTCTTCCATACTAAACGACCGGTCTAAATGTTCATTGAGGATAAACGGTTCTGCATACAACACTGCTGTTATCTCCGTATTCAAAATGTTTTGCAAAATGTTGCAGTAAACTGTTTAAGTTAAGAACTTCCCCAATGGCCGAACTTCCAAACTTATACAGTCCAACAGCCTTCCAAAATTCTTTTGAATTTTTTATATTTCTTAAACCCAATGCAGCATTCTTATAAAATTCTTTCTTTATAAAGTCACAAAGGTGTTTGTATTCCTGTTTAACATTCCTGTATATGTTTGTTGCATAAGTTGAGCTAATTTTTCTAGATACTCTGAGATATAACATTACTTGCTTCCTCTTTATTACGCACTCACCATCAAACCTTTGATGGCTTTGTTTACACTCCTTCTTTGCCATAAAAAGCTTACATTCTCCCTTGTGTGCTGACTTTTTTATACATTGCTGTAGTAACTCTAAAGTTGTCTCCGGTTTATCAGTCCACTCATTCACCCTATTAATTTCACAAGACATTCTTTCTTTTTATATTTTTCCGAATCAGTTTGGGTCCAATTAATTTTAGGAAGCAGTGGCAAAACTTTACTCGTTGATCCCTGACCGTCATCATCGAAGGTCAGCTCCACTATTAGAGGCATATGGTCAGAATAATATTCACAACCTATAAAAAAATTATCTACTAAATTTAACATCGGTCTTGATACACATGCAAAATCTATGACAGAACTGCCTAACGGCCCTAAGAATGTGTACTCCCCCTCTATATCGCCTTTTGTTCTACCATTCAAAACAACCAAATTAAAGTCGTAACATAGTCCAATTACCTTTTTCCCATGATGATTAATCAACTTATCTTTAGAAACTCTCCTTTCACTCAGGCTTGTCCTTCTGTATACCCCATCTTCATCAAGCTCATCACCTAGAATTCCTTCCTCCCCCAACCTTGCATTAAAATCACCTACAACTAAACTATTTTCAACATTCTAATCTAAATTTTCTACTAAAACCCTTTCAACATTTTCAAAACACTCCGCCCAGTACTCTTCTGGCCTCAGATACACTGGAATAATGCTTACTTTTTCATCACCTACTTTTATATCTATAATCATTTGACCATCCACTTCCCTCAACTTATGTTGTATCTTATGATTAACACTACACAACCACCCTCCACTCGCTCTACCAAAATTGGAAAATCTCACAGCTGCCTGTGTATATAAGTTATATCTATTATTAAAAACCTTATCAGTAAATACAGTTTCTACTTGCGTTTCACATAATATAAATATTTTAAAGTTACTTACATATTTTATAAATCCTATTTGATTAAGTTTTGATTTCAAACCTACTATGTTATACATAAGTATTTTTATTGTGTTCCAACTCTCATTATCAATAGCCATATTACCAATAGCCATTCCATGTTCCAAATCCACGATATCATCATCTTCACTCTCTATTAGATTTGGTTCACCAATCCTCTTCCTGATTCCCCCGACTGGATATTGGAGTTTTCTTGATTTATATTCTCTGAATGATCCATCACTTCTGCTTGATCACTATTATTACTTGGAGAATTAAACAAGAAGTTTAAATCGACGTTCCAATCCATCTTCAAACGATTCATACCATTATCCTTTCCACACTTTAATCCATCCCTCGAGTCCCAACTGTACTTAACTGATTCCACCAATAACGAATCAAAGACCAGTTTCATTTTCAGCGCATTATTCTTTTCTTTTATTTTCTTCATAATTGCTCTCAGTCTTAATCTTTTCTCCCTGGCTTCTTTGGTATAGTCTCTGTCAATGTAAATTTCAATACCTCTTAATTTTTTGGTCTGTCCCAGAATCTTAGAAATATCGGTATCCCACGGCACATGAGCTATTATGGGTCCATTTGGCTTTGGGGGTCCAAGTGGGTGTGCTCGAATAATCATAACTTGATCTTCAATACCTAAAAGGTTTTTACAAAAATCTGAAATTACTAAAGCACAAGGCTCTCTACCAGAATGACGAACACCTCTAAAAATAAGGTTATTCCTCCTTTGTCTTCCTTCTTGATCCTCTAGCATTCTTCCCCTAACTGTGTCCCTCCTTTTCAACTCTTCTAACTCTTCAGATATCCCAGATACTTTAGCCTCTAACATCTGAACTTTTAATGTTAATTGTTGGTTCCCTACTCTCAGTGACTGGATGTCCTGACTCAGCCTGTTTACATCATCCTTAGTGGATACATTTTCCAATTTTTTGTTAACCGGGTTTAATGATTTGTACAGAAATTGTTCAATAATTGACTTTAGTTCCTCCTTATTTATACTAATACTATCCATTTCCATATTATTTAATTGTGGTGAACTTTCACTCTTTCGTCTCTTTTGGTTAGGTTTGGGAGTAAAAAAATCAGTTATTTCTCGATTATTCATTGAGTTATCTCTTAAGAAATATAGGTGCTATGTAGTAATTACAATAACTTCTGTATAAAATATGGGCATACCATAAAATAAATAAACAGCCTGTAATTTGTGTTGCCTATATGTAAGGGGCCGAATTTCGTAGTGTTTAGTTTAAATTGATGTTTTGTTAAAAGTTGGTAAACAGGTTGTCAGTAAAATCAGCTGATTTAGAATCTCAAAATATTTGTTTTCTGTAATTAGTTGATCATCACCTTGAAAACATAATACAAGCGACTCAAAATAATTACGACAATAAACTTCACCAGACAGCACTAAATCTAGTATTTAATTTTCCAAATTAGAAATTAACTTTTATAAAAATAAGGAGCAATACCTACAGAATTTGATATTGACACTATCAGCTCCAGGCTGCCAACTTTCAACAGTTTGTAAACATTTTGTTTACAAACCAAATTAAGAAATAGTTAAACTAAATAACATCACTTTTTCTCAAAGTAAGTGTTCGATATGTCCACCATTTTCTTTAATTAATTGTCAATATATTCCATAAAAGATCGTCTCGTATTAAATAGCATCATTGGTTCTAAAGAAACTGCTGCAGTATTTATTTCTTCCCATAGTTGGTTGCGAATGTTTATGGGATTCTTATAGATACGTTGTTTTAATGCGCCCCATACACCAAAATCAAGCGGATTAAATTCGGGGCTACGTGGTGGCTATAATGTATAATGGATGAATATATTATTTTGGATACATATCCAAATCTTATGCTATATTATGTAACTACATCTTATTATTGTCGCAGAAGTTAAATAATGTATTAAACTGTGATGTATCTCGTTCATTGGTTACTTATATACACACGGAATAACCTATCGATGACACTACTTATTTATATGATTACGTTACAGCTTACAAGTAACTATAATTACATCTCGAGCAAATGGACTATTATGATTTACTAACGAACTAATATTATGCTGAACTAAATTGCCTGTGTGTTTACTATATTTATAACAATATCGGTTATTAGGACAACGATGATGTTTTTGTAAAAATGCAGAGTCTTTCAGGTTAGATTTGTAGCAAAATATTATGAAACAGGACACATATGTGTTATTTAATACCTGTGCTCTAGTTTCTATTTGTCCTAATAAAAATGGGTAAAAAATTTACGTAATGAACAATAAGTATTCTTTTCGGATTTTTTATGAATTAAATAATTATATCAATATCTCACCACATTGCCAAGGAATATGACTACCACGACCAGTCCAATGTTCAGAAAAGTTGTATTTAAGTATGTTCTAACTGCCTTCTCTCTAGAATGTGGTGGTGTACCATCTTGCATAAACCACATATTTTGGGAATTTAGCATTTTACAATAAAGATAGCAAAGGGAAATTGTAAACATGATGACGGCCAACGTCTGAATACGGACACGGCACCTAAAGAAGAAGATGAAATATCTTTTCTCCAATAAGACATTTAGCACCCATAACAAAGCATTTTGTGATATTACATTATCATCTTTGAGTTGTTTTAATAAAAATAAACTATGAATTATGCTTATCTACAGGTATTCAGTGCTTTACCGCATAAATATCAAACTAAGAATTATTGTGCAGCTGACTTATAAAATGCATTTATCTCGAAAACGGTTGAATTTTCAGATTACTAACAAGTATACCTTTTCTTTGTAAAAATAATGTATCTTTAATATTTTTTAAAACAAATAGAGCTAACTTAAGTTAAGTGCAAATTTATGTCACACATGTGGCATATGTGGCGCCCTCTATTAGTTACATTAAAGTAAGTATAAAATTATAATTTATCCTACTTAAAAGCATCCAACTGTAAATTTTTGTCCAAAAATATTTAAAATGTAAAAGTTATAACGAAAAATAAAATTTTAAATTTTCACTTTAACACCCTGTACCTTTCTTAATATCAACATTTTATTAAAGTAAGTTGGCTTAAATTGTAATATTTTAAAGTGCAGAATCTACAGTTTCTGTTTGTACAATTACTTAAGGACCACCCTGTATATATATATATATATATATATATATATATATATACATCCCGCTATCCTTTTGAACTCTTTTCACGTTGCAGTAATTTAGCATCACCAAGAATTGCTATCATTTTCTATTTATAAATTGTGTATGTTCGTTTAGGGCACCTTTGTAGGCTTGGCACTGTTGTCGGTTTTTTAATATTCCGATTTTTTTTATATATTTAATTTTTACATCAAACCTACGTTTTAACATCGAGCGGTAAAATCACTGTATTTGGCATCATTTTAGAGCCAGTAGATGTTGCCGGTATTAATCCTTAAAATAATATTTTAGATACCTAAATATCCATCGGTTGTTTGGGTCAAGTTCGAATAACGACATTGAAACTACCTGCTCACAAGTTGCAGTCTCAACAGGTTTTTTTCTTCGTTTAGATGTTATATTTATTTAACCTAGATATTTTTGCCCAGAGAATCGTGTAGGGGAATATTTTACATAAATTTTAATTTACAACCTGTTTAGTCGAAGCTATCGATGAATAGTTTGAGATAAATATTATGGTTTTATGGGATTAAGGCCTTTATTATTGGTTGTGATTGTGATAATGTTTGAAATTTTGATTTCCATTCCGGAAATCGTTCTCAAAAAACGTTTTTCTGTACAAAATGTGTATACACATGTTTACATAATTAGTACAATAAACAAAGCTATTGTAAAATGATAGTGGAAATCAAAACGTTAAATATTAGTTAATTAAAAATGTAATTTTCATCTCAATAACGACCAATAATTGTGGCTTAATCACATAAAAAAATAATATTTGACTTTGACCATGCCATAAGAAAGTAGTTCACGGAACCTCGCTAAATAATTTAAAAAAATCTTATACAGAAATTTAAATTCTAAATAGTATGAGGGGTAGCTGACGAAAAATTCGTAAAGACGTACAGTTGATTTTGCTTTGTTTTTTTAAACAATCTTAAAAGGCAAAAAAAAATAATTTTTTGCTTATAAAACGTTTTGTATACATTCTAATGAAAAATAATTCAAATAATAGTTGTAGACCATAAAAAGTTTTTTATGTAGAGAAATACCAAATTTAAATACATAAATAATTGATATAATTCCAAAAAACCGTAAACTCTATGATATTATGTTTGTAGTAATTTATAAATAATGTTAATAACTTTGTTTTTGGCCTAACGACAGGCAATTATGGCAATTGATGAGTTATTAAAGTGTGCTAAATATCAAGCAGATCAAATCATGACAGAAAGCGATTATTTAAACAACTGTACTTGTCCAAACAGTATGACTCTACAAGTATTTTGTAACCTGCAATCGCTTCTTTTCGCTTTTAGTTTTAGGGTATATTATAAAAACTTTAACATATTATTAAATTTTTTATTAAAAACCAGTTTGAATAGGGGACTTTTTAGTTTTTAGACCACTTCACGTTTTTTCAGTTTCTTTGACAAGTGAGGATTATCTATTTGCTTATTTCTTAATATGGGCTATGAGCAATTATCTAGTCAAGTCAACACTATTATAGAAGTTACCCATACTTTTTTAGTAGTCATTCAGACGGTTCATCTTAATTGTCCCCATATGGAACATAAGTCCGAGAAAAGTCTTAAATTCTGTTTGTGTTGTTTCTTTCCAAAACGCAATCCTCGATTTTTCTGAACGACTTTGTGCAAATATTTCGTCAGAGTCAATCAGAGTCACTTCCACCATTCATTTAATCTACATCGTCCTCGCCAGATGCTTCTAACAATGATTGTAATTCAGCAGTGGTCAATCTACGTTTATATTCACATTTAGCTTTTTTAGATGTCGAAGGCATATTATTTACATCCATCTTTTTATAAATACTATAACTCACTTTTACGGAGGTAATTAACAATTAAAATGTTCTACTAAAACTATCAACTTACGACTTCCAATACTATAAGGCCACTTGAGGTATAATACGTTTTTACTCAATAATAGTTCCTGTATAAGTAAAATTGTTTTTTAATGTGCTCCATTGAAGCACACTAGACATATTTCAGTTTTGCCATCACATTCTTCAGAGTATGTTTTAACTTTTTTAACTTTTCTATCGTCCTTTCTACTAGTCATGCTTCTTCTTAAAATTTTGTTACATCTTGTACACTTTCTTCTCTTTGTATTATCTACATCGCTTTGCCTGAAATGGTATTTTTGGGTGTAACTGTTCGTGAGGGTTACAACATTTCTTTATTTGCAAATGCCTTCGCGAACTCCAGTCTGAACTCAAGGATAGGTTGTCGCTTTTTTACGTTTTCTATTATTTAGCAACTAAGCATTTACTACTGCGGTATTAAATATTAATTCCACTGCCACTTTCCGGTACCACTTCAGAATTTTGCGTATTGGGCTTTGGTAAGAAGCCACTTAATCACTAAAATCAACACTCTTTTTCACCAAGTTATAATCGAGAATAGTTTGTGGTTTTAGTACTTGTGTATAATTTTTCTTTTCATCTGATTAAACCAAGATATAACTATTATGTTTAAATGTTGTAAGGATTAAAACTGGTCTTTTGTCGACCCATTTTATTACTTGTAAAATCAATAATGGGGTTAAGTTTCATCGTGAGTAACTGGTTGCAATTTTTTTAATCGAGATTTTGGTTTTACATGTTTTTATAGTAAAACATCTGCACATGAATAATTCGTTTCTTGAACAATGATTTCAATTCATCGACCAATAGTCTAAAATAAGGTTTTATTACGTCGTCCGGAATATTATAAACTGGTTCTTTTTCACAAATATATTGGAAATATGGTTTACATTCTATATTTAGAAAAATCTTTTACTGCAACTCTTGTTCCCATAAGACCGTATGTTATAAATAAATATATTCCTATAAGAATTATCTTGAAAGATGAAAAAAAATACAATAAAAAAGTGCAATATTAAGTGTTATTTAAAAAATAATAAGTCATTCATGGGCGTACAGTTAAAAACAAAAGTTTTCAGTGTTCTATTGCTTGATTATTATTATCTGGTATTCTGAAAATGTTGACATTTTTTCCTGTTCTGATCTCCCTCAACTAACGTCATCTTTCTTAATTGGTGGGTTGTATTGATCAGGTCTCTTTAAGTGTTTTGTTGCTATCCATAGTGAATGATCTTCTTTAGACAATGTACTAATGTAGTGTTCAAATGTGGCATTGCGTACATCATGTAGCGCTCATCTTAATTGTCTGATTATCTACCTCTTGCTCTTTATTTTTAGACTATTAGTTGTATAATATAATTCGGAGTGTTATTTGTCTTTTCTTGATTTGGAATTGTTAATCGTGTAGCTCCATATGAAATAGTAGGAGATGAAAACGGCAGCATATTCATCCATAAAAAAAAGGAAACGCGATAAAGATATCTGAAACAACTGTTTTATGTTATAAGAGATGAAATAGTCCGAAATTACCAAAACAGGTGAACAGGGCACTATAAAGAGAAAGTAAAATTAGCTATGAAACAGCTTGAATGAGAAAAAGAAGTAAGCTTAGACCAAATACCAGCAGGAATTATTCAACTGAAGAAAAAAATTAAATCGATAACAATATTCACTCCATTTACAGAAAAGGCGGTGACCCGCAATTATTTTAAGAACTTCTTTAATAGCCTCCAGTCAACAATTTCCTAACCATGTTTAAAAAACGTACGGAATGCACTGTATATACTAACCCAAGTCGTCAACATACTTGTTGTTGCAGTTATGTATTACGATCAACGCAAAAGGTTATGCACGACTCCCCTTGTATAGGTACACAGGCAAGCACATGCGGGAGAAAAAAGATTTGTCATACCGTTACATTATGTCAAATTTTAACGTTGAATATTTTATGGTCCCCTTTGGGTTATAAAACGAATGATCGACTTTTTCTCGCACAGATCCCTGCTATGTAACTTTACAAAGCGAGTTTGCTGGGTATTAAAGAACCGTCTATGGCATCATATAATTTTACGCTAATATTTTACGTTCTGCGACGCATTCCACGTTTGACACATTGTCTTTTTTAGTTTTCTGTCATTCTATTTGTTAAATCCTATCTCATTCTCGTCACAGCGTCAAGGAGCAGTAAATGTGTGTACTGAACGGGAGGCATATGTCTAACAGTGAACGTTGGAGATTTTTCGAGTTTATCATATCTTCTTCTTTGAGTGCCTCTGCTATCGGAGATTGGATATCATTAGGGCGATTCTAATTTTATTTACTGCTGTTTTGAATAATTCGTTAGTGGTACAGCCAAACCACTCTCTTAAATTTCTCATCCAGGACATTCTTCTACGGCCTGGATTTCTGCGTCTTTGGATTTTTCCATGCATTATATTTTGTAGGAATGTGTACTTTTGTCCTCTCATCAGGTGGCCAAACTATTCAAGTTTTCTCTTTTTTATATTCAGTATAACTTATCGTTATTTATTCTGCGTATTACCTCTTCATTTGTAATTTTATCCACCCAACTTATTTTTAGTATACGGCGGTAGCACCACATCTCAAAGCTTTCAAGATTTTTAACATTCTTCTGTTTAAGAGTTAATGCCTCAACAACCGTAAAGCAAAGTACTGAATACATACTAAGTAGTTAACTAAAAGTGGACGTATGCAAAGAGATGTATGACGTAATCGTATGGTATTCGCTAATAATCCTGTCACGTAATATGCCACACACTTCTGTGCGTTAATTCGTTTTATTGCTGCCAGTTTAAGGTGTTATTAGATGCCGCCATGTTTAATTTTTCTCCACCATCGTATTACCTCCGTTAAATCCTATCATTTTAGGTTCCATATGTCATGATTAGACCTATAGGACCGGAGATACGCAACTAAGCCTCTTTTGACATAACATATATAGGAGCAAAGATATATACCTAAAGTCCTTTTAGTGTTGATGTATTTGATTTGTACGTCGTAGTATTCTATTAGTTAAATGGTACCATTTGAGGTACTTTACGTCACGATTGGACTAATAGGATCGAAGATACATAACTAAGGCCTTTTTGCCAAGCTACTCTATTTAATTTTTATATCTCATTGTATTATATTAGTTAAATTCTATCATTTAAGGTACGAAACGTCATGATTGGACTAATAGGACCGCAGATACATAACTAAGGCCCTTTTGACAAGCTGATGTATTTTATTTTTCTATCTTATTGTATTCGATTGGTTAAATCCTATCATTTGAGGTACTGTACGTCACGATTGGGCCACTAAAAACAAAGATACGTAACTAAGGCCCTTTTGACGTGATGCTGTATTTGATTTCTATGTCATTGTATTCTATTAGTTAAGTGCTATCATTTGAGGTATCGTACGTCACGATTGGACAAATAGGACCAAAGATACATAACTAAGGCCATTTTGACATGGTACTCCATTAAATTTTTATACCTCATTGTATTTTATTTGTCAAATCCTTTCATTTGAGGTACTGCACGTCATGATTGGACTAATAGAACTAAAGATACACAACTAAGGCCCTTTTGACATTGTTCTGCATTTGATTTTTCTATCCCATTGTATTATTTATGTTAAATCCTATCATTAGAGGTACTATACGTCACGATTGGACTAATAGGACCGAAGATACGTGACTACGGCCCTTTAAACATGTTGCTGTATTTAATTTTTTTATTTCATTGTTTTTAATTGGTTAAATCCTGTCATTTGAGATACTGTACGTCACGATTGGACTTATAGAAACGAAGATATATAATTAAGGCCTTTTTGACATGCTGCTATATTTGATTTTTCTGTCTTATTGTATTTTATTGGTTAAATCCTATCATTTGAGGTGCTGTACGTCGCGACTGGACGAATTGGAGCGAAGATACAATAGGTAGTTGCAATATATCATAACCCGTTACTTTTAACCAAACATGATGCCAGAATGATTTGTAGATGAAAAAAATATATATATATTCTTAAATTTACTATTTCGTCGTGGGTAATATTATATTCAACAACGATGCCAAATTTCTGATGCTAAAATGATTGATAATGAAAGTGGGATATACATTTTCATGTATATAATGGCAGCGAGTAAACGGTAAAACCCTGAACTAAATATATATAATATTTTCACTGTACCATCATTTTAGACTCAAACATTTTCTGGAATAAACTTATATAACTCAGTAAGGGATAAAAAGAGAAAGCGGATATTTTAAAATACCAACACGGTATCAAGACTCTAATCAATGAGATGGTTAAAATTCTTGTAACAAGTACGGGAAAACAGTTATTAAGGTCTTGTAAAGTAGCGTCGATATACAGATGCTACTTTGCAAGACGATGCTAAATTGATGGTAAAAGCATAATGTATCGATGCGAAAATGATAGTAGGATGTATATATATATATATATATATATATATATATATATATATATATATTTATATATTTATATATATATATATATTTATATATTTATATATATATATATATATTTATATATATATATATATATATATATATATATATATATATATATATATATATATATATATATATATATATATTGTTGTGTTCTATCTTTGACTCTATTTTTACTTGTGAAAATAATTTACTCCAATTAATTAATTTACTAACTATCTAATTAATCAAAGTCAAAACAAAAAATTATATATCTCAGGGCTCATTAATAATTTTAGTAGTTACTTTGTTTCGTAGGTTCAAAAAAGATTTCTTAGTGGCTTCCTAATAAAAGGTTAGGTAAAAACGACATAAATAATACACAGGAATTTCAAAGTTGATATAACAAAATTCGTTTATTTTATCAATTTGTATTAAATGTTCAATCATATAAGTTTTATCAATGACTCCTTTATCTTTTATTGTATGTAACCAATAATAAAACTATGAATCTTGTTTTCTTTTGTGACCCAAATTAGTTTGATATGAAATATTTTGATTTATCAATATTACGAATACAAGAAATTATAATGATGTCCAAACCATAACTTTTTCTTGAGATAAAAAAAAATTTTATAATATTGAAATGTTTATGTAAATATGCACTGTGGTATTTAATACGCAAAAACCATTCATTTCTGTCATAACAAATTAAGACTGACCTTTTCACTGTAGCTTCGAAAATGTCCTCATACCAAAAACAATTCTCCGTAGTTGCTGCTGTGGCGATCCAAGGAAACTTTTCCTTGGATCCACGTTTTCGAAATATGTCCCTGCTTGCTGTCACCTCGTTTTCCTTTTCCTGCTATGCCTCGCACCTGCAATCGTTCCGGCTTTCTCCTGCTGCAGTGTTACCGCCTTTTACAGTACTTAACGATTCCTGTATGCTTTTGATTCAAGGAGTTGTATTATCTCTCAACTTGACCTAATTCTTCGTTCCAATTATCTTACACTGGTCACTTTTCGACAAAAAAAAACGGCAATTTCCTTTTTTCGTACACTAACCACCAAACAGGACCATCCCTTTCAATCGAACAAAACAGACTGCCTTTTCGTCTCATTCATTCTCACTCCTTCTCCAGTCCTTCCCTTTCCTCTTTACCAATTTTAGCCAATCAAACAACTTTCAGTCATGACGTATTTTTCTACCAAACTATTTTATCTTTTCAAAAATGCCATTAGGGATTTCAAAAGAAATCAAAATTTCCAACTATCTTAATCCTAATCTAAACATCAAACGTATTTTTTCTATCATTACAAATAATAATATCTAGGTATAATTTAACTACCGATAATGTCTACTAACTGTATTTCTTGAAAAATCAATAATCGATTCCTTTGTTACATAGATTTACCCTCGACCTCGGCTTTGGGTACTTAGTTCAAACAAAAACTTTCTATCTAAATTACCTATTCTCTAATGTGGACTTTACTGTTTCTGAGGCTAATACACAATTTCCGAATAAACTTTCTTAAAACTAAATATAATCATTTGTACGCAATTTTGTCTTATACAGGGTGTTCCAAAAACTTATATGCTCGTGGTTGAGAAATATAAAAGTTATTATTTAAAAAATATTAATAAAGGCTTTTAACTTCTCATGTCAATTTTAAAACTACACCAATATATATATATATATATATATATATATATATATATATATATATATATATATATATATTGATATGATTGGTGTATATAGAAATTAATTTATTAGTTACACATTAGATAATATTAGATATTAAATTTGGTTATTTTAATAAGTTATATACTAGAGAATTTTATAAAAATATATTTATGTGAGGGCATTTTTAAGAAATTAGCATATAATAATTGTAAAAAGTTGTATTTTAGTAATTATGATGTTGTAGATATATTTAAGTGAACCATGTGACTAGGCAACCAACTATACATACTCTCCAAGTGACATTTTAGGTAATAATTGGGAATATAAAGTGGGGTTATAATAATAGGTTGTTTAAAATGTGTATTTTATTAAATTAGAGTGTTAGTTACTAATTTAAGTGTATATTCTGATCTGAAAAGCCTAAATGCCAACAAAATTCTCGATAGATAAGTAAGGAATTCTCTAGATCACCGAAAATGGCTTTGTTTGCGAAATGTATTGTTCCAGAAAATTCTTTAGATATAGATGGAACAAATCGAACATGATTTATTGCCAGATGATTCTAGAACAGAAAAAAAGATATAAATACCCGGTGATTTGGATTAGAATCGATCAGTTATGAGTTACAGTTACTATGAGTCCAGTTTATTATGAAAGTTAGTAGACACATTTAGTTAGTGAAGTCAATTGTTCAGAATTTTCAAGATAGTCAGAAAGTCCAATTGTTCAATATGGTGAGTTAAATGAAGATTAAGAAACAGTATAAAGAAAATATTGAAGATTAAAAATTATGCATATATTTGTTAATGCACATTTATAATTATACACAAATAATTATTGAAGATTAAAAAAGTATATTAGAAGAATATTGGTTGGATATTAGTATATTGAAAAGAAGAATAAATATAAATGCTGTTTGCTGGTTTGCTTGGTGGTTTATAAATGCTGGTGAAGAAAAATATCTTAAATTGGTAGAAGCTAATAATTGGAAAAAGTAATTTCACAAAACCAAGGATAACCGAAGCAGTTGTGTGAAGCATAGTGGTGATTAGAATCTATATAGTGGAAAACAGTTCATTTAGGCATTCAGTGACAGAAAGGTACAAAAATTTGTTAATATACCTAATTTAGTTAGTGTCATAACAATTTCAATTTTGAAGATAGTTTGTTTAAATTTTACATTGTCTATAGAATTTAATTAGTTTCATAAGAATTTCAAATTAAAGATAGTTTATTTTAAATTTACATTGGCTAGGTTAGATATATATGTGTTTTTCATTATAGATATAATAAAGATAATTTAAAAAAAGTACTTACAAACTAATTCTTTGAGAACCGCGATAAAAACCCTATATATTATATTATTAAAAATACTCATTGCTCATCATTCAAACAAACAATACATCATAAAATATATATATATATATATATATATATATATATATTTATATATATATATTTATATATATATTTATATATTTATATATATATATATATATATATATATATATATATATTTATATATATATATATATATATTTATATATTTATATATATATATATATATATATATATATATATATATTAGTTTTGAGTTTCTTGAACCGTACTATATTTAGTATAAAATTAGTATTTCTTGGGTTTAGGTTCAATAAAATACACTCATGAACAAAAATATCGAATATTTGGGAATTTTCCAATTTTTTTTTTGTAGTCACTGTTATTTCAAAATAATTTTAGATTACTGATAATACTCATATAGTAGGCTGATGTACTCAACTGGTTTGAAATATTTTGATGTTTATTTTGACGTTTATTCAGTGGTTAGTGTCATTCGTACATTTATAATATTTATATTTATAAATACTTTAATTACTTGAATAAGAAGAAAAATGGCGGATGCTAAGATTGATGAAGATGGTAAAAGAAAAAGCAAAGAGGAGATAGATATATTTAGCAGGAGCAGAAAAGTGAGCCGAACGCCAGACAGGTCGAAACCAACAACGAATGAAACCAGCAGCCAGAACGAAATGATGGAACTAATGAGACAAATAGCAAGCGATAATAAAAAGAAAAACAATGACCTGGAAGAGATAAAAAATACAATGGGTAATATGATTGAGGAACTAAAAGAAATTAGGAAGGAAAATAGTGAATACAAATTGCAAATGAAAGAAATAATAAGAGAAAATGAAAATCTAAAGAAAGAAATGACAGCGATGAAACAAAAAATAGATAAAATAGAAATAGCATTGGAAGCATGTCAGAAAGAAAAGAAGAAAAATAACCTAATTACGAGAGGCTTACCAATAGACACAATAGAAGTAGAGCAACTGGAGAACTTCATAGAAACAAAAATGGGAGTAAAATCAGAAATAAATAGGGTACAAAAGATAAATGAAACAATGTGTGTTATCGAATGTAAAAAATTCGAAGATAAAATGAAAATACTGAAAGCCAAGGGTAAACTAATAAACTATAAGCAACATAGAGTATATATAGAATGTGACCTAACATTAAAAGAGATAGAGATACAAAGAAATCTTAGGAAGATAGCAGCAGATGAAAAGACTAATGGAAAAAGGACAAAAATTGGATATGGTTTCATAATTATTGAAGGCATTAAGTGGAAATGGAATCAAAAAACAAGCCAGATAGAAAAAATAACAATACAGAACCAACTAGTTCAAAAAACTAGCTGAAGAAAACACAATAACGGACCGAGAAACAAAACAGGCACAGAACAGGGACATGAACAGATCTAAAGATAATAACACAAACGGGAGTAAAAACAAATTGAAGTACAACTTAAACACAGAAAAGAACAAAACAATTTGGAAAATGGCATCATGGAATGTGAGAGGTATAAATGTGAAGGAAATAGAACTGGGGGAAGAAATTAGAGATAAGAACATTGAAATAGTAGCTATAACAGAGACAAAGAAAAAAGGAAAAGGATCAATAATATTAGAAAACAGAATGTTACTAATATACAGTGGAGTGGAAGAAACGAAGAGAGCTCAGGCAGGAGTAGCGTGCATGATAAAGAAGGAGAGTATCAACAAAATAAAAAATTGGATATATTACAACGAACGTATACTAAGAGTAGACATAGATATGGATACAGAGGAAACCAATACAAACCTAATCATATGTTATGGACCAGATGAAGACGCAACAAAAAACGAAAAGAATGAATTCTGGGACAAATTACAAGAAGTGATAAATGATTGTACAGAGAAAATTGTGATCACAGGAGACCTGAACAGTAGAGTTGGGAAAGAAACAGAAAAATGGAACAATGTCATCGGACCTTATGGGGAGGACAAACTAAACAAAAATGGAAAATTACTACTCGAATTCTGTCTAGACAATAACCTGGTGATTATGAACACACACTTCCAACATAAAAGGATACACAAGATCACAAGAGAAGTCAAATCAAGAGACGAACAATCAATTATAGACTATACTATAGTGCAAAAAACAGAGAAGAACTGGATAAGAGACGTAAGGGTAAAAAGAAGTTATGAAATTGGTAGTGACCACTATCTACTAGAAACCACATTCAAAAGCAAAAGAAAAGAAATAAAAAGAAATGAGAACATAAACAGAAAACACAAAGAAATAATAAAAATTTATAAACTAAGGGAAGAAACAACGAGAATAAGATACTCAGAAGGACTAGAGAAAGAGATGGATAATGAACATGAAATAACAGAAACAATAGAAGAAGAATGGGTAAAATTTAAAAATGCTATGATAAAAACAGCTAAATCAATATGTGGAACCACAAGAAATAACAACAGAGGAAAACGAACATCTTGGTGGAACCCAAGGAGTTAGACAAGGGGAAAGTCTCAGCCCACTACTATTCATAAATGTTATAGATGAGATAGTGAAAGAATGTAAGAAAACATTCAAGAAATACTGCATCGGTTGGAACAGAATGCAAATGATAAATCCTGAGATGTGTATATTTGCAGACGACATAGTATTAATTGCGGAAACTGCAGAAAAACTGAAATACAACTTAGAGAAATGGAACCTAGAAGCAAGCAAATACAACCTAAACGTAAACAAAGAGAAGACTCAAATAATGAAAATATCAAGGAAACAAGGGACGGAAGATCAAATAGAAGTAATGATAGACCAACAAAAAATAATACAGACAAATTCATACAAATACTTAGGAACAGTAATCAACAACAAAGGAGACATCGAGGATGACCTTAACAACAGAATGGAAAACACAGGAAAACTATTCCAAGCACTAAATAGAGGATTCCTTAATAACAAAGAAATATCAACAAAGACCAAGATGACAATATACAAAACAATATATAGACCTACAGTGACATATGGAGCAGAAAATTGGATATTAAACAAAAGACATCAGAGCAGAATTCAGGCAGCAGAGATGAAATACCTCAGAAGAACGATAGGAGTAAAAAGAACTGATAGAATCAGAAATGAAGAAATAAGAGAAAGACTCAAAATCAAACCGATACTCGAGACAATCAAAGAGAAAAAATTGGCATGGTTCGGACATCTAACCCGGATGGACAATAATAGACAAGTTAAAAGAGTGTGGGACGCCAAACCAATAGGGAAGAACAGACGAGGAAGACCCATTAAAGAATGGAACAGTGACATCTCGCAGATACTACAGAGTAAGGGTAATCAAAAATTCAAAATAATTTTAGATTACTGATAATACTCATATAGTAGGCTGATGTACTTAACTGGTTTGAAATATTTTGATGTTTATTTTGACGTTTATTCAGTGGTTAGTGTCATTCGTACATTTCATCATAAACAACCTTCTTCACGTAAAGTAACAATCATACTAATTCGGTAATTTTTAGTTTAATTTATTAAGTTTAATTAAATATTGTTGTAGCGTTATAACTGCTACATTGCCTGCTTTCTTTCTTATGTTAATATATTTCGTTAATTCTATTCTCCAATTTCCATATCTTCTGTCATAATTCATATTCTTCTATATCCTCCATTGTATCTCTTATTTTTCTATATATTTTCTCAGATATAGATTGTATCAGAATTATGTCGTTACTTAATTGATTCATTATTCTCTTTTCATTTTTACTGGTATTTGGTATAAAAACCAGTTGGCGTCCAAATCTATCTTCTTTATACATATATATATATTTCAGTATCTACCTTTCCTATTTTCTTAATAATCATCATTTTTATCTTTTACTCAAGTTTCTAAAGAATGAATTTTATTTTCATCTCTATTTCTGTTACTTTGGAACGAGAGGTGCCATCTTTATTCTCTGTTTAGTTTAATGCTAGTGACAAAGACTCCTTTTTGTTGACATTTCCCCCTTCCCGTTCGATACAAAAGTCGATATAATGGCTTTTATTTCTAAAAATGTCGATTTTCTTCATGACTTTAGTATAATAACCAATTGTTGTGTCGTCTCCTGAATTAGGAGGTAAGAGTTTAATATATTTTATCGGTTTCCTGATTCTACCTGTTGTATAAAAATCTTTTTATAATTTTAACTTTGAAAAGTCTAATCTCATTATTTATGATTATCATATGTAAGTAGGTACATATTTTTGTGGATATTTCTTGTTTTTTTTTTTATTTCTTATAATAAAAAAT
Source organism: Diabrotica undecimpunctata (assembly GCF_040954645.1). Lineage (NCBI taxonomy): Eukaryota > Metazoa > Arthropoda > Insecta > Coleoptera > Chrysomelidae > Diabrotica > Diabrotica undecimpunctata. The sequence continues at coordinate 93,249,872 of NC_092803.1, read as the reverse complement.
TAGCGATAAGAAATATATAGTTTCTTTAATATACATAGTATGTAAAAGTTTTACGAATATTTTTACAGTTTTAAATATTAAATTTAAATCCTTAATAATATCTTTTGATTTTAATAATAATTAACTTTTGACAAACTACCATTTCTATATAGAAATGTTTCTAAATTCTAAATTATCTAACTTTTCAATAAATATATCTTGTCATTTTTACCGAATCCGCTTTGTAATTAATATTAGAATATTTCAGTAGTAAAAAGTAATTACCATTTGCTTAAAAATATTATATATCCTTACTTTTACTTATTTGCTACATAAATAAGAATTGTTTCTCGACTTGCTTGGGTGAATAATGATAAAATTTTGTTAAATTTGATTGGTCACCTATTCATCCCCCAAGCAAGGTCTCTCATTTTGGTTTCACCATTTTCTGAAGCAAGGTGTGTTTTTCTTCATTTTAGTCAACCTCCTGGATACATTTCTCAGGTGCGGGTCAATTTATATTAACATCCAGAAGACCAACCGGCCTGAGAATGGCACTATCATTCCAATAGGAGAGTTGACTCCAGGGGAAGAAAATCCACAACTCACAACATGGCTTGCTAACAACCATAGCAGAAAAGACCAGGATAAAACCTAGGATTTGGTGACAAGCATTTTTCCTTACTATAATGTAACACTGTAGCAAGAAGTCAAATAATTTTTATTTAATTTCAATATAATATTTAAACATGTATTTTTCTCTCATTTTTTTTTAATATTTTAATAAACATGTGTTAATTTAACTGTGTATTGTTTCTTCTTTTTACTTGTTTGCGTGTGTTGCTCCAGAGTAGGCCATATTCACGTCCTGAGTGAGCTAGCCAGGGAGTGTTTCGTATAACGTCTAATGTAGCAATTTTGCAATTGATACATTAGGGGTTATGACGTTAAAAATTGGTCCCAACGGGAAACGATTTGTCGCTCCAACGTTGTTAGTGATGTTAGTCAGGTTGTAGCAGCAAACTAAGGTTGGCGGTTACAAGTTGACAACAGCAGCTCAACGTTGGGAAGTTACAAATTGAGCCTCGAAGGACTACAAATTGGCACCCAATGAATGTTCGTTGGAACGTTACAAATTGGTGCCTAACGTTACATTGTTCTGATTTAACTAAGTTTAAAACAAGTATCCCACCAATTCGACACTGCGATGAAGTCCAGGTAGCACATATTGTAATTTTGTACGAGGAAGGATATGCACAAGAAGGTATCGCACGACGTCTCAGCAGAACTGAATCTATAGTTTCAAATACTCTAAAAAGGTACCGCGAAACAGGAAATTTTGTACGAAGGCCTGGTCAAGGACGCCCAAGGTGCACAATCGCAATTGATGACCGTTTTTTGGTTCTTAATTCTACACGAAATCGTTCATTGACATCGATGCACCTCAGAAATGAGCTATTAAATGTTAGACAAGTTAATGTAAGTTCACAAACAGTTAGACGAAGATCAAAAGAAACAAACTTAAAGCCCAGATGCCCCGCAAAGTTCCACGTCTCCTCCAAAATCATAAAGCTCGTCGTTTGGAATTTGCAAGAACACATATTTAGTGGAATATCGACAACTTGAAAAACGTTCTTTTCACTGATAAGACCAGAATCCTAATATGGAAGGTAGATGGTCAAAACTACGTCTACAGAAGAGTTGGAGAACGATTCGCCAGCTGCAGTCTCGCCCAGACTGTAAGCTTTTGAGTTGATGGCATAATTCTTTGGGAAGGTATTAGTTGGGAGGTACGTACAGTACTTGTGAAAGTGATTGGACGGATGACTGCTAATTCTTACGTTTAAAACATCCTGCAAGATCATGTTTTGTCATAAGTTGGTTACATTGGATATGAAAGATTCACATTAATGCACGATAATGCTCGACCACATGCTGCTGCCATAGTAAGTAATTATCTTGATGAGGTCCAAATTCGAAGATTGGATTGGCCACCGTTTAGCCCGGATTTAAATCCAATAGAGCAGATGTGGTATCACTTAAAACGAAGCATACGACAAAGAAATCCCGTTCCAAATACGATAGAGCGGCTTCGGCTTGCTGCACATAATGAATGGAATGCAATTTCACAAGGATATGTCCAAAATTGACTTGCAAGCATGCTGAGAAAGATGCAAGCAGTAATAAGAGCTAGAAGAGAGAATACTCGTTACTGATCATGCACTTCTTTCAGTTAAAACGACTTGTTTAAGCAATTTAAATTATCATTTAAGTTTAGAGTAAAATAAACTTATTTATCTAATATTAAACATTTATTCTTTTCGCAGTTTTCTCCGATAAAAACTTAAAATTGTTCATTAAACATTGTTGAAATAAACTCTATTTTACAATAAACGACTTGATTGACCAGAATTTGTTTTGAAAAAACAAAAATTAGAAAATTCCAAAATATTCGATATTTTTGTCCATGAGTGTATATATTACATGTGGAACTAGATTTTATTTTCCATAGCAATCAACGTTTCGGCAGGAAACCCTTGCCTTTGTTAAGATTCTAAAAGCTACATGTAGGAACAAACTTATAGGAACAATCCTATAGGAACAAACAATTATTGTAAAATATGTATATAGGTTTGTTCCAACAAACTCTTGAACTGATTCAGAATCGTACTGAGCGTGCACATTACATAAAACGCGTTCCAGCAACGAGAATTTCAGGATTATCAGTTCGCAGGGATTATTGGTTCAGTGTTCTAGCCGAAAGAACTTTTAATTCCAAACCAATCTAGAATCGTAAATTCGATCCTCGATTTTAAACTGGATTTTCAGTTCGCACATGCGTAAATCTTGATTAAACAAATGTCGAACGTCATTGTTTATTATCATTAATTTGTTATTTATATTTTGACTTCATCATGCCATGCAGTAGTGAAATCATGATCACTACAATTGGATGTGGATGGTAAAATTAAAATTTCTTCTATGAAATTACCTACAAATAGAAAGAATAAATACTTTGATTTGAGACTTACCGCTTTCCATTTTAAAAAATGAAAATAAAATAAATCTTTATGTTTAATAAACAACTTCTGGAGATCAACCAAATACCTGAAAATAACGATTTGACAATATCATATGTCGCCTATCAAATACCAATTTTAATTTAATAAAAATATTTAAAAATATAAAATGCGTTCCAGCCACTGCCAAAAAATGAATCAGTTCTGAATTAACTAGGAATTGATATGCGCACTGAAAAGTTCCGTATCGGTTCAGAATTAGTTTTGAAAAGATCTGCTGGAACAAACTTTATATATGACTTACCAAAACGTAAAACGGAACACAGACATTAATGAACTGAAAAATAAAAGTTGATATCTGATATCTTATGGTTTACTGTCATTAGTATATAATTATTTTTATATGAGCGTATCATTGATGTTTTCGAAAAAGGTAAAGTGGTAATATGTTATGACTTTAAGAGCTTTTTATGGTGTTATATTTATTATTATTTAAATCAGATTGAAATATATTTTATTTAGGTTTTGTGTATCTTTTTTGTCATTTATTGCGTTGGTATTTTTTTTATTTCTATTGATTCGTGTATCTCCCTCTTCTTTTTGTTTTGTTCTGTTTTTAAAATTTTGGTGTTTTCAAAATCAAATTTATGCTTCTTCTCACTTTCATGTTTTGTGAGCGCAGTGACGTTGGTTTTGTCATATTTGTGAGAACGAATTCTAGATTGAAGCAGTTGACTAGTTTGACCGATATAGACACCTTCACAGTTAATACATGGTATCCCGTAAACAACATTTGATTTTTTAAGGTTTGAAGTTTGTGCTTTTAGTTTTGTAAAATATTTATTCAAAAGGTTGTTGCCTTTGTGGGCCACTGTTATATTATGTTTGGCTAAAAGATTTGTTAATTGTTCGGATAAACCTTTTATATATGGAAGAGAGAAGAGTTGTGTAATTAGTTTTGATACTGTTGGGTTTGTTGTTATTTGTGTTGTTATAAAATTTATTAAGTCTTGATTTGAAAATAGTTTCGATTAGATGTTCGGGGTATGCATTCTTTAGAAGGGCATTTTTTGCTTTTTTTATTGCATTTTGGTCTGTATTTTGGATCTGTTAGTTTTATAGAATATTTTGGTGTTACAGAAGAATTTTACGAATATCATGGATTCAAAGAATGTCAAACGTGAAAGTAACTAGAAGGATAGGAAATGAGGCGGAAATAATATTAACTGTCAAAAGACGAAAACTTAAGTACTTGGGACATGTGATTAGAGGGCAAAAATACGCATTATTACAATTAATTATGCAAGGCAAAATCCGAGGAAAACAAAATGTGGGAAGACGAAGAATATCCTGGCTTAAGAACTGAAGGGACTGGTTTGAATGCAGTAGTGCAGAACTTTTTAGAGCGGCAGTCAACATAGTCCGCATAGCCATGATTATTTCCAACCTTCGATAGAAGATGGAACTTAAAGAAGAATTAGTATAGATTTATCTGCAAGACTTATAATTACAGACTTCTTATGGGAAAATGGATGATGAGAATCGTAGTTAAGATATCGTGAAGACAATGTTTCTTTTGTAAACTACATGGTTTTTACTGTATTGTTTATGCGATGTAAGGTGATATCCAGAAAATTTATTTTAGTATTTTGTTCAATTTCTATAGTAAAATTTAGTTTTGGATGGTAGCTGTTGAAAATATCTAAAATTTCGGTTATTTTATTTGTTGGAATAGCACAGATACAGTCATCGATACAGCAGTAGAAGAATGGTACATTAAAATCTAAATAACTCATGACAGATTCTTCTATGTCTTCCAGAACCAGTTGGGCAATGACACTAGAAATACTCGCATCCATTGCACATCCATCCATTTGTTGGTATATTTCGTCCTTATATAAAAAGTATGTTGAGTTTAACGTTAACTCTACCGATGATTGGAATTCTTGCAATGGGATGTTAGTGTACTCTTTTAAGTCAATCCACTTCTTTTTAATGATGTCAGTGGCAAGTTTTATTGGGATGTTAGTGTATAGTGAAATGACATCTAAAGATATTAATTTATGGTTATCTGGTACGTAAATGTTTTTAATTTTAGAAAAAAGGTCATTGGAATCTTTAATATAATAAGGATTTTTATTTGTGACATTAGAGATAATGTAATATATTATTATATATATATATATATATATATATATATATATATACATATATATATATATATATATATATATATATAATTATATATATATATATATATATATATATATATATATATATATATATATATTAAACTTAGAGCTAAGATTAATATTATTATAAAATACCTGGTCCCAGTCGTAGTAGTGAACTAGTGAGTGAACTAGAAGTGACTAGTGAGTGTAGTAGTGTCTGGGGGCTCGGGAGACTGAGACCTCGGAACCCCTGAAGAAGACATCAGAGAGGATGTCGAAAGCTCGGCAAAATGGATATCGACGCGGTTCAACCCGGAAGACTGGTGAGTTTAATATTAATTTTTATAATAATATTAATCTTAGCTCTAAGTTTAATTGTACTAACCGCGGAAATCTTTCCGAACATATATATATATATATATATATATATATATATATATATATATATATATATATATATATATATATATATACATATTTTACAATAACTGTTTGTTGCTATACGTGTACATTTTAGAATCTTGACAAAGGCAAGGGTTTCCTGCCGAAACGTTGATTGCTATGGAAAATAAAATCTAGTTCCACATGTAATATATATTTTATTGAACCTAAACCCAAGAAATATTAATTTCATATATATATATATATATATATATATATATATATATATATATATATATATATATATATATATATATATATATATATATATATATATATATACATCCTACTATCATTTTCGCATCGATACATTATGCTTTTACCATCAATTTAGCATCGTTTTGCAAAGTAGCATCTGTATATCGACGCTACTTTACAAGACCTTAATAACTTTTTTCCTGTACTTGTTACAAGAATTTTAACCATCTCATTAATTAGAGTTTTAATACCGTGTTGGTGTATTAAAATATCCGCTTTCTCTTTTTATCCCTTACTGAGTTATATAAGTTTATTCCAGAAAATGTTTGAGTCTAAAATGATGGTACAGTGAAAATATTATATATATTTAGTTCAGGGTTTTACCGTTTACTCGCTGCCATTATATACATGAAAATGTATATCCCACTTTCATTATCAATCATTTTCGCATCAGAAATTTGGCATCGTTGTTGAATATAATATTATCCACAACGAAATAGTAAATTTAAGAATATATATATATATATATATATATATATATATATATATATATATATATATATATATATATATATATATATTTTTCATCCACAAATCATTCTGGCATCATGTTTGGTTAAAAGTAACGGGTTATGATATATTGCAACTACCTATTGTATCTTCGCTCCAATTGGTCCAGTCGCGACGTACAGCGCCTCAAATGATAGGATTTAACCAATAAAATATAATAAGACAAAAAAATCAAATATAGCAGCATGTCAAAAAGGCCTTAATTATATATCTTCGTTTGTATAAGTCCAATCGTGACGTACAGTATCTCAAATGACAGGATTTAACCAATTGAAAACGATGAAATAAAAAAATGAAATACAGCAACATGTCAAATGGGCCGTAGTCACGTTTCTTCGGTCCTATTAGTCCAATCGTGACGTGTAGTACCTCTAATGATAGGATTTAACATAAAAAATACAATGTGATAGAAAAATCAAATGCAGAACAATGTCAAAAGGGCCTTAGTTGTGTATCTTTAGTTCTATTAGTCCAATCATGACATGCAGTACCTCAAATGAAAGGATTTAACAAATAAAATACAATGAGGTATAAAAATTAAATGGAGTAGCATGTCAAAATGGCCTTAGTTATGTATCTTCGGTCCTATTAGTCCAATCGTGACGTACGATACCTCAAATGATAGCACTTAACCAATAGAATACAATGACATAGAAATCAAATACAGCATCACGTCAAAAGGGCCTTAGTTACGTATCTTCGTTTTTAGTGGCCCAATCGTGACGTACAGTCCTCAAATGATAGGATTTAACCAATCGAATACAATACGATAGAAAAATAAAATACATCAGCTTGCCAAAAGGGCCTTAGTTATGTATCTGCGGTCCTATTAGTCCAATCGTGACGTTTCGTACCTCAAATGATATAATTTAACTAATAGAATACAATAAGATATAAAAATTAAATAGAGTAGCCTGGCAAAAGGGCCTTAGTTGTGTATCTTCAATCCTATTAGTCCAATCGTGACGTATAGTACCTCAAATGATACCATTTAACCAATAGAATACTACGACGTAGAAATCAAATACATCAACACGTCAAAAGGGCCTTAGGTATATATCTTTGCTCCTATATATGTTATGTCAAAAGAGCCTTAGTTGCGTATCTCCGATCCTATAGGTCTAATCATGACATATGGAGCCTAAAATGATAGGATTTAACGGAGATAATACGATGGTGGAGAGAAATTAAACATGACGGCATCTAATAACACCTTAAACTGGCAGCAATAAAACGAATTAACGCACAGAGGTGTGTGGCATATTACGTGACAGGATTTAGCGAATACCATACGATTACGTCGTACATCTCTTTGCATACGTCCACTTTTAGTTAACTACTTAGTATGTATTCAGTACTTTGCTTAACGGTGTTGAGGCATGGACTCTTAAACAGAAGAATGTTAAAAATCTTAAAAGCTTTGAGATGTGGTGCTACCGCCGTATACCAAAAATAAGTTGGGTGGATAAAATTACAAATGAAGAGGTAATACGCAGAATAAATAACGATCCAGAAGTTATACTGAACATAAAAAAGAGAAAACTTAAATACTTTGGCCACCTGATGAGAGGACAAAAGTACACATTCCTACAAAATATAATGCAAGGAAAAATCCAAGGACGCAGAAATCCAGGTCATAGAAGAATGTCCTGGATGAGAAATTTAAGAGAGTGGTTTGGCTGTACCACTAACGAATTATTCAAAACAGCAGTAAATAAAATTAGAATCGCCCTAATGATATCCAATCTCCGATAGCAGAGGCACTCAAAGAAGAAGATATGATAAACTCGAAAAATCTCCAACGTTCACTGTTAGACATATGCCTCCCGTTCAGTACACACATTTACTGCTCCTTGACGCTGTGACGAGAATGAGATAGGATTTAACAAATAGAATGACAGAAAACTAAAAAAGACAATGTGTCAAACGTGGAATGCGTCGCAGAACGTAAAATATTAGCGTAAAATTATATGATGCCATAGACGGTTCTTTAATACCCAGCAAACTCGCTTTGTAAAGTTACATAGCAGGGATCTGTGCGAGAAAAAGTCGATCATTCGTTTTATAACCCAAAGGGGACCATAAAATATTCAACGTTAAAATTTGACATAATGTAACGGTATGACAAATCTTTTTTCTCCCGCATGTGCTTGCCTGTGTACCTATACAAGGGGAGTCGTGCATAACCTTTTGCGTTGATCGTAATACATAACTGCAACAACAAGTATGTTGACGACTTGGGTTAGTATATACAGTGCATTCCGTACGTTTTTTAAACATGGTTAGGAAATTGTTGACTGGAGGCTATTAAAGAAGTTCTTAAAATAATTGCGGGTCACCGCCTTTTCTGTAAATGGAGTGAATATTGTTATCGATTTAATTTTTTTCTTCAGTTGAATAATTCCTGCTGGTATTTGGTCTAAGCTTACTTCTTTTTCTCATTCAAGCTGTTTCATAGCTAATTTTACTTTCTCTTTATAGTGCCCTGTTCACCTGTTTTGGTAATTTCGGACTATTTCATCTCTTATAACATAAAACAGTTGTTTCAGATATCTTTATCGCGTTTCCTTTTTTTTATGGATGAATATGCTGCCGTTTTCATCTCCTACTATTTCATAGATAGTGATAGAAGATATGATAAACTCGAAAAATCTCCAACGTTCACTGTTAGACATATGCCTCCCGTTCAGTACACACATTTACTGCTCCTTGACGCTGTGACGAGAATGAGATAGGATTTAACAAATAGAATGACAGAAAACTAAACAAGACAGTGTGTCAAACGTGCAATGCGTCGTAGAACGTGAAATATTGGAGTAAAATTATATGATGGCCATAGACGGTTCTTTAATACCCAGCAAACGACTTGCGTTGTAAAGTTACATAGGCGGGATCTGTTCGAGAAAAAGTCGATCATTCGTTTTATAACCCAAAGGGGAGCATAAAATATTCGACGTTAAAATTTGACATAATGTAACGGTATGAATGAAAACACTGAAAACTTTTGTTTTTAACTGTACGTCCGTGAATGACTTACCATTTTTTAAATAACACTTAATATTGCACTTTTTTATTGTATTTTTTTCATCTTTCAAGATAATTCTTATAGGGATATATTTATTTATAACATATGGCTTATTACGGTCTTATTACGGCTTTAAGAATATACGACCTATATGTATCTTGTACCGCACTGCTAATTGAGAATTATGTTTGAAATGCGATAAGAGGTCCGGATATACGAGACACCAGTGATTCATGCCGCACTGTTAAAAATCCGACAGGAATCTGTATTTCTATAAAAAAAAAAAATAGATTAATTTGTTTTGTGTATTAATTTAGTTTAGTTTAGTTTAGTCGAACAAGAGTTGCAGTAAAAGATTTTTCTAAATATAGAATGTAAACCATATTTCCAATGCTTTGTGAAAGAGAACCAGTTTATAATATTCCGGACGACGTAATAACACCTTATTTTAGAATATTGGTCGATGAATTGAAATCATTGTTCAAGAAACGAATTATTCATGTGCAGATGTTTTATTATAAAAACATGTAAAACCAAAATCTCGATTAAAAAAGTTGCAACCAGTTACTCACGATGAAACTTAACCCTATTATTGATTTTACAAGTGATAAAATGGGTCGACAAAAGACCAGTTTTAATCCTTACAACATTTAAACATCATAGTTGTATCTTGGTTTAATCAAATGAAAAGAAAAATTATACACAAGTACTAAAACCACAAACTATTCTCGGTTATAACTTAATGAAAAAGAGTGTTGATTTCAGTGATCAAGTGGCTTCTTACCAAAGCCCAATACGCAAAATTCTGAAGTGGTACCGGAAAGTGACAGTGGAATTAATATTTAATACCGCATTTAATACCGCAGTAGTCAATGCTTAGTTGCTAAATAATAGAAAACGTAAAAAAGCGACAACCTATCCTTGAGTTCAGACTGGAGTTCGCGAAGGCATTTGCAAATAAAGAAATGTTGTAACCCTCACGACCAGTTACACCCAAAAACACCATCTCAGGCAAAGCGATGTAGATAATACAAAGAGAAGAAAGTGTACAAGATGTTACAAAATTTTAAGAAGAAGCGTGACTAGTAGAAAAGCCGATAGAAAAGTTAAAAAAGTTAAAACATACTCTGAAGAATGTGATGGCAAAACTGCAATATGTCTAGTGTGCTTCATTGAAGCACATTAAAAAACAATTTTTCTTATACAGGAACTATTATTGAGTAAAAACGTATTGTGCCTCAAGTGGCCTTATAGTATTGGAAGTCGTAATTTGACAGTTTCTAGTAGAACGCTGTTATTGTTAATTACCTCCGTAAAAGTGAGTTATAGTATTTATAAAAAAATGGATGTAAATAATATGCCTTCGACATCTAAAAAAGCTAGATGTGAACATAAACGTAAATTAAGTACTATTTAAATGGGAATAAGCCACAATTAAAATTTTAAGTACGTTTATTGACGTTTCAATTTCCACTTCGGAACTCCACTTTCAGAAATCGGAAATTTTGAAACGTCAATAAACGTAATTTAACCTTTAATTGTGGCTTATTCCCATTTAAATAGTAATTACTTTAAAATGCCACAAGAAAATAGCTTCAGAACAATAAACGCAAATTGACCACTGCTGAATTACAATCATTGTTAGAAGCATCTGGCGAGGACGATGTAAATTAAATGAATGGTGGAAGTGACTCTGATTGACTCTGACCAAATATTTGCACAAAGTCGTTCAGAAAAATCGAGGATTGCGTTTTGGAAAGAGACAACACAAACATAATTTAAGACTTTTCTCGAGCGTATGTTCCATATGGGGACAACTAAGATGAACCGTCTGAATGACTACTGGAAAAGTATGGGTAACTTCTATAATAGTGTTGACTTGACTAGACAATTGCTCATAGCCCATATTAAGAAATAACCAAATAGACAATCCTTACTTGTCAAAGAAACTAAAATAACGTGAAGTGGTCTAAAAACTAAAAAGTCCCTTATTGAAACTGGTTTTTAACAATAAATTTAATAATATGTTAAAGTTTTTTAAATATACTTTAAAAAGCGCAAAGAATCGATTGCAAGTTACAAAATACTGGTAGAGTCATACTGTTTGGACAAGTACAGTTGTTTAAATAATCGCTTTCTGTGATAAACAAATTGAATAAATTGTAAAATATTTTTTGATCTTCTTGATATTTAGCACATCATAACTCATCAATTGCCATAATTTAATTTCAAGTAGCTATATTACCTGTAGTTAGGCAAAAAACAAAGTTATTAACATTTATAAATTACTACAAACATAATATCTTAGAGTTTACGGTTTTTTGGAATTATCTCAATTATTTATGTATTTAAATTTGGTATTTCTTTACATAAAAAACTTTTTATGGTCTACAACTTTTATTTGAAATATTTTTTTTTAGAATGTATACAAAACGTTTTATAAGCAAAAAATTTTTTTTTGCCTTTTAAGATTGTTTAAAAAAACAAAGCAAAATCAACTGTACGTCTTTACGAATTTTTGTCGGCTACCCCTTATACTATTTAGAATTTAAATTTCTGTCTAAGATTTTTTTAAACTATTTAGCGAGGTTCCGTGAACTACTTTCTTATGGCATGTTCAAAGTCAAATATTATTTTTTTATGTGATTAAGCCACAATTATTGGTCGATATTGAGATGAAAATTACATTTTTAATTAACTAATATTTAACGATAGGATTTCCAATATTTAACCTTGTATTGTACAAATTATGTAAAAATGTGTATACACATTTTGTACAAATAACGTTTTTTGAGAACGATTTCCTGAATGGAAATCAAAATGCCAAACATTAAATAATTAAAAATGTGATTCTCATCACAATCACGAAAAATATTTTTGACTTAATCCCATAAAAACCTAATATTTATCTTAAACTATTCACTGATAGCTTCGATTAAACAGCTTGGAAATTAAAATATGTAAAATATTCCCCTAAACAACTCTCTGGGAAAAAATATCTAAATTGAATAAAAACAACTGAACGTTGATATAAAAAACTAGTTGGTTGACCCCAGCCGGCTGAAACCAGCCGGTCGACAGGTAGATTCAATGTCTTCATTTGAACTTGAACCAAACCGATCGATATTTTTATGTTTTCGAATATTATTCTAAGTATTAACACTGGCAACGTCTATTGGCTTTAAAATGATATTAAATACAGTAATTTTACCTCCCGTGGTTACAATGATGGTTTGATGTAAAAAATTTAATATATAAAAAAATCGGATTATTGAAAAACCAATAACGGTGCCAAGTCTACAAAGGTGCACTAAACGAACATACACGACTTATAAATAGAAAAATAGCATTTCTTGGTGATGCTAAATTACTGCAACGTGAAAAGAGCTCTAAATGATAGCGGGATGTATATATATATATATATATATATATATATATATATATATATACATATATATATATATATATATATATATATATATATATATATATATATATATATATATATATTGTTATGATTGTTTATTTTGACTTTAATCTTAGTTTATTGAGCCAATAAAAAAGAAATATAATTTATTTGTTATCAAAAGTAAAATAATCCTTATATTACCTGTGTTCAATGGATTCAAAAGATTTTCTAGTTGTCTTTTATCGGGAGAGAAGAAAGGATAAGAATACAAATATATTATATTACAAAGATTTACGTTTCTTTATTTTATATGAACGAATAAAACAATTATTAAATTCTGTCGTTCCCTTATCAATCAGCATACAAGAAAATAAATCAAATTTTTATAATAATAAGATTATAAAGCTACATACATTTATATTACGTGAAAAACCAATTTTACTTAAAATTTTCTTTACTTGAAACAAGAAACAAAAAAACTTTAACTTTTGATTAGCCTAACAAAACCTCAGTTCTTAAATTTGAATGCTAATGACCATGATGTCGAAACGATCCTTCACAGATATAAAATTCAATTGTACAAACACTTACAGCTTATTTTCTTCTTGAGTTGTATGTTGGAAAATACCCAGAAAAGTCCAGTCTCCTCAACGATGTGATCTCTCCTTTTTGGCACCTCGGCTCTTTCTTAACGTCTCTGCAAACCTCCTGCAGACTACACAAAAAACACCTGATTCACTTCTCCAAACTCAGCTACTTATTTATGACACCATGACCTCCTTTTGTCAACTTGATGCCGTAAGAATACTTTCACATGTTCAATTTAATATTTTATTATATTATATTAATATTTTATGTCTGGCAACACTGTATTAAAAGTTTGCCTGTCATTTTTATGTCAACTGTCGGAAGACATATCTCCTCCATATTTGTTCTTTTATAAGCACTGTAATAACAATTTTAGCAAGGCAATACACACGCTAATTTTTGTCTATCGATGTCTATTTTTTTCCACCCTAATTTCCAATAGAAACAATTCAAATTTAATCATGGTCCTTCGTATATAGCCGGATTGGGTGGAAAACAAGTTTACTAGTATATAAAAGCGAGAACTAGAATCACCATCACGATCACGCCATTCAAGGAACAATTATTAAGGTCAGTCCATTCCATGTTCATACCAATTTATACTATCATTAAACCTTTAAAATATCCATTCTTTCCTAGCCATTTATATTATCTAAGGTTGAGCTTTGGGCTATTTTCGATTTGAACAATTTTTAAGTAGGTACTATAAACTACTATTAACACTAATTTACATAAAAAAAATCAGACAAAATGGCATTATCAGGCAGAGACTTTAGAGATCTAGATACTTTAAAACTTACTCGTGGGTCAATTAAGAAAAAGTTAACAATTTTACAAAACCACATAATAAAGATTAGAGATGCAACAATTATAGCTGATATGGCCGACATTCAATTAAGATACAACAATAATATTAATTTAATTAATGAATTTGAACAAATACAACAATTAATTGAGCAAAAGTGCGATGAATCAGAATTAGATGAACAATTTGACGAACGGGAACAATTTGAAAATAAATTTTATAGTGTTGTTGCATATTTAAAAACCTTCATAGACAAAAATAATTCCAACAATGTTTCAGTTTCAAACAGTAATGTTAATCCTATAAATACTCATGATTCCCTCTTAAATTTTTTGTTGCCTAAAATTAAGCTTCCAGTTTTTAATGGAGAATATGACATTTGGTTGGAATTCAAAAAAAGTTTTATGGCTACTATTCATTCAAATCAAACACTCAATGATGGTCAAAAGTACAATTTTTTAAAGGCAGCACTTGAAGGTTATGCTAAAAGAACTATTTCAGGTTGTGATGAAAATCAAGATTATCTCAGGGCTTGGGAAATGCTTTGTGACAAATTTGACAAAAAGAAATTTCTTGTTAATACACATATAAAATCATTATTTAATATTAATTCTATGCAAAAAGGAACCTTTTTACAATTCAGAAATCTTTTAGATGAAGTATCAAAGCATTTGTCTGCCTTGGAAGGTATGCAATTAACTAAAGATGCACTATGGGACATGGTTATAATTCATGTAATTTACTACAAGCTGGACAAAATTAATCAAAATAAGTGGAAAGAGTTCCATACAAAATCAGATATGCCTACATTATCAGAATTTCTTGAATTTTTAAAAGAAAGACAAGATATATTAGAGTCTATAGAGGAACCTCATTCTAATACAAAGATATCAAATCAATTTAATAAACCACCTAGGGAGTTTTATCCACGTTCTCAAGTAAATTTATCATTAAATGCAATTAAATGCAATCTATGTAAAGGTGAGCATACTATTTATACATGTAAAGAGTTTTTAAAATTATCAGTAAATCAAAGATGGGATAAAATAAAAGCATTAGAGTTGTGTTCGAATTGTTTACGAATTGGTCATGCCAAAAATACTTGCACTATTGGCTCTTGTAAAAGGTGCAGACGCAAACATAATACTCTTCTTCATTATAATTCAGGGTCTTCACATTCAAATAATCAATCAATTACATCAGAGTCAAATGAAGATAGAAACAATGTTGCTCAAAGTTCTTCAACTTATAACAATTCAGATATTTCTCAATCACCAATATTATTGCAAACACATTTTGCTTCTTCAAATGATCACAAAAAGAGTCAGTCAGTATTATTATCAACGGTTACATTCAATGTAAAAGATAATAAAGGTAATTTTCATACCTGCAGAGCTCTTTTGGATTCAGGAGCTCAATCTAATTTAGTAACTAAATTATTTTGCCAAAGATTAGGCTTACAATTAATAACAACCAATTTAGCTATTCTTGGTATTAATCAAACTGTTTCAAATTTAACAAAGAAAACTAATATTGCAATTTATTCTAAATTTAACAGTTTTCAACATAATATCACATGTTACGTAGTTCCTACAATTACTTCTATACCATCAGAAAATATTGATATATCCTCAATTGATATACCAAACAATTTACATCTTTCTGATCCAGACTTTCATATGTCAGATAAAGTAGACATGCTCATAGGTGCAGCTCTATTTTGGGATTTGCTTATAGATGGCAAAATCACCTTAAGAAAAGCTGGCCCTATTTTACAGAATACAAAATTAGGTTGGATTATCTCTGGTAGATTCTCAAGTATGTGTCATCAAAGTTCTATTTATAATTTTTCACAGAATATTCCTGAAGATGACCAACTAAAAAAATTCTGGTCGATAGATGAAATTCCTATTACCAATTCTATGTCAAAAGATGACAGTCAATGTGAATATTTATTCAGTCAAGATACATATCGCGATAGAACGGGACAATTCGTAGTAAAATTTCCTTTGAAACAATCTCCTTCACTATTAGGGGATTCTAAAGAAATGGCTATTCAACGATTTCTATCATTAGAAAGGAAATTCAGTTCAAAGCCCAAATTTTATAGTCTTTATAAGGAATTTATTAATGAATACATACAATTCGGTCATATGACAAAAATCTTAGACACTCAAAAAATTTAAATTACTATGCACCACACCATGGAGTCTTAAAAGAAAGTATTACTACACAACTTCGTGTTGTGTTTGATTTCTCATGCCCAAGCAAGTCTGGATATTCTCTTAATGACCTTCAATATGTTGGTCCCAAGGTCCAAAATAATATTTTTGATATCTTAATTCGCTTCAGACTATATATATACGTAGTTTCAGCAGATATATCTAAAATTTATAGGCAAATTTTGATGCACGAAGATCACAAATCCTTACAACAAATAATTTGGCGAAACAATCCGAATGAACAATTTTCCACATATCAATTAAATACTGTTACATATGGTGCTACTTCATCCCCATATTTAGCAATAAGATGTATAAACCAATTAGCTATTGAATATCAAGAATTATTTCCTATTGCTTCTAAATCTATTCTTTCTGATTTTTATGTGGATGATCTTTTAACAGGGTCTGATGATATTATTGAACTCCAGGATAGATGTAGAGACATTTCACTCATCTTAAAATCTGCTCATTTTATATTAAGAAAATGGGTTTCCAATGATGCCCGTGTATTAAACAATATTGGTACATCTGACATTCCCAATGAAATTCTAAATATAGGAGAATCAGAAAGTTTTAAAACGCTAGGTATTCAATGGTCTAGCAAGCAAGATATTTTAAGGTATAAAATATGTTCCATCAAGCATGAAAATCATATTACAAAAAGGCAAATTTTATCTACCATATCTCAAATCTATGATCCTTTAGGAATTTTAAGTCCAGTGATAATCATTTCAAAAATAATTATACAGCAATTATGGTCACTTAAATTACCTTGGGATGAACCAGTTCCAGAAACTATATTTATCAAATGGTTTCAATTCTACAACCAATTGCCTATTTTAAATCAATTAAAAATTCCAAGACTAGAAGTCGGAAGAACCCATAAATTATTGGATCTGCATTGTTTTTGTGATGCATCACTACAAGCTTATGCAAGTTGCATTTACATAAGAAGTGTAGATGCTAAAGGTATATATCAAACACATTTACTGTGCTCCAAAGCAAAGGTAGCACCCTTAAAATCAATCACTATCCCACGTTTAGAACTACTAGCTTCATTATTAGGGGCTCAGCTAGTAGATCAACTTCTTAAAGGCTCTTTTCCATCAATTCCAATATATTTCTGGTCTGATTCTCAAATTGTACTGTGTTGGCTGAAAAAAGAGCCAAATCAATTGCAAACCTTTGTTGCTAATAGAGTTTCCAAAATTCAGAAAATTACTGAACCATATGGCTGGTTTTATGTTAACACCAAGGAGAACCCTGCAGATTTAGCTTCTCGGAGAGGCTTACCAGAAAATCTTGCAAATTCAAAATTATGGTTTTATGGTCCAGAATTTTTACATAAACCATTAGTAGAAAGGGTCCCACTTAAGTCCACTTTTTGTCCCCAGATCTAGGGAAAAACTGTTCCGGCCTTATGGAGAATAGGGCAAATTTCTCCAGCCCCGTATCTCAAATTTCCCCAGATTCCGACCGCAAACTCGGCAGTTTTTAATCAAAGTATTATTTACTAAATAAATAAAAAATTCTACCATGTGTAGGACTCGAACCCGCGACCCATACGTTCGTGACTAGACGCCCAGACTACTAGGCCAATCGATCATTTAAATTATGTAGGCTTCAATAGGTATAAAAAAAAGTGTTTATCAAAGATGGTCATGACGAAGCAACCCGTGTACAAACCGCAGAGGATAATGCAAAAGCGAATAGTTTGACGATATGAATATTGCAATTATATTTTTAAACTTTTGTGTTAAATATGAAACGCCGCAAACTCAAAGTACGATAAAGAGAAACTAGTTTTAACAAAAACAGTTTTTAGTTGTAAAGAATTATGTTTTGAATCGAGTATCTAATTCGATTATTTACAAATTAGTAAAGATTAGGTTAAATATCAGTGTTGCAGAAATCAGCAAAAGTTCTGTGGTATTGTAAGCGTAATATAAACAAATAGTTCATATCCCAATATTCGGAATGCAATACTTTTATTTATGAAAAGCAGAAAAAACACGTGAAATTGATAAAGTTGAAAACAGGCTGTGATATCGACAAAACCGCAAACTGTTATCTATCGCTAGTTGTAGAACAACAGCGAAGAATTCATGGTTTAATTTTAAATATTATTTTTCAAAGAAATGTGCGTGTTATGGAGTATAGTGTATAAATCAGAAAAATGTGACAAAATGTAAAAATTTTGTGAAAAAAATATGTAATCATACATTTATAGGTGTGTAAGGACCTACCAAGAACAACGCTTAACAGAAGAAAACAGAGGTAAGTAATATGCTGTACTATTATTTTTCAATGACTGACGCCTAAAATTATTCAAAAACGTAAGGAAAGTAAAAGCGCTAACATGTTTTATTTTGTAAAAAATGTAGATTTAATACACATGAACAAAATGGAAGCTGTACCTGCAAAATATTTCAAAAAGTTGTAAAATAATTAAGAGATTAAAACAGTTTTACTTTTGCTTACAGAGTATACCAACGGTTACTATAAAAATCCCAAAAAGTTCTAAATTGCCAAAACCTAGGGCGTAAATACCGTAAAGGGCTCAGGAATAGACGAAGTATACAGATACTAAGGTAAGATATTGTTATTTTGCGTTAAGTATGTCTAGTTTTTTAACAAATACCGTAAATGTGCCTGGCTTTTAACAAGCATGTAAATAAAATGCCTACGCAGCTTTTTTTTTGCAAAATGCCCAATATGCAGATGTCCCAAATGCCTAATGAACATACGCAACAAAGCCATTGTATTTGTTGAATAAACAATTTTGTGTATCAAAAATTCTTAAATGTAACATAAAGAATACATGAGTACCTAGAAAAATATTACACAGTACAAGCATTGTACAAATTATGTAAACTTATAATTTTAGATGAGAAGCCGAGACAACACATGAAACATCAGTGCCATCTGTAATTAATATTTGGAAATCAACAACAACAATTGACAACGTTAGACGCTGACTAAGTACGGGTAAGCAAATGTTTCTAAATTTTCTGCTTTAAAAAAAAGAATATAAAAAATGTGTAAAATTTTATTGTTTTTATTTATAAGCAATTGCGGTTTAAGTAACAGATGTCATAAGTTTGGACAATATGCGGACAAAATAATAAATTTATCGTTTTCACCGGTTAGATAATTTCCTGTTGTTTGTTTGAGAATTGTCGATTTTCTAATAGTATCAATTTATTGTACATAATAATTAAATGAAATATCATAAATGTTTAGTGCTTGTTTTTACATTAAGAGAAAAGGGAGATGATAAATAATAGACAAAAACATATTGATTTTTAACAGATGTGTTTGTTATTTATTCAGAGCAAAATACAATATTTCATTAATTAAAAGCATGTCCTATGAGCTATTATTTAAAAATTTTCACCTCTTTCCATGGCCTACCCAGGAGGCAATACGTCAACATTATATGACATATTCGTGGATATATCAAAGAATATTGAAGTATTGGAGATGCTTACGGCCTCGTTAAGATTCCCCGCCATATGTCTCAATATGCAGAGCATAGAAAGACATAAGACAGGCCTACGGTATTTGGGCCCATCCATGCTTTGCTTATGTAGAAATCACGTATAAGTAGTGTAAGGCCCAGTAAATATCTTTTAGTGATCTGTGCAGAGTATCTTTTGGGTATCAGGCAGCTAACGAACACATAGCTCCAGAGTTAACCAGATCGTTTCATTAAGTAGCCAGTGACTCATAGCAGATATCTTTTGGTGATTTATCTGAGCATCTTTTAAGATTTTTTATTATATAGAGGTGTGGTCAGGGCTTAGTTCAAGGTAAGGCTCAGTAAATATCTTTTAATGATCTGTGCAGAGTATCTTTTGGGTATCAGGCAGCTAACGAACACATAGCTCCGGAGTTAACCAGATCGTTTCATTAAGTAGCCAGTGACTCATAACAGATATCTTTTTGTGATTTATCTGAGTATCTTTTAAGATTTTTATTATACCCAGGTTTGTTCAGACCTTAGTTCAATGGCTACTACTTTGGGGTAATCTACCACTGACTAAATAGTACTGACTCTTGTTTTGGGAAGGTTATCAGGGATTAAAGCTAAAAGGATTTTTACACTTAAATATGTAGATATTCTTCGTAAACAAAGCGTGGATAATGTCAAAATATAACCTATGCAAAAGTACAGTAGCTCTTAAATATTTTTTAAAAACGGTAGATAGCATTTTTTAACATTGAAAATAAGATAACATTCTGAAATTTTTAATATTACCGATGTTTTTAAATTGAATGATAATTTTCAAAACAAATCATTTTACATAAAAAGTAATTAGCGAGGCATTTTTAAGATTTGAATGTCGAATTTCGTATCTTTAAGCTGTATGTAAGCATTAGAACTGGTTACATTTTCAATTTGTTCTAGTAACTTGGTCATATTGACATCTGCACTAGTTGATGTCGAAATAGGATGATTGAAATTGTCATTTAAAGCCACAATACGGATTCTCTCACCCTTTTTGTAACCAATTTGTTTTTTTATATCGTTAAGAGCAGAATCTAATTTATTTTTCAAAGTATCTTGATTAAGCGCGCCACCTACATAGTTTTCACAGCACAGTTGGAAAGTGCACTGATGAGCATTGAATTTTTTAATTTCTCGCTGATTTATAATATTTACAGACCACATTTTGATACGTGTGTACTCTACGAGTGTTCAACTGTGAATGAAGAGATTTTGACATGTGACACACTATTAACAGCAATCTAAGAGGCCTTGTAGCCTAGAGGCAGGGTATCCATAAAGTCATCATTTTGTACAATCTTTCGGTTCTTGTAATCCATCTTAAATGTCTTCGACACCCTCTTTCTCGTTACAATGTCTTTAGTGTGGACATCGCGGCATATTTGGTCATATGTGAGCTTGATTTGTTTGGTGGGGTCGTGTATGAGATCGTTCATCGTTGAGGCATTGAGGACTAAACTGTTCTCGTAGTTTAAAGTAAAGCCTTTGATTTTAGTCACTTCTTTACCCTTATAGGTTTTATAGTAATAACTTTTTGGACCAGTTGCCTGCCATTCTACAATATAATCATCTGCCCCAAGCTCATCGCTCCAATCACCTAACATTTCACCTGTTTCGACAGTGTTTAGGCCATCATCAATATAAACAATGGAGTCTGTGTCGAAATAAGTTACAGCCTCTCCTAGCCTATCAATCATCTCGTACAGTCTTAGACGAGCGTTACTGGTCGTAAATAATGCCACAAAAATATTCGTAGATGTTGGGTCTTCCACAAACACGTCTTTAAAATCGTAAGAGACTTGTGCTATATTATCATTAATAAATGTGACGTTTGTTAAATTTATTTTATCGTTTATCAAAACTTCGTACCATCTTTTAACGTCCACAACATACTCTGTCTGTTTCATATTCATTCTTTGGCCAAATTTACCCCATAGACTATTTAGGCATATTTTAGCGACTGCTCGTTTACCGGGATTTGGTGTTATTTTCTCTAAGTCTAAGTCTATATCCATCTGCTCTTTTACAGCCCGAGCGTACTCTTCATTTGTGGCATACGTATGTGGACTAGTTTCTAATTTGATCTTCATAAAATCTTTGACATATCCCTTGAACAAATCCTTCGATGTTTGCTCAAAATGCCACACCTCGTGAATTTTTATTATTTTGTACCCTTTTTCTAAGGCCTTATTAATTTCTAGAGTTGTCCATGTACCCATCAGCATTGTTTCCGAGTCATCATGATCACAATTTTCGCAATCTTCCAAGACGCATTGATTACACAACGGAAGCATTAATTTGTCAGTTTTGACAGGTAATACAGGATGGTATAAATCAGTAGGTGGTAGTATTTGACAATGTACTAGACCAAACCAATTAGGATCGTATACTTCAGGTGCATGTATTTTTGTAGGGTGGCCAACTGAATATTTTTGGCGAGACGTCTTTGTATGAGTAAGTATTAAACGTGTTGCAATATGTATAATATAATGTGGCTTTTGTTTCAGGCTTGATGGTTTAGACAGTAACGAAGAGGAGGAGGAGGATCAAACAACAACGCCACCACCCCCCAAAAAAAAAAACGTAAAAATTAAAGAATAATTTTAAATAAAAATTTTAAAAATTTCATGTTTTTATTATTTTACACTTTTACAGTAAAACATACATATAATAGAACCATTAAATCATTAGAGACATTATAGCATTGTTGACAGTAGGCGTGAAAACAATGTACACAGTGCCAAAGGTAAAATAACCATCTTTTATAAACACTTCCTCCGTTTCACCCTCGTTCACATATAAGTTCTCAACGTAAAACACTTGTCCATCTATAGAAAACTGTAATTGAACCAAGTCGCCCTCACCATAATTATTGCCTAGCCATATCTCACCACTGTAGACGAAATTATTTATTGCGAACGTAATAAACACAAAGTCAAGATCTTGTGTGAATTGAATCAGATTTATGGTAACGAATTGAAAATTTTCAGATAAAATGTTAATTTGAACAAGAAACTCGCACTCAGCCATGTTCAAGCAACCAATAAAGATAAAATAATATCAAAGACTGTTACATTTTCAGGTCGAAATTCGAAATTTATATCTTTGTGTAGAAACAAACAAGAAACCACAGTCATTTTGTAAAGGATATCAGATAAGAATGGTATTGTTTAAAAGAAAAATCATAAAAGAGAATCAAATAAAGTGTTAATAGGTCAATGTCTATATACTAACAGATGGGTGCAGACTTACACAGAGACACACAGAGTGTAACAGAGGTTTGCAGAACATAGCAGGCGCCATCAGTGACACGCTAACAGTTCAGATGCCATCAGCGACATGCAATCAGAGGGTAGAAGAGGGTACCAGAGCATAACAGATGATAGCAGAGGGTAGCAGAGACACACACAGAGGGTACCAGAGCATAGCAGACGCCATCAGTGACAAGTTAACAGTGCAGACGCCAACAGTGACATGCTAGCAGAGGATAGCAGAGAGAAAGTGAAAAGAAGGATTAATAAATAGTTGAATAACATCACGCCATACATTGAAGACGGCCTGCCTCAAATAGGTATTACGTAAAGTAAGCTTCGAGTTAGTGTCATGTTTCTACGACATCCTACGACATTCAGTCGTAGGATGTTGAACAGAGAACAACGTATTAAGCAGCTTGCTAAAATTATTGGAACAAAGTACAAAGCTCTCAAAAGAATGCAGAGTGATCAACAAGAACATCTCGAAACAATTTTAACAACTGAACCTCTTACAGAAATAAACAATTATCTGAAAACTACACATCAATTGGATAAGCATGAAGACACTAGCGACAATTATCAGAGAACTGTACATCAATCGGAGAAGCATGAAGACACTAGCGAACATCAAAACAATACACAGCAGAAGGATGAAGAGAGATCCGAACACCTTCAAAAATATTGGCATCATTCGACAGATATCGACCGAAGTTATGGGCCACAGTATGTTTGGACAACTAATAAATGGGTAATGGGCGATAAGGAGATAAAATTTACTCCTAAACATATATGGGTTAACAATAATCAGTATAAAGCTACTAATGGATTATATAATTTAATATTTTACAAGAAACCACAAGACTTTACGCCAAACGATTGCATTAACTATAAAAAAATATTAGAAGTCACAGGTATTCATCGAGATTCCCGAGGATATTTGAGACATTAAGCGTTCCCAGAAAAATTCAAGAAAATTATCAAACCCATGTATGTTGAGAAAGAAAGAAGAAGAAGAAAACCCTCGTCAAGACATTGTTTATCAACTAAAAACATGGGACGGGTAACGAAAAGTTCAAATAAAAACATTGAAGGGAAAACAACAAAGCAGTATTTGGAAAGCAGCAAAGCCGAAAACGAGTCAAAAACAAATCAGAGACCAAGTTCTGAAAGGGAACAGCTGTACGAGGAATTGAACAAAATATGGACCCTCTATAACGAAAATAACGATCCAAATATACTTGTAGAAAGCCTCAAAATTCTTTCGAAAAGCGATGCTCTAAATGGAAAAGAAGCAGAAGAAATAATAAGTGAATTGCGCTATCTAGAGCTTATTCATTAATTGTCTCCACCTAGCGATTACTAAGGAAACGGAATACTTCAGAATTCATCATCTCACTAACCGACGCCTTCCTTCAAGAATAACATGTAATATGTATTAATTTAACAAATAAAATAATATTGGGATTTAACATGCCTTTTTATTATCTAACAATTCACCGCTACGCATCATTATCTAAAAAATTGATGACATCATCTATCTTAATCGTTTTGGCATACCTTGATAAAAACAACAAGACAACACCTTAGATGTGTATGTTTTGCACACGGCACTATCTATGTCTAAAAGTAGCGATGACGTAATCCTCATTCGGTAGGCAAGATCTTGTTAATTTTGCCAAAATAGCCTAGCCAAAGTGCTACGAGTTCTCCCGAAGCGGGACAACGTCCTAAATTTTAATATCATTTTCTGAAAAAATGATCGCCGTTTTTCGAAAAATAGATTTTGTTTTGTTCTAATAATTAATTATAAAGGTACCTGCTTTTATTATTTTGAATAAACTCACTTCAATTTGTTATATCACATTATGATAATAGCTAGCCGCAACTCGAAAATACAGATAATTTACAACAGGGATTTCGTAAAATGACTAATTGATATGTTTTAAGTACTTTATACAGCTGTTTTTATGTAAAATTGAAAATAAATACCCCTGATTTTTCTCAAACAGCATTACCCTTTTCCTCATCATAGAGTGTCACGTGACCTAGGGTGAAAACGTATAAAAGGCGCAAAACAAGATTTACTCTCATTTCTTATCAGGCAGTCGTACTGATAAGACGTGCTTTCTCATATCAGCTCTTGCTCTTATCATCCTTTACAGTAAGTGTGCAAATTTTTTTGAATATTTGAAAAATAGATATTACATTTTGAATTTTTAGTTTTTTTTGAAAAATTTGTAAAGTTTTTTGATTTTTTTAAGTTTCTAATTTTTGATAATTTTCGAAATGGTTCAAAATTGGTCATTAAAGTTTTTGATGCGTAGGTTCATAACAACATTTTGTGCGTACCTACATAGTTTTCGACTCTCTGCGACAGGGGGTTCTCCTAGCCACGGCGAAGAGAACTTGAAAGCTCTGTTGGAGGATGCTATGGCTGATGCAAAGAAGCAAAGCGGATACAAAAAGCGGACAATTTCAATCACCCCATTTCGACAACAACTACTGCAGATACCAATATGGACAGTTTATTACAGCATCTTGAAAACATATTGACGTCTAACGACACTGTTCTTTTGGCTGACACGAAATTCGATATTCAAATTTTCAAGATGCCTAGGGGTAGCGGTCGTCGTAGAATGATAAATTTGTCAGAGGACCGTCGCACTAAAAAAAGCATTACTCAAATTAAAAACAATGACACCTTATGCGGGGCTCGAGCAGTTATAGTGGGCTTAACATACGTCACAAACGAGATTTTGGGTCACAAATCGATCAAAAGTGATGTTCATAACATACGTATAGGTCAAAAATTACAGACTGTTTTGGCAGAAAAGCTTTGCAATCTGTTGGGTGGTTGTTACATCGAAGTGGTTACCGTTTTTATATAGATAAATTTTGTTTGTTTGTTCGGGGCCTTCGTATATGATTGTGTTGAAATTTTCAGCGCAAATTATCTTTATTTGTACATCCAGTAGTTCTTCGACCTGTTTAAAATCGGTCAGCGTGAAACCTTCGATATAACAACCACCCAACAGATTGCAAAGCTTTTCTGCCAAAACAGTCTGTAATTTTCGACCTATACGTATGTTATGAATATCACTTTTGATCAATTTGTGACCCAAAATCTCGTTTGTGACGTATGTTAAGCCCACTATAACTGCTCGAGCCCCGCATAAGGTGTCATTGTTTTTAATTTGAGTAATGCTTTTTTTAGAGCGACGGTCCTCTGACAAATTTATCATTCTACGACGACCGCTACCCCTAGACATCTTGAAAA
The DNA here is from genome assembly GCF_040954645.1 of Diabrotica undecimpunctata. Classification (NCBI taxonomy): domain Eukaryota; kingdom Metazoa; phylum Arthropoda; class Insecta; order Coleoptera; family Chrysomelidae; genus Diabrotica; species Diabrotica undecimpunctata. The sequence continues at coordinate 93,223,396 of NC_092803.1, read as the reverse complement.
TTTGAATATCGAAGTTCGTGTCAGCCAAAAGAACAGTGTCGTTAGACGTCAATATGTTTTCAAGATGCTGTAATAAACTGTCCATATTGGTATCTGCTTTGCATCAGCCATAGCATCCTCCAACAGAGCTTTCAAGTTCTCTTCGCCGTGGCTAGGAGAACCCCCTGTCGCAGAGAGTCGAAAACTATGTAGATACGCACAAAATGTTGTTATGAACCTACGCATCAAAAACTTTAATGACCAATTTTGAACCATTTCGAAAATTATCAAAAATTAGAAACTTAAAAAAATCAAAAAACTTTACAAATTTTTCAAAAAAAACTAAAAATTCAAAATGTAATATCTATTTTTCAAATATTCAAAAAAAATTGCACACTTACTGTAAAGGATGATAAGAGCAAGAGCTGATATGAGAAAGCACGTCTTATCAGTACGACTGCCTGATAAGAAATGAGAGTAAATCTTGTTTTGCGCCTTTTATACGTTTTCACCCTAGGTCACGTGACACTCTATGATGAGGAAAAGGGTAATGCTGTTTGAGAAAAATCAGGGGTGTTTATTTTCAATTTTACATAAAAACAGCTGTATAAAGTACTTAAAACATATCAATTAGTCATTTTACGAAATCCCTGTTGTAAATTATCTGTTTTTTCGAGTTGCGGCTAGCTATTATCATAATGTGATATAACAAATTGAAGTGAGTTTATTCAAAATAATAAAAGCAGGTACCTTTATAATTAATTATTAGAACAAAACAAAATCTATTTTTCGAAAAACGGCGATCATTTTTTCAGAAAATGATACTAAAATTTAGGACGTTGTCCCGCTTCGGGAGAACTCGTAGCACTTTGGCTAGGCTATTTTTGCAAAATTAACAAGATCTTGCCTACCGAATGAGGATTACGTCATCGCTACTTTTAGACATAAATAGTGCCGTGTGCAAAACATACACATCTAAGGTGTTGTCTTGTTGTTTTTATCAAGGTATGCCAAAACGATTAAGATAGATGATGTCATCAATATTTTTAGATAATGATGCGTAGCGGTGAATTGTTAGATAATAAAAAGGCATGTTAAATCCCAATATTATTTTATTTGTTAAATTAATACATATTACATGTTATTCTTGAAGGAAGGCGTCGGTTAGTGAGATGATGAATTCTGAAGTATTCCGTTTCCTTAGTAATCGCTAGGTGGAGACAATTAATGAATAAGCTCTAGATAGCGCAATTCACTTATTATTTCTTCTGCTTCTTTTCCATTTAGAGCATCGCTTTTCGAAAGAATTTTGAGGCCTTCTACAAGTGTATTTGGATCGTTATTTTCGTTATAGAGGGTCCATATTTTGTTCAATTCCTCGTACAGCTGTCCCCTTTCAGAACTTGGTCTCTGATTTGTTTTTGACTCGTTTTCGGCTTTGCTGCTTTCCAAATACTGCTTTGTTGTTTTCCCTTCAATGTTTTTATTTGAACTTTTCGTTACCCGTCCCATGTTTTTAGTTGATAAACAATGTCTTGACGAGGGTTTTCTTCTTCTTCTTTCTTTCTCAACATACATGGGTTTGATAATTTTCTTGAATTTTTTTGGGAACGCTTGATGTCTCAAATATCCTCGGGAATCTCGATGAATACCTGTGACTTCTAATATTTTTTTATAGTTAATGCAATCGTTTGGCGTAAAGTCTTGTGGTTTCTTGTAAAATATTAAATTATATAATCCATTAGTAGCTTTATACTGATTATTGTTAACCCATATATGTTTAGGAGTAAATTTTATCTCCTTATCGCCCATTACCCATTTATTAGTTGTCCAAACATACTGTGGCCCATAACTTCGGTCGATATCTGTCGAATGATGCCAATATTTTTGAAGGTGTTCGGATCTCTCTTCATCCTTCTGCTGTGTATTGTTTTGATGTTCGCTAGTGTCTTCATGCTTCTCCGATTGATGTACAGTTTTCTGATAATTGTCGCTAGTGTCTTCATGCTTATCCAATTGATGTGTAGTTTTCAGATAATTGTTTATTTCTGTAAGAGGTTCAGTTGTTAAAATTGTTTCGAGATGTTCTTGTTGATCACTCTGCATTCTTTTGAGAGCTTTGTACTTTGTTCCAATAATTTTAGCAAGCTGCTTAATACGTTGTTCTCTGTTCAACATCCTACGACTGAATGTCGTAGGATGTCGTAGAAACATGACACTAACTCGAAGCTTACTTTACGTAATACCTATTTGAGGCAGGCCGTTTCATTTATACGATCTTCAATGTATGGCGTGATGTTATTCCACTATTTATTAATCCTTCTTTTCACTTTCTCTCTGCTATCCTCTGGTAGCATGTCACTGTTGGCGTCTGCACTGTTAACTTGTCACTGATGGCGTCTGCTATGCTCTGGTACCCTCTGTGTATCTCTGCTACCCTCTGCTATCATCTGTTATGCTCTGGTACCCTCTTCTACCCTCTGCTTGCATGTCGCTGATGGCGTCTGAACTGTTAGCGTGTCACTGATGGTGCCTGCTATGTTCTGCAAACCTCTGTTACACTCTGTGTGTCTCTGTGTAAGTCTGCACCCATCTGTTAGTATATAGACATTGACCTATTAACACTTTATTTGATTCTCTTTTATGATTTTTCTTTTAAACAATACCATTCTTATCTGATATCCTTTACAAAATGACTGTGGTTTCTTGTTTGTTTCTACACAAAGATATAAATTTCGAATTTCGACCTGAAAATGTAACAGTCTTTGATATTATTTTATCTTTATTGGTTGCTTGAACATGGCTGAGTGCGAGTTTCTTGTTCAAATTAACATTTTATCTGAAAATTTTCAATTCGTTACCATAAATCTGATTCAATTCACACAAGATCTTGACTTTGTGTTTATTACGTTCGCAATAAATAATTTCGTCTACAGTGGTGAGATATGGCTAGGCAATAATTATGGTGAGGGCGACTTGGTTCAATTACAGTTTTCTATAGATGGACAAGTGTTTTACGTTGAGAACTTATATGTGAACGAGGGTGAAACGGAGGAAGTGTTTATAAAAGATGGTTATTTTACCTTTGGCACTGTGTACATTGTTTTCACGCCTACTGTCAACAATGCTATAATGTCTCTAATGATTTAATGGTTCTATTATATGTATGTTTTACTGTAAAAGTGTAAAATAATAAAAACATGAAATTTTTAAAATTTTTATTTAAAATTATTCTTTAATTTTTACGTCTTTTTTTTTGGGGGGGGGTGGTGGCGTTGTTGTTTGATCCTCCTCCTCCTCTTCGTTACTGTCTAAACCATCAAGCCTGAAACAAAAGCCACATTATATTATACATATTGCAACACGTTTAATACTTACTCATACAAAGACGTCTCGCCAAAAATATCCAGTTGGCCACCCTACAAAAATACATGCACCTGAAGTATACGATCCTAATTGGTTTGGTCTAGTATATTGTCAAATACTACCACCTACTGATTTATACCATCCTGTATTACCTGTCAAAACTGACAAATTAATGCTTCCGTTGTGTAATCAATGCGTCTTGGAAGATTGCGAAAATTGTGATCATGATGACTCGGAAACAATGCTGATGGACAACTCTAGAAATTAATAAGGCCTTAGAAAAAGGGTACAAAATAATAAAAATTCACGAGGTGTGGCATTTTAAGCAAACATCGAAGGATTTGTTCAAGGGATATGTCAAAGATTTTATGAAGATCAAATTAGAAACTAGTCCACATACGTATGCCACAAATGAAGAGTACGCTCGGGCTGTAAAAGAGCAGATGGATATAGACTTAGACTTAGAGAAAATAACACCAAATCCCGGTAAACGAGCAGTCGCTAAAATATGCCTAAATAGTCTATGGGGTAAATTTGGCCAAAGAATGAATATGAAACAGACAGAGTATGTTGTGGACGTTAAAAGATGGTACGAAGTTTTGATGAACGATAAAATAAATTTAACAAACGTCACATTTATTAATGATAATATAGCACAAGTCTCTTATGATTTTAAAGACGTGTTTGTGGAAGACCCAACATCTACGAATATTTTTGTGGCATTATTTACGACCAGTAACGCTCGTCTAAGACTGTACGAGATGATTGATAGGCTAGGAGAGGCTGTAACTTATTTCGACACAGACTCCATTGTTTATATTGATGATGGCCTAAACACTGTCGAAACAGGTGAAATGTTAGGTGATTGGAGCGATGAGCTTGGGGCAGATGATTATATTGTAGAATGGCAGGCAACTGGTCCAAAAAGTTATTACTATAAAACCTATAAGGGTAAAGAAGTGACTAAAATCAAAGGCTTTACTTTAAACTACGAGAACAGTTTAGTCCTCAATGCCTCAACGATGAACGATCTCATACACGACCCCACCAAACAAATCAAGCTCACATATGACCAAATATGCCGCGATGTCCACACTAAAGACATTGTAACGAGAAAGAGGGTGTCGAAGACATTTAAGATGGATTACAAGAAGCGAAAGATTGTACAAAATGATGACTTTATGGATACCCTGCCTCTAGGCTACAAGGCCTCTTAGATTGCTGTTAATAGTGTGTCACATGTCAAAATCTCTTCATTCACAGTTGAACACTCGTAGAGTACACACGTATCAAAATGTGGTCTGTAAATATTATAAATCAGCGAGAAATTAAAAAATTCAATGCTCATCAGTGCACTTTCCAACTGTGCTGTGAAAACTATGTAGGTGGCGCGCTTAATCAAGATACTTTGAAAAATAAATTAGATTCTGCTCTTAACGATATAAAAAAACAAATTGGTTACAAAAAGGGTGACAGAATCCGTATTGTGGCTTTAAATGACAATTTCAATCATCCTATTTCGACATCAACTAGTGCAGATGTCAATATGACCAAGTTACTAGAACAAATTGAAAATGTAACCAGTTCTAATGCTTACATACAGCTTAAAGATACGAAATTCGACATTCAAATCTTAAAAATGCCTCGCTAATTACTTTTTATGTAAAATGATTTGTTTTGAAAATTATCATTCAATTTAAAAAAATCGGTAATATTAAAAATTTCAGAATGTTATCTTATTTTCAATGTTAAAAAATGCTATCTACCGTTTTTAAAAAATATTTAAGAGCTACTGTACTTTTGCATAGGTTATATTTTGACATTATCCACGCTTTGTTTACGAAGAATATCTACATATTTAAGTGTAAAAATCCTTTTAGCTTTAATCCCTGATAACCTTCCCAAAACAAGAGTCAGTACTATTTAGTCAGTGGTAGACTACCCCAAAGTAGTAGCCATTGAACTAAGGTCTGAACAAACCTCGGTATAATAAAAATCCTAAAAGATACTCAGATAAATCACAAAAAGATATCTGTTATGAGTCACTGGCTACTTAATGAAACGATCTGGTTAACTCCGGAGCTATGTGTTCGTTAGCTGCCTGATACCCAAAAGATACTCTGCACAGATCACTTAAAGATATTTACTGAGCCTTACCTTGAACTAAGCCCTGACCACACCTCTATATAATAAAAAATCTTAAAAGATGCTCAGATAAATCACCAAAAGATATCTGCTATGAGTCACTGGCTACTTAATGAAACGATCTGGTTAACTCTGGAGCTATGTATTCGTTAGCTGCCTGATACCCAAAAGATACTCTGCACAGATCACTAAAAGATATTTACTGGGCCTTACACTACTTATATGTGATTTCTACATAAGCAAAGCATGGATGGGCCCAAATACCGTAGGCCTGTCTTATGTCTTTCTATGCTCTGTATATTGAGACATATGGCGGGGAATCTTAACGAGGCCGTAAGCATCTCCAATACTTCAATATTCTTTGATATATCCACTAATATGTCATATAATGTTGACGTATTGCCTCCTGGGTAGGCCATGGAAAGAGGTGAAAATTTTTAAATAATAGCTCATAGGACATGCTTTTAATTAATGAAATATTGTATTTTTCTCTGAATAAATAACAAACACATCTGTTAAAAATCAATATATTTTTGTCTATTATTTATCATCTCCCTTTACTCTTAATGTAAAAACAAGCACTAAACATTTGTGATATTTCATTTAATTATTATGTACAATAAATTGATACTATTAGAAGATCGACAATTCTCAAACAAACAACAGGAAATTATCTAACCGGTGAAAACGATAAATTTATTATTTTGTCCGCATATTGTCCAAACTTATGACGTCTGTTACTTAAACCGCAATTGCTTATAAATAAAAACAATAAAATTTTACACATTTTTTATATTCCTTTCTTTAAAGCAGAAAATTTAGAAACATTTGCTTACCCGTACTTAGTCAGCGTCTAACGTTGTCAATTGTTGTTGTTGATTTCCAAATATTAATTACAGAGGGCACTGATGTTTCATGTGTTGTCTCGGCTTCTCATCTAAAATTATAAGTTTACATAATTTGTACAATGCTTGTACTGTGTAATATTTTTCTAGGTACTCATGTATTCTTTATGTTACATTTAAGAATTTTTGATACACAAAATTGTTTATTCAACAAATACAATGGCTTTGTTGCGTATGTTCATTAGGCATTTGGGACATCTGCATATTGGGCATTTTGCAAAAAAAAGCTGCGTAGGCATTTTATTTACATGCTTGTTAAAATCCAGGCACATTTACGGTATTTGTTAAAAAACTAGACATACTTAACGCAAAATAACAATATCTTACCTTAGTATCTGTATACTTCGTCTATTCCTGAGCCCTTTACGGTATTTACGCCCTAGGTTTTGGCAATTTAGAACTTTTTGGGATTTTTATAGTAACCGTTGGTATACTCTGTAAGCAAAAGTAAAACTGTTTTAATCTCTTAATTATTTTACCACGTTTTGAAATATTTTGCCGGTACAGCTTCCATTTTGTTCATGTGTATTAAATCTACATTTTTTACAAAATAAAACATGTTAGCGCTTTTACTTTCCTTACGTTTTTGAATAATTTTAGGCGTCAGTCATTGAAAAATAATAGTACAGCATATTACTTACCTCTGTTTTCTTCTGTTATGCGTTGTTCTTGGTAGGTCCTTACACACCTATAAATGTATATTTACATATTTTTTTCACAAAATTTTTACATTTTGTCACATTTTTCTGATTTATACACTATACTCCATAACACGCACATTTCTTTGAAAAATAATATTTAAAATTAAACCATGAATTCTTCGCTGTTGTTCTACAACTAGCGATAGATAACAGTTTGCGGTTTTGTCGATATCACAGCCTGCTTTCAACTTTATCAATTTCACGTGTTTTTTCTGCTTTTCATAAATAAAAGTATTGCATTCCGAATATTGGGATATGAACTATTTGTTTATATTACGCTTACAATACCACAGAACTTTTGCTGTTTTCTGTAACACTGATATTTAACCTAATCTTTACTAATTTGTAAATAATCGAATTAGATACTCCATTCAAAACATAATTCTTTACAACTAAAAACTGTTTTTGTTAAAACTAGTTTCTCTTTATCGTACTTTGAGTTTGCGGCGTTTCATATTTAACACACAAGTTTAAAAATATAATTGCAATATTCATATCGTCAAACTATTCGCTTTTGCATTATCCTCTGCGGTTTGTATACGGGTTGCTTCGTCATGACCATCTTTGATAAATACTTTTTTTTATACCTATTGAAGCCTACATAATTCAAATAACCGATTGGCCTAGTAGTCTGGGCGTCTAGTCACGAACGTATGGGTCGCGGGTTCGAGTCCTACACATGGTAGAATTTTTTATTTATTTAGTAAATAATACTTTGATTAAAAACTGCCGAGTTTGCGGTCGGAATCTGGGGAAATTTGAGATACGGGGCTGAGGAAATTTGCCCTATTCTCCATAAGGCCGGAACAGTTTTTTCCTATATCTGGGGACAAAAAGTGGACTTAAGTGGGACCCTTTCTACTACCATTTACTCAATTATCTACTATTAATGAATGTAATCTAGTAATTCCGGATTTAAAGAAAGCATCTGCTATATTCACAACTAAAATTAAAGAGCCATCTGCTTTATTTCTACAATTTTCAACTTTTAATAAATTACATTGAGTAACTAGCTATCTTCTTCGATTTATTTCAAATAGCCGCAAAGCTTCAGAGCAGCGAGTATTTGGATGTTTAACAGTTTCAGAATTAAATTGTGCTCATATACTATTATTAAAATTGGCACAATTAGATTCATTCCATGAAGAATTTTCCTTGTTAAAATTACACACCTATTTACCTTCTAAGCACAAGTTTAGCAGTTTTGCTCCATTTCTAAATAAAGACAATTTAATACGAGTTGGTGGAAGATTACGATTTACATCCTTAGAATCTAATAAAAAACATCCTGTTTTGTTGTCGTCAAAACATCCATTGACAAAACTTATCTTTGCACATAAACACTCAGTATTACTTCCTCCAGGGCCTAACTTATTACTTTCAGCTATAAGACAATTTTATTGGCCTGTTGGAGGACGAAATTTAGCATGTTTTAAATTTAACCCATCATTTGCTTCTTATCCAATGTCAAGTTTACCTGACAATAGAGTAACGCCATCTCTACCCTTTCAGTATACTGGTATTGATTATGCTGGACCATTCTCACTGAAGGACAAAAATGGTAGAGGATGTAAACTATTAAAATGTTATATCTGTGTTTTTGTCTGCTTTTGCACAAAAGCTATTCATTTAGAGCTAGTATCTTATTTAACAACAGATAGTTTTCTATCTTGTCTTAGGAGATTTATTTCACGTAGAGGAGTACCATTAGATATTTATTCTGATAATGGAAGTACTTTCATAGGGGCTAGAAATGAGTTAAATGAATTAGGTCAATTTTTGTATGCTAATCAAACTCAAATAAGCAACTATTCTTCTCATAAAAACATTAGGTGGTATTTTATACCTCCTTATACACCTAACTTTGGAGGTCTTTGGGAGGCTGCAGTAAAAAGCACAAAGCACCACCTAAAACGCATTATGTTAAATAAACAATTTATTTATGAAGATTTCAATTCTCTAATTGTTCAAATTGAGGGTATCCTAAACTCACGCCCACTGTATGCCCTATCTAATGATCCCAATGATATTGAACCTATTACTCCTTCCCATTTTCTTATTGGTCGACCTATAACTACACTTCCTGATCCTGACCTATCAGAAGTTCCATTGAATCGATTAACTAAACCACAAGAGCTTCAGCGTATGTACCAGCAGTTTTGGACGAGATTTAAGCAGGAGTATATTTCCCAACTACATGTACAATATAAATGGAAGGATCCACCCACATCAGTCAAAGTTGGAACATTAGTTTTAATTAAAAATGATCAGCAGCCGCCATGTAAATGGCCTATGGGGCGAATTCTTCAATTAATTCCAGGAAAGGACGGCATCTCCAGAGTAGCAGAAGTGAAAACCGCCACTCGTGTAGTGACCCGTTCTGTTAGACATTTGTGTCCACTACCATTGGAAAATGAGACACTATAGTAGTGACATTGACATTAGTGTATTAGTTTTATAAATTGGTTTAACTTTGAAGATTCTCTTCAAAGGGGGGAATTTATGTTCAATTTAATATTTTATTATATTATATTAATATTTTATGTCTGGCAACAATGTATTAAAAGTTTGCCTGTCATTTTTATGTCAACTGTCGGAAGACATATCTCCTCCATATTTGTTCTTTTATAAGCACCCTATACCCCTTTTAAGCACCCTTTTTTTTCCACCCTAATTTCCAATAGAAACAATTCAAATTTAATCATCACATATACTTCATAAAATGCCCACGGTAGATACAAGGACCTCTTTTAATCTACTTGTTATCTCCTTCTTCAAACTATTCACTTTTTTTCGTTACGCCGGTATCCAAACTCACGAACCACACCCTACTTTGAGACAAAACGACTGTTTTTCTTTCGATTACCAAAATATGACTAACTTCTCCTGTCTCATGATCGACTCCCAAATTCCCATTTAAAAACGACTGTCCAATCAAAAAGCTCAAATTGTGTTTATAGTTTGTCTCAAAATATATCGTTTTGACTTTCCCGTCCTTAAAGGATTAGTGGTATTATCGCCATTATTAATAGACAAATACGTTTTAAATTTCTACCTGACCGCTCAGGGTTGAATCAGGTACGGCTAATGTAATCAGTCATTAAAAATCTCTACTTGCTACTGTGTGTATAGTATATTAGTGAAGATTGTTCGTAACAAATATGTTTCGTCCACGGAAAAATAATCGCTCGAGATCTACCAAACATAATCAAAAGCATTTGTCATTCGACGCAAAAAAATAGTTAAAAATGTGTGTCATACTTTAATAGATAGGGGCCTAATCAAACAGAATGTTGTGAAAAGAACATATTTACTTACAAAAACGTCGATATCGTCAACAAAGGCTATTGTAAGCGAAGAACCATTGACAAGACGAAAAAAAGTAGTAATTTTTAGTCTCATTATTTGGACAGTACTCAATAAGATATTATAAGAAGAACAATAAGTTGTTCTTTACGAAAATCAGATAGTTCCTACGTTAGATAAATTAAATTGAAGTTATAGGAAGAAGAAACAAATATAGATACCACTCTCCATACAGTCCTTTCTAAAATAAGTTTTAAACACTTGAAGAACTGAGTATCTCTCTGAAATTATAGGTTAGAAAACAAATCTATCATATATCTGGATAAAACATGGTTTGATACTTATGATATAGTATGTTAAAGAAGGTCGATTTTAGTAAAAAATGTCATACGAAAGCATCTTTAAATAAAGGAAAACGCATAACAATAATTCACGCCAGTTCGAAAGATATGTGGGTTCGAAACTGTTTGTTCTTATCTGCAAAGAATATCAAAGGCCTCAGCTTAGACTATCATGAAGATACCAGTGCAGAACTTTTTGAAAATTGGTTTCAAAATTCTCTTTTGAAAAATATTCCTGAAAGTAGTGTAATCGTCATGGATAATGCAAGCTACTACAGTCTACAGCTACAAAAAGCGCCAAACAAGTACTAAAACTGAAATTTATGAGTCTTTATTAAAAAATGTTAATTATTTTAAAGCCATATATATATATATATATATATATATATATATATATATATATATATATATATACAGGGTGGTCCTTAAGTAATTGTACAAACAGAAACCGTAGATTCTGCACTTTAAAATATTACGATTTAAGCCAACTTGCTTTAATAAAATGTTGATATTAAGAAAGATACAGGGTGTTAAAGAGGAAATTTAAAATTTTATTTTTCGTTATAACTTTTACGTTTGTAAATTTTTTAGACAAAAATTTATAGTTGGATGCTTCTGAGTAGGATAAATTATAATTTTATACTTACTTTAATGTAACTAATAGAGGGCGCCACATATGCCACATGTGTGGCATAAATTTGCACTTAACTTTTTTGTTCTTTAAGTTAGCTTCATTTGTGTTAAAAAATATTAAAGATACATAATTTCTACAAAGAAAAGGTATACTTGTTAGTAACCTGAAAATTCAACCGTTTTCGACGGCATATTCTTCTTCTTCAAGTGCCGTCTCCATCAATGGAGGTTAGCGGTTATGGTGGCAAACGTTTGTCTATCTTCAGCTGTTCTTAAGAGTTCCTCAAATCCAAGTCCTGTCCAGTTTCTGATATTACGTAACCAGGACAATTTTTTTCTTCCAATTCCTCGCTTTCCGTCTATTTTGCCTTTTATTATCAACTGAGGGATGTAGTATTTCTCGTTGCGCAACAAATGCCCTAAATAACTGGTTTTTCTTCTTTTGACTGTTCTCAATAGTTCTTTTTCTAAATTGAGTCTCGCTAGTACTTCTTCATTTGTTTTTCGTGCTGTCCAAGGAATTTTTAAAATTCTACGGTACACCCACATTTCAAATGCCTCGATTCTATTCAGGCTCTTTATTTTTAAAGTCCATGTTTCGACTCCGTAGAGAAGAACAGACCAGATAAAACATTTTACAAGTTTTAATCTCAATTTAATATTTATATGTGTATCGCAGAATAGAACGCGCATCTTAAAGAAACTATCCCTAGCTTGAGCAATTCTCGCTTTAATTTCTTGTTCTGGGTCCAGCTTGCAATTAATCCAACAGCCAAGGTATTTGTATTGGTTTACCTGTTCTAAAATATTCCCATTTATTTTTATAGGTAAGGGGATATTCTGTTTTCTTTGGATCACCATTACTTTTGTTTTTTTTTCGTTGATCTTCATTCCAAACTCTCGACAAGCATCCTTAAGGTGGTCTATAACCCTCTGTAAGTTTGTGTCTGTATCAGCCAGTAGGACAGTGTCATCTGCATATCTTATGCTAGATATTGGTTCTCCATTAATTTTTATTCCTGTGGAAAGGTTTTCCAAGGCTTGCTTGAATAGTAGTTCCGAATAAAGATTGAACAGCATAGGGGATAGTATGCATCCTTGCCTTACTCCTTCATTTATACTAATATTTCTAGATGTATGATCGTCGATCCTAATCTTGGCACTCTGCCTCCAATATAAGTTCTTAATTAATCGGAGATCTTTGCTATCCAAGTTGATCCTCTGCAAGGAATTTAACATTTTATTATGGTTTACGGGATCAAATGCCTTTTCAAAGTCTACAAAATATAGAAAGACATCCTTTTGTTGGTCGTAACACTTCTGCAGCAGTACTTGTAATGAAAACAAGGCCTCTCTGGTCCCCATTCCGGCTCTGAATCCAAATTGATCGTATCCAACTTCTTTTTCACACCTTTTGTATACCCTATTGTGAAGTATTTTTAATAGAATTTTAAGCATTTGGCTCATAAGACTTATTAATCTAAAATCTGCGCATCGCCTGGAGTTAGCTTGTTTTGGAATGGGAATAAAAATAGATTCTAACCATTCCTCTGGTATTTCCCCAGTATCGTAGATTGTACTACTACTACTAAGGATTTCCACAGTTTTCACTGTCTTCCTTCACTCAACCGTTTTCTCCAATTTTCCCTGTCATTCCAGTCTCCATCTCGCAGGGTTCTTTTCTCCATAGCCTCGTCGATTTCATCTCTGAATGACCTTCGGGGTCTTCCTCTCTTTCTTCTTCCAATCGGGCTCCATTCTGTGATTTTGTTTATCCAGCGTCCTCTGTCCGCTCTTCTGACGTGGCCGTACCAGGGTAGTCTCTTCTCCTCTATATAGTCGATTATGTCTGATTGCACTCCCATTCTCCGCTTAATCTCTGCGATTTCAATTCTGTCTCTTTTTGTAAGTCTACAGCTTCTCCTCAGGAACTCCATTTCTACTGCTCTTATTCTACCTCTATTTCTCTTGTTTATTGTCCAGTTTTCGGACCCATATGTCAGGATACTTCTTGTCAGGGTGTTATATATTCTCTTTTTTGTCTTTATCGTAATGTTCTTATCCCACAACACTGAGTTTAGTTGTCTTATACAGTTTCTTGTTTGTCTCAGTCTGTTGTTTATATCTTCTTCTGTTGTTCCCTGGTTCGATATTATGGTTCCTAAATACTTGAATTTATCTGTTCCATTTATTTGTCTTCCCTCGTCTATCTCTAGGTTTCTCATATCCTTGTTTTCTGTTGTTAGGTATTCGGTTTTCTCTAAGTTTATTTCCATTCCGTTGTTTTTATATTCTTCTTCTAGTTTTCTGAGCATAAAGCTGAGATCTTCTTCATCTTGTGCGATGACTACTTGATCGTCGGCAAAACTTAAGGTGTATAGGTATTCGTCTCTTACTGGTATGCCCATTCCTTCGCACTTTCTCCTCCATGGTTTGAGTGTCTTTTCCAAGAATATTTTAAACAGAGTAGAGGACGTAGCACAGCCTTGTAGAAGTCCTTTTGTCGTCTTAAATGGATTGTAGGCTTTATTTCCACATTTAATAGCTACTTTGTTTTCTTTGTATAGTGCTTTAACTGCTTTTATTAGTGTTTGTCGGATTCCGAGATCATTCATTGCTTCCCATAATTTGACTCTAGGTATTGAGTCATATGCTTTCTTTAGATCAACAAAGGCCAGATGGACCGGTCTACCTTTTGCCATTTTCTTCTCTATCAGTTGTTCTAATGTGTACGTATGATCTAGGCATGATTTTCCTACTGTGAACCCTGCTTGGTCTTCTCCAATTTTTCCTATTATTTCAGTTTCTAGTTTTTCTTTAATAATTTTCCCGTAAAGTCTACCTACCGACGATATTATACTAATTCCTCTGTAGTTTTCACATTTTTTCCTGTTTCCTTTCTTATGTATGGATGTGATGTATGCTTGTGTCCATTCCGCAGGTATTTCTTCTCCATTTAGTCCTCTTTCGAACATTCTATGTAGCATGCGGAATAACTTTTCCGTTCCGTTTTTAATTAGTTCGTTTGGTATTCCTCCGGGTCCTTTGGCTTTTTTGTTCTTCAATGTCTTGATTGCTCTCTTAACTTCTGCCAGGCTTATTTCTATCTGGTCGTATGCCCCATTTCCTGCATGTTCTATATTCTCTTCCTGAAATTGGGGACGGTTTTCTGTAAGTAGTTCTACGTAGTATTCTTGCCACTCGTTTTCACTAATTTTGCCGATCTGGGTTTTCTCTGTCTTATTTCGTTGAAGTGCTTTTAATATTCGCCATGATTCTGAATTTCTCGTTCCTCCGATATGTCGTTCTATCTCTGTGCATGCTTGTTCCCATCGTTCGTTCTTTTCATTTGTTACTCTTTTCTTTACCTCTCTGTTTTTCGCTCTATATAGGTCTAAGTCTTCCTGTTTTTTGGTGTTTAGGTATTTTATGTGTAGTTTTTTCTTTTCTTTTATGCATTTCAATGTGTCTTCCCTTAATTTGATATTCTGATAGGTGTTCCTTTGGTCGTCTTCTCCAAGAGCTTCTAAGGCCGCTGAAATCAGGCAGGTTTTTATGTGTTCATGCATTTCATCTAACGTGTCATATCTGAATTCTTCTAGTTTTTGGTCTAGTCTTCTTTTGTATAAATCTTTTATTGATTCTTCCTGCAATAGATGTAATTTGAGCCTCTTTTCGTTTATTGTCGTTCCCGTTGTAACAATCGATGTATGTTTTTGTTTTGTCCAGATATAGGGGAATTCCATCCATGCCACCACAAGTTTGTGATCTGTTCCACACTCTGCCCCTCTTTTCACTCTGATGTCTTTCACTTTGATGGAGCTTTTGTGGTTCATGATAATGTAGTCAATAATGGATCTTAGTTTTCTTGTCTCTTGAGTCCATGTGTATTTATGTATATTTTTGTGTTTGTAAAATCCATTCATAATTTTCAAATCATTTACTTCACATAGTTCTACCAATCTTTCTCCGTTGTCGTTAATTGTGTCTTCTCCAAATGGACCAACTGTTCTGTCATTGTCTTTTCTTCCGACTCTTCCATTTAGATCCCCCACTATTATTATTTCTTGTTTAGGTTTTCTCTTATCCATTTGTTCTTGAAGTTGTTCGACAAATCGTTCTTTCTCATTGGCTGGACTGTCTTCCGTTGGACCGTATGTTGCTAGTATTATAATTTCTCTGCCATACATCTTGATTTTCAGTTTGGCAATTCTCTCGTTTATGGGTTCCCAATCGTCTATAGATTTTTCCCATTTCTTCTTTAGTAGCATTCCAACTCCAGCTTTTGCGCGGTCTTTCTTTTCTACTCCGCTCCAACAATGGATTAGTTCCCCTATTCTTTCCGTGCCGTTTCCTTTCTTTTATGTTTCCGTTGTGATGAGGATATCGAGATTCATCTTTTCGAATTCTGATGTTACTTCACTGGCTTTTGTTCTCCAGCCCTGCACATTCCATGTGCCGATTCTTAGTTTTCTCTGTCTTTGTCTTCGTAGATTGTATTAAACAAAATTACTAACAAATCAATGTTATTACTTTCGATCAATTTAAGTATTTCAGGATAAACTTCATCAGGTCCAGGGCTTTTATTGGTCTTTAATTGTTTAATGGCATATTCCACTTCGACTTTTAGAATTGGTGGGCTTTCAGTGACATTATTTATTGTAATGTCTATTCTTTCATCTCGGAACAGCTGTTGTATAAATTTTTCCCATTCTTCTATTTTATCTTTGGTGTTATGAATTAACTCTCCGTTGTTATTTACCAGTGGGCAATGTTGTTTTTTGTGGATGAATGAAAATTCTTTCACCTTCTTGTACATATTAAAGTAATCATGTCTATGTTCTAATTCTTCTATTTCTTTACATTTTTCTTCGAGCCATTTCTCTTTTGATTCTTTTATTTTCCTTCTTATTTCTGTATTTAATCGTTTGTAATCGCTTGTGTTCTTATTTTTGTATTTCCTCCTTTCGTCTATCATCTTTAGAATAGCTGGTGTCATCCAGTCTTTTTTTGCCATTAATCGTGTATTTGGAATTTCTTCCCTTGCAGAATTGACGAGGATGGATTTTATTTGTTGCCAAGTTGTATTTATATTTTGGATATTTATTTGGGTTCGGTCTATTTCTGAGAGTTTTTCATTTAGTTTTACAGTGGTTTTATCTTTAATCTGTACATCTTTTAGTAGTTCCATATTAGGTTTGTTCTTCGGCTTTGCATTTTTTATTACTTTAATTCTTGTGCGAATATTTGCTACTACAGGGTTGTGGTCGGAATTTGCATCAGCACTAGGATATGTTTTTGTACTTGTAATGGAGTTACGAAATCGTTGGTTGATTAAAACATAATCTATTTGATTTCCTATTATTCTTTCTTTTGTGTGTAGCGGGGAAGTCCAGGTGTATAACCTGCGTTGAGGTAACTTAAACCAAGTGTTTGTTGCTATCATATTGTGTTGCTGGCAAACCTCTAATAGTCTCTCTCCTCTTTCATTTCGTTCTCCTAGTCCGTATTCTCCTACGATATTTTGGAATTTCCCTCTTCCTATTTTAGCATTAAAATCTCCTAGGACGATGTTAATATCTTCTTTCTTTGTCAATTTCATGAGCTCTTGTAGATCTTCATACCATTCTTCTAGTATGTCATCTGACTTATCTGCGGTTGGTGCATAGACCTGAATAATATTCACATTAAAAGGAGAACTCCTTATTTGCAACAGCATTGCTCTGTCAGAGAGTGGTATAAAGTTTGAAACTGCGTTACTCAATTCATCGTTTATTATTACACCTACTCCATTGAAATGTTTTGGATCATTGTTGCCTGAATAATAGAGTGTTTTGTTCATAATTTTTGTTGTTCCTGAGTTAGGCCATCTAACTTCACTCAGACCTAAAATATCTATATTCAATCTGTTCATTTCTTGGCACACGTTTGCTAGCTTTCCAGCCTCATAAAGGCTTCTGATGTTCCAGGTAGCTACTTTGACGTCATTGTTTGTTTTAGTTTTGTATTTGTTTTTGTTCCTCCCGGGGATTCTTAGCACCCCCTGAACATTTAAGTTCTGCCGGGCACTGGGGGCCATCGATTTAGTTCCATTTACCATCATAACTTTCTTGGGAAAATTAATGAGGTGGTTTCCCATTGCCTTCCTCATGTTTTCTGTCGGGGTTTTCTCCTTTATCCGGAGTGTTCCAGTTTTAAGGCGCCGGAAGCTCGCCTTTCGCCCTTTCCCGTTAGCGTTACCCAGGAAGTACCACGTGGAGGTGGGAATCGGACTTGCTAACAGACGTAATGTTTAACTATTCATCCAGGTTTTATTACCACATACCTTCCGGTAAGACATGTGATCCCAGAGGTCTATCGTTAGCCATTCACTTCCCTGACGGCGTATTAATGCATATTATAAGTCAGTTGCACAATAATTCTTAGTTTAATATTTGTGCGGTAAAGCACTGAATACCTGTAGATAAGCATAATTCATAGTTTATTCTTATTAAAACAACTTAAAGATGATAATGTAACATCACAAAATGCTTTGTTATGGGTGCTAAATGTCTTATTGAAGAAAAGATATTTCATCTTCTTTTTTAGGCACCGTGTCTGTATTCCGACGTTGGCCGTCATTAAGTTTACAATTTTCCTTTGCTATCGCTTCTTAAGTTTCTATAATAGCGTTGTATTACTTTTTCTCTATTCTAGAGAGAAGACAGTTATAACTTACTTAAATACAACTTTTCTGAACGTTGGATTGGTCGTGGTAGTTATATTCCTTGGGCAATGTGGTGAGATATTGATATAATTATTTAATTCATAAAAAATTCGAAAAGAATACTTATTGTTCATTACGTAAATTTTACAAATAGAAACTAGAGCACATATGTGTCCTGTTTCATAATACTTTTGCTACAAATCTAACCTGAAAGACTCAGCATTTTTACAAAAAACATCATCATTGTCCTAATAACCGATATTGTTATAAATATAGTAAACACACAGGCAATTTAGTTCAGCATAATATTAGTTCGTTAGTAAATCATAATAGTCCATTTGTTCGAGATGTAATTATAGTTACTCGTAAGCTGTATTGTAATCATATAAAGAAGTAATGTCATCGATAGGTTATTCTGTGTGTATAAGTAACCAATGAACGAGATACATCAAAGTTTAATACATTATTTAATTTCTGCGACAAATAAGATTTAGTTCCATAATGTACCATAAGATTTTGGTAATTAAATCTGCTTGATTTTGGTGTATGGGGCGCATTAAAACAACGTGTCTATAAGAATCCCATAAACATTCGCAACCAACCAACTATGGGAAGAAATAAATACTGCAGCAGTTTCTTTAGAACCAATGATGCTATTTAATATGAGACGATCTTTTATCGAATATATTGACAAATGAATTGAAGAAAATGGTGGACATATCGAACACTTACTTTGACAAAAAGTTATGTTATTTAGTTTAACTATTTCTTAATTTGGTTTGTAAACAAAATGTTTTAATTATGACTTTAATTTAACATAAAACGAAAAATGTTTGATGTAAAATCCTATTATTCTGTTATTTTGTCAAATCCTATTATTAATTATCCTGCTGATATATTTATTTTATTAATTATTTGGTTAACTATTAACTTTAGTTAAAGGTATTTTATACCAAAATTCACAAATATTAATGTTTTTGTCTATTTTTTCTTCGTTGCCTGGAGTAATTGCCTTAGATCAGAATTGGGCAACTGATTTTTAAAATGCGATTATCTCAAAAACTGTTGAGTTTTGAAGTTATTAACAAGTATACCTTTTATTTGTTAAAATAATGTATCTTTAATATTTTTTATCCCAAATACAGGTAACTTAAAGAACAAAAAAGTTAAGTGCAAATTTATACTACATATGTGGCATAAGTGGCGCCCTCTATCAGTTACATCAAAGTGTGCATCAAATTATAATTTCTCATATTTAAAAGTACCTAGTTGTAAATTTTTATATATAAATGTTTTCAAAGGTGAAAGTTATAGCGAAAAATAAAATTTTAATTTTGCACTTTAACACCCTGTATCTTTCTTAATATCAACATTTTATTAAAGCAATTTGGCCTAAATCGTAATATTTGATAGTGTAGAATCTACTGTTTCTTTTTGTACAATTACTTAAGGACCACCCTGTATATATATATATATATATATATATATATATATATATATATATATATATATATATATATATATATATATATATATATATATATATATATAGACTAAAAATTACTACTTTTTTTCGTCTTGTCAATGGTTCTTCGCTTACAATAGCCTTTGTTGACGATATCGACGTTTTTGTAAGTAAATGTTCTTTTCACAACATTCTGTTTGATTAGGCCCCTATCTATTAAAGTATGACACACATTTTTAACTATTTTTTTGCGTCGAATGACAAATGCTTTTGATTATGTTTAGTAGATCTCGAGCGATTATTTTTCCGTGGACGAAACATATTTGTTACGAACAATCTTCACTAATATACTATACACACAGTAGCAAGTAGAGATTTTTAATGACTGATTACATTAGCCGTACCTGATTCAACCCTGAGCGGTCAGGTAGAAATTTAAAACGTATTTGTCTAGTAATAATGGCGATAATACCACTAATCCTTTAACGACGGGAAAGTCAAAACGATATATTGTGAGACAAACTTATACCATGACTTTGGAAAAGCCTAATTTCGGTTTCAGAGAAAACTAAATAGCTTTCTTTAAAATTGGTTTTTTTAATACATCATTTATACATATTTCAAAAGATTAGAATATGGTCATTTAATACTCGACTATACAAACAATGAAAAGATTAACTTACAGGTAAAATGTCTTCTAATTCCAAACAAAGGTTTTTTGATAATTTTGTTTGAAACGGAAAAAGGTCGTTTGCCAAACAAATTTCTATTCTTATCTACACTAAATCTTATCTTAAATTAATATATACATTTTTGTTTATAATGATATCTTAAAATTTTATTCCGATGGATATTTTTATTTATTTTTCTTTGGTTGGGAAAGAAAAAGTATGACATATATATATATATATATATATATATATATATATATATATATATATATATATATATACATATATATATATATATATATATATATATATATATATATATATACAGATTGAACGAATTTAAAACGGAACATACGAAATCAATGTATTTCGGCTCAACTCCGCTCTAGGTGGTTGGCCAACAAAAGGTTGTAAATAATTATATTATAAAAATCCAATACTTCAGCGGGCTGCTGGATTTTGAATTCATTCAAGAACAAATCAAAACTCCACCCAAATAGGTTGCCTAGAATCACTGAAAAAACTAGACTACACAAGCAGTTATTATGCTGTCAAACCACTTATCGCTTCCTTATAGTCCAAGAGATAGAGCCGAAATTTTGAACTGATCAGTAATATGACATTTCTCTATTGGAATATATTCATTGTAACTGGGTTAAGACTTTGCCTTACAGGCGGACCCCCTCGTGGTACAGGGGGTGGCTATACAGGGATGAAGTTGTCATTTTTTTCGGAAAAATTAACGATTTATAATATGGCTGAAAATTTGCCCAGAGTAAGATCTTGGTATAACTAGACAAAATCCCAAAGGGCGAACGCGAGAGTGGATACATAAGGGGTGGCGGACAGGGGTGAAGTTGCAATTTTTTGGGAAAAAATTAACGATAAGTAATATGTCCGCCATTTTCATGGCTCATTATTTAGCCCCTAAAACTCTAAATCCAAAAGGGCGGACAGCTGGGTTGGTACATAGAGCCATAAAACGGGGTCAAATGTACCACTTGCCTGCGCATTTTAGGTCTCGGTAACAATTTTCAAACTGATTTTATTATGATACTTTTATACCGATTGATTTGAAAATTTGTATGCTCACTTCTGTTACTATTCTGAGAAGCGTCAAGTAGAGTTTTCCTCAAAATTTTCCAAAAAAATTTCCGTAAATGAAAATTTTTGTAATTTTTAAAGGTAAAATCTAATTTGTAGAATCCTTTCGATTTTCTGTAAGTTATACCATGATTTTTTTCCAAAAATTTTCAAACGATTTTTCCGATAAGAAAAAAAAAATTAGAAAAACTTTTCTAAAACATTTGATAAAACTCTACGTCATCGTCTGAATCTTTTGTAGAATATTTTGTAGTTTTAAAATGATATTATGATAATGTTGTTTTTTCAAACTAAAGTCATATTTACTTTACAAATCACATTTTTTTCTTAAATATAAATATTTTACGAATTAATTTTTAATTGAATAAATGTTTGATATTTGATATTTTATTAAATTAAAGTAATTTTATAATGTTAACTATTAAATATTTTTTTGTATAACAAATAGTAATTTTACTTATTTTTTATTACAATAAAAAGGTTTTTAAATTTATATTGCATAAATAATGGTTGTTCAGATATAAGAAAAATTTGATTTATTATTACATTAATAATCAAATACAAAATATATTATTTCTATTTATCAATAGGTAAAGTTCAATTTGTAGAATTCCTTTAACATTTTACAAATAATTATTAATAAAAATCAATTTAATAGTGGAATTATCAATTTTTTAAGTTTTGAAATTTACTTTGTACTTAGATATTTTCAATATTTTTTTTAACTTTCAAATTGATTGAATTTTTTTTTCATTAGTTAATTATAATTTTACAAATTCTGTTTGGACATTAATTTTGCATCATTATTATTTTAAAATATTAAAAAAATAATGATGCGCGTTCCATTTAGATCAGTAATTCTAGACGCATGCGCTAAATGTAATAAGTATCAAGATGCTTTTATCCAACTTGGTGAAACTGACTTCGATTGTAATGAAGATTTTGAAACCTTAGAAACTTTCATATGTCACTTATATGAAACAGGACTGACGAGAATAATTCCAAAAAGAAAAGTAAACGATGTCAGATTTTCACTATTTAACCGGCAGTATAAGTTGCATGATGTAAACGAGCCTTTTAAAAAAAAAACTAAAAAATTTCGATGCTTCAAGCTTACCACCATGTCAAGATGAATTACACCAACATCTACTGCGAGCCCATTATATTTCAAATATTTGGACGAATATCTAATGCTCATAAAAATGTACCAACAGAATTGATTGTTGAAGAACATGGTTGGGAGTTTTAAGATGAAACATATAAATTCAAATGGTTTAGTGGACCTCAGATGCCAGAATCAGTTCGAGAAGTAGTGATTGAAAATGAAGCAGATAATGAATGTTATATTATTGAAAGTGAAAGTGACGAAGATGATAAATGTGATGACATCAATGAGAGTGAGAAAAATGACGAAATTTTTAAAGTTTTTCTAAATTTTTTTTTCTTATCGGAAGAATCGTTTGAAAATTTTTGGAAAAAAATCATGGTATAACTTACAGAAAATCGAAAGGATTCTACAAATTAGATTTTACCTCAAAAAATTACGAAAATTTTCATTTACTGAAATTTTTTTGAAAAATTTTGAGGAAAACTCTACTTGACGCTTTTCAGAATAGTAACAGAAGTGGGCATACAAATTTTCAAATCAATGGGTATAAAAATATAATAAAATCAGTTTGAAAATTGTTACCGAGACCTAAAATGCGCAGGCAAGTGGTACATTTGACCCCGTTTTATGGCTCTCTGTACCAACCCAGCTGTCCGCTCTTTTGGATTTAGAGTTTTTAGGGGCTAAATAATGAGCCATTAAAATGGCAGACATATTACTTATCGTTAATTTTTCCCCAAAAAATTGCAATTTCACCCCTGTCCGCCACCCTTTATGTATCCACTCTCGCGTCCGCCCTTTGGGATTTCGTCTAGTTATACCAAGATCTTACTCTGGGCAAATTTTCAGCCATATTATCGATCGTTAATTTTTCCGAAAAAAATGACAACTTCATCCCTGTATAGCCACCCCCTGTACCACGAGGGGCGTCCGCCTGTAAGGCAAAGTCTTAACCCAGTTACAATGAATATATTCCAATAGAGAAATGTCATATTACTGACCATTCCAAAATTTCGGCTGTATCTCTCCGACTATTAGGCAAGCTCCTCTTTCCTTTAAAGGAGACAGATAGTTGAACGATATTTTATACAATGTCTATCACTGTGTATGGATTTATTTTTGTTCAAGTTTTATATTGGTCCACTATTTCAAATGCAGTTCAAACAGACATATATTAAATTGTATGTTCCGTTTTAAATTCGTTCAATCTGTATACCTATATATATATATATATATATATATATATATATATATATATATATATATATATACATCCTACTATCATTTTCGCATCGATACATTATGCTTTTACCATCAATTTAGCATCGTCTTGCAAAGTAGCATCTGTGTATCGACGCTACTTTACAAGACCTTAATAACTGTTTTCCCGTACTTGTTACAAGAATTTTAACCATCTCATTGATTAGTCTTGATACCGTGTTGGTATTTTAAAATATCCGCTTTCTCTTTTTATCCCTTACTGAGTCATATAAGTTTATTCCAGAAAATGTTTGAGTCTAAAATGATGGTACAGTGAAAATATTATATATATTTAGTTCAGGGTTTTACCGTTTACTCGCTGCCATTATATACATGAAAATGTATATCCCACTTTCATTATCAATCATTTTAGCATCAGAAATTTGGCATCGTTGTTGAATATAATATTACCCACGACGAAATAGTAAATTTAAGAATATATATATATTTTTTTCATCTACAAATCATTCTGGCATCATGTTTGGTTAAAAGTAACGGGTTATGATATATTGCAACTACCTATTGTATCTTCACTCCAATTCGTCCAGTCGCGACGTACAGCACCTCAAATGATAGGATTTAACCAATAAAATACAATAAGACAGAAAAATCAAATATAGCAGCATGTCAAAAAGGCCTTAATTATATATCTTCGTTTCAATAAGTCCAATCGTGACGTACAGTATCTCAAATGACCAATTAAAAACAATGAAATAAAAAAATTAAATACAGCAACATGTCCAAAGGGCCGTAGTCACGTATCTTCGGTCCTATTAGTCCAATCGTGACGTATAGTACCTCTAATGATAGGATTTAACATAAATAATACAATGGGATAGAAAAATCAAATGCAGAACAATGTCAAAAGGGCCTTAGTTGTGTATCTTTAGTTCTATTAGTCCAATCATGACGTGCAGTACCTCAAATGAAAGGATTTGACAAATAAAATACAATGAGGTATAAAAATTTAATGGAGTAGCATGTCAAAATGGCCTTAGTTATGTATCTTCGGTCCTATTAGTCCAATCGTGACGTACGATACCTCAAATGATAGCACTTAACCAATAGAATACAATGACATAGAAATCAAATACAGCATCACGTCAAAAGGGCCTTAGTTACGTATCTTTGTTTTTAGTGGCCCAATCGTGACGTACAGTACCTCAAATGATAGGATTTAACCAATCGAATACAATAAGATAGAAAAATAAAATACATCAGCTTGTCAAAAGGGCCTAAGTTATGTATCTGCGGTCCTATTAGTCCAATCATGACGTTTCGTACCTTAAATGATAGAATTTAACTAATATAATACAATGAGATATAAAAATTAAATAGAGTAGCTTGGCAAAAGGGCCTTAGTTATGTATCTTCGATCCTATTAGTCCAATCGTGACGTAAAGTACCTCAAATGGTACCATTTAACTAATAGAATACTACGACGTACAAATCAAATACATCAACACTAAAAGGACTATAGGTATATATCTTTGCTCCTATATATGTTATGTCAAAAGAGGCTTAGTTGCGTAAACGAATTAACGCACAGAAGTGTGTGGCATATTACGTGACAGGATTATTAGCGAATACCATACGATTACGTCATACATCTCTTTGCATACGTCCACTTTTAGTTAACTACTTAGTATGTATTCAGTACTTTGCTTTACGGTTGTTGAGGCATTAACTCTTAAACAGAAGAATGTTAAAAATCTTGAAAGCTTTGAGATGTGGTGCTACCGCCGTATACTAAAAATAAGTTGGGTGGTTAAAATTACAAATGAAGAGGTAATACGCAGAATAAATAACGATCCAGAAGTTATACTGAATATAAAAAAGAGAAAACTTGAATAGTTTGGCCACCTGATGAGAGGACAAAAGTACACATTCCTACAAAATATAATGCATGGAAAAATCCAAGGACGCAGAAATCCAGGCCGTAGAAGAATGTCCTGGATGAGAAATTTAAGAGAGTGGTTTGGCTGTACCACTAACGAATTATTCAAAACAGCAGTAAATAAAATTAGAATCGCCCTAATGATATCCAATCTCCGATAGCAGAGGCACTCAAAGAAGAATATATGATAAACTCGAAAAATCTCCAACGTTCACTGTTAGACATATGCCTCCCGTTCAGTACACACATTTACTGCTCCTTGACGCTGTGACGAGAATGAGATAGGATTTAACAAATAGAATGACAGAAAACTAAAAAAGACAATGTGTCAAACGTGGAATGCGTCGCAGAACGTGAAATATTAGCGTAAAATTATATGATGCCATAGACGGTTCTTTAATACCCAGCAAACTCGCTTTGTAAAGTTACATAGCAGGGATCTGTGCGAGAAAAAGTCGATCATTCGTTTTATAACCCAAAGGGGACCATAAAATATTCAACGTTAAAATTTGACATAATGTAACGGTATGACAAATCTTTTTTCTCCCGCATGTGCTTGCCTGTGTACCTATACAAGGGGAGTCGTGCATAACCTTTAAGTTGATCGTAATACATAACTGCAACAACAAGTATGTTGACGACTTGGGTTAGTATATACAGTGTATTCCGTACGTTTTTTAAACATGGTTAGGAAATTGTTGACTGGAGGCTATTAAAGAAGTTCTTAAAATAATTGCGGGTCACTGCCTTTTCTGTAAATGGAGTGAATATTGTTATCGATTTAATTTTTTTCTTCAGTTGAATAATTCCTGCTGGTATTTGGTCTAAGCTTACTTCTTTTTCTCATTCAAACTGTTTCATAGCTAATTTTACTTCCTCTTTATAGTGCCCTGTTCACCTGTCTTGGTAATTTCGGACTATTTCATCTCTTATAACATAAAACAGTTGTTTCAGATATCTTTATCGCGTTTCCTTTTTTTTATGGATGAATATGCTGACGTTTTCATCTCCTACTATTTCATATGGAGCTACACGATTAACAATTCCAAATCAAGAAAAGACAAATAACACTCCGAATTATATTATACAACTAATAGTCGAAAAATAAAGAGCAAGAGGTAGTACATTATCTAAAGAAGATCATTCACTATGGATAGCAACAAAACACTTAAAGAGACCTGATCAATACAACCCACCAATTAAGAAAGATGACGTTAGTTGAGGGAGATCAGACCAGGAAAAAATGTCAACATTTTCAGAATACCAGATAATAATAATCAAGCAATAGAACACTGAAAACTTTTGTTTTTAACTGTACGCCCGTGAATGACTTATTATTTTTTAAATAACACTTAGGGCCGGTTTCACCAACAACAAATAAATCACTGAATAGTTAATCGTCGAATAAAACTTATTAGTAGAATAAATTTTATTCCGTTTCAATAACTATTTGTAATCCACAGTTAGTTATTCGTCGAATAAGTTGAAAGTGTAATGATTTTCCACAGACTGTACTCGTTGACACCTCTCTTGGCCTCCACCTCTTAGGTGCTTGGCCAAGCGCATCGCACTATTTTTCCCTGTAATCATATACATACCCTATAATATTTGATATTGGTTGATTAATTTGTCAAAATAATAATAATTGTCAATGTCAATACATAATTTATATAAAAAAAATCTGTTTGTTGTGATTGTAAATTATTGTGAATCTGAAACTTGAGAAAATGAACAAAAAACGCGAGAGCACCAAAAATTATTTAGAGAAAGAAATGGAGAACTTTGATAATCTAAACCTAGTTATAAAGTCCACATAATCAAATTCAGCAAAAGGGTTTCTTCTTTGCAGCTGCAAGCGTGGTCTTCTCCTTCGCGGCTCATTTCCTTCATCAGAGGATGATGATGAAGAAGATAATAATCTAAAATAAATATTTATGTATACAAAATTCAAATTGTTTGATAAAATTACGTTTATCTGCAATACATTGTTGATAATTTCAAGTTAAACTAATGAATTTTCTTTACTAGTGATATTTAAAGTGAGGTTAGCTGTCAACTTATTCGAAGAATAAATATTTATTTGGCCGATATTGGACTAATAACTTATTTGGAGTTTATTCATAGAATAAGTCTTATTTGACGTTGGTGAAACGCAGATATGTCAGTTTTATTGGTCGAATAACTTTATTCATTGAATAGACTGCTATTTGTCGTTGGTGAAACCGGCCCTTAATATTGCACTTTTTTATTGTATTTTTTTCATCTTTCAAGATAATTCTTATAGGAATATATTTATTTATAACATACGGTCTTATGGGAACAAGAGTTGCAGTAAAAGATTTTTCTAAATATAGAATGTAAACCATATTTCCAATATATTTGTGAAAAAGAACCAGTTTATAATATTCCGGACGGCATAATGAAACCTTATTTTAGACTATTGGTCGATGAATTGAAATCATTGTTCAAGAAACGAATTATTCATGTGCAGATGTTTTACTATAAAAACATGTAAAACCAAAATCTCGATTAAAAAAATTGCAACCAGTTACTCACGATGAAACTTAACCCCATTATTGATTTTACAAGTAATAAAATGGGTCGACAAAAGACCAGTTTAGGATTAATCCTTACAACATTTAAACATAATAGTTATATCTTGGTTTAATCAGATGAAAAGAAAAATTATACACAAGTACTAAAACCACAAACTATTCTCGATTATAACTTGGTGAAAAAGAGTGTTGATTTTAGTGATTAAGTGGCTTCTTACCAAAGCCCAATACGCAAAATTCTGAAGTGGTACCGGAAAGTGGCAGTGGAATTAATATTTAATACCGCATTTAATACCGCAGTAGTAAATGCTTAGTTGCTAAATAATAGAAAACGTAAAAAAGCGACAACCTATCCTTGAGTTCAGACTGGAGTTCGCGAAGGCATTTGCAAATAAAGAAATGTTGTAACCCTCACGAACAGTTACACCCAAAAATACCATCTCAGGCAAAGCGATGTAGATAATACAAAGAGAAGAAAGTGTACAAGATGTAACAAAATTTTAAGAAGAAGCATGACTAGTAGAAAGGACGATAGAAAAGTTAAAAAAGTTAAAACATACTCTGAAGAATGTGATGGCAAAACTGGAATATGTCTAGTGTGCTTCAATGGAGCACATTAAAAAACAATTTTACTTATACAGGAACTATTATTGAGTAAAAACGTATTATACCTCAAGTGGCCTTATAGTATTGGAAGTCGTAAGTTGATAGTTTTAGTAGAACATTTTAATTGTTAATTACCTCCGTAAAACTGAGTTATAGTATTTATAAAAAGATGGATGTAAATAATATGCCTTCGACATCTAAAAAAGCTAAATGTGAATATAAATGTAGATTGACCACTGCTGAATTACAATCATTGTTAGAAGCATCTGGCGAGGACGATGTAGATTAAATGAATGGTGGAAGTGACTCTGATTGACTCTGACGAAATATTTGCACAAAGTTGTTCAGAAAAATCGAGGATTGCGTTTTGGAAAGAAACAACACAAACAGAATTTAAGACTTTTCTCGGACTTATGTTCCATATAGGGACAATTAAGATGAACCGTCTGAATGACTACTAAAAAAGTATGGGTAACTTCTATAATAGTGTTGACTTGACTAGATAATTGCTCATAGCCCGTATTAAGAAATAAGCGAATAGATAATCCTCACTTGTCAAAGAAGCTGAAAAAACGTGAAGTGGTCTAAAAACTAAAAAGTCCCCTATTCAAACTGGTTTTTAATAAAAAATTTAATAATATGTTAAAGTTTTTTTAATATACCCTAAAACTAAAAGCGAAAAGAATCGATTGTAAGTTACAAAATACTTGTAGAGTCATACTGTTTGGACAAGTACAGTTGTTTAAATAATCGCTTTCTGTCATAAACAAATTGAATAAATTGTAAAATATTTTTTGATCTGCTTGATATTTAGCACACTTTAATAACTCATCAATTGCCATAATTGCTTGTCGTTAGGCCAAAAACAAAGTTATTAACATTATTTATAAATTACTACAAACATAATATCATAGAGTTTACGGTTTTTTGGAATTATATCAATTATTTATGTATTTAAATTTGGTATTTCTCTACATAAAAAACTTTTTATGGTCTACAACTATTATTTGAATTATTTTTCTTTAGAATGTATACAAAACGTTTTATAAGCAAAAAATTATTTTTTTTTGCCTTTTAAGATTGTTTAAAAAACCAAAGCAAAATCAACTGTACGTCATTACGAATTTTTCCTCAGCGACCCCTCATACTATTTAGAATTTAAATTTCTGTATAAGATTTTTTTAAATTATTTAGAGAGGTTCCGTGAACTACTTTCTTATGGCATAGTCAAAGTCAAATATTATTTTTTTATGTGATTAAGCCACAATTATTGGTCGTTATTGAGATGAAAATTACATTTTTAATTAACTAATATTTAACGTTTTGATTTCCACTATTATTTTACAATTGCTTTGTTTATTGTACTAATTATGTAAACATGTGTATACACATTTTGTACAGAAAAACGTTGTTTGAGAACGATTTCCGGAATGGAAATCAAAATTTCAAACATTATCACAATCACAACCAATAATAAAGGCCTTAATCCCATAAAACCATAATATTTATCTCAAAGTATTCATCGATAGCTTCGACTAAACATTTTGTAAATTAAAATTTATGTAAAATATTCCCCTACACGATTCTCTGGGCAAAAATATCTAGGTTAAATAAATATAACATCTAAACGAAGAAAAAAACCTGTTGAGACTGCAACTTGTGAGCAGGTAGTTTCAATGTCGTTATTCGAACTTGACCCAAACAACCGATCGATATTTACGTATCTAAAATATTATTTTAAGGATTAATACCGGCAACATCTACTGGCTCTAAAATGATGCCAAATACAGTGATTTTACCGCTCGATGTTAAAACGTAGGTTTGATGTAAAAATTAAATATATAAAAAAATCGGAATATTAAAAAACCGACAACAGTGCCAAGCCTACAAAGGTGCCCTAAACGAACATACACAATTTATAAATAGAAAATGATAGCAATTCTTGGTGATGCTAAATTACTGCAACGTGAAAAGAGTTCTAAAGGATAGCGGGATGTATATATATATATATATATATATATATATATATATATATATATATATATATATATATATATATATATATATAAATTAGGGATCACTCGAAAAGTGGTGGGTTTTTCGGTCAAAAGGTGGAGAGAAAAAAGACAAAGAATGTGGCTATTTCATCTATTTATTGCAGACGTTTCGCTTTCTACCCAGAAAGCATCATCAGTTCATCTAAAAAGATCAATATGAAAAACCAAACATCCGTAGAAAAGTTATTATAAGTGTGTTACCTCAAAAAGACATGTAGCAGTCAATCATATTAAATATGTAACGAAGCTTACGACAATGGAGATTATAAGATTATGTTTTATAAACAATTAATTGAAACTACAGTTTACAAATTAACTCAAACTTAGCACAGAAAAAGACCATGTGGTAATTGTACTTGTATATAAAAATTATGTAAAAAAACTTAGTAAAAAACATTAATCTGCAGAGAACTAAAAAGATCATAAGATGCACTTCCAACAGTATATTATTAGTTAAATTTAATTTTAAGTTTCGGTAACATTATTAAATCGATTAAGATTGAAATATAGTGATATTTAAAAGTATAATGAGGTTACCACTCTTAGCTTCTTAGCTGCTGCCGGTTAAGTGGAAGCAACAAGTAGAATCCACGCCAAACAACGACAGAAGACAGTGGATTATATATATATATATATATATATATATATATATATATATATATATATATATATATATATATATATATATATGTATATATATATATATATATATATATATATATATATATATATACATCCCGCTATCCTTTTAAACTCTTTTCACGTTGCAGTAATTTAGCATCACCAAGAATTGCTATCATTTTCTATTTATAAATTGAGTATGTTCGTTTAGTGCACCTTTGTAGGCTTGGCACTGTTGTCGGTTTTTCAATATTCCGATTTTTTTTATATATTTAATTTTTTACGTCATACCTACGTTTTAACATCGAGCGGTAAAATCACTGTATTTGGCATCATTTTAGAGCCAATAGATGTTGCCGGTATTAATCCTTAAAATAATATTTTAGATACCTAAATATCGATCGCTTTGTCACGTTCGGGTCAAGTTCGAATAACGACATTGAAACTACCTGCTCACAAGTTGCAGTCTCAACGGGTTTTTTCTTCGTTTAGATGTTATATTTATTCAACCTAGATATTTTTGCCCAGAGAATCGTGTAGGGGAATATTTTACATAAATTTCAATTTACAACCTATTTAGTCGAAGCTATCGATGAATAGTTTGAGATAAATATTATGGTTTTATGGGATTAAGGCCTTAATTATTGGTTGTGATCGTGTAAATGTTTGAAATTTTGATTTCCATTCCGGAAATCGTTCTCAAAAAACGTTTTTTTGTACAAAATGTGTATACACATGTTTACATAATTTGTACAATAAACAAAGCTATTGTAAAATAATAGTGGAAATCAAAACGTTAAATATTAGTTAATTAAAAATGTAATTTTCATCTCAATAACGACCAATAATTGTGGCTTAATCACATAAAAAAATAATATTTGACTTTGACCATGCCATAAGAAAGTAGTTCACGGAACCTCGCTAAATAATTTAAAAAAATCTTATACAGAAATTTAAATTCTAAATAGTATGAGGGGTAGCCGACGGAAAAATTCGTAAAGACGTACAGTTGATTTTGCTTTGTTTTTTTAAACAATCTTTAAAGGCAAAAAAAAATTTTTGCTTATAAAACGTTTTGTATACATTCTAAAGAAAAATATTTCAAATAAAAGTTGTAGACCATAAAAAGTTTTTTATGTAGAGAAATACCAAATTTAAATACATAAATAATTGAGATAATTCCAAAAAACCGTAAACTCTAAGATATTATGTTTGTAGTAATTTATAAATGTTAATAACTTTGTTTTTTGCCTAACGACAGGTAATATAGCTACTTGAAATTATGGCAATTGATGAGTTATGATGTGCTAAATATCAAGCAGATCAAAAAATATTTTACAATTTATTCAATTTGTTTATCACAGAAAGCGATTATTTAAACAACTGTACTTGTCCAAACAGTATGACTCTACCAGTATTTTGTAACTTGCAGTCGATTCTTTGCGCTTTCAGTTTTAGAGTATATTAAAGAAACTTTAACATATTATTAAATTTATTATTAAAAACCAGTTTCAATAGGGGACTTTTTAGTTCTTAGACCACTTCACGTTATTTTAGTTTCTTTGACAAGTAAGGATTGTCTATTCGGTTATTTCTAAATATGGGCTATGAGCAATTGTCTAGTCAAGTCAACACTATTATAGAAGTTACCCATACTTTTCCAGTAGTCATTCAGACGGTTCATCTTAGTTGTCCCCATATGGAACATACGCCCGAGAATTGTCTTAAATTCTGTTTGTGTTGTCTCTTTCCAAAACGCAATCCTCGACTTTTCTGAACGACTTTGTGCAAATATTTGGTCAGAGTCAATCAGAGTCACTTCCACCATTCATTTAATTTACATCGTCCTCGCCAGATGCTTCTAACAATGATTGTAATTCAGCAGTGGTCAATCTGCGTTTATTGTTCTGCAGCTATTTTCTTGTGGCATTTTAAAGTAATTACTATTTAAATGGGAATAAGCCACAATTAAAGGTTAAAGTACGTTTATTGACGTTTCAAAATTTCCGATTTCTGAAAGTGGATTTCCGAAGTGGAAATTGAAACGTCAACAAACGTACTTTAACCTTTAATTGTGGCTTATTCCCATTTAAATAGTACTTAATCTACGTTTATGTTCACATCTAGCTTTTTTAGATGTCGAAGGCATATTATTTACATCCATTTTTTTATAAATACTATAACTCACTTTTACGGAGGTAATTAACAATAACAGCGTTCTACTAGAAACTGTCAACTTACGACTTCCAATACTATAAGGCCACTTGAGGCACAATACGTTTTTACTCAATAATAGTTCCCGTATAAGAAAAATTGTTTTTTAATGTGCTTCAATGAAGCACACTAGACATATTGCAGTTTTGCCATCACATTCTTTAGAGTATGTTTTAACTTTTTTAACTTTTCTATCGGCCTTTCTACTAGTCACGCTTCTTCTTAAAATTTTGTAACATCTTGTACACTTTCTTCTCTTTGTATTATCTACATCGCTTTGCCTGAGATGGTATTTTTGGGTGTAACTGGTCGTGAGGGTTACAACATTTCTTTATTTGCAAATGCCTTCGCGAACTCCAGTCTGAACTCAAGCATAGGTTGTCGCTTTTTTTACGTTTTCTATTATTTAGCAACTAAGCATTGACTACTGCGGTATTAAATGCGGTATTAAATATTAATTCCACTGTCAATTTCCGGTACCACTTCAGAATTTTGCGTATTGGGCTTTGGTAAGAAGCCACTTGATCACTGAAATCAACACTCTTTTTCATTAAGTTATAATCGAGAATAGTTTGTGGTTTTAGTACTTGTGTATAATTTTTCTTTTCATTTAGTTAAACCAAGATACAACTATGATGTTTATTATATGTTGTAAGGAATAAAACTGGTCTTTTGTCGACCCATTTTATTACTTGTAAAATCAATAATAGGGTTAAGTTTCATCGTGAGTAACTGGTTGCAACTTTTTTAATCGAGATTTTGGTTTTACATGTTTTTATAGTAAAACATCTGCACATGAATAATTCGTTTCTTGAACAATGATTTCAATTCATCGACCAATATTCTAAAATAAGGTGTTTTTACGTCGTCCGGAATATTATAAACTGGTTCTCTTTCACAAAGCATTGGTAATATGGTTTACATCCTATATTTAGAAAAATCTTTTACTGCAACTCTTCTTCGACTAAACTAAATTAAACTAAATTAATAAACAAAACAAATTAATCTATTTTTTTTATAGAAATGCAGATTCCTGTCGGATTTTTAACAGTGCGGCATGAATCACTGGTGTCTCGTATATTCGGACCTCTTATCGCATTTCAAACATAATTCTCAATTAGCAGTGCGGTACAAGATACATTTAGGTCGTATAATCTTAAAGCCGTAATAAGACAATATTAAGCGTTATTTAAAAAATAGTAAGTCATTCACGGACGTACAGTTAAAAACAAAAGTTTTCAGTGTTTTCAGTCATACCGTTACATTATGTCACATTTTAACGTCGAATATTTTATGGTCCCCTTTGAACGAATGATCGACTTTTTCTCGCACAGATCCCGCCTATGTAACTTTACAACGCGAGTCGTTTGCTGGGTATTAAAGAACCGTCTATGGCCATCATATAATTTTACGCTAATATTTCACGTTCTACGACGCATTGCACGTTTGACACACTGTCTTGTTTAGTTTTCTGTCATTCTATTTGTTAAATCCTATCTCATTCTCGTCACAGCGTCAGGGAGCAGTAAATGTTTGCAGTGAACGGAAGGCATATGTCTAACAGTGAACGTTGGAAATTTTTCGAGTTTATCATATCGTCTTCTTTGAGTGCCTCTCCTATCGGAGATTGGATATTATTAGGGCGATTCTAATTTTATTTACTGCTGTTTTGAATAATTCGTTAGTGGTATAGCCAAACCACTCTCTTAAATTTCTCATCCAGGACATTCTTCTATGACCTGGATTTCTGCGTCCTTGGATTTTTCCTTGCATTATATTTTGTAGGAATGTGTACTTTTGTCCTCTCATCAGGTGGCCAAAGTATTCAAAGCTTTTAAGATTTTTAACATTCTTCTGTTTAAGAGTCCATGCCTCAACACCGTTAAGCAAAGTACTGAATACATACTAAGTAGTTAACTAAAAGTGGACGTATGCAAAGAGATGTACGACGTAATCGTATGGTATTCGCTAAATCCTGTTCGAGAAAATCAAAATAATATTTCCCCTTACTGGGATTTAAATTCATTCGTTTTTTTACCAATGAACCTTAACGACATAAAGATTCATACGACCTACTGAAGTTGTCAGCGCTTGCGTTCTGGCTTAAACAGAACCTCACTTTTAACTATCTAAAAATCAAAAATTTAGTTATTGCCGACAATTCAAAGAATTACCTCCTTTTAAATGTAGTTGCATTGGGTTTTTCGATTAACCTTGGGTAAGCCTTTACGTGTCAAGTTCGAAGCTACCATACATTTCAATCCTTATAAAAAACTTTTTTTTGCACATAGTAACAAAAAACACCACTATGTTACTAGCAAAGTTTTTTAATATTCTAACTCTACAATTCTAAGTTACGGTAAGATCAATAATGTTTTAATAGATAATATATGGTAGATAATTATAATTTATTCTCTTTCAGCCCTGAAGAAGCCAAATTAATTCTCTTTGGCGAAAACGTTCGGCGAAACAATTGATACACATTAGAGTATTTCTTGCAGATTTCCCCAATATTTAAGAGTTTACTATTTAACTAATCTGCAAAGATTAAATTTCTTTTCTTTTCTATATATATATATATATATATATATATATATATATATATATATATATATATATATATTATATGTATATATATGTATATATATATATATAATAACACCTTCCCCCTTCCCCCTATAGATCGATATCTTTTATATTACGACCAACTATGGTCTTATAACTATTAGAAGTCTCAATATTTGGGTTGACATTATGACTCAACATAGGTACTGATTTTGGGCAACCAATGATTTTATTAACACTATTATTTACATGTATGCTAGAGTTATCCTTATGAACACTTTGTGGCTGAATATCAGGGTACAACTCGGGTTTTAAAATGAGTTCTTTTTTAAGTGTCCTGCTATATGAATGTTTCATTTGGTGTGAATTCCGTCTAAAAATTTTATTGTTATCTTGCTTTCTCACCCAGTGTTATCTAGGTTCTTTGGCTTTTTGTAATACAATTGCTTTATCCCAATAATTATCTTTTGAACTCCTTATTACTACCCTATCTCCCTTTCGAAACTCTACTGGTTTTCTTCGTGATGTTTTATCATAATGTCATTGTAATTGTAATTTATTTTTTTTTTCTTTTCACAAATTCTCATATACTTGTTTCTGGAATGTAGGTTCTACTGTATTAGGTGTAGTTGGTAATTGTCCTCTCAGGATCCTGCTGTGCAAAATTTGAGGTGGAGATGCATCAATATATGTAATGCAGGTATTATTATAATAAACGGTGAGCCACTTAATAACATAAGATATGCTGACGACACCGTCCTTCTGGCAGGAACACTAGAAGAACTGCAACACCTTGCTGAACAACTAAATATATATTGCAACGATAATGGACTAAAAATAAATTTGAAGAACACTAAGTTCATGGTTCACGATCTGCTACACCTGACCGAACAAAAGAGGGTACAAAATGAAATTAAGTCCAGAAAGTGGGGTTGGATCGGTCACACACTCCGAAAAAATAGTTGCAGTATCGCAAAGACTGCCCTAGAGTGGAATCCCCAAGGGAAAAGAAAAAGAGGTCGCCCAGTACAAACTTGGAAAAGATCCATCATGGACGAGATAAGAGGCCAAGGAAAGTCTTGGAATGAGGTGAAGGCCTTAGCGCAAAATAGAACCCGATGGCGCGTTTTCACTGAAGCTCTATGCTCCACTTAGGAGTTCAAGAACCTTATATATATATATATATATATATATATATATATATATATATATATATATATATATATTTCATGGTATTTACAAAAGCACAAAACATCAAAGTTAAGCTAGTACTAGATAATACAGAAATTGAACAAATATCTTCGTACAAATACCTTGGAGCATGGATCACAGAAGATACTGATCAGACAAAAGAAATTTTATAATCGCGATATCAATATATCGCTCCGAATAAGAATGCTTCGATGTTATATTTTCTCTACCCTTTTGTATGGGGTTGAAGCTTGGACACTTAAAAAATCCAACATTAAAAACCTAGAAGCATTCAAAATGTGGTGTTACCGACGTATTTTGAAAATATCATGGATGGATCGCAAAACAAAAGAACAAGTTCTCGAACAACTAGGAAAACAATGTGAAGTTTTAAATTCCATAAAAATCAGGAAATTGGAATACTTGGGGCACATCATGAGAGGTGAAAAATATGAACTACTGAGGAATATAATGCAGGGTAAAATCAAAGGCAGAAGAAGCGTAGGAAGACGTAAAATCTCGTGGCTACGCAATCTTCGTGAATGGTTTCGATGCAGTTCAATTGAACTATTCAGGCGCGTAACCAACAAAATTATAATTGCCAGAATGATTTCCAATCTCTGATAGGACCGGAACTTGAAGAAGAAGAAGAAGGTATTATTATATTCTATTACAAGATCTCTAAAATAGTTATTTCCCCCATCACTTTTTTTTAAATTTGCTTGCTTATATTGACTGCTTTTTCTGCAAATCCAGTACTCTAGTGATACGGCTTTTTCTCTATAATAATTTTTACATTTAGCCGAGGTAAGTGGTAGATCATCTGCAACTAAAATTTCTGGATATCCAAATCTACTAAAAGTATCTTGAAATGAGTTGATTACTGAACTGGAGGTTTTATCTTTTAATACTGAAACGACCAACCAATGCGAAGAATAGCCTACAATCACTAAATATACTTTTGAACCATACTCTGAAATATATATACCAACTTCATTGAATCTTTGTCTAGGAATGTCATAAATCATCATTGGTTCTTTAAAATTATTTGATCTGTATCTCACATATCCTGAATTTTTTTATGCAGTTGGTTATATTGATATATATAGTTGTTTTATATATTTAATCATTATTAAGTCCTGGACAATAAAATATACTCCTGGCTTTTTTTATAGTTTTGCTGGCTCCTATATCGTCGGCTGTATGCAATAGCGACACAACACAAAAACTGGTATTTTTTTTTAAAAGGGGGTTTAAAGTTTGTGTGTCAATAATTTTGTCTTATTTATTTTACTACATGGATTGGGATTTTTGAAAAAAAAATGATGTATTTAGGAGAGTACTAGGTGGTCTTTAATGAATTATTACACAGACTTTTAAATTTAACCCTTATTTTGTGTTGTGCCCCTATTGCACATCAACATTTTGTCTTTCAAGACTAATTAAGGCAAAGACAAAACTGGCATTTTTTGTTATTCCTATCTGTTGGCGAAATA
Source organism: Diabrotica undecimpunctata (assembly GCF_040954645.1). Lineage (NCBI taxonomy): Eukaryota > Metazoa > Arthropoda > Insecta > Coleoptera > Chrysomelidae > Diabrotica > Diabrotica undecimpunctata. Next base: position 93,184,504 of record NC_092803.1, on the reverse strand, counting down.
AATTCTCAACACAACATATTTTAACATATTTTATATTTTGTGGGATATATATGTTCTATGTTTAACTTGAAATTCCAACGCCTGCGCATTGTTAGAAAAAACAAAAAGTTCGTTATAAAATGTCGGGCAAAAAGGGTGATTTCTGGTCAGTCCAATAAAAAATTGTAATTGTTAGTAGAAGATATAAATTTCATCTCCGTAGACATCGTTTCGGCTTATTACACTATAGTAAAATTCATTAACCGATGCAGGAAGATGTAAACATTACCACGTGTAGGCCTGCAACAGGGCCGCATTTGGGATTATCTTTTTGTTTAGTCAGAATATATATTATTTTATAAAATACGAAATTTATATTTTAATTTTGCAAAAGTGCTCGATAAAGAACCTTTAGTTGATATCCGATAATAGGAACCATTTATACAGGGCGAAAAACCCAAGAATTTATTTTTTTTTGCCAACAATTTTATGTACAGAGTGCCTGCAAAAATATAAGTTTTATTTTTAATTTTTTACTTAGTTGTTTGTACAATTCTAAAAAGTTTCATATAATACCAAAAAAAAATACTCATTACTCAATTATGTTGAAATAATATATATATATATATATATATATATATATATATATATATATATATATATATAGTATATATATATATATATATATATATATATATATATATAACTTGACTGATATATCCATTAACAACTAACATACCTTTATAATTAATTTTCATTAACAAAAAATATATAACATTCCCTTGCTTTTCTTAGATACGTCTCAATAAGATTCAATAATACATGAACAATATAATATAATTAAATAAAGAAAATCAAAATAATATTTCCCTTTACTGCGATTTATATTCATTCGTTTTTTACCAATGAACCTTAACGACATAAAGATTCATACCAATTATAATGAAGTTGTCAGCGCTTGCGTTCTGGCTTAAACAGAACCTCACTTTTAACTATTTAAAATCAAAAAATTTAGTTATTGCCGACATTTCAAAGAATTACCTCCTTTTAAATGTAGTTGCATTGGGTTTTTCGATTAACCTTGGGTAAGCCTTTACGTGTCAAGTTCGAAGCTACCATACATTTCAATTCTTAGCACATAAGCATAGCACATTTCTGCACATAGTAACAAAAAACACCACTATGTTACTAGCAAAGTTTTTTAATATTCAAACTCTACAATTCTAAGTTACGGTAAGATCAATAATGTTTTAATAGATAATATATGGTAGCTAATTATAATTTATTCTCTTTCAGCCCTGAAGAAGCCAAATTAATTCTCTTTGGCGAAAACGTTCGGCGAAACAATTGATACACATTAGAGTATTTCTTGCAGATTTCCCCAATATTTAAGAGTTTACTATATATATATATATATATATATATATATATATATATATATATATATATATATATATATATATATATATATATATATATATATATATCTACGGCATAAAGTGGACTCCGCCCATGTTAAAATGCAGGTTCAATTGAGCTCCGTGGTCAAGTGGATACCGATATACGGAGCTCACTTGACCATTTCATAATATTGGTTCTGTCGATTCATCAACATGTAGAGTTTAATAATTTGTAAAAATTTTTTGGAGCCCGTAAATACCCCTGTATCATAAATGTATATCGTTTAGTTCACATGTATATATTATAGGGGTCGTTCAGATCTTCTTCATTGTATATTTCAACCATACGTTCATCGGTTTAAGTAAGCTCTGAGAGTTTGGCAACTGTGCGATTATACCGTATATTTTCAACATATACCGTGAACGGTTTATATGGGCTCCTTATTTTTATCTAATGTTTGCAGACAGTGTAATGTCATACGCATTACACTGTGTAACAGAGGATATCGTATTACCTGGTATAACTACGTACTTAAAGGTAACTGGTTCTTTAAAAAACAGGTATATAGATACAAAAGGATTTGGGCTTAATATTTAATGGAATGTTCGCTTGCATAGAAAATTTTATTTTTTCTGCATTTTTAAAAATAATGTTGTTTTTTTATTTAATATAATTTCATTAGTTCAATGCTGAACTCAATGTTTTTTTTTAATTACAGAAATTTCGTAATATATTTTGTTTACGTGAGTATGTCTTTGTACGTTTTATGTAAGCATCCGATTTATAAAAACTACTTTTATTTTATCCAATCTTCTGCAATATCTTGTTTAAAGCTTTTTTATTATTTTTGTTCTGCTCTTATTTGTGTACTAAATATGATATCTCGATAGAAGGTTATCTCAAAATAAATATGTTATGTGTAGGTATACGGAGACAATATAAGTGAGTTTGTTATGTAAGGGGATATCATATAGTTTTTGGAGAAATATTCTGTAATTTAAGGTGTCGTAAGCGGCATTTAGAGTGAAAAATACCACCACTGATACCCGATATTTTTCGTACTGGTCTATCTATATCTATAGCCACTTTTGCCTTTTAATTTAAGTTTTTCTTCTAATATCGGTGATATCATATTAACGATCTTGTGCAAAAGTATTTTGAATAGCTGACAAAATAAAGATATTGGCCGATAGTTTTTGTAGTCGTTGGAGTTTTTGCCAGGTTTAAGCAAGTGAACAACTTTGGCTTGTCTCTAGACTTTGGGTATCTCCATAATTTGAATACAGTTGTTCATCATCCGGATCAGCCATTGTAGTGTTTTTGGTCTAGATTTCGTAATAAGCTTTGTGCTCAGATCGTCAATGTCGGTAATTGTATTATTTTTCATTAAATATGTAGATGGTGGATTCAAGCTCAACATTGTTAAAAGGTTCTCTCAGCTGACTGGTTTTGTCCTTTCTTACTCTACAATATAAGAATAACTCTCTTCTTAGAGTTATTCTTTGCTTCTTTTTCGACAGAAATAGCATGTCTATATCTATAATGTGGTTTTAACGATCAGCTGTATACCAAATACCCTAGGTTAGGCCCTATATGTGTTTCCTGCTCTAGAAATAAGTCAGATTCGTGTTTAGCTCATATGTCTGATAAGTTTAAGTAAAGTAAAGTTTCTTGATCTTTAGAAATACCCTTAACAGTTATAGACATATGTTATTAGAATAGTTGGTCCTAAAAAGGACCAATTTGATTAAATCATATTAAAGAGGTGACTGAAGAATTAGCCGATTAATTAATTAATCATTACCCGGGGTATGCCCGATTACGGTGGCCTTATTAGTACTTCAATCTTCGTAAAGGCTCGTTCTTTGAACCACAGAAGTAATGCCTAATCTTTTACTTTTTATTAAAAATTTAAATTTTACATGCCGTGTATTACTTTTTGACGATATTTCAAATCAGATTTGTATAGTAATAATTTTAGGTATTAAAGGGACTCTTCGTGGAAAATAAATAAGTTTGTGATATCGGTCGCAACTCATCTATAGATAATAAAAAAATAAACAGTTAAAATAAGTGTAAACAATTTCAACTACATACATCGGCGCTACTGTTTAGGTCATAGGTATATCATGGATATAAAAAGTAACATTTTAATTCAATGTTCTATTTACGTATTTTCAATATTAAAAAAGTAGGAAAAGACATGTTTATGCTTTTATTTTTTTTAAATCTATTCTATTTTCTTTCTAGAGTTCCGTCTTTTTTTAACGACCTGTGTTATTTTTTCAATTGGGCACTTGTCCAAAGCTATGACAAATCCTCTGTCCTCTGCTATTCTATATTAATATGACTGATTCATTATTTTCTCTAAACACTCTGTCCTCTGCTATTCTACATTAATATGATTGATTTATTTTATCTTTCTTGTAGCTATTTTAATGATTATCCTGTGTATCTTCTTCTTCTTCTTTTTATATAGACATGACTCTGTCTATTTTTCAATGTGCCTCCAGTAAGTTGCCGTTCCATCGTTTTCGTGGTCTTCCTACTGATCATTTTCCTATGGGTTAACCGTCTCTTGCCGTCTTTACTACTCTATTTGTTGTCATTCGGCATATATGATTATTCCATTCTACTCTTCTATTTCTTAACCAGTTCTTGATGTTCTTTACCTTGCATCTACGTCGTATATCTGTACTTCTAGCTCTCTAGCACTCTCCCATAGTGTCTTACCATCAATTTTTCTAAGTGTTTTCATCTCTGCTGTTTCTAACACCCTTTTTGTCCTCTCTGTGTCAGGTTTTGTTTCTGCCGCGTATGTCATTATTGGTCTGATGACTGTTTTGTAAATTCTGCCTTTCGTTTCTTTCCCGATATTTTTATTTCTTCGTATTGTTTCATTTAGGCAGCCTGGGGCTCTGTTTGCTCTATTCACTGGATCTTCCACTTCAGTTTCGAGCTTTCCGTAGCTAGATAATGTGATGCCTAGATATTTAAATTCCATCACTTGTTCTATTATCTGACCTTCCAGCTCCAATTAACATTTTAGTAAATTTGCTGTTGTAACCATGCATTTTGTCTCTTTTGGGGAAATTAACATGTTAAATTTTATATGAAATTGGTGCAGGATACGTTGTAAATCATCTTCACTTTGAAAGAGTAGTATTGCAGATTATTTTAATTTGTTTTTCTTCCATTTGGTATCCTTTTTAAGTTCTTACTTTTTTATTATTTCATCCATAATCAGGTTGAACAATAAAGGACTCAGAGAATATCCCTGCCTTATCCCACTGTTAGTTTCAATAGGGTCGGTTAGTTCTTCGTCTACTTTTACTTTTATTGTGTTGTTTTGGTATATATTTTCGATCCTTTTGAGTTTTTCTAGAGGTATCTCTCTTGCGTACAATAAGTGGATAAAGTATTTTAATTTATATATCTTCTGTATATCATTATTTCTTCTGTGTATTAAAAGTTAAATTTTGGTTATTATTAAGATTCTCTTAACGTATTTATTGTCTTGTTTCTGCGGTACGAATATATGTGTATCATAATAGATTGTAATGCATATTTCATTTAATATAATTAAAGTGCTCTTTGCGTTTGCCAATTACTTTCTCACTTCCTCAGCGATAGGTCTTTTTTTTCTCATCGATAATCTTATCCTCGCTCGATACAGCTATTCTAAGATATTTATATTTCACTATATGCTCTATCCTTTGGTTTTTATCTCAAATTTGTACCTATGAAATTTATAATATCTAATATCTGGTGCTTTCATATGAAACTGGAATAAAACACTTGGTAGATAATGTTTATTCGTTTTGAGTACACTTTTTTTAGAACCTAGTACATTAAAGAATAAATATTTGTCTGTTCAGTGTTTTCCAAGTCTGTAAAACTTAAACAGGCTTAAATATTAGATTATACATTTATTAAGAATGTTTAATATCTAAATTGAAGATTTTATATCTCAAAATATGAATAGGTTTTTACATTTTGTTTGACGTTTTAATCTTCGAATCGGAGTTCATTTTTCGAAAAACTATAAAATTGTGAGAACAAATTGCTATATAAAAGTACGAGGCAATATTCTCATGCTGTGAGCTTTGCTGCTCTGGTACTTTTATAACGCTTAAGATATTTTTAATTTATTGTCAACATTTTTGAGGTGTGTTTCCTTGAATGACCATGTCTAAGGTTAGTACGTTTGAATAAATGAAATTGACATTAATTTTATAGTTTCTATTTTATTAGTACTGATGGTATAATATGACTAGCATCTGTTGGTACTATATATCAATTTCAACATGTGGAAGTGAGAGCACTCTCTTGTTAGCAATTTCAGTGTAAATTATGACGAAACCAGAAATAACCCATAATATTCTCCCCGTGTGATCTTAGTATTTTCGTTGATTGAATAGTATAGGCCAGGGTATCCAACATTTCAATCAGCGGTATGTCAGAGTGGTTTTTATTAATTTTTATATATATTTGCAAAATGAAGAAGAAAGTTCAGTACAGGCAGTTAAACGGCTGATCCGTCAATTTAGAAGTAAGAGCAAGTACCAACTTGCTGAAAAGCATACCCATACACAAAAGGAATATGTAATAAAATGTACTGCATAAACTATAGCGATATAAGCTATATATCTATTAATTATTAGGATATACAGTATTTTTCCTAATACACCTAGAACGATTGAGTAAATAGGTGAACTATAAAATAGGTGGATATTAGTGTGGAATTAGAAAAACTTAATAAATCGTTGATCAATTATTCACTATTAGGCAGTTAATGAGAAATGTTGGGAATACAAAAAAAAAACATTAAACTAGTTATTTATAAATTTTAAACAAACACTGATATAATCATAAGAATAAAACTATGAAATACCATGGAAGAACTAGGCTTACCTAATAAACTAATTAACTTAACAAGGAATAATCTACAAGTAAAGTCAGACTTCAAGGAAAACTGTCGACTTATTTTCAAATGTACATTGATTTCAAACAGGAAGATTCCATTCCAAACTCTATTTAAAAAGTAAAATCCAATAGTCATAACCCAAAGTGCTTTAAAAAAGGTGAACGAATTAGCGAACAGCTGTTTTGAAAACTAAATATTATGAAACGAATTGGGGATATTATATTACACAAACTAAACCGCTTGTCTACAAAAATAAAATCAAGAAAATGTGATACGACAGAAAAGACTAATGACTTTACAGCTAATTGCCATATAAATATCAATGTATAACGCAAATATTAGGACGATTGTATACATATAAGACAAATAACGATAAATGTTACAAATAAAGGTTAAAACATGCTTTTCAATTCGCGGTAAAAGATTTAATAGAGTTCAGCACACAACATAAATTCGTAACAAAATTCATATACCAGTAAACGGTACTCGAGACAGCAGCAAAGTAATTTTGGCAACAAATATGTAGGTTGTACTTTACACCATTGGAATCATAGCACCCGCTATGGAAAATGGTGTCTTCTTTGACATCCAGCAACCACAAATGTGAAATTAGGAAAGATTAATGTGGAACTAGAAAAATTCAATGAACCGTTGATCAAATATTCACTATTATATACTTAATTAAAAATGTTGGGAATAAGAAAAACATTAAGCTAGTTTGCAATGCTTGAGAGCATTACCCGGAAAGCAAATACAGAAAATCTCACAGTTTAATAATTAAGGTCCTCATATTATAGGGACTTTTGACGATGAGTTTAATGTTGTGAATTTATTAAAAGGTTCAATATTTATAACACTTACGGATTTAATTTATTTCTTTATTTATATTAACTTATCTGACAATAATTTATTATATCCGTACGTACAAATTCGCGAGCGCGGGTCTTGAGTATTAACTGCCTCTCCATATAAAAATGTTGTATTTATATACGAAATCCTGATATACTGGAATAGTCGAGAACATCAAGTTGGAGAATTCACCATAATTTGAATCTAGACTTCCACCGAAATTTCTACAATAAAACAGAATAATTAGTCATAAAAGTTAGGCCAGTATATTTATCGTAACATTGCCCCCCTCTTAAAAGATGGTTCCTCCTGGAACCTTGTCGGGACTGGAACCGGAACTGTATGCTGGTATCGGCAACTGGACCCTCTTTTACAACTTCCAGTTGTATAAAAATGACAAGGGACGGTTTTCTCTCCGCACCAGTAACTATGCGGATTGCAACAGACTAACACCTGGACTTCGGTGTCTTTAAAGATCTCCTCCACCATATTTCGGATAACCCTCCAATCTAATTGGCGGCACTCCAACTTTGGCATGGCTAACTTTTGCACGTCGGACTCTAGTACGTGCTCTCTCAATTGAAGTAAGGCTTCCCATACATCTCGGTAGGTAGGTTGGTCACGGGCAGTGTCTTTTGTTACCAGGTAGAAAAGGTAACGTGATGCATCTTGGAGTTTCAAGGTTTTACCGGGAGCTGGCACCTGGCATTGAAGTTCTGCAACTCGACCAAACTTCCTTCGAAAGACGGATGCCAACCCTGGTGCGTCTTTGATACTGGCCGGGATGGTGAGGGCCAGCGAGTAGTCATCGGGGAGCGCGAGTAGATCTTGCTTTTCTTCAGTGGTAACACCATGTCTCGCTTTACCGGTACCTCCATAGGCACCCATGAATTCCTCAAACGTGAGGTCAGACACATCGTGGACTTGGTTTACTTCCACTTCTTCATCTACGTCGTGGTCACCTTCGAAAGACGCCAGCCGGTTATGATGTACTATCATCGGCTTTCCCTTCGGAATCTTGCTTATTCGGTAGATGACATCGTTGATCTTCTCCATAATGAGGTATGGACCTTCCCAAAACTGCTGCAATTTGGGAGAACAACCTTTTCGCTTCTTGGGATTATACAGCCATACTTTGTCGTTCTTCTTAAAGCAACCCTTTTCGGCTTGTGTATCGTACCGTTTCTTCATTCGGTCGCTAGCGATCTGAAGGTGGGAACGGACCAACTCATGTACATCGTCCATTCTTCTTCGTAATTCGATCACATAATCTTCACCTGCTACATCTTCTCCAGGTCGACACCCAAACTCTAGATCACAAGGTAGTCGCATTTCGCGTCCGAATAGGACTTTCGCTGGTGTCTGGCCTGTTGATTCGTTAACAGCAGATCTGTAGGCCATTGTGAAGAACGGAAGGTATTGGTCCCAGTCTCGCTGATGATCGGACACCATCTTTGTCAAATATTTGCCAACTGTCCTATTCATCCGTTCTACCATACCATCAGATTGCGGATGATATGCTGTAGTTCTTGTTTTCTTCATGCCTAGTCTATCACATATTCCTTGGAATAGGTCGCTTTCGAAGTTCCTGCCTTGGTCACTATGGATCTCCAAAGGCACTCCAAATCGGCTGATATATTCTTGGATCAACTTATCTGCAACGGTGGCGGCCTTCTGGTCTGGAAGTGCGTAAATCTCGACCCACTTACTGAAGTAATCCATTACTACCAGCATGTACTTGCCTCCATTTTCACTTTCTGGAAATGGCCCAGCGATGTCCAAAGCTATTCTTTCAAACGGGCTTCCAACATTATATTGTCTCATAGGAGCTCTCCTTTTCCGGTGAGGCCCGTTACTCGTAGCACAAATAGTACATTTCTTACACCAGTCTTTTACGTCGTCGGAACTGTTCATCCAATAAAACCGTTCCCGAATTCGCTGAAGGGTTTTCCTTACACCAAAATGCCCTCCCGATGGACTGTCGTGTAACTGACGAAGTACTTCGGCTATTCTGCTCTTTGGGATCACCAACTGTCTTCTTTTCTCTGCACCGTCATTATTTTCCAGGACTCGTTTGAGCAGGCCATCTTCGATGATAAATGAGTCCCACTGGGCCCAATACGTCTTAACTACTGAGCATAGGTTTGATATTTCCTGCCAAGGTGGTCGACGGTTTTCCTCTTTCCATTTTCGGATTTTCTGTATAACTGGATCTCTCTCTTGTTCTTCCCTTATCTTAGTAGGCGTCCAGTCGTCGTTGACAATCGTCGTTCTTAGCACTGCTGCTTCCTTGGATTCCGTTTTGTTGCAGTGGGAACACTCTGCGGGGCATGGCCTTCTGGAAAGAGAATCAGCATTTCTGTGGCTAACTCCGGCTCGGTGCTCAATCTTAAAATCGTATTCTTGGAGTCGTTCGATCCACCTGGCTATCTGACCCTCTGGATTCTTAAACTGCATCAACCACTTAAGGGCGGCATGGTCGGTTCGGATTAAAAACTTCCTTCCATAGAGGTATTGATAGAAGTGCTCTACTGATTTAACTACTGCTAGAAGTTCTCTTCTCGTGACGCAATAATTCCGCTCAGGTTTTGAAAGAACTTTACTAAAATATCCGAGGACTCGTTCCTGTCCTCCTTGAATCTGAGACAGCACTCCTCCAATTCCCACATTACTTGCATCCGTATCTAAGATGAACTCTCCTTCTGGCAGTGGATACCCCAAAATTGGTGCTGTTATTAAATGCTTTTTCAACGTTTCAAAGGCATTTTGGCAGTCTATATCCCAGCGGTATTCTCTTGCTTCCTCTGTAAGTCGCGTTAATGGCTTAGCGATATCTGCAAACTTCTTAATAAACCTCCGGTAGTAAGTACATAGTCCAAGAAAACTTCTCACTTGATGTTTGTCAGTTGGTTTTGGCCATTCCTTAATGGAATCGATTTTTCCCTTATCCACGGCCACTCCTTCTTTACTGACTATATGACCCAGATAATTGACTTTACCTTGAAATAGCTGGCACTTCTTGGGGTTTAACATCAATTGGGCAGCTTTAAGTCGATTAAAAACGTTTTCTAAATTCCTCAAATGATCTTCGAATGTCTCCCCCAAGACGATTATGTCATCTAAATAAACCAGGCATGTTTTCCAAGATAACCCTCTCAACACATTTTCCATAAGCCTCTCAAATGTCGCAGGAGCATTACAGAGTCCAAATGGCATAACGTTGAATTGCCACAATCCAGATCCTGTGGTGAAGGCTGTCTTTTCTTTATCTACTGGGTCCATTTCTACCTGCCAGTATCCAGACTTCAAATCTAAAGTAGAAAACAATTTACTTCCAGCCAATGTGTCCAATGTGTCATCGATCCGAGGCAGAGGATAACTATCTTTCTTGGTAACGTTGTTCAGCAAACGGTAATCCACACAGAACCTCGTCGTTCCGTCTTTCTTCTTAACCAGGACCACCGGAGAGACCCATGGGCTCGTAGAAGGTTCTATCACCCCGTCTTTCTTCATTTCCTGAACAATCGTTTCAGCTTCCTCTCTCTTCGCCTGTGGTAATCGTCGAGCTGTTTGACGAATTGGCTTAGCATTACCAGTATCAATTTTATGCTTAACAACGGTAGTTCTTCCCGTCTTTCCTCCTTTCGGTACGAAAATATCACGATACTGCCGAAGAAATTCCCTTAATTTCCTTTTCTCCATCTGATTTAGAGACTGTCCTGCAACTGCAACCATTTGGTCGAATTTGTCGTTGGAATTATCAGATGTTGTCGCCTGACGGATTATGGATGTCACAGGTACACAAGTTCCTACCTTTGTCTCTTTCTTGATGGTCACTGGGTAGTCGTTGACATTGATAAGTCTCACAGGAATTTCTTTAGCCGAAGTCACCAATTCCTTTCCAATTATGATTCCACGGCCAACCTCATCGTCGTGGTTCCAAGGCTCCATCATAACAGGTCTCCCTTCGTCCACAATTCCCTGTAGCCGCGCTACTATGATCGTTTCGCTTCTCGCAGGCACGACTGTATCTTCTTTAATGGCTGCTTGCACAGTGTTGTCATTATGTGGATGGAGAAATACCTCCTCGTTGCCAACTTTGATTACCTTATTCTTAAAATCCAATTGGAATCCATGCATATTCATTACGTCCATTCCTAATATAACATCCTCTTCGATGTCAGCAACTATAACAGTATGGACAAACTTTTCTGCTCCAATTCCCAATTGTACCTGGATTTCTCCATGAATGTTGGCATTTTCACCTGTAGCGGTCCGAAGTCGCAACCTCGTTGGTAACAGTTTCTTTCGGCTGTTTATAACTGTTGGACGTATAATGGTTCTGGTCGCTCCGGTATCCACCAACAACGTATGTCTTTTACCATTTATTTCTCCATCTACATATACACTATCTTCACGACATTTCAAAGAAGCTATTAGTATAAGAGGGTCTTTGGAAGAGTTCCGGGTCGAAGCTGCCCCCCTAAGGTTGACTCGTTCTGGTTTTCCTGATGGTGAGTTTCTTGATTTTATGGTCTTCTTTTTCTTGCATGTCATGCTTTTCATCAAATTAAAGAGCTGGTCAAGTTTATCTTCATCTCCTTCCTCTTTTACAGTCCTAACTTTACTGTAACCGCCAGAGGCCTGCGTAGCTGACTCGTATTCGAGGGCGGCGGATAAAACATCAACCAGCGTCTTGTGACGAGCTAATCGTAGTGTTCTCTGCATTTCATGATCACGAAGACCATCAATAAACGTTTGAACGGCCAACTTTTCCATCATGTCTTCGGGAGCTGTTGGATAAGCATATCGTACTAATCTGGCAATATCTACCTCATATTCTTGAAGAGCCTCATCTTTCTTCTGTCTACGATTTTTAAGCTGTGACTGATATACATGCTCCAAATGTTCGTGGCCATATCGCATATTTAACCTCTTCTTCAGTTGTTCGAAATCATCGGTCTCCTCTACGGCTATGGTCTGAAGCACATCTAAGGCATCTCCTCGAAGAGCGATAGTCAGGTTTACAGCCTTTTCTTTTTCAGACCATCCATTTGCTCTTGCGGCTGATTCGAACTGTTTCCTGTAGTTGTTCCATGATGATTTTCCGTCGAAAGTTGGGACTTTAACATGAATAGAACCTCCACTTCCTTCAAATTTCGGCCGTGTCTCCAACTTAAATTTCGTCTCGTCTTCTTTTATCTCCACTGTAATCGGATTGTTACCTCTCTCTGCTGTCCCTGTTTCTTCCATCTTCTTTTCCATCTCTTTCCATATCTTTTCTTCGAAGGCTAACATATCGGCAGCAACTTGGTTTTTTAATGAAGATATTCTATCGTCCAGGGCAGACATCTCAGAAGTGACTTTAGAGATTTCCGAAGAGATGTTAGCAGAGACTTTGCTTTCCAGCGAAGAAATCTCGTTAGAAACTTTGTTTTCTAATGAGGCGATGTCGCCGGAAACTTTTGAAATATCGCCAGAAACTTTGTTCTCTAATGATGCGATGTCACCAGAAACTTTGGCTACATCACCAGAAACTTTGGCTACATCACCAGAAACTTTGGCTACATCAGAAGAAACTTTCGAAATATCGTCAGAAACTTTGTTTTCTAATTTCGAAATCGACGAGATAACAGCATCTTCAAATATATAAGTCTCTGGATCTAGTCCTTCTTCTAGCAAAGCGTTCTTTAGTCGTTGGACTAACTCAGCCTTTTTTCCGGTAGAAGCTAATTCTCTGTCTTCGAGATGTCTTCTTAAATTCGTCACTGTGAGCTCATAAATCGTAGCCATTTTCACAATTTATTTTACGTATTCACTTGTATTATTATTATAAGTCTAATTTATGTTCGATCCCACTCTGACACCATTTGTTGTGAATTTATTAAAAGGTTCAATATTTATAACACTTACGGATTTAATTTATTTCTTTATTTATATTAACTTATCTGACAATAATTTATTATATCCGTACGTACAAATTCGCGAGCGCGGGTCTTGAGTATTAACTGCCTCTCCATATAAAAATGTTGTATTTATATACGAAATCCTGATATACTGGAATAGTCGAGAACATCAAGTTGGAGAATTCACCATAATTTGAATCTAGACTTCCACCGAAATTTCTACAATAAAACAGAATAATTAGTCATAAAAGTTAGGCCAGTATATTTATCGTAACATTAACATAGTAGTGAGTATAATTATTAGTGAGAAAAAAACATTAATACATTAAATAGAAAAAATCGCAAAAAAGGGTCCTCCAAATCAACGATAATAAAAAAATATATGGCTATCATAAGAAGACTATCATAAGAAACAGAATAGGACATAATATTTCAATAGACCAGTATAACTTTGAAATGTTTCATCGGTCTAAATATTTGGGATTTAAGAGCACTTTTAACAAAAACACTACAAAAGAGAATACCACCAGAATACAAGCTGGCAATTGCTACGTTTTAAGCAAAAAATTAAATCCAAAAATACATCCCGAAGTAAGAAAAATAATATTCTACGTATTTAAGTAAAACACGAACAATGAAAAAATAAAATAAGAGCCGATGAGCATCGCAGAAAGAAGAATTCTTAGAGAAATATATAATTCTATTATGAATCAGATCACAAATCAATACGAAGTGCAAAACAATAACTTTATCGTTGAGATTTAGTTTCTTGTACGACGGTGCAATTTTTATATACCTGTTTGATCTTAGCATTAGTTCCCGGTCGTAAAACACTTCTGACTGAGGGCAATCTGTCTAGCAATCCTGATGTAATTAATACCTGAGTTTTACTTACATTGTCTTATATATGTATATATCCTGATTTTAGTAGTATGTATTACACTTCTGGATTTAAAAGTGTTATGAGGTTATACATATATCAGTTTGCTACCTGAATTTTCCCTTTTGTCTCTTATGTGACAACGTTATCTGCGATATCCAAAACGCTCAAATTTTTTAAAATTATATGGGTCTATTGTTACGTTATATGCCCTATTTTACATCGTCTCTTTTGTCTGTTAATGAACATTTATTTGGTTTTCTCGTTACTATTATACCGTTTTTTTGCTGGTAATTTATAGTATTATAAATTACTATATTCTATTCTATAGTATTCTAATATTTAATCTATGGAATAAATCAGGATAGCGGATAGATATTCTTTACTTTCTCGGAGAAATTATATTGTAACACACAAAAACCCTATTAAATTGCCAAAAACGTCCTTGCATATTCTACTTACTTATGAGGGGCAGCAGCAATATCAGTACCATAATAATGCATATATTCCTGGACTGGCTAATCGTTGGATAATAGGAAGTATGAATGTAGCAGTTTTAATGGTTTGGTGACTGCTTGCTAAAATCGGGGAGCAGAGATATCAGTACCAAGTTAATGTCTATAGGAGTTGCGGATACATTTTCTGATAACTTTTCTGAGTTCCTCCCTTTTTTTAACATATACTATAAAAGTCTCAAGTACAGTTCCCATGTATTTTGTGAAAAATGCATAAGGTATTTAGACATCGTTTTTTGTAAAATTAATGTTTTAGATTTTCAGATGTATAAACTTGACGTTCATTAATTTGGACTCATTTAGTTTAGGTTTCCAATTTTAAGTACATATGAATTTTATTTAATAACTTATAATTTTTTTGCTGCTACTTTGCTGTTGTCAAATACTGTGAGTATGACAGTGTCATTTCCAACTATGACCATGTAGATATACTATTTGCAGGTTAAACACCCATGCTATACTTTAGCAAAGGCCTAAGCTATGTCAAAAAAGACTAGCACAATTTTTTTTTCTAAAACGTGTTTCTCAACAAGTTTCTCACTTAGTTACCTATATCGATAATTCTGTATATTCAATTAATCATAGGATATTTTTTATCTCTGAATAAAAATTATCGGTTTGGAATCAGCTCTTTTCTTTTATTATTGGTTTCATTAACTTAAGGTGGTTCTTAACTAGCTGCTTCTCAAACAGTTTTAACATTACTGATTTAACAAATATGAACAATTTGTTATAAAATATTTTGAATAAATCGAGTAGCGAATAATTAATAAAAATAAGCGATTCATTTATTTTGAAAAATTATGTACATATGCAAGTATCACCATATTTACTAATTCTTCATCATCATTCTCTTTGCCTTTATCCCTTTACGCCTTATCCTTATATACAGAGATATCTTTCTATCTTTCGCCATATCAAGATGAATTTCTTTCATACACATATTTCTCCTATTCGTTTCCCGTCATCTCTTTTTCGGTCTTTCTCTCCTACTACTTTCTGGGACCTGGAAAACCAGAATCCTATGTATTGCATGACTCTCGTGTCGACGATCAACATGCCCTAATTATCGTAACCTATGCTTCTTCATTTTTGCATAGATGAGGTGCTGCGCCTAGACTTCTGCTAATATTTTAATTTTTAATTTAATATTTTCTTTTTAAGCCACCCATCCATCTAAGCATTGTCATTTCGTTCAAATGCATTCATTGTTCTTATTTTTTTAACTGTCCAATTACGGTTTTATATCCGTTTTATGGAATTTACCTTTCAGTTTCGTAAGAACCTTTCTACCACACAAGACATCACTTGCTTCTTTCCATTTTATCCATCCGTATTTGAGTCTACTATATCTCCATCTATTTCCCCATTGCTTTGTAACATCAAATCTAGATTCCTACCTAAAACGATTTTTTTGTTCAATAATTTCACCAGCCAACATTACAACCTGATTTAAAGTGAAGTTGAAGTTAATATTTAAATGCACACTTTAGATACTCTGTTTTTGTCTTCCTTAGTACCTTTTTGCTCAAGCGCCCATCTTCATTGTCTCAATCATTAATTGAATTCTCTCTCCTTATCTCTTACTAACACCACATCGTTAGCATACATCAGGCACCATAGAATATCTCCTTGACATGTTTTTGTTAATTTTTCCAACACTAATTAGAAGAGATAAGGGATTAGCACTGACCCCTGATGCAATACTATTCTTAAATGAAATTTATCAGTCTTACCCTCACCTGTTTTAACATTAGTTTTCCATTACTTGCCTTATGATAAAAATTGCATCCGTTGTTGATTTGCCTTGCGTGAATTTAAACTGATTTTTTAATATTTCTATTGGTTGGTAAGTTGGCTTTCTCTCTTCTAAAAGCATTTACTAACAGTGGCCATACCTAGTGCTACTGCTAATTCCAGTATATTATCTGCTGCGTTATTTCTAGTTCCAATGCCGTATCCTCCATCTATATGTTCATTTCCTCTGTCTAATTAGCCTATATTAGCGTTGAAGTTACCTTCTATTATGAGTCATTTCTTAGTTGGAATATTTCTAAGTCTACCACCCAACTGATCATAGAAAGCTTTTCTTTTATCGTCACCTATTTACACATAGCGACATGGATTATGCCTGGAGGAACAACCGCTAACCAAATTGATCATGTCTTGATAGAAACAGGAAAGAAGGACAGGAACAAAGAACAGAACAGCTAGATATACAAAAATTTAAACAACAAGATGTCACACAGAACTATGAAAGAGAAATAACACAAACACTGACAGCACTAGGTACCGAAGAACATTGAGAAGAAATCAAAACAAAAGTTATTGACGCAGCAAGAAAAATCATAGGCAAGAATAAGAAAAATAAAAAAAAAGGAATGGTTCAATGACTAGTGTAATAAGGCCATACAGAAAAGAAATAAAGAACACAAGACATATATGGAAAGAAGAACCAGAGAAAGAAGGGCAAGTTACCAAGATTCAAGACGGAGGGCAGATAAAATATGCCGAACAAAGAAAAGAAAATACGAAAACGGAATATACAAAAAATGGAAGAAAATGTTCAGAGCAACAATATAAGACAGGCGTACAGATATCTACGCAATTTAAGAGAAGGATATCGAACAAATCTATGCAGAAATCAAGAAGGGCAAATAACCAGTGGTCCAAAAGAAATAAAATCAGTCTGGAAAACCTATTTCCAAACTCTTTTAGGGACACAAGAAAATGAAGATCATATTGACATGCATCACAATGAGGGAGACACCGAAAATATAGAACCCCCAACGATGGAAGAGGTAAAACAGGCAATACGAGCACGAAAGATCAATAAGGCTCCAGGTATTGACAACGTCCCACCTGAGCTATATAAATTAGGTTGGCGATCACCTAGTAGGACAAATGCATGTGCTCATGAACAAGATTTGGAATGATGAAAAGATCCCTAATGATTGGAAAACCGGGATTATATGCCCAATTTATAAAAAAGGGGATAAACTAAAATGCGAAAATTATCGCGGCATAACCCTCTTGTGCACGGCGTACAAAATTTTTACTTACATACTAAACAAACGACCGGTTTCTGAGAAGGAAGATCTACAACTGACCAACTATTCACAGTGAAACAAATCTTAAACAAATCGTGGGAATACGACATTGACGTCTACAACATATTCATAGATTTCAAACAAGCCTACTACTTAATTAATAGGAACAAGTTATATCAAATATTGCAGAGCTTTAATATCCCCCAAAAATACATCCGACTGGTAAAAACAACAATGGATTCACCAATAGCAACTGTCAGAGTTAAAAATTAGATCACTGAAAATTTTACGATAGCCCAAGGATTAAAGCAAGGAGACGGACTTGCACCAACACTATTCAACCTGACCTTGGAATATGTGATAAGACAGCTGATTATTGGAAGAGGTAATCTCCCAACAAATCAATCAATACAGATTGACCTATGCCGATGATATCAGCATCATGTCTTGCAGAACAGAAGAGGCGGCAGAAAGATATTCACAATTAAAATCAAAGGCAAAAGAGACCGGACTAGAAATAAATATTCAAAAGACAAAAAAGTTAACACAGGCAAGAGCTAGGGGAAACAGACGCACAGTTGAATTAGAGGACGATATTGAAACGGTAGAAAGTTTCATATATTTAGGAGTTACATTAAACACGGATGGAACAGAAGAGCCAGAAATCCAAAGAAGAATAGTAAAGGAAAACAAAGCTTATTTTTCACTCGATCATGTGTTTCGCTCCAACAACACACACTGGAGATCGAAAATCAGGGTCTACAAAACTATTATCAGACCAATAGTATGTTATGGAAGCGAGACATGGGTGATGACAGAAGAGACAAAAAGAAAACTGGAAGTCTTCGAAAAAAAAGTCCTAAGAAAGATATTTGGACCTATTAACGAAAACGGAATATGAAGATCCAGGTATAACCATGAAATCTACCAACTGTTCAAAGAGACACCGATCTCAGAATTTGTTAAACTTCAGAGACTTCCCTGGGCTGGTCATGTAGTAAGAATGGAGACAGAAAGATTGCCGAAAAGAGCCCTTGATAGTAAAATGCAGGGCGCAAGACCAAAAGGAAGGCCACGGAGAAGATGGGAGGATAAAGTGGCAGCGGACGCGCAAAATTTGCTAGACGTGAGAACCTGGAGAAGATCGGCGCGAGACCGACAAGGTTGGAGGCATAGTTTGGAGGAGACCAAGGCCCGATTTGGGCTGTAGCGCTATTGGAGAGAGAGAGAGATGTAGATGGTGGATCCAAGCTCAACATCGTTGAAAAGTTCTCTCAGCTGACAGGTTTTTTCCTCTCTCACTTTGAGTTTTTCTTTGCTTCTTTGCCGTCAAAGATAAGACTTTTCTATTTATTACATGGTTTTATCTGCACTAGAAATACACATTTGTGTTAGACACATGTCTTACCTATGAGTTTTAGTGAAGTAAAGTTTCTTTATCTCTAGATATGCCCTCAATTTTTATAAACATAATTAGAATAGGTTGTCCTAAAAGGTTCGATTTGACAAAATCATATTGAACGGGTGATTGAATAACTGGCCGATTAATTAGTTAATCATTACCCAGGGTACGTCTTATTGCAATGGTCTCATTAGTACTTTAATCTTCGTGAAGCCTCCTTCTTTTGGCCCCTTAAGTAATGGCTTATCATTTACTTTTCATTAAAAATTTAATTTTTATATACAGACTATTACTATTCGACGATATTTCGAATCAGATTTGTGTACTAATAACTGTAGGTATTAAAGAGTCTTTTTATACAGAGTAAATAAGTTTGTAATTTCAGTCACAAGTCGTTTATATGGATAATAAACAGTTAAAATATGTGTTCAAAATTTTAACTACCTATATCGGCGCTATTGATCTTGACAATGGCTACTTAGACATAGTATTTTTTAGTAGGTAATATATTCTGGATCATATTACATACGTGCCAATATGCTGTACTAATACTGTTGAGCGATATTGATATATTTAATGTATGGAGGATATATTGTTCCCATTCCTATTTACTATGCACGTGTTTAAAAATAATATTTGAAAAAAATATATTGAAAGGAAGTACTTTTACCTATGGTAGCGACAATCAAATTTATTTCTTATACTTTAACGTTTCGTGGTAAAAATGATTTTGTGTGAAAATAATGGTAATTAAATAGGTGCTTTGGAATATTTATGGAGTTCAATCTAACTGCAAGATTGGTATAGTAAATTATTTATCCCTACAATATGTGATGAATTTATTTCTATTGTATTGAAATATCTGCAACTCATAAGAGTGAACAAATTACAGAAAGCGAAATTTTACTCTCTAATTATTGATTCAACACCTGATATAGATCAGCGTACCGTCATTCTTCACTATGTTCTTTTAAGTGGTATAAAAGAGGGATTTTTGAGATTTGAGACTCATCAAACTGATGGTTCGGTAGTCACTACATCTTTTTGCATTTGCTTTTTTAGGTATCATCACAAAAATCGACAGCCGCCAATCCATTGGTATATAGCCAGTTTCATAAATTTTATTAAACAGATGAAGGAGAGATATTTTACCTGAACTTTGGAAGCACTTTATTATTTCACTCGGTATTTCATCTGGTCCCGTCGCTTTTCGGGTCTTTGCTAATCGTATTGCTTGTTCAATTTCGTCCATAGTTATGTCAGGTCCTGTAACTACTTCGTTAATTTTAAACTCGGGCCTTTCATCACTAAACAGTTCCTCAATATACTCTTTCCATCTGTCTATTTTATGCGAATTAGTGATAGTCAGTTTTCCGTCTCTATCAACGTTGTTATTTGCCTGTTTTTTGTTCTGACCTGTCAGTTGTTTTATTGTTTTATACATATTAAATTAATCATGTTTTCCCTGTAATTCTTCAATTTCTGAACATTTGTTTTCGAAGTATGTTTGTTTTGCAGATTTTATTTTAGTCCTTATCTCTTTATTAATTACTTTATACATTTCTACGTTTTGGTTCTTAAAATTGCGTCTTTTTTCGATCAAATTCAGAATCTCATCGTTCATCCACCGTTGCTTTTTTTGACTGCTCTCTTTTAAGTTTGGAGTTGAGTTGCTTATAATCGTTTTGATTTGGTTCCAATGATCCTCGATGGATTCTTGTTGTTCATAATTATCAAAATTGCTCTCTAAATTGTTTGCAATCATCTGGCTATTGTTTCTAATAAAATCCATATACAGTTTGTTATAGAATCGTTGTTGCTTTATCCGTTTAAGTTTTAATTTTATTTCTGCTAACAACAGATTGTGATCAGATGGAACATCGGCAACAGTAAGAGTTTTTACAGACTTTACTGCATTTCTGTAACGCTCACTGATAGTTATGTAGTCAATTTGATTTCTGACGATATTACGGGGAGTGTTTTCTGGAGATTTCCATGTAAATGATCTCCGTTTAGGTAGTTTAAAAAAGGTGTTCTTTATACATAGGTTATGTTCTTTGCGGAGCACAGAGCCACCTTCTCTGTCGCTCACGTGGGTAACTCCAATCTGGCGCGTCCATGTCGCGGGGATTGGCATCTATCATTTCAGTAGGCCGGAGTGAATACATGGTCAAGGCCAGATCGGGACCCAGTTCTGTGGGGTATAACACTGACCCCTACATAGGGATACAGGTGAAGACCACAACGGTAGGCACGGCGGAGAAGAAGATCTTCGGTGCGACGTGGATGGCGGAAGTGGCATTCCTGGATTTTAGGGATGGTATAAAATCAAACCGATAGCGTCTGACCCATATTGGGCGGTTGTCAATAGCGTCTGTACCCATAATGGGCGGCTGAACTAAAAACTCGTCAACGCGCAAAGCAAGCGTGACGTTTTAATTGCTATTACCCCTTTATTATGTCAGATACAAATACAAAAACGGATTTACCCCAGGTGAGTAAAAAGAAAAATTCAAAATCTCACACTGATACACTATCAGTCAGTCCCACGGATTCTGGGGGTGACAAAATTCTGACATATTTTAGAAAACCATCTAACAGATATATATTTCTAAAAATTGCAACTTTCAATGCAAGAACCCTGCTATCAAAAGAAAAATTCATAGAAATAGAATCTGAACTTAATAAAATCAATTGGGACATTGTTGGAGTCGCTGAGGTCAGAAGGAAAGGAGAAAGCCTAACCACTTTAAAATCCGGTCACATTTTCTATCATGTCGGAGAAAACGATGGGAATGGAGGTATTAATATATTAATAAAAAACTAGCTGAGAATATCATATCAGTAAAAGCAGTTTCCACAAGAGTTATACTTGCAAAATTACAACTAAACACCCGTTACTCCATAAAGATCATTCAATCGCACCAACATCGAGTCACGCTGAGGAAGAAATAGAACAGTTCTATGATGACTTGTACACAGCTGTTTCAGAAGACCAAGAACATTTTACGGTAATATGTGGCGACTTTAATGCCAAAATAGGAATAAGCACTGATCCAGCTGAAAATGCCCTCGGAAATTTTGGCACACCAGATAGAAACGAAAGGGGCAAAATACTCTTAAATTTCCTATTAGAAAACAATCTATATTTAATGAATAGCTTCTTCTATAAGGAAATCCATAGAAGATGGACTTGGAAGAGCCCCGATGGTAAGACAAAAAATGAGATCGACTTCATCATCACTGACAAAAAACATATAGTCAAAGATGTTACAGTCTTAAATCAATTTAGAGATTTCTAAATACAACAAGAGAAGACGTAAATAACCTAAACGAAGAAATAGTAGATACATTAACACAAGCTCAAGAAAAATCTGGCCCTAAACATGGAAAAGAACAAAAAATTAGTAAAGAAACGAAACAAAAAATGGAAGACCGTAGAATGCTCAGAAGTCAAGGAAATATTGACTTACAAGATATAAACAGCATCAATAAAGAAATCTCTAAAGCCATCAGACGGAATATTAGAAAATACAACAACAAGAACATTATAAAAATTATAGAAGACAACAAAAGCATGAAAGCATTGAGGAGAAAAATGGAAAATGGCAAAAAAGAAATATTCCAACTTAAAGACAAAAATTGAAATATTATCTCAGATAGACCAAGCATATTACATATAGTAGAAAGTTTCTATGAAACATTATATAAAAGTCAAGTTATTCCAGAGCTCATTGAACAACCAATACAAAAGGTACATAATGTAGGATCGGAGGATATACCAGATATATTACGAGAGGAAATTCAACATGCCCTCAAAAATATGAAAAATAATAGAGCTCAGGGGAAAGATGGTGTAGTCATTGAGACAATTAAACTAGGAGGTCCACTTTTGATGTCCCGAATCCAAACACTTTTTAATCTATGTCTGCATAGTGAAAACATTCCAAGTACATGGAAGAATTTGGTTACAATCCTTCTCCACAAAAAAGGGGATAAATCAGATCTCAAAAACTATAGGCCAATTAGTTTGCTTAACCACCTATACAAGCTCTTTACTTGAACACTGACAAACAGATTAGAAGCAAAACTCGATTTCTATCAATCAGAAGAACAGGCAGGATTTCGAGCGGGACACGGAACAAACGACCATTTGCAATGCCTTAAAACTCTAGTTGAAAAGTCTATCGAATATAACAGACCCCTTGCTCTTATCTTTGTCGACTTCCACAAAGGATTTGACACAGTCGAAACAGTTGCTATCTTAAAAGCACTATCAGAATGCAGAATAGATCACAGGTATGCAAATATTATTCGAAATATATACGAAAATGCGACAACAACCGTTAACCTCCACTGCATAACTGAGAAGATAAAAATTGGCAGAGGGGTACGGCAGGGAGATACCTTGTCGCCAAAACTATTTATAGCAGTTGTGGAGTGCGCATTTAAACGGCTATAGTGGGAATCAAAGGGTATTAGCATCGATGGAAAGATATTCAATCATCTCAGATATGCCGATGATATTGTTCTCATAACAGACAACTTAGGAGAAGCCAGAGTTATGCTACAATAACTACAGCAAGTAACCCAGAAAGTTAATTTAAAAGTAAACTATGCAAAAACAAAAATGATGACCAATCTCGTCCCCAATGAGCTAATAGAAATCGAAAAGTCGTCCATAGAACTTGTGGAAAAATATGTGTATTTGGGTCACGAAATAAGGTTAACGCGAGATAACCAAACATGCGAGCTACTTAGAAGAATAAGTCTGGGTTGGGCTGCATTCGTAAAAATGAGAGACGTATTTAAAACAAATATACCGATCCATTTAAAAAGAAAAGCTTTTAACCAGTGCGTTCTACCAGTCCTCACATACGGAGCAGAAACCTTAACTCTCACAAAAATATCAGCCGAAAAATTGAGAAGGGCACAACGAAAGATGTAGAGATTAATGCTTGGAATAAGCTTAAGAAATAGAATAAGAAACGAGGAAGTTCGTAGACGAACCGGAGTGGAAGACATTATCGAACATATTACAAGGCAAAAATGGAGATGTGCAGGACATGTTGCAAGAATGAAAGACGACAGTTGGACAAAAAAATTGCTTGAGTGAAGACCACGGACTGACAAGCGAAGCCGAGGAAGACCATCAACGCGATGGACCGACGACCTTAAAAGAATCGTGACCAATTGGATAGCAGAGGTGCAGAACAGAAGCAGATGGAAAAGTCTAGAGGAGGCCTATGTTCAACAATGGACAACTCAGGGCTGATTGATGATGATGTTCTTTGCAAAATCTGAGAAATAATCTCCTCTTTCATTTCTATCGCCCAGTCAATAACATCCAATAATGTTACTTTGTCTGCCTTTTCCTATCTTAGCATTAAGGTCACCCATCAGAATAGTAAGATCTCTAGTCTTGAGTTGATAAGTGACGGTCTTTACATCGGCGTAGACCTTTTCAAGTTCTTCCAGTTCACTTTCCGCTGTCGGTGCATACACTTGTATTAAATTTATGTTTCTGGGTTTCGCGTTCAACTGAATCATTATGACCCGTTCCAGGTTTGATTTTATATAAACCCTAAAACCATTGGGCTGCCACCTCCGCCCTCCAGACCGTTGTAAAGACCTTCTTCTCCGCTCTGGATGCCGTTGTGGTCTTCATCCATAACCCTGGAGAAGGGACCCTTAACAGGTACTAGTTTCCCGGGCCAGGAAACACCTGGAATCTGCGGAAGGCAGGGATTGATTCACTTTCCCTGATAGGACTGTCCAAAAAGTAGTTCCTACCCGCTATCCGCGAATATCTATATACAGCAGTTTTAATATATTAAAATGAGTGAGTTTATTATCTAAGGGGATGTCATATAGTTTTTAGAGAAATTCCCTTTAATTTAAGGTGTCGTAAGCGGTATTTAGATTTACAAATACCACCCCTGATGCCTGATATCTTTCGTAATCGTTGTTACTTCATGCACTCACGATGACCTCTATTAACATAAGTGACCAATTTAAAAAGTGACTTATGAATTATTGTAATTTAAATTTTATTAATTTATGAAACAAATATTGCACGTCATAAACTGTAGCAATCAGAAAGTTACTAAGATCTCCCTGCTGTACAGAGTTTTCTATAATTTTATGTGGTAACAAATATTAGAGTACTACTACTTTCTTAAACTGTTACACGAAAACTCCACTCGATATAAGTACATTTATATGATAAATGTTTCAGTCCGATGCATTAAAAGAAAATACTAATGCATAAAAATGGAAACTTTCCAAGTTTATAATAGACGCTTACTTAAGTTTAAAAATAATTAAAGCAAGTAATATAAATTACTACCTTGCCTATTAAACATAAAAGTAATATAAATTTATATGTCGGTTAACAATTTATATTATAAAAATTTTAACTACGTTAGCCAAGTATCTATGAAATTCCTCGATGCCTAAATTGATGAATATTAATATAAATTTCAAGTCCCACAATATACCTGTTGTAAAATTTCAAAATCTACGACTAATAAAATTATTGGCAACATTGCAGGAGCTTAGTTTTGTACCAGACAAGGTGTATACGGATCCCAAAAATGTTTTAACGTATTACGGAGACTACTTGATCCTATGCGTTGGTCGGAGTCTACATAAAGCGCTACTTAGATAATAATATACTCGGTGTATATTCTCCTAGAGTTCGTATAACACCGTTTTAGTACGGAGCCCACATTAACCGCTAGATCTATATATATATATATATATATATATATATATATATATATATATATATATATATATATATATATATATATATATATATATATATATATATATATATATATATATATATATATATATATATATATATATATATATATATATATATATATATATATATATCGAGAAAAGGAGTACGACCGTCAATCCAATATAAACTATGGTACACTCGAAGAGTGGTGTGTTGACCGAAAAACCCACCACTCTTCGAGTGTACCATAGTTTATATATATATATATATATATATATATATATATATATATATATATATATATATATATATATATATACATCCTACTATCATTTTCTCATCGATACATTATGCTTTTACCATCAATTTAGCATCGTCTTGCAAAGTAGCATCTGTATATCGACGCTACTTTACAAGACCTTAATAACTGTTTTCCCGTACTTGTTACAAGAATTTTAACCATCTCATTGATTAGAGTCTTGATACCGTGTTGGTATTTTAAAATATCCGCTTTCTTTTTTTATCCCTTACTGAGTTACATAAGTTTATTCCAGAAAATGTTTGAGTCTAAAATGATGGTACAGTGAAAATATTATATATATTTAGTTCAGGGTTTTACCGTTTACTCGCTGCCATTATATACATGAAAATGTATATCCCACTTTCATTATCAATCATTTTAGCATCAGAAATTTGGCATCGTTGTTGAATATAATATTACCCACGACGAAATAGTAAATTTAAGAATATATATATATTTTTTTCATCTACAAATCATTCTGGCATCATGTTTGGTTAAAAGTAACGGGTTATGATATATTGCAACTACCTATTGTATCTTCGCTCCAATTCGTCCAGTCACGACGTACAGCACCTCAAATGATAGGATTTAACCAATAAAATACAATAAGACAGAAAAATCAAATATAGCAGCATGTCAAAAAGGCCTTAATTATATATCTTCGTTTCTATAAGTCCAATCGTGACGTACAGTATCTCAAATGACAGGATTTAACCAATTAAAAACAATGAAATAAAAAAATTAAATACAGCAACATGTCCAAAGGGCCGTAGTCACGTATCTTCGGTCCTATTAGTCCAATTGTGACGTATAGTACCTCTAATGATAGGATTTAACATAAATAATACAATGGGATAGAAAAATCAAATGCAAAACAATGTCAAAAGGGCCTTAGTTGTGTATCTTTAGTTCTATTAGTCCAATCATGACGTGCAGTACCTCAAATGAAAGGATTTGACAAATAAAATACAATGACGTATAAAAAGTTAATGGAGTAGCATGTCAAAATGGCCTTAGTTATGTATCTTCGGTCCTATTAGTCCAATCGTGACGTACGATACCTCAAATGATAGCATTTAACCAATAGAATACAATGACATAGAAATCAAATACAGCATCACGTCAAAAGGGCCTTAGTTACGTATCTTTGTTTTTAGTGGCCCAATCGTGACGTACAGTACCTCAAATGATAGGATTTAACCAATCGAATACAATAAGATAGAAAAATAAAATACATCAGCTTGTCAAAAGGGCCTTAGTTATGTATCTGCGGTCCTATTAGTCCAATTATGACGTTTCGTACCTTAAATGATAGAATTTAACTAATATAATACAATGAGATATAAAAATTAAATAGAGTAGCTTGGCAAAAGGGCCTTAGTTATGTATCTTCGATCCTATTAGTCCAATCGTGACGTAAAGTACCTCAAATGGTACCATTTAACTAATAGAATACTACGATGTACAAATCAAATACATCAACACTAAAAGGACTATAGGTATATATCTTTACTCCTATATATGTTATGTCAAAAAAGGCTTAGTTGCGTAAACGAATTAACGCACAGAAGTGTGTGGCATATTACGTGACAGGATTATTAGCGAATACCATACGATTACGTCATACATCTCTTTGCATACGTCCACTTTTAGTTAACTACTTAGTATGTATTCAGTACTTTGCTTTACAGTTGTTGAGGCATTAACTCTTAAACAGAAGAATGTTTAAAATCTTGAAAGCTTTGAGATGTGGTGCTACCGCCGTATACTAAAAATAAGTTGGGTGGATAAAATTACAAATGAAGAGGTAATACGCAGAATAAATAACGATCCAGAAGTTATACTGAATATAAAAAAGAGAAAACTTGAATAGTTTGGCCACCTGATGAGAGGACAAAAGTACACATTCCTACAAAATATAATGCATGGAAAAATCCAAAGACGCAGAAATCCAGGCCGTAGAAGAATGTCCTGGATGAGAAATTTAAGAGAGTGGTTTGGCTGTACCACTAACGAATTATTCAAAACAGCAGTAAATAAAATTAGAATCGCCCTAATGATATCCAATCTCCGATAGCAGAGGCACTCAAAGAAGAAGATATGATAAACTCGAAAAATCTCCAACGTTCACTGTTAGACATATGCCTCCCGTTCAGTACACACATTTACTGCTCCTTGACGCTGTGACGAGAATGAGATAGGATTTAACAAATAGAATGACAGAAAACTAAAAAAGACAATGTGTCAAACGTGGAATGCGTCGCAGAACGTGAAATATTAGCGTAAAATTATATGATGCCATAGACGATTCTTTAATACCCAGCAAACTCGCTTTGTAAAGTTACATAGCAGGGATCTGTGCGAGAAAAAGTCGATCATTCGTTTTATAACCCAAAGGGGACCATAAAATATTCAACGTTAAAATTTGACATAATGTAACGGTATGACAAATCTTTTTTCTCCCACATGTGCTTGCCTGTGTACCTATACAAGGGGAGTCGTGCATAACCTTTAAGTTGATCGTAATACATAACTGCAACAACAAGCATGTTGACGACTTGGGTTAGTATATACAGTGCATTCCGTACGTTTTTTAAACATGGTTAGGAAATTGTTGACTGGAGGCTATTAAAGAAGTTCTTAAAATAATTGCGGGTCACCGCCTTTTCTGTAAATGGAATGAATATTGTTATCGATTTAATTTTTTTCTTTAGTTGAATAATTCCTGCTGGTATTTGGTCTAAGCTTACTTCTTTTTCTCATTCAAACTGTTTCATAGCTAATTTTACTTCCTCTTTATAGTGCCCTGTTCACCTGTTTTGGTAATTTCGGACTATTTCATCTCTTATAACATAAAACAGTTGTTTCAGATATCTTTATCGCGTTTCCTTTTTTTTATGGATGAATATGCTGCCGTTTTCATCTCCTACTATTTCATATGGAGCTACACGATTAACAATTCCAAATCAAGAAAAGACAAATAACACTCCGAATTATATTATACAACTAATAGTCGAAAAATAAAGAGCAAGAGGTAGATAATCAGACAATTAAGATGAGCGCTACACGATGTACGCAATGCCACATTTGAACACTACATTAGTACATTGTCTAAAGAAGATCATTCACTATGGATAGCAACAAAACACTTAAAGAGACCTGATCAATACAACCCACCAATTAAGAAAGATGACGTTAGTTGAGGGAGATCAGACCAGGAAAAAATGTCAACATTTTCAGAATACCAGATAATAATAATCAAGCAATAGAACACTGAAAACTTTTGTTTTTAACTGTACGCCCGTGAATGACTTATTATTTTTTAAATAACACTTAATATTGCACTTTTTTATTGTATTTTTTCATCTTTCAAGATAATTCTTATAGGAATATATTTATTTATAACATACGGTCTTATGGGAACAAGAGTTGCAGTAAAAGATTTTTCTAAATATAGAATGTAAACCATATTTCCAATATATTTGTGAAAAAGAACCAGTTTATAATATTCCGGACGACGTAATAAAACCTTATTTTAGACTATTGGTCGATAAATTGAAATCATTGTTCAAGAAACGAATTATTCATGTGCAGATGTTTTACTATAAAAATATGTAAAATCAAAATCTCGATTAAAAAAATTGCAACCAGTTACTCACGATGAAAATTAACCCCATTATTGATTTTACAAGTAATAAAATGGGTCGACAAAAGACCAGTTTTAATCCTTACAACATTTAAACATAATAGTTATATCTTGGTTTAATCAGATGAAAAGCAAAATTATACACAAGTACTAAAACCACAAACTATTCTCGATTATAACTTGGTGAAAAAGAGTGTTGATTTTAGTGATTAAGTGGCTTCTTACCAAAGCCCAATACGCAAAATTCTGAAGTGGTACCGGAAAGTGGCAGTGGAATTAATATTTAATACCGCATTTAATACCGCAGTAGTAAATGCTTAGTTGCTAAATAATAGAAAACGTAAAAAAGCGACAACCTATCCTTGAGTTCAGACTGGAGTTCGCGAAGGCATTTGCAAATAAAGAAATGTTGTAACCCTCACGAACAGTTACACCCAAAAATACCATCTCAGGCAAAGCGATGTAGATAATACAAAGAGAAGAAAGTGTACAAGATGTAACAAAATTTTAAGAAGAAGCATGACTAGTAGAAAGGACGATAGAAAAGTTAAAAAAGTCAAAACATACTCTGAAGAATGTGATGGCAAAACTGGAATATGTCTAGTGTGCTTCAATGGAGCACATTAAAAAACAATTTTACTTATACAGGAACTATTATTGAGTAAAAACGTATTATACCTCAAGTGGCCTTATAGTATTGGAAGTCGTAAGTTGATAGTTTTAGTAGAACATTTTAATTGTTAATTACCTCCGTAAAAGTGAGTTATAGTATTTATAAAAAGATGGATGTAAATAATATGCCTTCGACATCTAAAAAAGCTAAATGTGAATATAAACGTAGATTGACCACTGCTGAATTACAATCATTGTTAGAAGCACCTGGCGAGGACAATGTAGATTAAATGAATGGTGGAAGTGACTCTGATTGACTCTGACGAAATATTTGCACAAAGTCGTTCAGAAAAATCGAGGATTGCGTTTTGGAAAGAAACAACACAAACAGAATTTAAGACTTTTCTCGGACTTATGTTCCATATGGGGACAATTAAGAGGAACCGTCTGAATGACTACTAAAAAAGTATGGGTAACTTCTATAATAGTGTTGACTTGACTAGATAATTGCTCATAGCCCATATTAAGAAATAAGCGAATAGATAATCCTCACTTGTCAAAGAAACTGAAAAAACGTGAAGTGGTCTAAAACCTAAAAAGTTCCCTATTCAAACTGGTTTTTAATAAAAAATTTAATAATATGTTAAAGTTTTTTTAATATACCCTAAAACTAAAAGCGAAAAGAATCGATTGCAAGTTACAAAATACTTGTAGAGTCATACTGTTTTTACAAGTACAGTTGTTTAAATAATCGCTTTCTGTCATAAACAAATTGAATAAATTGTAAAATATTTTTGATCTGCTTGATATTTAGCACACTTAGTAACTCATCAATTGCCTGTCGTTAGGCCAAAAACAAAGTTATTAACATTATTTATAAATTACTACAAACATAATATCATAGAGTTTACGGTTTTTTGGAATTATATCAATTATTTATGTATTTAAATTTGGTATTTCTCTACATAAAAAACTTTTTATGGTCTACAACTATTATTTGAATTATTTTTCTTTAGAATGTATACAAAACGTTTTATAAGCAAAAAATTATTTTTTTTTTGCCTTTTAAGATTGTTTAAAAAAACAAAGCAAAATCAACTGTACGTCTTTACGAATTTTTCGTCAGCTACCCCTCATACTATTTAGAATTTAAATTTCTGTATAAGATTTTTTTAAATTATTTAGCGAGGTTCCGTGAACTACTTTCTTATGGCATGGTCAAAGTCAAATATTATTTTTTTATGTGATTAAGCCACAATTATTGGTCGTTATTGAGATGAAAATTACATTTTTAATTAACTAATATTTAACGTTTTGATTTCCACTATTATTTTACAATAGCTTTGTTTATTGTACTAATTATGTAAACATGTGTATACACATTTTGTACAGAAAAACGTTGTTTGAGAACGATTTCCGGAATGGAAATCAAAATTTCAAACATTATCACAATCACAACCAATAATAAAGGCCTTAATCCCATAAAACCATAATATTTATCTCAAACTATTCATCGATAGCTTCGACTAAACAGGTTGTAAATTAAAATTTATGTAAAATATTCCCCTACACGATTCTCTGGGCAAAAATATCTAGGTTAAATAAATATAACATCTAAACGAAGAAAAAAACCTGTTGAGACTGCAACTTGTGAGCAGGTAGTTTCAATGACGTTATTCGAACTTGACCCAAACAACCGATCGATATTTAGGTATCTAAAATATTATTTTAAGGATTAATACCGGCAACATCTACTGGCTCTAAAATGATGCCAAATACAGTGATTTTACCGCTCGATGTTAAAACGTAGGTTTGATATAAAAATTAAATATATAAAAAAATCGGAATATTAAAAAACCGACAACAGTGCCAAGCCTACAAAGGTGCCCTAAACGAACATACACAATTTATAAATAGAAAATGATAGCAATTCTTGGTGATGCTAAATTACTGCAACGTGAAAAGAGTTCTAAAGGATAGCGAAATGTATATATATATATATATATATATATATATATATATATATATATATATAATTTTATATAATTATTAATATGTCATGACTCGTCACTGTTAAATTATCTAAATCTGAAAATTTTGGGGAATGCATATGTAGGTACTATAAATATGTCATCAGAACAAAACGTAAAGTCTATAAGCTTTTATCTTTTGAAGATATTCTCTTCGCCACATCACAATGTCGTCTCTATCTAGTAAAAGAGCGTTTCTTCCCCTACGTTTGTATTGAAAATTAAGTTTTTCAATATTCGGTAAAATGTGGTTTTCGAAAAATTTGGCAAATCAGGGTCATATTTCACCTTCTTTAAAACCTTATCAACGGTGGGTATTTCGTTGCTCATAAAAAAATTATGAACCAGTCTTCTAATGGCAAAAAATAATTTTTGTCAAAATCATCAATTTTGTCAAACTTCTTTTTTCGGGTCAGACATACTTTTGGTCCAGCGAATTGATGATTCGTTTTGTATTCCTTTATCACCGTAAATACACTTCTATCACAAACTCCAACTTTATTAGCCACTTTTTTCACAATATCTTCAACCACTAACCCGGGATTTTCTTGTCTTTCACATTTAAAAACATTTAAAATGATTTCTTTAACTTCAACGCTAAGAGGGCTTCTTTTACTTTGTTTTCGAGGAGGATTCCATGTATTTTCAACCAATTCATCAGCAGAATCATTTTTGGTTTCAATATCAGTTATTGAAATACGTGGTTATTGTTACAGTAATCACAATCACGTATAGATAGGGTCGTTATACAAAAAAAAAATATATACTTAAATAGTTTTAAATCGCACAATAAATAATTGCTAATTTAACATTAACAGCATAAATATAATTTATTGTCCTTTGACCATCAAGATGACTAAAAATATACTCACAAATCGATTCAAATTACAAAATTTCAATACCAAAATATAATACCTACTTAAATCGTGTCCGAACCTGTATGAGTTCCGACGACGTCGGCAGTAACGAAATAAAGATGGACATTACGGTTAGTTTTTAAATATTTTTGAAGAACTGTTACTGCATGTATGCATAAAATATTCATTATTTTTATGAATCGGATTATTTTTTTACTTATTATTTTACGATATTTTATATCGGTTTAATAAACACTAATAGTTGAGAAAATAAAAAAATTAATAAAGTGTCATAATTATACTGTTACTTATCGGAACTAGTAGACTCATTTGGAACATCTTTAACAATCATCTGTTAAATTTATCTTTGTTTGTACGCCCTGCATCGCTTAATGAAAGTAGGTATAGTACCGAAAATTTTAATAAGGTTCAAGACCTTCATTGCGATATTGTATGTTTTGACAAGGAATATTATGATTCCCTGGAAGATATTCAAGAAGAGTATTTCAATACACTAACTAAAATTAACAATCAACTTTCAAAAACAGAAACAGTAGTACAGAGCGCAAGTAATCCCCAAAATATTGTACAAAATTCCTTTTCAGCTTCAAAAATTCCACCAATTGACATTCCTACATTTGATGGTAAGAATTTAACAAGTTATTGATTTTTTTAGATTTATTTATAGCAATTTTTGATAAAAATAAGTCACTTCAAAATGTTAAAAAACCTTTTAATGTAAAGAATCATTTGTAAGGGGAGGCAAGAAACATAATAATTAATGATCGACCTCTAACAAATGACTCTTATGATGATGCATTGAAAATTTTAGATAACCGTTATAACAATGAAACAATATTAATGGTAATTATTTAGTAAGCCGGTACGTCTCAAAAATGGCAAATTTTTTGTGAACTTAGCCGAAAAAGTGAAAAAAACCTGAAATTTTAATGTTTTCTTTGCTAGTAAAGGGCCCAAATAATCAAAAAATAGAGAAAAAATAACAAAAAAGTATTATGACTAAAAAAAAAATTACATAAAAAGCAAAGAAAAGTATATATATATATATATATATATATATATATATATATATATATATATATATATATATATATATATATATATATATAATCTTAATAAAAAAACTTAACTAAAACATATTAAGTATCACTGTTTTTTACTGTTAAATTATGAAAAAATGGGTAAAATTGTTTAAAATAATCAAGATTTTTTTGACATGATACTTTTGACATTGTTGCCAGTTGTAACCTTTAAAAGATCTAAAAATTTCATGAAAATTACCTTAAAACAGGTGGATGTAATCTTAATAACCACGTGCAAAACGAGTACCCGTTAACCATCGTCTTATTTTATTGTTAAAAATGTAAACCAATAAACCAAATCTAACCTAACACTGGTAAAAAAAAAGCAGTAATAAGAATAAAACGTTATAATATAATTAAAAATCAAAATTTTTATATTTCATAAGAAAACATGAAACCAACGTAATTAAATCTATCCTAACGCTGGTAAAAAAGCAGTAATAAGAATAAAATTTTGTAATATAATTAAAAATCAAAATTTTTATTTTTCATAAGTAAACATGATAATAAAGGTAAATTAACGTAACCAAATCTAACCTTGTAAAAAAGCTATAATTTTCAGTTAAAAGTAGGTAATAATTTATAAACTTTACGTTTTAGGTAAATTTTTATTTTTCATTAGAAAACATAATTTTGAATAACGATGGCAACACTGATTAAAATTACCCTTCTTGGCCATAAGAAACAGTTGTCATTCCTGTCATTTCTTGTTGTTTCATGGTAAATAATGGCGGTGGCTTTTAAAAATCGGGCATATTTTAAATGGAAATTACATAAAAAAAGAACGTTTTCCACCGAATAAAAATCATTGCACGGTGTGTTTGTAAAGCAGAATTAATTGATATAAATTTCAACTCCGTAGACATCGTTCCGGCTTATTACACTAGTACCATATTGGTAAATTCTCACATTTATTCATTACTTGACATTCCCTCCACTCAAAAAGGAACTAAATTAGGTGTAATGCACCCTCTTCACAAAAAGGGAGATATGATGGTATGCGATAATTATAGGGGCATCACCCTACTTAACCTGGCATACAAAGTATTGTCCAACGTATTGTACAGAAGATTGATCCCCTATACTGAACAAATAGTTGGGAACTACCAGTGCGGTTTCCGACCCAATAAATCAACAACGGATCAAATCTTCACAGTCAGGCAGATTCTTGAGAAAACGCTTGAGTTCGGAGTCGACACCCACCACATATTCGTGGATTTCAAAGCCGCATACGACTCAGTCAACAGACAAAAAAATCTACAGGCTATGGTGGAATTTCAAATGCCGCTTCATCTTGTTGAACTAACGGAACTTACACTCACAGGCGTAGAGAGTGTAGTCAGAATCCAAAACGACTTTTCCAGACCCTTTCATTGTAAAAATGGACTGAGACAGGGAGATAGACTGTCGTGTCTCTTATTTAACCTTGCACTAGAAAAAGTAATTCAAGAGTGCCATATTAGTACGAATGGTACCATCTTTATTAAATCTGTATAAGTGGTCGGATATGGAGATGACATAGACATTATTGCTAGGTCCACAGAATCTCTGATCGAAGCATTTCGATCACTAAGGGCATCTGCACTTAAAATGGGATTAAAAATAAACGCACAGAAAACCAAGTATATGTATTGTACTAGATCAGGTAACTGTAGTATATTATAATAGAGAAAAAGAAGAGGAAGTCGTAACACATGTCAATTATATATAAATATTTCGACCGTTAGTTAAAAATATAAGTAATATAAAACCAGGTCTAATCCTTTATATTCTTCCCTCACATCACACTAATTTGGCCACGAGGTAAATGGTAAAGTGATTGTGTATATTTTAAGGATTTCGTTTATGTACATATTTTTAGTGTAGACATTGCTAAAAATGCCAAAGAATGGAAGCGATATCCAGGCCGGGGAGCCATGTGGATTACGATCACAGCCCATAACAGTTGTACATGCAGGGAATATATCTTCATTAGCAACGTTTAGAATTGGTGATGATTTTGAAATATTTGAAGAAAGGTTAGAACAATATTTATTGGCTAATTTAGTAGAAGAAGGAAGAAAAGTTGCTGTATTATTAACATTACTCAGTGAAGACATTTACAAAGTGTTGAAAAACCTATGTGCACCTAGCAAACCAAAACAGAAATCATTTGATGATATTATGGCACTATTAAAAAGCCAATTTAAACCTCGCATTGCAATTTATAGAAGAAGAATAAAATTTGAAACATTGAGACAGGAAGACAAAACTATAAATGAATGGTATATTAAAGTCAAAAATATGGCAACTCAATGTGAATTTGGTGATAAGTTAATGTATAGAGTACAAGAGAAATTCGTAGTTGGAATAAAACCAGGCCCAATATTAGACCGTTTATGTGAAGAAGATCCCCATAGGACTTTAAAAGATCTTTTAGAAATAGCACTGGCAAAAGAAGCAGCTTTGAGGGAATCCAGAGGAGTGGACATAAATTATTCAGAAGCCAAAAGGGAAGGTGGTAAGAAAATTCAAGCAAGACAACCAGGTTCATCAAATCAAACTAA
Source organism: Diabrotica undecimpunctata (assembly GCF_040954645.1). Classification (NCBI taxonomy): domain Eukaryota; kingdom Metazoa; phylum Arthropoda; class Insecta; order Coleoptera; family Chrysomelidae; genus Diabrotica; species Diabrotica undecimpunctata. The sequence goes on along the minus strand of NC_092803.1, from coordinate 93,147,749 downwards.
GACTGGTAGGATATTTGTAAGTAATAAAAGAGATAATTTGTGTTTTTATTGTAATAAACCAGATCATGATTTTAAAATGTGTAAATTTATAAAATTTATTTGTAATAAATGTAAAAAAGTAGGGCATATTGCAGCAGCATGTAAAGTTAGGGGAAACAATTTTATAGAAATGGATAATAATGTAGATGCTGAGGATAATACCTCAGAGGTAGATGGTATGGTGGAGATGCTGCAGATGGATGTTTATAATGTTGAGGCTTATATTAAACCAATGTCAATAACCAAATAAATCAGCAACCTATTGTTATGAAAATAGATACAGGAGCTGGTGTTTCTTGCATTCCTTTTAGTATGTATAATCAATGTTTTTCAATGGTAGAGTTAAAGCCAAGTTTGATTAAATTAAAGTATTATGATGGACCAGTGGTAATACCAAAAGGTAAAATTGAGGTACAAAGCAAAATAGGTGATAGAGTTAAAAAATCGGTTGCCTGTAAAGTCGGTTTTACGGGCGAAGATTTTACGTGACAACGTCTTTTTCTCGGTAGAATATTTATTGATATGAATATTATTAAATTGCACAATAGGAACAAGGAATTGAATGAAAACAAGAATTGCACAAATTTTAACTATAGAAATATATTTTGTTTACTAAAACATTGTACATGTAAACTTAAACTTAACTAATTTCTATTTGAGTGATTTTGTTGAGGATAGGACGATGATAGGAGAAATATGAAATGAAAGGAAGTGTTTCTGCTGTAATGTGTCTTGAACGCCAAGAACGCTCGAGAAAGACAGAGACACAAGCACGGAAGCACGCACCGATTCAACGCGCCTAATTCTCTAGTGCTGCGCGCGAAGCAGACCGATCATGTTTGAGTGGGAGAGAGACGCAAGGCATTCGCCGGTCCGGCGGGCCTCTCTCTCGTTCGGTGACTCACTGTAACAGACGTGAGCGGGCGTTACACTTTTTCATGAATGACTCCGAGCCACAACCTAATTTAAGACGTTGTCACGTCAAAATGTTTCATTGACAGTAGTGGAGGGAGCTACTAAGGCACTGTTAGGCAGAGATATCTTTATAAAATTTAACTTATCCATAAAGGGAAAAAAAGTCTATATTGGAAATCATGAATTAGGTTTTAGTAAGTGTACCCAGATTAATGAAATAAGTATAAATGAAATTGACTTTAAATCACAATTAAATGTTTTATTAAGAAAATATGAGAAAATTTTTGATGATGAATTAGGTAAATATATAGGTGAGCAAGTTCATTTAGAGATGGAAAAAGATGTTAGGCCAATTTTTCAGAAACCACATCAAATCCCTTTTGCATTTAGAGAGAAAGTAACGGCAGAGTTGCTTAAGTTAGAGAAAGAGGGGGTAATAGAGAAAGTAGAAAATGATTTGTGGGGTACACCATTGGTACCTGTACTCAAACCTAATGGTAGGGAAGTAAGGGTATGTGCTAATTATAAAGTAACAATTAACAAATATTTAAAAGACTCGAATTATCCACTTCCTTTAATAGAAGATATTTTTGCTGCTTTGAAAGGTGGGGAAAAGTTCACTAAACTAGATTTTAAAAACGCATATAATCAGTTAGAATTAGATCCTGAAACATCACATTTACTATCTTGGAGTACACCTTATGGAATTTTTAGAGTTAAAAGACTCCCATATGGAACAAAACCAGCTTGTTCTATTTTTCAGTGTATAGTGGAGAAAGTTTTGCAGGGTTGTAAGGGCACAGTCAATTATTTAAATGATGTAGTAGTTACAGGGAAAGATAATAAAGAACATTTAGAGAACTTGGCTGAGGTTCTTAAGAGACTTTTAAAAGCAGGATTTAGGTTAAATTTGAGTAAATGTGAATTTGTTAAAGATCGTATTTTTTATTTAGGACATAAAATTTCAAATAGGGGGCTGGAAACGGATAATAAAAAAGTAGAAGCAATTGTGAAACTGCTAAAACCAAAAAATTTGACGGAGTTAAGATCATTTCTTGGTATGATAAATTATTATTCTAAATTTATTCCAAATTTGGCAGATAGGGTGAATCCATTATATAAACTTCTAGAAAAAAATAGCAAATATTTATGGACAGATAATTGTCAAAATTCATTTGATGCTATTAAGAAGGAGATAACTTCGAGTCATGTGTTAATGCATTTTGATCCAAATAAACCTATTAGACTAGTTTGTGATATTTCAGAATACGGGTTAGGTGCTGCATTATTGCATGTATTGCCAGATGGATCACAACGACCAGTCTGCTTTATATCAAGGGTCTTAAATAAGGCAGAGAGAAATTATGCAATGGTTCATAAAGAAGCCTTAGCAATTGTTTGGGCAGTACAGAAGCTTTATCATTACTTAGCAGGTAGAAAGTTTGAAATTTTGAGTGATCATAAGCCCCTGCAGGCACTTTTTGGTGAGTTTAAAAGTCTCCCGAATATGGCCTTAGCAAGGTTACAGCGTTGGGCATTGTTTCTGTCAGGATTTGATTATGTTTTTAAATGTATTAAAGGAGCTGATAATGTGCAGGCAGATGCTTTGAGTCGACTTCCTCTAGAGAAAACAGTAAACGAAAAAGAGGAAGATGTTGATTATCTACATTTTATAGAAGGGTTGACTCCCATTGATACCCTCAAGGTAAAGGTAGAAACCAGGACAGATCCGGTGTTAGGTCGTTTGTTTAACCATATTAGGTATGGATTCCCAGAGACAGTAGATAAAATAATGAAACCATTTTTAAATAGAAAAGAAGAACTATCTGTGGAGAAGGGGGTGATTATGTGGGGATTTCGAGTAGTAGTGCCAACAAAGTTAAGAAAACAATTGCTGTTAGAGTTGCACAGTACACATGAAGGAATTTCTAAGATGAAAGCAAATGCACGTGCTTATTTTTGGTGGCCAAGTTTAGATACAGACATTGAATCTTATGTAAATAATTGTAAAATTTGTTTAGGGTTTAGAGCAGAACCAAGTAAGCTAAGTTAATATTATGTGAAAAGGGAACATGTATGTTTGAGAGGGTGCATGCTGATTTTCTGGGTCCCATAAGAAATAAAATGATTTTGATAATCATTGATACTTTTACAAAATGGCCAGAAGCATTTATTATGAATAATTTGACCGCTGGGTAGACTATTGAAAAATTTAGAGATTGTTTTGCTCGGTTTGGTTTACCTAAAGTAGTTGTTACAGATAATGGCCCTCAATTTTCATCAGATGAATTTTCAAAATTTTTACATAATAATGGTATTAAACACTCTACATCACCACCATATCATCCAGCAACAAATGGTTTTGCAGAGAATTTTGTTAAGACATTTAAAACCGCTGCTTTGAAAGGATTGAAGGATGATTACAACTGTAATAATTCTTTACAAACTATAATCAGTAAGTTATTGTTTCATTATAGAAATTCAGTACACTGTACTACAGGTGTATCACCCTCCAGTCTTGTATTTAAACATAAAGTTAAAAACCGATTAGATTTGTTATGGACATGTAGTGAGAATCAGAGTTCTAAATTAATTGATAATAAATTAAATAGTAATGGACGAATTGAAACTTTTCAAGTGGGGGATAAAGTCCTTTGTAGAGATTATCGTTATCCTAATCGTAAAACATGGGCAAAAGCAATAATAGATGAACTTTTAGGTGACAGGATATATTTGTGTAAGTTAACACAGGAAGGTTTAATTTGGAAAAGACATTTGGACCAGATTTTGCGAGATAAAGGATCTGATTCTAACTACAATAGTCTTAATGAAACCATTGTAACTGATATAACTAATAATAATAATACAATTAGTAACAGTGTTGGGCCCCTCTCAGCTCTAAGAGAAGGGGAAGTGTTAAAACAAAGTGATATTGAAGCAAGAAATTTTGAAGAGTCTGGTAATGAAGTAGCAAGTGAAGTAGTGGTTAGTGAGGTTAATGAGAAACCAGAGACCAAAGAAAGTGTGACAGCAGTTCCAAGTAGGCCAAAAAGAAATGTAAAACCACCTGTGCGTTTAAACTTATAGTGGGGAGGTATTGTAGTATATTATAATAGAGAAAAAGAAGAGGAACTCATAACGCATGTCAATGTCAATTATATATAAATATTTCGACCGTTAGTTAAAAATATAAGTAATATAAAACCAGGTCTAATCCTTTATATTCTTCCCTCACATCACACTAGTAACCAGATACCTAGACTATTAATTGATGATCTGGAACTGGAAGGTGTGGACACCTTCGTCTACCTGGACTCGCTGCTGACCAAAGACAACAATGTCAGCGAAGAAATTAAAATAAGAATAGTGCTTGCCAATAAGTGCTATTATGGCTTGAGGAAACATATGGCCCCAAAACTACCCAGAAAAATTAAAGTTATCATATATAAAACACTAATAAGGCCAGTGTTAACATACGGGTCTGAAACGTGGTCACTTATACAGAACGACCAAGAATTGCTTAAACGTTTCGAGAGAAAAATTCTAAGGAAAATATATGGAGGAATCCAAGAACATGGATAGGATATGTAATTAGGCGAGATGAAGATGCAACGATCAGAAAAATTTTCGACCGAAGAGGACCAGTGCGAAGACGAGTCAGAGGAAGACCAAAACTTAGGTATCAAGATAACATAGAGGATGATCTAAAATCCATTGGAGTTAAAGCATGGAGAAGAGTTGCCAGAGAAAGGGGCGAATGGAAGATTGTTCTGAAGAAGGCTTTGACTCATAACGAGCTGTAATGCCACTGATGATGATGATTAAATTGCCATTAAAACAAAATTTACTAGATTTGGATTTAGGAGATTCATTTTCTGTAGCATTAAAACGCCTTGAGAACTTAGAAAAAAGATTTAACTCCAATTCTGAACTCTACTGTCAATACCAAAAGTTTTATTGATGAATATTTAGCTCTAAAGCATGCCAAAATAGTAAGTCTGAGTCTGTATGAAATAGTGGTTCTGTATACTTCATGGCTCACCACCTAGTGATACGTGAAGACAAGAAACCCACAAAATTAAGAGTTGTCTTCGATGGTAGCATGAAATCAAAGAAGAAAAAATGCATAAATCATTATTTCTATAATGGTGCTGTAGTCCAAAAAGAGCTCTTTGATATTCTCGTCCTTTTTACAAAACATAAGTATGTCCTTTTGCAGATATTAAACAAATGTACAGAATGGTTTTGGTACATCCAGATCATTGCCAATTACAAAATATTTTGGAAACAATGGAGGAAACAATAAAAATAAAAAACGAGCCTATATCGTTACTCAAATTTAAGGTGCTTCGAGTTGCACAAATGGTACTCAAACAATTTACATATTTTAAATGATATTCCTTAGAATAAACAAAATTTTGATGAAATTAATCTCAGCAAAAACGATTTGACAGTAAAGACGTTGGAATCAACTTATGACACAAAAACAGATAATTTTAAATTGAATTGTCCAAAAGTGGATGTAAATGAATGTGTAACTAAAAGACAAGTTCTGAGTTTTATTTCTAAATTTTATGACCCTTTGGGATTAGTAGGCCCAGTTTTAGTCGCTGCAAAAGTAATTATGCAGAAACTTTGGTTAAATAAGATTAAATGGGATGCCCAGTGGTTTACTTGATAATTGGAAGAATTTTGTTAGAAGTTTAATCAGCATGCCCACAGTAACTGTCCAAAGAAATTTATACTTTACTGGTGCCTTTCATATTGAAATAGTTGGGTTTTGTGACTCCTCCTTGATTGTATATGGAGCTGTAATTTATGCCAGAACTATATTTGGAAATAAAGTACATGTAAATTTGATTTGTTTCAAATCTAGGATTGTTCCTATAAACAAAAAACTAACTGTGCCAAGACTTGAGCTGAACAGTGCTTTGTTGCTTTTAAAATTGTCTCACAAGGTTTTTGAACTATTAGAAGATAAAGTCAGCAATGTATTTCTATGTTCAGATTCAAACATGCTTAAATAAAGTCCGAACCTTTAAAATTGAATCCCTATGTTGCTAATAGAATTTTTAAAATTCAAGAAATGACATCTTAATTTAAATGGTTGTACATAAACACTAAGGAAAATTCAGCAGATTGTCTTTCTCGGAGTTTTAAACCTCATGAACTTAACTCTAACAGCCTTTGGTTTAATGGTCCTAAATTTCTTTCAAATATTGAATTTTTGCATGCTGAAATTCCATTTTCTATTCCAGATCATTTGCCTGAATGTAAGGTTGTCACTTTTGCTAGGGTCAAACCAGAATCTTTTTTCATAAAATTTTCTAGCTTAACAAAACTTCAAAAAAATAGTAGCTTATTGCCTACGATTTGAAAATAATACAAAAAATAAAAATAAAAAGCTTATTGGAAGTTTGACAGTTGCAGAACTGGATAATAGCCTTAAAATCATTATTAAGCATGAACAAAGTTTTCATTTTTTTGAGGAAATAAAATGTCTTACCAACAACACAGCAGTTAAGTCTAATTTAAATTCTTTATGTCCATTCTTGGACTCTGCGAGACTGTTCGATGGCTTAATCTGCAAATAAGCTAACTCCACTTTTTTCGTAATATCGTTTTATTTGTGTATTGCTTTCTTTACCCAGCTATATATCAGTTCACAAACTGCTAATTCCTAATTTTTATCGTAAGCCTTTCAAATAGTCTGCCCAAAAACAAGCTACCTCCATGCATAAGACCCCCACTACGGTAAAAGCGCCAACCGTTAGAAAGTAGTTTAAACGTGGAATCGTGCACAAACGGTTGTTATCAAAACAGTCGCTTTATGCTAATTATGTTTCGGACTGGTGTTCTACATACAATGTATTGCCTGTATCGGTGGCAAAATTTAATAACATTTTAGATACGGAAAACATATCATTATTTCATCCTTAAAAAGACGCCTGCGAAAAATGCGTGTCATATAAATTGGGTTTTGTATCTGAAGATGAATACAAGAAACACACAACAAGAAAAGAGCAGGCTCGTGCTGAAAAAGAAAAGCATAAAAACTGAGAAGCTTACGCATTTGCAGTTAATGTTAAGGCTCTGCTAGAGCACTAAAATCTAATGTATCATCACTGTATTACAAATCTAAAATTAATGTGCATAATTTTTATGCATTGGATTTAAAAACTTAGGAAGCATACCGCTTTTTATGAAATGATACAGAAGGTAAAGTTTCCGCTGGAGAATTTGATTCTGTCATTTCATACTTTCTTATAGAAAAAGTTCTACCACAAATTTTGGACACCACAGACAAAAAAGTAGTAATTTACAGCGACGGATGCGCAGCTTAAAATCGAAACGTTACGGCCTCAAATGCTTTGATAAATGTGGCGATGGCCAGGAACATCGTTATTGAACAGAAGTACCTTGAAGTAGGTCACACATAGATGGAGGTAGATTCTATGCATGCCTCCATGGAAAAAAAAATTCGAAATAAAATTATTAATGTACCTGCTGAATACATTGGTATTTGCCGAAGTGCTCGCAAAAATCCAAAACCATACTACGTTGAATATTTAGCACATTCATTCTTTAAGTCGTTTAATGATGTCAAATTTCTTAAATCCATTCGACCTGGAAAAATGAAGGGGAATCTCGAGGTAATTTTTTTTTCTTCGCCTTTTACAGGTAAGGTAGTAAACATTTTTAATTTTTATTTTCAAGGTTAATGTAATCAGAGCCCTGAAATATACGTATTTTATAAAGTAAATTTTGAAGAAGAATGGTAGTTACTTCCCCAACGGCGTGAAAAAATTACTAATCCAAAGGAGTTTGCTTAGCTGCCAAACTTCCATTCTGATAGATTGCCATTAACCATCAGAAAGTTCCATGATCTTCAAGATCTGAAAACCTCCATCCCAACTGATTATCATTCCTACTACAATAATCTACCTCATAAATAAACATGTTTTTTAACAATCTAAGTTTTTATACCGTAATATTTTATTTTTTCTTGATACTTTTGAATTTAAGTTCATTATATTAATTTGTTTTAAAAGATTTTCAAAAAAAACAGGCTAACTCTTTTTTCTATTTCTTACTGAATATATAAAAAAGCTAACTCCTTTTATGGCGCAAAAAAAAAGATTTAGGTCAAACAAAGTTATTTTTGATTAATTATTATTAACACCAAGCATTAAAATAAAGAATTAAGATTTAGTAATTAACCGTAAGTATAATTATTCATGAACTGAAGGGTTCTATGTTCATCCTGAAAAATTTGCCTAAATGGAGTTGGCTTTTTTGCAGATTAAGCCATCGTGTTCAGAGTTGGTGGTAGACTACATAACTCAAATATTTCGTTTAATAAACAACATCCGTTAATAGTTCCCAAAAACAATCATATCACTGATCTTTTAATTCACAGAGAGCACTTAAGACTTTTACATGCAGGTCAAAAACAAGTTTTAAGTTCATTAAATCAAAATTTTTGGATTGTTAGTGCTACTAAAGAGGTTAAAAAGATTTTGCACAAATGTGTAACCTGCTTCAAATTTAAGGCCAAGTGTAGTGAACAGCTAATGGGATCTCCCCAGAGCAGAGGTTGCGTTCAGCGAGAGTTTTTCAGAATGTTGGTATAGACTTCTGTGGTCCATTCCAAATTAAACAGTCACGTATTAGAAAGTCTGTAATGACAAAAGCATATATAGCATTGTTTTTTTGCTTTTCTGTGAAGGCAATTCATATGGAGTTACTCTCTGATCTAACAACAAATACTTTTTTAGCTTCTTTAAAAAGGTTCATTTCTAGAAAGGGTAAACCATCCAAAATATTTTGTGACAATGGTGCCTTCAAGGGAGCAAACAATCAAATACAAAAACTTCTAAAAGACAATGTCCAGTTAAAAAATTTTTGCCTTGATAAAATTGAATTTTGTCTCATCTCGAGTTATTCTCCAGTATTTGGAGGTCTATGGGAGGCTGGGGTAAAGAGTACAAAACATCATATGAAAAGGGTGATGGGAAATAATATTTTAACATGAGGAGTTCAATACTTTGATTACTCAAGTTGTAGGAATATTAAATTCAAGACCTCTCATGCCAATTAATAGTGATTTAACTGACCTAGACTATCTGACCCCAGGTTACTTCTTAATAGGTGCTCCTTTGACAAGTTTCTCTGAAACTAATTTAACAGAGATTCCTCAAAATAGATTCAAATTTTGGAGGTTGTGTGTTCAAATGCAGCAGCATTTTTGGCAAAAGTGGTACCAAGATTATTTAACGCAACTTCAAAACAGACCTAAATGGAGAACGTCGTTGCCAAATTTACAAGAAGGTATGCTTCTACTTGTTGGAGACTGAAACACCAAAACATATTATGAGGCAAACACCAGTAGGAAGAAGGTCAAAGGGAAGACCCAAACTTAGATACATGGAACAAGTGGAACAGGATCTGAAAACACTTAAGATTACCAACTGGAAAAACAAAGCAAGGAACAGAACAGAATGGCGGAAAATCCTAGAACAAGCCAGGACCCAGAAAGGGTTGTCGAGCTACTGATGATGATGATGATGATGATGGTGCTTCTACTTGTAAAGGAGGACAACGTTGCTTCTTTTAGGTGGCCTATAGCAAGAATTATAAAAACTATCCCTGGTAAAGACGGAAAGGTAAGAGTGGTGGAAGTAAAAACTAAAAAATGGAACATACTTACGCTCTGTCACTAAAATTGCTGTTTTACCCATTAACAATGAATAAATTTATTTTTTTTTTTAAGGGGAAAGGGGTGGAGTATCTAGTTTTGGTATCAAAACCAAGGCCCCCCAGCATGTTGGCGAAATAAATTCTTAACACAGTATATTTTAACATATTTTATGTTTTGTGTGACACAATGTGTTCTATGTTTAACTTGAAATTCCAACGCCTGCGCATTGTTAGAAAAAATAAAAAGTTCGTTATAAAATGTCGGGCAAAAAGGGTGACTTCTGGTCAGTCCAATAAAAAATTGTAATTGTTAGTAGAAAAATATAAATTAAGTTACATAAAAATATTACTGGCTCTTCCCTGTGGGAATCCAATCAGTTTAGCGTCCTCACCAGCGAGACTTCTTTAATGTTATAAAATTCCAACACTATCAACTGAAATAAAGGTTCAATTAAGAAACTACAAGTTACTTGAATGAGAAAATCTGTTTATTAACAACTATAAGAAGAACGAAATAAAAAAAAAGTATATATTGATAATAATTGGAAAGTTATGATTAACAATGTTTTAAATGTCGGTAGAAATCAGTGTGAATTGGTGGAACACTCTTGTCTTCCCAAAGTCTAGTAAGGTCTTTTTTCTTCATTTCAGTTATTGGCAGGCTGCCAGTGTAGTTAAGCCGTTTCTAGTTCTACAATATCCATGCTTTCTGAACTTTTTTTTGTTTTTTTCTTGGTGGTATCAACTGATCTGTACTCCTTTTGTGCAAATGAAGTTTTAAAATAGTATTGAGTACCAGAGCTTTTTTTAAATGAATTTCACAAAAATATCGTTGAAATGAAAAGTATTTCCTTGGACATCTTCATTGAAAATTGTCGCTGTTTTAGTATTTAACTTTTTTTGGTCAAAAAGATCATTATGACATAATTCGTGTCCTTCAAATGGTTATTTGCAATTGCAATTAGGTTCTTGTTTTTTCTAAGCCACCACAATTGTCTGAGTAAAATCTGAATTTCAAATCTTCAGAATCGCTTTTTATAGATGTTTATTCCAAATACATCAGCAGGCAAGAACGAATTTCTATGGCACCTTTACTGCCTTCTCTTTCGTGCAAAACGTAGCTGTGCACATTTCCCAGTCTCTTTTTCTGAAGTTTACATATGTAGAAATGATATGTTGACAGCTTAGATTTATAATAGAAAGCGAAAAGTCTCCTTCTGGTGTAAATAGAGCAGCTTGTAGGTCAAAACAAGCAACTTTATGTAAGTTAGTTACATTCTCTTTGTCAAGTATTTTTAGCTCCCGGTTTAAGTTTTTCTCCTTATGATGGTTATCATAAGCATCTTCTAGGGCTATTTTTTCTTTACTGTCATCTCTTCTATCACCTAAAATGCCCTAAAATAGAAGATTCTCTCTTTGCGAACCGGTTTGTGTAAACTAAAATGGGTTTATTTTTTGTTTAAACCGATAGATGTAAACAAAAAAATCGTCTAAAGTTTTCTACTAAATCGATTATTTGGAATGATACATTAAAATAATATTGATATTATTACTTACGTTACTTTTGCTCGAGATAGGATTAATTCACTTCTTTTTCGATAACCCTTTGGATCTGACATTTTTAAAACAATTATTTTTTTCTTTTATTTAATGTAAGACAACTCCAAAATTCTCACTGATACAGTTTGAAAATATCTAAAATTGTCTGCTATAGTAGCACAACTTAAAAGTGACGTTATTGCATAGAAACTTGATATCGACACGGTTCGACTTACACTGCACAACTAAAAAGGGCCAGTACTGCAAGAAACAATTTATCTCAACCGACAATATGTCATAGCGACACTAATAACGTCTAGCGGACATTTTTGCTATTATAGTTGTGCCAATTTTGTAAATCATAAATAAGGCTTTTTCAAGTCCTCTGGTGACGTTAACTCAATTTTGTCTATTTTTGAGTTAAGCCACTACTGCATACAGCCGATGATATGGCCTTTATGAAGCAACTTTATCATGTCAAGCCTAAGTTTTCTGGGGATAATTATTTTGTCATCAATGAATGCAATGCCAGCTTCAAAATACAGTGAATATCTTATGCCATAGTACTTTTTACATACTTGAACATTTTTTTATTTTGGTCACCCATTGTAATAAAAATCAAAAATTACTGCCAATTCTTCATCCTGACTAGTAGCTAGTCTTGACTCAGATTGCTTTTCCTGGCTCATAGGTAACTCACATATACCATTTCAAACATTTCTGAGTCATGTATATTTATATTTAAACTGGACCTAGATAGCATATCAACAACATGTATGTCTTTCCCAGGAACAAAGATTTTTGATGTAAGCAAAGCCACACCCATTCTACATTATTTTTAAGTAATTGACAAAGAGGCTGAATATGTTCAGCCATATTCGGAACGTACCGTCTATCATAATTAAATGCACCCAAAATTCGTTACAATTCTATTTTACTATGTATTTAGTTTTTCAAGTTTGCAAAGTGATCCCACTCTATCAGGAGCTATTTGCATCCTCTTATGTGAAAAAACTTGTCCCGTAAATTTGACCTCTTTTTGGCAGTATTCAAATTTGTCACTATTCAACTTTGCTCCTACTTTTTTAGCCCTTTCTAATACTTTTTTAACAGTTGTAGTATCATCTTCTTTTGTTATTCCCATAACAATCATATCATCATGACAAATCAATAAATTCTCTATACCTTTAAATTCATCTTCTAGTCCAATCCATATGGCAATATTTTATACCTGAAAATTCCATAAGATGTTGCAAAATATCATTTACATCAATATGAAGTGTATGTGTCATCATCATGGATGATGCCTTATCAAGTTCCAAATGATAATACCCTTCAGAGAGATCAAATACAGAAAATATCTTTTTACCCATCATGTGTCCACAAACATCTTTCAATTTATGTACTACTCTTGGTTTGCGGACTATTTGTTTGTTTAAGTCTAATGGGTCTAAGCATAAACGTAACTTACCATTTTGCTTTACCACAATAACAATGCGATTTAGGCTTGCCCTCGGGTCAATTTCATTAACCTTCATGATTGCCCCTTTTTTTTGTCATCCTATCAAATTCATCTCTTAAATTATCTCTAACTGCAACAGGTACATTTTTAGGTGGATAACTTACTGTTTCAAAATCGTCTACTGTGGTAATCCTATGTTTACCATAAAATTTACCATGACCACGAAAAATATCAGGGTCAGGATTTATAAATTTATTTCTTTCAGCTAATTCTAAAGTATGACAACTCTCAACATTGTTGAACTAATCCCAAATTAATACATAATTTACCACTTAAAAGAACTCGAAACTCAATAATTGTGACGTCCTCATAAACATACTTTAACAAATTTACAACACCTAGGTATTGTTTTAGCCCAAGTACCCTCAAACCCTTTAAGTACATACTGATTATCCCTAATTTTAAACTGTTTATCAATTTTTTTTAAACGTTTAATGGAATTATACTTACACACTTGCACCTGTGTCAAGTTTTACTTTTATTCTTTTATTTTCAATTTCTCTAATTGCATCCCAAATATTTTGACAATTTTCATCTTCATTAACATTTCCTACAAAAATATCAGCTGATCAATCTCTGCTGTCTTCATCTGTAACATCAATATTCTTGACTCTGCACAACTTTGCAAAATGGTTTAAAATCCCACATTTCTTACATTTCTTTCCATACACTGGGCATTCTCTAGCCCCATGAGTTAATTGACATCGTTTCCACTTAAATTTTTCATTAACGTTGGCTTTACTTTTAGAGTTACTATAGTTGCTGTGGCCCTGGGACTTATCTTTATTCCTTTCTTTATGAACTTCTATATCCACATCTATTCTTTCTTTGCGAAATTTCAAATTTTGGTTCTTACTTTCAAAGTTTGTCCATTCTCAATAAAGCTTCTCTAGTAACTGGATATCTGATGCCCATCAATATCTTGTCCCTCAGAGCTTTATCTTCGGCTTTTTGTTCTGGATTAATTTCATTAAAATTACATGTTCGAATAAAATGTCTACAACTAATAAGAAACTGCTCAAATGACTCTCCTTCTTTCTGAACCCTCATGATAGAATTGTATCTTTCAAAAGATTCGTTGATCCTTGGATTAACATATTATTTGTCAATTAGTGACATTATCAAGTCGTACTTATTAGTTTCAGCTTCTGGGATGGCGAATGTGGACATAATTTTGGCAGACTCAGTCCCAATTATATTTCTTAAAATTGACAGTTTTATTTAAACTGCCGTCGATCGGATAGCCAAGCGGGCTGGGCGGCTGGCTTCTCCTTCGCTTCAATGCGAGAGATGTCAGTTCAAATCCCCGGCTCGGTGAATAGCAAACAAAAAGGCTAACGCAGTAGTTTAAAATTCTAAAATGAATCTGCGGCTTAGTCTAGAATATGCTGGTATCTGATCGGCCTATGGTGGAGCAGTACGGCAAGAGATAAGGGCTTGCGGCTAGGTGATACTCCTCCATAGATCCCTACCGGAAGGGCGTGGAACGCCTAAATACCGGGTATATATATATATATATATATATATATATATATATATATATATATATATATATATATATATATATATTTAAACTGCTAACTCTTGTCCTGTTGCTAGTAAATAATCTTAGTAAATAAACTGGTTTGCCAGAACTTCCATACACCATGTTCAAATATATCATCTATTTTGTCACGCAGCCCCTTGCTGCACTATTACACAGATATATATATATATATATATATATATATATATATATATATATATATATATATATATATATATATATATATATATACAGGGTGGTCCTTAAGTAGAAACAGTAGATTCTACACTTTAAAATATTATGATTTAAACCCAATTGCTTTAATAAAATGTTGATATTAAGGAAGATACAGATATTTTATTTTTCGCTATAACTTCCATGATTGTAAACATTTATGTATAAAAATTTACAACTGGGTACTATTATATGTATGATACCCAGTTAAGTGAAAATCTTATTATTATTCATGTTGGTAACAAGATGGCATGACAGAGAGTGACAAGACAGGTTATTAGGTTAGACACAGTTGTTAGGTTAAGTTACTGGCATGTGAAGTTAATATACTTGTTACTTATACAATTACTCAATCTAGTATTTGTTTTATTTATTACACCTTCCATCAGGCTTATACATGGTGTCAGGTGTGATAATCTTTGCGTGGTGTAACCATTTCTTGTTTGGATAGGTACTCAACTGTAACCTTGTATTGTAACACGTGAGTATCATTTTTTGGTATCATCATGGAATCCACGTTTAAGCCACCTGAATCTCTAGTATTAGATGGGAATATATCTGAAAACTGGCGCAAATTTAGCCAAAAGTTTGATCTATTTATGATAGCTACGGACCTAACCTCCAAACCAGAAAGTAAAAAGCTGGCAGTTTTCTTAAGTCTGGTGGGTGACGAGGCATTAGAGCTGTACAATACCTTCACATTTGACGAAAATGAAGACAGAACAGTAACTTGCGTAAAAAAGAAGTTTGAAGAGTATTGTTCACCAAAAAAAAATGTCATATTTGAAAGATTTAAGTTTAATAGTATTAGCCAGCAAGAAGGGCAACTATTTGACTCGTTTGTTACAGAACTACGGAAAGCCATTAAAACAACAGAGTATAGCCAACAAGACCAAATGATCTGAGATAGAATAGTAATGGGCATACACAACAAAGCAACACAAGAAAAACTGCTCAGAGAATCAGAGTTAACGTTAATGAAAGCAGTTGACATATGTCGAGCGATAGAAATAAGTAAAGACCAGTCTAAAATGTTACAAAATGAGTCATTAATAAATGCATTTCAACGACGAGAACCCAGATGTGATCTTGTGTGTACCAGATGTGGATATAATCATTTGAGAGACAATCGATGTCCTGCTTGGGGTAAAACATGTGCTAAGTGTCAAGGCCATAACCATTTTGCAAAAATTTGTAGAGAAGACCATAAAACTAGTGGGAGCAATATGAGAATCAAACCAGAAATTCCAAGAAAGGCGATGAAAGAGCAGAAGAAGAAAGTGCATCAAGTAACAGAAGCTAGTGTAAGTGATGTGCACAGTTCAGGAAGTGAGAGTGAAGGTAGTGAGTATCAGTATTTTGTCAGGTCAGTAAACTCTAAATGTAAACATGAGGTTGGACGAGATATGTGGTCAGCTGATATTTATGTTAACAATAAGCCTGTGTCATTTAAATTAGATACTGGAGCTGAGGTAAGCACATTGCCTTTAAGTATTCTCAAAGAAATAGCCCCAACAGCACATATCCATAAATCTAATATATCATTAGTATTATATGGGGATTCAAAGTTCAAAATTAAAACTGTAGGTAGAGTTACATTAACTTGTGTTATTAAAAATGATAAAAAAGATATATCTTTTGTAGTTGTAGATACAAAAAATCAGATTCCTTTGCTGGGGTTTAAGGAATGTATAGAATTAAATTTAGTCAAACGGGTAGATTCATTAGTAAGTTCTAAATTTAAAAATTTAAATGATTTAGTAACAAAATATGCACATGTGTTTGAAGGTCTAGGAAAATTTCCAACAAAACACCATATAACCTTGAGAGAAGATACCAAACCTCGAATAAGCACCATAAGACAGGTTCCACATGCTTTACGAAAACGTTTAAAAAATAAACTGCATGATCTTGAAGCGCAAGGAGTCATAACAAAGGTAGATAAACCAACAGAGTGGGTTCACCCACTTGTCATTGTGGAAAAGCCAAATGGTGACTTAAGGCTATGTCTTGATCCAAAAGAACTTAATGGGGCCATCAAGAGAGAACATTTTCAAATTCCTTCTGTTGATGAAATTGTAACTCTACTTGGTAGAGGACAGTTCTTCACCGTTTTAGACATGAAGGATGGTTATTGGCAAGTGGAGCTGGATGATGAAAGTGCAGATTTAATGACTTTCGGCACACCATTTGGTAGATATCAATTTAATAGACTGGCTTTCGGTATCTGCTCAGCCCCAGAAGTATTCCAGAAAAAGAATTTTGAAATATTTGGAGATCTTGAAGGCGTAGGCCTTTACTTCGATGATTTAATTGTCACTGGTGCCTCAGAAGCAGAACATGACAGGAACTTAAAAAGGGTTCTTGACTGTGCTACCAAATACAATATAAAGTTCAATAAGTCCAAGTTACAGTTCAAACAAAGTAGTGTTAAATACATGGGTCAGATATTTTCAAAGGATGGTGTGAAAACAAGTGATAAATATATCAAAGCAATCTTAGACATGCCCACACCAGAGTGCAAACAAGATGTTGCAAGATTTTTAGGAATGGTAAAATATGTAGCCAAGTTCGTACCAAGCCTATCAAAAATATCTGCCCCGTTAAGAAACTTGACAAGATTGGATGTAGATTGGCAGTGGTCAAGTGAGCATCAAGATTCACTGGATCAACTAAAGCATATGTTGACTAACTCGCCAATCTTGGCAGTATTTGACCCAAAGAAACCAACAGAAATTGAAACAGATGCATCAAAAGATGGATTGGGGGCATGTTTGTTGCAAGAAGGTAGACCTGTGGCCTTTGCATCAAGGAGCCTTACAAAAACTGAGCAGCAGTATGCTCAAATAGAAAAAGAAACTCTAGCTATTTTATTTGCTGTAAAGAGGTTTCACTACTTTGTCTATGGAGCTTGTGTAAAAGTCCACAGTGATCACAAACCACTGGAATCAATTTTTAAAAAAGATTTACAGTCAATTTCACCAAGAATCCTGAGAATGAGATTAAAATTATTAGATTATGATTTAGTTGTGTCATACAAACCAGGAAAAAGCATGTACATATCTGACACACTATCAAGGGCATTTCTAAAAAACAACAAAAAATCTGTAGATACGGAGATAGAGTTTGCTGTTCATTCAATTGTCAATGATTTACCGCTATCTGAGGAACGAAAAAATCAGTTTCGACAACAGACAATAGCAGACCCCCAACTACAAGTTGTTTTTGATTTTATCATCAGTGGTTGGCCAGAGCAAAAATATAAAATTCCAGAAAATGTCAGACACTTTGCCAAACTTAAGGAGAACCTATTTATAACTAATGACCTTCTTTTTCTAGACAATAAATTAGTTGTTCCTTTTTCATTAAGAAAAGAAGTTCTAGGATTACTTCATGAGGGACATTTAGGCATAGAAAAAACAAAAGCACTAGCACGCCAAATTTATTATTGGCCTGGTATGGCAATGGATATTGAATCATATATAAGGGCATGTAAGAGTTGTGAAAAATTTGCTAGAAAAAACCCAAAACAAACTCTTTTATCATATCCACTACCTAAAAGACCATGGGAGAAGGTTGAGTCCGACATTTTCACATATGCTGGAAAAAGTTACGTAGTTTTATTTGACTCATATTCTAACTGGTTAGAGGTAGGTATTACCCATTAAAGATAAAAGTGCTGATTCAGTAATTGCTGAAATTAAGACAGTTTTTGCACGATTTGGATCACCTGATTTTCTTGTAACTGACAACGTACCATATAATAGTGAAAAATTTAGAAAGTTTAGCAGAAATTGGAACTTTACTTTAATCTTTCGTAGTCCTAATTATCCACGTTCAAATGGATTAGCAGAAAAAGCAGTGTCAATTGCAAAAAACATGTTAAGGAAAACTATAGATGAAAGAAAGCATGCTAACCTTCAGTCAGCATTAATAAATTATAGAAATTATCCATTAAAAGGTATGGGATACTCCCCATCACAACTTCTTAATAACAGAAGATGTAAAACAAAAGTTCCAATTTCAGTTGATTTGTTGCATCCATGTTTGTGTGAAAATGTGGAAATGAAAATGAAAGCTAAAAAAGAATTAAATGAGACAACTTTTAATAAAAATGCAACAATATTGAAGCCATTGAACAGGGACATGGATGTAACAGTCCTTGATCACTGTAATAACACCTGGAAGTCTGCAAAAATCTTGAATCAACATGAATCGCCTAGATCATACATCCTGCAAGATGACAGTGGAAACATTATCAGAAGAAATAGATCTCACATAAGATCATCAGTAAATAAGCATGTTGTAGACTGTGGTGATGATCATCATATGGGTGGCAATGGTGGTATATATCATGAATTGCCAGAAAGTGAGGGTATTGAAACACATCAGGAACATCAAGCAACAGAAGTTTTAATCCCTGATAACAATCATATACTTGAAACATCAAATCATAATAATACTTACTGTACAAGGTCAGGGAGACAAATTAAAAAACCTTGTAAGCTGAACTTATAAGGAAAAAGAAAAGAGGATGTATGATACCCAGTTAAGTGACAATCATATTATTATTCATGTTGGTAACAAGATGGCATGACAGAGAGTGACAAGACAGGTTATTAGGTTAGACACAGTTGTTAGGTTAAGTTACTGGCATGTGAAGTTAATATACTTGTTACTTATACAATTACTCAATCTAGTATTTGTTTTATTTATTACACCTTCCATCAGGCTTATACATTATATATGAGAAATTATAATTTGATGCACACTTTGATGTAACTGATAGAGAGCGCCACTTATGCCACATATGTGGTATAAATTTGCACATAACTTTTTTGCTCTTTAAGTTACCTATATTTGGGATGAAAAATATTAAAGATACATTATTTTAACAAAAAAAGGTATACTTGTTAATAACTTCAAAACTCAACAGTTTTCGAGATAATCGCATTTTAAAAATCAGCTGCATAATTCTGATCTAAGGCAATTACTCCAGGCAACGTAGAAAAAATAGACAAAAACATTAATACTTCTGAATTTTGGTATAAAATACCTTTAACTAAAGTTAATAATTAACGAAATATTAAATAAAATAAATATATCACCAGGATAATTAATAATAGGATTTAACAAAATAACAGAATAATAGGATTTTACATCAAACATTTTACATTTTATGTTAAATTAAAGTCATAATCAAAACATTTTGTTTACAAACCAAACTAAGAAATAGTTAAACTAAATAACATAACTTTTTGTCAAAGTAAGTGTTCGATATGTCCACCATTTTCTTTAATTCATTTGTCAATATATTCCATAAAAGATCGTCTCATATTAAATATCATCATTGGTTCTGATAAAGAAACTGCTGCAGTATTTATTTCTTCCCATAGTTGGTTGTGAATGTTTATTGGATTCTTATAGACACGTTGTTTTAATGCGCCCATACACCAAAATTAAGCGGAATAAATTCGGGGCTACGTGGTGGCTATAATGTATAATGGATGAATATATTATTAATTTATTAAACTGTGATCTCGTTCATTGGTTACTTATATACACACGGAATTATTGAATATTTGTTCTTGTGATTATCTCTTTATTATTTAAATTTACAATTATAAGATACATTCATATTATACCTTTTTTATTGTTCCTAAAAACTAACCATAATACCTAATATATGTTGACGTTGACAGCAGTCATTCATCAGGACTTCCGTCAACCTACACTATGTACCAACCTATACTTAACACTCCTCCTCGATTTGAACTTCAATACATTACTTAGGAGGAAAAATCGCTTAAATCTAAACAATTAAAAAATATATATATCAATATTTTTACAATAATTTTACATCAGTTAAGAAACGCCTGACATCGACCTTAGATGGCAAAATTTTTCTTTAGATAAAGGCTTTGTCAATATATCTGCCAAATTATTTTCTGAGCAAATATAATCAATAATACATATCAGTTGTTTTGAAACTAAATCTTTTATACAATGCTCTTTAATGTCAATGTGCTTGGCACGTTTAGAATTTTCAAAGGACTGACACATTGCTATTGTACTTAAATTATTAATCAAAAGTTTTGATTTACCTTGTACATTAAAGTCAGATAAAATACCTTTTAAGTAAATCAATTCTTGAGCTGAGGTAGCCGCAGCTATGTATTCAGCTTCTGCAGTTGAAAGAGCAACAGTTTTGTTTCTGGGATAACCACGAAACTGGATTCCCACAATAAAATACAATACATCCTGTAATACTTTTCCTGTCAATTTTATTTGATGCCCAATCTGAATCTGAATAACAAACTAGTTCCCATGGTTTCTTTTTATATGTCAATGAAAAATTTTGTGTCTCTTTCAAATAACGCAACACTCTTTTTCCTGCTTTCCAAGTTTGTTGTGAAGGTTTATCAAGTACTCTACTAAGATATGAAACAGCAAACATAATATCCGGTCTAGATGTAGTTGATATGTACATAAGACTACCTATAAGTTTTCTATACGGAACATCAATTACTTCTAGAGTGTTATCTATCTGAAAATTTGTTTCCATTGGCGATGCCGCACCTTTACAATCACTCATACCAAATGAACTCAATATCTTTGATATCATTTTCGGCTGTCCTAATGTGAGATTGCCGCTTTCTCTTGATATTGTTATTCCTAAAAAGTTCTTCACTTCACCCAGATCCTTGGCACAAAAATTGTTTTTCAAAATATCTATTGCTTCTTTTATTTTCTGTTCATGTCCTGTTAATATTATATCGTCAACATAAACAATCATAAATATGTCTTCTCCAATATATAGACAAAAATCGTGTTTTGATCTACTAAATCCATTCTCTGTTACAACTCTATTAAAAGTATGATTCCAGCATTTTGGTGATTCTTTTAAACCATATAATGCTCTATTTAATTTTTTTAACCTTTCCCCTGTCTATTATTAGTCCTTGTGGAGGATAAATATATATCTCTGAATCAAGTTTTCCATTTAAGAAAGCTGTTGGCACATCAAGTTGATAATTTTTCCAGTCTCTTTGCAGTGCATGAGCCAGCATCATTCTCACTGTGCTCATTCTTGCCACAGGTGCATAGGTCGATTTTAGTGGATTCTCCTCCTGTACTCGAAAACCCTTTGCAACCAACCTTGCTTTATGAGTTCCATCATCTTTAATTTTAAAAATCCATCTTGTATCTATAATCTTTTTGTTATCAGGTAAATTAACTGGTGTCCATGTGTTTAGGTTTTCCAATGACTCCAGTTCTTGATTAATTGCATTATTCCACTCTCCATTTTTCTGCGCTTCTTCAAACGTCTCTGGTTCACCGTTCAATGATAGTAAGCAATAAGCTGAATATAATTCATATTCACTTAAACGTTTTGGTAAGTGTACCTCTCTTCCTCTTCTAGTATATATTAGGTCCTCTTCATTATTATCTATTTCATTTCTAATTACTTCTTTGTTTTCATCTAAACTTTCAGAATTTTCTTCATTTTACATTACCTTTATATTCAACTTGTTTTTCATCAAAAATAACATCTGTAGATGTAATTATTTTGTTCTTTTTACAATCCCATAATCTATATCCTGAATTAGAATATCCTACCATTATTGTTGTTGTTGTTCTAATATCAAATTTATTCGGTTTTGGAAAAATTACACTCCATGCTTTAGAACCAAAAACTCTAAGATTAATAATATTATTCTCACCATGCCATATTTGAGATGGTTTTTTACCACCATTAGCTGTTGTAGGACTCCTGTTCAATTCATAAGCTGAACATCTTATTGCTTCACCCCACAAATGTTTGGGCAAGTTAGTTTCTCCTAGTTTTACTCTAACTTTATTTATCAATGTACGATTCATTCTTTCAGATGTACCATTTTGCTGTGGAGTGTATGGTTGAGTATACTGTAACTCAATACCCTTTTGTCTACAAATATTTTTAAAATTTCTTGATGAGAATTCACCCCCATTATCTAGTCTGATACTCTTAGTTTTAACATTATGTTGAGTTTTAATTAAATTTATGAAATCAAGATCATTATTTTCAGCTTCACTTTTATGTTTTAATAATTTAACTACTGTAAAATGTGAGAAATCATCAACTAATACCTGAAAATATTTTTCTCCATCTAAAGTAGGGTTAGCAACCGGCCCTGCTATATCTGAATGTATTAAATCATCAATTCTTTTGCTTTTCTTTTCTTTACTATGAAAGCTTCGTCTTGTACTTTTACCCTGAATACAACTTTCACATGGTTCTTTTGAAAAAGGTAATTGTAAAATTTTTAAGCCTAAATGATTCAAATGCCCTAAGCATCTATGCCAAATGTTTCTATTAAACTCAGTTTTATCTAAAACATTTACATTTAAAGCCACACATTCTATTTCTAACTTAAAAAGATACAAATTATTTACTTTAGGACATTCAACAGTATATGTTTTTCCAATAATAAGCGCACAATCATTTTTAAATAAAACCTTATTACCCTTTCCAGTTAATTGTGAAACAGAAATTAAGTTATGTTTCAAGTTTGGAACAATTAAACCATTAATACTTACTTTTCTTCCCTCACACATTCCTCTAAGTTTACCTTTTTTAGTTGATTTAAATTTGTAACCATCTGCAATTTGTACAAAACTTGTTTTATCCAAATTTGTTACACCAATCATATAGTCCACAAGTTGATCTGACAAAAAATTTTGTGTACAACCTGAATCTAAAACAAAATGTACCTCATTAAGTGTACCACAGTTCATTGCAGGATAAACCGTCTCTTCATTTCGCACTATTTCTTCACTACTAGTAACACCACTGGACATTTTCTGGTTTTCAACATCATCATTAATGGCATTTATCGCAATAAAACCTAATTCTTCTTCTACATAACCTGCATGCTCAGAGTTACTTCTATTTGTATTGGCACCTCTATAAAATCCACGTCTTCTGGAACTACTAATTCCTCTACTCTGGTTTTTAACAATTGAAGTTCTGCTTCTACACTCATATGATTTATGGCCCATTTTACCACATTTGAAGCATTTAATACCACTTACTTTGAATGCTGCCTCATTGTTCATAGTATGTGGTTTGTTTTTATCAAATTTCTTCAGCTCCTCATCCAATAATCTAGATTTAACAAATTCCATAGTTACCTCAGTGTTTAATGTTTCTATTGCTGTAATCACTGATTCATACTTTTCATTAAGGGTTAATAGAAGATGACATACTTTGTCTGATTCATCTATCTTACTACCTAGAACTTCCAGTTCTCTTATAATTCTGTCAAAATTCATAAAATGGTCTTCCAGTTTTTGATCTCTTTTACACTTAAAAGTCAATAGTTTCTTTTTTAATATAAGCTTGGTGAATATACTTTTTCTCTCAAAAACGTCTTCAAGTGCTTTCATCATGTCTTTAGCGGTTTTGGCATCTTTTATAATGGCTAAATGTTTATCTGTAACACATTGAACTATAATCGATTTTGCTTTTGCATCTTCATCTGTAAAATTTTCTCTCTCTGTTGGGTCTATACTTTCAATCACTGGTAATACTTTCTTTTCATTAATTAAGGTCTTTACACGGAATTTCCAATTGTTAAAATTCTCACCTGCGAGAATCGGAAATTGTTGACCTGCAAACATCTTCCAAGGTAATCACGTTTTCTTGATTTATATTTTATTCCTTTATCAAGGAGTTATCTGGGCCCATAACCTATTGAATATTTGCTCTTGTGATTATCTCTTTATTATTTAAATTTACAATTATAAGATACATTCATATTATACCTTTTTTATTGTTCCTAAAAACTAACCATAATACCCACGATACACAGACTACCGGTATGTTCTTGCGCATGAAAGGCGAACGCGTGACGTCATATGGGAACCTTAATTTTCATTCGGCAATGCTAAATCAAGCGGTAATATTGTTCGAATTTTAAAATTATGTACCTATCATCGCTTTTTAAATAAAAAATTGTATTTTATATTCTTTTTCATTTCTTGCATTTCCATTGAACAATACAGATTTTATCTTTTGTCCAATATACATTTACCACAATATATTAAAAAAATAAAACAAAATTAATATAAACATTCACTTTACTTTTGGGTCTGTAAAAATATTTCACATAAAATTGTGTTTTATTTACATACAATTTTATTTACATAGCAGAAAAAGGTTGATTTCAAGTTAAACCAGGTCAGAAATCTAAAAATTTAAAGTAAGAAAATTTTATTAGACTTTGATATACATACATATGTGTATATATATATATATATATATATATGTATATATATATATATATACATATTACTAAGATCTGCTTTCCCTTACTTTTATATTAACTTTTTATGTATTTAATTATTTTAATTAATTATTTAATTAATTATCTAAGTGTCGCAAATCTCAGGGTGTTATTTTATTATACAAAAAAAATCAGCTTAGGTTATACTTATCTTTTCTCGTGGCTTCCAGTATCTCTTAGTTGTTCCTTATCGGGATAAAATAGGAAAAGGAAATAAATAAAAATAACATAAATAAACAAATACAAATATCTTTTATCAAAAGAAATAATATGAAGATTTATCAAATAAATTCCATGGGCTTAACTGTCCCAATGAAAATTGTACCACATAAAATAATTTTAATATACCAAATATTTATCGGTTTGTTTTTTTTTATAACATTGATAAAACAACATAAACAAGAAATTTGGATATTCGTAAAATAATTACACTTCCTATGAAAATTTTGAAATATTGAAATCTTTGTTCATATGTTTTTGTACTCAAAAAGATATAAAATTCTGAATATTATAAAAAGAAACTTTTTAAATTTATTAAGCAAAATTACAACAATAAACAACAATTTGTAACTAAAATAATCCACAATTACTTTAATCGTTTACAGCTTAATATTTTAAAACCTCAATTTAATCACTTTCAACGCCACCAAGTACGAATTTAATGTATCGAAACTACAAACAACACGCGTTCCCGCGTGACGTAGCTGCGCGGCCGAACCAAATTTAGCGACGACAATCGGCATACCGTTTAGTCTGTGTATCGTGCATAATACCTAATATATGTTGACGTTGAGAGCAGTCATTCATCAGGACTTCCGTCAACCTACACTATGTGCCAACCTATACTTAACAGGAATTACCTATAGATGACATTACTTATTTATATGATTACGTTACAGCTTACGAGTAACTATAATTACATCTCGAACAAATGAACTATTATGATTTACTAACGAACTAATATTATGCTGAACTAAATTGCGTGTGTGTTTACTATATTTATAACAATATCGGTTAGGACAACGATGATGTTTTTGTAAAAATTCTGAGTCTTTCAGGTTAGATTTGTAGCAAAAGTATTATGCAACAGGACACATATGTGTTATTCAATACCTGTGCTTTAGTTTCTATTTGTCCTAATAAAAATGGGGAAATTGTAAACATGATGACGACCAACGTCTAAATACGGACACGGCACCTAAAGAAGATGAAATATCTTTTCTCCAATAAGACATTTAGCACCCATAACAAAGCATTTTGTGATGTTACATTATCATCTTTGAGTTGTTTTAACCCTTAATAGGTAATTGTATCCTATGAGATACATTGATGTATTTTTACAGGATTGTATATACAGGGTGGTCCTTAAGTAATTGTACAAAAAGAAACCGTAGATTCTACACTTTAAAATATTACGATTTAAGACAAATTGCTTTAATAAAATGTTGATATTAAGTAAGATACAGGGTGTTAAAGTGGAAATTTAAAATTTAAATTTTCGCTATAACTTTTATGTTTGTGAACATTTATGTATCAAAATTCATAACTGGGTACTATTGAACATCATAAATTATAATTTGGTGCATGCTTTAATGTAGCTGATAGAGGGCGCCACATATGTGGCATACATTTGCACCTTACTTTTTTGTTCTTTAAGTTACCGGTGTGTGTGATATAAAATATTAAAGATACTTTATTTTAACAAAAACAAGGTATACTTGTTAATAACTTCAAAACTCAACAGTTTTCGAGATAATCGCATTTTATCAACTAAAATCAATCATGATTAAATCAACTACATAATTCAGATTTAACGCAATTACTCCAAGCAACTAAAGAAAATTAGACAAAAACATCAATACTTTTAAATTTTGGTATAAAATACCTTTAATAAAGTTAATAGTTAACGAAATATTAAATAAAATAAATATATTAGTAGTGTAATATCTTTATTTATTTATAATTATTTATATTTTATTTATTAATTCTTTACTAATTTATTATATTGTTCTTATTTTAATTTATTAAAACACACGGTAATTTATATCAGTTTATTAAACTACTGTACAATTTATTTGACGAACGTTACAATTAAATCGCGGGCGCGAGTCTTCAAAATTAACTGTCTCTTCCAAATAAAATGTCCTGTTATATACGCCAGTACCGTTAAACTACAAACGTCGACAGCCCTCTCGACTAGCGGCGAAACGGTAACGGCAAACTGGTATTTTCATATCGGCTCGTCTCCAGAAGGTTCGAACTGTTGTTTTTATAACATCGTGTGTCAGGTAGGCATTACCTAGAAAATACTCGAATGAATAAGCATATTAGTAATAAACATGTTTACCGTTTTGGGTCAGAATTTATCGTAACATTGCCCCCCTCTTAAAAGATGGTTCCTCCTGTAACCTTGTCGGGGCTGGAACCGGAACGGTATGCTGGTATCGGCAACTGGACCCTCTTTTATAACTTCCAGTTGTATAAAAATGACAAGGGACGGTTTTCTCTCCGCACCAGTAACTATGCGGATTGCAACAGACTAACACCTGGACTTCGGTGTCTTTAAAGATCTCCTCCACCATATTTCGGATAACCCTCCAATCTAATTGGCGGCACTCCAACTTTGGCATGGCTAACTTTTGCACGTCGGACTCTAGTACGTGCTCTCTCAATTGAAGTAAGACTTCCCATACATCTCGGTAGGTAGGTTGATCACGGGCAGTGTCTTTTGTTACCAGGTAAAAAAGGTAACGTGATGCATCTTGGAGTTTCAAGGTTTTACCGGGAGCTGGCACTTGGCATTCTGCAACTCGACCAAACTTCCTTCGAAAGACTGATGCCAACCCTGGTGCGTCTTTGATATTAGCCGGGATGGTAAGGGCCAGCGAGTAGTCATTGGGGAGCGCGAGTAGATCTTGCTTTTCTTCAGTGGTAACACGATGTCTTGCTTTACCGGTACCTCCATAGGCACCCATGAATTCCTCAAACGTGAGGTCAGACACATCTTGGACTTGGTTTACTTCCACTTCTTCATCTACGTCGTGGTCACCTTCGAAAGACGCCAGCCGGTTATGGTGTACTATCATCGGCTTTCCCTTCGGAATCTTGCTTATTCGGTAGATGACATCGTTGATCTTCTCCATAATTAGGTATGGGCCTTCCCAAAACTGCTGCAATTTGGGAGAACAACCTTTTCGCTTCTTGGGATTATAGAGCCAGACTTTGTCGTTCTTCTTAAAGCAACCCTTTTCGGCTTGTGCCGTTTTCTTTATTCTGTCGCTAGCGATCTGAAGGTGGGAACGGACCAACTCATGTACATCGTCCATTTTTCTTCGTAATTTGATCACATAATCTTCACCTGCTACATCTTCTCCAGGTCGACACCCAAACTCTAGATCACAAGGTAGTCGCATTTCGCGTCCGAATAGGACTCTGGCTGGTGCCTGGCCTGTTGATTCGTTAACAGAAGATCTGTAGGCCATTGTGAAGAACGGAAGATATTGGTCCCAGTCTCGCTGATAATCGGACACCATCTTTGTCAAATACTTGCCAACTGTCCTATTCATTCGTTCTACCATACCATCTGATTGCGGATGATGCTGTAGTTCTTGTTTTCTTCATGCCTAGTCTATCACATATTCCTTGGAATAGATCATTTTCGAAGTTCCTGCCTTGGTCACTATGGATCTCCAAAGGCACTCCAAATCGGCTGATATATTCTTGGATCAACTTATCTGCAACGGTGGCGGCCTTCTGGTCTGGAAGTGCGTAAATCTCGACCCACTTAGTAAAGTAATCCATTACTACCAACATGTACTTGCCTTTATTTTCACTTTCTGGAAATGGCCCAGCGATGTCCAAAGCTATTCTTTCAAACGGGCTTCCAACATTATATTGTCTCATAGGAGCTCTCCTTTTTCGGTAAGGCCCGTTACTCGTAGCACAAATAGTACATTTCTTACACCAGTCTTTTACGTCGTCGGAACTGTTCATCCAATAAAACCGTTCCCGAATTCGCTAAAGGGTTTTCTTTACACCAAAATGCCCTCCTGATGGACTGTCGTGTAACTGACGAAGTA
Source organism: Diabrotica undecimpunctata (assembly GCF_040954645.1). Lineage (NCBI taxonomy): Eukaryota > Metazoa > Arthropoda > Insecta > Coleoptera > Chrysomelidae > Diabrotica > Diabrotica undecimpunctata. The sequence goes on along the minus strand of NC_092803.1, from coordinate 93,118,868 downwards.
CTTCGGCTATTCTGCTCTTTGGAATCACCAACTGTCTTTTCTTCTCTGAACCGTCATCATTTTCCAGGACTCGTTTGAGCAAGTCATCTTCCATGATAAATGAGTCCCACTGGGCCCAATACGTCTTAACTACTGAGCATAGGTTTGATATTTCTTGCCAAGGTGGTCAACGGTTTTCCTCTTTCCATTTTCGAATTTTCTGTATAACTGGATCCCTTTCTTGTTCTTCTCTGATCTTAGTAGGCGTCCAGTCGTCGTTGACCATCGTTGTTCCTAGCACTGCTGCTTCCTTGGATTCCGTTTTGTTGCAGTGGGAACACTCTGCTGGGCATGGCCTTCTGGAAAGAGAATCAGCGTTTCTGTGGCTAACTCCGGCCCGGTGCTCAATCTTGAAATCGTATTCTTGGAGTCGTTCGATCCATCTGGCTATCTGACCCTCTGGATTCTTAAACTGCATCAACCACTTAAGGGCGGCATGGTCGGTTCGGATTAAAAACTTTCTTCCGTAAAGGTATTGATAAAAGTGCTCTACTGATTTCACTACTGCTAGAAGTTCTCTTCTCGTGACACAATAATTCCGCTCAGGTTTTGAGAGAACTTTACTAAAATATCCAAGGACTCTTTCCTGTCCTCCTTGAATCTGAGACAGCACTCCTCCCATTCCCACATTACTTGCATCTGTATCTAAGATGAACTCTCCTTCTGGCAGTGGATACCCTAAAATTGGTGCTGTGATTAAATGCTTTTTTAAGGTCTCAAAGGCATTTTAGCAGTCTGTATTCCAGCGGTATTCTCTTGTTTCCTCTGAAAGTCGCTTTAATGGTTTAGCGATATCTGCAAACTTCTTAATAAACCTCCGGTAGTAAGTACATAGTCCCAGAAAACTTCTCACTTGATGTTTGTCAGTTGGTTTTGGCCATTCCTTAATTGGAATCGATTTTTCCCTTATCTACGGCCACTCCTTTTTTACTGACTATATGACCCAGATAATTGACTTTACCTTGAAATAGCTGGCACTTCTTGGGGTGCCATTTAACATCAATTGGGCAGCTTTAAGTCGATTAAAAACGTTTTCTAAATTCCTCAAATGATCTTCAAATGTCTCCCCCAAGACGATTATGTCATCTAAATAAACCAGGCATGTTTTCCAAGATAACCCTCTCAACACATTTTCCATAAGCCTCTCAAATGTCGCAGGAGCATTACAGAGTCCAAATGGCATAACGTTGAATTGCCACAATCCAGATCCTGTGGTAAAGGCTGTCTTTTCTTTATCTACTGGGTCCATTTCTACCTGCCAGTATCCAGACTTCAAATCCAAAGTAGAAAACAATTTACTTCCAGCCAATGTGTCCAATGTGTCATCGATCCGAGGCAGAGGATAACTATCTTTCTTGGTACCGTTGTTCAGCAAACGGTAATCCACACAGAACCTCGTCAATCCGTCTTTCTTCTTAACGAGGACCACCGGGGAGACCCATGGGCTCGTAGAGGGTTCTATCACCCCGTCTTTCTTCATTTCCTGAACAATCGTGAACAATCGTTTCGGCTTCCTCTCTTTTCGCCTGTGGTAATCGTCGAGCTGTTTTACGAATTGGCTTAGCATAACCAGTATCAATTTTATGCTTAACAACGGTAGTTCTTCCCGTCTTTCCTCCTTTCGGTACGGAAATATCACGATACTGCCGAAGAAATTCCCTTAATTTCCTTTTCTCAATCTGATTCAGAGACTGTCCTGCAACTGCAACCATTTGGTCGAATTTGTCGTTAGAATTATCAGATGTTGTCGCCTGACGGATTATGGATGTCACAGGTACACAAGTTCCTACTTTTGTCTCTTTCTTTATGGTCACTGGGTAGTCATTGACATTGATAAGCCTCACAGGAATTTCCTTAGCCGAAGTCACCAATTCCTTTCCAACTATGATTCCACGGCCAACCTCGTGGTTCCAAGGCTCCATCATAACAGGTCTCCCTTCGTCCACAATTCCCTGTAGCCGCGCTACTATGATCGTTTCGCTTCTCGCAGGCACGACTGTATCTTCTTTAATGGCTGCTTGCACAGTGTTGTCATTATGTGGATGGAGAAATACCTCCTCGTTGCCAACTTTGATTACCTTATTCTTAAAATCCAATTGGAATCCATGCATATTCATTACGTCCATTCCTAATATAACATCCTCTTCGATGTCAGCAACTATAACAGTATGGACAAACTTTTCTGTTCCAATTCCCAATTGTACCTGGATTTCTCCATGAATGTTGGCATTTTCACCTGTAGCGGTCCGAAGTCGCAACCTCGTTGGTAACAGTTTCTTACGGCTGTTTATAACTGTCGGGCGTATAATGGTTCTGGTCGCTCCGGTATCCACCAACAACGTATGCTTTTTACCATTTATTTCTCCATCTACATATACACTACCTTCACGACATTTCAAAGAAGCTATTAGTATGAGAGGGTCTTTGGAAACGTTCTGGGTCGAAGCTGCCCCCCTAAGGCCGACCCGTTCTAGTTTTCCTGATGGTGAGTTTCTTGATTTGCGTCGTACCTAGGGTGTTTACAGGAGCTTCGTACGTGTCCTATTTCGCCACAATTCCAGCATCTGATGGTCTTCGTTTTCTTGTATGTCATGCTTTTCATCATATTAACGAGCTGGTCAAGTTTATCTTCATCTCCTTCCTCTTTTACAGTCCTAACTTTACTGTACCCGCCAGAGGCCTGCGTAGCTGACTCGTATTCGAGGGCGGCGGATAAGACATCAACCAGCGTCTTGTGACGAGCTAATCGCAGTGTTCTCTGCATTTCATGATCACGAAGACCATCAATAAACGTTTGAACGGCCAATTTTTTCATCATGTCTTCGGGAGCTGTTGGATAAGCGTATCGTACTAATCTGACAATATCTACCTCGTATTCTTGAAGAGCCTCATCTTTCTTCTGTCGACGATTTTTGTGCTGCGACTGATATACATGCTCCAAATGTTGTGGCCATATCGCATATTTAACCTCTTCTTGAGTTGTTCGAAATCATCGGTCTCCTCTACGGCTATGGTCTGAAGCACATCTAAGGCATCTCCTCGAAGAGCGATAGTCAGGTTTACAGCCTTTTCTTTTTCATTCCATTCGCTCTTGCAGCTGATTCGAACTGTTTCAAGTAGTTGTTCCATGATGATTTTCCGTCGAAAGTTGGGAGTTTAACATGAACAGAACCTCCACTTCCTTCAAATTTCGGCCGTGTCTCCAACTTACATTTTGTTTCGTCTTCTTTTGTCTCTGCTGTAATTGGATTGTTTCCTCTCTCTGCTGTCCCTGTTTCCTCCAGCTTCTTTTCCATCTCTTTGTCTTCTAATGATGCGATGTCACCAGAAACTTTCGAAATCGACGAGAGGACAGCATCTTCAAATATATAATTATCTGGGTCCAATCCTTCTTCTAGCAAAGCGATCTTTAGTCGTTGGACTAACTCAGCCTTTTTTCCGGTAGAAGCTAATTCTCTGTCCTCGAGATGTCTTCTTAAATTCGTCACTGTGAGCTCATAAATCGTAGTCATTTTCACAATTTTACTTCTAACACCACTGTAATATCTTTATTTATTTATAATTATTTATATTTTATTTATTAATTCTTTACTATTTATTATATTGTTCTTATTTTAATTTATTAAAACGCACGGTAATTTATATCAGTTTATTAAACTACTGCACAATTTATTTGACGAACGTTACAATTAAATCGCGGGCGCGAGTTTTCAAAATTAACTGTCTCTTCCAAATAAAATGTCCTGTTATATACGCCAGTACCGTTAAACTAGAAACGTCGACAGCCCTCTCGACTAGCGGCGAAACGGTAACGGCAAACTGGTATTTTCACATCGGCTCGTCTCCAGAAGGTTCGAACTGTTGTTTTTATAACATCGTGTGTCACGTAGGCATTACCTAGGAAATACTCGAATGAATAAGCATATTAGTAATAAACATGTTTACCGTTTTGGGTCAGAATGTATCGTAACAGTAGGATAGAATAGTAGGATTTGACAAAATAACTGAGTAATTGGATTTTAAATCAAACATTTTACATTTGTATAAAATTAAAGTCATAATCAAAATATTTTATTTATAAACCAAATTACGAAATAGTTAAACTAAATAACATTAAACTTTTTGTCAAAGTAAGTGTTCGATATGTCCACCATTTTCTTTAATTCATTTGTCAATACATTCCATAAAAAATCGTCTCATATCAAATAGCATCATTGGTTCTAAAGAAGCTGCTGCAGTATTTATAATAAGTATTATAAGTATAATGATAAGTATTCTTCTGGGATTTTTATGCATTAAGTAATTATATTAATATCTCATCACATGACCAAGATATGACTACCACGAACAATCCAACGTTCATTAAAGTTGTATTTAAACTCTATTCAACGAGAAGAGATAGTGCGCCAAAACAACAAGGCGTTGCCAAATTTGCCAGGTCCGGATTTAACGTTTGCTAATACATACTTTTTTAAACATATTTTTTTGGTAAATCGGAAATCCAAAATTAATAATATGTTGTACTTATCTGGATTCATCTTGTTGGTTTTATGCAAAAGAAATTTTTCCATTTTAAAAATAAATAGCAATTTGTAACACGCTCCTATTTACAATGAAATAAAACACCGCCACTGTTAACACTGACATAATCAGTTACTGTTTGATTTTGTTTGAACCAACAAATACTGTCGTTAGCAAATTCTTGCGTGTATAAACTCGCTATAAGTTCAGTTGATAAAATAGCTTTCGTGGTAATAATTGTACATTTCGGCGCGTTTAATCGAACTTAGTGGGTGTTTATTTATGCTTTCTATTGTTTGCTTTTATATTTATTTTTTTACACTGTTTACAGTCTGCTGTTTAATTTTCAGTTTTACAAACAATGTCGAGTTCTACAGATTCTGCCGAGGAATTAACTCGGCGTTAACTAAAAAAGCGTTCAAAATTACGTGCATTTAGTAGTACGGAAAAAAGCGTTATATATAATATTTATAAATCGACAACGGAATCGCGTCCTGAAGCTTTAATATCGGAAATAGTTAAACAAACTGCTTCTACCAGCGGAGTAGGCGAAGCTTCTGTGTACAGAATTATTAGGGAACAGAAAAGTACAGGAGGATTTTCTTCACCGAAAAAGAACAAACCCAGAAAAAGCATACTTCACAAAATAGACGATTTTGATAAAACTGCTATTCGTCGAATTGTACATCAATTTTTTTTTCGCAACGAAATACCAACTATAGACAAAGTTCTTGCAGCTGTTAACGACGACGAAAACTTTTTAAACGCAGTACTTTCCATAAATTTCTAAAATCATTAGATTTTAAATACGTACGTAGGGGTAGAAACAGTGCTTTATTAGAACGAAAAGAGATTATTTTATGGAGGCGAAATTTTTTTAAATCCATTAAAAAATTTCGGGAGGAAAACAGGAAAATTTATTATTTAGATGAAACGTGGGTAAATGCAGGACATACAAAATCTCATGTGTGGGTTGACGAAATGGTGAAATCTTCCAGGCAGGCGTTTTTGTCAGGTCTCAAAAATCCATCTGGCAAAGGAAAAAGACTGATTCTTACACATATTGGGAGTGAAACAGGTTTTGTAGAAGGTGGCCTATGGACGTTTGAATCAAAAAAGAGTGGCGACTATCACGAGGAAATGAACTCAGACGGTTTTGAAAAGTGGTTTGCAAATATTTTACCCCTTTTAGAAGACAACTGTGTCATAGTTCTCGATAATGCTCCTTACCATTCGCTAAAAAGTGAGAAAGTACCGACTACAGCATGGATAAAGCAAAAAATAAAAGACTGGTTACGATAAAAAAATATCGACTTCGATGAGGACATGCTTAAAGTTGAACTCTTACAATTAGTGGCACCGCGTAAGGCTGAATATAACAAATATGTTATCGATGAACTCGCAAAAGCTCAAAATAAAACCGTTTTACGTTTGCCACCCTACCATTGTGAGCTCAATCCTATTGAGCTGATTTGGGCTGATGCTAAAAATTTTGTTGCTGCCAACAACAAGACTTTCAAATTTGCAGATGTCAAAATCCTTTTAAATGATGCCCTTAACAACATTGCCCAGGAGAAATGGAAAAACTGTGTGAAGCATGTGCAGAATACAGTAGAAAAAAAGTTCTGGGAACTTGATCATATTATTGAGGTCATGGTTGAACCGTTAATTATAGAAATTGGTAGTAATGGTGATAGTGATAGTTCAAGTTCTTCCTAATTGTTTTTAACGACAACAAGGTAAGCCATCTTAGTAGCCACGTTTTTTTTCCCAAGTTAGCTATAAAACGGAAGGCGAACGATTTTTTTGGCATGTAAGCCTCGTTTGTTTGTATTTATTTTCATAATTATCCCACTAATCTCAATTAATATTTATAAATCTTTTTTATAAGAATAATGCATAACATACATTTTCCTCAAGTTTGTTTTATTATAATTTTACCAGACTGATTAACGGAAATAGAAATAAGTGCACAAAATATAAAGGGTTTGAAAAAAAAAGTTATTTTAAATGTCATTCCATATGCATTGCAAAATGTATGTGCTCATTTATCATAATTGTCAACAAATGGATTTAAAATCTATGTAGCACAATAAAATATAACAAATTGGCAACAGCGCAATAACAGAAGTATCGTCTAACTGTGGCTATACTATAAATTCAATAGGATTGTCAGGGCAGACATTTTGTAGTTCGTTAACACTCGGTGGTAAGCGGCTATATATTTATTTCTTCATTAGCACACAAAACCACTTCTCAATTATCATTTTTGACGGTTACATCTGTTGGAAGTCCGAACTAGAGAAGGTACACTCGCCTTGTTGCGAAATTTATTATTTAGTACCGCTTGCAGCTTATCCGTGCCATTGAGGTATAGCCTGAATGCCAATAGAGAGGCAGGCGGACACCGTTATTTCTTTTCGAAAGTAATATTCTTAATGCAATACGGCAACATTGTGAAAACTCACCCACAAATAACCATTAAATCTGGTGGGTGGTAGTATTTCATGAGCGTACCGTCGGGTAACATCATAGCATCAAAATCAACGTGCAGTACATCTGTTAATAAACAAAATAAAAAATGGTGGTTATCTGTGAGAGAAGAGCAAATGATAAAATCGGTTTAGGAGGGATTTGCGTAGAAGATATCCAGATATGCTTATAGAGGACGTCGCGGCATTGTCTGGAGATTTAACGAAAGTATCGGCTCGTACGGTTTTCCGAATAATTCAAGGTAACAAACCTATCCAAAAACCAATCCATAAAGGACGTGCAAAAATTGTATTGGACGATAGTACAAAAAGTATAATCCGAAAAAAAGTTCATGGATTTTATTTTAGGAACGAACTGCCCACGTTAAAGGCTATTCAACGAGAAGTTAATGCAGACGCAGATGATACTTTAAATAAAATATCCATGAGAGTATTACAAAGAACTTTACATGAAATGGACTTTCGGTATGTGAAGAGAAATCGGAAAAGTTTGTTGATCGAGAGAGACGAATTAGTGATATGGCGGAGAAAATTTTTGCAAAAAATTCGTGATTTTAGACGACTTGGTAAAAAAAATTATTCATCATCATCATCATCACTGGCTCGACAACCCTTTTTGGGTCTCGGCCTGTTCCAGGATTCTTCTCCATTTTGATCTGTTTCGTGCTTTTTTTCTCCAGTTTTTTATTTTTAAGGTTGTTATATCATTTTCTATTTGTTCTAAGTATCTCAGTTTCGGTCTTCCTCTTGTTCTTTTTCCTACTGGCATCTGTTTGAATATTTTGTTTGGTATTTCGCCTTCTTCCATTCTTTCTACATGTCCTATCCAACGCAGCCGTCCTATTTTAATGAATGTGATAATATCCGGATCCTGGTATATTTTGTATAGTTCAGAGTTGTATCGTCTTCGCCATATTCCGTTTTCTTTTGTGCCCTTATATATGTGTCGCAAAATTTTTCTTTCGAAGGTGGCTAACAACGTTTCCTCTCTATTAGTGAGTGTCCAGGTTTCTGAGCCATATGTGAGTACCGGTCTTATTAGGGTTTTATATATTTGGTATTTTGTCTTTCTTGCGACGTTATCTGATCTGAAAAAAATTTATTATACGGACGAAACGTGGTTGAATGAGGGTCATATGAAATCCAAAGTATGGCAAGACTTGAATATTAACAGTGCACGACAGGCTTTCATTGAGGGACATTCAACCGGCTTAAAAGCACCCTCGGGCGAAGGAAGACGTCTCATTATAACGCACATTGGAAGTGATTCAGGTTTTTTACAAGATGGTTTAAATGTGTTTACCTCAATCAAAACGGGCGATTATCATGAGGATATGAATTCGGATGTGTTTGAAAAGTGGTTTTCGTCTATACTGAAACTTGTAGATCCTGGTTCGGTAATTATAATGGACAATGCACCTTATCACAGCCGTCGTATGGAAAAAATACCGACTTCTGCATCTCGAAAAGCAGATATAATAGATTGGTTGAGAAGTAAAAATATAGATTTTGATGAATCCATAATAAAGGTTCAATTACTTGATATAGTGCGCAAACATAAGAGGGTTATTCTTACGTTAGTTATTCTTACGTTTACTACTAAAAGTTTCGTTTATATTTTTAAGTTATTTTCTTGTTTGTTATGAATTTAAGATATTTATAAATGATAGGTTTTGTTTATTACAAATTATTACGAACCACAAGTATATTCGTGACATTTCATTATTATAAGGGAGAACGTTTTGGATTTAAAATATATTATAATTTAGCACCTCGACACCGTAAGGTACAAAAGTACACAATTAATTGTTAAGACGTAATATTTTGAATATAATATATTTACATAACATTTTAACAAAATATATTTAACATAAATTAACAATTTTACCGTGGACGCAAAAATATTTTTATGTGCAAGTTTCCTATTATTTTCCTTATTTTAAAAATATACACGCCACCATTGAACTACACGCGTATCTCATCTCGGACCCCTCGAGGATCTATCATTTCTAAGCGATAACCTGACAATCCTATTGAATTTATAGTATAGGGATGCATCTTTATCGTTCGACTTCTCTTCAAATACTAATTTAATGGAAGTTACAGCAGTACAGCTGTGTACAGTGTTGTCAGTTGATTTAGTATTAGTATTTAATTTAAAAATACAAACAAAAAATTGTATAATGAATATCTATTCTCAAGTTTATGACATATGGGATGAGAAAAACATTTGCCGACTTTGTATGTGCATTGAATCAAAAATGTTCTATTATTTAAAAATATATATTCATAAATATCACTTAATTTTCCTAATACAGATCTGAAATAGGCGGAGAGAGATCTAAACTCCAGCCAATTAAAACGTTTATAACCCTACACGCGTATATTTCGTTGTTTACTGGCACTATCGCTTCTCGGTGGATAGAGTTTAAGTATTTTCTCACTGCCCTCTCTTTATAATGTGGTGGTGTACCATCTTGCATAAACCACATATTTCACCTTAAGTTTGATGACAATTCTTCCAATAAATCAAATAAATCATTTTATAAAAAATGTAAATAAATCTCACCATTCAAATTACAAGGTAATTCGCATGTCCGTAAAAAATAACTACCGATTGTTCCAAACCATACGTTTACTTAAAATTCATGTTTAAAATGCATATCGTATGATTTGGTACCATTTGTAATTATTTTTTATGGACATGCGAATTACCTTGTAATTTGAATGGTGAGATTTATTTACATTTTTTATAAAATGATTTTATTGATTGGTACACCACCACATTATAGAGAAAAGTGCAGTGAGAACATAATTAAATACAACTTTCCTGAACGTTGGATTGTTCGTGGTAGTCATATTCCTTGGTCATGTGGTGAGATATTAATATAATTATTTAATTCATAAAAATCCCAAACGAATACTTTATTATTATATTATGTTTATTATATATTATTCTTATAATACTTATTATAAATACTGCAGCAGTTTCTTTAGGACCAATGATGCTATTTAATATGAGACGATCTTTTATGGAATTTATTGACAAAAGAATTAAAGAAAATGGTGGACATATCGAACACTTAGTTTGACAAAAAGTTTAATGTTATTAAGTTTAAGTATTTCTTAATTTGGTTTATTAATAAAATATTTTGATTATGACTTTAATTTAATACAAAACGTAAAATGTTTGATCTAAAATCCAATTATTCTGTTATTTTGTCAAATCCTTCTATTCTATCCTGCTAATATATTTATTTTATTTAATATTTCGTTAACTATTTACTTTATTGAAGGTATTTTATACCAAAATTCAGAAGTATTGATATTTTTGTCTAATTTTCTTTCGTTGCCTGGAGTAATTGCGTTAAATCTGAATTATGTAGTTGATTTGTAAAATGCGATTATCTCGAGAACTGTTGAATTTTGAAGTTATTAACACGTATACTTTTTTTGGTAAAATAATGTATCTTTAATATTTTTTATAACATACACTGGGGTAACTTAAAAAGCAAAAAAGTTAAGTGCAAATGTATGCCACATATATGGCATATGTGGCGCCCTCTATCAGCTACATTAAAGTATGCATCAGATTATAATTTCTGATGATCAATAGTACCCAGTTATGAATTTTTATACATAAATTAAAATTAAAATTAAAATTTTTTAATTTCCACTTTAACACCCTGTATCTTTCTTAATATCAACATTTTATTAAAGCAATTTGACTTAAATCGCAATATTTTAAAGTGTAGAATCTATGGTTTCTTTTTGTACAATTACTTAAGGACCACCCTGTATATATATATATTATATATATATATATATATATATATATATATATATATATATATATATATATATATATATATATATATATATATATATATATATATACTAGCTGACCCGGCAAACGCTGTTTGCCTTATAAATTATTTCTAGTTACTAGATAAATTCTAGTGTAGACAAAAAGTTCCTTATGAGCATGCTACGTACAATTGCCCGTGTGAAAACATGGTGTACTCAAATCTAAGCCACAATGGACATCGTTTGGCCTTGGGATTTGTTGATTGTCATTGCAAATGCCAATCTAATCGGAAACTGAATTCGTTTGAATTGAATTGACACATCTTTAGGTGTGATAGGAATCCGTGGTATTAATATATTTTCACCTTTGAACTTGCCATTTAAAATGCTGGCTTCGATAACGTTTTTCATCAATTTTCGAATGACTAATTGCGTACCGTTGCACAGCCGTGGCGGGTTTAAATTACGAAGCAAGATAATTGGAGATCTAGCTTTCAATTGTAAATTATGCGATGGTATGCCTGGCAAATCCAGTGAGTTCAAAAATTCTGTGTGAAAATTGACAGCTTCGCTGGCATCGCAAACTGTATCAATAGATTTGTATGATACCAAGTTCCCTGACAACAACTGTTGTATCTTCAAATTTAAATTGTTGACGTCTGCATTTTTTGCTGCTAAAAGAGCTCTTTCTGCAAGCCACTCATGATTTATGTACTGTGTGTGTACATCAGGAAATATTTGTTCAATGAGAGTATCTTGCGAATCAGCGATTGTGCAGAAATCGGTCGGTATTTTTACGTATCCAGTTTCATCTGTAGCAACTTTTCCATCACCGATATCTAAGAGTTGTTTTGAGAATGTTTCAGCGGATGGATCTTGAAGCATTTGAACGGGCATATTTACTTTCAAATGTACTTTTTCAACATTACGCCACAACGGAGATGATTTTAAGCAAGCGTTGATCTCATCAGCGTATGTTGAACGTGGAATGACGGGAAGTGTTTGTCTGAAAGCACCAACAGAGTGCCGCCAAATAGTTTGTCGTTGTTTTTAATATCTTTCAATGTCCTGTTTAACGCCTCAATCGAATGTTTGTGTGCCATAGTACATTCATCCCAGATAATAATTTTACACTGTTTTAGCACGGTAGCCATGGATAATTGTTTTTTAATGTTACACACTGCGTCAGGGTTATTTTGAATATTTAGTGGCAGCTTAAATACTGAATGAGCTGTTCTGCCTCCATCCAATAAAGTTGCCGCAATGCCCGATGATGCAAAGGCCAATGCGATGCCATTATTTGATCGTATTTCAGCAAGAATTAGTGAAATAAGGAATGTTTTGCCAGTTCCACCCGGTGCATCCAAAAAGAAGAACCCACCTTGTCCTGCTGAAACTGCGAGCAAAATGCGGTCATAAATGGTTCTTTGTTCGTCATTCATTAGTGGGATGGATAGTGGAAAACATTATAATTATAATTACAGCCAGGATTATAGCGAAAATATTAGTTTTATAAAAAAAAATTGAAACAATAGTTGCAAAAAATTCAAATAATTATATAAAAAAAGTATACTTACAACACAAAAGCCGTTGTTGGTTGGAGCTCGTTACACGTGTTGAGTACTTTTAAGGTTATGTAAATCACTTGTTTAAATAAAACTTCATTAACTGATCTAATCGTGCCGAATACACTTAAAATTAATAATTTTATTATTATGAATAAAATAGTAATAATTAATAGTTATTATGAGAGTTACACAGAAATAGAAAATTGATAATTGTGAACGGTACTACTACACTTGATGCATAAACAATAATCATGGATGGCCGAAAACTGTGTAAGGAGTGAGAGAAGTCTTGTGTGAGTGAAACAGGAGACCGGCTTCGGCGGCTTCAGTTTATGGTATAGTGTGGCATTTCACTCACCAGTAAAGGTGCGGCAAATTTAAAGAATCTAAGATTGGTAACACTAAGCATATATCAGGATTAAACTTTAATAATAAAAATAAATGTTTATTTTCTTAAAAACAACCCTTATCACTTAGGGGTATGAAAAATAGATAGTAGCCGATTCTCAGACCTATTGAATGCGCATATGAAATTTGGTAAAGATCGGTAAAGCCGTTTCGGAGGAGTACGGTAACTAACATTGTGACAGGGAAATTTTATATATTATAAAAATAGGGGTTGATGATAAAAAAGTTAAAGTTTAGGGTTGTATGGATTTTTTAATGCAACATTATAAAAAAACAAAAATAAAAAATTTCGTCGAAAAATTTAAAAAAAAATTAAGGGTGAACAACCCTTATCACTTAGGGGTATAAAAATAGATAGTAGCCGATTCTCAGACCTATTAAATGCGCATATAAAATTTGGTAAAGATCAGTAAAGCCGTTTCGGAGGAGTACGGTAACTAACATTGTGACAGGGAAATTTTATATATTAGATATATATATATATATATATACATGTATGTATGTATGTATGTATATATATACATATATGTATATATATATATATATATATATATATATATATATATATATACATATATGTATATATATATACATATATATTGTTATATGTGAGTCCGGCAGGGGAATAAGAGAAACTGTGGAAAAGACTATGGGTCGATAGTGAGGTTAGGTGATGGAACGCCCTGGGTCTACGGATCCATCCATAATATATGTTTGTAACCACTGTATCTTTTAATAAATAGTTTTGTACAATAGTCGGTGCCTCCTTAAATACATAACATATTTGGCGACGAGTCACAGAAAGAATCCACGCAAAAGTCGAAAAATGTCGTTAATTGGATACATTGAGCAGTTCAATCCTGCGAAAAGTGATATCACCTCTTATATAGAGAGACTTGAGCAGTTGTTTATATGTAATGTATGAAAAAGACAAGGAAGTTCCATTATTGATTTCTTTAATTGGCGGAGAGACCTACAGTGTCTTAAAAGACTTATTAGCACCAGAGGTACCAAGTTCAAAAACATTTGAGGAGTTAAAAAGCGTTCTGATTGAACATTATAGTCCAAAGCGGTTAGTTATCGCTGAAAGGTATAAATTTTACAATACAAATTAAGAGCCTCAGGAGGATATTAAAAGTTTTGTGTCAAAACTGAAAACTGTTGCTCAATATTGTAAATTTGGGCAATTTTTGAAAGAATGTCTCAGAGACAGGTTTGTATGTGGTGTACGATCAGTCCAAATAAGACGTAAACTTCTGGCAGAAGACAACATTTCCTTTGAAAGAGCTTATGAGATAGCCTTGTCAATAGAACTTACAGAAGGTCAAGTTAGAAGGATGGAACAGGAAAATGTAGCGGCAATAGAAGGGAAGTTAGATAAAGTAATGTTCAGAAAGAGGGAAGCTACAGTGAAGAAAGATGATGGCCATCAAACTGGTAGAAGTAATGTCCAACCCAAGTCATGCTTTAGATGTGGTAGAAAACATGACTCATCAAAATGTCCAGCCAAAGCATGGCAATGTTTCAGTTGTAAGAAAATGGGACATACAAGTGCAGTATGTCGTTCGAAAGTTAGTTTGTTAGAAAAAGATGATATACAGGATGAAATTGAGGAGAAAAATTCATTATTTCTAGATTTCTTGTCTTCATTGGAACCTGAAAATTCAGCTCCAGAGAAAATAGTATTAGAAGTAGAAGGTAATTCAATTTTATTTGACATTGATACAGGTGCATGTCGTACAGTAATTCATATAAAGGACTTTAAAAAGTTTTTATCAGCTTTAAATATTTATTCTGTTAAGTATTGTTTAAAGGTATTAACTGGCGAGGGAGTAAAAATTGTGGGAGAAACTGATGTATTAGTAAAACATAAAAACAATACTATAAAATTACCTATTGTCATTTTAGAAAGTAAACATAATTTTACTCCACTGTTGGGTAGGAATTGGTTAAATGTATTGCATCCTAATTGGAGACAAATAGTTAACTGTTCACATAATGAATTTGTTAGTCAGCTGGAATTGGAAAACCTTGAAACTTCAAGTTTAATTTCACAATTAAAAAGGGAATTTAAATCAGATTTTGATGAGAATAATAATTTATTCATTAAGGGCTTTGAAATTGATTTAACATTAAAAGAAAATGCGTAACCCATTTTTCATAGGGCCTATGATATGCCATTTGCCCTAAAAGATAAAGTTTAATTGGAAATAAAAAAACTAGTGGAGTTAGGAATTTTAGAAAAAGTCAGTTACAGTAACTGGGCTAGTCCCATAGTAGTAGTTCCAAAAAAATTGTCTGAGGAACTAAGAATTTGTGTAGATTTTAAAAAAACATTAAACAAAGTCTTAGATAGTGATCATTGCGCATTACCATTACCAGAAAATATCTTCGCATGTCTAAGCAGACATAAATACTTTACGGTTTTAGATTTAAAAGGTGCTTATCAACAGCTAAAGGTCAGTAAAAATACACAAAAAATGTTAGTAATAAACACCCATATAGGTTTGTTTGCCTTCACTAGACTAACTTATGGTATCAGCTCTGCACCAGGTATTTTTCAGTCGGTGATGGATAGTATTTTGGCAGGGGTACAAAATACTAAATGTTACTTAGATGATATTCTAGTATATGGTGAGTCACTTATAGATTGTTATGAGAATGTCAGAAAAGTGTTGAAACGTTTACATGACTATGATGTAAAAATTAATGTAAATAAGTGTAAATTTTTCGAAACTAAAGTAGAATTTTTAGGTCATATTATAGATGCCAAAGGAATACATCCTACTGAAGAAAAAATACTAGCAATTAACTCAGCTCCAACACCAAAGAATAAAACTGAATTAAAGTCATATTTAGGTTTGCTAAACTACTATGGAAAGTTTATCCCGATGTTGTCTTCCAAATTAAAACCATTATACAAACTGTGTCAAAATAATATTAATTTCAGTAGTAGCTGGTCACCTGAATGTGATAAAGTATTTCAAGAAAGTAAAAAGTGGTTAACATCTAATAGTGTTATTACTCATTATGATTCATCTCTTCCAATTTATGTCACATGTAATGCAAGTAGTTATGGTGTCGGTTGTGTCTTAAGTCATAAAATTGGCCATGTAGAGAAACCTGTCATGTTTGCATCAAGTACACTGTCTAGTATAGAAAAAAAGTATAGTAATTTGGAAAGGGAAGCCCTTGCTATTATGTTTGCTTTAAATAAATTTCATAAATATCTTTATGGTCGTAAATTTATACTGATTACAGATCATCAGCCATTACAGTTTATCTTTGGAAAAAATAAAGGAATTCCAATTTCAGCGGCTGCAAGAATTACAAGATGGACTATCACTCTGTCAGGATATCAGTACGATATTCAGTACAAAAAGGGGGCAGCAATTAACAATGCTGATGGTTTATCACGTTTACCCTGTAGTGATAATACAAAAATTACAGACTATTTGTATTCTTTTAGTTTGGTAGATCAAATGCCTTTAAACGCGTGTCATATTGCAAATGAAACAAACAAAGATTTGTTGTTATTAAAAGTAAAAGATTTCATTTTATCAGGTTGGCCTAGGAAAGTGAGTGATGAATCTTTGAAACCATACTTTAAACGTAGAAATGAATTGTCAATGAATTGTATATATATATAGATTTCTTTGTTAAATTTAAGTACACATTTTTAATTTTAATCAATCAGAAATCAAAATGGTTAGATGTAAAATTAATGTCAAATGGTACAGAGGCATCAGAAACTATATCAAAATTAAGAGATATGTTTACTGTAATTGGTCTTCCTGTCGAATTAGTCTCAGACAATGGACCTCCTTTCAATTCCAGTGAATTTGTGGCATTTTGTCAAGCAAATGGAATTAAACCATTGACGACACCTCCATATCACCCTCAAAGTAATGGTGCTGCGGAGCGTAGTGTTCAAATAGTAAAGAAAAATTTGGAAAAAGCCCTGTTGACTAGTAAGAGAGAGGAGATTAATAAACGATTGGTTATTCAGAAAATTCAAAACTTTTTATTCTCTTATAGAACAACTCCTTCAACAGCTACAGGGATTAATAAACGATTGGTTATTCAGAAAATTCAAAACTTTTTATTCTCTTATAGAACAACTCCTTCAACAGCTACAGGGATTTCTCCAAGTGAAAGTATTCAATCCAGTATCCATCTATCCCAATTAAAAATGGGCATACATGGTATAAAGTAAATGAAAGTGTCTATATTAAAAACAAACAAACAAAATTATGGCAGAAAGGAAAGATTATGAAAATTTTAAGTTACTGTACTTATCTAGTATGTAGTAATGGTGTAATAAAATTTACACACGCAAATGATATGAGAAAAGACAGAGGTGAAGATAGAATCCCAGATTCTAACGAAGCTCAAGCAGAACCTCCTATACACTAGTGGCCAAAATTCTGGAAACTTTTCAAAAATTTTATTTTTGTTATCAGCATTTCTCTTTTTCACAAAAAGTGTGACAGGGAAATTTTATATATTAGATATATATAAGGTAATTGACCCTATAATTGACACCTTAAGACATAAAACCGTTTAGAACTAGGTTATAATAGTGATCCCAAATTTGACAGCAAAATTTTGATTTTGTTCATAAATTTGACATGAAATTGTACCCAATTTTGACAGTGTCCCAAAAGTTGACAGTGGGTTGTATCTATATTTGACATACATTTACAATTTTCAAAATTAATTGTCAGAAGTCTCAGTACTTACTTACTTAGGGAATATAAAATTGATAATAATAATTGTGTCAGGTGATAAGTATATACACTTTTTTTACTGAAAATAAAATTTTTATTCTCAATAACAACGTACAAATGATACCTACATACTTAGGTATCTACATATTTTAGGTAAGTATAGGTACCTAAGTAGAGAAAAGCCATCTTTTTATGTCACGAAACTACAATATTTTCCGATTTCTGGTATGGAATAAATACCTCTATTATTTATTGGTGTTGGAATATTTATTTTTTCTACAATGTCTTCTGCAGAATACCAAAGTTCGTCTGGCTCTGATGGCCACTTCCAATAATTCAGTCCACTTGCCACCATAGCACTAACAAAAAAACCATTGTAATTTGAAATTTTCTTGACCTTTCCCGGGAATTTTTCACCCTCATAGCGAACTATAACGTAGTCGGTCACATTAATTTCAGATTTTGGAGTAGTTTCCTTCTTTTCGACACCGACTGAATTATCTTCAGTATTTTTTCCATTTAAAAAAATATTCTTCTTCACAAATTCAACTGCACTAGGTCTATAAAGTTTCTTTACTGATCTTTTCTCCTTTTCTTCTTGAAGTTGAAGTTTTTTCTCCTCTCGCTTTCTTTTTCTATCTAGAATTGCATTCTCTTTCTCAGTCTTCTCGTTTTCCTTTTTCAAATAATATTCTTTCCACTGTTCTGAGGAACATACACTTGGAACTTTTTCTTTGACAACTCTTCCTGATTTTTTGTTTGTACTTCCATCTGGCCAAAACAAAATAGATTTAAAGGGGGAGGGTATCAATAGAGCATCCTTATTATTCTTTAAAAACATGTTCTTATTTTCCTTTGCTTCGTCTATCTCTTCTTTATCGTTATTTTTGACGATTTCTTTCTCTATTGTTTCAACTCCCTTAACTGTTATTTCATCGCTTGCGTGCTCGCTACATTTCTCACTATTATCCAAAGTTATATTTGTCTTTTCTTTTTCTTTCCAATTTGTTTCTCTTACTGTAGTTGTCTCATCACTTAGTTGCTCGCTACATTTAATTTTCCCATCAGCCTCGAAAATCGTTTCTTCTTCTCTTTTGTTTCCTACTATTTCTATTATTTTGGTTACATTCTCATTATCCGTTTGCTCCACATATTTGCTACCGTTTTCCAAAACTACATCTTCTCCCTCTATCACTCTATCTATACTAACGATAGTCTCATAGTGTGGTGCTTGTTCTTCACCTTTCTTACTAGGATCTAAAATAATAGTATCTTCTTCATCTAATGTTGTTACATTTGCCTCTCCACTTTCCTTGATGACTGCTTCATTTTCTCCGTTATCTAAAATTTCTTGTTCCTCTGTTTCAATATCTACATCTTCCCAATTTATGTCCTCCAACAAAACATCATGTGCAACCTCTATTATTATATCCTTCGAGACCTCTCCTTCAGGGTGCTTGTTTGCTTGTACCTTTTCATTCAGATTCTTCCAAAGAAAAAATAAGTTTGTATCTTCTACTTTTCCATTCCATTTAGCCAATTTCACCTTAGCTCGAAAACTCTCAAGTAGATTTTTGTCTAGAAAAGATTCTATGACCCTTAAAGCACCTATTAAATCATCTTTAACAACTTTATTTGATTTCAAGTGGCATGTATCTTGTACATCTGAGAGAGTTGATGCAATTTCATTTCTCAACACTTTTGAGAAATCGACACTATTAACGTCGAATGGATATAATCCACATTTCCTAAACGCATTTTTCAGTATTTTCTCTTGTCCAGAACCAAGAACTTTCTGCAAAACTTTATTAAGCATTGGCGCAAAATCTTCTTTTTTAAGGGTTTGTTTTTTATTTTCTAGTCTCCAAGCATGAACTTCATTTTGCCACCCACTTTTTAATGGATGAAAAACGCCCACATCCATAGGTTGTAAAATGTGAGTGGCGTTAGACAGAAGACTTATCAGTATGATATTCTTTTCGGAACAAAAGGCACTTAAATTGTAGGTTAAGTGGGACTTATGCCCATCAACAAATAGAACAACTGGAAATGGGACGTCATTTTTTAACAACCAGTTGTAAAAATTATTGGAAATGAATTCAAAGAAACTGTCATCCAGCCAGAGTCCGAGCGTCCTATTGCCCAGTGGGGTTGTGGGCACTTTAATATTATATTCTTAGGGATCCGTTCATAGCTAAGCATTATCATCGGCGGAGCTACTTCATCTGCAGCATTGCCTAAAAAACATGAAAATTTAGTAGAGAAAAGTGTTACCTATTATTTAAGATACTTTACCTGTTATTAGTGTAGTGATACATTCCTTGTCATTTGCATTTGAATAGCTGTATACTATTTTTGATCCTTTTTTAGTAAGAACTTTTTTGCCCTTTGGCGACAAGAAAAAGGCTGTTTCATCAGCGTTAAATATTTGTCTGGGATTGGTGATTTCAATGTTATTTGCAACAAAATATTCATTGATTTCCTCAAACCACTTTCGGATATTTGTTTCCGAGACAGCAGACCTAGAGCTTGTTAGGTTTTGGGTCATTCGTTGACGTAATTCCGGATGTCGCTGCAAAAATCCTTCAAACCAATGTCTACTAGGTCTACCATTTGTAAAATTATTAGGCCTCTTCAACACAAGCAAGGCAACACTGTCTAATAATTGGTCTTTTGTTACGGGAAAACCGGTTTTAGCAACATTTATTATCCAATCCTTTAATAGACTTTCTTCGCCTTCAGTTAATACAGTGCTTACTCCACTTTTGCATCCCATAGGAAATTTTCCTGACACTTTGTACATCAAAGTGATACGTGGCACATTAAATTGTTTAGCTGCTGAAGCACAAGACATTCCATTTTTACAGGCTTCTACAGCTCTACTCAGATCCTTCTGAGAATATTTTCTATAAATATTTCCCTTGTTAGGCATCTAAAAATAAGAGTTATCTTAGTTATCCTTACTTATTAACAAAATAATGCTAAATTAATTCAATTTTTCATAAAGCAACTTTCGTGTACCTATTTTTGACACCCTTGATCTTAAATTTGACTGGGGTGTCAGATTTAGGTTTTTAAAACATTGGTAATGAAATATACCAAAAAAGGATAACTATACGCAATTTCTGTGAGATGGATACAGAAAACGAACATATGATATTAATAGTTGGGTGTCCCTAAATTTGACACCTACATGTCAAATTTATAGCACTTTACCAGAAGATGTCCTAAAATTTGACACCCTAAAAAATAGCTGACATATTGGAAATTTTAGAGCATTTTTAATGAAAAATTGATTTTTAGACTCTATAAATGTTATATCAAGCAACAAAACCTTCCTTGCAACAGTAGCAACATTGTAGAACACATTTGAAAAGTAACTTGATTTTCACTCACCTTAATTTATTCACCACATCAAAACACAAGAGACGCTATTGCACCGTGTGCATGCACATTACAACTGTTGTTTTGGCGCGTTTTTTACCAACTGAGTAAGAAAGTCGGGGTGATTGATTTCAGAACAAATGAAAGATGGCGTTACTACCACAAATCTACTGAATTGCGGATCCATTTTCTTAATTTTTAGCTTTATTGATAAAACCTGTCAAATATACGGACAGTATCAATTATAGGGTCAGTTACCTTATATATATATATATATATATATATATATATATATATATATATATATATATATATATATATATATATATATATATATATATATATATATATATATATATATATATATATATATATATATGTATGTATATATATATACATATATGTATATATATACATATATATTGTTATATATGAGTCCGGCAGGGGAATAAGAGACACTGTGAAAAAGACTAGGGGTCGATAGTGAGGTTAGGTGATGGAACGCCCTGGGTCTACGGATCCATCCATAATATATGTTTGTAACCACTGTATCTTTTAATAAATAGTTTTGTACAATAGTCGGTGCCTCCTTAAATACATAACATATATATATATATATATATATATATATATATATATATATATATATATATATATATATATATATACATATATATATATATATATATATATATATATATATATATATATATGTATATATATATATATATATATATATATATGTATATATATATATATATATATATATGTATATATATATATATATATATATATATATATATATAGATCTAGCGGTTAATGAGGGCTCCGTACTAAAACGGTATTATACTAACTCCAGGCGAATATACACCGTGTATATTATTATCTGGGTAGCGCTTTATGTGGACTCCGACCAACACGTCGGATTAAGTGGCCTCCGTAATAGGTTAAAACACTTTTGGGATCCGTATATATTTCTTCTCGTACACAACTAAACTCCTCCGATGTTGCCAATAATTTGATTAATCGTAGATTTTTAAATTTTACAGCAGGTACGTTTTGGAACTTCAAATTTATTTAAATATCAATCAATTTAGTCATCGAGAAATTTCACAAATGGGTACTTGGTTAATGTAGTTAAATATTTTTTGGTGTTAATTTATGTTACTTGCTTTAATTATAGATAAACTGAAATTAGTGTCTATTATAAACTTTGAAAAGGCAAGTGTCCATTTTTATTTACTAGTATTTTTTAAATGCATTGGAACTGAAACATTTATTATATAAATGTACGTTCCGATGTTTCGATTGCTACAGTGTATGACTTACAATATTAGTTTCATCAAGCAGTAAAATTTAAATTATAATAATTTATAAATTAATCTTAAAATTCTAATTTTTTACTGTCTAATTTAAATATTTCGATTTTTTAATGTAGCGAATTCAATATACTACTATACTTTAGATACATATAAACACATGGATACACTTATGGCAGATTCTAGCAAACAGTAGTGAGTCATTACCCAGATATAATATTTCTGTGTCTTATGGTAACTTAATTTTAGCCAACATATCTATTACAATTACATATAATATGTTCGGTCTTATCGTTTTAAATACTTTGTCGCTTGTGCAAACTATCATTATTTTCAATTTTAAATCATTGTTTTTTGTATCTTGCGTTGTCAGGCATATAATTTTTAATTTAGAAGTACATGTATGTATAATATTCTTTTTTCTGTCATTTGGTTTAAATATAGTACACTTACATTCTTCTTGCTTATTTATTTTTATTCGTAATACTTATAAAGTATGTAATAACGTACCCGTTGTTGCAAAAATCAACAACGGGTACGAAAGATATCAGGTATCAGGGGTAGTATTTGTCAATCTAAATGCCGCTTACGACATATTAAATTAGAGCACATTTCTCCAAAAATTCTATGACATCCTCTTAGATAAAAACATAACTTGTTTTATCCACGATCTAGATTAAATTGCTCTCTTCTATTGATTCGCTTGTATTTGTTTTTCATTTTGTTGGTTTTAAGTAAAACATTTTTCGTGTTCTTTTCACTTTGTTGAAGATGTCGCAGAGAGAGATCGGAGAGAGTTTCTTATGAGATCAATATCATTAGCATATGCTAGGAGTGCTTGGTACCTTGGGCCATTAATGGATTGCATTTTAAATAGGCGAATTCTATTTTAGTAAGCTGTTCTTTAATTTTTTTAATATTTGAATTGAGAATCTGTATATTATTCGACTGTTTTATTACACAGTGTTTCTTGTGTTATAGAATATAGTGCTGTTTAATAATAATAAAGTTCAAGCAACAATTCATATATGCAATAACTAGGTACTCATATCTCTGCTCCCCGATACCAGGTAGCAGTCCCGAAAACATTAAAACTGCTACACTCATGCTTCCTATTATCCAACGATTAGCCAGTCCAGGACTATACGCCTTATCATGGTACTGATATTGCTGCTGTCCCTTATAAGTGAATAAAATATGCAAAGAAGGTTTTGGCAATTTTATAGGATTTTGTATGTTAGAATATTATTTCTCCGAGAAAGTGAAAAATATCTATTTGCTATACGGTTTTAATCTATAGATGAAATATTAGAATGCTATAGAATAATGCTATTAGCAGCAAATAATATGGCAGATAATATGCTGGAATTAGCAGTAGCATGTACTAACAAATGAAAAGAACGAACGATGGGAACAAGCATGCACAGAGATAGAAAGATATATCGAAGGAACGAGAAATTCAGAATCATGGCGAATATTAAAAGCACTTCAACGAAATAAGACAGAGAAAACCCAGAAAGAGAGGAAGACCCCGAAGGTCATTCAGAGATGAAATCGACGAGGCTATGGAGAAAAGAACCCTGCGAGATGGAGACTGGAATGACAGGGAAAATTGGAGAAAACGGTTGAGTGAAGGAAGACAGTGAAAACTGTGAAAATCCTTAGTAGTAGTAGTAGTAGTATGTACTAACAGTGGCCATACCTAGTCCACTGTTAGTACATGCTTTTAGAAGAGAGAAAGCCAACTTATCAAATTCAAAAGCAGACAAAATCAATTCCAAATATGGATCGTAAGCCAATCCCTTATGTAAAGACTCTAAAGTAATAATTAGTGAAACTGTAAGCCAACAGCATAAAGTGCTAGTACTAGATATACATGTAAAATATGAAATAAAACCAAAATATCAAGGAGAGTCACAAAAACAATTAACTGACGTTAACAAACGACAAAGTAGTTCAATTTAGAACAGAAATAAAAAAAAAGAATGTGTTGGAACATGGAAAAAGGTCATAATGAAATTTAAAGAAATTATTAAAGAGGGTGCAACTAAAATACTTGGAAAAATCTCAGGAAATTGACTTAAAAATTGGTAAATATAGGTAGTTAGACGATGTTTCAGACAATATAAAAGAAAAGAGAAGGTTATATAAGGAGGGGCAAGAAAATATATCAGACTAAGATTATCAAAAGTATCAAAGAGATAAAGAAAAAGCAAAAGTAGCGGTAGCACAATCTAAGGTAGCAGCGTATGAAAAGCTGTACAATAAACTGAATACTAAGAAAAAAACATATAAAATTGCTTAAAGTGGAGCAAAGAAAACCAAAGATTTTAATCAGATTTAATGTATACGAGATAAATACAATAAACTATTTATGCAAGAAATGGATGTAAAAAATCGCTGGAAGGAGTTATTTGACGGCCAATTAAACGAAGAGTTTGACAAAGCATCTCAACATGACGACGGCGGAAGCAATTCAAGAGCTACATAAGATGAAAGAAAAGGCCTAGGTCCTGATGACATCCCTGGATATACATATAATCAATATTAAGAAAATCAGAAACAAGTTGGCTAACAGGACTATTTAATAGAATTTTGAAAGTAAGGCGAATACCGGATGAATGGAGAAGTAGCATTTTGGTACCTGTATACAAAAACAAAGTAGATGTTAAACTCTGTACAAACTATAGAGCCCTAAAACTACCCTGTCGTACCATGAAACTGTGGGAGAGAATAATTGATAGTAGGATACAGGAAGAAACAGAAATATTAGGAAATCAGTTTAAATCCATGCAAGGCAAATCAACAACGGATGCAATTTTTATCATAAGGCAAGTAATGGAAAACTAATGTTATAAATGTAATGTAATAAAAGAGCTGATTCCAAACCGATAATTGTTATTCAGAGATAAAAAGTATCCTATGATTAATTGAATATATAGAATTATCGATATAACTAAGTGAGAAACTTGTTGAGAAATACGTTTTAGAAAAAAGAATTGTGCTAGTCTTTTTTGACATAGCTTAGGCCTTTGCTAAAGTATAGCATAAGAGTTTAACCTACAAAGTAGTATACCTATTAGAGCCTAAACTAAAGGAGTTCAAATTAATTCACGTCAAGTTTATACATTTGAAAATCTAAAACGTTCATTTTACAAAAAAACGATGTCTAAATACCTTATGCATCTTCCACAATTACATGAGAATTGTACTTGAGACTTCTATATAGTATATGTTAAAAAAAAAGGAAGGAACTAAGTTATCAGAAAATGTATCCGCAACTCCTATAGTCATTAACTTGGTACTGATATCTCTGCTCCCCGATTTCAGTAAGCAGTCACCAAACCATTAAAACTGCTACATCCATGCTTCCTATTATCCAACGATTAGCCAGTCCAGGACTATATGCATTATTATGGTACTGATATTGCTGCTGCCCCTCATGGTAGTACAATAGCAGTAGATCCTCTCCTCTGTTTTTTTACAATTTCGTTCTCAATTTCACTGAGCCTGGAACGTCTTTTGTTTTTGATCTGGTCAGTTCTTGCTAACAGTACGCTACATAAGTGGGACTTAAACTGTAACAAAGGCAACTGGTTTTTTTTTAATTTCAAAGTAATCGCAATCACGACGATACAACAACCAGCTGTTAACAACAGCTAAATCCAGAAGGTGAAAAAATATTTTTAGATACCACTTTTTAGATCTTATGTCTGTTCGGTAAAGAGCAATTAGTGAATCCATAAGATCGACACCTCCCATAAATTTATTATAAAATTGCACTGAATTTGGACAGCATACAATAGTTCTTGATTTTTGTTTCTTATCCCACCTCTTGACTAACGAAGTAGGCTCAGAACCAACAAATGTACTAAGCAAATGAACCGGTTTATTATCCTCTGTTGATTCCCTTGTATTTGGTTTTCATTTCGTTGATTTTAAGTGAAACATTTTTCGTGCTCTCTTCACTTTATTGAAGTTTGTGGACGGGAGAGTTTCTTATTAGAGTTATGAGACCTATATCATTACCATATGCTAGGAGTGCTTTGTTCCTTGGGCCGTTATTGGATTACATTTTAAATAGGCGTTATTTCTATTTTAGTAAGCTGTTCATTAATTTTTTGAATATTTGAATCGAGAATCTGTATTTTATTCGACTGTTTTATAACACAGAGTTTCTTGGAGCATATTTTGATTTTTGATTTCCCGTATTACAAGGATTTTGCTGGATATCGACATATTGAACCTATTGGTATGTACATGTTTTCATAACCAACGTTCAAAAATTTTTTTTACTGTAAATTCATGATTATTTTACTAGGAAATATAGTGTTGTTTAATAATAATAAAGTTCAAGCAACAATTCCTATATGCATTAACTCGGTAATGATAATTCTGCTCCCCGATACCAGGTAGCAGCCCCGAAAACATTACCAGTTTAGAACTATACGCCTTATTATGGTACTGATATTGCTGCTGCACCTCATAATTGAATAGAATATGCAAGGAAGGTTTTGACAATTTAATAGGATTTTGTGTGTTAGAATATTATTTCTCCAAGAAAGTGAAGAATATCTATTTGCTATCCGGATTTGATCCATAAATTAAATAATATAATGCCATAAAATAATGCTAGTAGCAGCAAAAAAAAGCGGTCTAATAGTCACTAATGAGAAAATCAAATAAATGTTCTTTAACATACAAAAGAGAGGAGATCTAGAGTAGGGCATAACGGAACAATAAAGCCATATAATTTTGAAAGATTGCAGCGTCTTAGATATCATAGGTAATGTTGTTACATAAAAAATAAAAAGGAATATTCAGGTAGCTAACTGATGTATATGTATATATAACCCTCTTTTAAATCCAGAAGTCTAATTCGAATCTCTAAAATCAGGATATATAAAATTGTGATCAAACCAGTGCTAATGCTAGACCAGGATTGCTAGAAAGGCCATCAGAGGTATTTTCCGACTTACAGAGGTCCGAGTACTAACCAATACTGAACAGAACTAATTCCAAGGTCAAAAACATATATAAAGATAGCAACGTCGTACAAGAAACTAAATCTCAATGCTAAAGTTGCGCTGGCTTTATCCAAAGACTCTATAAAAACTGCATTGCCAAGTTAAATTGGGAGGATGCCTCAAGAGAAAAAATGCCCTTAGGACTTCCACAAATGAAGGGGGAGGTAACATATGGTCATATTTAGGAATAATGAGACTCTCTACCGACCCATCATATTTATCAACACCTGCTATCCTACCTACAATCAATACTTATCTGTTGTGAACTATCAAATCAATTACATGTAATCAAACGAACTAGGCTTAAAAACAAAATTATCCTAGGAAAGGCACTTTGGAAATCTTGACATAAATCTTAAAATCTTTTGAATTGGGTATGTATATGTATTACCATAGAAAATAAAAGCAAGAGAACTATAATTATGAAACAAAAAGATTACGAAATGAAAAGATTATATAAATCCCTTATATTTACACAGACTGTTTTACAAAAGGTGAACAAATGAGCATAAAAACACAGCTGTTTTAAAAACCTAATATTATTAGACGAATTTAGGATCAATTTCACTCAAAATATGATATGCTAAAATATGATACATTTAAAAAGGCAATGACTTTTACAGCTGATTGCCACATAAATATCAATGTTACCCAAATATGATGATTTTGCCACAGCATATGAATATTGTCTCATACTGTTATATAGCAATTTGTTGTCACATTTTAACCTGTTTATTTCCTTATTATCCATATATGAGTTGTAAACCGATATTACAAGCTCATTTACTTTTCACAAAGAGACTATATATTAAGTAAAGTTATTATTAAACAAATCTGACTCGAAATATCGTCTAAAAGTAACAGTATGTAAAATTTAAATTTTTATTGAAAAGTAAAAGATTATTCATTTTATGGAGTTCAAAGTAGAAGCCTTCACGAAATTTGTAGTAACAATAAGACCACCCCAATCGAGCGTACTCTCGGTAGTGAATAATTACTTAATCGGTTAATTCTTCAATCACCCGTTCAATATGATTTTTGTCAAATCGGTCCTTTTTAGGACCAACTATTCTAATTATGTCTATAAATATTAAGGACATATCTACAGATAAAGACACTCTACTTTACTTAAGCTTATCAGACATATGCGCTTAACACAAATGTGACGTATTTCTACTGCAGGAAGCAAATAGGGGGCCAAACCTACGGTATCTGGTATTAAGCTGATCGCTGAAAATAACGAAATAAACATAATAAATGCCGGCAAAGAAGCAAAGAAAAACTTAAAATGAGAGAGGACAAAACCAGTCAGCTGAGGAAACCTTTCAACGATGTTGAGTTTGGATCATGAGGAGTGGTATTTTTCAATCTAAATTCTGCCTACGACACCTTAAATTAAAGAACGTTTCTTCAAAATCTATGTGATATCCCCTTAGGTAATAAACTCACTTGTATTATTCACGTATGCCTACATAATAGAAGATTTTCCGTATCATTCAATGGTAAGAATAGAAGATGAAGATGGAGAACGTAGAAGAACGGTTTCCTTTGGGGTACCGTAATGGCCCCTACACTGTATAACATTTACACAACCCATACCAGTAAAGACTAGAACTTTTATTATGTAGACGATACATCAATTGTTGCACAAACAAAAACTTTTTTTTCTGAAGTAGAGAAAAATCTAATTCATATCTTAAACACAACAAAAATAGATTATATATCAATTTTAAGCCAAACCCTGGAAAAAGTCAGGTGTGCTCCTTCAATGTCCCTAACAGAGACGCTTTCACAAATTTGAACATATACCTGAACCAATAGTGTTATGAAATCCTTAAACACACTTTGTAATTCACAGAACTTTAAAAGTGAAACTGGAACAAAACCATGAAGTGGAGAGTTAGCCCTAGACTCCAGCACAGATCAGAGGTAATGTAAGTCGATAAAACCTCACCAGCTCCAGGGGGTCATGTAAGATGCCCCCATTTTCAATTTTTAGTTTTTATTAATCAACAAAGTTAACAGTCTATTGCATTTACCTTTATAAATACCATGAGGATTGTTTTTAATACTGATGTCCTTTCAATGTTTTTATGTGGCCATACAATGTTTTTTAACAACTTTTTATTAAACTGATGATGGAATGATTCAATTCCAAAAAGATCCTTAAAATAAAAATTTTAAGCTTTTAATAAGCATTTTTTATACCTTAATACACACTAACACCACGTGCTTTGTATTCAACAGGTATACTAGCCACTCCTGGATATCTCCACTTCATGGTTTTGTTCCAGTTTCACTTTTTTTTATATCTTAATACACACGAACACCACGTGCTTTGTCACAGAACTTTGTTTAAAACTAAATAACAAACTAGAACCAGAAAAATAATATTCTATGCGAACTTGTCAGCTAAAAATGGGAAGCACATCCTTCCACTCTTAAAACGTAGACGCTTGAACTCTATGCTTCTGCTGCCGAATATTCCTTGCTTGTATGGGTGATATCAATACATACTTAACACGTAGATTTAGCTATAAATTAGTCAGCCAAATTCAGCGGATATTAAGACTCACATCCATGCATAAGCTCTACAATATCGTAGTTATCAATCCACCTAATATCCGAATATAAGTGGCTAGAGAACAAAAGAAACAAAGTCTAGATTCGTAACATCCACTCCACGAATAACAACCCATTTTATGACTAGAATCGAGGAAAAACTGGCTAGTTCAACACATCTGCAAGATATACAAAAAAATAAGCTGCTTCCTCCATCTGAACCCTCGAAAGGAAGTTCCTTATGGTAGTTATCTTCCTTAAATCTGCCAGGAGGACTCTTGCCTGCAAACACCGGTTAAGCTGTGTGAATCTGGGGTAATACAAGATTCATTACACTTTCTTAGTTGACTTTGCCATTCAAATCGCTTTTTTCTGAAGGTTTATTTATTTGAACTGAACATGTAAATTACAGTCAGCAAGCTATTACTTATAAAGATCATTGACACTAACTACACTTATATTGACTACATATTACCCCTTAATAGGAGATAAAACATTCAGAAGTATGTAATATGGGTGAAGTGGTATAATTCTTGTTAGATAAATTAAGCATTCTTCCCTTTTTTGTGCACTACTATCCATTTTTACACAAAAATATCTATTTTAGCACTTAAATATTTATTTTGAGATAACCTTCTATCCAGAATTATATGTAGTACACAGATAAAACCAGAAATAAAATAATAAAAAATCTGTATACAAGATATCATAAAACAATGGATGAAATAAAAGTTCTTATTTATCGAATTCTTAAATAAAACGTATAATAAACGTATAATAAAACGAAGACATACTCACGTTAACAAAATACATTAGGAAATTTCCACATATGAAAAAAATCCAATTTGGTAACGAAATCCTTTTGTATCTATAAAGCTATTTTTAGAAAAGCACGTACCTACCAAAAACAGGTAGTTAATAGTATACATATCTGTTACACACTGTAATGCGTATGAATGATAACAAAAATAAGGAGTCCATATAAACCGTTCAGACTATACGCGAGAAGTATACAGCTTAATGGCAGAGTTGCCAAACTATCAGAGCTTACTTAAACCGACATACTTATAGTTCCAATATACAGTGAAAAAGATCTGAACGACCCCTATAAGCTATACACGTGCAACTAAGCAATATACATTCATGATACAGGGGTACTTAAGGGCTCCATAAAATTTTTAAAAATTATGAAACTAAACATGTTGACGAATCGACAGAGCCAATATTATGGAATGGTTAAGTGAGCTCCGTATATCGGTGTCCACTTGACTACGGAGCTCACTTGAACCTGAATTTTAACATGGGCGGAGTCCACTTTATGCCGTAGATATATATATATATATATATATATATATATATATATATATATATATATATATATATATATATATATATATATATTAAAATTAGAGCTAAGATTAATACTAGCTCTAAATTTAATTGTACTAACCGTGGAAATCTTTCCGAACATTTTATATATATATATATATATATATATATATATATATATATATATATATATATATCCTGCTATCATCATTTTGGCATCGATTATGCTTTTATCATTAATTTAGCATCGTCTTGAAAAGTAGCATCTGTATATCGACGCTACTTTACAAGACCTTAATAACTTTTTTCCTGAACTTGTTAAAAGAAATTTAATTATCTCAATAGTTAGAGATTTTATGCCTTGTTGGTATTGGTACTTTAAAATATCCGCTTCCTTTTTTTATCCCTTACTGAGTTATATAAGTTTATTCCAGAAGATGCTCGAGACTAAAATGATGGTACAGTGAAAATATTATATATATTTAGTTGTCTTTTACCGTTTTGTCGCTGCCGGTATATACATGAAAATGTATATAGCGGCAGCGACAATGTATATAATGTATTCCTAATAACACACGTACGTCCAGTAGACGTCCGTAGTACGTCCCTCACTGACTTTAAGGACATCCCCGAACGTCCGCTTTGATCCCAAGGACGTCCTATATTGGTCCGAATGTGGCTGTGTCAAACGTCCTATGGACGTCCAATTAACATCCATAATACGTCAGGTGGACTTACTTGACAGACTTTTATGATGTCTCTCGGACGTCTATTTTAGCGCTGAGGATGTAAATTTAGAAGTCAACGCCATTGTATAAAGTACTAAAAGTGGCGTCATCCTGTGTATATTAAGAATATATTTTGAGAAATAAAACGTAAATGTTTAAAGGAACTTACATTTATTATTACATATATTTATATTTATCTATTAATAACAAATGGAACAAATTTACTGTCAAAATTATACAAAAATGCAACATTTACAGATTTACAGGCACAAAATTACAGATAATAGTAAAATATACATGAATAAAATAAATAAAGTACCTACACATTTATAAAAAGTATCATTTTGCATTTTAGTGCTTCAAATAGTACCTAAAGCTATTGATACAGAAGTTTCAGACCATACCTATATTTGAACCATAATTAATTCTGCGGTAAGGAACATGGAAATGGGAATTCTGACACAGTGAATGGGGAGGAATATGAAAACAAACTAGCTGAAATAATTCAGGAGATTGGTTATTTTATGAACAAGCTTAAAAATAAAGATTGAAAGGTAACTCTTCTGGTAAGAGAATCCAGATTCAAGAAATTAATCATACCAGAATAAGAATATGGTCTACACAATTTACAAGAACAGTAGATGCTTGTAGACAAATCAGTATAAATCTAATCAACATAAAAAATGTTTCTTATTGCAATTATAACATAATCAGTGTAAATTAGTAGAAGTTGAATGACCAGACAGGAAACCATGGTGATCAGTATGAAACTGATTCTTCAAGTTTACTGTCAAAAAATCAGTCAGTAAAGCCTCAAAAATTTTAGGAATAGCAGAAAGAATTATAAGAAATTATAATAATTATAATATTTAATTATATTATAATATTTATATGTCGATCGGATTAGCCAAGCGGGCTGGGCGGCTGGCTTCTCCTTCGCTTTAATGCGAGAGATGTCAGTTCGATCCCCAGCTCGGTGTGCAGAAAACAAAAAGGCTAACGCAGCAGTTTAAAATTCTAAAATGAATCTGCGGCTTAGTCTAGAATATGCTGGTATCTGATCGGCCTATGGTGGAGCAGTACGGCAAGAGATAAGGGCTTGCGGCTAGGTGATACTCCTCCATAGATCCCTACCGGAAGGGCGTCGAACGCCTAAATACCGGGTATATATATATATATATATATATATATATATATATATATATATATATATATATATATATATATATATATAGAAAGAATTATAATGAAACGATAATTAAAAATCAATGATTTAGGGATGAAATCAATAAATAAACTGTGATGGAAAGTCACCCTCAGTCATAGATTTATTAAAAATAAGCCATAGAGGCCTACATAAAAAGAATGCGCAATTCCTTAAAAACAAGTTAGGATATTACGTCTGGACCAAGACCTTTATTGGCATAAAGAAACTGTAGGCATGCTAGAATGTCACAAATTTTAATAGTTAAAGAGTGAATATGGCTGTGACTGATATAGGTTCTTTGACTACACTTGTCTTGACAAGAGAAAGAAGGATTGTGCATACTGCTAAAGAAATTGGCAAAATTGTTAAAAATGATTGTGACTCACTAAAAATAGAATCATTTAACTTCCCTTATCCCTTCCCATTCTGATTTCCCTTACAATTGTGTGGTCAGCAATTAAAAGCAGACAAGTAAATTTTTGAGTACAAGTATGAAAAAGATCAATACTTAACATAGAAGTTTGTCTGTTTTATTTCAGCTATAGATAAATTTTTAGGTATCTATTTTTAATAAATAAAAATGTCTCAAAACTTGACTGTCTCTTTCTGTCCACCAACCACACAATTTAACCATTACAAAATTAATCATATTTGCTAATGCAACATACAAATTAAATTTTAGTTATATTTTTATTTCTGCAGCCTCTCCTTTAGATCTCTTCAGATATTTCATTATTAAGTTTCAATTTCCTTCCCCATGGCAGCACTGGTTTTTGGAGTTTTTCCAAGCAGCATCTGAAAACAAAATTAATGTACATTCATAAATTGAACAAACTAATTTCAGATTTAGTCATTAAGCTTTGCTTATTGTGAATGAATCATCATTCAAAAGCGTAAAATTAATCACAAAATTTCAAGTGATGTAGTTTTAATGAATCTCGCCTGAACTAGAAAAATACCAACCCAGCCATTGGTATTTATTTCTAATGATCAAATGAGCAGTAATTACACCTAAAAAACAAAAATAACAGTGTATAAATAAAATATACGGCCAACAACAAACCTTCATCTCATATCTCTAGCTGTAGTTCTTAAAGCAATCTCATAGCCAGACCTGAACATTTGTAGAGTTGGTAAATTTTGCCATCTAAGTTACATATAAGACACAGTTAATGATATGCTTCATCAGCTGTATGTGGCCACTTAGGTGATAGTGTAAATTCAGGACATGTAAATGTACATTGATTTATGTTTACAAGTTACAAACCTTTTAAAATCATAGCTATATCTGTGTCTTCAAAAGCTTTATATTGCTTTTTCTCTAGCCAGCTATATTTTACTTGAATTTTATTGCGGATCAACTTCTTAAAGCTTCTCCTAACAAGTTCGTTTATGGTATCCTCACCAATTTTGGAAAGCTCATTATCCTAAAATATAAATCAATATGTACCAGTAATCTAACTATCCCACAGACTTGATCATCCATGCTTAATTATTTTAGCTTAAACTATCTAATAAAAAACAGCCTCTGTTACAAAATCAATCAAACATTCATAATTTGCATCTTTTGGTTTCTCATAAATATGGTAAATGCCTATTAAACCTATAATTTTTGGATATACAAACAAATTACACAAAATAGGATAACACTGACTACTAGAACTCTTTTTCAGTGGGATTTCCTCAAAATTTACAAAAATTTCTATAACATCGTTTTTTTGCATGAAGATAAACACACGTTTGAAATTTGAATCATATGGAGTAGAGTGGAAATATTTTCCAGGGAAAACGCCCTTAAATTTAAGTTCTCTGGGTGAAGCAAAGTTTCTAGGCTGAAGGCAAATGAGAAAGATCAGGAACTTCTTTATGAATTTTTAATAAATCACCAGGTATTTTAAAGGGCAAAGTACAGTTGCATAATTTATTAGAAAAATTAAAAACATCTCGGTAAGGTTCTCCAGAATTCTCGTTACAACTATGTTTGCATCCTTCTTCAGTTTCATTGAAAGAAGAGCTTTGTAAAGGATCTAAACCAGAATGGTCGTCCACGTGGTCCATTTGGATTATTTTGGTTACTTAACATGAAGTTGATACAAAGTTTAAATTAAAAGTATTGTAATCTGAACTATTTGAACTGAAACTCTCATCAAAATGATCAGTTAGGGAATCCGAAGAAAGGTTTGAAGAAGATGGAATATCGTTGTTATTAATATTTTCAACAATATTCTTCACGTTTTTCGTAACCATCTTCTGTTGATGAGGCTTAGAAACAAATCGTTTTCTTTTAAACAACAAATCTTAGATAGAATTACACTTAACTTTTTGTAATAAAAT
This sequence comes from Diabrotica undecimpunctata, assembly GCF_040954645.1. Lineage (NCBI taxonomy): Eukaryota > Metazoa > Arthropoda > Insecta > Coleoptera > Chrysomelidae > Diabrotica > Diabrotica undecimpunctata. The sequence continues at coordinate 93,083,413 of NC_092803.1, read as the reverse complement.
AAAAAAACCAGACTCGGAAGTAACCTAGCAAATGGTACCCAATCTTTAAAAATACAATATAACCAAGCAAGCATCAAAAAGTTGCTAATTCACACCATTTGCATTGTATATTGCTGAAATAGAATCCTTTTATTTCTTTTAAGCATTAATAATATTATAATTAAATTGTGCCATTTGTTTAAATAGTGTTACGATAAAAATATGACTCATATTTAACTTGTAAACATTTTATTATTCTAACAAGTATTTTCTAGTAGGTTCTCCGATCCGCTAAAAACCTGTCCGCCGTTCCATCCTATTCGAGAAGGGGCAGCACAGGTCGCCGTCCGAATTCGAGGGAACTCCAGAATAACGGCTATTTTATATATATATATATATATATATATATATATATATATATATATATATATATATATATATATATATATATATATATAAAATCACAAAAGTGTCATCGACGTATCTAAACCATACTCTTGGCCTGTATGCTGAGTCCATTACCCTCTTCTCTAAATGCTCCATGAAAAGGTAGGCTACGACCGGGCTTAGTGGGCTTCCCATTGCTACTCCATCTATCTGTTCATAAATCTGGTCTTCCCATGAAAAGTAGGTGGTAGTGAGGCAAATACGGTATAATTCCACCATATCCTTGGAAACTAGTCTCTCAATTAAATTCATAAGCCCGGTCGTAGCCAACCTTTTCATTAAGCATTTAGAGAAGAGGGTAATGGACTCAGCATACAGGCCAAGAGTATGGTTTAAATACATCGAAGACACTTTTGTGATTTGGGGTCACGGAGTAGAAAAACTGAACGATTTCCTGTCCCATATAAACTGTCCTCCGGAGGCGTGTCAGCCGGGAGCTGACAGCCGTGCCGGACGCATCAAAGAATTTGGATATCGGTCAAAATACTTGGGAATTCCAAGTTTGGCCAAATCCAAATTTCTAATTAATTCGATGCAGGAAAATTCCACTTTCGCTACGTAAAACAAAGGATTTGTTTTACATAAAAGCAGGTAGATTTTCTCTCATCGATCAGTCGAGCTTGCCTCTTCTACTGTAGACCTAGTCGGTGCTATTATTGTTCCTACTAAGTTATTGTTTTAGTTTCTGATTCCCTATATACCATTTTTTTATTTTAGCATTATTGTATATTCAGACCTTTTCAGGTTAGAATATTACATTAATCTATATTTGTTCATGTACTGATTGTTTGATATTTTGGTCTCTTGGTCGTTTACTTTCGTAAGGTCTCCAATGTTGTATTGTAGTATTCCAACGTTGGTCTTTTTGTCTAGCAGTGTGGCCCGCGAAGCTCCATTTAAGTTTGGGAATTTTTGTTGCTATGTCCTCGACTTTTATTTTGGATCTTACCTAGTCGTTCCTCTTTTTATCTGATAGTCGTATACCTAATATTGTTCTTTCTGTTGTGGCTAGTTTATTCATGTTTGCCTTGGTTAGGGTCCAGGTTTAACATCCATATGTCATGATAGGAAGGATGCATTGGTTGAACACTTTGCTCCTCAAGTATTGGGGTAATTTGCGGTTCTTAAGTATCCAACTAAGTTTTCCAAATCCTGCTTATGCTAGTCTTGCTCTTCTAGTAATTTCCGCACTTTGGTTCTCTTTGTCAAGTCTCAGGATTTGGCCTAGGTAGATATATTCCTGGATTTGTTCTATCTCACTGCCATTTATAGTTATACGTCTGGGGTCATCTGTGTTTGTCATTATTTTTGTTTTTTTCATATTCATTTTTAGGCCGACGTATTGGGAGCTGGCTGCTATCATAATTTGCAGTTCCTCGAATGTGCTCGCTATAATCACTATGTCGTCAGCGAATCTGAGGTGGTTTAACTTGTTGCCATTAACGTTAATGCCATAGGTTGACCAATTTGTAGTTTTAAAGACGTCTTCTAGGGCTAGGTTGAAAAGCTTTGGCGATATTACGTCTCCTCTCTTAATGAGGATGGGATTTGTATTTTCCTCTAGTTGTACTATCATAGTTGCATTTTCATATATGTTTTGTATTAGTTGCCTATATCTCGAATCTATTCTACAATTATTAATAGCTTGTTCTATGGCCCACATCTCGATACTATCAAACGCCTTTTCATAGTCGACGAAGGCAAGAAATATGGGTAGTTGGTATTCATTTGCCTTCTCTATCAATGTTCTCATTGTCAGCAGATGGTCTGATGTACTATATCCTTTGCGGAAGCCAGCCTATTCAACCGGTTGGTAATTGTCCATTTTGTAGGTTAACCGGTTGTTAATAATTCTCATAAATAGTTTGTATACTTGACTGAGCAACGATATAGGTCTATAATTCTGTAGATCACATTTGTCCCCTTTTTTGTGTAAGAGTATTACTAGAGTCTCGTTCCAGACATCTATTAAATAGCTCTGTTAGTACAGGGATTGTTAATGTCTTACTTGTTTTCAAGAGCTCGGCAATTATACCGTTGTGTCCTGGAGCTTTATTATTTTTTAGTTCTTTTAAAGCTCTTTCTATTTCGAATCCCTTTATATTTGGTAGTACTTCTGATCCCACGTTTTTTATTTTTCTTTTGACGTTCTCCTTTGTTGTTTCATTAGGCTGGCCTTGCGAGCTGTACAAGGATGTGTAGAAGTCTTCGACAATATTTGTTATTTTATATTTGTCCTTCTCTACCTTATTGTTGGCGTCTTTAATTTTGATGATTTTTTGAACTCCCAGTGCGATAAATTAACCCGTTTTCTGCTAGCGTAACCGTATGGTCACACTAAATGGCCCCTTTTAAATATACAATATTTAACACATACAGCGATATATGCAACTAGTAATACGACCACGCGGACTAGAGATATCTATGTCACGAATGACATACCCGGTACCTGATCTATTCGCTGGCAAAGTCGTGTTATAGTTGTTGTTTGTTGGTGTTACAACGAGAAAGCATCAAAATGGACGTTCGCTTTGAGTAAGTAATATTTTTTAATCTTATTTTTAAAGAAACCAAAAATATTTTTGAACAAATGGGATCTAGAGACATGTGTTTAAGACATATTTATATAATTTATCACAAAAGTATTGTATCAAATGCGGTAGAGCTTCTAATATTTGTTTGTGACCATAACGTCACACAGGGATAATATGTGATAATTAATAGGTTTTCTGTTTTTTTCTCTTTAGACGTGGTTTTACATTACAAGAAGCATTGACCATGTTATATGATGACAAAAATATAGAAAATGGTGAAACATTGGTGTTTATTTCTCCTCCAGATGTTCATGAGGATACGGATGAAGATTCCGGCGACGAAAACGATGGTGGTTTAGTTGACAATTTGTCTCATAGACAGTTATTAGCGCCAGCTGAAGTTCGAATAAATCGTATCGAAAATATGGAACAAGGAGAGAAAGACTCTGTGGATGAAATAAAGACAACAGAACCTGATGAACAGGTGAGTCAAATAAATAAGGGAAAAAATAAAAAAATGTAGAATTTCTAAAAAAACTGATATCAAGCAATGGATAGAGGCAGATTTAATACATAATAAAAAATTTAAAAACAATGATCAAGTATTTTGGGAAACATAGCTGTAAACATTTTATCAAAGGTAAGCCAATACGCTTTGGCTATAAAACTTGGTGTTTGAATTCTGAAGACAGTTATTTGATTCATTTTCAGTTATATCAAGGTAAACAGATTTCAACTGATAACAGTTATGTAGAAAAATTTGGAAGTGCAACAGCTCCTTTACTTCAAATGCTTAACGATCTACCAAATAAGATGCCAAATTACCATATTTATACTGATAATCTATTTCCGAGTTTCAATTTACTTGCAGAATTAAAACTAAGGGGATATGACTGTACTGGAACAATAAGACAAAATAGAATTCCCAAGTGTTGCCCTTTGCCGGACAACAAAGTAATGGCTACTAAAACTAGAGGTTCTGTTGATAATGTTATATCTAAAAATGACGGAATTATCTTGGTCAAATGGATGGATAATGCTGTAGTTACGGCTGCAACAACTTGCTACGGCATCAATCCTCAGAGTTACGTCAAGAGATACTCTGAGCAACAGAAGAAAATTATTCGAGTACAAAGGCCTTTGATTATTGCAAAATATAATACATTCATGGGTGGCAAGGATAGAATGGATGAAGATGCGGCACGATACAGAATTGCCATCAGAAGTAAAAAGTGGTATTGGTCTCTTTTTACTTGGCTTGTTGACGTATGCCTACATAACGCCTGGGTGCTTTATAAGAAGTCCTCAAAGGAAAGAAAAAAAACACCTAATATAGTTTTCCGCCGAGAAATTGCACAGATGTATTTGCGGAAATATGGAGTACCGCCTAGACGTTCTGGTAAGCATTCAGTCAGTAGGAATAGTCTGTCCATGAATAGAGTGTCCGACAATCTACGATATGACAAAATTGACCATCTTGTTGTTCCAGTTCCTAACGGCAAAAGACGTAGGTGTGCAGGAGAAGGATGTTGTTCTGTGATACGTACACAGTGTAAAAAATGTAATTTAGGACTTTGCATTGAGTGTTTTGAAATTTTTCATACACAGTAGTAAATACATAATGTATATATAGGTAACCTCCCTGTGTGACCATATGGTCACAGCGTTTTTTTCTTATGTTTATAAAAAAAATTAATAAAAACATATTTTTACGTTTATTTAGTCTCATTCCATTATCATCTGCAGTTATATTTATGAAAAAATATATTTATTGATATTCTGGTAGAAAATGGGTTAAATAAAGACTTTAATAAACTAAGTGTTAGAACATTTTTTTATAATAAATAAAGTTATTAAATTAGATTAATAAAAATAGTTCATTGGTGTCAAAGTGAAATATAAAATAAATTGTGAAAATGCCTACGATTTATGAGCTCACAGTTACGAATTTAAGAAGACATCTTGAGAACAGAGAATTAGCTTCTACCAGAAAAAAAGGCTGATTTAGTCCAACGACTAAAAAACGCTTTAGAGGAAGAGGGTTTGGACCCAGAAACTTATATATTTGAAGAAAAACATGCTGCTGTCATCTCGTCGATTTTGAAAGTTTTCTTTAGAAAACAAAGTTTCTAACGAGATTTCTTCTCTGGAAAACAAAGTGTCTGCTAACATCTCTAAAGTCACTTCTGAGATGGCTGCCCTCGACGATAGAATGTCTTCGTTAAAAAATCAAGTTGCTGCCGATATGTTGGCCTTCGAAGAAAAAATTAAAGAGATGGAAAGAAAGATGGAGGAAACAGGGACAGCATAGAGAGGAAACAATCCAATTACAGTAGAGACACAAGAAGACGAGACGAAATGTAAGTTGTTCATGTTATTCGATAGAAAATCGTCATGGAACAACTACATGAAACAGTTCGAATCAGCTGCAAGAGCAAATGGATGGTCTGAAAAAGAAAAGGCTGTAAACCTGACTATCGCTCTTTGAGGAGATGCCTTAGATGTGCTTCAGATCATAGCCGCAGAGGAGTCGGGTGATTTCGAACAACTTAAGAAGAGGTTAAATATGCGATATGGCCACGAATATTTGGAGCATGTATATAAGTCGCAGCTTAAAAATGAAAGACAGAAGAAAGATGAGGCTCCCGAAAACATGATGGAAAAATTGGCCGTTCAAACATTTATTGATGTTCTTCGTGATCATTAAATGCAGAAAACACTGCGATTAGCTCGTCACAAGACGCTGGTTAATATCTTATCCGCCGCCCTCGAATACGAGTCAGCTACGCATGCCTCTGGCGGGTACAGTAAAGTTGGGACTGTAAAAGAGGAAGGAGATGAAGATAAACTTGACCAGCTCGTTAATATGATGAAAAGTATTACATACAAGAAAACAAAGACCATAAGATGCTGGAATTGTGGCGAAATAGGACACGTACAAAGTTCATATAAGCACCCTAGGTACGACGCAAATCAAGAAACCCACCATCAGGAAAAATAGAACGGGTCGGGCTTAGGAGGGCATCTTCGACCCGGAACTTTTCCAAGGACCCTCTCATACTAATAGCTTCTTTGAAATGTCGTGAGGATAGTGTATATGTAGATGGAGAAATAAATGGTAAAAGGGATACGTGGTTGGTGGATCCATTCCGGAGCGACCAGAACCATTATACGCCCGACAGTTATAAACAGCCGTAAGAAACTGTTACCAACGAGGTTACGACTTCGGACCGCTACAGGTGAAAATGCCAACATTCATGGAGAAATCCAGGTACAATCAGGAATTGTAGCAGAAAAGTTCGTCCATACTGTTATAGTTGCTGACATCGAAGAGGATATTATATTAGGACTGGACGTAATGAATATGCACGGATTCCAATTGAATTTTAAGAATAAGGTAATCGAAGTTGGTAACGAGGAAGTATTTCTTCATCTACATGATGACAACACTGTGCAAACAGCCGTTAAAGAAGATACAGTCGTACCTGCGAGAAGTGAAACGATCATAGTAGCGCGGTTACAGGGAATTGTGGACGAAGGGACACCTGTTATAATGGAGCCTTGGAATCATGACGACGAGGTTGGCCGAGGAATCATAATTGTAAAGAAATTGGTGGCTTCGGCTAAAGAAATACCTGTGAGGCTTATCAATGTCAATGACTACCCATTAGCCATCAAGAAAGAGACAAAAGTAGGAACTTGTGTACCTGTGACATCCATAATCCGTCAGACGACAACATCCGACAATTCCAACGACAAATTCGACCAAATGGTTGCAGTTGCTGGACAATCTCTAAATCAGATGGAGAAAAGAAAAATTAAGGAAATTTCTTCGGCGGTATCGTGATATTTTCGTACCGAAAGGAAGAAAGACGGGAAGAACTACCATTGTTAAGCATAAAATTGATACTGGTAATGCTAAGTCAATTCGTCAAACAGCTCGACGAATACCACAGGCGAAAAGAAAGAAAGCTGAAACGATTGTTCAGGAAATGAAGAAAGACGGGGTGATAGAACCTTCTACGAGCCCATTGGTCTCTCCGGTGGTCCTGGTTAAGAAAAAAGACGAAACGATGAGGTTCTGTGTAGATTACCGTTTGCTGAACAACGTTACCAAGAAATATAGTTATCCTCTGGCTCGGATCGACGACACATTGGCTGGAAGTAAATTATTTTCTACTTTGGATTTGACGTCCGGAGTCGGAGTTAGCCACAGAAACGCTGATTCTCTTACCAGAAGGCTAAGCCCAGCAGAGTGTTCCCACTGCAACAAAACGGAATCCAAGGAAGCAGCAGTGCTAAGAACAACGATGGTCAACGACGACTGGACGCCTACTAAGATAAGGGAAGAACAAGAGAGAGATCCAGTTGTACGGTGAGACTCATTTATCATGGAAGATAGTTTGCTCAAACGAGTACTGGAAATGATGACGGTTCAGATAAGAGAAGATAGTTGGTGATCCCAAAGAGCAGAATAGCCGAAGTACTTCGTCAGTTACACGACAGTCCATCAGGAGGGCATTTCGGTGTAAAGAAAACCCTTTAGCGAATTCGGGAACGGTTTTATTGGATGAACAGTTTTGACGACGTAAAAGACTGGTGTAAGAAATGTACTATTTGTGCTACGAGTAACTGGCTTTACCGAAAAATTAGAGCTCCTATGAGACAATATAATGTTAGAAGCCCATTTAAAAGAATAGCTTTGGACATCGCTGGGCCATTTCCAGAAAGTGAAAATGGAGGCAAATACATGTTGGTAGTAATGGATTACTTCACTAAGTGGGTCGAGATTTACGCACTTCCAGACCAGAAGGCCGTCACCATTATAGATAAGTTGATCCAAGAATATATCAGCCGATTTGGAGTGCCTTTGGAGATCCATAGTGACCAAGGAAGGAACTTCTAAAGCGATCTATTCCAAGGAATCTGTGATAGACTAGGCATGAAGAAAACAAGAACTACAGCGAGACTGGGACCAATATCTTCCGTTCTTCACAATGGCCTACAGATCTGCTGTTAACGACTCAACAGGCCAGACCCCTGCCAGAGTCCTATTCGGACGCGAGATGCGACTACCTTGTGATCTAGAGTTTGGGTGTCGACCTGGAGAAGATGTAGCAGGTGAAGATTATGTAATCGAATTACAAAGAAGAATGGAAGATGTACAGGAGTTGCTCAGTTCCCACCTTTAGATCGCTACCGACCGAATGAAGAAACGGTACGATACGCAAGCCGAAAAGGGGTGCTTTAAGAAGAACGATAAAGTCTGGCTCTATAATCCCAAGAAGCGAAAAGGTTGTTCTCCCAAATTGCAGCAGTTTTGGGAAGGTCCATACCTCACTATGGAAAAGATCAACGATGTCATCTACCGAATAAGCAAGATTCCGAGAGGAAAGCCGATGATAGAACACCATAACCGGCTGGCGTCTTTCGAAGGTGACCACGACGTAGATGAAGAAGCGGAAGTAAACCAAGTCCAAGATGTGTCTGACCTCACGTTTGAAGAATCCATGGGGGCCTATGGAGGTACCGGTAAAGCAAGACATGGTGCTACCACAGCTTCCCGATGACTACTCACTGGCCCTTACCATCCCGGCCAGTATCAAAGACGCACCCGGGTTGGCATCCGTCTTTTGAAGGAAGTTCGGTCGAGTTGCAGAGCTTCAATGCTAAGTGCCGGCTCCCGGGAAAGTCTTGAAACTCCAAGATGCATCACGTTATCTTTTCTACCTGGTAAAAAAAGACACTGCCGTGACCAACCTACCTACCGAAATGTATGGGAAGCCTTACTTTAATTGAGAGAGCACGTACTAGAGTCCGACGTGCAAAAGTTAGCCATGCCAAAGTTAGAGTGCCGCCAATTAGATTGGAGGGTTATCCGAAGTAAGGTGGAGGAGATCTTTAAAGATACCGAAGTCCAGGTGTTAGTCTGTTGCAATCCGCATAGTTACTGGTGCAGAGAGAAAACTGTCCCTTGTCATTTTTATACTACTGGAAGTTGTAAAAGAGGGTCCAGTTGCCAATACCAGCATACCGTTTCAGTTCCAGTCCCGACAAGGTTCCAGAAGGAACCATGTTTTAATAGGGGGGCAATGTTACGATAAATATGACTCATATTTAACCTGTTAACATTTTATTATTCTAACAAGTATTTTCTAGTAGGTTCTCCGATCCGCTAAATACCTGTCCGGCATTCCATCCTATTCGGGAAGGGTCAGCACAGGTCGCCGTCTGAATTCGAGGGGACTCCAGAATAACGGCTATTATATATATATATATATATATATATATATATATATATATATATATATATATATATATATATATATATATATATATATATATATATATATATATATATATATATATAAATATATATATATATACATATATATATATACATATATATATATACATATATATATATACATATATATATATATACATATATATATATATATATATATATATATATATATATATATATATATAAATATATATATATTGTTATGCTATTTAAATTGTATTATATTGCTTACTTAGGAAAAATCCTGTCTATATTTATTAAATGAACTAATCTCCAATTAATCACAATAAATCAGCATTAATTAATTACAATCTCAGGCTATTTAAATTGTACGATTTACCTTTGATCGTGGATTCAAAATATTTTCCAATTGGCGTCCTAATCGGGATAGGTAATATGACCTGAATAAAATACATAGAATTTCAACTGAACTATATGTGAGATGTCCTTTATTTTAATGAAATTTTATACAACAATCAATCCTGTAATATTTGCAATATACTAACTTTAAATATATGAGAAGTTGTTTTCTATCATGGACCCAAATGTTATTTTACATTGATTTTTAATATGTGTTATAACTAAGCTCTTTTTATAATTCCTTTTTTTTTTAGTGATCGCAAAATTAACTGTCTCTATTATTTATTCAATTTACTTAATTAATAAATGAAAATCACACTCCGGCTCTAATGAAATTTGACTGACCTTTCCTTCTCTGCCGTTGCAATTCTATGGCCACGCCACAACAAAAAAATCCTTTCTCTGCTTCTGCTCCTATTGTGGTCCAGATGACGTACACCTTTCTCCTATCTGTCCTTGTATCTCCAAATGTTTCCGGCTTCGTCTGCTATTAATATTCTTAGGCCCTTTGGTTTTCTATCTCTCTGTACCCCGTTCCTCACACTGGTCAGCTTTTCCACCGCAAATAAACACACCCGGTAAATTACGTCTTCGGGACTTCAAACAAACACAAATCACAAAGCTCCTTCCTTCTTGGACGACGAAAACTGACTAACTAACCTTTTTTTCTCTCTCCTATCTCATAGCCAAAACCAAACCTCCTTGCATTCAAAATTTGACCAATAAAAATCATCCACCTCTTGTGACGTATATCGTTACCACCCAACTCTCTCTATAAAACGTCATTCGGGTAATTCCAGAAAACAAACTTCTTTAATTATTCTAACTAAATCTATCTGCTTTACAAATATTTCTTACTAATAGCTACAAACGATACCTGTTTCTCAATTCAATATCTTTTGTTAATAAACTTTTACCGATATAATCTTTCGGGGAGAAAACCACCGCAAATCCCGGTCTATTGTTCAACACTTTCTATATACACTTTTATTCCGGGTAAAACCATTCCACAATGACCGACTTATTTAAATTTCTTATCGATAATATTTGAAAGTCTTGTCTCTGAGGCCTAATGAACAATTCTTCGAACAACTTAAAATACATATTTTGTCTTATACAGGATGTTTGAAAATTCATATGCCCGTGTCTTTATGAAATATCAATAATTTTAATTTTTATTTAAGTAATAAAATTTGTATATCGGTTTTTTATTGCTTATGGACATTCAAAAGTACAACAAATCCCCGCCTTTGTAATCGATAAAATTTATCAATTTATGCAACTAAATTTTCTCGAGGCAAAATAAACGCACTTCCTGTATGCTATCTGTACTTATGCTACGTATTATCCTATCCTACTATCTACTTTATACAAATTTAAATCTTCATTCGTGATATTTATATACATCATGGATATTATAAATACCTCTGATCTTTTCAGAATCCATATGTTTCAACTCATAGCTGTTTACTCCATCTTCGTTGTTTACTATGTATGGCCCTTCGAAAACAGGCATCAATTTTGCGCAAATACCGGTCTGAAGATTTGACACTTTTAATGCTCTTACCATTACTTTGTCACCCTTTTGGAAAGTTACTGGTCTTCGTTTCCTATTATGACCCTGTCTCTGGATGTATTTCTCATTGCTTCTTCTTAATCTCCTCTGAACGGTTTCCATAACCTGTCGATACTCTCTTTGTTCTGGATCTTCCCACGGTCTTATCGGCATGACGCCTTTCATGATGTATTCTGGTGTTTCTTTCGTTACTGTACTTGGCATGGAATTTAGGTACATCTCTATTTCTCCCAATTTTCTGTCCCATCGCCGATGTTGACCATCCGTTGCAATGCGAAGAAATTTCGTTACCTCTTGTATAAATCGCTCAGAAGGATTACTTTGGGGATGCCTGATGCTTACAACGTTCGTCTCGATTCCCCGTTCTCTAAGCTGTCCCTTGAAACGATCATTTCGGAAGTACGTTGCATTGTCTAGTAAAATTTTTCTTGGGGTTCCTGCCGTAGCGATGAAATTGTCTATTTTTCTCAATATTTCTTCCCCTTTTGTGGTGCGGCAACTATATAATTTTACGTATTTTGAGAACACATCCACCATCACCAGAATATGCTTGTTCCTTTGCGTGGTCACAATTAGATCGCTTAACATGTCGATGGCTATAATGTCCAGGTTGTTCCGGGATACAATGCTCTTTGCAATATTTTCGTTTTTAAAATTCCTGCTCTTGTATTTCTGGCATACTTCGCATTTCTGTGTGATCTCTTTTGCAATGCGGTAATCTTGTCGACTGATGTAGTTTTCCCTAAATACAAGCCATACCTTTCTACTGCCAATATGTCCATTTTCCTCGTGTAGTTTCTTGATGATTCTTTCTGCCAATGTCGGTGTCACTAAATATAATTCCTTTCCGTCTATTCTCTTAAAAAATATCTCGTTTTCTAGCTCTGCTCTTCTCTTTTCTTTTTCTTCTAGGCCTTCCTGGTCGGTCCTTATCTCATTTAACGAAAATATCCCTTCGTCTTGTGTCAGTATATTCAATCCCACATGTAATGTAATTGTCTCCTTTTTTCCTGTATCTTCGTCCCGTGTTAAAGCGTCAGCTATTATGTTGTCTTTCCCTTTGATGTATCGAAATTGGAAATCATACTCTTGTAAGAGCAGAATGCCTCTGTGTATTCTGTTATTTACCAATCGATTCTTCATGATGTGTATCAATGCTGCATGATCCGTTTCGATGGTGAATTTAGCTCCCAATAAGTAAAACCTTAATTTGTTTACGCAAAATAGTACACTGGCGAATTCCAACTCGGTGACACTGTATTTTCTCTCATGTGTTTTAGTCACTCGAGATATAAAACATATCGGAACCTCTTGGCCGTTTTGTATTTGCGACAACACTCCTGCAAATTTCTGTATCGACGCATCCGTACGGAGTATAAACGGCAAATTGTAAATAGGGTGATATATTTTTGTTCCTTTAGCAAATTCTTGTTTCAATATTTTGAAAGCTTCCTCCTGTTCTTCTTTCCAATTCCATTTTGTCCCTTTCTTTAACAATTTTATTAAAGGAATTTCTTTTTGGCTTAAATCGGGAATTAATTTCTTGAAATAATTTATCGTACCGAGAAACCCTCGCAATGTTTTTAGATTTGTTGGTCTTGGGTATTCGTCGATGAGCTTTACTCTGTCCTCGGCTAGACTTACAGTTTCGGTGTCAAGTTTGAAACCCAAATAAATCACTTCCTTTTGAAAAAATTGACATTTTTCAATGTTTAGTTTTAATCCCGCTGTGTCCAATTCTTTCAAAATTATTTTGATATGTTCCACATGACTCTGCATATCTTGTGAAAAAATTAATAAATCGTCGATGTAATGGACGATGAACTCTTCATGGTGATTCAAAATGGTATGCAAAGCTCGTACAAGTGCTGCACAGGCGCTTTGTAATCCAAACGGAACTACCTTAAATCGGTATACTATACCATCAATTGAAAAGGCAGTGTAGTTTCTACACTTTTCAGCCAAAGGTATTAACCAAAAACTATGCTTTAGATCAATTTTTGAGAAAATATGTGATCCCGTGATCCTTCCAAAAATGGCCTCGATATTTAACGGTGATTCATATTGTGATACTGTGTGTTGGTTGATATTTCGGGCATCTAAACAGAGTCTTAACTCTCCACTGCTCTTCTTCACTATCACAATTGGGTTAATATAGGGTGAGTCACATCTCTCAATGATTTGATCTTCCAACATTTTTTTGATTTCTTGCTTTACTTCTTGCCGATACTTATAAGGAATTGGATAAGTCTTCGATCGAAAATTTCTCAAGTTTTTCACCTCAAATGAGTGCTCGTATTTTGTGGCCACTCGGTTTTCCTCATTTATCAGCGTTTCATAGTCTCTTAAAATTATACGCAAATCATTTTCTTTGCCTTCTCCACATATCAATTTTTTTTCTCTCCCATCAAATTTTTCGCACATATTCACCGTGTACTCCGTGTCTTCTTCAAACACCACTGTCTCCATTGTGTCCTCTTCATTTTCCTTTGTGTGTTTTTTTGTTGGGCTCGTCTCTTCTTTTGAGGAATCCCAAGTTTTGCTTTTATTTCTTGTCAAAATTTTTCCATCTTCTTCTCCTGAGCTCGTCTCATCTTTTGAGGAATCCCAGGTTTTTTTTTCTTTGATCTTTTTCAGACCTTTTCCCCTCTTTCTTCCTTTTCGTTTCTTCGTCGCCAGGTTCATTTCCACCGTTTGTTCTTTCTCTGATTCGTCCGTAATTTGTTTCTCTTGTTCCTTATCCTGTTCTTCTTCTTTTTCCTTGGTTATTTTCATCGTATTGGTTTTGAAGTCGATTACTACATGTTTTTCCGTTAATTCGTCAACGCCTACAATCATGTCATGTGACATATTCGGCATTATTACACATTGAAGTGCATACATATTTTTTTTCAATCGTACCATTACTCGTATACCTTCATTTATTGTTGCCAATGTCCGTTTATTTGCGCCCACTAAATTCACCCTAGGTATTTTATAAATTAGACTTGTTAAATTTACTTCTTCGATTAATTTTCTGTTGACCAGTGTTATTTCAGAGCCTGTGTCTATCATAATTTTAATTGGTTTCTCATTTATAAATCCATCCACAAATTTTAAATTAACTCCATTTCTCTTTTCATTGTTTCCTGCCAGTTTAATAAATTCCTTGGGGTGACAAAAAATTCCTGTTTGTTTCTTCGTTTTTAGTGAGCGCCTTCTTGAAAACACGCCTGTTGTTCTTCTGTGTTTTCTCTCCCGTCATCTTCTCTCTCATATTCATTTTCTTCTCTTTGCATATTATTTATTTCTCTTCTGTTCTCTTTTGGTCTATCATTCCCGTATCGATTACCGCGAGATTCCTGTTCATTCCGTGGGTTATTGTATCTGTTTCCTTGGTATGGGCGGTTATTTCTACTCTGATTTTCCCGATCCCTGTTTTCATTCCATCTCTGGGTTCTGGGTTCATAATTCTCTCTTCCGTTCGGTCTATTTTCATATCCCCGTCTAGGTATGAATTCTCGTCTTGTATAATCTCTTCTAAAATTTTGACCTCTATCTCTATATTCTTGGTTTTCTCTTTGTCTATAATTTTCTTGCGGTCTTCTTTCTCTTCTTTCATGCCTATGTGATTCTCTCATTTGCAAAAATTGACATAAGCTGTCAATGTCCTTGTAATTTTGGAGATTTATGTGGTCTTCCAAGGTATCTTCAAAATGTCGCGATATCAACTCTACCAATTGTTCTGATGAATAATTATATTGCAAATGTTTTGCATTATTATAGAGTTGTAATGCGTACATCTTTTCTGATACGCCCATCCTCTCATGGTATTTTCCATTTTGTAACTCTTTATTTACTTGTAGTTGCTGGATTTTTCCCCAGAAATAATTTAAGAATCTTCTCTCAAAATCTTGCCAATTGTCCAATTCTTCTTCCTTGCTGACAAACCAAAGATTTGCCTCTTCTGTGAGATGGTTTCTGATGGTTTCCTTTGCTGTTGCAAACGGTCCTATGTATTTGACTTTTTCCTTTAGGTTATTTATAAAAGGCACTGGGTGTATTTTCCTTATATCCCCGCCAAATCGTACTTTTACGTCTTCTGTGCTATGTACGATGACTTCCTTTCTTTCTACTCCTCTTATCTCCATCTCTGCAATTTGTTTAAATCTCCTTTCCGTTTCTTTCCGGTCTTCTTGTAGCGCATTTTCAAATTTTATTTCTATCTGTTCTAATTCCCTTTTTTGCATACTCTGAATATCCTTCATTTTAGTTTCGATTTCTTCTCTCTGCAATTCTATTTTCCTCTCTGTTTCTTCCCTACTTCTTTCTAAACAGACTTTTATTTCGTTTTCATATTTGTCCATACGCGTTTCCATTTTTTGTTCCATTTTTCTTTGGTTTTCTTCCAAATTGTCCAATTTTTGTTCCGTTCTTTGTTGTGATTCATCCATTATGTGTTTTGTTTCCAGTTGATTTTTATCCATTTTTTGTGACGATTCTTGTATTTGTTGTGTCTGTATTTGCATCATAGCTAATAATTTTTCTAACATCCCTGTTTCTTTTCTTTCCTCCATTATTGTAGCATTTCCTTCATTATCCGATCCTTCATCAATAATTGTTTCCTCTTCTATCTTATCCTCTTTCCTTTCTTGCGTTTTGCTTTGACTCCTTGTGGCCGACATGTTCGTTAGATTATTTATCCCCGCCAAATATGAAACTTTGAAATTTGTGCAATAATTTCCCCGCCAAATATAAAATTCTACTGGTCTGTTGCAACAAACGGGACTTTTCCTGTTCAAATGTAATAACTCTTGAGTACGAGTATCAAATTTCAATATCCCACAAATAAATCAAATGGTAAAATATCAAATGTCAAAATCAATCAAATCATTCAAGTATGGTAAAATTATCAAATTTAAATATCACACAAATAAATCAATTATGGTAACCTATAAATTGTCAATATCACGAATAAATCAATTATGGTAAATTGTATCTTAAAAAAAATATATAATCTTTATGTCCTCAGTTTTTACATAATATTTCACTTTATCCCCGGCATATAAACTTTCAAATATCTGCTCGTCTACTCCTATCCTTTCAAATTTGCCAACTAGAAATATTTTTCAAAGCTTTACACGTTGGGGGCCATTTTGTTATGCTATTTAAATTGTATTATATTGCTTACTTAGGAAAAATCCTGTCTATATTTATTAAATGAACTAATCTCCAATTAATCACAATAAATCAGCATTAATTAATTACAATCTCAGGCTATTTAAATTGTACGATTTACCTTTGATCGTGGATTCAAAATATTTTCCAATTGGCGTCCTAATCGGGATAGGTAATATGACCTGAATAAAATACATAGAATTTCAACTGAACTATATGTGAGATGTCCTTTATTTTAATGAAATTTTATACAACAATCAATCCTGTAATATTTGCAATATACTAACTTTAAATATATGAGAAGTTGTTTTCTATCATGGACCCAAATGTTATTTTACATTGATTTTTAATATGTGTTATCTAAGCTCTTTTTATAATTCCTTTTTTTTTTTAGTGATCGCAAAATTAACTGTCTCTATTATTTATTCAATTTACTTAATTAATAAATGAAAATCACACTCCGGCTCTAATGAAATTTGACTGACCTTTCCTTCTCTGCCGTTGCAATTCTATGGCCACGCCACAACAAAAAAATCCTTTCTCTGCTTCTGCTCCTATTGTGGTCCAGATGACGTACACCTTTCTCCTATCTGTCCTTGTATCTCCAAATGTTTCCGGCTTCGTCTGCTATTAATATTCTTAGGCCCTTTGGTTTTCTATCTCTCTGTACCCCGTTCCTCACACTGGTCAGCTTTTCCACCGCAAATAAACACACCCGGTAAATTACGTCTTCGGGACTTCAAACAAACACAAATCACAAAGCTCCTTCCTTCTTGGACGACGAAAACTGACTAACTAACCTTTTTTTCTCTCTCCTATCTCATAGCCAAAACCAAACCTCCTTGCATTCAAAATTTGACCAATAAAAATCATCCACCTCTTGTGACGTATATCGTTACCACCCAACTCTCTCTATAAAACGTCATTCGGGTAATTCCAGAAAACAAACTTCTTTAATTATTCTAACTAAATCTATCTGCTTTACAAATATTTCTTACTAATAGCTACAAACGATACCTGTTTCTCAATTCAATATCTTTTGTTAATAAACTTTTACCGATATAATCTTTCGGGGAGAAAACCACCGCAAATCCCGGTCTATTGTTCAACACTTTCTATATACACTTTTATTCCGGGTAAAACCATTCCACAATGACCGACTTATTTAAATTTCTTATCGATAATATTTGAAAGTCTTGTCTCTGAGGCCTAATGAACAATTCTTCGAACAACTTAAAATACATATTTTGTCTTATACAGGATGTTTGAAAATTCATATGCCCGTGTCTTTATGAAATATCAATAATTTTAATTTTTATTTAAGTAATAAAATTTGTATATCGGTTTTTTATTGCTTATGGACATTCAAAAGTACAACAATATATATATATATATATTGTTGTGGTATTCAAAATTGAAGGGTAAAAATATTAAATGTACGATGAAATCAATATTTCAGAGATTATAGAAAATAAAAAAATACTCCGAGCTGCTTGGAATTAACCAAAGGTAATCTTAGTCATAAACAATTTTTTGTATAAATATAACAATGAATAGAAGTTAACGATGGCTTTTTCCCATAAGCCATAAAGTGTTCCGTAAGCCGGATTTGCGCCATGAAAAGGACAATGGAAATGGTTAATAAGTAAATGATTGTTCGGAATATGTAAATACCCAGTAGAAATTAAGTGTCCTTGTAGAAATAATATGAATTAGGAAAGTTTGTAGGTATTTCTGATTTTATGTGGGAGTGGTATGCAAATTTCTGATTGGCCGAGAATTTGGAAAGTGGTGATGGTTGTGTATAATGAGAGGTTGGATGAATGGATACAGGAAATGAGAGAGTCAGTTAGTTCCAGTTTCTCAAAGTGAATGGTTGGTTTTCGAGGTGGTATCCAAGGGTAGTAAGTGATAAAGAATAAGTTGTGAGTTGGTGAAGTAATTGTGTCCGACGGTAGCTGATCTGGTACAAATTTGTAAGTAAACTTTTCCTACTTGTATTCTACGTATCGCTGTTTATTTCGGAACGAGAGATTAAGTTTGGCGAGAGGAAAAGAGGCTGGCATCATTGGAAAGGTACGTGCATTCGAAGGAGACCATTGAAGACACTAAATTGCAATATCTTGTTTAATATTGCCAATTACATAGACAGGAAACAAAACAAACCATAGAGGAGAACAAAAAAAAAATGGATGAACGCATAGAAAAGTATGCAATAAAAGGATGTTTGACAATGATGAAGAACGAGATGGGACAGCAAGAAATGAGAATTAAAGATCAAATGAAAGAACAAGAAACAAAAATTCAAAATAAAATGAAGGAGATAAAGAACGATCATAAAAAGGAGCTAGAGAATTTGGAAATCAAATTTGAAAATGCGTTACAAGTAGACAAGCGAGAAATAGAAGAAAAAGTTAAGAAGAACAAAAAACAAATTGCGGAAATCAAGACGGAACAAAATTTTGGAGAAAGAAGGGAAATGCTTATTCATAGTACAGATGATGTGAAAATAAGGTTTGGCGGGGACGTAAAAAAATTACACCCAGTACCGTTTGTTAAAAATTTGAAAACTAAATTGCAACATGTTAGATATTTTGACGATTGCAAAGAAACAATTAGAAACCATCTGAAGGAAGAAGAAGCGTTATGGTACGAAAGCAAAGAGGATGAATTTGAAAATTGGACAGATTTCGAAAACAAATTCCTCAACTATTTCTGGGGGGAAAATAAACAAGAACTACAAAATGGAAAGTATACTGAGGAAATGAGGATATCTGAAGAAAGATATGCATTACAGATATACAATAATTCAAAATATCTGGAATACAAATATTTTACCGAACAGCTGGTAGAAATGATCAGCAGACATTTTGAGGAAACTTTGGAGGATCATGTGATCTTAAGAAACTATCAAGATATTGATAGTTTATGCCAATTTTTACAGTTAAAAGAGGCGAAAAGAAGGCAAATGAGAAATAGAAGACAGAATGACCAATATCATAGACCGGAAAGAAGATACCAAGCAAATTATGACCAGAGAAACCGATATCCCAGAACAACAAACGAATATAGGCCGAGAAAATACAATAATTACAATAGACAACAAAGTTACGATAACAGAAACAACACACAAAACAGAACATATGAAAGGAACAATAGGGACAGAGTTGCACAAAATCATCCGAATAGGAATATTAACGAACAAAGGGACGAGAGAAACAACCAAAGCTTCCAAAGACAAAACGGAAGAGAAATGAACCATGTATCCGTAGAACGAGAGGAAGAAGATGGATGCAGTGAGCCCAGACAGGATTTTTAAGAAAGCATCCACTAAAGAAACATAAAAAACTCTGTGGTATATTTTGTCATCCGAGAGAGTTTATACAGCTGGCGGGGAACGAAAGACAAAACTCTAATTCAAATTTGATATTTTTAGTTGCATTTATAAAAAATAAAGCGATTAAAATTTTGATTGATTCTGGATCGGAAATATCATTAATTAATAGAAATTTAGTAAAAGAATTGAATTTGGACAGATTTGTGTATAAGATTCCTAGGGTTGCTTTAGTGGGTGCGAACAATAAAAAATTGACGAAGTAAACGAAGGTTTGGGAGTACGGATCAGAGTGGGAGAAAATTTCTATATTATGCAATGTGTGGTGATCGACGATTTAAATCATGATATGATAGCGGGAATAGATGAGTTGGGCGAAAAACACATCACGATTAATTTTTTTGAAAACAAATTGGAAATCGGAGCAGAACCAGACCACAAAGAAGAGGGACAAGAAACAGATATGACGAAAATTGTTGAAAGGACAAATAAACAGGGAAACCATAAAGAAATCAATACGACCGTAGAGAATAAACTGGAAATACAGGTAATAAATCAATCAGAAGAGGAAAAGAAAAGGAAGAAAAAACGGGTAAACGAGAAGAAAGAAAAGAAAAGGTTGAGACAAGAGGACCAGAAAAGAAAAGGTACAGAAGAATTGTCGGCAACCGACAACAAAATAGAAAAGAAACCGGAAGAAAAAGAAGTTATTATAAGAGAAATGAAAAGAGTAGAAACGTGGTGCTCGGAATACCAAATGGAAATGGAAAATAGAAAAGAAACAGAAGAAGAACTAAAGGAGGAGGACAGGGAAGAGATGGCAATTATGGACGAAAATCCAGAAGTTTGTGAAGAAATACTATGGATAGTGAACACATGTGAACTAAATGAGGATGAAAGAAAAATAAAATGTGGAGAAAACATGGAAAAGGACAAGGAAGATGAGAATCGGAAAAATGATGATTTAGACAAAGAACAAACGGTGGAAATGAATTTGACAACGAAGCAAAGACAGAGAAAGAAGAAAAAGCAGAAAACAAAATTAAAAAAAGCAATAGGGAATTCCGCAAAAGAAGAGATGAGCTCAGCCGAAGAAGAAAAAGAAAAATCAGGTTTGATAAAAGAAAAGAGAAAAGATATAATTGAAACGGAGGTGTTTGAAGAAGAAGTATGCGAGATGGAGAAAACGGAATTAATTTCCGAGTTGTAAGCTGTAAAATTGGAAAAGAAAAATTTGCAGATGTGGCTGGAAATGAAAACTGATGACAAAAAAAGACTGATGGATCGCCTAAATAAATTTACATTTATAGAAGAAAGTTTATACATGAAAATTGACAGATTGTTAAAATTTTTAGGAGAACAAAAACGAAAAATTGTGGAATTAGAATCTTATGTTATAGCCAGTAAATTTGTTTTTTCGAATTTAAGATCAAGCTTTGATGTAGAAAACTTGCAGAAACCAGGATCTCAAATACCTATTTCATCTGTGCATACCGAAAAAAATATCGGGTACAAAAACTCACAAAAAACATACAGGAAAGCTTTTTCAGGATCAGCTAAACTGGATTCGGTAGCGAATGAAACTAAAGAGAACTTAGATCAGATCAGTTTGCTGTACGATCCTAAAATGGGATCAAAGTGTTGTTGCGAATTTGGCGGTAGGATTTGTAATATTCACGACATTTATCGGTATCATGAGTAAATTTTAATAACATATTGTAATAATTTGACCCTTGAAAAACTTTTGTCATTTTATAAAAAAAAATGATAAAGAGTTTTTTCCGCGAATCAAATGGCGAATCTAATTTAGAAATTAAGTGTCCTTGTAGAAATAATATGAATTAGGAAAGTTTGTAGGTATTTCTGATTTTATGTGGAAGTGGTATGCAAATTTCTGATTGGCCGAGAATTTGGAAAGTGGTGATGGTTGTGTATAATGAGAGGTTGGATGAATGGATACAGGAGATGAGAGAGTTAGTTAGTTCCAGTTTCTTAAAGTGAATGGTTGGTTTTCGAGGTGGTATCCAAGGATAGTAAGTGATAAAGAATAAGTTGTGAGTTGGTGAAGTAATTGTGCCCGACGGTAGCTGATCTGGTACAAATTTGTAAGTAAACTTTTCCTACTTGTATTCTACGTATCGCTGTTTATTTCGGAACGAGAGATTAAGTTTGACGAGAGAAAAAGAGGCTGGCATCATTGGAAAGGTACGTGCATTCGAAGGAGAGCATTGAAGACACTAAATTGCAATATCTTGTTTAATATTGCCAATTACATAGGAGGCTGCTGAGAACTGATAGTTCATTTTGCATAGAACAAGGAATGGGACAACTCAAGGCAGAGGAAGCGTTTCAACGGGAGAAACATTCATAATATATTAAATTTGAGAATTTTGGGTTAAAAAATATTATATCATATTAGTAACGTGTGAATAAGTTGTCGATAGTCGAAGGAGATCAAATTTGTTCTGAGAGGGGACACGGAGCTGTGAAGAGAATTGGATAATTCATACAAATTTTTCTTGGTACAATCGTTATATCAAAATTGCATAAGGAAGGACACTGAATATTATTTGATTTGTTTATGTAGAATAATAAGCTGTATCTTAGATTGTAGTTGTATTATATTATCCGTGCATTATTGAAGGTTCACGTACGTAGAACGAATTTTGTTTGATAAACATTGTATGCTAATAATTTTTGGAGGTATTTTAATCAGTTTATTTTATTACATTATTTTCATATCATATTATGTTGTTTTATTCCGTTATTCTTTGGACCTAACCCATCAGCTGTAAAGTATAGATATTGAAGCACGAGTAAAACCTGAGATAACAAAATTGAAAGGTGTGATATAAATCATCAATCAAAAATTTTAATAATGTTTTATATATATTTTTTGTAAAGTTTGAAAATTAAAATTCTATACTATAAATTCAATAGGATTGTCAGGTTATCGCTTAGAAATGATAGATCCTCGAGGGGTCCGAGATGAGAGACGCGTGTAGTTCAATGGTGGCGTGTATATTTTTAAAATAAGGAAAATAATAGGAAACTTGCACATTAAAATATATTTGCGTCAACGGTAAAATTGTTAATTTATGTTAAATATATTTTGTTAAAATGTTATGTAAAAATATTATATTCAAAATATTACGTCTTAATAATTAATTGTGTAATCCAGATGTACACACAATATTTTCATTCATTTATATTATTTTTAGTTTAACAAATATGTACATGTTTATTTTACAACATCTCAAATGCTAAATTATACTTACTTACTTAAGCCGTCCTTTTGTACCTTACGGTGTCGAGGTGCTAAATTATATTATATTTTAAATCCAAAACTTTCTCCCTTATAATAATGAAATGTCACGAATATACTTCTGGTTCGTAATAATTTGTAAAAAACAAAACCTATCATTTATAAATATCTTAAATTCATAACAAACAAAAAAGAAAATAACTTCAAAATATAAACGAAACTCTTAGTAGTAAACGTAAGAATAACTAATAACTATTTTATCGCCTTGCATTTCCCCAATAGAATATCTTCCACTGCTTTTTATAAAATGTTCCACCGTTAAGACATCAAACTGTAGATGAATTGTCAGATTAACCTTTTCAAAAACCCTCGTTAGTCATAATATGCGTTTTAAACTAAACACGACGTAGCATTCAAATTGAGCAATTTCCAAGAACACAAATATAATACCTGGAAATTTCCAATTAAATACGATTAAAATGGAAATAATAGAATTCCCGAAACAGCCTTGTTTTTTCTTTTGAACTTTTATTTACAATCAATTTCTACATGAGAGTTTTAAGTAAATGTGAATGAAATGGGATTCAGTCAAGTTCGACTCGAGCAGCCGAACAGTACGGACGTGAGAGAGAAGCGTGCTTAGGTGGGGGCAACTGACCTATTGTCAACGGAGCTTTTCAGCTCCCGGTGGGTAAGACACCGAGTGTGGCATAGGCACTTGTCCTACATATTAGCGAAAAGCGGATGCGAGGTTGTTACTAGTTAAACCGTCGAGGAGCTGTTTTTATAGGCTCCTCGCGGAGGCTATAATAGCTTCGCGTTTGCGAAGAATTCGGGATCACCTCAGTGTGTCGTCAGGGATGACACTGTAAGGCCTTGACATTTGACAAGGTCGGACAGAAACGGCCCCTGCTCCTGAGGTGTGAGAAACAGGAAGAGGATCCCTCACTGTGAATACAGGGAGTGAACTACCGCGAGGTACCTGGGACGGCACCCAGTAAGCCGTACTGACAGCGGTCAGTCGGTGGAAAAAAAAACAGAGTCGTCTAAGTAGAATTTTCTTATATCTTATGAACTATTTGTTCACTGCCTTACGGCAATATGAGTGATATTCCCCCCCCAGAAAGTGTTGTCACGCAGGTGACAACACAAGAAGAAGAAGAGAATGATTTAGCCGAATCATCAAACCCCTCTGTTGACAGCTCGATCGAGCTATATAATAAATTTATTAAATCGACTAATCCCGCGATCGACGACATAGAAATCGTAATATCTGACGATGACTCCTATCTGCCCGAGTCGGAGGAAGAAAAAAGCGAAATCGATACCGATGACGATATCAATACGATGGACGCCATCGACGAAGAGCTGAGCCCAGCTGCAGAATCGCGCGAAGCCCCACCCCCAACTGTAGTAGAGACACAACCCGCCGTGGACAACGTCTCCAAAAATGAAGCCGAGCCAGAAATCGGCAAGAAAATGAAAAGGCTAAGGCCCAAAGAAGACTCTTCGGAAGACGAAGAAGTAAAGAAAAAGGCCAGAGAAATGGCGGAAAGGGAAAAGGCCAATGAGCTTTTAAGGTCGGTCAATGTACTGACGGAACAGATCAAATCCCTTAAAGAAGAAAGCCGTATCCGCGAGGAAAAGGCAAATAAACAAATCCAAGACCTTCTCGCTCAGATGACTGAGTTGAGAAACGAAAACAAAGAAAAGGACAAGGAGATACAAAAACTTGTACAACATATAATGGCATTAACAGCAGCCAAGGAGAAAGAAGAGTCAATAATGGAAATCGACCCGTGGAAAGCCTCCCTCGATAATGACGTTGTAAAGCTAGTGGAACTAGGAATCGGTTCACCTCCCCCCGTAAAGCCATCCGGTAGCAAAGGCAAGCCTAAAGAGCCGGAAAGAATCATAACAACTAAAGAACCTGCAGGTTGGACACAAGTCCAAAACAAAAAAGGAAAAAAGACAGGCACCACTACTGAGAAATCAGACAGTAGTGTGAAAACAAAAATAAGCGTCGCCGAAAAGCAGACGCAGATAATAAATCAGCGGAGAGAAATCGAATTTAACAAGGCTGCAAAAGAGGCTCATGAAAGAAGCCAGAAAAAGAAAACTGCCCAAAATAACTTGAGCAAAAATAGCCAAGTTGAAAAAGAAAACGACGTACCAAAAGACTCACCGCAAACAAGCGAGGAGCCTATAGTAAAAGAGCCGAAACCACCGGCGATAATCCTAAAAACTGTAGGAGAACACCAAAAAATCCTGCAGAGAGCAGCCAACCAAGGCATAATATCAGTCAATAAGTTTGCACGATCAGGCAGATCGATTGTTATTAACACAAAAACCAGAAAAGATTACCTAGGAATGGTACACATTCTAGAAGAACACAGTCCAAAAGTAGAATTCATCGCATATCCCATAGATAGCGATAAACTAAAAAGAGTCATTATAAAAGGGCTATCTGCTACTACTAGCACAGTAGCAATTAAAGACGAACTATACAATAAAGGAATAGAAGCAACAAGGGTGATCAATATGATCTCCAAAAAAGCTGATAAAAAAGTACTGCCACATTTCATCGTCACCCTCAAAGAGGAAGACGTTGCAAAAATTAAAAAAATATCTGATATATGCTACATGCGCATCTATGTGGAGGATGAATTCAAAATCACAAAAGACACCCTACAGTGTTATAACTGTCAAGGGTTCTATCACAGCTCAAAGGCTTGCCATTGCGGATCCAGATGTGTAAAATGCGGAGAAAACCACATCAGTAACGACTGTGAGAAAAGCCGGGAAACCGACCCCAAATGTGCAAACTGTGGTGAAGCGCACACAGCAAATTATAGAGGATGCTCTAAGGCCCCCAAAAAGAAAACACCTGCCCCAACAAGACCGGTAGGAAGACCCATAAACAGCGCTCCAATCAACAAAGGAGTCAGCTACGCACAGGCAGCGAAAAAATCCGCTGAAACCACCTCAGAATCTCCAGCACAAGCACAAGAAGTGTCGGTACAGGACGCAGCTACCCTCATCGCAAACTTCCATACAGAGTATAATAACAAAATGATGGAAATGATGTCCATGATGGACAAAGCAACAAAAATGATGACTGCATTTGGAGAAGCCGTCCGAAAATGTTAGCAAACCAAAACGAAGATCTACGCATTGGGTCATGGAATTCCGGCGGAATATTCAAAAAGATCAACCTTCTAGATGAAATAATAAACAGATTAGAGCTCGATATCGTAGCCCTTCAAGAAACCAAACTAGTGGAAAGGAAAAAAACAAAATTTCCAGGCTACGATATCTATAGAACGGATCATAGAGCATTATCAGGAGGAACAGCTATATTAGTCAAAAGGGGACTCGAACACGAGCACATCCCAACACCAGACGGATTGGTGACAATGGAAGCCACAATTATTCGACTTAAGGCCAACAACGAAACACTAAAAATAGTGTCAGCTTACGTTAGACCACATGATCCGATTTTCAACGAAGATTTGAGCCTAATACTGAACTCAGAAGAGCCAACTATAATTATTGGAGACCTAAATGCTAGATCTCCCAATTGGTTTGACAGGACGACCAACCGAAACGGAAGATATCTCTGCAAGCATCTCGAGAACAGACCGAACACATATGTCATCGGACCAACAGAACCGACATGTTTCCACGGAGAACTCCCTACGTATCTCGACATTGCAATCCTACACAACGTGGGTCAACAATACGAGATACACTCTCTAAATGAAGGCGATTCGACACATAACCTAATCGTCCTGACCCTGGGCGCAACAGAATTGAACTATTTGCAGCCCCACAACAGAAAGAAAACAAGTTGGCCAAACTTTAGAAGAATTGTGAGCGAGAACATCGGTAACATCCCAACAATTAATAATATTACAGAACTAGAAGACAGTGTAATAAAACTAGAACAAGCAATAAACAATGCTATCGATGCCAGCTCCAAAACCGAAACAATCACAAGACAAAAAGGAAGATTCAGGGATATAAGTATAGAACTTCAAAACCTAATCAAAGAGAAAAACCGGAAAAGAAGAAGAGCCTACCGCACAAGAATGGTAGAAGACAAAAGGATTGCAAATGAGCTAGACAGGGAAGTGAAAAAACAACTTCAAAATCATAGAAATGAAAGCTGGGACTCCTATATCGATGAGCTAAATCCTAACAAATCCGCCTTCTGGAAGTTATCTAAAATCCTTCGAAAGGACAA
The DNA here is from genome assembly GCF_040954645.1 of Diabrotica undecimpunctata. Classification (NCBI taxonomy): domain Eukaryota; kingdom Metazoa; phylum Arthropoda; class Insecta; order Coleoptera; family Chrysomelidae; genus Diabrotica; species Diabrotica undecimpunctata. Next base: position 93,056,208 of record NC_092803.1, on the reverse strand, counting down.
GAAACCCATACCTCCCCTACACGGAGTAAACGGGATTGTCCATACGGAAATCGACAAAGCCGAAGTCATGAAGGACGAACTAGAAAGGGCGTGTAGAAACAACGAAGACCCCGACGATGACATAGACTTTGAAGAAGAGGTAGAAAGAACAGCGAGAAGACTTAGAAGGAAAAAGGGCAGAATAGGTATTACACATACATCTCCCGAAGAAATAAAGGAACTTATAAAAATGACAAATGCCAAAAAAGCCCCAGGACCCGACAACATCACAAATAGGGCGCTGAAAAATCTACCAACAAAAGCTATTGTTTATATCACTAACATAATAAACAACATGCTAAAACTACGATATTTCCCAAATAGGTGGAAAGAGGCACACGTAATAATGATTGCAAAACCTGGTAAAAACGGCACATTTCCGCAAAATTACAGACCTATCAGCTTATTATCATCTATAAGCAAGATAGCGGAAAGAGTTATACTAAAAAGACTCAATGAAGAATCACAAATGCTAGGAACCATACCAGAGGCTCAATTCGGGTTCAGAAGCGAACACTCCTGTGAATTACAGGTACTACGACTTACAGAATTCATCACCAAAGGATTTAATGAAAAAATGTACACAGCTACAGCTTTTCTGGACGTCAGCAAAGCCTTCGACAGAGTCTGGCACCATGGACTCATCTACAAAATGAATGAATTTGGTTACAGTGAGGCGATGACATGCCTCCTTGCGTCATATCTTGCCAACAGAAGGTTCAGAGTTCGAATAGGGGCAACCCTATCCGAAGTCGGGACCCTGGAGGCGGGTGTGCCTCAGGGAGCGGTGCTGTCGCCGTACCTGTACACCATCTATACGGCCGACACGCCAAAAGAGCCAGGCTCTCTGTTGAGTCTTTACGCTGACGACACAGCAATAGCTGTTAGCTGGAGAAACCCGGATCATGCAGCTAATCATCTGCAAAGAGCACTAAACAGATTCCAAAGATGGTGCATAAAATGGAAAATAGCCCTAAATCCAGATAAAACACAGGCTGTAATGTTTAGTCACAGAAGAAGTGTACCAAATCGCGAAATTACAATCGAAAACACCCCAGTAGACTGGACCAACCAGGCTAAATACCTAGGGGTACATCTAGATAAGAAGCTAACGTTCACTGAGCACATCAATCAGCAAATACGCAAAGCCAAAGCGTTGAAAAGTCAGCTCTCAACACTTATTGGAAGGAAAAGTAAACTACGATTTAAAACCAAAATCAGGGTTGCGAATAGTATTATCCTGCCAGTCCTAACATATGCATCCGCTGCGTGGGGACACACCTGTAAAACAAACAGGAAAAAGATACAGACTACTCAAAATCAAATAGTCAGAGATGCCCTTAAGATACCAAGGTACGTACCCTTGAGATATGTATATAGAGACTCAGGACAAACAAGAATCCTACGCACGCTAGACGAGAGAGCATATGAAATTTTTAACGGACTAAGAAACCACCCCAGCAGAATGTTAAGAGAGCTGACTAACTACAATGAAAACACAAGGACGGTACACAGAAGACCAAAACAACAGATAGCTCGATATAGGGAGAACCCGAACGAATAAATAAAGAATGAGATGGTTGCAAGAAGAACGAACAAAGAAATGCAGTCAATCAGAAAACACACCAAAAAAAACTCTGGCGAGAGGGTACGCTTTTCTTTTTTAGGTTTTTAGGTAATTATAAGTCCAATATACAGCGGGGTGTGTGAGAGCATTATACACTTGGGAATGCACACCCCAATACACGCACACAAATAGGATTAAGGAAAAAAGGAAAGAATTGTTGCCCAGGCATTTTATAGTCCCGACGCCACAAGGAAGTCCACAAAAAAAAACAAAAAAAAAAACAAAAAAAAAAAAAACAAAAAAAAAAAAAAAAAGTGTTTTCTGATTAAATAACGTAAATTCATATTGATACATTCATACTTTTCATTAAACCGTTTAACGTAAATTTACCTTATATAGCAAATATAGAAGGGGCCCGCCAGGCCTTCTATATACCGCTCCGCGGACTAGGCCCTTAAGGCAGATCGAAATGAAAGATCTACTCGCGAAATCCGAGCACTGAGGTCATGTGCGGCATGCATGGGCTTGGTGGCCGGACCCCTCTCGGGTGCTCAGCCGGCGAGGAGAACAAAATTTATTTTGCCAAATCGGCGGCTGAGTGACCGAGCACACACTCTTTTCCGGACATAGAGTCATCAGCTCAGGCTGATGGCTCTATGGTCGGAACACACGCTCTTTTTTCTTTTTTTAGGGACTTAAGTCCCGACGTAAAGCTAGAGTAAAATCAATTGAGTCAGTAAAGTAAATAGGGAGAAAAGCCTAGATGTGGCTACCCCTACAGTTAGGTGGCATAACCACATTCACTAAAAACCGAGGATGTCCTATTACCCAGGGCATCTTAAGTAAATTTCAGATCATAAGCCTCCTCACGTAAGTCACACGATGAGGAGGGGTGGTGGAAAAGCCTGGGGGTCAGATAGGTACCACTTCGACTAGCGAGGTGTGACCGGTTTGATCTTCGGACATGTGGATCCCATTCTTACATTGGTATACACATGTTCCTAGGGGCAGGGTTGATCACTGCGTGTGTGTGTGTGAATGAATTTGTAAATAGGTAATAGTTTCGAAATAACTTAGTCGCTTTGTGATCGACTTTGAGATCGGTAGAATATACAATATTTTTTTTAAATAAAATTCATATTCACATATAAATACCAACTTCTTTACAGAAAATAATAATTCTAGACCCAGCAACCTAATGTAAACTACAATTGTGAAATACAAACTTACCATAATAGTAATAATATAGTTATTAGGTACATACCTACTTAGAAAATTATAACCAGGTAGGACGAAGGATCTCACAGGTAGTCTCCGAATGTAGCAACAAAAAATCTCTAGAACTGTAGGTACCTATTAGCCAGTTGGAAGCGGTTATATTTTGTATCGCTTGGTCTAATAATAATTTGACTTCTTTTAATTTAAAGGTTGTATTCTTTTGCGCTACCTCATTTTTTATTTGTGCCCATATTAGCTCGATGAGATTCAATTTACAATGATACGGTGGAGTTCTTAATACGGTGATGCCATGCTCGCGTGCCATTTCGTCTACTGCAAATCTGATGTATGAACTCTTATGTTCGCGCACTATATCAAGTAATTGAACCTTTATCATGGATTCATCAAAATCTATATTTTTACTTCTTAACCAATCTATTATATCTGCCTTTCGAGATGCAGAAGTCGGTATTTTTTCGATACGACGGCTGTGATAAGGTGCATTGTCCATTATAATTACCGAACCAGGATCTACAAGAGTCAGTATAGACGAAAACCACTTTTCAAACACATCCGAATTCATATCCTCATGATAATCGCCCGTTTTGATTGAGGTAAACACATTTAAACCATCTTGTAAAAAACCTGAATCACTTCCAATGTGCGTTAGAATGAGACGTCTTCTTTTGCCCGAGGGTGCTTTTAAGCCGGTTGAAATTCCCTCAATGAAAGCCTGTTGCGCACTTTTAATATTCAAGTGTTGCCATACTTTGGATTTCGTATGACCCTCATTCAACCACGTTTCGTCCGTATAATAAATTTTTTTACCAAGTCGTCTAAAATCACGAATTTTTTGCAAATATTTTCTCCGCCATATCACTAATTCGTCTCTCTCGATCAACAAACTTTTCCGATTTCTCTTCACATACCGAAAGTCCATTTCATGTAAAGTTCTTTGTAATACTCTCATGGATATTTTATTTAAAGTCTCATCTGCGTCTGCATTAACTTCTCGTTGAATAGCCTTTAACGTGGGCAGTTCGTTCCTGAAATAAAATCCATGAACTTTGCTTCGGATTATACTTTTCGTACTATCGTCCAATACAGTTTTTGCACGTCCTTTATGGATTGGATTTTGGATAGGTTTGTTACCTTGAATTATTCGGAAAACCGTACGAGCCGATACTTTCGTTAAATCTCCAGACAATGTCGCGACGTCCTACTTAAGGGTTGTCACTCCCGAAGGTACTTTTTAAAAAGGCCCTTTTAAAGGTACAACTGACAGAGTAACAGCACTTTATTTAATATAATTACAACTGGTTTTAGAATAAAAATTTACAATATTTATATGAAATTAATTGATGACGACCTGTCTGCAATATATGTCGAAACTGCTGATCGGCTGGGCTATTGAACTGCAATACTGCTGACAATCGGGGTTAATGTATCGTAATTTCTCCATCCCCTGGGGAAGTTTTGTGAGGGATGAACAAAACTCTGTGAACTGGTTCTGAGGACCCTTGGCTTTGGTCAGGGATGTCTTCTGCTGTGGTTGGATTCTGCTCATCTTTTTCTTTTTTCAGTTTGCGTAGCTTGAGAAAACCAAAAGTTAAAAGGATTACTACCAAGATATATATCGGTGGTGTCCATATGTAGCTGTGGTCCATTTGTGTTGGAAGGATGGATTGGAACCTTTCTTCTTCCTGTGATAACTTGTGTAGTTCGTCTAAAGGAATTCTGTCCAATTTTAGAGGTTTGACTATTGGGTGGTTCTTCAGAATAGTGGTGGTCTTGACTTTTGGTAATGTTAGTGGTTCTTCTTTAATTGTTGTTTTGGAATTCATGTAAACTTCATTATTGGTTCGTAGTTCACATCCTGGCGGTAACTCAATTAGATAGGTCCCTTCGAGTACTTCTATTTCAGTGGTGGTGCAATGGGTAGATACTTTCGTAGCCTTTGGAAAAACGGCAATGTAGTGCATCGGATACTTTTTGAATGATCGTTGTAGTGACAGTGACGGGAACACTTTGGCATTGGGCAGCATCATTGATTAACTGGAGAATTTGGATGATGCAGTCATTAGTCTGGTCATTCTCTTGTGGAAATTTCTCAGAACAGATGAATGATTTGGATTCGCTTCTTTTGCATGGTACATCCATATACTGAAAAAGGTCTGAGTTGTGGACTAGGTATGGACCAGGTGGAATGATTATTGTGTGATTATTCGTTGGAAGGGAGTATAAATGGAAGTATGTGAACGACTTGGAATGAAGAATAGGAAAATGTAAAATGAAAACAAGGGTGTGATTCGTGTAGTAACCATCAATGTCTATGATTTCATAGTATTTGGTTAAGTCTTCTTCCTGAATATAGGGAATCTGTGATGCAGGGTGGTGTTCAAGCATCTTTTGCACGGTCCATTTTATTTCTTTAGGTTTAATGAGACCGTTGTGTAAAGTTTTGATTCTTGCAAATGTAATTGCTGTTTGTAGATCATCCAGTATTTGTATAATTGTTTGTAAATTTAGATTTATCTGGTCAAGGATATTTCGAACTTGCATATAATCATTAAAATCGAAAACGAATTGGTTCATCTCTAAGCTAATTTTGCTTGTCTCTTCAGCTATGATTTCTTGGTTGTGTGTAAGTAATGAAATTGTTTGGTTAAAATTTGTCATTATTCTTTTATTGAGACTGAGTTGGCTATTGATGTTGGTAATAATGTTCTGTTGGTTATTTTCAAGTGATTTAATGGCAGCGTTGTATCTTTCAGCATCTTCTTGATCTAGATTACCAGAAATAGATTTTATTACACTTCCCAATCCGTTTATAAGTCCTCTTTTGCTTCTGGATTTTGGATATATTGTGTCTAGTTTCTCTTTTGCTGTTTGGAGGAGGTACTGTACAGTTTTATCAAAGTTTTGTAGGCTGTCAAAATATGGTTGGCTAAGTCCATTTTCTATTGCTCTGTTGGTGGTGATATACTGAGATTCTATGGATTCAATCTCTTCTGCGATGGGTTCTAGATGAAAATAGTGGATGAAGTCATGAGTGCTGGTCTGTATCCTCGCTTGTCCAAGTTTAACTGGGAGGATTCCTGGATTGTCCTTCAGGTTTTGGATTTGAACTTGTTGGGCTGCTACTAAGGTACATCTGTAAAGCAGTTTTAGCGTTAGTCTTTGGCTGGTGTTTGATGTTCTTTTTGTGTATTGACGTATCTTGAGTATCTATTGTTAGGGGATTATTATTTTTCACAATGCGGGAAGAAAATCTCGGAAGAAGTTTGTTTCTTTTTACTGTTTTTCTAGTGTAAACTTTTGTGCTGGGTTTATAAGTTATTGGTGTTTGTCTTTTTTGATTTATTTTTTCAATATTTTTCTGTTTGTTTTCTTGTAGCTTTTTGTTTATTTCACTGTAGATTTCTTTTGTCTTTAATCTGTGGCTCTGTGTATAGTTATTTATTAGAGTTCTGTTAATATCGATGTCAAATGGATCCTGAGGATCGATATGGCCATTTAGAATTTCGATTGGCTTTTGTTTAGTTGATGAATGAATGGAATTGTTGTATCCTAAAATAGCATACAACATATGTTCTTTAATACCCAGAGTCTTCCTTTTTTCTCTAAGTATTCTTAGGTGTTCCAAAATTGTAGAGTGAAAACGTTCTATCATTCCGTTTGATTGTGGATTATCTGGTGTTGTGTAGTGAATCGAAATTTTGTGTGTATCGACAAATTCCTGAACAAGGCCGTTTTTGAATTCGGTTCCACTATCTGCGATTATCATGTGTGGGAGTCCATGGTGGGTTATAAATAGCATGAAGGCATTAAGGACATTTATTGCGTTGGATCCTTCTATGGGATATGCTTGGCCATATTTCGAGAATGCATCAATTATTGTAAGGAATTTTTGTCCGTTAGCTTGGAATGTGTCCATATGAATGATTTCTAACGGTTTTGTTGGAGTTGGTGTTACCATAAATTTCGGCTTAATTGGATTTCTGTCATACTTGTTAGCTTGGCACGTATCACAAAGGTTGATAACTTCTTCGATGTCTTTCTTTAGCGTAGGCCAGTAGTAGCGTTTTCTTATTTGAGCTTCGGTTTCGTTAATTCCTCTGTGGTTAGTCTTCCCTTGATGGTAGTTCTCTATAATTTCTTTCTGTCTCTCTGTGCTGTTTATATCTTCTAGGAGGCTGTTCCATTTGACAAGATCGAATGCGGAATTTTTAAAAGTTTCTCGTAGAATATTGCATAGGGATTTGTAGAGTTCATCATTCTCGAACAGAATGGCGTACTTCTTTTTCGGATCTATATAGTTCTTGAAAAACTGGAAAATGTCGTTGTGAAGATCATTTTTTCCCAATTGGACATACATTCTCTTCTTTGTTACAAAACACTGCTCTATGATTGGTTTCGCCGGGCTATAGTTTACTATCTTGAGAATTATTTGATTATTGTAACAATTTAGTGGTTTCTCGCTAATTGGAATTCCCATTATTGGATTTTCTGCCGTGGAATGTTTGGTTACATCTGTATCGTTATCTTCTTGTAAGTATTGGGAGTTTGATGGCTGAGCTTTAGATTTTTGCTGTTTGCTGTCTTCATGTAGGATTTCGTCTATTATCTTTATTTCTTCGGGAGTTAACGTTGCAGTTTGATTTTTTTGGATGATTTTATCTAAGTCACCTAAAGGGGTTGACGGATTCAAAGTTTTTTGAGACTCTTCGGCTGGGTCGGTTAGAAATTCTTCCAGATCGGATAAGGAACTGGGGTGGTTAATCATGGAGATATCATCGTCATCTTTTGAGAGGAGTTTTATTATTTCTTCCATATTCTCGTCTACACTGTTTAATTCTTTCGTGTGAATTTCGACACGGGATAAAGCATCTGCATTGGTGTTGGATTTGCCTTTTTTATATATTACTTCGTAATCAAATTCCTCCAGCTTTAATCTCCATCTGACAAGCTTTGAGTTTGGATCTTTAAGTGAAAATAGCCATTGTAGAGGTCGATGGTCAGATAAAATTTTGAATTTTCGTCCGAAAAGGTATGGGCGGAAGTATTTAGTAGCCCACACAATTGCTAGCATCTCCTTTTCAATAGTCGAATATTTCAGTTCTGTTTCATTTAAAGTTCTGGATGCATAGGCGATAGGTTTATCATTTCCTATTGGACCTTGTGATAGTATGGCTCCTATAGCGAAGTTGCTTGCATCAGTCGTGAGGTTAAAGGGTTTAGTGAAGTCTGGTTATTGCAGAAGTGGTTCATTAATCAATAAGCTTTTACAGGTTTTGATACAGTTTAAGAATTCTTCGGTGTGTTCAATTTTTGCATCCTTTTTAAGACATATGGTAAGTGGTTTTGTAATTTTGGCAAAGTCCTTTATGAATTTTCTATAGTAACCAAGTAATCCTAAAAATCCTCGAATTTCTTTTGTTGTTTTTGGTACAGGATAGTCTATGATGGCTTTAATCTTAGTCGGGTTTGGTTTAATTCCCTCGCAGGTTACGACGTGACCTAGAAAATCGACTTCTTTCTTAAGGAATTCACATTTGTCAACTTGTATCTTAAATCTTGTTTCTCTTAATCTTTCAAAAATTTTCTTAAGATTTACCATATGTTCTTGAAGAGAGGTTGAAAATACAATAATGTCGTCCATGTAGACCAGACATATTTCTCCTATTAGTCCTTTTAGTACGTTCTCCATTACTCTCTGGAATGTTGAGGGTGCATTTTTGATTCCGAACGGCATTCTCATGTATTCATAGTGGCCATTTTCAACGTTAAATGCAGTCTTCTGGATATCTTCTTCGGCCATTTCAATTTGATGGAATCCGCTGGCTAGATCTAGGGTTGAGAAATATTGGCAGCGTCCTAGTTTGTCCAGAATGTCTGTTATATTTGGAATTGGATATCGGTCATCGATGGTTTTCTCGTTCACCTTCCGGTAGTCGACAACTATTCTCCATTTAATTTTTCCTGAGGCATCTGGTTTCTTTGGAACGACCCAGATTGGAGATGACCAGGGTGATTGACTCGGTCTGATAATTCCTTGATCAAGCATCGAAGTGATCTGCTTACGTACTTCTTCTTTATGGATGTGTGGATACCGATATGACTTGGTATAAACTGGAACTTCGTCTTTGGTTCGTATATGGTGCTTTATTTGGTTAGTAAATGTTAAAGGATCGTCTGGATGATGAAATATCTCTGCAAACTTCCTGCACAGTCGTCTTAGGTGAGATTCTTCTTCGGTATTAAGATGATCGGTTCTAAGGAGAGGATCGACATCTTTTAGATTACTGTTTTCGGTAGGTATGATATCTGACGTATATATATGATATTTCTCGAGATTTATGGGTTGACTTTTGATGGGATCAGTTAATGCTACTTGGATGTATTCATCGGTGTTATTGACTAGCTCGGTCCAGGCGAGTTGATTACAGGCAATGGTGAGAGTTTCTCTTAGAATGGCACCTTCGACTTCCTGTCTTGGGATGACGATTGTACCTGATGTTTCCTTTACTGGTAAGCGGACTTGGGTAATTGATTGGGGCTCTAGCTGGACTGTATAGAATTGGGCTTTGTTTGTGACGTAGTAATTAATAGGAAGAATAGAATGCTCTGTAGTAAGAGTAGCTTGGGTAAAATCGAGATTTGCTTTTAGAAGTTTAAGATTATCGAGGCCGATAAGACCGTCAAATGTCTTGTGAAATTTGAAAAGATAAAATTTTAGGTTAATATCGGAGTTAAATTCGGGAAAAATTGGGATTTCTACACAATAATCCTGTGAATGATTTTGAAAAATTGATGTAACGATAAACGGTTCATATTTAATATTATTCTTGTAGAATTTATTGGCTATATCAGGATTAAGGAAAGATTTAGTGGCTCCTGTATCAATAAGAAGTTTAAGAGGGGGATTTTGAATTTTAATGTAAGGAAGCTCTCTTTTGTCGGCATAGGAATGCAATTCTACTACGTTTCTTCTTTTTCGTCTTGAAACGTTTGAAAATTTACATCTTCCTCATATTTTTGGCTTTCTTGCTCATAATAAGTGTAATCTGGGTATGTGGTAATCTGTCTATACCTTCATCGTAATTATTTTCCTCTTGTTCGATATTAAAGAGTTCTTCGACGGTGAATCGGGGGCTGGCTGTTTGTTGAAAGCGGAAGTTTCTTTGAGATTGGGGTCTATTAAAGCCGGTTTGGCGTGTAGATACGCTCATAGGTGTTGGCTTATATGATTGAGATGGAACTGGTTTATGAAAATTGGGTTGATTAGCCCTAGAATTTTGTGCATATGGAGTGAGTTGATGATTTTGTTGGAATCTAGGGGGTTGAAATGTCCCTCTTGGACTATTATTGAATGATTGTTGTTGCACAGGAATTTGATTTGGTCTAAAGAATGGCTGTGGCCATTGGGGCTTAGGCACCTCAGGCTGCCATCGTGTAGGAGCAGGTGTATGAGTTAAATTGGATCTCTGTGTTTGTGAAGTCGCAGATGGTTTATTAGAAGATGGTAAGGAATAATTGAGTTTTTTGGAGATATCTAATGTTATTTTCTTCCTGAATATATTGGATAGCAAGAGCGAGATTGGGTGGTCTCATGGATCGAATTGTTGATCCTAGGGGTTCTCTTAGGCCTGCCAAAAATGTGGTTAGAGCTTGTTGTTGGAAAAATTCTTTTTTACTTCTTTTAACTTCCTCGTTTTCCGTGTGTAATTCAATATGATTTGAAATGGTATTTAAAAGACTCATAACTTTTTCATGAAATTGATGGGGGTTTTCGTTTGGAGCTTGCCGAAGGTTAACTAAATCTCTAGTTAATGAGTTTTCGTTTCGTTGGTCTTCAAAATTTTGGACAAGAATTGATTTTATTGACGGCCAGTCTTTACAGCCGTATACAGAAATAATTTCTCTGGCTCTTCCTTTAATTTTGTTCATAATTCCCCGGGTAAGCATATGATTTTGAAAATTTTCGGGATTTGTATGATCCCAGAAATGGTTTAGAAGCATGGAAATAACATCAATAAAATTGTGGAGTTCATTTGGATTGCCGTCGTACTCTGGTACGATAGAAAGGTCTTTATTAACATCAAAAATGGGTGCCATATTAGAATTATTTGAAATGGATCCTGGTGTAATAATTATAGAAGGTATTTCAAACAAATTTGTGGACTTAAAAATATGATTATTATCAACTAAATGTAAATCTGGTTTAATATTTTCACTAGATTCTATATTAGATTCAAAAATTGTTGAAAGAGAATCGCTTATTCTTAAGGATGATACTTGTGAATTGATATTAGAATTAGAAATAAGATGAAATTTGCTTACAGTAATAGGATGATGCTTGTATGCATTCCTTTTAGGTACAAGTTTCTTTTCTTCTTTAAGTTTCTTTTCAGCTTTCTTCATAAATATGTTTCTGTGCCAATTTGCCTGGAATCCGTGGGTTAAATAGCTGCAGTTTTCCCTGGATTTGGGTTCGGTAGCGGGTAAACGTTTGAAAACGACGAGGATCTTCTGGAGACTCTCCCACTAATCTACTGAATGCGCCACTCAAGGGTTGTCACTCCCGAAGGTACTTTTTAAAAAGGCCCTTTTAAAGGTACAACTGACAGAGTAACAGCACTTTATTTAATATAATTACAACTGGTTTTAGAATAAAAATTTACAGTATATATATGAAATTAATTGATGACGACCTGTCTGCAATATGTGTCGAAACTGCTGATCGGCTGGGCTATTGAACTGCAATACTGCTGACAATCGGGGTTAATGTATCGTAATTTCCTCTATAAGCATATCTGGATATCTTCTACGCAATCCCTCATAAACCGATTTTATTGATGCCATGATGTTACCCGACGGTACGCTCATGAAATACTACCACCCACCAGATTTAATGGTTATTTGTGGGTGAGTTTTCACAATGTTGCCGTATTGCATTAAGAATATTACTTTCGAAAAGAAATAACGATGTCCGCCTGCCTCTCTATTGGCATTCAGGGTATACCTCAATGGCACGGATAAGCTGCAAGCGGTACTAAATAATACATTTCGCAACAAGGCGAGTGTACCTTCTCTAGTTCGGACTTCCAACAGATGGTACCGTCAAAAATGATAATTGAGCAGTGGTTTTGTGTGAATAAAGAAATAAATATATAGCCGCTTACCACCGAGTGTTAACGAACTACAAAATGTCTGCCCTGACAATCCTATTGAATTTATAGTATAGATATCACATTAACTGCCAACCCAACGTAAGGGCTTTAAAATATCGCAAGCTTTACATTTGATGGTAGGGAAAAAGAGATTTGAAGGTAGGGAATAATTACAGGTGGTCCGGAGATTTTGAATGAATTTTGAATTTTAAATCATCAATCAAAAATTTTAATAATGTTTTATATATATATATATATATTTAGGGATTCTACAGTATTCACTGCCTTCCCTCGCTCAACCGTTTCCATCTCTCTCTGTTGTTCCATTCTCCATCGTTCAGTCCTCTCTTACTCATGGCGTCGTCTACTTCGTTCCTCCAGGATTTTCGGGGTCGTCCTCTTTTCCTCCTTCCTATGGGGCTCCATTCGGTTATTTTCTTTATCCATCTGCTGTCGCTAGTTCTTCTTACATGTCCATACCACTTTAGTCTTTTTTGTTCTATATATGTTAGTATGTCTGTTTCTATTGATGTTCTTTGCTTTATTTCGTCATTACTTCTCCTATCCATTCTTGTTACTCTGCAGCATCTTCGCAGGCATTCCATCTCTGTTGCTACTATCTTACTGCTGGTTTTCTTGTTTATGATCCAATTTTCAGCCCCATATGTCATAATACTTCGCACTAATGTTTTATAAATCTGCGTTTTTGTCTTCATATTTAGGTGTCTATCCCACCATACTGAGTTAAGTTGTCGGATTGCTGTTCTTGTTTGTCCTAATCTTTGTGTAATTTCTTCCTCTGTTGTTGCCTTTTTCGTGATTATAAACCCCAGGTATTTGAATTTATCCTTTCCTTTGATTGTTACGTTGTCATCAATCTGTAGATCTTCTATGTCTTCTTCACTTGTAGATAGGTACTCTGTTTTCGCGAGGTTAATATCTAGGCCAGCCTTGGTATATTCTTCTTGTAGTTTTTTCATCATGTAGCTGAGGTCGTCTTGGTCTTGTGCAATCACTACTTGATCGTCTGCAAAACTTAATGTATATAGGTATTCGTTCCTAATAATGTTTTATATATATATATTTTTTGTAAAGTTTTAAAATTAAAATTCTAGATATCACATGAATATATATATATATATATATATATATATATATATATATATATATATATATATATAGATATATATATATATATATATATATATATATATATATATATATATATATAGATATATATATATATATATATATATATATATATATATATATATATATATATATATATATATATATATATTGTTATGAAATTAAAGCTCCTAAACAGTTTTTTTTATATGAATAGTATGAACATAAAACAAAATGACAATATTGAATATACCACATATATATTTAACTAAACAATTGTATTATTGTTGTTAATTTAATAGTTGAAACTAGATTCAACAATAAGAAAGAAACTAAAAGCAAAAATAAGCAGAATTCACAGACATGTAACAAACCAATAACGACTATATTGTATCACCAGATTTAATTAATGTTTTCAAAATAATTTTATTATTATTATAATTAAAACCAGTTGGTTTATTATAAACAAATTTAGCATAATAGAAATAAGATTCTTTTAATACGTGAGTTATTATAGCCACTGAGTTATAGTTGGTTGATAAACACTTTTCAATAAATATATATATATATATATATATATATATATATAAAATTAAACCAAAAACAATTGTTGATCATGAAATTGATTATGATTTAAACTTAAGTTATTGTTCGTTATATATATTATATTATTTATGTAAGAGATACTTACAGAATAAGCCAATATAGCCACAACATAAAGATACAAAAAGCAAATATCAAACCACTTCGGATCGAGTGGAAATAAAAACCATAAATTTGTATTTATTAATTAATTTCATTTTTTATTATAATCCAAATTCTAATATATACAAGTCAATAGAATCTTCAACAGTCCTAAAACAGATAAAATATTTAAGTCATTTATTCACAAAGTAAGAAGTTTCAATTTGTTAGTAAACATACAGTTAACATGGATAGAGCTCGGAAAATAAAACGTGTTAGGAGGTGAAATAGGATATAGCTCATAAATAAGAGTTCAGAATGATATAATCTTTAATGGACAGGTAATCTGAAGACAATTCTCAGTGATTCAATATCAAAAGTGCTTTCATATAGCTTTAAAATTAAATAAAAGCAAAATAAAAGCAACTAATTCATGTTAAAATTGGTGTATGTCAAATTTGTTAGTAAAAATTTTAATATTTAAATTATCATTTGTTGTAGAAATTATATGTCAAAAGAAAGCTTAAATTCTCTAGTATTTGTTTCAATTCATTTCAAAAGTCAATATAGTTCTCAAGATTTAACAATTTATTAAAATTTAAAATATTTTTTATTTTAATCATAAATGTCAAAAATATACAAAAATCCTGTAAGATCTTTAAAAACATTGTCAAAATGCTTGAAGATCTGGTAAGCAATGAAAAATAAGAAGATAGAAGATAAAATCAATAGTTACGAAGAGGTCCAGAAAATTTTTGATTTTTCAGCAGTCACAATTTTTCAAAAGTATTTTAAAAACCTTGAAAAAGTCCTAAATTATAACAAAGTATATTCAAATTACCTTGCCGATAAGAAAACCACCACAATTAGAACAAGTATTTCTTGTTGCAACTTCACAAAGCACTAATTTCATATACTTACTTTAATATTGTATTACGTCATAAATCTAAATCCATTCATATTAGTATTAAACGGTTAAGTATTGGCTTATTTATTGGAAGAATCTTAAATAAATTTTTTTATATATTATACAAGATATCGTTGTGTAATATTTAATTGATCACTTGTGAATAATTGCACAGTACATTAAAAATAAAACTTCTTGTGTGGTGAATTTTTTGCTTTATATAATTTTGTATTTCTTTATCAAGCACTACAGGTCACAGAACTCTCTTGAGTTAAGAGTCTGCATGTTCTAAGACAAATAAGAAAAAAAAATTCAAATTCAAAATACAGCACGTTTCTTTCTATACTTTAGATAAACAAACAAAATTTTCTTTTATCAATAATAGAAAAGATTCACTTTACATAAAAAAAAGCAGTATCCTGTGAGATTTAGAGAATACAAGGTGAGTAGAATAAATGTTTGTCAAATTTTTTATATTTTCAGGCGTTCAATAATTTTTATTAAAAGCATTTCTAAATTTATCAATATTACAAATTAATCAACTTAAAAAAAAATTAATTTTATCTTCATAAAGCTAGCCGGTAAATAAGAGCAACTTGTAGTTTTCTTACATCGCATTCACATATCATAACAATTTGGCGAGCCCAACGTGTGGCTGTGTCTTTGGACGGTGACAGGTAGTGCATTATAACCAGTATTAACCTTAAACTAGACTTAGACTAGATCACATAAGAACGTAGAAGAAGAACAGGAAGTGACAGACAGAACCGAAGAACAAATTAAAGAGAGTGAAGAAGTACAGGAGACGATGGAGGAGAAAAGACAGCCAGAAGAAGCACAAATGGAAAGGCAAATGGCAAGTGGAGACCAAGCTCAGCCCGTAATAATAATAATAATAACGTTTATTTCCATGAAATATACAATTAATAATATTACAATAAAATAATTAAATGACAATAAAATTTTAAAAAAATATTACTTTTACCTTGTAGTTCTGTAATTGGTTCAAGGTAAATAAACAGTAGTGCCCATTAAAACAATTAAGTTGAGCATGGGCCATTTTTTAAATTGCTTATTTATATTGGTCCTACAGAAAGGCCAGTTTTACTACTTTATTAGTTATAATTATTACCTATATTAAGATAAAACAAAAAAAATAACAAAAAAATTTTTTATTAATTAATTAACAAGAGAGAGACAATTCATGCATGCAATCAACCAAGATAATAGCATATATAAATTTTTAAGATTTCGTAATCTATTCTTGATTTGACGTTAGTTATGACCTAATTGGTCTCAAAAAGGTGGCTGAACAGTTGTCTATGATTTTGTTTCAAATACCTAGTAAACAATGTCTTAATCATTTTTTGCGAGTTTATAGTGATTAGGTATGTTTTGTAAATTTCAGGGAGCAAATTGTAGATTCTTCCTTGTAAATACTCAAAATTTCGTTTACCAACTGTTTTCTTTGCAATATTTAATTTGACAAAAGACTGTGCTCTATTTCTCGTATGATAGGTATGCCCTAATGGTGTGAGTATTTTGTATAAATTGGTGATTATTGTAAGAATATATAACTGTCTTGTATCTAACATTTGAGTTTCGGTATAAAGATCATTAGTAGGGTATCTCGAAGGTCTATTGTAAATAATTTTTAATATTTTTCTCTGGATAATGTCTAATTGGTGGAGGTATGTATTTGCAACTCCACCCCAACTAAGGATTCCATAACGTAGACGCGATTCTACCAAAGAATAGTAAATAACCTTCAGATGATGGATATCCAGTATATTACGTAAATATCGCATTTTGTGCAATAGACATCTCAATGTTTTACACGTTTGGTTTATGTGTATATCCCATCGTAGATACGAGTCGATTTGAACACCAAGGTATTTTGTGTTACTCACTGCATTAATACTCAGATTTTTTATTTTTATAAATTTGTAATCTGGTAGACCACTCTTATAGCTTGTAAATGGAACATAAACTGTCTTATCCATATTTACTGTAAGAAGTTTGTGGTTAAATATATCAATAAGTCTTCCTAAGTCATGTTCCATTTTTCGCTTTAGTTCCATCCACGTGTCTGCAGAGTACAAAATTGCTGTATCATCTGCAAAACTTAATATCTCACCTTCAGTCCGGTAAGTAAAAATATTGTTTATGTACAGTATAAATAATATGGGTCCTAGTACAGTCCTTTGTGGTATACCAAAATGTATGCTTTTAGCACTACTCAATTTCCCTTCTAGTCGCACTCTTTGATATCGATTTTTTAAGTAGCTTTCCATTAAGTTAAATGTGTTTCCTCTTATACCAATGTCTGCTAAAGTATCTAATAGTTGTGAGTGACTAACCGTATCGAACGCCTTTGCCAGGTCTAGGAATACACAAGCTGTTGGTGTACTGCTGTCAACTAAATTGTAAATTTTGTTAGATAGGTACGATATTGCATTTTCCGCGGATACTCCCTCCCTAAAACCATATTGTTTGTTTGAAATTAACTTATATTTTTCTAAGTATAATACTAGTTGATATTTTATAGCCTTTTCCAATATCTTGCAAAGTGAAGTGATTAGTGAGATTGGTCTGTAATTATTTGTTAATTTTGGATTGCCTTTCTTATGAATGGGAATCACCACTGTTTGCTTAAGTTGTTCGGGCCATTTGCCGCTAGAAAATACATGATTTAATAAATAAGTAATGGGACCAGTTAGTATTGGCGATAGTTCTTTAAGTACTTCAGATTTAATACCATCTATTCCTGGAGCTTTGTTCGATTTTAATGAGGCTATAATCTGAACAACGTCATTTTCATCCACAGGTAATAAAAAGAAGGAATTTATTGTAACGTTTCTCTTTGGTGGTCGAGAAGGAGGTTTTATTATCTTCTGAGCATATGTTTCTCCAACTTTTGAAAAATATTTGTTAAATTCCTCGGCGATCTCATTTGTGTCGGTAATACTTTGGTTATTTGCAGTAAATATTTCTTTGATATTTTGAGTATTAACATTTTCACTATTATAGTTATTTACTATTTTCCACATATTTTTTGAAGACTTATTATTTTTCATAATTTCTTTTATAAAGTAATTTTTCTTTGTCACCTTAATAAGTGTGTTCAATTGTTTACGGTACTCTAGGTAAGCTTTCCTTTTTTCTTCATTTGTTGGATGATTTATGTGATCTTTATACAGTTTATTTTTTTTTTAAATTGATTTGACTAGTCCTGCTGTCATCCATTTTTTTCGCTTTTCATTTGCGTGTTTTATTTTGATGGTTTTAGTATGTTTAATTATATAGTCATTTAATGTCTTTATTAGATATTCTGTTATGTCATTCGTATTTTTTATATTATAATACTCAGCCCAATCAAAATTTTTGATATCCATTTTTAGGGTCTTATAATTAATTATTTCTCTAGTTTTTTGTTTTAAATATTTGATACTGTTTACAGGTATGCTGATTAAAGTTGCTTTATGATCTGTAATGCAAGTATCTAGGACAGCTGCTTTGCAAGTATTTATTGTCTGTTCAGATTTAAATTTAACAAAAATGTGATCTAAGCAGTTCTTTTGCCTCGTTGGTTTATTAATAATAGAAACAAAGTTATGTTGTGAAAAATTATTTAAGTAAGCATTAGTTATTTCATTATTTTCCAATATGTTTATATTAATATCACCTAACAAAATATGACAATATATTGAAGCCGTTTTTGTTTCCTCTAGGTATTCATTTAGTTTTGATACGAAATACTCAGTATTTGTTGAAGGTGGACGGTAAAGCGAAGTTATTAATATCCTTATTCCGTAAAGAAGGATGAATCGGACTTTCACAAGATGATGGCAATTTTGTTACAGGAAATAAAAAAAACTGAGCAAAATATAAACCAGAAAGCAGAAGAAAATAAACAAGATATGACTCAGAAGTTGACAAAAGAACTTGAAGATACAAAAAAAGAAATAAAACGGGAAATAACAAAAAGTTTTGACGACAAAATACAACAGATGGCACAACAGGTTGAGGATAAGTTGGGAAAGAAGATAGAAGATGTAAAAGAAGAGTTAACCCTAAAAATGGCCAAGAGGGAAGAGCAGTGCAAAGAACAAATGGAAGTGTTATCGGCACAGCTGGAAAAGAATAATGAAACTCAAAATAAAAAGATTGAATTAATGGAACAAAAGCTCGAACAACAAAATAACCAAAAAAAGTTCGAAGATGTTGACGAACAAATGGGAGTGTTGGCAGTACAGCTGGAACATCATATTGAGCAGAAGGAAGAGATATTTCGACGAGACATTAATGAACAGTGGAAGAAAAAAGAAGATGAAATAGATGAAAATATGAATAAGACCAAAGAGATAATGGAGAAAGAAATTGGGAGAGTACAAGAGTCTCTTAAAGAAGTGACACAGAAGGAATTGGATGCAAGGCCGGTTGTACAAACGGTCGAAAGAGATTGTAAAATCTATTTTAGTGGAAGAATAAAACAGCAGCATCCAGTACCTTTCATGAAATTCCTTAGGCACAGATATGCATCTTACAGAAATTTCGAAGACTTTAAAGAATTCATCAGAAACCAGATGACGGCTGAGGCGTTACTATGGTTTTCGAACAAAGAAAATGAGTTGGTGGATCTGGAAGACTTTGCGACCAAACTCAGTGAATATTTCTGGGGTCAAGCACAACAGCGTTCAATCAAAAACGAGCTGTTAAGTGGCAAATACAACACAAATCGTAGCATGTCATACCACCGGTACGCCATGCAAATTTACAGCACAGCTCAATACTTAGACTGTGGTTTCAACGAAGAATACATTGTGGGTTGTATCGTGCAACACTTTGATCGGACATTGGAAGATATCATGATATTATACAACTTTAAAGAAATAGACAAACTGTGCCAATTTTTGATGATGCATGAGCAACGAAACCCCATGTATCAAAACAATGACCAAGCAAATAATAATAATAATAACAACTTCAATGGGAACAATAACTACAGCAGAAACAATAATCAGAACGGCAATAATTTCAATAATCATCGTAATTTTAACAATAACTATAGACAAAATAGTGGTAACAACAACTATAATAACTCGAACTTTAGGAATAATAATAATAACTACCGCAACCAAAATAATCAGAACTTTAATCGCCAAAACTATAATCGTAACAATCAAACTAACAACAATAACTATGGAAAAAATGGACGGTATCAAAACGGTAATTACAATAATCAAAACAACGGAAATTTTAACAGAAATAATTACAATAATAACAACAGAAACTTTAACTCCAATGGCAATATGAATCACACATTTTCAAACAGTGCCATTCAACAGAATCAGACAAACAATTCACAACAACAGTCAAATCAAAACTACACAAACAATCGAAACCATAACACTAGAAGTCTAGAAGATATAAATAGAAATAACCAAAAAAGACAAGTGAATTTTCTAAGTCACCATCAATCATACACCGACGTCAGTCAACAAGAGTCACCAATTGAAACACTCAACACATCATCACCATCACAACCCTTTGACACACAATACACAACAGATTCACAATCACCAAATTTTCAATAAAGCACCTGCTAAATGCAGCCGTATGTGACTATGAGCATCCAAGGGAGTTCATAAAATTTGGGGAAGAAAAGAAAAATCAAAATTTGCAAGGGTTAATTTTAATTCAGGGTAAATTCTTTCAAAAACAAGTTAAAATTTTAATAGACACGGGTTCTGAAGTTTCACTAATTGACAATAAAGTTATTAATGAATTAAATTTTCAAAAATATTGTTATTTAATTCCAAAGGTTAATCTAGTGGGTGCAAACAACAAAAAACTATATGAAGCAAAGAAGGGAATAATGGGAAAAGTATTATTTGATACAACCGAATATAGTATGCAATTCATAATAGTAGAAAACATGAGACATGATATTTTGATTGGGACAGACGAAATGGACAGAAATGCAATGGTCATCGATTATGTAAACAAAACTTTACAAATTCAAGAAGAAGTACTGAAATTTGGAAATACAGAAGACGAGGAATCAAAACAAGAGGAATTAAAGATAAAGGAAATTAACAATATTCAAAATCATACAAACTACAATTTTATAAATAATGAACCAGAAGAAAGTAAAATGGAATTGGAAGAAAATTTAGTATGTGCAGAAGAATGGAAAGAAGATGTAGGAAGATTGTTGCAAAAATATGATGGTTTGATAAAATCCGAAAACCGAGTGGCTGAAAAGTACATGCATAAAATTGGTAAAAGGAATAGAAAATTTTAAATCGAAGACATATCCAATTCCTTATAAATACCGGAAAGAAGTTTCAAAGGAGATAGAGAAGATGTTACAAAACGGAATAATTGAAAACAGCAATTCAAAGTACATAAACCCTATAGTGGTAGTGAAGAAGAGCAATGGTGAGTTAAGATTATGCCTCGATGTCAGGAACATTAACAAATATTCAACACCACAATATGAAGCACCACAAAGTGTAGATGCAATCTTTGGAAAAATAACTAAATCAAATTATTTTACAAAAATTGACCTGAAGCATAGCTTTTGGTTGATACCATTGCATAAAGATAGTAGGGATTTTACAGCCTTTTCGATAGATGGGGTAATATATAGATTTAAAGTAGTTCCATACGGTTTGCAAAGTGCATATTCAGCTCTTGTACGTGCTTTACATCAAATTTTGGATCAATACGAAGACTTTATTATACACTACATTGACGATATTCTCATTTATTCTCACACATCACACGAACATTTAACACACATAAATATTTTGTTGAATGCATTGAATGAAGCAGGATTAAAAATTAACTTAAGCAAATGCCAGTTTTATCAACAAGAGGTCACGTATTTAGGATATAAATTAGACAGAAGTGGTAGTTCTATGGACGAAGAAAGAATTGAGAAAATAATGAACTATCCAGCACCGAAAAATTTGAAAAATTTACGAGGATTTATAGGCCTAATCAACTACTTTAAACGATTAATTCCAGACTTGAGTGAGAAAGAATTACCATTAATTAAACTATTGAAGAAGGATCAAAAATGGAAATGGAAAGAAGAACAAAACCAGGCTTTTCAAAATTTAAAGGACATATTTCGGACTAATCTAAGAATTTATCACCCCAGGTACGATTTGCCATTCATTCTACAGACAGATGCTTCCATGCACAAATTTGCAGGAGTGTTGTTACAAGTCCAGGACAATGAAGAAGTTCCTATTTCATTTGTGTCACGTGTAACCAGAAATTACGAGAAGAGGTATAGTGTCACCGAATTGGATTTTGCTAGCATACTATTTTGTGTAACAAAACTTCGGTATTATTTATTAGGATCAAAATTTTATATTTAAACTGATCATTTATCGTTAATAAATATCATGAATAACAAATTGCTTAATAATAGAATACATCGTGGGACTTTACTACTTCAAGAATATAACTTCGAAATTAGACATATAAAAGGAAGAGATAATGTCATTGCAGATGCCTTGACAAGGAACGAAGAGGAAGGAACAAGAGAAGAGAGAAAAATTCAAATCGGATTAAATATATTAAAAGAACAGGAGGGAATGTACTCAAAACAAGCCATTAGAGAAGACAGCAAAATTTAACACAGAAAGAAAAGGAAAGATGTATACTGAAAGATCAAATTTACATTAAAAGAATTGGAGAGCAAGAGTTATATTACATCAGCAAAAATTTAGCTGAAGAAATACTGAAAGATTTACACGAAAAGAATGGACACGCGGGTAGTAAGAAAATATGGCTAATGTTTCGAGAAAACTATATCACCAAGAAGGATACAAGCATAATCAAAAACTTGACTAGAAGATGTCATACTTGTCAAAGACAAAAATCGAAGAATTTTTCAAATTGGAATACTCCAAAAAATATAATAGCACAAAAGCCCTTAGATATAATAGCTATAGATTTTTTGAGTGACTTGATACAAACGGAAGGAAATGGACATAAACATATCATGGTAATCGTAGATTTATTTTCAAAATTCATCAAACTTTATTCCAGTAAAACTACAAAAGTCAACACTAAAACCTAAACAATGCATACTGGATAATGCCACATATTTCCAAAACAACCGATTCAAAAATTTTATGACAAGAAATGGAACCAAATTAAGTTTTACAAGCATCAGACATCCTCAATCAAATCCTTCGGAAAGATATATTCAAGAAGTGATAAAATTTTTAAGAATATCAATAGAAAACAAACACACTGTATGGGATCAACATTTATTAAGGATAAAACAATACATAAATCAGTTACCAAATGTGTGACTAATGAAATACCACTATTACTAATGAAAAGGATAAGACCAGAAAGACCTTGGATTATAGAAACAGAACCTGAATATGACCAAATTTGTCAAGATGTAAAACTAAGAATCATCAAGAATGGAGAGAAATATTTGAAAAGACAAAACAAAAGGAAGATGAGAACAAACCGAAAATTTCAAAAAGGAGAACTAGTATTAATTAGAGCACATAGGGTAAGCAATTATAGAGATAACATTTGTAACAAACTTTTACCACCATTGGAGGGACCTTATGAAGTTGAAACAGAAGATGGAGAAAATAGTTATTTATTGAAATATCCTGAGAGTGGGTATCTTAGAGGAGTTTTTAACATAAAAGACATTTACAAATATGAACAATAAGTGAAGAAATAAGAAGACATTATTAATTTTAAGTTATATTTATAAAATGAAACAATTAATTTTTTATATTAAGTAAAGGACATGAATGGGATACAGAAGATGGAATAATAATAATAATAATGCGGCTATTTATGAAATATGAAATATGATGAAATATGAATTATTGCGGATATTATGATTATGAATATGATATATAATATCATATGAATTATGATGAATTATGAAAGATTATAATGATATAATTATGCAGTATAACAATAAAACTTGGAATGGAATTACAGAAGAAGGATTGGAGAGGAAAAATTTGAAACGAAGATGGCAGAACTCTAAGAAACCAAGGAAGAAAAACAACTATAAAATGGATTCAAAAGTAGAATATAAACTCAACCCTCAACGAAAACTTACTAAAAATAACCGAATGATAATAAAGTCACATTCAAACTAGCTTACACTCTAACCACAAAATTCAGCTCACACGTGCTTAAATAAAACTTAAACTCTATATTTTTGTATATATTCAAAATAAAACATGCATTAATAAAACAAACTAAAGCGACCTAGCTTACATATGAAAAATTAAAAGAACAAAACTAATTATTATTTTTTTTTTCAAAGAGAGCATTCAAACTATCTGCAGCATAATTGTATACCATATATATGCAACTGAATCAAAAATTTAATTGTTTTCAGCGATCACACATTCATAAAATCACTGAAACATACACTTGTGTCGACGTTCAGAGAAACAATCACACAACTTGCAAAAACCAGTCAAAGAAAAATGAATATTTGATATTTGCCAAGAAACTTGTCAAATATGAAATATTAATTTTTGGAGAATTGTTATGAAATTAAAGCTCCTAAACAGTTTTTTTATATGAATAGTATGAACATAAAACAAAATGACAATATTGAATATACCACATATATATTTAACTCAACAATTGTATTATTGTTGTTAATTTAATAGTTGAAACTAGATTCAACAATAAGAAAGAAACTAAAAGCAAAAATAAGCAGAATTCACAGACATGTAACAAACCAATAACGACTATATTGTATCACCAGATTTAATTAATGTTTTCAAAATAATTTTATTATTATTATAATTAAAACCAGTTGGTTTATTATAAACAAATTTAGCATAATAGAAATAAGATTCTTTTAATACGTGAGTTATTATAGCCACTGAGTTATAGTTGGTTGATAAACACTTTTCAATAAAAAAAATATATATATATATATATATATATATATATATATATATATATATATATAAAAATTAAACCAAAAACAATTGTTGATCATGAAATTGATTATGATTTAAACTTAAGTTATTGTTCGTTATATATATTATATTATTTATGTAAGAGATACTTACAGAATAAGCCAATATAGCCACAACATAAAGATACAAAAAGCAAATATCAAACCACTTCGGATCGAGTGGAAATAAAAACCATAAATTTGTATTTATTAATTAATTTCATTTTTTATTATAATCCAAATTCTAATATATACAAGTCAATAGAATCTTCAACAGTCCTAAAACAGATAAAATATTTAACTCATTTATTCACAAAGTAAGAAGTTTCAATTTGTTAGTAAACATACAGTTAACATGGATATAGCTCATAAATAAGAGTTCAGAATGATATAATCTTTAATGGACAGGTAATCTGAAGACAATTCTCAGTGATTCAATATCAAAAGTGCTTTCAGATAGCTTTAAAATTAAATAAAAGCAAAATAAAAGCAACTAATTCATGTTAAAATTGGTGTATGTCAAATTTGTTAGTAAAAATTTTAATATTTAAATTATCATTTGTTGTAGAAATTATATGTCAAAAGAAAGCTTAAATTCTCTAGTATTTGTTTCAATTCATTTCAAAAATCAATATAGTTCTCAAGATTTAACAATTTATTAAAATTTAAAATATTTTTTATTTTAATCATAAATGTCAAAAATATACAAAAATCCTGTCAGATCTTTAAAAACATTGTCAAAATGCTTGGAGATCTGGTAAGCAATGAAAAATAAGAAGATAGAAGATAAAATCAATAGTTACGAAGAGGTCCAGAAAATTTTTGATTTTTCAGCAGTCACAATTTTTCAAAAGTATTTTAAAAACCTTGAAAAAGTCCTAAATTATAACAAAGTATATTCAAATTACCTTGCCGATAAGAAAACCATCGTTTCTGATCAAATTTCAGCAGAGCCTGCAGATTAACAGTACATTTTCCGATAAGGGAATTGTTAGCAGCCATCATAAAGAGGTCAACAGTTACCAGAAAGGTGAGTTTTTTCCACTCATTTGAATTCTCGCTGAATAAAGAGACCGTTTGGTGTTTATTTTTGACTGAAGATCATTTAAAATTCATTTTGGGTACTTATAAATATTTCTCAACCATTGGAGAGATAATTCTGATAGTTTGCACAGAGAACATCATTTTATATCACAATTTTGCGGCCCTAATCCATTAGAAGACGTCACTGAAAGATGCAATCTTTGTTATTGAAGATTTCCATAAAATTTTCAGAGAAGGGATTATCTGAAAGACGAAAGTGAACTTTAATAAAGTTAAACGCAAGTTTTGAAATTTCTTTAGAAATAATCTTACCTTTTTAAAACAGCCTATATCATTCTAAATCATCTTTGTGTTAAAAAAAATCGGTTGCCTGTAAAGTCGGTTTTACGGGCGAAGATTTTACGTGACAACGTCTTTTTCTCAGTAGAATATTTATTGATATGAATATTAT
Source organism: Diabrotica undecimpunctata (assembly GCF_040954645.1). Classification (NCBI taxonomy): domain Eukaryota; kingdom Metazoa; phylum Arthropoda; class Insecta; order Coleoptera; family Chrysomelidae; genus Diabrotica; species Diabrotica undecimpunctata. The sequence continues at coordinate 93,030,012 of NC_092803.1, read as the reverse complement.
TAAATTGCACAATAGGAACAAGGAATTGAATGAAAATAAGAATTGCATTTCCGATTTATTAGGTATTTTATATATTATTTATATTTTATATATTATATTTTTATATATTATTTTATATATTATTTTATATATTATTTTATATATTATTTTATATATTATTTATTTTATATTATATTATTGATCTTATTATTTTCTACAAAATTTATTTGAAAATTTTTTCGATATATCAATTAGTTGCGGAGATATCGATCATTGAAGTTATTGTTTGCTACCAGTATTTTATATATTTATTTTTTTCAGTTATAAAAAATTACTATTTCCAATTGTGTCTACCAAGTATGGTCACATGTATTTGCCTACATATTAAATAATAATAAGTACAGATAATGTTATGTGACGTTCACTTCTGATTATATATATTTTAATATTTTTAATTTTAAAGAATCAATTTGAAAATCAAAACACTTATTCAGATCGAAGGTTCAAATTTTTGCTAAATAAATTTGAAATTAATTAAAATTTGTAAATGTAAATGGTAAAGTTGAAAATTAAAACATTTACTAAAATTGGAATTTGAAATTCTTGCTAAACACAGTTAAATTCTAACTCCGCGCGTGGTGATTGGTCGGTTTAGTTCGTTTGTTTGGTCGCCCTGTTTTGACAGGTTAGAAGTTATAATTTGTTATTTTAAATGTTTGACTAGCAATACGCGCTGTTTCTTCTTAATCGACTGAATTACGATTGATTGCAGAGTGATTTAAACTAATAATTTACTTAACACTATCAACATTTGTCAATAGTATGACATAACCTATAAACTCAGTTTCTCAACTTTTGTGTCAATCTAACAATTAATCAATCAATCATAGTTTACGATAATGAAATATTAGTGTACAATTATTTACCTTTATTGTTGTAGTTGTTGTAAATGACGAATCTAAGCACTCCACATTTTCACTACAGACACAGCTGACGATACTTTCAACGATTTTCAACTTTAGCGATTCAACGCGCCTAATTCTCTAGTGCCGCGCGCAGCGGGCCGATCATGTTTGAGTGGGAGAGAGACGCAAGGCATTCGCCGGTCCAGCGGGCCTCTCTCTCGTTCGGCGACTCACTGTAACAGACGTGAGCGGGCGTTACACTTTTTCTTAAATGACTCCGAGCCACAGCCTAATTTAAGACGTTGTCACGTCAAAAAAATTAATTTGAAGTCAAGTTCACAAAAATTTTATTATCGCTTTTGTAATATTAACCAAATATAATTCGCCGTTTCTTTTGCTTCCTAAAATCATTAAACAAAACAGTTAATCGATATTAAACTAAAAATTGAAGGATTATAAACCTTTGTTTTCGCTCTAAAAAGATAGTGAGTGAGGTTATAAATACTTTGACAAACAAACACGTATTAGAACAAGTATTTCTTGTTGCAACTTCACAAAGCACTAATTTCATATACTTACTTTAATATTGTATTACGTCATAAATCTAAATCCATTCATATTAGTATTAAACGGTTAAGTATTGGCTTATTTATTGGAATAATCTTAAATAATTTTTTTTTATATATTATACAAGATATCGTTGTGTAATATTTAATTGATCACTTGTGAATAATTGCACAGTACATTAAAAATAAAACTTCTTGTGTGGTGAATTTTTTGCTTTATATAATTTTGTATTTCTTTATCAAGCACTACAGGTCACAGAACTCGCTTAAGTTAAGAGTCTGCATGTTCTAAGACAAATAAGAAAAAAAAATTCAAATTCAAAATACAGCACGTTTCTTTCTATACTTTAGATAAACAAACGAAATTTTCTTTTATTAATAATAGAAAAGATTCACTTTGCATAAAAAAAAGCAGTATCCTGTGAGATTTAGAGAATACAAGGTGAGTAGAATAAATGTTTGTCAATTTTTTTATATTTTCAGGCGTTCAATAATTTTTATTAAAAGCATTTCTAAATTTATCAATATTACAAATTAATCAACTTAAAAAAAAAAAAAATTAATTTTATCTTCATAAAGCTAGCCGGTAAATAAGAGCAACTTGTAGTTTTCTTACATCGCATTCACATATCATAACAATATATATATATATTGTTATGCTATGTAAAATTAAAAATAATATTGGTTTGCTCGTAATATATTTCAAATTATAAAATATAATAATTCAAAATATTTCAACTGATAAACTATAGATGATATTTCAAAGAAATGAAAGTCCGTTATCTTTGGATTACCTGTAGTAAACAAAATTTAAGATATGCATAAATTATTTTCTTTGTAAAATATATTCGAGTGACGTGAGGAAGTTTAAGTGAAGTGAACAATACGACCGGGTTTTCCAAATGGATTTGTACAGTGAATAAGACAATAGAATCGAAATATTTAAAATGTATAATTCTCCGTTAGTTTTTAAGAATTTGTAGAAACGATTAGCATGTTAATAGTTTTAAGGAAAGTTATAATTGTAGTTAAGGTTGTTGTTTGTTATATAAATGGGGATAAATATGACGAACTTTGATTGGCAAAGAGTGAAAAAAAGTGGGAGAGATGGAGGAATGAGAGTTTAGCTAGATTTTAGAGGGAAAAAAGATCATCAGTTGTTTTCAAAGGGTGCAAGGCGAACAGTCGTTGTTCTTTGGCGGTTCCCAAGTGATAGTAAGCATTAGAAGTGAATGTTTGTGAGTTTTCGTGGACTAAGTGTATCCTGACGGAAGCTGATCCAGTAAAATATTGTAAGTCATACTTTTCTACTTATATATTCCAAGAGTCACTGTTCAGGCCGGAACGAGAGATTCAGTTTATCAAGAGGAGAAGAGACTAGCGTTTTTTTTAACGATACGTGCATCTGAAGGAGATCATTGAAGACGAGAGGCTCGCAATAATTTGTTGTAAGATTGCTGATTACCTAGGGAATTGCTAACAATAGATAGTGTAGGCTACCAAGGATTTGGACAACTCATCATCGGAGAGATATTTTTTTTTATCATTCGGCAGTTTTTCTTTATCAACAAAGTTTTTTTTATTGCTTCAGAAAAGATAGAAATATTTATCAGGAGATATAGAACAACAATTTTGATTTGAAATTTTAAATTATATAGTGTATAACATTAAATTTTGTAGGTTCACGTACGTAGAACAAAATTTTTTTGATAATCATATGAGATATTTTTGTTTAAGATATTTGAGTGAATTTTATTTCAATACATATATAATTTTGTATCATATATGACTATTATTCCGATATCCTTTAGACCTTACCTATCATATTTAAAGCATAGATATTGAAGCACGAATATTACCCTGAGATAAGAGAATTAAATAGTGTGATAAAATCATAATTGCATCATTTAAATAAGTTTAATTAATTAATTAATTAACTAATTAATTGCTTGGCGCACCTCTGACTTTTAATATCACATTAACTGGCTTCCAAAACGTGGTGGCTTGAAAATATCGCAGCTTTACGTATGATGGTAGGGAAAGAGATCAGGAATAAGTACAGGTGATCTAGAGAAAAAAAAAATAACATTGAGGGAATTTGAATTTGAAAGTGTTGTGACAATTTTTCCAGTGGATAAAAATTTGATTTATTGATTGATCGTAGTTAGTTGATATTTACTGCTATTGAATTATTTGATTTTTATTTTCTTTATCAATCGTACATTTGATATTTATTTTGAATTATTTGAATTTTACTGATTGCATATTTGGTATTTGTCGTGAAAATTTATTAAATTTGGGGAGACATATTTGTCGTGTTTCGGCAACATATAGAGTGCTGTAAAATTTCACATTTGGCGGGGACAAAATAGTAACGAAAAGAAACAACATTTCGACCACAAGAAGTCAAAGCAAAATGCAAGAGAGGAAGGAGGATAACAGAGAAGAGGAAACGATTGTTGAAGAAGGATCGGATAATGAAGGAAATGCTACAATAACGGAGGAAAGAAAAGAAACAGGGATGTTAAAAAAATTATTAGCAATGATGCAAATACAGACACAAACAATGAATGAAACATCAAAGAAAATGGATAGAAATCAACAAGAAACAAAACAAACAATAGAGAAAAACCAAAAAGAAACATCACTAAAAATGGAAAAAAGCCAACGGGAAACAAGGCAAACAATAGAATTAAATAACAGGAATATAGAGCAGCGTCTGGAAAGCTATGAAAAGGAAATTAAAGGATGTGTTGAGGAGATAAAGAAAGAACTGATACAACAGATAGAAGAAATAACCCTAAAGAATGCAAAACAAGAGAAAGAGATTAATGAAATTAAAAATAAAATGGGAGAACAAGAAAAGAAAGTAGAAAACAAGATGAAGGAAATCAAGATTGTCCAGAAGAAGGAATTAGATCAGTTAGAAGAAAAATTTGAAATTGCGCTACAAAGAGACAGGAAAGACGTAGAAAGGAGATTAAAGCAAAATGAGAAACAGATTGCAGAAATTAAACTAAGAGGAGCAGAGAGAAAAGAAGTTATCGTCCATGGAACAAGCGAGGCGAAAATACAATTTGGCGGGGACATTAGAACGACACACCCAGTACTGTTTGTTAAAAATTTGAAAACTAAATTGCAACATGGTAGATATTTTGATGATTGCAAAGAAATAATTAGAAACCATCTGAAAGAAGAAGCAGCGTTATGGTATGAAAGCAAAGAAGATGAGTTTGAAAATTGGACAGATTTCGAAAATAAATTTGTGCCAATTCCTTCAATTAAAAGAAACGAAAAGAAGAGAAATGAGAAACAGAAGACAACATGACCAATACAATGGACAGGAAAGAAGGTACCAAGCAAATTATGACCAGAGAAAATGACATCCCCGATCAACAAATGAATATAGGCCAAGAGAATACCACAATTACACTAGACAACAAAATTATGATAACCGGAATGACACACAAAATAGAACTTATGAAAATCACAACAGGAACAGAGCTGCACAAAATCCTCCGAATAGGAATATGAACGAACAAAGGGACGGTAGAAATAATCAGAGCTTCCAACGACAAAATAGAAGGGAGATGAATCATGTAGCAATAGAAAACGAGGAAGAAGATGTATACAATGAATCCAGACAGGATTTTCAATCAAGCATCCACTAAACAAAAGTAAAAAACTCTCCGGTATATTTTGTCACCCGAGAGAGTTTATACAGTTGGCGGGAAACGAACGACAAAATTCTAATTCCAATCTAATATTTTTAGATCCCTTTATAAAACATAAAGCGATTAAAATTTTGATTGATTCTGGGTCGGAGATATCTTTAATCAATAAAAAACTAGTAAAAGAATTAAATATGGACAGATTTGTGTATAAGATTCCCTGGGTTGCTTTAGTGGGTGCAAACAATAAAAAATTGACGACAGTAAACGAAGGTTTGGGAGTACGGATCAGAGTGGGAAACCAATTCTATATTATGCAATGTGTGGTGATCGAAGATTTAAATCATGATATGATAGCGGGAATTGATGAATTAAGTGAAAAACATATCACTATTAATTTTTCGGAAAATAAACTGGAAATCAGAGCAGAACCAGACAACACAGAAGAAGAGAAGGAAACAGATTTTGAAAGGATAAATGAACAGGAAAAACATAAAGAAATCAATATGACTGTAGGGGATAAACAGAAAGTACAAGAAAAAAATCAAGCAGAAGAGAAAAAGAGAAGGAAGAAAAAGAAGAAGAGTTTGAAAAGAAAGCAGGAAAATAAGGTAGAGACAAGAAAAAAACTGGAAATAGAAGGTATAGAAGAATTGTTGGCAACCGACCATAAAACAGAAAGGAAGCCGGAAGAAAAGGAAGTTATCATAAGAGAAATGAAAGGAGTAGAAACGTGGTGCTCGGAATACCAAATGGAAATTGAAGATAAAGAAAAAACAGAAGAAGAAATAAAGGATGAGGACAGAGAAGAAATGGCAATTATGGACGAGAATCCAGAATTTTGTGAAGAAATAATATGGACAGTGAACACATGTGAACAAAATGAGGATGAAAGAAAAATAAAATGTGGAGAAAACATGGAAAAGGAAATAGAGAAGATTTTAGAAAATTATGGAGATCTTATTAATGAAGAAAGCCGAGTGGCTAAAAATTATGAACATTCCTTTAAAGTTAAAAACTTAGAAAATTTTAAATCGAAAACATATCCAATCCCGTATAAATACAGGCAAAGCGTCGGACAGGAAATTGAAAATATGATCAAAGACAAGGTGATTGAAAGATGTGACTCTCCATATATCAACCCGATAGTATGCGTAAAAAAGTCGAGTGGTGATCTGCGATTATGTTTAGATGCAAGAAACATTAATTCGCACACAATCGCTCAATACGAAGCGCCTTTGAACATCGAAGCCATATTTGGACGAATCACAGGATCACACATTTTCTCCAAAATCGATTTGAAATACAGTTTTTGGTTAATACCTTTGGCAGAAAAGTGTCGAAATTGTACCACTTTTTCTATCGACGGAGTGGTGTACCGATTTAGGGTGGTACCATTTGGACTACAGAGTGCATGCGCTGCTTTGGTTCGCGCATTACACACAATCCTAAATAGGCATGGAGAATTTGTTGTACATTACATAGATGATTTATTAATTTTCTCACCAGATTTAACAAGCCATCTACGACATATTCATACTGTTCTCGAAGAACTTGATCAAGCGGGATTAAAATTAAATATTCAAAAGTGTCAGTTTTTCCAAAAAGAAATACTGTATTTAGGGTTGAAATTAGACACAAAAGGGATTAGTCTTGCAGAAGATAGAATCGAAGTCATAAATAACTACCCTAGGCCAACCAATTTAAAAACTTTGCGGGGATTTTTAGGAATGGTAAACTATTTCAAAAAGCTGATACCAGACATCAGCACAACAGAAATACCGTTAATAGCATTACTTAAGAAAAATGTCAGGTGGAAATGGGGAACTGAACAAGAAATGGCTTTCAAAAATTTAATAGGAGCGTTTTCCACAGCTGTAAGAGTACACCATCCAAGATATGATCAACCTTTCATTCTCAGGACCGATGCTTCCATAATAAAATTCGCAGGGGTGTTATCACAGATCCAAGACGATATAGAGGTGCCAATCTGTTTTGTCTCCCGTGTAACCAAAACATATGAGAGAAAATACAGCGTTACTGAATTAGAGTTTGCCAGTGTATTATTTTGTGTAAATAAATTACGTTTTTACCTACTTGGGGCAAAATTCACCATTGAAACAGACCATGCAGCGTTGGTACACATAATGAAAAATAGGCTGGTAAATAATAGAATTCATAGGGGCATTCTTTTACTTCAAGAGTATGATTTTGAATTTAAATATATCAAAGGAACTGACAATATCTTGGCAGATGCGTTGACGAGAGATGAACAATTCCGCAAAGAGGATCACAAAACTCTCCACGTGGGCATGAACATAATGAGAGAAGAAGCATGCTTATTTTCTTTGGCTCAGATCAGGGAAAATCAGGAAGAATTGGATGAAAGAGAAAAGCAAAGGGCTGAACAAGAAGATAACTTATATTTTAACAGGGTCGATGGTAAAGAACTATATGTAATCACGGAGCAGATGACAAAAGAAGTTTTTTTAAAGTTACACTGTGACAACGGACATATTGGAAGCAGGAAGGTGTGGCTTATGTTCAGGGAGAACTATATTTGTCGACATGACTATACAATAGCAAAAGAGGTGACTCGAAATTGTGTGACATGTCAGAAGTGTAAAAGTAGGAACTTCAAAAATGAAAACGTCACAAAAAACGTCGTAGCGCGGAAGAAACTGGATATATATATATATATATATATATATATATATATATATATATATATATATATATATATATATATGAAATATACATGAATAAAAAATATAATCATGATATACATGAAAAAATGTCACTAACTAAATTTTAAAATGTATATTGTCCATTATTTTAAATGTTATATTTTATATGTGTGTTTTTAATGTTGAGTGTCGTAGCTTTAGAAAAATAATCTCAACGACTAGTAAGTTGTAATGACAATTTGAGATATGTTGTAAATATTTACACTTTCTTCTAATTACAGTGTCTTGAAGAAGGAATAAAAAAATTCCGAAAGCTCGACCAAAAGTCAAAAGAGTGTTTCTATAACATCCCGGCCAAACCTACTGACTGCAGCCCTAATAAACTGTGTTGTTTGTTTATATCGACAGTCAATAATATCCAGTATTTCTTATATATATATATATATATATATATATATATATATATATATATATATATATATACATATATATATATATATATATATATATATATATATATATATATATATAATTTCACCCATACATCATTCTGGCATCATGTTTGGTTAAAAGTAACGGGTTATGATATATTGCACCTACCTATTGCACCTTCGCTCCAATTAATCCAGTCGTGACGTATAGCATCTTAAATGATAATATTTAAGCAAAAAAATACAATGGGACAGAAAAATCAAATACAGCAGCATGTCAAAAAGGCCTTAGTTATATATCTTCTTTTCTGTAAGTCCAATAGTCACGTACGGTACCTTAAATGATAAGATTTAACCAATGAAATACAATGAAATAGAAAAATCAAATACAGCAACATGTCAAAAGGGCCTTAGTCACGTATCTTCGGTCCTATTAGTCCAATCGTGACGTATAGTATCTTAAATGATAGGATTTAACCAATAGAATAAAATGAGATAAAAGATTCAAATACAGCAGCATGTCAAAAAGGCCTTAGTTATATATCTTCGTTTCTATAAGTTCAATCGGGACGTGCAGTACCTCAAATGATAGGATTTAACCAATAGAATAGAACGAAATAGAAAAATCAAATACAGCAGCATTTATTAACTTTATTTATTATAAAAAATGTTCTAACACTTAGTTTATTAAAGTCTGTATTTAATTTATATAAAGTCTTACAATAATTTATTTACACGATTTTAATATATATATATATATATATATATATATATATATATATATATATATATATATATATATATATATTTATATATATGCTGCAATCTTTCAAAATTATATGGGTTTATTGTTACGTTATACCCTACTCTACATCCTCTCTTTTGTATGTTAAAGAACATTTATTTATTTGGTTTTCTCATTATTGAATATTAGACCGTTTTTTGCTGCTAATAGCATTTTTCTATACCATTCTAATATTTAATCTATGGATTAAATCCGGATAGCAAATAGATATTCTTCATATATCCATAATAAGGCGTATAGTCCTGGACTGGCTAATCGTTGGATAATAGGAAGCATGAGTGTAGCAGTTTTATTGTTTTCGGGACTACTACCTGGTATCGGGGAGCAGAGATATCAATAACAAGTTAATACATATAGGAATTGTTGCTTGAACTTTATTATTATTAAACAGCACTATATTTCCTAGTAAAATCAAATAATAAAAAATAATAAAAAAACCAGAGATGAAAATAGGCGCCAAGAAACACTGTGTTATAAAACAGTCGAATAAAATACAGATTCTCAATTCAAATATTCAAAAAATTAATGAACAACTTACTAAAATAAAAATAAAGCCTATTTAAAATGCAATTCATTAATGGCCCAAGGTATAAAGCACTCCTAGTATACGCTAATGATATTGATCTCATAAGAAACTCTCTCCCGTCCGCAAACGACATCTTCATCAAAGTGAAGAGAGCACGAAAATGTTTCATTTAAAATCAACAAAATGAAAACCAAATACAAGCGAATCAACAGAAGAGAGCAATTCAATACATCTAGATAAAATATTAAAGTCAACAACTACAATTTCGAAAGTATGGAACACTTTAAATATCTTAGATCAATAATCACGGTTAATAATAATATCATTAAAGAAATACAGAGCATAATTCAAACTTCAGACCTACTTTAATACATGGATGCGAATCATGGACAATGACTAAAAGAAATAAAGAAGAAGAAATATTTGAAAGAACAATAATAAGAAAAAATTTTTAACGTCATTATCATATCGCTACAAATCCGTATAGAAAAAGAACACATACTGAATAAGAAAAGCTCTTATAACGATATTATTCAGGAAAATAAATCGCTTAAGGTAGATCGGACACATGCATAGACGCCAAGATGTCAAATTTGTAAAACTGGTATGAAAGGAAGTTAGCACAGAAGAATGCCACTTGGGCGTCTTAGTATGCAATGGAGAGAAAACATCCAATCATATCGTGGAAAATCGATCAACTTGGAAAAAAGTTGTAGTTAGCGAAGATCCACCCAGTGTTGTAGCGCTACGTAATGATGACGATAAAGAGAAAAGAGAAACAGTGACAAAAAACAACAAAAATGGACTAATGGAGCACAGCTGCTTCAAAATCTTGATAAGAAATACAATGGATGACTAGATTCGAGAAACTTGAGACTTGAGAAAGGCACTCTGCCGAAACAGCTGTAGTGATATTATACAATTAATTTTGTAGAAGTGGAATTAACATTCGACATTATATACGCTATAATAACTAGACAACTTGTATGGTACGGACATATAAGGAGAAAGTTTAATGAAACAATAAACTACGCAATATCTGTTATGAGTGAAAACGATATGAATAAAGAAAATGAGGAAAACCATGGAAAAAGGCAAAAAGAGTAATGATTAAAAAATAGGAGAGGTAATTTGTGGACAACATGTGCTTAATTAGGAACAAATGGAGATGAAGAATCAGAAGACGACAAAGAACGTTTTAAATTGATAAATCTATACAATTTTTAACAATGTATATTTATATGCCATTTTCAGAGCCAACGTGCTAATTGTATGTAAAATAAAACTTTTTAAGGTAGGTCTGTTACAGCACGGTAACTCGAATACACCCAAAGCTAAAAACTATCGATGTTTGTATGAAAGATAAAACCATATGACACATGACCGTGCAATTTCGCGGTGTATATACCACTTTATAAATCTCTTTTAAAAGAATAGGTACTGACACCTACACATTATCACATAATTTTGCCTAAATACTAAGAAGTTTGTCATTTTAATCTAAGAATAAGTTTTATAATTTACGAGAGATTTAATGTATATAAAATTTTATAGGATGCTGTATCGTAATAAGAAACAAAATTTCACTACAAGGCATGGAATTGTGTTAAATTTTACTTTAGATATTCTTTTAGATTGTTTAGATATATTTGTTCAACACTGAGGTTAGTCCAATCTCTGATATTTCTCTGCAGATTTTGTCTTTCTTCCCAAGAATTTTCTTCCCTCTACTCTTCCTTACATGATGACGCGTAGAAGAGAGTATTTTTCGTTTTGAACTATGTGACCCAGATACGACGTCCAGATAGACAATTCGTCTTTACGCTTCTTCGTTTCAGACTTTTACAGTCCAAGGAATTTTAAGAATATGCCTATATAGCCACATTTCGAATGCCTTTACCCTTCAATGTTAGATGCATGTTGTCAACAGGGGTTTTCAAGATTACCATGTATTTGGTTTTATCTATATTCGTAGCTAGATCTATCTTTTTGCTTTATCTGTTAATGATTTCTATAAAAATTTGTAAATCGTCTATTTTCTGTCATAATTGGGGTATCGTCTGCAAATTTTATGTTATTAATGATGCTCGCTCCATTCCTTACATCTTCAGATAGTTCTTGCCCATAGTGCCCCCTAAAATATTAGTTGGGAGTACACATTAAATAATTGTGGTGACAGCCACACATCCCTGTCAGACTCCTTTTTGAATTTCTACTTGATTGGTCTCACTATCTTCCACCCGTATGACCGCTGTTTGATTTTAGTAGATTTTTTATTAAATTAGTATCCTTGGTATCTAGATGTATGTGTTTTAATGCCTGTATGAGCTTACCAGGTTGAACTATGTCAAACGCTTTTGAAAATTCATATTATATATGAATACGTTTTTATTATAATACCTGCATTTTTGTAATAGTTTCGTCATTACGCACAATTCCTCTTTTGTTTCCAATCCGCTTCTAAATCCAAACTGTGTGTTGTCCAATTGTTCTTCACATTTTTTATTGTATACCTACTCTGTTGAATAACTTTGAAATATTAATAATCAAATATAAATAAATATCATTTCCAAGTAAATTTAATTATCCTATCAACTAAATAAGTGTATTTTTAAAAATAATAATTGTATTTTTATGAAATATTTTAAAACGAAAATTATAAAAATTTAGAGAGATGATTTAATGTTATTATTTATCGGATGACATTTATTTTGATAATCGTTACGAATCAAATCTTTTAATGACATATTATTCTTTTAATTTTTACTTCTCATTTAATGTCTATATTTTGTTAGTTATTTTTAGAGTAGCGTGGCGTGGGAAATAAGAACACAAGCAGTTCAAACAATACGTAATTTAATAATTGAATGTTACTACAACTAAGTTAATATCTAGCCAAAGTTTTAGCGCAATTTCTTTATTGAAATAGCCCCGATCACTGTCTATACACTGGTCCACGACTCACTACAAACACAACTGATACAGATTAAATATTACTACTAACTATCACTTCAACTAAGGACGTTTTCTTATATATGAATAAACTTGATAACTAATGAGCGTTCAGCTTTTAACTCTAAGCTATGTAACGATAACTACAAAGCGCGAGATAAAACTCTAAAAACAAGAAGCGACCAGCTCAGCTGCGATACAATTTGATACTGATTACGCGATAGTCTAAATACTCTTAAACCAAAAATGCGTCGAATTATATCGAATTCGAAACTAAAAACTAATATGCGAGCGACCAGCTAAGCTGGGGTACAATATTATACTGACTTAAAATTCCGATTTTCAATACCTGGCCATTGCAAGGAATTTTCGAACGGCGGGGAACAACTTCGATAGTTCTATACAGAGGTAGGTAAAAACCGACCTTTTGAATTCTTGTACAACAGAAATTTTTGGAATTGGTCGGAGAAAGTTAATCTACGGGTAAACATATCTTTTAAATACATTTTTGACTTTCATGAGAATTTACCTAGGTAGAAGTTAAGAATTGTAAGTTAATTGCTACCAGTGGCGTAGCAACACTTGGATACATTTCTTACAGAAATTTATCGATACTGGGGGCGCGCGGCTAGGTGAAGTATAACTTCAGCTAGAAATATTCTAAACTTACTTCTTAAGTACAACTATAGTACTACTAAAGGCTATCGGCTTCAGACAATGGAAGAGGAATCAGCTTAGTGATAGGGCGAATATATTCTCCATTAGGCGTATTTGTAACATCAATCTCAGGGAATGCGGTTATGAGAGTACCGATTAAGAAATGCCCAGGAGTTAATGGTTGTAAATCATTAGGATCATTGGATAATGCATAAAGCGGTCGAGAATTTAAAATAGCTTCTATTTGGGTTAAAACGGTATATAACTCCTCGAAAGTTAATACCGCATTACGCATTAAACGTACTAAATGAAACTTGGTACTTTTTACTGCTGACTCCCAGAGTCCACCTCAATGAGGTGATCGGGGAGGAATAAACTTCCACTAAATTTTAGTTTGAGCTAAATAAGCTCTAATTTTGTCAAATTCAGAATTTGATTTGAAAAAATTACTTAATTTCTTAAGTTGATTACTGGCACCAACAAAGTTAGTCCCGTTGTCACTATATATAGTGTGGGGATTAATTCTACGGGAAATGAATCGTTTGAACGTTGCTAAAAAAGCGTTAGAAGATAACTCACTAACCAATTCTAAATGAATGGCCTTTGTAGCCATTCAAACGAAAATTGCAAAATAACATTTAAGTGATTGCGACTTTCTTAATCTAGAAGCGGAGAACCACTCCCAATGGGAGTTGAGACATAAGTTGTGATGCGGTTTGTGCATTGAATCTATAACATGTAATGCATTTTGTGATGCGTTTAACATACTTGACCCCACTTAAAGGCCAGTATCGTAGGCGCAGATTGCCTAACACATTTTGAGGACCACTGTGTCCTAGTCTACAATGTTCCTTTTTAATAAGCAAAGAAACAACATGATCATTTGCGGGCAACAATATGGGGAATTTATTATTAAAGTTTATATCTGCATTTTGCAAGCGCCCTCCAACACGTATAATTCCAGAGGAGTCTAAAAAAGGATTAAGGGGAAGCAATTTTTTGTCTAAGACAAGTTCTTTTTCTAATAAGCGGGCTATATCGGTTGCAAAATATTGTTGCTGAATAGTTTTAACGGTGAAATCATGAGCGTTCGAAATTTCTTTACGTGCCAAAGTACTCTTATTCTTTTCATTACTGTGTTTCATATTATATACAAACCTAAATACGTAAGCTACTGCATTTTGTAATTTTGAAAAGTTAGAAAATCTTTCAAACATAGTTATCCAATTATTTGGTGAATGATTAACAACTAATAGAGCTATTTTCTTTACCACCGGTAAATTCCCAATTTTCTCAAAGGTATCAATTTCATCAAAATATATTTTGGGATTTAGCAAAAACTCAGGTCCCTGAAACCAAAACGAAAATGTTTTTTGATTAAATACACCGCGGGACAAGAGATCCGCAGGATTTAATTGTGATTTAATATGTCTCCATTTTAGATTTTTACCAAGATTCTGAATATTGGCCACTCTACTCGAAACAAACGTATTATAATTATTAGCGGGATGTTTAATCCAGCTGAGAGCAATTTGTGAATCTGACCATGTGTTTATAGAATTAATCTTTACACGGTTTTTAAAGGTCATTATAATTTTTTCCATCAATTTGACTAAGAGTTCCATGGCTATTAATTCTAGTTTAGGAATTGTAAGCTTGCTTTTCAATGGTGCGACACGCAATTTTGCGGCAACAAAATTTGATGACAAGGAATTATTTACATATTGAGCAACTATATAGATACAAGCACCGTATGCAACTTGACTTGCATCACTAAATCCATGTAGATCTATGCTAAAAATTTCTAAGTCAAACAAGAGGAAACGCGGAATTTTGATATGAGCGATTTGAGCTAAATTTTCATTAAATTTCTCCCACTGACCTATTATGCGTAAATTAATTATCGGTTCATCCCATGAAACCTTTATCTGTCATAGTTCTTGCATTAAGAGTTTTCCCTTCACAATTAAAGGGTTTACCAACCCCAGAGGGTCAAAACAAGAACTAATACATGAAAGAATTTGACGTTTTGTAATGCGGTTAATTTAGTAGCGTTATTTACATCAATTTTTAAATGATCCGATTTTGAATCAAATTTTAAACCCAAAATTTTGCTAGGTGCATCATCAAGATTCAAATCCAGTTCCACAGCGTTTTGATCAGAAATCTTATTTAAAAAGCGGGGCGAAAAGAGGTGGAGGCCATAAAACGAAAGAAGAAGAAGAAAGCGGGGCGAATTAGAAGACCATTTATGTAAAGCGAAACCATGCTGGTTCAATATTTGATTCAATTCTCCATAAAGTACTTCAAGCTCAGAAAATTGATCGGTTCCACCTAAGATATCGTCCATATATGTTTGGGATAACAAAGCGCTAGCTGCTAATGGACATTGAGGGTTATTTTGTGCAATATCTTTAAGGACGCTGGTGGTTAAAAATGGAGAACAATGTTCTCCAAAACTGAGAAGGGACAATTCAATGCATTTAAAATCCTCAGAGGGTGAGTCTCTCCACAATATATTTTGTAAATAGCGGTGTTTGGGCGAAATTTTAATTTCTCTATACATCATCTGTATATCTGCAGTCAAAATAAATTTAAATGTCCTAAACCGGCAAAGAATATCAAATAAATTATCCTGTACTTGATAATCCTTTAGTGTAATTCATTCATTCAGCGAATATCCCTAAGTAGATTTGGCAGAAAAGTCATATACGACGCGAAGTTTTGTGGATGTTGCCTGTTCTCTAATCACTGCACGATGTGGTATAAAGTATTTTATTTCGTTAGTGATATTATCATACAAGTTTAAAGGTATAACTTTTGCGTGTTTTAGCGTTAGATATTCTTCAATAACTTTTTTATATTCATTATAAAAATTTTGATCATTTTCAAATTTTTTCTCTAAACGTAAAAATCTTTGTTTTGCAGTAAAAAAGGAACTGCCTAATTTTTTATTTTCCAAGTGTCGAAGAGGTATTTTAACTTGATACCGCTCGGAATCCAAAATCCGCGTGTTGGTTTGGAAAAGTTTTTCTGCAATTTTTTCTTCATCAATATGAGACTGCGTAAATGAAAGCTCTTCGACTTCCCAAAATTTTTCTAACATTGTAATATTTTCTCGACATAAAAAGGAAAATGTTTGTGTTACAAAGGATGCTTTGGTATGACTTGGATATTTCTTTGATGTGAGTGGACCCGCAATAACATATCCTAATTGAGTATTCATTAGCGTAGGGAGATTAGCCTCTAGCGAGAATATTTCTCCTATTAAAAGTTGAAAATACAAATTCGCGCCAATTAATAAATCAATATTATTAGGTTCCCAGAAATAGGGATCTGCTAAATCGCCTTTTAATTCTAGTGGGATTTGAAAGGACTGTGGATTTAACGGAATTTGTGGCAAATTTTCTGTGATTTTGTCAATGATTGAACCAGAAACATTAAATATTTTGAAAGGCTGTACTTGCGAATGTATTTCTGTATCAATCATTTCACTACTTTTTGTTACAATATTATTTCCTAGACCAGAAATATTTAATTTTTGAAATCTTGTGTCGTACTGTAATTTTTGGGCCAAACTTTTTGTTACAAAACTTTGCATACTGCCTGAGTCCAACAAAGCCTTAATTTTTAAAGGTTGGTTGTCTCGCGTGTAAATTTTAACTAGTGCAGTAGGCAGAAGAACATGATTATTATTGCGATTCACAGCAGACAATGATGTAGAACTGGTTGGGTCCATCTGAAGATTAATAGGGAAATTTTCATTTGGAGTAATATTATTAGCCACAATATTATGATTAGAGCTATTAGGATTAGAATTATGCCTATGTGAGTTTTCACTTTGTTGATGAGAACTACGTGAAAAATTAGAAGAAGCGTGGGTTCGACCTTGCGATTAATACCGTTGCTGACCGTTATTGTCTAAATGGAGTAAAGAGTGATGATTTTTCGTGCATAATTGACACCTGGACAAAGATTTACAGGAAGACACGATATGCAAATTACTTAAACAATTAAAACATAACGATTTGGCTTTAACAAAGTTATGTCTTTCCTGTGAAACGAAATGTAAAAATTGTTGACATTTATATATCTGATGCGTGCGCTCTTTGCAAAAATTACATGATTTACTATCAAAATGTGTGTCACGACGGTATTCCGCTGCGTTTGTGTGTAATGATACTCTAGATGCGTTCCTTTCAAAATTACTATTATTATGATTTCTAGGTTTAGCGTTAGATTCAAATATACTTGAATTATCTAATACATTATACCGTTTTTGCAAAAATTCAAAAAGCCCATTAGTAGATGGCAGTTCGTTTGGATTGCGTTCGATTTCAAAAGCGTGTCTAGTCTGATAATCTAGTTTCTTTTCTAAGATATATAATAACAATGTGTCTAAATTGATTTCAGCCGTTAAGTTTACGTTTCTAATTAAATCTAATGTTTTTTTACATGTGATATGAAACGTCCTTAGTTCAAGAGAATTACATTTAGTCATAGTTTTTTGATCGAATAATATACAATACAAAGAATTTAAAAGTTTATTTTTGTCTTCGTAATTAGTTTTAAGCGTTGATATAGCAATTTCTAAATTTTAATTAGTGACAGATAAAGATTCAATTAATTGCAGCGGTTGACCTCTCAGAAGCGTTTTTAAATAATAAAATGTTTCGCTATTAGATCTTAATGTGGCATTATTTAACACAAGTACTTGAAACAAATCAAAGAATGACTGCTAATCTTGAGCATTGCCATGAAAAGGTTTAATATTAATATCTGGGAGTTTTACATTAGAAAAATGATTTTGAGAAATGTTTGAAACTCTATGATCATCAGCGTGATCTATTAAATTTAATAATTTAGCCAAAATTATCTCAAAACGGTCGATAGTTTCCATTGCTGGTGATACAATTTCCTTATGTGATGATTCAGTAGCATTAGTCGTTGTACCATCAGAACTTAACTCTTCCGCTTGATCTAATAAATCTTGTAATTTTTATAAGTTTCAAATAAACTATCATACTTTAATTTTATTAGCTGTTTATTATTCAAATCATCTGACTTAGTATTCAAAAAACTTTCAATACGGGTCAATTGAGATTTAAAACCCCCAATTTGCTTGGTTAAATTCTGAGAAGTCATTTCAGCAACTTTTACAAAACAGTACAATTGACAACAATGTCTGGCGACCTTCTTGGGAATTTCCAAATGAACAATAGCTCACCGCTTCTTGCCGACCGAAAGGTAATTACATTGTTCAAATAGGACTAGTTAGCCAACGCAATGTATAAATTTGTTTGATTCTAATTGAGACAGTCACTAGATGTCATCACTCTTTCTGTCTCAATAGATTTTAATATACCATTGTTTGTTTGATATACATTATACTAGATGGTGCTATGTGAAAAAGCTAAAGACTAAACTAAACGTCCATTTTTGATCCCCTGAATTAAATTCACCAGCGTTGCAATATTTCACTGACATAGTAGCAACAGGTTTACTTACAAATAAACATGTAACAAAAAAACAGACCTTGAATCACTTAAGATATTCATTTAAAATAGAGTTATTTTATTACTATCAACTAGTAAATATCGTGTCAACTAAAATTGTACATAAACGTACTGTGGCTTCTAAATCTTCCTATATCTAAATAAGTTTAAAGAATTTAAATATTTTATTTTATTTGGAAGTGTATTACAAAAATTTGGTCCGAGGTAAGTAAAACATTTTAATTACATGTGTTTAAAACATAAAAAAACATTGTATGAGAAATGAACAAATTAGGTATTTAGAAATAAATTTTACCGGATAATACATACATTCGATAATATTTGAAAAAAGTGATTTTAAATTAAAATAATGCTACTTCCATAATAAATACATGGTTTTTTACAGATGGCCGGAAATATTTGTTGTTATTACAAATGTGGTTTATCACCATACAAAATTCATGGATTAAGAATGTTCAGATTTCCGACAAAAATCCTTCGCCTTGTCAAAGATGGATATTACACTCTGGTAAGTAAATAGAAACTTTTTTTATATTCTTTTATTTTACACCGTTTCCGTTACGTAATTAACTTGAAAAAATGTTTATTTTTTTTTCATTCATCATTTTTTATTATCGCCAGGGTGCACTCGTCATATTCGAGATGCATTAATTTGAATTTTACATTTTCGTTGGTATTATAATTATGATATAATAAACTTCGGAAAAACAAATTAGTGAGTAAAATCAAGTTAATAAACATGAACCAAGTATTAGATATTTAAATATGTATTTATTTAGCTATCTTTAGTTATTGTATTGAAAAGTAGAAATAAGTTCATCTTTATCGTAGAACTAATTTATACAAAGGTCCATCTGGGAAAAAATTATTGGTTTCACGTAAAAATTTTATACAGATATTTGAAGGTTCTAAAAGATATATGAGGGTTAGTTAATAATAAATCTGTGAAGACATACAGGTGATTTTGGCTATAAATGTTTTTTATCCAGTTTAGAGAAAAATAGTTAAAATAAAAATTGTAGATTCAAAAAGTTCTTCCATTTGTGAGTTTCTAAATTAAAATATATTAAGAATTCACCAAAATAATTGCAAAAAACCCTTGATTTTGCAGAAATTTATAAATTTTAATAACTTTGTTTTTGCATAATGGTATGTAATGTAACTAATAAAAATAGTGACGATTTGTTTATCGTAGAAAGCGATTATGTAAACAACTTTTTGTTGACCTATCCCAGTTTAAAAAAAAAATGTTTTACAGAAGCCAAGATATTGCAAATTTTGCAATCGCGCTTCATTTTGAAAAAGTTCAAATCTAAAAAAAAACCGAGCTCAAATGTTTCTCTATTATACTTTTCCGAAGCGGTATTTTACGAATACCATCATTTTAACGGGTTATAAATTTTTACTTCTTTACCGCATATGCCATATGTAAGTTGGAACGCACAATTCAGATCTTCATTTAGGGCCCCTTCAATTTTCAGCTCTTACTGTTAATAGACAATGGAAGTATGATTTTAAGAATAAAATGCTTTGGTTTTAAATATAAAATGCTCTCTTGCCTAGTAATGGTCATAGAAGATTCTGTTTTTTTTTAGAAAGTGTGTTTTTCACCAGTTTTTCATAAGCCTCTAAATAAGTTTGTGGCATAAACGATATCAACGTTATTATAAATGTTTATAAACAGAATAAATAACCTATAAACTATTTGCTCTGGGCCCTGATTCTATTTCATTTCGATGTCGAAATTTAAAAGCGACTACGCCATGACAGTCGCAATCGCTAGCGATTCTCATTCATTTCGATTGTAGTTAAAACTGGGGATATTTACTTTATCATTTTGACACTGCTGAAAATTTAGGTTGGCCCTGTTGTTTATTGGCTGCACTACGCTTGTTGAATGTTTGTTTTGTTTACGTTACGTGAACGTCTTTTTTTTCTTGTTTGAGTTGTTAAATCATAAATATTGGCCATTCTCAATTATATTTTGAATTGAAAGAAAAGATGGCAAGAAAAAAAAGGCGATCTGGCAGATCCTTAAGTTATAACCACTAAAATTTGACTTAGTGGTTATATTCTAATATATTTTTAAATTTACTGCAGCTTAGTAATACTAACCCTAAACATTTTGGGTATCCTAGAGGCATAAACACCTTCTTCCAAATATGGTTCTAATACCCTTATTAAATAATTTGCAGCTTGTTTATTAATCCGGAATTGCTGCCTAAATTGAGCATCACTTAGTGAAAAAGAATTTTGAGTATCCCGTAACATTCTTCTTATCCTTCGTTATGAACGTCGGATATATAACCTCTCTAATTCCTCCAAAACTAGCAAATGTCCGTAAAACACAGCCATATTGATACTTTTTGCCTCAGTTTTCCTTGCAAGGATCAAAACACCGCCTACTTAAACTGAACCTAAGTTCACTTCTCCCAGTCCAGTCAGTCATATCAGATTAATTTCGACTCGAAATGAAATTTCAACCACTTTCTTGAAGTTGAAATTAATTTCGACAAGTCGAAAACTAGTGACGTCGTTTGGTTAGTTCAGCTGAAATCCACAAGGTTCGCAAAGTCTCATTTCGACGTCGCCATATTAATTTCGACATGTTTTGAGTCGAAATCTCAATTAGAATCAGGACCCTGATTGATATTTAGCGCACTTTATTAGTTATTATAATTTATAAATAACTGCAAAAATAAGGTTTTTTTTGCAACTATTTCGGTTAATAGTTTCATGTATTTTAATTTGGATACTCTCAAAAATTACATAACTCTTTATGATCTACAACTCTAAAAAAGCTGAAAAAATCTTAAACAGGTATTTAAAGTCTCTAAAAGGTATATGAGGGGTAGCTGATGACAATTATGTAAAGACTCCAGCTAATTTTGCTTTGCTTTTTTATTAAACAATCGTAAAAAGTGAAAAAGTTTATGCGCATAAAACGTTTCTGTTAGAGATATATGGTTAAAATAAAAGTTATAGATCATAAAATGTTCTCTAATATTGAGATTTTTATAATTAAAATACATAAAGAATTGACAGAGATAATTTAAAAACCCTTATTTTCAAAATAAAATTTATAAATGTTAATATAAATATAAATAATATAATTATAAATAACTTTCTTTTTTGCATAACGATATGTAATACAACTATTTAAAATTATGGCAGTTAATGAGTTTTTAAAGTGTGCTAAATATCATATAGAACGACCATACAGTTTATTATGAGTTATTCAATTTGTTTATCCAGGAGACCGATTATTTAAACAACTGTACTTGTCCAAACAGTCACTCTAGGGTTATTTTGTAAAAAGATATCGATGTTTATGTCTTCGTTTTAAATTATTAAAAAAAACATCAAGGTTATATTAAATTTGTTTTTAAAAATCAGTTTGAAGAATAACAAATTTTTAGCATATAAAAATTTCTAATAACTTTGACTTTTTTATGTCAAACACTTGTATGTAGGCTAAATATAAAGCAAATAAAAAAAAACATTTAAAAAAAAATCCAAAACCTTCTATGGCCCAGAGGAAATCAAATAGCATTTTTTTTCTTGTTCAAGAAATTGCAAATATTTTCATTGTTTATTAACATTAAAAGCTGAAAATTAAACACATTGTAAAAGAATATCTAAATTTTATAATTCGATTTATAAATGGCATACACAGTGAAGAAGTAAATTAGTTTTGAAACATTAAAATAATGGTACTCGTAAAATATCGCCACAGAAAAATGCAAGGGAGATCTGTCCGCTGCAATATCTCAGCTTGTTTCTTGTTATTGGTTATGGACATTTCTGTTTTTTTTTAATTGTGCTTTTACACCAGCTTTTTATTGAGCCTACGTACAGCCGTATGACATGAAAAATATCAAAAGTAGTATAAATTTTTAGAAGCTAAAAAGCACTTTTTCAAACTGCATTTTTAATAAAATGTTGAAGTTTATAAATAAAGCTTCAAATAATCGATTCAAAAAACGTCAAATAACTGTCAAAGGTTAAACACCCTTTTTAAAGTTCCTCACGGATTTTAAAGATTTAAACAGTGTTAAACAGATAAAGTAATTCATCGACGAGTTAACAATACAAAGCGAAGTTCTTGAATCACAATGTGATAAGAAAACGAGTATCAAATTTGGTTTTATATTTCAATAGTCGAATTTAATTGCGGCTATATTGGTGTAATTAAAGAAAACCAGTGAAAATCCCAAGAAATAGGTGAGATCCTTTTTTTCTTTCTTTCCAGTTTGGGAGAGGGTCCATTAGGTACTCACATTTAGGTATTGTGTTACGGTCTGGGTAACCAGGACTACACATCATGAACAGCAATTAAATATTTACATTTACACAAAACAACTTCAATTCCATCCCAAAATCATATGTCGTTGCCGCAGTCTCTAGACCTCCTTCCCGTTCGTTTTCTAAAAGGGGACAAGTTATTGTCATGCACTCCATTTTGAATACTGTTTTATTTAAATATATTAAAGAAATTGCTGAAATAGTTTATCAAAAAAATATTACTTTTACATCTCGCATTTCGAATAATCGAATCTGCATTTTCCTCACTTCTACCGACATCGTTGATCAACTAATACACCGAACGTCATAATTAATTCCACCGTCATCTTTCTCTGCAGGCTTCTTTCTGCGACCAAAAGAATCCTTATTTCAAATGTATCTCCTTCCATCTCGCATTCACTAATCGAGCAGTCCCTAAAAAATACGGAACATCAGATGATCAATAGGCATATATTATGAGTTTTACTAGGGTAACATTTGTAATAGCTGACAAGGTGAACTTAGAAATGCAATCTTCTCTGTTAATTAACCATGAAAATACATCCTTTAAAATATTTTTATTCTCTGACAGACTATAGTGTTTTCTTTGTAAGCTTACGGTGGAGTCTGATTGCAAAGTCTCCAGTTGACCAGATCACACACTCATTGCAGCTAATGCTCCTCCCTCTTCTTCATTTTCAGCTGACTCTAAGGAGTCCTTAATCCTGAATCCTTACCTTCATCAAAAGAATTTCTATCTTCGGAAATTGAGTCTATCTCCGTTAACTACATACCCATCCTGGCTGCCATTATGGATTTATCCATCTCTCGTCGTACGAATTCAAAGCGCATGTTGGCAGTAGGACAAAAAAGGGGACACTTCAATGACAGTCCTCCTGATACTCCTACCATTCTATCTTTATCCGGTTTACTTGCTCTATTAAGTTCTTTTCCTCCTTTCTCCCTTCGACATTTTCGATGCCACCCAAACCAGCCAAAAAATGTCCAAATCTAATCTTTGATTGGATTACTCGATGAAACCTTATTATATTTCCGCTATAGAAATGATTTACAAAGATAATCCGACTAATTTTACACTCAATTCCACGCAACTTATTACATTTCTTGAGAACTCTTTTGTATGTATCACCCCACTACAAGAAGCTTAAAAATCCTCCAACATAGATGGTATTCAAAAGGACTTATTGCAGCTCTACATAGGTACAAGGAAAAGGTCACTAAAAAACCGTATCACTAGAATCTTAAAAAAGTTAAAAGAACAGCCTACCTCTGACTTACAAGAGTATATATAAGTGCATCCTCTGATAAATCTTCTGATGTCACAGCATACATGATAAATAGAATTTCTCTCGCATTTATTCATTTTTTCTGCTCTCTGTATATTTTTACTTCATCTTTTGCCAAATTTAGACACGATTTTATTTAATTAAGTAAGAAAACTTTATGTACTTCAAATACTAGCCTAAGTCCAGTTTGGAAAAAAAATGTTAATAAAAAAAGAGACAGCCAAGATTCTGGCAGAAAATTTAAAATAAAAGTTTTGCAACAAATCTGGACCTAACCATATATACTATTTTCTTCCTTCGCCCTTTCATTATTCATCCTCAGTTTCACAAGATACCAATTATCCGAACTCTCGTATAAACTATTTCGAACTAAAAGCTGCACTCAAATCCTATAAAAACACAAAAATTAGGGTTTTCTAGAATTATATTGAAAAATTTCTCGAAAATTCCTTAGGCACCAACGACGCTCTAAAGTCTAAATGAAGCCAGTAAATTTACCACTGACATACCGCTGACAATCGTTAATGAAAGATCTTGCCCTAATCTATACTAAGATAAAAGAAAGATCATTACAAAAAAAAAATTTGTTCAAATCCTTTATAAAAGGTACATAAATTAAAAAACCCAAACGGGCTATGTCATGAAGACAAATCGTTTTCGGAATCCATATTCCATCATCAGTGTCTAGGTGTACATTTTTTGAGCCACTAAATATCTGGGTAAAAACCCGTTAAAAGTTATATGTTACAATTTAGTTTACTTTATTTAGTCTTATATATTAGGATGTTAAAGTTACCAGTGGATATGATAACTCTACTCTCATTTATAAAAAAAACTGTTTCACAAATCCAAGGCAATAAAACTAACCTTCATCCTATGAATTTAGTCATCCTTCATTCCTATATCCTAACTATTTCTCCTATCATCTTCAACAACACAGTTATCTCTGACAGTCAATTCATTTCCGCCACACTCGCTAATAGGGTTGAAGACAGATTCAATCAAAGTAATATGGCTTTTACTCCCAGTTCTTTACGCGCTCAATCTTTCTCCACCATCTCGTCAACTCCATACGATGTCAAGTTTATGAACGCCTTGTTTACCCTAAATAAACTAAAATTTACCTTGTTTTCATGTACAAAATCTGCTGATGATCCCGATGATATCCCTCATATATTTTTAAAAAATCTCTCTAATACATCTCTCTCCAAACTTCTCGAAATTTATAACCTTATCTAGAACACACAAAAATTCCCAGATGTTTGGCGCAATTCTATAATCATTCCAATTAAAAAACCTGACCAGCCCTCTATAACTCCAATATCTTTCGTCTGGTTTCTCTTACTTGTATTAACTGCAAACTTCTTGAAACAATGATCAATGAAATACTCACGTGATTCGTTAAACAGTATAATATTATTCCCGACGCTCAATCCGGCTTCCGACGTAATCGGTCTACTATTGATAACTTTTTATTTTTCAAACACACATTTCTTAAGCAATCTATAATCAACAAGATGTCGAAGCAACTATATTTAACGTTGAATGGGCATTTTATTCAATCTCCAGAAAAGCAATCATTGACAAAATCTTCCACTATAATTTAAATGGTAATATTTTCTCATTTGTAAAAAAATATCCAATTGAAAGAATCTTTAAAGTCCTTGCCAAGGGTAAACTTTTTCGATCTCTTTTTCAAAATTAAGGTGTCCCTTTAGAATCTGCATCAAGTTTAATTTTATTCATTATTGCCATCAACGAAATTTGCCTCCCATCAAATATGTTCAATACGCTGATGACCTAATCATTTACTGCCATCTTAAATTTGTCCCATCCTCATATAAACTTATACAAAGTGTAGTAAATCTACTTCAAGATAGATCTAACGAACTAGTATTATCACTCTCTGAGAGCAAAACCAAATTAATAAAATTTTCCATAGGGATTTCCACTCCCTTACCCCAAATTTTATTTAACAATTCTCTACTTTCTGGTGTTAATTATTGTAAAATTCTCGGTTTTATGTTTGACTCCAGATTAAATTGAAAAAATCAAATCTCTGAACTTAAAATCAATTGTTTTAAAAGGTTGAACATTTTTAAAACCCTCAGTCATCTTTAATGGGGTGCCAATAAAACTACTTCTAGGTCTGAGCGCTTTTCGCTTTAGTCCTATTGAGAGTGTATACCGTGAATCTAATGAACTTTCTCCTACCCTAAGACGATAATCACTTCTACTTTCGTATGCTGTATCAACATCTGCAAATCCATTTAATCCCTTTCATTCCCTAATTGCCACAATGCCGTCTTCTTCCACTAACAATAACCAACACCTTATCATAAAACCTATACCTCAATTAATTTGTCCACTACTTAAAAATATTGACCTTTTTCTGACTAGTTCATTTCCTCATTTCCTCTACCTTTACTTCCCCTCTGGGCTAAAGATCTCCCTTCAATATATACCTCACTCACTATTTTTAACAAACTTGAATCTTCTAACCTTCTTATAAAGAAAGCATTTTTAGAATTTAATTCTCTTTACAGATGCTTCTAAAACTACCACTGGTATTGATTGTGCAGTAACCACTAAACATGAACTTGTAAGATCATCTCGGTTACCTTTAATATGCAACGTTTGCACAGGTGAACTATATAGTATTGTGGGCTTTTAAATGCATCTCACATCAAAACAGACATATTGTAATTTGTTCAGATTAACTTTCATATATCCATTTAGTCAATACAATTTTCACTGAGCACCTATTAGTTATGGGTAGCGGGTAGAAACGCCTTTGGAGTCCCTTGGATTCTATTGGATAGTCCTATCAGGGAAAGTGAATCAATCCCTGCCCTCCGCAGATTCCAGGAGCTTCTTGACCCGGGAAGCTAGCACCTGTTAAGGGTCCCTTGTCCAGGGTCACGGATGAAGTCCAGAACGGCATCCAAGGCGACGAAGAATACTTTCGATACGGCGAAGATGGCGGAGCTGGCAACCCTTGATTTTAGGGATAGTATAAGATCACAAACTGTAGCGTCTGATCCAGAGTGGACGGCTACGACCAGCGTCTGATCCAGAATGGACGGCTGAATACACACTCACCAACACGTCTGGCCAGCGCGGTGTTTTAAGGCTAATAACCTCCCCAAAATGATGGCGGATTCTAAAACGATAGGAATAAGTCCCCAGGTGGGTAGATCATACAGTATTGGCAAGTCCCACTCCTTTATAAAAAAGGACAGCTTCATGGAATCTGGGGGAAGCAAGAAATCGCTAAAAACAACAAACTTGAAGATAGCAACACTCAATGTAAGGTCCTTAAACAGAGATGAAAAAATCTATGAGCTAGAAGAAGAAATAAAGGACCTAAAGTGGGAAATAATTGGTCTCGCAGAGGTAAAAAGGAAAGGTGAGGAGCGCATAACATTGCAATCAGGTACCATATTGTATTACAAAGGGCACAAAGAACAAAGTCTAAACGGCGTAGGATTTCTGGTTTCTAAGAAACATGCTAATAAAATAGAACAATATGTGGGAATCTCAGAAAGAATTCCAATGATTGTGATGAATATAAACGAGAAAATCACCCTAAAAATAATTAAAGTGTACGCCCCAACTTCAACACACCCCGATGAAGAGATAGATGAGTTCTACGAGAAAATAATAGAAACCAACACGAACTATCATAGCACTTACACACTTATAATAGGAGATTCCAACGCTAAGATTGGACAACGACTAGAAGAAAGCGAAAACTATATTGGTGAATTCGGCTATGGTGTTAGAAATGAGAGAGGAGAAACCCTGGTTAACTTCCTACATAGCAACAAATATTTCGTAATGAACACATTTTATAAGAAAAAACCGCAAAGAATGTGGACGTGGTTATCACCAGACAGAAAAACAAGGAACGAAATCGATTACATTATGTGTAACAAGAAAGGTATCGTAGAAGATGTAACAGTAATAAATAATGTCTCTCTGGGTAGTGATCACAGAATGGTTAGAGCTAAACTAAGGATTAAGTATAGCAAACGTAGAATTAACTTTAATAACACGATACAAATAGACACAGAAAAGCTAAAAGTCGATAAAGAAAAATATGCTTGTCGCTGAGGTGATTCCACGGGAGGTTGTGGATCTCCACCAGTCGCTCTGTCTGCTGCGGCAGACGATCGTGTAAGCCTCTGTGAATCCATTTTTTACTAAAACAAATGACAAACAGAGGGAAAGGAAGAATAAAAGAAAATCGGAAGAAGGTTTTCTTTATTTACTAAAAATCGGTGCGTCGGGGTCAGTTCGCCAAGGTTTTCCCCATATAGAGAGTATATCTTCGGTCTTCGTAAGACGACGTGTGTGACCAAGCAAAACGAAAGGATGTAAGCCTCGTGCTTGTACAAAGTTATCCACTTATAGTACGTGTTACTCAAGTTTGGATCCCGGAGATAAGATATCTCGGAGACCGTCTTTAGTAACCGTATGAAATGGTATCTAACTTTTTGTTCAAGCTTGCGGAGGACGTGGTTGTTGCTAGGCCGATACGGCAGAGCAGAAGCGCGAACTAACCTCCAGACACACCACGTAAGAAGATCGGAGAGGTACCTAAAACAAATGGGTAAGAGTATGGAAAACGACAGAAACTAACATAAAATAATAAATAGGTAGAAAAGAAAGTAACTTATCTGTAATAGAGAATAACGGTTGGTTATTAAGAAATATACACACAAATATATATCAATGCACATAAATATGAGATATAAGTATAGTTTAAAGACAAATAATTCAAATGGCTGTAAGAGAAGTAAGATTAGTTTAAGCTGGAAACTAATAATAAAATTAATAATAAAAATAGCTCTGGAGCAACCACGTTGCGACAGAAAAAAGGTATTCAAGATTATAAACAAATAACCACAAATAAATGTCACAGTCAAATAATATCAGTGTAAGAAATAAGCATCTACAAATATCACAAGCTGTAAGTAAAATAAGGTACATATGAAATATCAAATAAACATAACACAATGAAATGGAAATGTTTCTGAAATAAAATAAAATACCCAAATAATATTCTTACGAATATTAGATAATAATACCAAGCTGGATCTTGAAGAAAGGGCGGAAGAGAAGTCTAATTCTCTTCCAAGGTTTCGAATATGAAAATGCTAGTTATTTAACAATGAATGGGTATTCCCCAACCAGAGGTCTTATCTAGATTAAAACTCGAAACCGAATAGGCCTTCTGCAAAAAGTGCACCGTCTTTTATCCCATTTTCGTGGCCTTGGTGAGTGTTGAAAGTGGGCGTGACCGTTAACTCACCAATCAGAAAATAGGATAAAGTCAGGGACCAATCAGAAGGCCGAAGGGTGAGAAATGCGCAGATCTGGATGCGTATTGGTCAGTTTCACGCTGTCTACGTGGCAGATCTGACGACATCCCCCCCCCCTTTCGAGACCGGTTGGTTGGAGAATACTTTTTTTTCTTTTATTGAGAAAATTCATTTTTACAAATTAGTAAATGTAGCGAAAAAACTTAGGTTTTTACAAATTCGTAAATATAGGAAAAAATGTTATATAAAACAAAATCTTCCGACTTGGAATGAGTGGAGATCAGTTCCTTTATTGTCCTTGTCGGAAGATGTACAAAAACTTTAAAAATATTTTGAAAAAAGGAGAAAAGAAAATGTTCAAAGATATGTTTTGAAAAAAATAAGAAAGTTCGTTTGCTTTGCACTTATTGGACGTTGTCGTCTTCTGCTGCGTCGTTGGCGGCGTCGTTGACTACGTCTCGTGGTGGTGGGGCTGGTCGGATGTCGTCGACGTGGATTAGTCTGTCTACATCCTGGTCTCTATGAACCTCGTACGTATGGTCTCCGGCTGCTCTCAAGACGGTATGTGGTCCTGTCCATGTCTGGCCAAAGTTTCCCTTCATGTGGTTTCGGACCAATACTTGTTCTCCTGGGAGGTACGTACGGGGTTGTCGGGCGTCAGGGTTGTCGGGGAACAGGTTCCGGGCGTAGATGGTCGCTCGTTGGATGGCTCGATTGACTCTTTGCTCTCGTGTTTCCTGTTGGTGGACCTCATGCTCTGTCTCCTGGGAACGTCTCGGGCGGTATCCAAGGAGTAGTTCGGCTGGAGTTTGGTCCGTGGCATTGTTTTTTCTGGTACGGAGGCTGAATACAATGTCCGCAACGTAGGTGTCCCATCGTGGATCCTCGTTCGACTTCACTCTAGCCCTCAGACCTTTTTTTAGTTCTTGCACTCTTCGTTCTACAGGGTTTGCTCTTTGGTGATAGATGGGGCTCTTCTCACCTTCGATAGTATGTTTCCGCAGGAACCTCTCCCAGGCGTCTGTGCGGAATTGGACGGCGTTGTCTGTAATTATTGTTGAAGGTCTGCCCCATCTATTGCAAACTTCTTCCTGTAGAAAACTGATGATGTCTCTGCTTTTGGCGGCGGGTGTGCATCTGTATTCCAGCCAATTGCTCAGGCAGTCGGTGGCTAGCAGTATGTACTTATTCTTGGTGCCTCTGGCTGTAGGGTAAGGTCCGAGGATGTCGAACGAGACTCGTTCCCATGGGGCGGTCGGACTTCGTGGGACTATGGGGGCTTTGGGCTGTCGTTGAGCTGCTTTCGTGGTGGCACAGGTGACGCAGGTTCTGACGTGTTTGGTGACGTCCTTCGACAGCGTGGGCCAGTAGTAGACTTCTCGGATGGCTCTCGTGGTCTCTTCTTGGCCGGGGTGGTTGGCTTCGTCGCTATCGTGGTAGACTTTCATGATTTCTGGACGGAAGCCGGGGGGAACTATCAGTCGGAGTTTGTCTTGATCCTTGTAGAAGGCTGCTTCGTTCTCGACTGTGAATTCTTCGACGAGGGATCTTTCGATGTCATCTCGAGGTCCTCGTCTGGAGATTCTGTGCCATCGCTTGATGAATCGCTTCATGCCGGGGTGGACTTGGTGATCCCTCTGGATTCTTGTCTGTAGGGGCATGTCTGCGAGGTCGTCGAGGATGGGATGGGCTGCTTGCTCTTCGTCGTCGTCTAGGAGGCACAGCAGGGGGAAGTCGTCGTCTTGTGAGTCTAGGGTCTGGGGCCAGGCGAGGCGTTCCACTTCGGCGTCGGAGTCGTGGTGTGGTCTCTCGTCTTGGGCCGGATTGCGGGACAAATGGTCGGGTAGCTCGTTGTCCTTGCCGGGGATGTGGACGACATCGAAGTTGAATTCTTGTAACAACAGGGCCCATCGGGACAGCTTGGCTTTGTCGGATTTGTATCTATCCAACCAAAGGAGGGCTCTGCTATCTGTGTACAAGGTGAACTTCTGGTCTTGGATGAAGTGTTTGAATTTTTTCAGGGCCCAAACCACTGCGAGGCACTCCTTCTCGTTGATGTGGTACCTACGCTCGGCTGGTCTCAGTTTTGTCGAGCTGTAGGCCACAATTTTTCTATCGTTGGCGGGACCTTGAAACAGTACTGCTCCCATTCCAATTTCGGAGGCATCGGTTTGCAAATTGAACGGTTGGCTGGCATCAGGCCGTTTTAGTTCTAAGTTGCCGGATATTGCGTTTTTGATGTCGTTAAACGCTTGGTCTGCTTGGCTGTTCCATTTAAACTTTTTGTTGCCGGCTGTCAGGTCTGTTAGTGGGGTGACCATCGTGGCGAAGTTTGGTATGAAATCTCGGAGCCAACTTGCGGTGCCGATGAAGCTTCTGGCTTGTTTCAAGGTCCTCGGAGTGGAGAATCCTCTGATTTTCTCGCAGTGTTTCTCTAGTGGTTGGGTATTTTCGGATGTGATCTTATGGCCTAGGTATTCAAGCTCGTTCGCTGCAAACTTGCATTTCTTCAGGGAAACCCATAGGCCATGAGTTCGTAGTCGTTCCAAGACCAGTTGGAGGTGTCTCTGGTGCTCTTCCCAGTCGTTAGAGAAGATGATGATGTCGTCCATGTAGACTTTGACGAAGACATCAACGTATCCGGCAAGGACTGTCGTGACCAGCTTCTGGAAGGCAGCGGGGCCGTTCTTCAAACCAAAGGGCATCACTGTGAATTCGAACGCCGATCCATCGGGTAGGCTGAAGGCTGTTTTGGGCTTGGACTCCTCGGCGAGCGGTATCTGCCAGAAACCGCTTTTTAGATCAAGGGTTGAGAAGATTGTTGCTGTGCCCAGTTCCTTGATGCTGTCATGGATCGGTGGCATGTTCGAAACTTCGTCCACGGTGATGCTGTTGATTTTTCTGTAGTCGACACAGAACCTCGGCGTACCATCCTTCTTGGTCACGATGACGACGGGGCTGTTGTAGGGGCTCTTACTTGGACGGATTACTCCAGCGGATAACATTTCTTGGACCTCTTGAAACATTATCCGCTTTTTCTCTTGGGAGTACTTGTATGGCCTGACGTTGATTGGTCTGTCGTCGGTCAGGTCGATCCGCATGGAGACGGCTTTGGTGGTCGGCTGGCGGATTCTATCGTCGAAGACGTCGTTGTAGTTTTGGATCGTCTCTTGGATAGTGTGGAAGGCGAATTCCGGAGCTTGATCCGGTTGTAGCTTCTGTGTTGAGGTGTTGCTTGTAGTCTTCTTCGGAGCTTCCCAGTATAGTGTTCGGCGGCTCTGGATCCCAGCGTGCAGACATTTACGGGGTATGTCTACTAGGACTTCTTCTTGCTTGAGCCATGGCATGCCCAATACTATGTCATGGTGGAGTTGCTCGACTACGATGCATTTTACCTTGGATTGGAAGCTGTTTGAGAATCGGATGTTGACTTCGGTTGTCCCTAGACTGCGGGACGTGTGGCCTTCGCACGCCAGCCGGACTGTGGATGGACCGCCTCGTATTTCCTCCCTCTGGATCAGGTTCTTGCTGATGAAGTTGCCGGATGCACCAGTGTCGACTAGTGCTCTGATCCTTTGGGTGTTGACTTCTGCGGAAATCTTTGGGAGGTGAGATGAGGTGGGCTGATGTTCCATCGGGTTCAGCTGGGGCACTACTGCGGCTGAGGTCCTTAGTTGAGTGTGCCCCGGTTGTCGTTTCCCTGGTTCTGGTCCTGGGCACGTGGTCTGGGTACAGGGCGGCTCTGTTGACGGTTGTTTGGTCCTCGGTTGCGCCAGTCGTCAATCGTCTCAGAGGTTCTCGGGGCTGGTTGGTTGCGGGGTTGATTTTCGGATCTCGAGTTGCTGTTCTGGGTGGATGGACTTGACGTGGTGGCAGCTAGTCGGTTGTCAAGTTCCAACTCATCTGCGGCTCGCCGGAGCTCTTCCTCGGTCCTTGGGGTGGCTATTCTCATATGTTTTCGAATCTCTGGTTTTAACTGGTCCACGATGATTCTGCATCGCTTCTCCTCCGACACCTCGGGGGCTACTCGTCTGAAGAGGGCCATCTTCTTGGTGATGAATTCTGCTGCGGACTCTTTTCTCTGCCACTGGCCGTATAGCTTGGCAAGTAGCTTGGTAATCTGGGAAGAGTGACTAAAGTGATCAATAAGACGGGTAAAGAACGTACCATGATCTAGTTTTGGATTGGCGTGATCTTCGGCCCATGTGGCTGCGTCGCCGGCTAGTCCTTCTTCTAGTATGTAGGCTGTCCAGTGTCTTTCATCGAGTCCTATGTTCGTCAAGTGTTCCGTTGCAGCGTCTTGGAATTCTTCAGGACTCTCTGTTTCGCCGCCTGAGAATTTTTGTAGGGTTGGCCTCCATTTGGTGGTGGGTAGTGTCGGTGCCGGAGGAAGGGTTGCTGGTTCGGTCTTCGCTGATTGCGCTAGCGTCAGCGCTGTTACGGCTTGCATTAAAGCTGCTAG
Source organism: Diabrotica undecimpunctata (assembly GCF_040954645.1). NCBI lineage: Eukaryota > Metazoa > Arthropoda > Insecta > Coleoptera > Chrysomelidae > Diabrotica > Diabrotica undecimpunctata. Next base: position 92,995,937 of record NC_092803.1, on the reverse strand, counting down.
GAGCGTCGGCAGCTCTGTCGGTGTGGGTTGAGGATCTGTTGTCCCCGTGAGTTGGGCGCCATGTCGCTGAGGTGATTCCACGGGAGGTTGTGGATCTCCACCAGTCGCTCTGTCTGCTGCGGCAGACGATCGTGTAAGCCTCTGTGAATCCATTTTTTACTAAAACAAATGACAAACAGAGGGAAAGGAAGAATAAAAGAAAATCGGAAGAAGGTTTTCTTTATTTACTAAAAATCGGTGCGTCGGGGTCAGTTCGCCAAGGTTTTCCCCATATAGAGAGTATATCTTCGGTCTTCGTAAGACGACGTGTGTGACCAAGCAAAACGAAAGGATGTAAGCCTCGTGCTTGTACAAAGTTATCCACTTATAGTACGTGTTACTCAAGTTTGGATCCCGGAGATAAGATATCTCGGAGACCGTCTTTAGTAACCGTATGAAATGGTATCTAACTTTTTGTTCAAGCTTGCGGAGGACGTGGTTGTTGCTAGGCCGATACGGCAGAGCAGAAGCGCGAACTAACCTCCAGACACACCACGTAAGAAGATCGGAGAGGTACCTAAAACAAATGGGTAAGAGTATGGAAAACGACAGAAACTAACATAAAATAATAAATAGGTAGAAAAGAAAGTAAATATAAACAACTTATCTGTAATAGAGAATAACGGTTGGTTATTAAGAAATATACACACAAATATATATCAATGCACATAAATATGAGATATAAGTATAGTTTAAAGACAAATAATTCAAATGGCTGTAAGAGAAGTAAGATTAGTTTAAGCTGGAAACTAATAATAAAATTAATAATAAAAATAGCTCTGGAGCAACCACGTTGCGACAGAAAAAAGGTATTCAAGATTATAAACAAATAACCACAAATAAATGTCACAGTCAAATAATATCAGTGTAAGAAATAAGCATCTACAAATATCACAAGCTGTAAGTAAAATAAGGTACATATGAAATATCAAATAAACATAACACAATGAAATGGAAATGTTTCTGAAATAAAATAAAATACCCAAATAATATTCTTACGAATATTAGATAATAATACCAAGCTGGATCTTGAAGAAAGGGCGGAAGAGAAGTCTAATTCTCTTCCAAGGTTTCGAATATGAAAATGCTAGTTATTTAACAATGAATGGGTATTCCCCAACCAGAGGTCTTATCTAGATTAAAACTCGAAACCGAATAGGCCTTCTGCAAAAAGTGCACCGTCTTTTATCCCATTTTCGTGGCCTTGGTGAGTGTTGAAAGTGGGCGTGACCGTTAACTCACCAATCAGAAAATAGGATAAAGTCAGGGACCAATCAGAAGGCCGAAGGGTGAGAAATGCGCAGATCTGGATGCGTATTGGTCAGTTTCACGCTGTCTACGTGGCAGATCTGACGACATGCTAGCAAATTAAAAACCGCCCAAGCACTGAATCTAGAACAACTCAGCGTTAATAAAATTAACTCAGTTATAACAAAAGAACTATTGAATGCTAGCTCAGAAGTAGCAACCCGCCATAACAACAAAAAATCCAAAATAAGTGCAGAATCGAAGAATATGCTGAAACAACGAAAAGAGCTCCTGTCACTAAACAAAAGAAATACCACAGAATACAAAGAACTTAATCGAGCCATACAAAAACAGATAAAAGACGATATTAAAAAACATCAACAAGAACATGTAGAAAGAGTGATAGAGAAAAATCAAAGTCTGAAATATACCAAACCGAAATTAGGAAAGAAAAATATTATAACTATGAAAAATCAACAAGGCCAACTAGAAACAAGCAAAGCTCAGATATCAGACATAGTTGAAAACTTCTATACTGAGTTATACCAAAACTCTTACTCCAAAACTATTTACTGCCGCATTTGAAGACATCTTTAAATCACTAAATTGGGAAACGAAGGGACTGTCGATAAACGGAAAGTATTTAAACCATCTAAGATATGCAGATGACGTAGTACTAATAGCCGACAGCTGGAAAGAACTGAAGACGATGATCGATGAGCTTCATACGGAATCCATAAAAAAAGGACTGAAAATGAATCTGAGTAAAACTAAGCTAATGTCGAATAAAGATGATCAACCGACGATAACCATCCAAGGAACAAAAGTGGAACATGTAGAAGAATACATATATCTGGGTCAGAATATCAAGGTAAACAAAGAAAACCAAACTACCGAAATAAGCAGACGAGTAAGAATGGGATGGGCCGCATTTGGAAAACTCTCATACATACTGAAAGACAAAAAGATACCCCAAAACCTTCGAACCAAAGTGTTCGATTCTTGTATCCTTCCCGTTCTCACTTACGGAGCTCAAACCTGGACATTCACAAAAAAGAACATGGACAAGATTCGAAAAACTCAGCGAGCCATGGAACGACAGATGCTTGGTATCTCACTAATAGATCGGCAAACGAACGAAGCAATTCGGAACAAAACAAAAATAAAGGACGCCGCGAAACAAGCAGCTAAATTAAAATGGAAATGGGCTGGACACAACGAACGTCTCGAAGATGGTAGATGGAACAAAGAAATCGGAAACTGGCGACCGTACGATGCGAAGAGACCAAGAGGAAGACCTCAAATGCGCTGGAGCGACGATATCAAAAGAGTCGCAGGACCACTGTGGAAACGCCTAGCACACAACAGGGATGAATGGCGAGAAATGGCCTTCATTCGACAATTCGGATAGAAAAAGGGCTAAAAAAAAAAAACCTATTAGTTCAAAACATTCATGACATATACCAAAATCTCTCTGCTCACGATGTAACAGTCTCTCTCATATGGCTGCCTTCTCACACCGGAATTACTGGTAATAAAACAGCAGATCATTTTGCCAAAGAAGCTACCAACCATGGGGTGACTGAAGTCACTCCAATTCAACTAGCTAACGAATCTCGAAATTCGTTTTTAAAAAGTCGGTAGAGGATACTTGACAAACCTTAGAGCAAAAGAGCAAAACAACTTTTCATAAACTTCAATCTTTTATTGGTCATCTCTCCCTAGACTTCATAACTAGAAGAGAAGCATCGACTATTACAAGACTACGAATCAACTATACCAAACTTACCAACTGCAAACAATTCACCAACCTGTATAAAGCACTGAACTTGAAACCTACTCTAAGGAACTAGAGAATTGTCTACCTCTACCTCAACTGTAAATTGTATATGTTGATTAAGATACTTGAAAATGTTAACTATTTCAATAATTTTGTGTTTAGGAAGTGCCAAAACTAAATCATCTACATATCTTTAAAAAAAGGAATGAAAAAAGTGCAATTGTTGATACAATCACTGATAACATCATCTATGACATAGCTACTTAGAATAGGTGAAAGACTAAATTCCATAGGACTACCAAAAATTTGTTTTTGGTAGTCCTATGGGATCTTTTTTTTTCTATCTAAAAATTTCTGTTTTCTTACTCTTATACATATATATATATATATATATATATATATATATATATATATATATATATATATATATATATATATATATATATATATATTGTTATGATGTGTTGTTTGTTTGAATGATGAGCAATGAGTATTTTTAATAATATAGGGTTTTTATCGCGGTTCTCAAAAAATTAGTTTGTAAGTACTTTTTTAAATTATCTTTATTATAACTATTATGAAACACACATATATATATATATATATATATATATATATATATATATATATATATATATATATATATATATATATATATATATATATATATATATATCTAACCTAGCCAATGTAAATTTAAAATAAACTATCTTTAAATTGATATTCTTATAAAACTAATTAAATTCTATAGACAATATAAAACTGTTATGACACTAACTAAATTATATTAACAAAATTTTGTACCTTTCTTTCACTGAATGCCTAAATGAACTGTTTTCCACTATATAGATTCTAATCACCACTGAATGTCTTCGTACTTCGGTTATCATTGTTTTTGTGAAATTACTTTTTCCAATTTTCAGCTTCTACCAATTTAAGATATATTTTTCTTCACCAGCATTTATAAACCACCAAGCAAACCAGCAAAACAGCATTTATATTTATTCTTCTTTTCAATATTCCAATATCCAATTATTATAAGTTGATTTATACTAATCTCCAATCATAATATAATTTTAATTTCTACCAATATACTTTTTTTTATCTTCAATAATTATTTGTGTATAATTATAAATGTGCATTAAAATATATGCATAATTTTTAATCTTCATTTAACTCACTATATTAAACAATTGGACTATTTGTAACTGATTCACTGACTCCAACTAACTTTCATATTTCTTACTAAACTTTTCTGACTGACTTCTTGAAAATTCTGAACAATTTACTTCACTAACTAAATGTGTCTACTAACTTTCATAATAAACTGGCCTCATAGTAACTGTAACTCATAACTGATCGATTCTAATCCAAATCACCGGGTATTTATATCTTTTTTTTCTGTTCTAGAATCATCTGGCAATAAATCATGTTCCATTTGTTCTATTAAATACATGTCTGAATTTTCTGGAACAAACCATTTCGCAAACATGGCCATCTCCGGTGATCTAGAGAATTCCATTCTTTTCTATTAATAATTTTGTTGACATTTAGGCTTTTCAGATCAGAATAAACATTTAAATCATTAAATATATATAAATTAAACATTTTAAACTAACATTATTATTATAACCCCACTTTATATTCGTATTATGATTAATTTCTGTCTGTCAATTTACTGTATAGTTGGTTGCCTATGCACATGGCTCACTTAAATATATTTACAACATTAAAATACAACTTTTTACACTTATTATATGCTAATTTATTAAAAATGCCCTCACATAAATATATTTTTATTAAATTCTCTAGTATATAACTTCTTAAAATAACCAAATACTTGTTATATCTAAAATTATCTAGTATATAACTTATAAATTAATTTCTATAAACCCCAATCGTCACAATACCCCAAAATAATATTTAAAATAAATAATTTACTTATTATTTTTTTTAATATTAATTTTCTCATACCTTATTAAATTTAATAAATCAAATTTTTTTTTATGTGTTAAATACATCCCTGTTCGCTGTCTATGTCAAACTGTCATGTCAAATAAAGCAATTGAAAATGGAGGCTATAACAGAAAATAAACATAATATAATCTAATCATCTCTTATTGTGTTATGTTTATTTATAAACAAAATCTAGGAATTATTTCCATTCAACAGGCTTTCATCCATATGAATTGGTATGTTTTAAACTTTATTATATTAGAAAGACATTTACACAATCAATCTGTATCTAACCCCAAAATTATGATTTTTAGGGTACACAATAATTTCCATATGTATAAGACAATAAATATGATGTCAAATTGATTCACAACAAAGAAATCTACCATCTATCTATGAAATGGATCTATCAGTAAGTTATTAGTGTTATTATATTTGTGTTAAAGGTATAGAAAACATTATTCAATCTCTTCATGATATTGAAAAATGTCGTTGATATGAAACATGCCTCTTAGTCTGTTCTCTGCATCTATTAACACATAACTATTTAGTCCTTTCTGATTTTCAATTGTATATGGACCTTCAAACATTGGTTGTAATTTCTTACAACGGTTTTCTTTAACATTACTTTTTCTAAGTGAACGAATTAACACTAGGTCTCCTTTTTGAAATGTGATTGGTTTTTTTATATTTCGATTTTGTCTTCTGATATATTTTTCAGCTTTCCTCCTAATTCGGTTATTCACTTTCTGCATTACTTGTTCTAACATATCCTGATTATGGCCCTATATGGCCAAACATTAAATATTCTGGTACTTCCTCTGTATTTAAATTATGTGTATTATTTAAAAAATATTCTACTTGTGGTATATGCTGCTGCCAAGTTTCATGTTGATTTTGGCACAGTATCCTTAAATATTTTACAACTTCTTTAATATATCTTTCTGCAGGATTTGCCTGAGGATGTCTGATACTTGTAAAATGAATGTTGATTCCCTTTTTCTCACAAAATGCCCGAAATTTTTGGTTGTTAAAATATGTAGCATTATCTATTATGCAATTTCTAAATGGTCCTATTTCTTCGAAAAATTGATTAATATATAATTTTAATGTTTTAACATTTGTTCTGGAGCAGGGATATAGTTTAATAAATTTTGTATATAAATCAACTATCACTAGTATATGCTTTTTTCCTGTTGGACTGAGAACTAAATTTGAAATAAAATCCATGGAAACTGTATTTAGTTTTTCATATACAACATTAGATTTATATGTGTTCTGGTTTTTGAAATTCTTTTCTTTGTTTAGTTGACATATTGGGCATTGGGTAGTAATTTCTTTTGCTATACTTATGTCATTCTTTGCAAAATAATTGTCCCTAAATAGCATCCATAGCTTTCTTGAACCAATATGCATATAATTGTTATGTAAATTTTTCAATATTTTCTTTGTTAAAGTTCTAGTTATTACATATACTTCTATGCCATTTATTATTTTATAATAAACTCCATCTTTCTTAAGGACTTTTTGTTTTTGACTCAAATTGATCTGATCTCTTATAATTTCTTCTTTAGAATATAATCCAGTACTTTCTACTAATTGATTTAATCCAATTTTTATTGTTCGCTGCCCTTTTTGTGGTGTATTTTCTAACCTTGATAAAGCATCTGCCACTATATTGGATTTTCCAGAAATGTATTTGATTTCAAAGCAGTATTCACTAAGTATTAGACTCCACCGATGTATTCTACTGTTTCCATATTTGTTATTTAATATAGACGTTAAAGCTTGGTGATCTGTTTCTATTGTAAATTCATTACCCAACAAATAAAATCTTAATTTTGTGACACAGTGTATTATACTTGCTAGTTCTAATTCTGAAACTGAGTAACCCTTTTCATGTGGCTTTGTAATTCTTGAAATGAATTGTATTGGGTATTCGACCCCATCATGTATTTGTAATAATACCCCTGATAATCTCTCTATTGATGCATCTGTTCTTAATATGAATGGCTGTGTGTAGTCAGGATAGTATATTTTCAAATTTGACAGAAAAATGTTTTTAATCTCTTGGAATGCTAGTTCTCTTCTCTGATCCCATCTCCATTTTACACCTTTTTTTAGTAGTTCAAGTAATGGAATTTCTTTTATACTTAGATCTGGTATCATCCTTTTATAGTAATTAATTATTCCAATAAATCCTCTTAAAGTTCTTAAATTGTGTGGTGTTTTATATTCCTGAATGACCTGTGTCCGTTCTGGATCCATTTCGATTCCCTTAGTATTAAGTTTATAACCTAGATAAATTACTTCTTTTTGAAAAAATGTACATTTTTCTTGATTTATTTTTAGTCCAACTTTGTCTAATCTATTTATTATAATTGTTAGGTGTTTCTCGTGATCTTCAGCCGTTTTAGAAAAAATTAATATGTCATCAATGTAGTGAATTACAAAATGTTCATATTGATCCAAAATATCATGAAGACATCTACATAGAGCACTGCAAGATGATTGAAGTCCAAATGGTACTACTTTGAATTGATATACTACTCCATCTATCTGAAATCCTGTATACTGTCTACTTTTTCTTTCTAGAGGTATTAACCAAAAACTATGCTGTAAATCGATTTTAGTGAAAAATGACATTCCTGTAATTCTTCCTAGTATTCCATCTTCTAACATATTATTAATTGTTTTGTTTACTTCTTCTCTGTATTTATATGGTATTGGGTATGATTTTGTTTTAAAATCTTTTTCTTCTTTAACTTTTATACTATGGATATAATTTTGTGCAATTATATTTTCTTTATTGACAAGTCCCTTGTGTTGCTGCAATATGGAAACGACTATTGATTTATATTCTTCAGGGCAATTTAAAACTTTCATCATATCTTCTTCTTTACAAATAACATTATTCTTCATTATGTACTCATTATTCCTTGCTTCCAATTTTACGCACTCCACCTCGTAGGCATCCATCTGCTTAAAATTTCCATACCTTAAATATTCACTACAATAATTATTCTTTACATTCTTTTGGGACATTTCCCTATCATCAAAATACATTTCTTCTTCATAAACATCATTATTTTCTTTTAATAATATCCTATCAACTCTTATTCCTTCTTCCACCTCATCTTTCTGCATAAATGTAATTATTTGCCCTTCCAAAGTTACCATTTTTTCTTCAAAATCTATCTTTACTTTCTTCTTTTCCAATTCATCATTTCCCATTAATATATCAACACATAAATCCTTGACAATAAATCCTTGCATATTAATTTCTTTATTAAGAATATTAATTTTAAAATTGGCTAGTTTATCAATTTCACCCAACTTCTTATTATTTGCACCAACAATTTTAATTTTTGGAATCTTTATTATATCTGATAGTTTTAATGTATTAAAAATAAAATTCTCCGAGACTAAAGTACTTTCTGAACCAGTATCTATCATAATTTTAATCATTTTATTTTTGGCCAAAGCATTTATATAAATTAAATTAATAGAGTCAATAATTTTATCCTCATCTAAAGAAATAAATTCAGAAGGTTTTTCATAATAGCAATGGCCTAACTTGTAATTCAGAAAGTTTACTGAACAAAATTTTGATTATTAGAATTGTCAGATGGTATCTGACCAATTGGATCTGATGTCCTATGTCTTTCCCTACTATGACTTCTACTCACATTTTCTTGCCTTGTACTATTTCGTTCCCTGTCTTCGCAGCTTCTATTCCTTCGAACACAATTTACCTGTCTGTTATAGTTAGGTCGCTCTGTATTTCTTCTATTGTTAAAATCTTGTCTATTATTATTAGTACTGTTATTAAAATGTTGTCTATTATAATTACTGTTATTATTATTAAAATTTTGTAAATTATTACCATATCTATAATTATTATAATATGATTGTCTATATTGTTGATTATCATTTTTATTATATTGAAAGTTATTATTGTTTTTTCTGTTGTTATTATTACTTGAATAAAATTAATAAAACTATCTATTGTTTGAATATTTTGTACAGTTACGGTTTGCACAACATCAGCATCAAAATGTCTAGATACATTTAAGACTGTTTCATCCTCTCTAAGTGGTGGTTCTAAATATTTTGCAACTGTTATCAGTTTCAATGCATAATCTACCATATTTGATTTTAAATTGTGATTATACTTTCCAAAATATAGAATTTCTCTAAACTTTGCTTGCTCTAATTCACCCCAATAATAATTTAAAAATTTATTTTCAAATGTTTGAAAGTTCTCTAAATCATTTTCAATACTAGCAAACCAAGTTGCTGCATTGTCATTTAATGTCATTCTAATATAATCTTTAATATCATTAATATTATTCACAAATCTTAATTTATGTTTTAAACTATTTATGTATACTCTAGGATGCAAATTTTTTATATTACCAGAGAATTTAATCCCAGTCTCATTTGTTAAATTTAAGTAAGGTCTCCCTATGTCTCTCATTTGTGAAATATCATCTATTCTCTGTTCCACATTTCTTATTTGATTACTATTTATTTGGATATTTTGTTGTATATCGTCTAATTTTTCTTCTGTGTTTCTCCTGTCTTCGTTAATTTTTACTTCTAAGTTACATTTCTGCAACTCTATTTTCTGTTCTATATCTATCTTATTATCTTGAATAATCCTCTTTACTTCTGTCCTCTCATTGTCTATCCTTTTCTTGTAGTCATTCCGTATACTTTTTATTTCATTTGCTACTTTTTTCTCTGCAGTTTCAAGTTTTTTATCCATTTGTTTTTCTATTTGCTTTACAATTTTATTATTATTATCTTCTATTTTCTTTTCTAATTTTCTATAATTCTCTTCCAATTTCTGTTCCATTTTTTTCATGTCCTCTTTGACTTCTTTTGAATTCTCTTCCATTTTTTTCGTATTCTCTTCCATTTTCTGTTCTATTTTTTTTATGTCTTCTTTGACTTCTTTTGAATTCTCTTCCATTTTTTTCGTATTCTCTTCCATTGTCTTGTTCATCTGCATCATTAATGACATCAAAGCTGCCATATTGACATTTTCCTCTCTTTCTGGATTCATTTCTGCAGTATCTTGTGGAACTTGAACTAAACTCTCCTCTTGTATAGGTTGTGTTTCTACTTCCACATCTTCTTCATTCTTTTTGCTTCTTGTACCTTTCTTTCCTTGAGACATTTTGAGACTTTACTTGTTCAAATATAATTAAAAATAAAATCTATAATTTTTTCTTTCTAATGAAAATTAATTTAACTATATAAGAGCACTTATCTTCCCAAACTAATTCTTTTAAATAGAGAGCCACCGCGTTGGGTGCCAAATTGTTATGATGTGTTGTTTGTTTGAATGATGAGCAATGAGTATTTTTAATAATATAGGGTTTTTATCGCAGTTCTCAAAGAATTAGTTTGTAAGTACTTTTTTAAATTATCTTTATTATAACTATTATGAAACACACATATATATATATATATATATATATATATATATATATATATATATATATATATATATATATATATATATATATCTAACCTAGCCAATGTAAATTTAAAATAAACTATCTTTAAATTGATATTCTTATAAAACTAATTAAATTCTATAGACAATGTAAAATTTAAACAAACTATCTTCAAAATTGAAACTGTTATGACACAAACTAAATTATATTAACAAAATTTTGTACCTTTCTTTCACTGAATGCCTAAATGAACTGTTTTCCACTATATAGATTCTAATCACCACTGAATGTCTTCGTACTTCGGTTATCATTGTTTTTGTGAAATTACTTTTTCCAATTTTCAGCTTCTACCAATTTAAGATATATTTTTCTTCACCAGCATTTATAAACCACCAAGCAACCCAGCAAAACAGCATTTATATTTATTCTTCTTTTCAATATTCCAATATCCAATTATTATAAGTTGATTTATACTAATCTCCAATCATAATATAATTTTAATTTCTTCCAATATACTTTTTTTTATCTTCAATAATTATTTGTGTATAATTATAAATGTGCATTAAAATATATGCATAATTTTTAATCTTCATTTAACTCACTATATTAAACAATTGGACTATTTGTAACTGATTCACTGACTCCAACTAACTTTCATATTTCTTACTAAACTTTTCTGCCTGACTTCTTGAAAATTCTGAACAATTTACTTCACTAACTAAATGTGTCTATTAACTTTCATAATAAACTGGCCTCATAGTAACTGTAACTCATAACTGATCGATTCTAATCCAAATCACCGAGTATTTATATCTTTTTTTTCTGTTCTAGAATCATCTGGCAATAAATCATGTTCCATTTGTTCTATTAAATACATGTCTGAATTTTCTGGAACAAACCATTTCGCAAACATGGTCATCTCCGGTGATCTAGAGAATTCCATTCTTTTCTATTAATAATTTTGTTGACATTTAGGCTGTTGATATTTACAACATTAAAATACAACTTTTTACACTTATTATATGCTAATTTATTAAAAATGCCCTCACATAAATATATTTTTATTAAATTCTCTAGTATATAACTTCTTAAAATAACCAAATACTTGTTATATCTAAAATTATCTAGTATATAACTTATAAATTAATTTCTATAAACCCCAATCGTCACAATATATATATATATATATATATATATATATATATATATATATATATATATATATATATATATATATATACATATATATATATATATATACATATATATATATATATATATATATATATATATATATATATATATATTGATTTATAGTATCAGCAATCGGTCAGGAAATAAAACTCTATTTGTTCAGTCTCAATTATTTCGTCACGATTGATTTTGTGACTTCTTCAGGAGAAAACTGTAAATTTATTAGAATAATTAATGATTATATGTAAACAAAATGAATATTTTAATACTTACAACTATAAGAATGAAAATTTAAATTTTTTTGACATATCTAAATAAATGACATATTTGTTTGATTTTATTAAGGAGTTATGGTAACCGCAATATGTTATAGAGTGAATTCCCGTTGTACAATTTTCAGCGAGTAGGTTAAAATAAACAATTATTACTATGACAGTATTATTCATTTTATAAAGTGGAAAGATGGAATTAATAGAATTGAGAAAGAATCAGGAACACGATAAATTGATCTATAAAATGTAATTGATGGTATGTAGTCAGTTACTGCAATACTGATATTTAGGAATGTAATAAAATTATAGGTACAGTTACTAGAGAATTACTAAGTTTGTGTTTAAAGGTTAAGATCTATCATATTATATATTGTTTAGTATGTTGCAGTAGATATTACTTAAATGATTGGTGTATGTTTTATAATTGATAGATTCAGGAGTTTTATTAATGTGTACCATTTCAAGGAAAAGCCGATTTTTATAATTATCAACTTGTTCCAAGATTTTTACATTATTAAAGTCAAAGTTATGTCCTGTCTTCAAGTGGTGGTCCACTAAGGCACAAGAGTTTTTTTTGTATGTTACAGTCACTTTTGTGTTGAGTGACACGTTTTTTAAGCCACTGTTGACTTTGACCAATATAACAACTTTGACATTGACTGCAATTTATTCTATAAATTATATTACTCATTAATGAATTTGGAGTTTTAACTTTTATTTTTGAGAATAACCTTGAATTTAGAAGTGGATTGTATTTAATTAATTTAATGTTCGGAAATGTTTTGAAAAGTGGGACAATTTGGTCTGTTAAATTTTTTATGAAAGGTATTTTTTTATATGAAACTGGTTGTGGATTATTTATTAAAGTTCTATTGTAAACGTTAGTGTTATAAATAAGTTTTTTTAATATATGTTTTGGGTAGCCATTGTTTAAAAACATTTCAAAAAGTTTCTTTAAATTGACATCTAGGAAACTCCGATCACAGATTGTCGTTACACGATTTTTCATAGATACAATTGTGTTAAATTTTTGACTTCTAGGATGATTAGAATAATAATTTATAAATCTGCCGGATGCAGTATCTTTTTGATACCAATCTAATATGATTTTGTTATCATTAGTTCTTATGACTTTGGTATCTAGAAAAGGTATACTATTTTCATTTTCATATTCGACAGTGAATTGAATATTTTGATGGAGTGAATTAAAGATCGTTTGTACTGTCTGAATATGGTTGAATGGTACACTGCATATTATATCATCAACAAATTTATAAATAAATGCTAGTGAAAACGGCAATTTTGAGATTCCAAGGTCTAATAAATGGTCTAGGATAATTGTTGCTAAAATAGGACTAATAGGACTGCCCATTGGTGTTCCAAATATTTGTTTATAGAATTTATCACAAAAACAAAAATATGTGCTGTCAAATAAGAATGTTAATAAGGACAGGAAATCTTTCTTAGATAATGACGTGAATTGTTCTATTTTAGACCATTTTTCTTATATGATTTCAATGATTAACTTTATTGGGATGTTAGTAAACAATGACACTACATCTAATGATATCAAAACATAGTTATCTGGTAGCTGAATTCCATTTACAGCATTGACAAAAGAAAATGTATCTTTTGTATTGAAACTTGGCTCATTTTCAAATGTCTGTGTAAGTATATTTCCCAAGAATTTGGATAGGTTGTAAGTTGTGGAGTTTATAGTACTTACAATTGGACGTAGTGGTATATTTGCTTGTTGTTCTTTAAAGTTTTTATTAATTTATTATATGTAGTTTGGATGGAGGTAGTCGGATCATTGTTAATTTGTGTGTCTGTTGTATTATCTTGTAAAAGAGTATCTATTTTTTGAATATAGTCTAATTTGTCCATTTCGATTGTACATCCTCCTTTGTCTGCTGGTAGAATGTATAAGTCAGGATGATCCTTGAGAAATTTTTTTGTTTTATAAAATGTTGTTTTAAGATGAGAGAATTTTACGGTATTAGGATTTTGAATAAAATTCGTTGTTATACATACCTATTGGTTACCTTTGCTCTTAGTAAATCTTTAGATGTGCTGGGTATATCTTCTATGATGTTCTCGATGTCAGCTAAAAAATGTTGTATATTTATATCATTGTTATTACATGAGACACCAAATTTTGGACCGAGTGATAACAAGTCTGAGATATCTAGTGGTATGTCAACTGTCGAAATATTTTTAAACCATTTTGAGTTGTTTAGGAATAGTGTATTTGTGTCTAAATTGTTTATTAACGCATTAAATTTGTCAATGTTTCGTTGTTTAGTTTTTTTAAAAGTTGATTCAAAACTGGATTTTAATCGATTAGAGTATTCACTGAAAATTGCAATGGGAATAAGATTTTTTAGTTCAATTTTTATGTTGGTTATGGTACTATTTAAATATGAAATTTTATTGCATGTTACCTTAATCTCCAAAGACAAAGTTTTGCGATTTAATGTTAATATAAAGTTTTCAATTTTGCTGTTTAAAAATCGGTTTGTATTGGTAGTTAGAAGATTTTCAATGTTCTTTTTGCTGTCTTGAATATGTCTGGGTGATATGTTTCTTTTTCTGCATCGTAATAAATGCTGGAAATGGAATTCAGCTACCAGATAACTATGTTTTTATATCATTAGATGTAGTGTCATTGTTTACTAACATCCCAATAAAGTTAATCATTGAAATCATACAAGAAAAATGGTCTAAAATAGAACAATTCACGTCATTATCTAAGAAAGATTTCCTGTCATTATTAACATTCTTATTTGACAGCACTTTTTTTTGTTTTTGTGATAAATTCTATAAACAAATATTTGGAACACCAATGGGCAGTCCTATTAGTCCTATTTTAGCAACAATTATCCTAGACCATTTATTAGACCTTGGAATCTCAAAATTGCCGTTTTCACTAGCATTTATTTATAAATTTGTTGATGATATAATATGCAGTGTACCATTCAACCATATTCAGACAGTACAAACGATCTTTAATTCACTCCATCAAAATATTCAATTCACTGTCGAATATGAAAATGAAAATAGTATACCTTTTCTAGATACCAAAGTCATAAGAACTAATGATAACAAAATCATATTAGATTGGTATCAAAAAGATACTGCATCCGGCAGATTTATAAATTATTATTCTAATCATCCTAGAAGTCAAAAATTTAACACAATTGTATCTATGAAAAATCGTGTAACGACAATCTGTGATCGGAGTTTCCTAGATGTCAATTTAAAGAAACTTTTTGAAATGTTTTTAAACAATGGCTACCCAAAACATATATTAAAAAAACTTATTTATAACACTAACTTTTACAATAGAGCTTTAATAAATAATCCACAACCAGTTTCATATAAAAAAATACCTTTCATAAAAAATTTAACAGACCAAATTGTCCCACTTTTCAAAATATTTCCGAACATTAAATTAATTAAATACAATCCACTTCTAAATTCAAGGTTATTTTCAAAAATAAAAGTTAAAACTCCAAATTCATTAATGAGTAATATAATTTATAGAATAAATTGCAGTCAATGTCAAAGTTGTTATATTGGTCAAAGTCAACAGTGGCTTAAAAAACGTGTCACTCAACACAAAAGTGACTGTAACATACAAAAAAACTCTTGTGCCTTAGTGGACCACCACTTGAAGACAGGACATAACTTTGACTTTAATAATGTAAAAATCTTGGAACAAGCTGATAATTATAAAAATCGGCTTTTCCTTGAAATGGTACACATTAATAAAACTCCTGAATCTATCAATTATAAAACAGACACCAATCATTTAAGTAATATCTACTGCAACATACTAAACAGTATATAATATGATAGATCTTAACCTTTAAACACAAACTTAGTAATTCTCTAGTAACTGTACCTATAATTTTATTACATTCCTAAATATCAGTATTGCAGTAACTGACTACATACCATCAATTACATTTTATAGATCAATTTATCGTGTTCCTGATTCTTTCTCAATTCTATTAATTCCATCTTTCCACTTTATAAAATGAATAATACTGTCATAGTAATAATTGTTTATTTTAACCTACTCGCTGAAAATTGTACAACGGGAATTCACTCTATAACATATTGCGGTTACCATAACTCCTTAATAAAATCAAACAAATATGTCATTTATTTAGATATGTCAAAAAAATTTAAATTTTCATTCTTATAGTTGTAAGTATTAAAATATTCATTTTGTTTACATATAATCATTAATTATTCTAATAAATTTACAGTTTTCTCCTGAAGAAGTCACAAAATCGTGACGAAATATTGAGACTGAACAAATAAAGTTTTATTTCCTGACCGATTGCTGATACTATAAATCAATATTTAAAACAGTACGGTCGAAAAAGTAATTTGAAAAATAAAAAACGATGGGCTTTTATCAGAATATTCGTAACACCTATGGAATCCACACTGTAAAGTTAATGAAGAAATGGTCAACATCAAACCAGCAGCTTGCAAAATGTACCAACAGAAGAATATTTTTATTACGATGCAGAAAGAGAAACATATCACCCAGACATATTCAAGACAGCAAAAAGAACATTGAAAATCTTCTAACTACCAATACAAACCGATTTTTAAACAACAAAATTGAAAACTTTATATTAACATTAAATCGCAAAACTGTGTCTTTGGAGATTAAGGTAACATGCAATAAAATTTCATATTTAAATCGTACCATAACCAACATAAAAATTGAACTAAAAAATCTTATTCCCATTGCAATTTTCAGTGAATACTCTAATCGATTAAAATCCAGTTTTGAATCAACTTTTAAAAAAACTAAACAACGAAACATTGACAAATTTAATGCGTTAATAAACAATTTAGACACAAATACACTATTCCTAAACAACTCAAAATGGTTTAAAAATATTTCGACAGTTGACATACCACTAGATATCTCAGACTTGTTATCACTCGGTCCAAAATTTGGTGTCTCATGTAATAACAATGATATAAATATACAACATTTTTTAGCTGACATCGAGAACATCATAGAAGATATACCCAGCACATCTAAAGATTTACTAAGAGCAAAGGTAACCAATATAACAACGAATTTTATTCAAAATCCTAATACCGTAAAATTCTCTCATCTTAAAACAACATTTTATAAATCAAAAAAAATTTCTCAAGGATCATCCTGACTTATACATTCTACTAGCAGACAAAGGAGGATGTACAGTCGCAATGGACAAATTAGACTATATTCAAAAAATAGATACTCTTTTACAAGATAATACAACATACACCCAAATTAACAATGATCCGACTACCTCCATCCAAACTACATATAATAAATTAATAAAAACTTTAAAAAACGAAAATAAGCTTACAGAACAACAAGCTAAAGAACTAAAAATTTACAATTCTGACATACCCAAATTATATGGCCTACCAAAAATACATAAAGCAAATATACCACTACGTCCAATTGTAAGTACTATAAACTCCACAACTTACAACCTATCCAAATTCTTGGGAAATATACTTACACAGACATTTGAAAATTAGCCAAGTTTCAATACAAAAGATACATTTTCTTTTGTCAATGCTGTAAATGGAATTCAGCTACCAGATAACTATGTTTTGATATCATTAGATGTAGTGTCATTGTTTACTAACATCCCAATAAAGTTAATCATTGAAATCATACAAGAAAAATGGTCTAAAATAGAACAATTCACGTCATTATCTAAGAAAGATTTCCTGTCATTATTAACATTCTTATTTGACAGCACATATTTTTGTTTTTGTGATAAATTCTATAAACAAATATTTGGAACACCAATGGGCAGTCCTATTAGTCCTATTTTAGCAACAATTATCCTAGACCATTTATTAGACCTTGGAATCTCAAAATTGCCGTTTTCACTAGCATTTATTTATAAATTTGTTGATGATATAATATGCAGTGTACCATTCAACCATATTCAGACAGTACAAACGATCTTTAATTCACTCCATCAAAATATTCAATTCACTGTCGAATATGAAAATGAAAATAGTATACCTTTTCTAGATACCAAAGTCATAAGAACTAATGATAACAAAATCATATTAGATTGGTATCAAAAAGATACTGCATCCGGCAGATTTATAAATTATTATTCTAATCATCCTAGAAGTCAAAAATTTAACACAATTGTATCTATGAAAAATCGTGTAACGACAATCTGTGATCGGAGTTTCCTAGATGTCAATTTAAAGAAACTTTTTGAAATGTTTCTAAACAATGGCTACCCAAAACATATATTAAAAAAACTTATTTATAACACTAACTTTTACAATAGAGCTTTAATAAATAATCCACAACCAGTTTCATATAAAAAAATACCTTTCATAAAAAATTTAACAGACCAAATTGTCCCACTTTTCAAAATATTTCCGAACATTAAATTAATTAAATACAATCCACTTCTAAATTCAAGGTTATTCTCAAAAATAAAAGTTAAAACTCCAAATTCATTAATGAGTAATATAATTTATAGAATAAATTGCAGTCAATGTCAAAGTTGTTATATTGGTCAAAGTCAACAGTGGCTTAAAAAACGTGTCACTCAACACAAAAGTGACTGTAACATACAAAAAAACTCTTGTGCCTTAGTGGACCACCACTTGAAGACACGACATAACTTTGACTTTAATAATGTAAAAATCTTGGAACAAGTTGATAATTATAAAAATCGGCTTTTCCTTGAAATGGTACACATTAATAAAACTCCTGAATCTATCAATTATAAAACAGATACCAATCATTTAAGTAATATCTACTGCAACATACTAAACAATATATAATATGATAGATCTTAACCTTTAAACACAAACTTAGTAATTCTCTAGTAACTGTACCTATAATTTTATTACATTCCTAAATATCAGTATTACAGTAACTGACTACATACCATCAATTACATTTTATAGATCAATTTATCGTGTTCCTGATTCTTTCTCAATTCTATTAATTCCATCTTTCCACTTTATAAAATGAATAATACTGTCATAGTAATAATTGTTTATTTTAACCTACTCGCTGAAAATTGTACAACGGGAATTCACTCTATAACATATTTCGGTTACCATAACTCCTTAATAAAATCAAACAAATATGTCATTTATTTAGATATGTCAAAAAAATTTAAATTTTCATTCTTATAGTTGTAAGTATTAAAATATTCATTTTGTTTACATATAATCATTAATTATTCTAATAAATTTACAGTTTTCTCCTGAAGAAGTCACAAAATCGTGATGAAATATTGAGACTGAACAAATAGAGTTTTATTTCCTGACCGATTGCTGATACTATAAATCAATATTTAAAACAGTACGGTCAAAAAAATAATTTGAAATATATATATATATATATATATATATATATATATATATATATATATATATATATATATATATAAGAAATACTGGATATTATTGACTGTCGATATAAACAAACAACACAGTTTATTAGGGCTGCAGTCAGTAGGTTTGGCCGGGATGTTATGGAAACACTCTTTTGACTTTTGGTCAAGCTTTCGGAATTCTTTTATTCCTTCTTCAAGACACTGTAATTAGAAGAAAGTGTAAATATTTACAACATATCTCAAATTGTCATTACCACTTACTAGTCGTTGAGATTATTTTTGTAAAGCTACGACACTCAACATTAAAAACACACATATAAAATATAACATTTAAAATAATGGACAATATACATTTTAAAATTTAGTTGAAAAGTTAAAATTTTGTTAGTAACATCTTTTCATGGTGTGTTTTGACTGATCCATAGAGAACCGAAAAAAAAAACAAAAATAGTGTGATTAAAAAGTAATTAGGAGTTCTTGCTACTACTACTACTTCCATTAATATAATAGCAAGGAATCCTAATTACTTTTTAATCACTCTATTTTTGTTTTTTTTTCTGTTCTCTATGGATCACTCAAAACACACCATGAAAAGATGTGAACAAAATTTTAACTTTCCAACTAAATTTTAAAATGTATATTGTCCATTATTTTAAATGTTATATTTTATATGTGTGTTTTTAATGTTGAGTGTCGTAGCTTTACAAAAATAATCTCAACGACTAGTAAGTTGTAATGACAATTTGAGATATGTTGTAAATATTTAAACTTTCTTCTAATTACAGTGTCTTGAAGAAGGAATCAAAGAATTCCGAAAGCTCGACCAAAAGTCAAAAGAGTGTTTCTATAACATCCCGACCAAACCTACTGACTGCAGCCCTACTAAACTGTGTTGTTTGTATATATATATATATATATATATATATATATATATATATATATATATATATATATATTTAAACATATATTGGCATAACTGTCAAGTTATTTATATTTTGAATACAGAACTTAAATTGTTTTTTTACTTTATTGTGCAGAAAGTTGCTTTTTTTTCAGTTGTGTTAATAATAATATTGTTGTAGGTAATGCTGCATTGGAAAGTCTGGAGCTACCCGATTAAAAAAAAATTTCTATGCAGTAAGCATTTTGACCAAAAATATCTAAATGCAAACCAAAAAAATATATTGAGGTAGAAGAGGAAGGTTTGTTAACGACACCACGCGTTTTTCATACGTATTCGATAGCAAAACAACCATCAACCAGTGCCAATAGTGTTTCGCACTACGTACATTGCTTATTTTAGTTCATGAAAACAATGTTACAATTAATTTCTGTAACTATTAATGTAAACAATTTTGTTTTGTTTTTTTACCTAGAATTATTATTTCGTTAATATTGTCTATGTGTAGATATTAGAACTTTGATTAGTGGTATATAACTATTAAAATAATGCGAATTTAATTTTTGCAATATCTATCACTTTGTAATTTAAAATTATTTCATTATTAAACAGCTCAGATCGGCGAGTTGATTGAAAAAAACATTCTTATTTATGTAAACAGAAATACAAAAATTGTGTTTATATTATAAAATACATAAATAAATAAAATAAAGGATACTATTTATTAAAGTGTTGTTAATTATTATTCCTTTTATCCCAACACATAGATTAATTTGTCCCTAAATATGTGTTGCCTCTTGTTGTGGCATATCGATGTGTTTATTTGTTTCAAAACTATTATCAAAAAACCATAGGTATCCATAAATTTACTATATTTTCAAACGTCATTTTAAAGATTAAAAGATTGAAAATTTAATTTTCTCAAAACATACATAAAACCATTGTTTAAAAAGATTTTCTTTTTTAAACAATTATAAAACTTAAGTCTTGACTAAAAAATAAACCTCCGCATGAGTGTTCTAAGACGATAGTAATCGAGTGTATTTCAATTAAATATTTAATCCTTTTCTAGCAAATCATATAACCAAATTAAATATCTGGTAAACTAATAAAAATTAAAAAAAAAAGTCAGCATTTACCTACTTCATTTAAATAGATTACTAACCGATTTAGATTTAGCAAGTCTCAAAGTACAAAAACAATTTGAAATATTCGCTCGAAATAGTCAAGTTATCTTTCACTAGACGCATACAACGATAATAATAATAAGCATTTTATTAAAGTCTTATATTTTCTTCACAATCTGGCATCCGTGTACAGGTTTGCATTAATTATGAGAGAGGTAAAAATATACTCGAATAGAATCCTGCAGTGAATTAAGTTTCTGTTAATAGTTTTTTAAATTTATGACTAGAGGCCGCCATATGACGGCAGAATAAAAGTCAAACGTTTGTTCCATAAGGATTGTCTAACTAGTCCTATTTAAACAATGGTAATTAGCTGGAATCAGGTAATCTGCAAGGCACAATTCTTCGATGGCTTAACTTGATGACTCACATATATCACTAACGACGCGATTTAAGTTTATACAACGAAAAGTTCTGAAATTAAATATTTATTTCGGTGATAAACAACTTTGACTAGATTGGACTTAAATTTTATTTTTTGGGAAAGTTTTCTAATAAAAGCGAGATATCACTTGCAGATAATTTGGTACAACTGGTTCCTCATCCGTCTCGAAGTGACCAACAAAAATGGTAGAATTAATTATCGGAATCGGAAGATTAAACGGAAATTTGTTCAACAAATTAGGATGGCGATATTGCTACCATTTAGAGCGTACTAAGTCTTGTAATTACTTCCAATCCGAAGGACCACCCACTGGCGTGGGAAATAAGAACACAAGCAGTTCAAACAATACGTAATTTAATAATTGAATGTTACTACAACTAAGTTAATATCTAGCCAAAGTTTTAGCGCAAGTTCTTTATTAAAATAGCCCCGATAACTCTCTATACACTGGTCCACGACACACTACAAACACAAGCACTGATACAGATTAAATATTACTACTAACTATCACTTCAACTAAGGACGTTTTCTTATATATGAATAAACTTGATAACTAATGAGCGTTCAGCTTTTAACTCTAAGCTATGTAACGATAACTACAATGCGCGAGATAAAACTCTAAAAACAAGAAGCGACCAGCTCAGCTGGGATACAATTTGATACTGATTACGTGATAGTCTAAAAACTCTTAAACCAAAAATGCGTCGAATTATATCGAATTCGAAACTAAAAACTAATATGCGAGCGACCAGCTAAGCTGGGGTACAATATTATACTGACTTAAAATTCCGATTTTCAATACCTGACCATTGCAAGGGATTTTCGAGCGGTGGGGGACAACTTTGATAGTTCTATACAGAGGTAGGTAAAAACCGATCTTTTGAATTCTTGTACAACAGAAATTTTTGGAATTGGTCGGAGAAAGTTAATCTCCGGGTAAACATATCTTATAAATACATTTTCGACTTTCATGAGAATTTACCTAGGTATGATGATGATCATAATGATGATGATGATGATAGTGTATTTGGCATGAAAACTAGTCCTTTTGCCACAGATTTTTAAATGATTTATGTTATGTTTATCAATTAAAAACTTGATTGTACTAAATTTATATTATATATTCGGATGCATATAAGTGATTACATATGAGTTCGTATATAGATTTCTGATTCAATGACAGTAGGTGGGTTATGTTTACTGGAAGTTGCACATTACTTTTAACCAGGTTTTCATAAAACGTAGATGAGAGTGCTTTATTTTTAATACATCCAAACAGGATGTGATTAACATCACACTGGGAAATATCGCATAAACACTTTCCTGATTCTATAATGTTTAATCTAGCCAGGTGATCAGGAACAGCACCGTGACTAGTTTTTAATCTTGTGATAGTTGCTGCTGATCGTTTAGATATATTATAATGGAATATGTGTGGTAATTCTGTTAGGGATGGTAACGTAGGATGGATCTTGTAATAATGATTATTTGAAGTATTCGCCAATATTTTCCATCTGTCTTGCCAGTTAAAATTTATTTTTTTATTATAAAAATTGATTAGGTCTGATACTGTGTAAATATGTTCTTGTATACCTGAATGAGTAGAATCCTTAGCGAGCTCATCTACTATTTCGTTACCTTTTATCCCGGAGTGACTTTTTGCCCAAATAAATGTTATAACATTATTTAAATAGGACTAGTTAGCCAACGCAATGTATAAATTTGTTTGATTCTAATTGAGACAGTCACTAGATGTCACCACTCTTTCTGTCTCAATAGATTTTAATATAACATTGTTTGTTTGATATACATTATACTAGATGGTGCTATGTGAAAAAGTTAAGGACTAAACTAAACGTCCATTTTTGATCCACTGAATTAAATTCACCAGCGTTGCAATATTTCACTGACATAGTAGCAACAGGTTTACTTACAAATAAAAATGTTACAAAAAACAAACCATGAATCACAACGTATTGATTTAAAATAGAGTTATTACTATCAACTAGTAAATATCGTGTCAACTAAAATTGTACATAAACGTACTGTGGCTTCTAAATCTTCCTATATCTAAATAAGTTTAAAGAATTTATATTTTATTTTATTTGGAAGTGTATTACAAAAATTTGGTGCGAGGTAAGTAAAATATTTTAATTATATGTGTTTAAAACATAAAAAAACATTGTATGAGAAATGAACAAATTAGTTATTCAGAAATAAATTTTACCGGATAATACATACATTCGATAATATTTGAAAAAAGTGATTTCAAATTAAAATAATGTTACTTCCATAATAAATAAATGGTTTTTTACAGATGGCCGGAAATATTTGTTGTTATTACAAATGTGGTAAATACAAAATTCATGGATTAAGAATGTTCAGATTTCCGACAAAAATCTTTCGGCTTGCCAAAGATGGATATTACACTCTGGTAAGTAAATAGAAACTTTTTTTATATTCTTTTATTTTACACCGTTTCCGTTAAGCAAATAAATTGAAAAAATGTTTATTTTTTTTCATTCATCATTTTTTATTATCGCCAGGGTGCACGCGTCATATTCGAGATGCATTAATTTGAATTTTACGTTTTCGTTGGTATTATAATTATGATATAATAAACTTCGGAAAAACAAATTAGTGAATAAATATCAAGTTAATAAACATAAACAAAGTATTAGATATTTAAATATGTATTTCTTTAGCTATTTTTAGTTATTGTATTGAAAAGTCGAAATAAGTTCATCTTTATCGGAGAACTAATTTATACAAAGGTCCATCTGGGAAAAAATTATTGGTTTCACGTAAAAATTTTATACAGATATTTGAAGGTTCTAAAAGATATATGAGGGTTAGTTAATAATAAATCTGTGAAGATATACAGGTGATTTTGGCTATAAACGTTTTTTATCCAGTTTAGAGAAAAATAGTTAAACATTTTCTTCCATTTGTGAGTTTCTCAATTACAATATATAAAGAATTCACCAAAATAGTTGCAAAAAACCCTTGATTTTGCAGAAATTCATTTCTTCATTTAGTGTCCCGTCAATTTTCAGCTCTTACTGTGGATAGACAATGGAAGTATGATTTTAAGAATAAAATGCTTTGGTTTGAAATATAAAATGCTCTCTTGCCTAGTAATGGTAATAGAAGATTCTGTTTTTTTTTAGAAAGTGTGTTTTTCACCAGTTTTTCATAAGCCTCTAAATAAGTTTGTGGCATAAACGATATCAACGTTAATATAAATGTTTATAAACAGATTAAATAACCTATAAACTATTTGCTCCGATTGATATTTAGCGCACTTTAATAACTTATTCATTTACATAATTTCAAGGAGCTATGTTACATGTCTGCGCAAAAAAAGAGTTATTATAATGTATAAATAACTGCAAAAATAAGGTTTTTTTTTGCAACTATTTCGGTTAATAGTTTCATGTATTTTAATTTGCTGAAAAATTTGCTAAAAAAGCTGAAAAAATCTTAAACAGATATTTAAAGTCTCTAAAAGGTATATGAGGGGTAGCTGATGACAATTATGTGAAGACTACAGCTAATTTTGCTTTGCTTTTTTATTAAACAATCGTAAAAAGTGAAAAAAGTTTATTCGCATAAAACGTTACTTATTCATGTTAGAGATATATGATTAAAATAAAAGTTATAGATCATAAAATGTTCTCTAATATTGAGATTTTTATAATTAAAATACATAAAGAATTGACAGAGATAATTTAAAAACCCTAATTTTTAAAGTAAAATTTATAAATGTTAATATAAATATAAATAATATAAATATAAATAACTTTCTTTTTTGCATAACGATATGTAATACAACTATTTAAAATTATGGCAGTTAATGAGTTTTTAAAGTATGCTAAATATCATACAGAACGACCATACAGTTTATGAGTTATTCAATTTGTTTATCCAGGAGACCGATTATTTAAACAACTGTAGTAGATAGGGTGTCACTTCAGTTCACTTTTTTCCCCAGATTCTGGGGAAAAACCGCTCGCTACCCTATGGTGAATATGGCAAATTTCCCCAGACCCCTGACACAGATTTCCCCAGATTCGACCTAACCTAACGTAACCTAACCAAACCGAACCTAACCTAACCTAACCTAATTCTTCTTCTTTTACGAATTCTTCTTCTTTTACGTATGACCTAACCTAACGTAGCCTAACCAAACCTAACGTAACCTAACCAAACCTAAACGTGAAGATAGCTTCAATTCTTCTTCTTTTACGCAACATCAATTCTTCTTCT
The DNA here is from genome assembly GCF_040954645.1 of Diabrotica undecimpunctata. NCBI lineage: Eukaryota > Metazoa > Arthropoda > Insecta > Coleoptera > Chrysomelidae > Diabrotica > Diabrotica undecimpunctata. The sequence continues at coordinate 92,969,823 of NC_092803.1, read as the reverse complement.
TCTTTTACGCAACATCAATTCTTCTTCTTTTTCTTTTACGCAACGTGATAATAGCGTCTATTCTTAACCTACGAAGCGCGTACTGTGTGTGTGTTGTGTGTGTGTGTGTGTGTGTCTGCTACCCTCTGCTACCCTCTGTGTGTCTCTGTTACCCTCTGCTACCCTCTGATACGCTCTGTTACCCTCTGTTACCCTCTGCTACCCTCTGCTCCTAATCACCCTCGCTTTTCTTTCACCTTCATAGAGACCAAGAAACGAATACACAAAGTATAAAAATACACAAGTTATACGCCTTTATATTAAGACAGAGACTAAGAAACGAATACACAAAGTATAAAAATACACAAGTTATACGCCTTTATATTAAGACAGAGACCAAGAAACGAATACAGAAAGTATAAAAATAATAAAAAAAAATACAAGTTTTACATACAACACTGTGATACCTTTATATTTAAAAAAAAAGACATGTACAAATATTGTTATTTACATTACATTAGTATCCAAAAAGCACGTCTGGATAAGCTTCCTCCATCTTTAGTAAGCGATTAGGATATGCCAACCAAAATCGTCCCTTTTTCACAAAACCTAGTGGTTTGACCGTTGCTCAGCTTCTTCTTTTGATTCTTCGTAATAGTGACGTGTGTCACATGATATGGACACAGTTCTAGTTTCGTTCCAATTGTTCATTTGGAATAGTCGTTTACACCCGCAAGGTTTTTCAGATTCACATATTGTATCATAAGACATTATGTCACATAACCAGAGGAATCTAAACGACGCGTGAACGGTAGGAATATCTGAAACAGAATAAAGTGCTGAATTAGGGTATAAGGTACACGTTCATCCATAAGAATCAATGTAAAAAAGTGTGGGATTTAGCGCATTTAGTAAAATTGAGTACATTAGCTGTAAACAACCAAAGTTATATCCTCGGTCGGACGGAAGATTAAATGGTATAACATTATGCTCAAAAGGCCTCTGAAATGTGCAGATTTGTGCTTGTTCTTCCATAAGAATCAATGTAAAAGTGGTGCATTTATCGCTTTTAGTCAACTTGATTACATTAGTTGTAAACAGACAAAAAATCTTGATTACCCCCACCACGTTTCATCATTAACACACTCTGAGTAATACCAGCAAGCGTTCATTCATCGAATAACAGTCAAAGCAGACACATCGCAGTATGGCCAAATCTTATGAAACAGTACATTCTAGTTAAACTTAATTTAAGACATGTATTGAGGCAAGAATTTATTCGGGCCAACTACGCAGGCGCGTGTTTTACCGACTAGTTTAATATTCCATGAAGTCGCAAAACAATATGGAATAACAACAGAAGGTCGTAGTAGGTACAAAGTTTTTACTCAAATGGAGTTACAATCACACCACATTTCTGGAATGAGCATAATGAAATAATATACGATCCAACAGACGCAATTACAAAACATCATCTACCTCATCAAATAGAATTTACTATGATAAAAGGAATGTTCATGCGTAAAAATGATGAAGACAGAAAAATGGTTGATATATATCACGATTTTAAGAAAAACAGATCGACGGCAGCATATTTTGAGGAGGCTCCGGAATCTCTACTGAAGTTACGTAAAAACATTTTTATTGCTGTAGCACAGATACTAGGAAATAAATAAAAGTAATGTTTTAAAGTAATTGTTTTTTTTTAAACCCATTGTTGAAATGACCTACCTACGAAGAAAATGTTCTATGAAACCTCTAAAAAATATATAAAATAGTACTTACGTTTTTAATTTTTGTAGCCCAAACACAAACAAACACCTTATCGCCAAGGTTCTTGTAGCACAAACACCCACTGTTACTTTTCGTACATGTTGACTGGCACAAACACTCACTGTTACTTTTCGTAAACGTTGACGGGCACAAACAACCGTTGTTACTTTCGCAATGTTGACTGCAGACTGGTAGTACAAAACGTATTCGTTCATTAAATAGACAGGCTGTTATGACGTAACTCACGCTTAAACCATGTTGCGCAATATTTCGTAAGACTATTCATTTATGCATCACATGCCGGGCTTAATTATTAAATACAACGGAATGTGCACCTGCTTCCTGCCTCCATGCGAATATATTTTATCTCACATTAAATAATGGAATTGGAATGTGCACGTGTTTCCGGCTATATATCGTGGGAGATGTGTTAAAAGGAAATGTCCAACCGGTGATTCATCGTTGAATGCATACACATTTGGTATATTCGCGTCTATATGACTAAGCCAATTTAAGATGAACATAATCTAGTACCATATAACAATATAAAGTAGAAAATAGTAAAATATATTGTACAATTTTTATTCTTTGTTTAAAGTACAAAGTACAGTAACTAGATGTCCCCTAGTACCTTACTGACTAAAACGTTGTTGAAAACAAATAGATACTAATAACCGGGTATATACATGCTACTTAATATTTTAAAATTATTCGCAGCCACGATGTTGAAGGGAATAGACGTATTAGTTTTTATGCTAACGTTCGCAAGCGTGTTTTGCAATGATTTCTCGGAAAAAGACGCTTTTGCCTATCTAAATCAATATGAACAGATCGATAATAGTACAGATTTCTCTACTTTGATAATTAACTTTCAAGAAAAGTATAATTTACCAGTGGATGGTTTGCTTAATAATGCAACAATCAAATTGATGCGTCGTCCGCGTTGTCAACACAGTGATAACGAATTTATAGTGGCTTCTCCATGGCACAAACAACACCTGCGATGGTATTTTCCTCAAAGAACGCCCAAGGCCCAAAAAGACGCAGAAATGGCATTTCAGACGTGGCAAAATGTTTCAACCTTAACATTCACAATGGTTACAAATCCTACGCTAGAGCCACCAGATATAACCATAACTATGGTTAGGGGAACTCATCATTTTAGAGCAAATTGTATGGGAGATGCCGAATGTCCTACTAGATTTGTTGGAGGTGCTGCTTTAGGACATTCATACTTTCCTCATCCCACAGACACCTGTACAGAGATACATTTAGATATAACGAAGCCCTGGCATTTTGGAAACGACTCTATACCTGAAGGCCGTATAAGTTTTCTTATGGTACTGGTTCATGAAATTGGGCATGCTCTTGGAATCGGTCATAGTGGAACACAAAGTGCTGTCATGTATAGTATGTATCAGCATAAGATTAGTGGTCTACATAAGGATGATATAAACGCAATACAATATCTATATGGGCCTAACAATACCTATGCTCCAAACCCAAAGTTTACAACAACTAGCTCAACAACAACAACTCGTAAGCAAACGACCCGCTCAAGGTATACAACGGTACATACACCAACAACAACTAGTTCGACAACGTCAAGACCAACAACTAGTTCGACAAGACCAAGGCCTAGTAAGCAACCGAAAAATTTGTGTGATATTGTTCCAGATTTTATGTTTTTAGCCACTGCTCCAGAGTTTTCAAATTACCGATTATATATCGCCCGCGATAAATTTATATGGAAACTAGACTTGAACGAAATGATTATTCCATCTCAGCCTGAACTTCTTGCTGATTATGTTCCTGCAGAATTACGTCAATACACTTTACAACACATTTTTCAAACAACAGCCGGTGATTTGGTTACAATTGTGCCACCAAACAAATATTTCTCAGCATCCTTTCCTAGCATTCAATATATTGATAATTTTACACTTAATATACCCAAGAAGGCCCACATCAATGCTATTTTTCAATCAAATTCCGGGCAATCCTATACATTTTACAACAATATGTCATATATAGAATTTTCTAATGATTTTACTAGCGAGGTAAGAAGAGGCTGGATAAAAGACATATTTCCGGGAATACCTGAAGATATTTCTCTTGCACTTCGATGGATTGATGGCCATATTTACTTTTTCCGTCAAAATACTTACTATAAATTTAATGAATTTACTAGAAAAGTTGTGGCCGCTGGACAATTTAACTGGAATCTATTTGGAGTGCCTTGCCCAAACGAAAATATCTTACAACAATTAAAAACTCTAATATCTAAACTTGTATCTGTATATAATTAAAAAAAAAGTGTAAAAGATGTGTTTTGTATTTACGAGTAATAATAAAAATTGTAAAAAATATATGTTTTTTATTTATCAAATTCCCGGAAGAAGCTAACATTCTATTTACTATGTAACATGTGTTCAAAGCCAAATATTATGTTAGAATTGTAAAGAAAAAGATTTTTAGCTAAACTGCAATATATTTACGACTTAAAAATGTTAGATAATAAGTAACAAAAAATATAAGTTTATACAGAATAGTTACAGGGATATGTTAGTCATCGGGATGGATATACACCTATCCAAACATATTTAAGGTATTGGTACTGTTGGACGAGTCCATTTAACTCACAAAATAGGGGAGTTCGCTATGCAAACGGCAAACTTTTTTTTTCAATTTCATTTAAATCTATAACACAGATAAGGACAAATAGCAGTTTTATGTAATAATTGAATGTTATGTTATTATTAAGTGATGTGTCTTTAAACAAACTCGCCCTAGTTTTTCAAAATCACTAATATTTGGCACGTTTCAAGGTCAACAAAGAGGTATAAAAGAACGCCCTAATAGAAGCCCTGTTCATTCTGCTGTCAACCTTCAACGAGTACGTCACGCTATAACTTTGACTGTGAACGTTGTGATTTGTTAGTGTCCAGTGTTGTTGTTGTTGTTGTTGTTGTTGTTCTCAAGGCGATCATCATGGTCTGGTCTTTAATTACCACAGGTAAACGTTTTATTTCTAAATTTAACACTTATTTAAATTCGTTTCAATTACGTTATGAAGAGTGCAAAGGTAATTTAAATATTGATTTAGCAAAGATATTAGAAAAAGGTATACAGGATACTAAAGAAGGAGCCGGCTTTCAAAAAGGGGATAAAATTCGTATAATTGTTCGTAATGAAAATTTTAAACATCCCATATCAACAGGTACTGAAACAGATTTAAATACGGATAATATCTTGGCTCATATCGAAAACATTGTAACTTCTGACGAGTCGGTTCAAGTCGAAGATACTATATTTGATATACAAATTTTCAAGATACCTAGGGGTAGCGGCCGACATAAAATTATAAATTTGGCAGAGGACCGTCGCACCAAGAAAAGCATTACCCAGATTAAAAATACCGACACTTTATGCGGGGCTCGAGCAGTTATAGTGGGCTTAACATACGTCACAAACGAGATTTTGGGCCACAAATTGATCAAAAGCGATGCTCATAGCATACGTATAGGTCGAAAATTGCAGACTGATTTGGCCGAAAAACTTTGCAACCTGTTGGGCGGTTGTTATAACGATGGCTTTACGTTGGATAATTTTAAGAAGGCAGAGGAGTTATTGGATGTGCAGATAAAGATTATTTGTGCAGAAAATTTCAACACAATCATATACGAGGGCCCCGAAAAAACAGCCAAGATTTATTTGTATAAAAACGGGAATCATTTTGATGTTATAAACAATTTAAAGGGTCTTTACGGTAGTCGTTTTTATTGTGCGAAGTGTGATACCCCTTACAGTCATTACCGTGTACACAAATGCAAGAAAGCACCACTTTGTACGATTTGCAAACATCCCGAGCATGACTTGACTACAAAAAGCAAAGTTTTGTGCAAGGACTGTAACCGTTATTGCTACAACAATGAATGTTTAAGAAACCATACAGAAGCTTGCAAAGAAGTATTTAAATGTGACAAATGTAATAAACTATGCAAGAGAGATAAGGAGCATGTATGCGGTTACTCCATGTGCAGAAACTGTAATACCTTTGTAGAAATAGCTACGCATCAGTGTTACATGATGAGAAAACCAGCCAAAGGAGGAGTTTGTACTGTAGCCTGTACTTGCAATAACAGATCAAGCGTGATAAATTCAGGCTGTAAAGAAAATCACAAACAGTCACAAAGTTGCAAAGACCCTTGTATATGTAACAATCTCTCTGAAGAAAAAATAATGAAATGCTCTTACAACGAAAGATATATTTTCTTTGATTACGAGGCAATGCAGGATACAGGCATTCATGTACCGAATCTTGTAATTGCGCAGGATTTCGGCGGACATAAATTTGTTTTTAAAGACAATGAAGAGTTCTGTAGATGGTTAATTTCCGAGAAACATAGAAATTATACAGCGATAGCCCACAATAGTAAATCATACGATTCATATTTCATTTTAAAATATTGCGTGGAAAACACGATAAAGCCGTACACTATCTACAACGGGTCAAAACTTATGCTTTTGGAAGTCGAGGCTCTTAAACTGAAAATAATAGACAGCTCTAATTTTGTAGCCGGCCCCCTGTCCGGTTTTCCTAAAACTTTTGGTCTGCATGAATTAAAGAAAGGCTATTTTCCTCACTTTTTCAACACTCCTGAAAATACTCACTACGAAGGCTGCTTACCAGATATTGCGTATTATGGACCCAACACAATGAAAACAAAACAAAGATCTGATTTTAAGAAATGGTACGATGAGCATAAAAATGACCACTTTGTGTTACAGAAAGAGCTCCATACCTATTGCGATTCAGATGTTGATATTTTACGACGTGGGTGTTTGGAATTTCGCAAGGAATTTTTAGAAATAGCAAACATAGACCCATTTCAATATCTGACTATTGCCAGTGTGTGTATGGCCATATATAGATCTAAATATCTTCGAACAAACACCATTGGCGTTGTAAAGCAGGAGATAAAGGAGACATATAGCAGGGCATCAATAAAATGGCTCAATCAATTTTCTAACGTCCAACATGCTCTTAATGGCGGAGAAGTGACAATTTGCGGTGCAAAAGTTGATGGTTTCTCGGAAGAGTCAAATACTGTGTACCAGTACCACGGTTGCTTCTGGCATGGCCACCCAGAATGCTTTAAGAACGACACAGTTAACCACGTCAACAATGAGACAATGAGTGACTTGTACGAGAGAACAATAAGACGATCAAAACAAATAAAAGAAGCAGGGTACAACTTGGTAGAAATGTGGGAATGTGAGTGGTTAAAATCCAAAGAATGTAAAAACGCCGCAGATCCTCAACTTATTGAACCCTTAAAGCCTCGTGAAGCATTCTTTGGCGGTAGAACAAACGCCATAAAACTAAACGTGACTGGGAAAAAGCTCAGATACATAGATATTGTATCACTGTATCCAACCGTACAATATTACGATCAATATCCAGTTGGCCACCCTACAAAAATACATGCACCTGAAGTATACGATCCTAATTGGTTTGGTCTAGTACATTGCCAAATACTACCGCCTACTGATTTATACCATCCTGTATTACCTGTCAAAACTGACAAATTAATGTTTCCACTGTGTAATCAATGCGTCTTGGAAGATTGCGAAAATTGTGATCATGATGACTCGGAAAGAATGCTGAGGGGTACATGGACAACTCTAGAAATTAATAAGGCCTTAGAAAAAGGGTATAAAATAATAAAAATTCACGAGGTGTGGCATTTTGAGCAAACATCGACAGATTTGTTCAAGGGATATGTCAAAGATTTTATGAAGATCAAATTAGAAACTAGTCCACATACGTATGCCACAAATGAAGAGTACGCTCGGGCTGTAAAAGAGCAGATGGACATAGAGCTCGATTTATCTAAAATAGCCCCAAATCCCGGTAAACGAGCAGTCGCTAAAATATGCCTAAATAGTCTATGGGGTAAATTTGGCCAAAGAATGAATATGAAACAGACAGAGTATGTTGTGGACATTAAAAGATGGTACGAAGTTTTGATGAACGATAAAATAAATTTAACAAACGTCACATTTATTAATGATAATATAGCACAAGTCTCTTACGATTATAAAGACGTGTTTGTGGAAGACCCAACATCTACGAATATTTTTGTGGCATTATTTACGACCAGTAACGCTCGTCTAAGACTGTACGAGATGATTGATAGGCTAGGAGAAGCAGTTGCCTACTTCGACACAGACTCCATTGTTTACATTGATGATGGCCTAAACACTGTCGAAACAGGTGAAATGTTGGGCGATTGGAGTGATGAGTTGCCTGGAGATGACTACATAGTTGAATGGCTCAGTACAGGTCCTAAAAGTTATTTTTACAAAACAGCCAAGGGCAAAGAGGTGACTAAAATCAAAGGTTTCACTTTAAACTACGAAAACAGCCTAGTACTCAATGCCTCCGCCATGAATGACATCATACACGATCCAACCAAAGAAATTAAGCTCACGTATGACCAGATCGGCAGGGATACAGAGACCAAAGATATTGTTACGAGAAAAAGGGTATCAAAGACTTTCAAGATGGCCTACAAGAAACGAAAAATAATACAAAGTGATGACTCATTAATTGACACAACACCTCTTGGCTTTCAAAAATTATAATAATAATATTACGCATTAGACATTGTACCTCATTCTTTATTAGACGCTGTTACAGGAAAGACGTGTTTTGTCTCGCTCGTGTTTTCGATAAATTTTGATTTTGTATAAATTAACAATGTCTGATCAATGGTCAATAAATATTATAAATCAGCGAGAAATAAAAAAATTCAACGCTTATCTATGCACTTTTCAAGTTAATTGTGACAACTTTAAAATAGGTGAAGGTTTAGAACAAGACAAAGACTATCTAAAAAACCATTTAGAGACCGCTCTTGAGAATATAAAAAAACAAGCTGGCTACACAACAGGTGACAAAATCAGAATTGTTGCCTTAAATGATGACTTTAGACACCCGATATCGACAGAAACAAGTTCAAGTGCCAATATGTCAAAGTTATTAGAACAAATTAGCAATATATCGACATCTAACGCTGCTGTCCACCTGAGAAATACAAAATTTGATGTACAAATCTTGAAAATACCTAATCCGAAAAACCACTGATCTTCCTATGATGATGATGATGACGTTAGACACCCGATATCGCCAGAAACAAGTTCAAGTGCCAATATGTCAAAGTTATTAGAACAAATTAGCAATATATCGACATCTAACGCTGCTGTCCACCTGAGAAATACAAAATTTGATGTACAAATCTTGAAAATACCTAATCCGAAAAACCACTCATCTTCCCCGGGTATGGTAACTTTCTGCAGTATCAACGATGATGATTATATGAGATAATGGTTCCAAACCCTAGTATCAAGAAAGAAAATATAACAAAAATTATTAATATTGTATAAAGTTGAAAATTATGTACATAAAATAAAAATTATTGTAATCTTTTAAGGTATTAATACAATACATATATAAAAATTGTAAAATTTATGGACACATAAAATACCAAATTGTAATTAGTATTAATAAATATAATAATATTAAAATATAAAGTTTTTCATTTATAACACATTCTATATTGTTTAGCAAAAAAAAAAAATAACGGTCTCAGAATATGCTTTAGAGAGTGTTATATAAAAATTTTAAGAAATAACTGCGTAAACTTAATGCATTATCTTTAAAAACCTGATTTGCTTGGTACTCAGGGCGTATGCGTCAGCTAGGTGTCAGGTATGCGTCAGCTAGGTGTCAGGTATGCGTCAGGTATGCGTCAGCTAGGTGTCAGGTATGCGTCAGGTATGCGTCAGCTAGGTGTCAGGTATGCGTCAGGTATGCGTCAGGTATGCGTCAGGTATGCGTCAGCTAGGTGTCAGGTATGCGTCAGCTAGGTGTCAGGTATGCGTCAGGTAGGTGTCAGAGACGTTTTTGCTTTTATTAAAAAGTGTTAGTTCTCTTTATCGCTGGTGATCAGCACGTTATATAGATACGCATCACTTTTTCAAAATCATTTAGTGATTGACAGCTGGTGGAGTAAGACGTGACTATGTTTGAAGAATATGACTATGTGTTTGGCCCCGAGTATGTTGGCGATAGAACATGGAAGCTGGGAGAGACAACTTTAATATTTGAAGAGGATAATATATTAGTAGATGAAGAAAAGTTTCCAGCAACAGACGGTCTTCAGAATTTATTATTTTACAAGTATCCTAAAAACTTTACGCCTCTAAATCATCAAATGTACAAACGAATACTGCAAATAACTGATGTACACAGAGATACGTTGGGAAAACTAAGACACCAAGCTTCACCCGAAAAATATCGTGACATTATTAGACCACTATTTAAAATGACTAAGAACAAGAAGAAGAAGAAGAAGAAGAAGATTCATATGAAAACAGATGGCAAAAAGGGAGTTTTAGATAATAATAATAATAATAACAGCCAGCAAAATACTATTGGTAATCGGATAGCGATAAACAACGATCCACAGAAAAGCTACTCTCCAAGTAGAATAGGTTATCTTTGTAAAGGTGAAATACGATATGTATAATATACATGTATATTATTAATAAATTATGTTAATTTTTCCAGTGTTTTATTTTCGGTGTTTAAAGTTTTTAAATTCATAGCTAAGTTCATTACCGTTTTTTTTTTGTTGTTATATATTTTTTACCGAAATTTTCCACTTTACCCTCGTATTTTGTTTTATTTTTATTTTATCAATGTTTTGATAATGTATTTAATCAAAGCATATTTTGATCTTTTTTTTTTTTTGTTGACTACATAGCCATATACGAATAATAGTTTGACTACATAGCCATATACGAATAATTGTTCTTTGATTTTTTGTTTATATAAATGACGTTTTTACAAATAAAAGAAAGGAAAGCTATTTGGTTAGTTAAAAACAATGTTCACACTTTAGAGTTTGGACATTATTTTCAACCGTAACAACAGACGGGACGAGAACCCACAGCTTGTGTCTGTCGGGTTAGTGGGAGAGGTTGAATAGGAAAAGTAAGGAAATGTTTAAAGGTTTTGGAGAGATTTCTAGGTATCTTAGGCTAACATTTATATATATATTACAAGTATTTCTGTTTCTTCGTTTCACATAAACTACTTACTCAGTCACTAAGTTCGTCAGTACTTCCTACAGAATCATCTTCGGTATCACTGGCTAGGAAAAACTGAGTAGCTATACCAACAGTATGCACCGTTCCTCCACACGTAAATTTATACGTTGTAGGCATGGCGTGATAACCACAACGGGGGTGAAGCGTTGGTCTAAATACATCGTCTGTAATATTCTTCGTAAATGATGTTTTACATATTTGGCAAAAAAATGTCACCTCAATATTGACTGAGCACTTGGGGTCGCATTTGCACATAAGTGGCTTACAATTGGGAAACATCTTATGGTTTAATGATTATCTTACTCACAATGTTTAAAATACTTAAATACTATGTTTTTAATACACGCTGCTTATTATATCTTATAATAATATATATTTCTTATGTATTCTTATGCCGTTATTTGTTAAAACATAATAGCATTACTGAACAGATAAAGAAATACAGAACCTACTTATCGAATATAAAATTGTTTAAATACTTTTCTCAGTGTAGTAATAGAATTAGCCGTCTTTGTTTGCGAATCCAGGAATATTGCTCTTAATTTGCATGACACATTTTTATCTAAGAATTTTATCTATGAAATGTATAGTTTATTGCAACTGCATCCTGTCTAACAAGCAATTAGAACCGCTGAATAAACTAATATCATCAAACATATGATTCGAAGACCTTAAATGCATCTGGATCATATGTGACTTTCGAATTTCTCATGATATATTTAAACCATACTTGCGGTCAAATATCTAAGACTGCATGTTTTTTTGGTATTCTCTGACTAATTATTCAAAATGCATAAAAAGACGGGATGCTCTATTTTCTGCGACAATTTCTAACCAACTAATAATGGGTAAGTTTACTCTACAAACTTATTAGTCAAGTGTCTTAAATACCTATCTTTTTCCAGAACCGGCAATCAGAAACAGGATAAGGGCGCACCTCACCCCGCACCAGCGAGTAAGTTTTTGTAAAATTTTTATATGTTGATATAGTTAATTACTTGAAACGTATAGGTCTGCTCTTCTTCTGCATAACGTTGAATTTTAGTTAATTTCTACTGTTTTATTTTTATATGTTGATATAGGTAATTACTCGAAACGTATACTGCTATGCCTTGGTCTGCTCTTCTTCTGCATAACGATGTTTTTTTTTTTTTTAATTTTTGTTAATTTCTACTGTTTTATTTTTTATATGTTGATATAGGTAATTACTTGAAACGTATAGGTCTGCTCTTCTTCTACATAACGTTGAATTTTTGTTAATTTCTACTGTTTTATTTTTATATGTTGATATAGGTAATTACTTGAAACGTATACTGCTATGCCTAGGTCTGCTCTTCTTCTGCATAACGATGTTTTTTTGTTAATTTCTACTGTTTTATTTTTATATGTTGATATAGATAATTACTTGAAACGTATAGGTCTGCTCTTCTTCTACATAACGTTGAATTTTTGTTAATTTCTACTGTTTTATTTTTATATGTTGATATAGGTAATTACTTGAAACGTATACTGCTATGCCTAGGACTGCTCTTCTTCTGCATAACGATGTTTTTTTTTGAATTTTTGTTAATTTCTACTGTTTTATTTTTATATGTTGATATAGGTAATTACTTGAAACGTATACTGCTATGCCTAGGTCTGCTCTTCTTCTGCATAACGATGTTTTTTTGTTAATTTCTACTGTTTTATTTTTATATGTTGATATAGATAATTACCTGAAACGTATAGGTCTGCTCTTCTTCTACATAACGTTGAATTTTTGTTAATTTCTACTGTTTTATTTTTATATGTTGATATAGGTAATTACTTGAAACGTATACTGCTATGCCTAGGTCTGCTCTTCTTCTGCATAACGATGTTTTTTTTTGAATTTTTGTTAATTTCTACTGTTTTATTTTTATATGTTGATATAGGTAATTACTTGAAACGTATAGGTCTGCTCTTCTTCTACATAACGTTGAATTTTTGTTAATTTCTACTGTTTTATTTTTATATGTTGATATAGGTAATTACTTGAAACGTATACTGTTATGCCTAATAGGTCTGCTCTTCTTCTGCATAACGTTGAATTTTTGTTAATTTCTACTGTTTTATTTTTATATGTTGATATAGGTAATTACTTGAAACGTATACTGCTATGCCTAGGTCTGCTCTTCTTCTGCATAACGATGTTTTTTTTTGAATTTTTGTTAATTTCTACTGTTTTATTTTTATATGTTGATATAGGTAATTACTTGAAACGTATAGGTCTGCTCTTCTTCTACATAACGTTGAATTTTTGTTAATTTCTACTGTTTTATTTTTATATGTTGATATAGGTAATTACTTGAAACGTATACTGTTATGCCTGATAGGTCTGCTCTTCTTCTGCATAACGTTGAATTTTCGTTAATTTCTACTGTTTTATTTTTATATGTTGATATAGGTAATTACTTGAAACGTATACTGTTATGCCTAATAGGTCTGCTCTTCTTCTGCATAACGATGTTTTTTTGAATTTTTGTTAATTTCTACTGTTTTATTTTTTATATGTTGATATAGGTAATTACTTGAAACGTATACTGCTATACCTAGGTCTGCTCTTCTTCTTCTTCTGCATAACGATGTTTTTTTTGTTAATTTCTACTGTTTTATTTTTTATATGTTGATATAGGTAATTACTTGAAACGTATACTGCTATGCCTTGGTCTGCTCTGCTTAGGTGTCGCTGTTTTTTTTAAATCTGATCGCTACAAAATTTTAGATATATGTATTTTAATCTTGTTTTTTAATCGGTTTTTTTTGTTTTGTTTCAGACCCTACCAATGATCGTGCTGCGGGGCGAGGCTGCCCCGAATGCCGCCACCCCCGCGGATATGGTGCCCCTAGGCACCTATAAAGGGGTGAAGATTTTAGTGGGCGTACGCCAGGCCAGCGTGCTGGTCTGGCTATTAAAAGGTACTTTTGTGTATATATATTTTTAATACTTGTTTTTTTAATATGTTGTGTATTTTTTTTACAGAACAACAATAAAGAGTTGTAAAGAGTTGTTTTATCTTTTAATGTTTTCCTTTTTCCTTCTTTGTTAACCATGCTATCCTTTGTATTGGAAATTTACAAAAAATTATTAAAATATTAATTCAGTTTTCATACAATCTATAGACTAATAATTTTCTGTTATTCTACCTAGTTGTTTTTTATCTGTGCAAATTTTAACCTTTTTTTTTCATTCTGTTTTGTGCTTTGATTTTTGTTTATATAAATGACATTTTTACAAATAACAAATAAAGGAAAGCTGTTTGGTTAGTTGAAAATAATGTTCACACTTTAGAGTTTGGACATTATTTTCAACCGTAACAACAGACGGGACGAGAACCCACAGCTTGTGTCTGTCGGGTTAGTGGGAGAGGTTGAATAGGAAAAGTAAGGAAATGTTTAAAGGTTTTGGAGAGATTTCTAGGTATCTTAGGCTAACATTTATATATATTACAAGTATTTCTGTTTCTTCATCTATGTGTGAATGATTCACGGAAATTTCTCTGCTAATAAAAACATCTGGAGCCATAACATCATGGGCTTATAAAATAGACGCTTTGGTCATTTAGCATTTGTCGTTCAAACGGTATGGCTGACTATTTAATGTTAGTTTTATTAAACAGTAGTGAGTTCGCAAATGTGACAATCCACCCGGTAGTAATTAATTTTCTGAGTTTTTTTTCACGTGATCGGATTTTTACCTTCTCGTATTGTGTCAACGAGTACGTTTATACGAACGATCTACGTTTACGGCGTGATTTTGTTACGGGGGAAGTGCTCCAAATTCAGTTCGTGGTCGATTCAGTTATCGTCTTAACGATCAATTATATCCATAATACTGGCTTATTAGAACAGCCCATTGATAATTTCTCCACTGCCACCATTGTGCACGTTTTTACTCCTCATCCTCTTCCTTCTCAGCCTTAGTTTTCTCTCGTCCGTAACACTTTCCCTAAATAACAACTAGACTTTTTATTTTCTCGCGATAGCTCCTCTTCCTTCTCAGCCTTAGTTTTCTCTCGTCCGTAACACTTTCCCTAAATAACAACTAGACTTTTTATTTTCTCGCGATAGCTGCTCTTCCTTCTCAGCCTTAGTTTTCTCTCGTCCGTAACACTTTCCCTACATAACAACTAGACTTTTTATTTTCTCGCGATAGCTGCGAAGATATACAAATAAGTGCCCTGTGTAGGATTCTACAGCCTTTCAGATCATTGCAGTAAGGTAAGTTTTTCCACAATTTTCTTTTTTCAATTTTATAAAATTACTGACATGCTGAGTGAAATTTAAAAAAATCTTACCAGCAGCGTTTCTCCTTCTCAGTGTTCGTGTCTCTTCATAATTTGTAACGAGTCCGTTACTTAAATAATCGTTTACCTTCTTTTTGTGACTGGAATCTTTTAATTTTGTTCTAAATTAAATTCATATTGAAATATTCTTAAACTAAATATTTAAATAACTCCCAGTGAATATTATTTTCTGAGGTTGGCATTAAACTGCGCCCTCAGCGGCGAAATTCTGAAAGTACATTTATTCTGCGACGTGTAAAATCTCAACTTGTCACTTGTTAACTGGATGTGAGTGAATAAACATCTCAGAGTAGAGCGGCTGGGAGTCCATTTTTTTTCCCGAATTTAGTTTAAGTTTATTTTTTATGTGAAGAGCTGTTATTTTAGAAGAAACCATTTGAGTTATTTTGTTGTGTTGTACGAGGATATTTTCAGTTGGATCACCCTAGCCGGTAAGATAACATTACAAATAAATTATAAGGAAAAATCCTTCATACCATCCGCCATTGTTAGTAAAATTCAGACTTATTTTAATTTCGTCTTTGATAGGTATCTCATATATTTGATACATGTTATATTTCACCTTATTTCATTAAGGAAAAGTTTTATACCTAAATAAATTATAAGTATTAGATTCTATATCTATCTCAAATTTTTATTTCCTTTCAAGAGTTAAAGTAAACAATTATGTATTTCAATTTCATACCATTTAAACCGGCTAATATTTCTTTTTTTTCTATTCTATTTAATATAAAGATCATGTTTTCCGTTAAAATTATCTATTTAATATATCCATACATTATAAAAACATTGTCACACCATTCGAAGGTCACTATTTACCGAAAACCATTAAGGTTTTTATTTCAATAAGGTCACTTCCTGACATTTTTTGTATCGCCTTTCAAGATTGATAACCCTTGTGTTTTTCCGTACCTTTTGTATGTACAAAAACATGGAGTAACACAACTGTTTTTTTAGCCTACTCAAGAATCCAGTTACAAGTCAGGGGAAGAATTATTTTTTAGTTGGGGTTATACTTAATAAAGATAAGGGGAAGGAGTTTCAAGTTGGTTTTTTTTATGGGAAATTAAGAAGCAGTTTAAAGGGACGTATTTGTCCAATAGTACCTGATCCAGGGAATACAGGTTTGGTATCTTGTTACCACCTGAGTCCAGTTCTCCAATCTTCGAGGGAAACCGACAGGAAGAACTGACTTATTTTTTTTTATTATCATTCAATTACTTTAAATAATTTTTTTATGTCCTCTTCAAGGTTTAACTTTTGGTTCAATTTTTAATAACAAAAACTATCCTTAATAATAAATATTTTCAATTTTTCCTAAAAAAAAAAACATTTTATCATTGTAATTTAATTTAATTATTTATTGTTTACCAAGGGATGAGGTTATAACTCTCCCTTGAATTTCTCTTTGTTAGGTTATTGTGTGCACACATATCCCAGAGAATTTTTTACTTAAAAACCTAAACAATTTTTGAACGAAAACTAACTATTAGTGAGTAGTATATAATTATATTTATTATTTATACATTATTATTGGATCTAACTTTTGTCACAATTTGAAATTTTTAAGGGGTATATCAGGGGTAAATTGTTTTATAATTATTCAGGGATTTTACTGTAAACATAGATAAGTTAATTGTATATAAGAGGTGATGGGTCATATATAAGTGTTTAAAATAGTCTGTACATAAAATTGGTATTTATTAAAGTTGGGTTAAAATTTAATATTTCAATTAGTACCTATCTTTCTTATTTTCAGCAATACAAGATATCTCGGAAGAAAACATTTAACTTCCTGGCGCCCAAGCATTCACTAGAGCAACTTTTACTTTTCATCTGTTTATTTCTTGGTGGTTTTCGTGTCATTAGTTCTTATATCTTACGGTCTCTGTAGGGCATGCAAATTGGCCGAATCCTTCTTTGAGTGTCAAGTGGTCATTCTCCTGCATAGTCGCTAGCCAACATTTAATTCTGCTATAATTTAAAATTCATAGTTACTCTTTATTGATATCTTCTACATAATTTATCTCTAATCCCTTCTATCTTCTGTTCTTCCACATATTAGTTCGTTGGTGTATCAAGGTACATTTTAGAGTTCACCCTTTTGCTACACTGGATAGAGTCACCCAGACTTTCTCTAGCACAATTGTTGCTACATTAACATAATTTTGTTACATTGGCGCCCAACGTTGCCCAATTGTTTTGATTTGAATTCGTTATTAGTGAGAAAACATAATGATAATAGACCTTATCTTCCTATTAAGATTTTAGGACAATCTTGTTTAGCTCTTTTAGATAGTGGCTCGAACATTTCTGTGATAGGTTCACATTCATTAGCTTTACTGAAAAATGCTGAGATCTCTATTATGCCCATTTCTTCTCTGCAAGTGTCTACTGCAGATGGTACAGTTCAGTCTATTACAGGCAAATTTGAAACTGAAATCACAGTAGCAGATTTATGTAAACAAATTACATTCTATATTATTCCTTCAGTTCAGAATTCTATAATTTTAGGTATGGACTTCTTAAATGCTTTTAATAGCACACTAAATTGTTCTAATTTTTCCTTTTCTATTTCTCAATTTAATCTGTCCTTACTTAGTGCTATTCAGGATTTTACTAGTTTATCTAGTTCAGAACAAAGTCAATTAGAGAATATGATCTCTAAATTTACAACCCTTTCGTCAAAAGACAAATTAGGTCGTACATCCTTAATATCTCACACTATCGAAGTGGGAGATACCACACCTTTTAGACAATATCAGTATCCTATTCCTCAGGCTTGGCAAGTTGACTTGGAAAAGGAAATTGATTCCATGTTAGAGTTGAATATCATTGAACCTTCCACGTCTTCTTACTGTAGTCCTTTGTGGTTAACCAAGAAAAAAGATGGATCTTTTAGGGTTTGCTTCGATGGTCGAAAGTTGAATAATATTACTACAAATCGGGATGCTTATCCTATTCCCCGAATAGACGTCATTCTAAGTAAACTCCAGAATGCTAGGTATATTTCTTCTATCGATCTATCTAAAGCTTTTTTACAGATTCCTTTGAGTGAGGAAAGTAAAAAGTATACAGCTTTTGCAGTTAGTGGGAAAGGATTATTTCAGTTTGTCACTATGCCTTTTGGTCTTGTTTCAGCTCCTCAGACAATGTGTCGTCTGATGGACTTAGTCATTGGTCCTCAGTTAGAGCCCTATGTTTTTTATTATTTGGATGACATTTTGGTTGTCACTCCTGATTTTTCTCTTCATATGGAAATTTTGGATAAGTTGTTTTTACGTCTCAAAGAGGCTAATTTAACTATTAATTTAGATAAATGTCAGTTTTGTCGTCCTAGTCTTAAATTTTTAGGATATGTAGTCGATAGTAAAGGTTTAAGGACTGACCCTGATAAAGTTACAGCTATCAAAGATTTTCCTATACCTAAGACTACTACTCAAGTCCGTAGGATATTAGGCATGTGTGGATATTATCGTCGGTTTGTGCCGTCTTATTCTACTTTGTTATCTCCACTTACAGATCTCCTTAAAAATAGGAAAAAAGGCCAAACTATTACATGGACTTCAGAAGCCGATGATGCTTTCCGGCGTATAAAAGAAGCTCTTACTAGTGCACCTGTCATGACATCTCCGAATTTTAAAGAGCATTTCTATCTCATGACAGATTGTTCCAACACTGCTTCAGGTGGTGTACTGTTTCAAATGAAGGATGGTTCGGAACATCCAATAGCTTATACCAGCAAAAAGCTCAATAAAGCACAGAAAAATTATTCCACCACAGAGAGAGAACTTCTTGCAATTATCCATGGTCTTGATGCCTTTCGGTACTATCTTGAGGGTCGTAAGTTTACTATCATCACAGATCATAGTTCTTTATTATGGTTACATTCCATGAAAAATCCGTCACAACGTTTATCCCGTTGGATTTGTAGGCTTTCTGTCTTTGATTATAATATTGTTCATCGCAAAGCCAATGGTGTTGTGGTTGCAGATGCGTTGTCACGTACATTCGATATCAATCTTTTAGATCTGTCCACTTTATCTCCAGATAATTGGTATCGAAAGATGATTCATAATGTCACCCAAGAACCTACTAGATATCCTGATTTCAAGGTAGAGAATAATATCCTGTATAAACATGTAATCAGTCCAGTTGAGTCTTTATCGAATATGTCTGATTGGAAAATAGTAGTCCCAACAGCAAATAGGGATGAAGTCTTGAGAACTTTTCATGATGATGTGACATCAGGTCACTTTGGTTTTTATAAAACATTTAGTAAAATAGCTGAGTTATATTACTGGCCTGGTCTGCGCAACTCAGTTAAGAAATACATCTCTAGATGTAGAGTTTGTGCAACATGCAAGCCGAGTAACCTACCTCAAGCTGGATTAATGGGTTCGTTTAGGAACATTAATTTTCCTTGGCAAATGATCTCTTTAGACCTTATTGGACCGTATCCACGTAGTTATTCAGGTAATACGTATTGTTTGGTAGTTGTAGATTACTTCACCAAATTTCCTTTAGTTTGCCCTCTTCGTAAGGCTACAACTCCAGCTATTTTGAAGTTCTTAGAGGAGCAAGTGTTCTTACTATTTGGTATTCCCCAGATAGTATCATGTGATAATGGTCCACAATTTATTTCTAAAGCCTTTAAAGATCGTTTAAGTAAATATAAGGTCCAAAAGATATTCTACAATGCAGCTTATCATCCGCAAGCTAACCACACTGAACGTGTAAATCGTAGCATTGTTACTGCTCTTCGATCTTACACTTACACTGATCATAGAGCTTGGGATCAGTACATTCATTCAGTTGCTCAAGCCATTCGAACTTCTATTCATGAAACCACTCAGTGCTCTCCAGCTTATGTTAATTTTGGTAGGCATGTTCCATTGTCAGGTGATTATTTCGGTTTAATTTCTGAAAATTCAACAACTCTTCCTCAAATTTCTGAGAAACTTCACCGTATGGAAGATATCCAAAACTTACCTCCAATATTCGCGGACATTAGGAAGAAGTTGAAAGCTTCTTACCATAGAAATCAGCATCAGTATAATTTGAGGAAACGAGATTTGCGATTTTTTGTGGGCGATCGAGTTTTGAAACGGAATTTTGTAAAATCAAATAAAGGTGATGCCATTTCTGCTAAGTTTTGTCAGAAATATGTTCCCTGTACTGTCGTTAGGGTAATATCTCCTTTAGTATATAAATTAAAAGACAATTCGACAAATAGACGAATTGGTCAATTTCATATAAAGGATTTACTCCCTGATAATACAACAGATGAGGCAACATCTTCATCTTCAGAGGAAGATTAACTTAATGTCTATTAAGTTAACTTATTCCTATGAGTGTTATTGTTTTGGCTCGGTTTGGTTACGATTTGATATTTTCTTAGATTTTTGTTATTAATCACCAGATTTGATATATCTACAGCTTATATTTTGATTAGTATCTGTTTATAATAAGTTAAAATTATTAAGGCCATTAGACTGTTTACTTATATTAGATGTTGCATTGGTATGGAACTAAATATTGTAATGCTACTATACTGTGCTATATGTTTATGTGTTGTATAACCTATGTTCACATTTTGCTTACTTGTTTTGCCAGGTTGGAAAGAATGTTGTATTTTTTTTTATGGATTTGATTCCGGTTATTGGTCATGATCAAGTTATATAGGAACATGTATCTGGATTTGCTATGTGGGATGGTTTTTTTTTAATGTCATTAGGAATTTATATAGATAATCAGTATGCATAATTTTAGTACACTTCTATATTATATAGACTATTCTGCCTGTGTATATGTGACTGAATATGTGGGTTCGAAGTTTTAGTTCAATTGTTGGCCTCAGTTGTGCAATGAATTTCGGAATTCACCATTTTCATGACAAGTTGTACAGTTATCTAGGCAGGAGAACGTCTTAGGATTTGAACATTTAGCTTTAATCCTTAATATTTTCCGACTTTGGTCTAATATAAGAATTGTTCCTTAGCTGATTTATTATTCTTACTTATATAGTTTACTCAATCCATGACATATTCCCTTTACAGCTAGCATGTTTAGATTACAGTTATGGATAGTGATTCCATATTTTGGCAACAAATGACCATTTATAGTTATTTTCACTTCTTTCCTCAGGCACTTATCTATATTTTGGTATATTGAATTAGGAATTATCCTGTTCTCTTTTATTAGTATCAGAACGAATTATAAATTTGCAGTTTCTTCAGAAATTGGTCTACTCGTTCTTGATGTTCTGTTTTGTTATTACCCCTACCTTAACCCTTACTGTTTTGCTATGGTTGTTAGAGTTACTGGCACATTAAACTCTTTTTAGTGCTCTTATGTTAGATATTCTTATAAATTTGTTGTAGCTACCTGCTATAGTTATCGAGTATCAGCATAAGTTAATTTTGTTGTTTTTTCTAGTTTTTATTTTTGGTCTTTATTTTGGATCCCAAATGTACTGATGGCAGATCATCAGGATGGAATCGATTTTATGGCTGTCCTTTTGTTTAAGCCGTTAGTCCCACATTTTGATCCAATAATTTATTTGATGAATTTTAAGGTTAGGCACATATTACCGGATGTGGGTATATGTGGACCTACCATATTTGGTTTATTTGGTTATAGTGTGAATTGGGTCATTATTTGCCTGATTGATTATCTTTGGATATGCTACTTTATAAATCTCTTGTCCACTGTATGGTCAATTTTGGATTTACCATCCAATTCGACACTGATATTGTTGTCTATACATTTGGTATTTTTTATTGTTACTTATATTGTTTTATATAAGTATGTTGGTACTTTTATTATTACTTATTATTGTGTATCGGTCCACCCATTTGCCTGATTGATTATTCCTTGGATATGCTCTTCTATAAATCTGTTGTCCATTGATGAGTCAATTTTGGAACCAGGGTCCGATTGCACATTATTTTGGATTATTTGCATTGAGTATTTGTAGTACTAGTCTATACTATGCTATGTTAAAGCTTTACTTTAATTTTACTCTAGATAGTATGTGACTTTGTACTTAGTTACATGTGGGTATCTTTATATGAAACCATATCTTTGTTTCTACATCACTCATAATCTGTGGTTAATGATAATCGTGTGAATCGATGTAGATTGTTTTGGAAATATTTTAGTGAGTTAATATAGTTTATAGCTGTACTTGGCAAATTGTTGCCATGGCTATAATTTTTATATATAAGTTTATTTTTTCTTCTCGATTCTTGATTGCTCCACATATGGTTGAAGTATTGGTTAACCTACATCTAACCAATCAGTCAAGTAAAAAAAAAATTTTTTTCACTAAAAATTTTTTTTCTCCAAGTAAGAGGGGAATGTAACGAGTCCGTTACTTAAATAATCGTTTACCTTCTTTTTGTGACTGGAATCTTTTAATTTTGTTCTAAATTAAATTCATATTGAAATATTCTTAAACTAAATATTTAAATAACTCCCAGTGAATATTATTTTCTGAGGTTGGCATTAAACTGCGCCCTCAGCGGCGAAATTCTGAAAGTACATTTATTCTGCGACGTGTAAAATCTCAACTTGTCACTTGTTAACTGGATGTGAGTGAATAAACATCTCAGAGTAGAGCGGCTGGGAGTCCATTTTTTTTCCCGAATTTAGTTTAAGTTTATTTTTTATGTGAAGAGCTGTTATTTTAGAAGAAACCATTTGAGTTATTTTGTTGTGTTGTACGAGGATATTTTCAGTTGGATCACCCTAGCCGGTAAGATAACATTACAAATAAATTATAAGGAAAAATCCTTCATACCATCCGCCATTGTTAGTAAAATTCAGACTTATTTTAATTTCGTCTTTGATAGGTATCTCATATATTTGATACATGTTATATTTCACCTTATTTCATTAAGGAAAAGTTTTATACCTAAATAAATTATAAGTATTAGATTCTATATCTATCTCAAATTTTTATTTCCTTTCAAGAGTTAAAGTAAACAATTATGTATTTCAATTTCATACCATTTAAACCGGCTAATATTTCTTTTTTTTCTATTCTATTTAATATAAAGATCATGTTTTCCGTTAAAATTATCTATTTAATATATCCATACATTATAAAAACATTGTCACACCATTCGAAGGTCACTATTTACCGAAAACCATTAAGGTTTTTATTTCAATAAGGTCACTTCCTGACATTTTTTGTATCGCCTTTCAAGATTGATAACCCTTGTGTTTTTCCGTACCTTTTGTATGTACAAAAACATGGAGTAACACAACTGTTTTTTTAGCCTACTCAAGAATCCAGTTACAAGTCAGGGGAAGAATTATTTTTTAGTTGGGGTTATACTTAATAAAGATAAGGGGAAGGAGTTTCAAGTTGGTTTTTTTTATGGGAAATTAAGAAGCAGTTTAAAGGGACGTATTTGTCCAATAGTACCTGATCCAGGGAATACAGGTTTGGTATCTTGTTACCACCTGAGTCCAGTTCTCCAATCTTCGAGGGAAACCGACAGGAAGAACTGACTTATTTTTTTTATTATCATTCAATTACTTTAAATAATTTTTTTATGTCCTCTTCAAGGTTTAACTTTTGGTTCAATTTTTAATAACAAAAACTATCCTTAATAATAAATATTTTCAATTTTTCCTAAAAAAAAAAACATTTTATCATTGTAATTTAATTTAATTATTTATTGTTTACCAAGGGATGAGGTTATAACTCTCCCTTGAATTTCTCTTTGTTAGGTTATTGTGTGCACACATATCCCATAGAATTTTTTACTTAAAAACCTAAACAATTTTTGAACGAAAACTAACTATTAGTGAGTAGTATATAATTATATTTATTATTTATACATTATTATTGGATCTAACTTTTGTCACAATTTGAAATTTTTAAGGGGTATATCAGGGGTAAATTGTTTTATAATTATTCAGGGATTTTACTGTAAACATAGATAAGTTAATTGTATATAAGAGGTGATGGGTCATATATAAGTGTTTAAAATAGTCTGTACATAAAATTGGTATTTATTAAAGTTGGGTTAAAATTTAATATTTCAATTAGTACCTATCTTTCTTATTTTCAGCAATACAAGATATCTCGGAAGAAAACATTTAACTTCCTGGCGCCCAAGCATTCACTAGAGCAACTTTTACTTTTCATCTGTTTATTTCTTGGTGGTTTTCGTGTCATTAGTTCTTATATCTTACGGTCTCTGTAGGGCATGCAAATTGGCCGAATCCTTCTTTGAGTGTCAAGTGGTCATTCTCCTGCATAGTCGCTAGCCAACATTTAATTCTGCTATAATTTAAAATTCATAGTTACTCTTTATTGATATCTTCTACATAATTTATCTCTAATCCCTTCTATCTTCTGTTCTTCCACATATTAGTTCGTTGGTGTATCAAGGTACATTTTAGAGTTCACCCTTTTGCTACACTGGATAGAGTCACCCAGACTTTCTCTAGCACAATTGTTGCTACATTAACATAATTTTGTTACAAATTCACCTTCTTTTTTGTTTATATATATATATATATATATATATATATATATATATATATATATATATATATATATATATATATATATCTATACACATAAATGTTACCTTTAACAACAGATATACAAATAGACAGAATAGACAAAAAATATCGTACTAGTGATTTTATTTTCAAGAATTTTAAAAATTTAATAAAAAGTTAAAAAAAAAAATGAATTAATTGTCAAATTGACGGTCTTCTTGTGGTTAACTGTAAAAATTTTTTATTAATAAAAAAACAAGTTCGAAAGGAGCACATAGTTTTTTTAAATCCAGATTATATTTTTTAAATTCAAAATAATAATAATAATAATATTCAATCTTACCTCAATACAGCTGGTTGGCTAAGGCTAGCATACCTATCAGTTCTGCTGCATCTGCAAAATAGTTTTTCAGTTTGTGTTCCATACATAGTTATACACGTTTGTACTTACTTACAACCAGCAAAATCAGGATATACACTCCTCGTTCTAAAAAAATACAATGAAATATGTGTGTCACTAATACTAGATTTTTTTATCTTAACAAATTACTACAAACATACTTACCAAATACTCCTATAGCTGTAAAGTAAATAAAACTGTATATTTACAATTAACAAAAAATTCAAAAAACGTTTTTACCTTCGATGTTCATGTCTGTAACAAAGAATTAAAAAATTAGGTATCGTCTAAATGATATTTTAGTGTTTAACTTACATGTCAAAACATGCGTCGATAGATAACCTGCTAAAGCTACACAACAATTAGTGTAGTAAAAGTACTTTTTTTTTTACTATGCTTAGGGCTTACTTACCTATTAACGACACCACATCTACAAAGAATTGAATAAATATCCTCTCTTTTTTTCCCCCGTTTTATTTATACTTACATCCTAGTATAGCCGACACTGTAAACAAAAAATTATTACTAATAATACTAATAATAATAATCGGTAATCGATTCTTACCTATGGGCATTGTCTCAGCCCTGTTCACTGAAAAAAGTAGTGATTTTCAAGTGATCTAAATTATTAGAGTATACTCACTTAGTTGCTCATCTAAAATCAATATATATATATATATATATATATATATATATATATATATATATATATATATATATATATATATATATATATATATATATATATGTAAGTATAGTGTTGCCGAGAGGGGGCATTTGGGCCTGTAGGACCCATCGCCGGCTCTTCGGACTTATTCCTGTCTCCGGAATTGGAACGGGTGTTTACCATCTTCGTTTGTCGCTAGTGAAATGGGTCAGTACTGTTGCCGTTACAGAATAACCGTTACAGCGACAAGTATCTGTTACAGGTAACGGTTCCAAGGAACAGTTACAAAATAACAGATCAAAAATGGAAAACAGAACAGGTAAAATAATCTAAGTATTCCTTGACTTACGGAAGGAATAACTTGGTAAACAATAAAATAAAATGGTATGATAAATGTAGTGCAAAGAATATGTTTCTAAGTGTTTCTTGACTTACGGAAGAAACAACTTAGAATGAAAAGTAAAAATGTACAAGATCAAAGAATAGAAAAATGCAGAAATATGAGTAAAAATACACAAGGTAAAAGAATGCAGAAATGTTCTTAAGTGTTTCTTGACTTACGGAAGAAACAACTTAAGAGAGGAATATAAACAAATGAAATAAGTAAATATAAAACAATATGTGAAAATATGTCTAAGTGTTTCTTGACTTACGGAAGAAACAACTTAGAACATAAAAACAACAAGAGAATCAAATATGCAATAGAAGAATATAAATATTTACAAGTGTTTCTTGACTTACGGAAGAAACGACTTGTAATATAGAATAGAAAAAAATAAAATGCAAAAATAAGAATACAAATATTTACAAGTGTTTCTTGACTTACAGAAGAAACAACTTGTAATAGAAAATAAGAAAATAAAATGCGGAAAAGATATAGAAATATAACTAAGTGTTTCTTGACTTACGGAAGAAACGACTTAGCGTGAAAATGCAAATAACAGAGACAAGTATACGAAATATCAGAAATAAGAGTGCAAATATGGAAATACTTCTAAGTGTTCTTTTGACTTACCGGAAAAGAACGACTTAGACATAAATACAAGAAATATAAACAATCAAAAATAATTAAATAAAATAGTAAATAAATCAATACATGAACAATAATAATATTCTAACCTGAAAAGGTCTGAATATACGACAAATGCTAAAATAAAAAGGTACACAGGAAATCAGAAATTAAACAATAGCTCAAGTTGATACAATAAAGCACCGACTAGGTCTACAGTAAGAAGAGGCAAGCTCGACTGACCGATGAGAGAAAATCTACCTGCTTTTATGTAAAACAAATCCTTTGTTTTACGTAGCGAAAGTGGAATTTCCCTGCATCGAATCAATTAGAAATTTGGATTTGGCCAACCTTGGAATTCCCAAGTATTTTAACCGATATCCAAATTCCTTGATGCGTCGAGGACATCCCCCCTCCTCTGAAAGACCTAACGGTGCTAAGAAAATTTATTAAAATAATAGAAAAATACAATTTAAGAATAAAAAAAAATACAATAATAAAATTTTTACCCTAAAAGAATATAATGTAAAAGACTTAAGATAAAAAAAAACTAAGATATTGTACTTAAGATATTTGAACTTAATTGTATATGGTCCAGTAGGCCCAGGTGGTCCAGGTGTGCCGGGTGGCTCGTCTGCTTCCGTCAGGGCTACTTTATTCACCCTGAGGAGGTCCTACGACGTCGTGAAGGTATAAGGCTACTCAATTCACCTTGATATCTCCACGTGTCGTAATGGGACCTTATCCTTGTTCATCTTTGGCGGTCGGCTGCGCTGTGGTTCCTTCATCCCGTCCGTCCGGAGGGGTCAGGGTCCTATGGTCAGCATCGTCGACCATCGTGAACTCTTGGAGGAGATTCTCTTCAATCTCGCTCCTGGGTACGTCTTCTGAGGTTTGCTGCTCGCGTCTTCGAAGTCGTTTCTTTCTCTTGTGTGTCCGGTGACTTCTCCGGATTTCCTCTCGGAGTGGTATGTCGACCGGACCGTCGAGGATGGGGTCGGTGTCCTCCTCCTCGTCGCCGTGCTCCATTGTCTCTATCAATAGAAGGCATTCGGCGTCTGGCATGTCATCTGCTGTCAGGCTAGATTCTTCCTCCTCGTCGACGTCCTCCATCGTCTCTAGTAATGGAACGCCGTAGGCTTCTTCTTCTTCTTCGGGTGTGCCTGTACTGATGTCCGCTGTTTCGGTTTCTTCAGTGGTCGGCTGACGTGGACGGTTGTCTAATACTTCATTGTCCTCTTGGGTTGACTGCTCTGCTTGTTGGGATGGGGTTTGATGGAATTCCAGCTGTTGTGGTTTGGCTTGCCTTTCTGCTGGGGTCGCCCAGTAGATGGTGGTTCGGCAGGCAGTACCAGCGTGTAGACATTTTCGGGGTATGTCTACATTGGCCTCTTCCTGCTCCAACCAAGGCATCCCTAACACAACGTCGTGGTTCAAATCCTCCATAACCATGCAGTTTACAGTCGTGTCCAGAGTGTCAATGTTCATATTGACTGCAGCAGTCCCTAGGGTGTGGGATGTGCTGCCCGTGCATGCCAGCTGAACCAGTCCTGGTCCTCGGTGCAGGTCCCGTCTCTGGATCAACCTCTGGTGAACGAAGTTCCCGGAGGCACCGGTGTCGACCAAAATCTTCACTTGCTGCCCGTTGATCCTTCCATAGAGTTGGGGGAGGCCTGGTGTCGAGGGTTGTACCTGAATAGGATTCAGTTGGGGCACCATCGTCACAACAGGGTTCAGTTGGCGCCCCGATTGGCGTTTCCCTGGTTCTGTGGGGTTGGAGGTGGTGGTTGGTTCATTGATGGCATCCTATACTGTCCACTGGGGTTCCTCCATTCGTCTATCGCCTCAGGGTGTCGTGGAGCGTTATCCTGACGTGGGGGACGGTACGGTTGTTGTTGCTGCTGCTGCTGCTGGGGTTTGCCGGTCCGGCGGATGTCAGATTCCATGCCCTGGGCGATTGTCAGAAGGTCTTCCTCGGTCCTGGGGATGTTCGCTCTCAGGTAGATCGCGATGTCGGGTCTCAGTAAGTTCGCTATCGTTATACACCTCTGGTCCTCGGGGATATGTGGCATGAGACGTCTGAATAAGGCAGATTTCTGGTTAATGAACTCCTCCGTGGATTCGTCTCTACGTTGATGTTCTCCATGAAGCTTCGACGTCAGGGTTGAAATTGCGGCAGGGTCATTGTATCTCCTTAGGAGACGGTCTCGAAATGTGGTGTATGGCAGGTCCGTGTATGAGAATTTCTGAGCCCATTTCTTCGCATCGCCGTGGAGGGAGTTGTCTATGAGGTAGTCGATCCATTGGTCCTCGTCTACGTTATGTTTGATTAAGAAATTCTCAGCTTTTGTCGAAAAGCTGAGCGGATTCTCGGTGTCCCGGCCTGAGAATTGAGGGGGCTTCGTATATGTAATTCTGGGCTTCGGTGGCTCAGGTTGAGGCATCTGGGGTGTAGTGCCTTGAGTAGTGGATAGGGCCGTCATCGCTTGCATTAGGGCAGAGATAAAGTCAGCTGTGGAAGGCTGGCTTGAAGACGGTCCTGGGGTCGTGGATTCGGATTTTGTGGGTTGGGCGCCATGTTGCCGAGAGGGGGCATTTGGGCCTGTAGGACCCATCGCCGGCTCTTCGGACTTATTCCTGTCTCCGGAATTGGAACGGGTGTTTACCATCTTCGTTTGTCGCTAGTGAAATGGGTCAGTACTGTTGCCGTTACAGAATAACCGTTACAGCGACAAGTATCTGTTACAGGTAACGGTTCCAAGGAACAGTTACAAAATAACAGATCAAAAATGGAAAACAGAACAGGTAAAATAATCTAAGTATTCCTTGACTTACGGAAGGAATAACTTGGTAAACAATAAAATAAAATGGTATGATAAATGTAGTGCAAAGAATATGTTTCTAAGTGTTTCTTGACTTACGGAAGAAACAACTTAGAATGAAAAGTAAAAATGTACAAGATCAAAGAATAGAAAAATGCAGAAATATGAGTAAAAATACACAAGGTAAAAGAATGCAGAAATGTTCTGAAGTGTTTCTTGACTTACGGAAGAAACAACTTAAGAGAGGAATATAAACAAATGAAATAAGTAAATATAAAACAATATGTGAAAATATGTCTAAGTGTTTCTTGACTTACGGAAGAAACAACTTAGAACATAAAAACAACAAGAGAATCAAATATGCAATAGAAGAATATAAATATTTACAAGTGTTTCTTGACTTACGGAAGAAACGACTTGTAATATAGAATAGAAAAAAATAAAATGCAAAAATAAGAATACAAATATTTACAAGTGTTTCTTGACTTACAGAAGAAACAACTTGTAATAGAAAATAAGAAAATAAAATGCGGAAAAGATATAGAAATATAACTAAGTGTTTCTTGACTTACGGAAGAAACGACTTAGCGTGAAAATGAAAATAACAGAGACAAGTATACGAAATATCAGAAATAAGAGTGCAAATATGGAAATACTTCTAAGTGTTCTTTTGACTTACCGGAAAAGAACGACTTAGACATAAATACAAGAAATATAAACAATCAAAAATAATCAAATAAAATAGTAAATAAATCAATACATGAACAATAATAATATTCTAACCTGAAAAGGTCTGAATATACGACAAATGCTAAAATAAAAAGGTACACAGGAAATCAGAAATAAAACAATAGCTCAAGTTGATACAATAAAGCACCGACTAGGTCTACAGTAAGAAGAGGCAAGCTCGACTGACCGATGAGAGAAAATCTACCTGCTTTTATGTAAAACAAATCCTTTGTTTTACGTAGCGAAAGTGGAATTTCCCTGCATCGAATCAATTAGAAATTTGGATTTGGCCAACCTTGGAATTCCCAAGTATTTTAACCGATATCCAAATTCCTTGATGCGTCGAGGACAATAGTATATTAAGAATGCTTATAGATACTTACAATACATGCCTGGTTCCTCTGAAAAATAATATTGATATATATATATCAGTATTATAGTTTCGGGTTTTACTATTTACTTACGTGTTAGTACTAACATCATAGCTAGTACGAAGTGTACCAGTACCTGTATCACTAAAAAAATCTAAATTTTAAAAATTGAGGATATAACTGACTGGCCCTTTCTTACCACCCAAAAACACTATTGATTGTATAGGCTTCATTGTAGCAACTATTCAAATTAATAATATTGTTCCCTAGTTATATAGGATAATGTTTGCGGTTTTACTTTTTTTTTTTATTATTTTTATAATGCGTCTAATTGATGATTATACTCTGAGAAAAAATGAGAAAATATATAGTTCTAACTTTTTGCATTCCATAGTATGTTATATTTTACGTCTTTAGTCTTATTTCTTGGTATTGCAACAATTATTCTTATTTGTCTGTTATTGCAACATTTTGCATTTTAATATAAAGGCTTATGACTTGTATTTTTTATACTATATGTATTCGTTTATTGGTCTCTGTCTTAATATAAAGAGAAAGAAAGAGAAAGAAAAAATAACTTGTGTATTTTTATACTTTGTGTATTCGTTTCTTAGTCTCTGTCTTATTCGTTTCTTAGTCTCTGTCTTAATATAAAGGCTTATAACTTGTGTATTTTTATACTTTGTGTATTCGTTTCTTGGTCTCTGTCTTAATATAAAGGCGTATAACTTGTGTATTTTTATGCTTTGTGTATTCGTTTCTTAGTCTCTGTCTTAATATAAAGGCTTATAACTTGTGTATTTTTATACTTTGTGTATTCGTTTCTTGGTCTCTATGAAGGTGAAAGAAAGAAAAACGATGGTGATTAGGAGCAGAGGGCAGCAAAGACACATATACCGTAACAGAGCGTAGCAGAGGCTAGCAGAGCATAGCAGAGGGTAGCAGAGACACACAGAGGGTAGCAGAGACACACAGAGGGTAGCAGAGCATAGCAGAGGGTAACAGAGACACACAGAGGGTAGCAGACACACACACACACACACACACACACACACACACAGTACGCGCTTCGTAGGTTAAGAATAGACGCTATTATCACGTTGCGTAAAAGAAAAAGAAGAAGAATTGATGTTGCGTAAAAAAAGAAGAAGAATTGATGTTGCGTAAAAGAAGAAGAATTGAAGCTATCTTCACGTTTAGGTTTGGTTAGGTTACGTTAGGTTTGGTTAGGCTACGTTAGGTTAGGTCATACGTAAAAGAAGAAGAATTCGTAAAAGAAGAAGAATTAGGTTAGGTTAGGTTAGGTTCGGTTTGGTTAGGTTACGTTAGGTTAGGTCGAATCTGGGGAAATCTGTGTCAGGGGTCTGGGGAAATTTGCCATATTCACCATAGGGTAGCGAGCGGTTTTTCCCCAGAATCTGGGGAAAAAAGTGAACTGAAGTGACACCCTATCTACTAACTGTACTTGTCCAAACAGTCACTCTAGGGTTATTTTGTAAATAGAAATCGATTTTTATGGCTTTGTTTTAAATTATTAAAAACAAACATCAAGATTATATTAAATTTGTTTTTAAAAATCAGTTTGAAGAATAACAAATTTTTAGCATATAAAAATTTCTAATAACTTTGACTTTTTATGTGATACACTTGTATCTAGACTCAATATAAAGCTAATAAAAAAAAACATTGAAATAAAACCAAAACCTTCTATTGCTTAGAGGAAATCAAATAGCATTTTTTTTCTTGTTTAAGAAATTGCAAATATTTTCATTGTTTATTAAAATTAAGAGCTGATAATTGAACACATTGTAAAAGAATTTCTAAATTTTATAATTCGATTTATAAATGGCATACACAGTGAAGAAGTAAATTAGTTTTGAAACATTAAATAATGGTACTCGTAAAATATCGCCACAGAAAAATGCAAGGGAGATCTGTCTGCTGCAATATCTCAGCTTGTTTCTTATTATTGGTTATGGAAATTTCTGTTTTTTTTTTAATTGTGCTTTTACACCAGCTTTTCACTGAGCCTACGTACAGCCGTATGGCATGAAAAATATCAACAGTAGTAGAAGCTAAAAAGCACTTTTTCAAACTGTTTTTTTAATAAAATGTTGAAGTTTACAAATAAAGCTTCAAATAATCGATTCAAAAAACGTCAAATACCTGTCAAAGGTTAAACACCCTTTTTAAAGTTCCTCACAGATTTTAAAGATTTAAACAGTGTTAAACAGATAAACGGCCGGTTTCCGAAACGTTATTCAAATCTCCAATCATGTAATCAAGTATCAAATTTGATCAATTGTTAACAAGCGACAGGTTTCTGAAACGAAAATTATGGTAAAATTACGTGATCACCGATTATAGATTATTTGACATACGATTTTACATGGAAACAGTAGAATCGATTGTAATCGTTTATTATTTCTGTAGGAATTGTTCTTTATCTTGCTCTAAATTAAGAAAGTAATGTTGCTGTTTCACTTTACCATCATTCCTGTTTATGTGTAATCTGCATTCTGAAAATCAACAAACAAACATAACCTAACTAACTAATAATTTTGTGTCGTTCGTTAGTGTTTACCAATTTGTCATTTATCATCTTTAATTCTTAAAATGAACCTTTGTAACAATTTTTTTGGGTTCTTTCTAAACAACAGCTTTTTATAAAACACCTTAGGTTTATGTATTTTACAACGTAACCAAAGATTTTATTTTATTTACTTACAACCATTGGTACATAACCAAAGATTATAAGATTAATCGTCCAAAAATCTCAGATTACCTGACAAGCTAGTATGACAGAAGTTTGACATAGATAAAACGATAATTAGCGTTTCAGAAACCCAAAGTACTTCTGACAGGCTGTTAATCATCGATTATTTGCTTGTTAGATTAGTTAATGTGTGTTATGTGATTGAGGTTTGATCGATGTTTCTGCAACACAAAATGCATTTAATCGACTGTTAACAGTAGATTACCTAATTTTGATAATGATCAGCCTTTCGGAAACCGGCTGAAAGTAATTCATCGACGAGTTAACAATACGAAGCGAAGTTCTTTAATCACAATGTGATAAGAAAATGAGTATCAAATTTGGTTTTATATTTCAATAGTCGAATTTAATTGCGGCTATATTGGTGTAATTAAAGAAAACCAGTGAAAATCCCAAGAAATAGGTGAGATCCTTTTTTCTTTCTATCCAGTTTGGGAGAGGGTCTATTAGGTACTCACATTTAGGTAGGGTGTTACGGTCTGGGTAACCAGGACTTCACATCATGAACAGCAATTAAATATTTACATTTACACAAAACAACTTCAAATCCAACCCAAAATCATATGTCGTTGCCGCAGTCTCTAGACCTCCTCCCCGTTCGTTTTCTAAAAGGGAACAAGTTATTGTCATGCACTCCATTTTGAATACTGTGTTATTTAAATATACTAAAGAAATTGGTGAAATAGTTTATTCAAAAAATATTAATTTTACATCTCGCATTTCGAATAATCGAATCTGCGTTTTCCTCACTTCTACCGACATCGTTGATCAACTAATACACCGAACGTCATAATTAATTCCACCGTCATCTTTATCTGCAGGCTTCTTTCTGCGACCAAAAGAATCCTTATTTCAAATGTATCTCCTTCCATCCCGCATTCACTAATCGAGCCGTCCCTAAAAAATACGGAACATCAGATGATCAATAGGCATATATCAGGAGTTTTCCTAGGGTAACATTTGTAATCCCTGACAAGGTGAACTTCGAAGTGCAATCTTCTCTGTTAATTAACCATGAAAATACATCCCTTAAAATATTTTTATTCTCTGACAGACTATAGTGTTTTCTTTGTAAGCTTAGGGGTCGTACCGTGGGGTCTGATTGCAAAGTCTCCAGTTGACCAGATCACACACTCATTGCAGCTAATGCTCCTCCCTCTTCTTCATTTTTAGCTGACTCTAAGGAGTCCTTAATCCTAAATCCTTAACTTCATCAAAAGAATTTCTATCTTCGGAAATTGAGTCCATCTCCGTTAACTACATACCCATCCTGGCTGCCATTATGGATTTATCCATGCCTTGTCGTACTAATTCAAAGCCCATGTTGGCAGTAGGACAAAAAAGGGGACATTTCAATGACAGTCCTCCTGATACTCCTACCATTCTATCTTCATCCGGTATTCTTGCTCTATTAAGTTCTTTTCCTCCTTCGGCATTTTCGATGCCACCCAAACCAGCCAAAAAATGTCCAAATCTAATCTTTGATTGGATTACTCGATGAAACCTTATTATATTTCCGCTATAGAAATGATTTACAAAGATAATCCGACTAATTTTACACTCAATTCCACGCAACTTATTACACTTCTTGAGAACTCTTTTGTATGTATCACCCCACTACAAGAAGCTTAAAAATCCTCCAACATAGATGGTATTCAAAAGGACTTATTGCAGCTCTACATAGGTACAAGGAAAAGATCACTAAAAAATCGTATCACTAGAATCTTAAAAAAGTTAAAAGAACAGCCTACCTCCGACTTACAAGAGTATATATAAGTGCATCCTCTGATAAATCTTCTGATGTCAAATCTAATCACAGCATACATGATGAATAGAATTTCTCTCTTTCTCTCGTATTTATTCATTTTTTCTGCTCTCTGTATATTTTTACTTCATCTTTTGCCCAATTTAGACACGATATTTAATTAAGTAAGAAAACTTTATTTACTTCAAATACTAGCCCAAGTCCAGTGTGGAAAAAAAATTGTTAATAAAAAATAACCTTAAAATGTCCAATCTCTTTTTTAATCGAAAGGTTATCCTTGACAATTAAGAGACAGCCAAGATTCTGGCAGAAAATTTAAAATAAAAGTTTTGCAACAAATCTGGACCTAACCATATATACTCTTTTCTTCCTTCGCCCTTTCATTATTCATCCTCAGTTTCACAAGATACCAATTATCCGAACTCTCGTATAAACTATTTCGAACTAAAAGCTGCACTCAAATCCTATAAAAACACAAAAATTAGGGTTTTCTAGAATGATCTTGAATGAAAAATTTCTCGAAAATTCCTTAGGCACCAACGACCCTCTAAATGAAGCCAGTAAATTTATCACTGACATACCGCTGACAATCGTTAATGAAAGATCTTGCCCTAATCTATACTAAGATTAAAGAAAGATCATTACAAAAAAACAAACGAACACAAACGGGTTATGTCATGAAGACAAATCGTTTTCGGAATCCATATTCCATCATCAGGTGTATATTATTTGAGCCACTAAATATCTGGATAAAAACCCGTTAAAAGTTATATGTTACAATTTAGTTTACATTATTTAGTCTTATATATTAGGATGTTAAAGTTACCTGTGGATATGATAACTCCACTCTCATTTATAAAAAAAAACTGTTTCACAAATCCAAGGCAATAAAACTAACCTTCATCCTATGAATTTAGTCTTCCTTCATTCCTATATCCTAACTATTTCTCCTATCATCTTCAACAACACAGTTATCTCTGACAGTCAATTCATTTCCGACACACTCGCTAATGGGGTTGAAGACAGATTCAATAAAAGTAATATGGCTTTTACTCCCAGTTCTTTACGCGCTCAATCTTTCTCCGCCATCTCGTCAACTCCACACGATGTCAAGTTTATGAACGCCTTGTTTACCCTAAATAAACTAAAATTTACCTTGTTTTCATGTACAAAATCTGCTGATATGCAAAATCTCTCTAAACTTCTCGAAATTTTTATAACCTTATCTAGAACACACAAAAATTCCCAGATGTTTGGCGCAATTCTATAATCATTCCAATTAAAAAACCTGACCAACCATCTATAACTCCAATATCTTTCGTCTGATTTCTCTTACTTGTATTACCTGCAAACTTCTTGAAACAATGATCAATGAAATACTCACTTGGTTCGTTAAACAGTATAATATTATTCCCGACGATCAATCCGGCTTCCGACGTAATCGGTCTACTATTGATAACTTTTTTATTTTTCAAACACACATTTCTTAAGCAATCTATAATTATTAACAAGTTGTCGTAGAAACTGTGCTTAACGTTGAAGGGGCATTTTATTCAATCTCCAGAAAAGCAATCATTGACAAAATCTCCCACTATAATTTAAATGGTAATATTTTCTCATTTGTAAAAAAATATCTAATTGAAAGAATCTTTAAAGTCCTTGCCAAGGGTAAACTTTTTAATCTCTTCCTCAAAATTAAGGTGTCGCTTTAGAATCTGCATTAAGTTTAACTTTATTCATTCTTGCCATCAACGAAATTTGCCTCCCATTAAATATGTTCAATACGCTGATGACCTAATCATTTACTGCCATGTTAAATCTGTCCCAACCTCATATAAACTTATACAAAGCGAAATTAATAAAATTTTCCATAGGGATTTCCACTCCCTTACCCCAAATTTTATTTAACAATTCTCTAGTTTCTGTTGTTAATTATTGTAAAATTCTCGGTTTTATGTTTGACTCCAGATTAAATTGAAAAAATCAAATCTCTGAACTTAAAATCAATTGTTTTAAAAGGTTGAACATTTTTAAAACCCTCAGTCATCTTCAATGGGGTGCCAATAAAACTACTTCTAGGTCTGAGCGCCTTTTGCTTTAGTGCTATTGAGAGTGTATACCGTGAATCTAATGAACTTTCTCCTACCCAAGACGATAATCACTTCTACTTTCGTATGCTTCATCAACGTCCGCAAATCCATTTAATCCCGTTCATTCCCTAATTGCCACAATGCCGTCTTCTTCCACTAACAATAACCAACACCTTATCATAAAACCTCTACCTCAATTAATTTGTCCACTACTTAAAAATATTGACCTTTTTCTGACTAGTTCATTTCCTCTACCTTTACTTCCCCTCTGGGCTAAAGATCTCCCTTCAATATATACCTCACTCACTATTTTTAACAAACTTGAATCTTCTAACCTTCTTATAAAGAAAGCATTTTTAGAATTTAATTCTCTATAGAGATACTTTTAAAACTACCACTGGTATTGGTTGTGCAGTAGCCACTAAACATGAACTTGTAAGATCATCTCGGTTACCCTTAATATGGAACGTTTGCACAGGTGAACTATATAGTAATGTGTTGGCTTTTAAATTCATCTCACATTAAAACAGACATATTGCCATTTGTTCAGATTAACTCTCATATATCCATTTAGTCAATACAATTTTCACTGAGCATCTATTAGTTCAAAACATTCATGATATAATACCAAAATCTCTCTGCTTACGATGTAACAGTCTCTCTCATATGGCTGCCTTCTTACACCGGAATTACTGGTAATAAAACAGCAGATCATTTTGCCAAACAAGCTACCAACCATGGGGTGACTGAAGTCACTCCAATTCAACTAGCTAACGAATCTCGAAATTCGTTTTTAAAAAGTCGGTAGAGCATACTTGACAAAACTTAGAACAAAAGAGCAAAACAACTTTTCATAAACTTCAATCTTTTGTTGGTCATCTCTCCCTAGACTTCATAACTAGAAGAGAAGCATCGACTATTACAAGACTACGAATCAACCATACCAAACTTACAAACTGCAAACAATTTACCAACCTGTATAAAGCACTGGACTTGAAACCTACTCTAAGGAACTAGAGAATTGTCTACCTCTTTCTCAACTGTAAATTGTATATGTTGATTATAATTATTTTGTGTTTAGAAAGTGCCAAAACTAAATCATCTACATATCTTTAAAAAAAAAGGAATGAAAAAAGTGCAATTGTTGCTACAATCACTGATAACATCATCCATGACATAGCAACTTAGAATGGGTGAAAGACTAGATCCCATAGGACTACCAAAAATTTGTTTTTGGTAGTCCTTTCTTTTTTCTTACTCCTATATATATATATATATATATATATATATATATATATATATATATATTGGCATAACTGCCAAGTTATTTATATTTTAAATACAGAACTTAAATTGTTTTGTTACTTTATTGTGCAGAAAGTTGCTTTTTTTCAGTTGTGTTAATAATAATATTGTTGTAGGTAATGCTGCATTGGAAAGTCTGGAGCTACCCGATTTAAAAAAAAATTTCTATGCAGTAAGCATTTTGTCCAAAAATATCTAAATGCAAACCAAAAAAATATAGTGAGGTAGAAGAGGAAGGTTTGTTAACGACACCACGCGTTTTTCATGCGTATTCGATAGCAAAACAACCTCGACCAGTGCCAATAGTGCTTCGCACTACATACATTGCTTATTTTAGTTCATGAAAACAATGTTACAATCAATTTATATAATTATTAATGTAAACAATTTTGTTTTGTTTTTTTACCTTGAATTAATATTTCGTTAATATTGTCTATGTGTAGATATTAGAATTTTGATAAGTGGTATATAACTATTAAAATAATGCGAATTTAATTTTTGCAATATCTATCACTTTGTCATTTAAAATTATTTCATTAATAAACAGCTCAAATCGAGCGAGTTGATTGAAAAAAACATTCTCATTTATGTAAACAGAAATACAAAAATGGTGTTTATATTATAAAATACATAAATAAATAAAATAAAGGATACTATTTATTAAAGTGTTGTTAATTATTATTCCTTTTATCCCAACACATAGATTAATTTTTCCTTAAATATGTGTTGCCTCTTGTTGTGGCATATCGATGTGTTTATTTGTTTCAAAAGCATTATCCAAAAACCATACCCATAAATTTACTATATTTTCAAACGTCATTTTAAAGATTAAAATATTGAAAATTTAATTTTCTCAAAACATACATAAACCATTGTTTAAAAAGATTTTTTTTTAAACAATGATAAAACTTAAGTCTTGACTAAAAAATAAACCTCCGCATTAGTGTTCTAAGACCATAGCAATCGAGTCTATTTCAATTAAATATTTAATCCTTTTCTAGCAAATCATATAACCAAATTAAATATCTGGTAAACTAATAAAAATTTAAAAAAAGGCAGCATTTACCTACTTCATTTAAATAGATTACTAACCGATTTAGATTTAGCAAGTCTCAAAGTATAAAAACAATTTGAAATATTTGCTCGAAATAGTCAAGTTATCTTTCACTAGACGCATACAACGATAATAACAATAAGCATTTTATTAAAGTCTTATATTTTCTTAACAATCTGGCATCCGTGTACAGGTTTGCATTAATTATGAGACAGGTAAAACTATACTCGAATAGAATCCTGCAGAGAATTAAGTTTCTGTTAATAGTTTTTTAAATTTATGACTAGAGGCCGCCACATGACGGCAGACTAAAAGTCAAACGTTTGTTCCATAAGGATTGTCTAACTAGTCCTATTTAAACAATGGTTATATCTTTGTTTCTCATTTTTTGTTTAATGTCACATATCAGCTCACATGTTTTATGGTTTAACTCAGTATTATTAAGTCCACTAAGAATTGACTTAGAGTCTGAGATGATCACAGCATCTTGCAAATTTGCGTGCTCTAGCCAATCCAGAGCTTTCCAAATAGCTACCGCTTCTGCAGTGTAAATAGAGCAATGTGGAGGAAGCTTTATTTTAAGTGATTTGTTTTTGGAAGGAATATACACTGCAGACCCTACTTTCCCATCGTTCAGTTTAGAGCCATCTGTGTAAATTATAGTTTTATTAGTATATTCACTCAATATGGAGTTCAACAGCTTGTTATTTATTTGATGTGAATCTGAATATTTCGGAAATATAATATTAAATTTTTTGAAGATTGTATTAAATTCTAGTTTATAAGATGGTTTAATAAAATTTGTTGAAAGTGTAACCGGTAAATCATTGGTTTCCATAAAGGCATCTGCTAATGGTGGTGAATTTTTTATTCTCCAATAATTGTTTACTAGATTTTGTATGGATAATTCATACAGCATACTTAGTAGGCCACTTGTTTTAGCCCTTAATTTTAATACATATTTTGTTGCTAATAAAGTTCTACGATTTTCTAAAGGCATTTCATTACTTTCAGCAAGTAACAGGGGGCATGATGTTGATTTCATAGCACCCAAAGTTAATCTCAAACTTTTAAAATGAATACGATCTATTTTTAGTAAATGTGTTTTGCGTGCTGATCCGTATAACACACATCCGTAATCCAAAATTGATCGCACGTAGGTCCTGCAAAACATCAATGCAACTTTGGGATCAGCACCCCATTTCCTGCAAGTGACACATTTAAGTAGATTGATGCCTTTCTCACATCTTTTTGTTACATATTGGACATGTTTAGACCATAGTAATTTGGGGTCTAGGATTATACCAAGATATTTATACTCAGTGACAACGGGTATATCATATCCTGACAGGTGTAGACTATCAGGCGTACGTAACCTATGTCTTGTAAATATCATAATGGCAGATTTTTCTGGGGATATAGTAAGTTCGTGGTCTTTAGTCCAATTATCTACTAGTTTCATGATGTGTTCCAGGACCTCCACACAATCGTCATATGAATCACGGACGGAGTAAATACATATATCATCGGCGTACTGTATACATTTTATGGAATCAACAAAAATGTCGTGTATACTTGCCGAAAATATGTTGAAGAGAACTGGGCTTAATACAGACCCCTGTGGTAATCCTGTATGAGTTATTCGTGGACCATATAACTGATTACTATGGTCTCTGTTAAATTTGTGGACAACCCCAGTTTGCATAACTTTGAATGCATTACTGTTAAATTAACACAGTCGTAAGCGCCTTTAAGGTCTAGAAAGAAACATGCTAAATATTTATTTTTAGAAAAATTTAGTTGGATATCTGTTGTTAAGTGACTTTTTGCATCTAGTGTTCCCAGACCAGATCGAAATCCATATTGAGTGCTTGGCAAAAGATTATAGTGTTCGACTGTCCAGTTAAGATGATTTTTGATAATTCTTTCGAAAGTTTTTGTTATACAAGACAATAGAGAAATGGGTCGATAAGACGATGAGAGAGTTTTGTCTTTGTTGGGTTTGATAAAAAGACATATAATTGTTTCTTTCATTTTGTCAATGTAATTTCCTTTCAAAAGCCAATCATTAAATATTTTTAATAAACGATTTTTTGCCTTATCGGGAAGGTGGTTAATTATGGAATAAGTGATATAATCTTTCCCGGGCGCAGTAGATTTTGATATTTTAATAGCTGCATCCAGTTCTTGGATGTTTATTGGATTTTCTAGTAATTTAAATTTACTGGAATTGCATATTGTTACGTGTTTTAATTGGTCTTGGACGTATGGTGGAGCGAACTTGTCAAGTAACTCTTCTATTAGCTCTGTTGAAATTGGTTGTGTCTTTGAATGATAATTTGAATGATAAAACAGCAACGCCTCCATAGCCATCACGTCGATCAACTCTAATATTATTAAAACCTTTAATATATAAATTTTTATTTTGTGACAACCAAGTTTCGTTCAGAAGAATGACGTAAATTTTATGACTTTCTAGAAAATTAAGCAAATTAGTCTTTTGTTTTATAATAGATTGGCAGTTCCACTGAAGAATATTAAGTGTTCTATGATTCCCCATCACTATCGTTGTCTGATAAACAAGAAAGTATATTTCTGATTTCATTTTGAGTAACTTTTTGAAATTCAACTGAGACTAGTTTGGGGTCAATTTGTTTAATTATTCTTTCTAAAGCAAATGGAATTTCTTGTAGAATTTGTAATTGTATTTTTTCTTTATATGCTATAAACTCATTACGATATGGGTTAGGAATTATAGGATGTGACACTGGTTTTGTTTTAGAAGTTGAAGGAAATTGTAAGGCAGTTTTACATTGAGTCGTGGATATGGCTTTTCGTTTAAGAGGATTAGAACTTTGTTTAGGTTTAGGAACAAATGAATTGTTTACTGTACAGTCATTTGCCGCTGTCGGGAGTTGGGGAAAGTTATTTAAGTTACTAAGCAATTCAAATTTATTATGTGTCGTGATTTTGGCATAGGATGGATTTTTTGCTATAAACTCAGCTTCTTTAAATGTAGTATTCTCAATCGCCATTATTTTTTTAATATTATATTGATGTTGATAAGCTGGGCATTGTTTCGTTAGAGTCGTATGATCGTTTGTTTTACAGTGAAGACAATATTGTGAGTTATTACAACGGGAGTTGTCTTCGTGTTCTTTGCCACAATTTTTGCATAAGCTGAAAGTGGACTTACACTGTCTGAGAGTATGACCAAATTTAAAACAATTTAAACACTGTACTACAGGGTATATGTATTGTTCAACTTGAAACCTTACCAAATCTGACGTAATATATTGAGGAATAATATTTCCTTCAAATGTTAAAATTACCATTTGCCTAGGAACAAAAATAGTTTCATTATCTGAATCAATACGTTTTCTTTTCATACGTCTTACCTCGGTTATTTTTTGGTCGGAAATAATATTATTCATCATATAATTTTCGTCCAAAAAAGTATCAACTTGTCTAATTATTCCTTTTTTGTGATTAAAAAAATTCGGAATATAAGCAATAAATTTGTTAGAAATAATTATGTCGTGATTGACTAAACTATTTGCACAAGTGTAAGAATTAAAAATTACTTTCACTTTATTTTTACCGACGAGTTTAATATCGACAACATCTTTCTTAAAAAAGTTATTAATGAATAAATAATGACCAACTAAAAAACGGGCCTTTATCAGAAGATTTATACCTATTATTTAAATCAAAACAGGCACTTACTGCCTCCATATTTTCACCTTTATCAGGGGGTGGCTTTTCGCCACCCGAAGAATCATCCATTTTTAAATATAAAGAACAATCCTACCTTGTTTTATTAGTCATAGTCATAGTCATAGTCATCTTTATTGATCCTTTAAGACATTCAAAATAAATGTATAGGATAAGTCACTACAGAATTTGGTATAAAAAACATTAGTGTGTATAATACAATATTCACAGTGTAAAAGAAATTGACGAAACATAAGAATTGACGAAACATAAAATATATAAAATAACATTTTTACAAGTAAAATATGAAGCTATTGCAGTTTGTCCTCAAGATATTCATTTATAGAATAATATGCTTTTCTTAAGAGTAAATCTTTAACATTTTT
The DNA here is from genome assembly GCF_040954645.1 of Diabrotica undecimpunctata. Taxonomy (NCBI): domain Eukaryota; kingdom Metazoa; phylum Arthropoda; class Insecta; order Coleoptera; family Chrysomelidae; genus Diabrotica; species Diabrotica undecimpunctata. The sequence continues at coordinate 92,925,953 of NC_092803.1, read as the reverse complement.
TTTAAATTTAGAGATAAGTGGTATTTCTTTCACAGTTTTTGGCAAATTATTGTATAAGGTCAGTCCCATATATCTGAAGCAATTTTGAAATTTGGATGTTCTGTGTTTAGGAACTCGTAAAGATTCAGCACTTCTTGTATTGTAGTAGTGATTGTCTGAATTTACTGGAAATGTATTGATTTCCTCTTTGACATAAAGTAAACATTTATAGATATATAGGCAGTAGAAAGTTAAAATTTGATGTTTAATAAAAACTGGTTTACAAGACTGTTGATAATCCAAATTAAAAATTTTACGGATAATTTTTTTTTGGTTAATGAACACTTTGTTACTATCTACTGAGTTCCCCCACAAAATTACATTGTAGCACATGTGGCTGTAAGCAAGGCTATAATAAACGTTCATTAATGCCGAGATGGGTAGTGTGTTTTTAATTCTAGATATAGCATAAAAAGCTTTATTCAATTTCATGTTCACTGAATTCACTTGCTCTGACCATTTGAGATTACAATCAATGAATACACCCAAGAACTTTGTAGAGTGAGTGGAAGATAACATATTGTTTCTATCGTGGATGGTTAAGATATAGTCATATTTAGATGAGTTGTATGAATGAAAATAAATAATTTGCGTCTTGTCAATGTTTAATATTAGTCTGTTGGTATCACACCAGCGTATAAAGCAGTCAACAACAGTCTTCATTGTCATTTTTAATTCCTCTAGTGTACGTGCAGAGACTATTAACGAGGTATCATCAGCAAACATTGATATTATAAGTGCCCTTATGTGATCTGGTAGGTCATTAATAAAAATTATGAATAATAATGGTCCCAGCACGGATCCCTGTGGTACTCCTTTATTTGTCGTGTATGGTTCTGAGCTTGATTCTTTCATCTTAACAACACTCTTCCTGTCACTTAAGAAATTTATTATCCATTCTAGAAATATCCCTCTAAAACCAACGTTATATAATTTATTGCGAATAAATGTTATGTCTAAGCAGTCAAAAGCACGTGATAGATCAAAAAATAGTCCTGCCACGTGGTTTCTACTATCTAGTTCATCATAAATACGCTCAAACAAGCTGCATGCAGCCGTGAGTGTTGACTTTTTTGATCTAAAGCCGTGTTGGGTTGGAGTTAATAAATTGTATTCTTCTATAAAATTTAACATTCTGTTGTATACAACCTTCTCTATTACTTTTGAAATTATGCTAAGGACAGATACTGGTCTATAATTTGAAATATCATGAGGGTCATTCTTTTTGAAGATTGGAATAACTTTTGCCATTTTAAATATGGATGGAAATTGGCTGGTTGTTATTGAGAGATTAACTAAATGGGTTAAAGGAATCGATATATGATCACTTATCAGTTTTATTATTTTTACAGATATGTTATCAATACCAGTACTAGGCTTATTTTTTAGTTGATCGATTGTATTTTTTATTTCAATTGGAGTTACCGGTAAAAAGAAAAATGTTTTGTTACACATTTTTGAGGTAGTACAACAAGAAGGTAACGATGTGCCAAAATGAGTTTGAAGATTGTATTCTGTAATTGTAGCAAAATATGAGGCAAACGAATTAGCAATATCACAAGACTTGGTAATAATTTTATTATCATAATGTAGAATAATATCAGACCTGTTCTTTTGCCTACCAGTTTCACTGTTTACTAAATTCCAAACTGTTTTTGGTATATTGTAAGATTGATTAATTAAGTCACTATGAAAGTTTTTTTTAGTATTTATTAATAGAGAATTATATTCTTTTTTTGCCTGTTTATAGGTATCTTGAGACTCGAGACTCCCTATATTTTTTGCTATCCAGTGTAAATTTTTTAGTTTTTCGCTAGCGTGTCTTACCTCATTTGTTACCCATGTAGCCTTATTTGTTTTGTGTGCTTTATACCGTGTTTTTATTATTATTATTCCTTACTATTTAAAAAACTAAACTTTAACTGCTTAGAAATCGAAAACTAATTAGCACTTAATTGATGTGGACACTATCGATGCCAGCACACAACTGTTTACCAAGGTAGAAGTTAAGAATTGTAAGTTAATTGCTACCAGTGGCGTAGCAACACTTGGATACATTTCTTACAGAAATTTATCCACCGTTTATTTATCTGAGATATGTTGTTCATTCTTCTCTAGGGATGTACTTAATCTCTTATCAATTCTTTGATTTGGTTTTTGCGCTCTTTCACATCTGTTTCAAACCCTCCAGCGGAGTTTTAGGTCTTCATTTTATATAAGCATTTTGTTTTTTCTTAGCATTCTACTTTTACCTCTTTTAATAAAGTATATTTATTTTTCTTTCTCAAAGAGCCTCTTTTATTTCTGTTTTTATGTTGGTATTATAATTTTTCAAAATAATTCGACATTATTCCCACTTGATTCTTTTTTTTTTTCAGTTATTGCTCTAGCCTAATTTGACAGATTTTTTCTTTCAAATCATAAAATTTTCATGCTTTGTTTATATTTCGCTATAATAAAATTAATTTTTTTCACAGCTAATTTTGCCAGTTTAATACTTGTTTCTAGTGAAAATTTTTGTTTGTCAAAATGTATTATATCACTGATTTGTGTCCGCTTGATAAAAGTATACTTTTATTGATCTTGGTTATTGAAATATGTTATTGTTGTAATTGTTCTCCATTTTTAGTTTGTGTACTTTAACAGAGTTACTTCGTGCATAGTCGTTGCCAAATATTCTATTTAAGTATATCTTTCATAATGATTATGCATATGTTGTTTTTATTGCCAACATCTTTTCAATATCTTCATAACATTTAACTCTAAGTTCTATTGGTTTACTCTCTTAGGGCTCGTATACAATTAATATTTTAATCTATTGTTACGTAAAAATATGAGTTATATTAAAAAACCTGTAAACTTGTTTATTCGCTAATATGTTCTAGATTCTACGACCCTTCGACCAGCTGGCAGAAACTCCAAGTAATAAAAAAACTGGTTCCAGTCGAACGTTCCGGAAATAGCATTCGAGGCAAAACCAGGTCAATTGAGGTCAACATCCATGGGGTTCGAGAAACAGCTGTTTTCGTATAAATATGACGGAACTTTGACGTGTGTTTTAATAAATTAAAATAAGAACGATAAATTAGAATTAATTAAAGACATAACAGTTAAATAAAGACATAACACTATATTGTTCCGTGTTTCATCTACTATGATTCCCTTGGAGATGTAGTCAACATTTGTATTGTTATTCGTCATCGTCTTTTTTTGCTTATTAGAAGTTCTGGTTTTCTTGGGAACTCTGGTATATAGTGAGGTATTGGCCTAACTATTCCTGTCTTGTGACCTTTTTTTATAAATTTGAATGGCACACATGTCTTAATTTATCTATTAATTCTTTTATCAGTTCCTTGCCCTTGTTGTTCAGTGCTGTAATATTACAAATTGCTATCATTCATTTATTTATATTTACTTTTACTTTCGAATATTTCTTCGTACGCCGTTTTTAGTTCTGTCAAATTCCGTTAAAAAAAATTAATATCTTAAATTTAATATTTACTCGTTTTTTCTGGTATATTTTGCAAATGTGTTGATTTGACCAGTTTTTCTCGATTTAAGTCGTCGTACAATAGGCTAATATTCGAGGAGTGCATCTTGCGATTCTAGACTTTGTTTCTTTCGTTCTCTAGCTACTTATCTTCGAATATTAAGTGGAGTGATAGCTCTCCGAAGAGAAGACGAATCGACTTTAGGTTAGTTCAATGGTTAATTTCTTAGAGTAGGAAATTCTACTAGTCAAAGGAGAGGTAACGCGCCATCTAGCCTTAAAGCGAAAGTGAAGCCGATTTTAACCGGTCCGCCATTCGTTTGGTGCTCATTTTCGGATTGGCACAACTCGTTTTGTTAATTATTTTTGTGCGATTTCTGAGTGAAAAGTAGCAATTTTTTTAACTCTTTAAAATGGTGATGTGTTCGGCTTACGGTTGTAAAAGCAACAACAGAAAGAATGAAGTGGAAGTTACATTTCACAGGTAAATAAATATTTTTGTTATGAGTACGTAGATGAAAATACCCTTAATACTCCTTTATTCTTACATATTGCCTTTTAAACTGTTATTTATTTAAAAAACAACACCTTAATGTACCTAATTAATAACTAAAATTACATGTTTTAGTTATAAATTTCGAAAAATTCACATGTAAACTTAAAAACAGCATAAAGGAGCACCATTTTACCAGTGGTGTATGATTAAATTAATTTATAATGGGATTTATAAAATATATTATGGCAACTACGAAAATGAAATCAATAACAATTACTTTTTATATAGGTTTCCAACAAACGAACCAAAAAGAAGTCTTTGGATTGAAAATATGAAAATTAAAAACTTAAAAAATAATTTTCCGTTGGGTCCACATTAAAAATTATAGATTAAGTACAACTAGTTTGAAGTCACTGATGTGAATCTTTAAGTTAAACATGATTGTACGGTGCCATTTAATAAAATTATTAAATGGCACTGTACAGTGCCCTATTATTAAAAAATATTTATTTGTCTGGTTTTTCTTATTTTACATGACTTCATAATTATTTATTATCATGGTGTATTTATAATACGTAGTCATGTTTTGAGTAACTGAACCTGGATCACAGTGAGACTATGCTTATTTAATCAATGTTTTTGTGTTGACGTTTTACTAAAAGTTCCACAAAAAATTTACTCCTTATGTACTTTATTGTTAAAAAGAAAGAGACATGCAGAGTTAATTGATGTGGGATTGCTATCTCTAGTGATGAACTCAGTGCTCAAGTGAAGAGATTAAAACTTAGGTTAGAACTGGCAGAACAAAAAAGTGCGGTTAAGTCCCAGAAAATCAGAATTATGAATTATGTCACAAAAATTAAGAAGACTGAAGAAAAAGATATTATCAATAAAACGTCTGATAAAAGAGTTACAATCAAAAAATTTGTTGTTAGAGGAACATTCAATTTTATTTGAAAACATGCCACCTATATGTAAAGAACTGGCAAGACGGAAAATAGGCAAAAAAATGAAATATTCTTCTACATTGAGACAATTTGCGATAACTTTAATTTTTTTGTCTACAAAGGGGTATATTTATGTAAGGGAAAAATTTCAAACTTGTCTTCTACATCCTTCAACAATATCCAAATGGTTCAGAAATGTTAACGGAGAACCTGGGTTCACAAAAGAATCTCTTGAAATTTAAAAAAAATATATGACAAAGTTAAGTCACAAAGTCCTCTATTGCTATCTCTTATAATGGACGAAATGTCAATAAGTAAAAATGTAGAATGGGACGGGACAAAATTTCACGGGTATGTAGATTTTGGAAACAATTTGCAAAATGATAGCAATGACATAGCCAAAGATGCTTTTGTTTTTAGGCGAATTGTGTTAATGGAAGCTGGAAAGTTCCTGGAAACTGGAGCTGGAAACAACAGCAAATGTTGCAATGACGCATATTCTGGTGATCTGGTGGTTTAGGAAATTGTGTTCCATTGGACGATATTCCTATTTTAAGTGGTTCAACTCGATTTAAAAAACCTGAGTTGAATATTTGTTCACCTGAAGCTCGATTATTAGAAACATTTTATGAACAATCTAGAAACTATTTGGAGCAAACATGACTACATAATGAATTCGACTGTAATTAGCGAGTGTTCCATTCAAATAATTACTTACATAGCAGGTTTTGTAGCCCGAAAATTGCAAAACACAATAAAATGTGTAGATTGTGTAGATGCATTGTCTGAAAGCAAATTAAATTATTTAAACTCATTAATTACAAAAAAAATCAAGGAGGATTGACATATCCGCCCAAAGATGTGATTGGCATTTGCAAAACATCGGAACATTTTTTAAGAATAAACGAAATGGGAAAATCCAATTTTATCTCTATTCTAAAAAATAAAATTATGCTCAACTGCGTTCAATTTGAACAATATTTTTGCAATCTACAAGAACATATTTTAGGCTGTGCTTCAAATCATATATATTTTTTAATTGAAGCAATAGTGGACAAACATAAGATTACATTTCATAACAAAAAACAAAATGAATTTGATGATATTCTAAATAAATATAACAAATGAATACTGTTTAGTGGACAATAAATCAATATTTCAAAAAGTTGTTTGCTTCTATCACATCCCCTAATCCCTAATCCTGGTTTATTTCGACCTATGTATAAAAGTTAGACAAATTCTTGAGACCAAAGACTCAAAAGAGTCATTTTTTTAAATCTTTTGTGTACATCTTGCATAATGTTATGTAAAATTAATAAAAATAGAAAATTAAACTAAAATTATGATTACTATTATTTGGAATTTAATTATGTAGTTTTATATTCTTCTTATTGGCCTAGGTGATACGCCACTGGTACACGTGTTTGGTGCTCACTCGGCTTCACTGTTGTTATCGTTGCGGTCACTCCTTTGACGAGTAGAATTTCCTACTCCAAGGTTAATTTATTGGGTTAGGTGTTACTTGAGAGACGCGTAGTTATGGTTAATTAATTAAGTTAGGTGGTGCCGCGAAGCGATTTGTGACGTATTTGTGTAACGATTGTGATAGCGTGTTCGTTTTGTGTTTGTCCTACAGGAAAAAAATAAAAGTAAGTACTATTGTCGCTGAGGTGGATCTACGGAAGGTTGTGGATCACCGTCAGTCGCTCTATCCGCTAAGATGGATGATCTTAATAGCCTTTGTGATTCCATGGTACACTAAAACAAAGAAACAAAAGGGACAGGAACAAAATAAGAAACACAAAGACAAGCTTCTTTATTTATTAAAAATCGGCGCGTCGGGGTCAGTTCGCCAAGGATTCTCCCACTCTGAGAGTATATCGAGGGTTCCTCACTGGATGACGTGTGTGACCTGGCGGGTGTAATTGGACACACTGTAACGGGATTTAATTAAGCATCAGATTCAAGTAATCTTTTTAATACCGTGACACATTTGCGAAAATATATTATTTGTTTACGACATCGAAAATATCGTTGTAACGAGGACACACTCTGACCTAGTGAAATTTGCAATGTAATCAAAAGCTTCTTAAATAACGTGTATCAATTAACAAATAACAAACGTATTATCATAACAAACTAACGTGTGTTAAATAGCTGGAAATCACGGGATTAGGGGTATTATTATTATCAATACAGTTAAGAATGAAGAATCAAGAGAACGCTCTAAGTTAGTCAACGTCAACTGAGTACTATTTAGTATTGTACTTGATTCTAATAAACTAAACTATGAGTCTCTAGTGTTTTAAATAAATCTACCATACAAGACGATAAGTGAAGATTATTTATTACATGGCGATCCTACCTTTCGAATAAGGAGTTTTCTGATTCGCAGAAACAAATCAAAAATGCCAACCACATACTGGAAATTTAAATGGAAATTTACATAATAGATGATATATGGAACCCACTGTGGAAAAAACATCAGCAGGTAAGAAAATTCCCGAAAAATTTCGGTCCAAACCCGCCAGGAGCCCCGCGACAGAATCCCAGCTCATGATAATGGACAATAAATGGGAACAATGGATAATTGGACAAAATGTGGAAAAGTGAATTAACAAAAAACCATGTATATATATTATGTAAGTAAATTTTATTTTTTATCCCTTATATAAATTATGCAGTCTAACAGAAATTATTACTTAGTATTTGAATATAAGAATTTAACTAATTCAAGTTCAGAATGTTGAGTACACAATTTTTATTGTTTTTAAAAGTAGTGCAGAATATAATTTATTTTTAAATTATCGCAAATAACTGTTTATATATCAAATTCTATTTTTAATGAAAGAAATGTGCCATATAATTTTATTTACTAAAGGTATATTTTTAAAAATATTTATATTTGACCATGAAAATACACCGACAGATCGGAAATATTAAATTACGACATGAATTTGCTTAAATGACAAATTCTTCAATTAATATAGACGAAGAAATCGGATATGACTTTTTATTTTACTATTTAGCTATAATACATTAGGATATTTAGAATTATTGTTACATTTATAAGGAAGAAAAACGAATTTAAAAGAACTTTTAAAGACAATTGACCATGGCGTCAGAAAAATTTTCATTATGTTGGAACAATTTCCACGAAAATATGAGTTCAGGAATAAATTCATTATGGAAGAGCACAAGGAAAATGCATAAAAGCGCATAAAATGGTTCTTTCGGTTTGTAGCCCATATTTTAAAGAAATTTTTATGTCAAATCCCTGTCAACATCCTATAGTAATTTTGACAAACGTGACTTACGAAGCACTAAGAGACTTGTTACAATTTATATACCATGGAGAAGTACAAATTAGACAAGAAAATTTAAATACCTTCATTGAAACGGCCGAATCATTGCAAATACAAGGACTCACTGGAGATAGAAAAGTTTTAAATGATAATAACATTATGGAAATTTCGGATAAAGAATATACTCAAAATGTAAAAGATTTTAAACCAGTTTCTCTACCTGTGACAAAGAAACAACAACCTATAAAGAAGGAAGAACATAGCGACACAGAGCAAGAAATAAGTATGGCTCTTACAACAAACGAATTTTTAAATATCGCAAGCAAGGTGTTACCCAGCGAGTTTGATGGAAAAGCAGGTAAACTGCAATCATTTTTAGATGCACTAGAACTCCTTGAGAAAATAGCGATAGGACACGAGGAGACAGCGACAACATTGATAAAAACAAGATTAACCAATAAGGCCAGAAACGTTATAACTACAGAGGATACAATCGCAAGAATAGCAGAGGTACTGAAGAGAGAACTGAGAGGAGACAGTCCAAAGACGGTAATAGCTAAATTGGCGAGGAAAAGACAAGGACATAAAGATGCAGAGGTCTATGCATCTGAAGTTGAAGAATTAGCGGAACAGCTAAAAGTTGCATACGTAGCGGAAGGAATGCCATTGGAACTAGCGAGAAAATACACAACAGAGGCAGTAGTAGCTACAATGAAACGCAACGTCAACACAGAAAAAGCTAAATTCATTTTGGAAGCATGTAACTTTTCAACCACACAAGAGATAATGTCCAAATTTTTATCGATTGATGAGACGGAAGATAGCACACAAGGAAGAGTGTTAAATTACAGGAACAAATACGATTTTGATATGAGAAAAGAAAGGAAGAATGCAATATATGGATATTATAAAAATAAATTCGAAGCAAGAAAACAATATAGAAACAAAAATTATAGAAATATAAGTGAATATGAAAGACATAATACGAGGATATATCGTAATAGAAACAGAGGAGATTGGCAATCACAACGAAGAACAAAGAATAGTCAATGGACACAGGTGAGATGCCACAGAAATAGAGGCACAGCAAGAGCATATTACGCACCGCATGCGAATACGAATACAGTGACAAAAGTTGATTTTTGACAGAAATGTAGGCAAACTGCATATGGTTCGACCTTAATGGTTGAAACCTACGTCGAGCAGGAGGCTGCTAAGAGGATAAGCTAGGGTGGTACTTGAATCCCAACCCGCTGAGAGTCCTGCGTCTCCAGCACGACAATACAGTAACTACAGAATGGATTAAAATTGCGGAACGAATTTTGAATAATGATTTTTTTTTAATGAAATAAATGGAAAAATGATTGAAAAAGATGTTTGTCACAATGAAAGACGATTCCCTACAATTATTTTATTTATATGCAAGAGAAGAAAATATGTTAAGTAAATTAAGTAAGCACAAAGGCGAAAAATGATAAACAGATTATTTTGAAAAGTATATGTCAGTATTATTATATATTTGGAGAAATTAATTTCGAGATCGAACCGAAAAACAGAAGAAAAAGTTACAGCAATAGAGAAAACAGAAGTTGAGAATTAATTTACAGTAGGATTAATAGATAAACCGATTAAAATTATGTTTCCTATACGAATCATAAATGTAAATAATCGAGACATATAAATTAGATGTTTAATTCCGAAGATACAAAACCAGGAAAATTTTTTATATATTTTATATGGAAGAAACACGGCAAAGAGTAAAAAAGAGTCGAACAACTATTAAGCACAGTAAAAACTATCAATATTGGAAGAAAACGGCCCATCGAAAAAAAATGCAAAATATGCAGATGTTTTTTATTTTGGAAAAGACCCAGATGTACAAGCAAAAGTTAGTTTGTAAAAGACGAGAAACCAAACAATAAACAAACAAAAAACCATAAATATAATAATTTCATTACGAAAGCAAACACAGTATTAGTCATAAAAACATTACATAATGACATTAGGTTAATAGTATGATATTTGATATAGTTTGAATGTACGTAGTAAGCATGTCCATAAACTTGAAATAATTAAAATATAACTGACCAGGTTAAATATTTTATTATTAAGATCCGTATATTTAAAATTTTATTTACGATGCAAGAGGAAATATTAAGACCCTCGGAGAAACTTTTTGAGATTTTGGCTCACAAATGTGAGTGCAGAAGATTATAAAGAAAATGATAATAATGAACTGAGAATAAAACGTGACGAAAAAAGAATCAACCAATTCTTAATGAAATACGAAGAGAAAAATAATAATTTTTTTTTAAGGAAAGTATAAAAGCTTGTATAGTACAAGATAAACATAATACAATCAACACATAATATAGTACAAGATAAGCAGATCAAGAAGAGTTATAATTAATGACTTCCACATGTTAGAGGAAGGATATGGAAAAATAAATAGGATATATTAAATACAGAAATATAAGTTAATACTATTTCTGGAACGAATTACGAAGAAATGTTGAGAAATATGTGAAATGTGAAGAGATGCGACGACTGCCAAATACATAAGCACTAAATCATAAACAAGGAACCCATGAAAATGTACATGGATGAAAATGGAAACAGATATATTGACGTACAATGCGAATTAAGCAACTACGTAGAGAATATGTAATAGAAAATAAAATAAGCCAAAACAGTAGCCAAATCATTGGTAGAAAAATTTATCTTGAGGTATGGAGTACCCAGAAAAATAATAGCAGACCAAGGCACAGAGTTTATAGCTAGAATAATTAAGGAAACAATACTTTGCTACAATTAGAGTCAATGAATATACTCGTAATATATAAATGTACTTTTGAATGCAAATAATATAAAAATATATTTAAATGTATATAATGTGTAAATATAGTTTTAAGTTCGTACAATATATATTTAAAATGTGTATAACAAAAAGAAAAATGTTAGACTGTATAGTAGTAGTTAAACAAAAGAAATAGGGATAAATGAATAAAACGACAAAACTTTATTGTGAGATGTCAAAGTTATTAATAGTGTATATGAAAAGTGAAAACAGAACTATTACTTGGTACCAAGAATTAATGCAAGAATTAATGCAAGAATTAATGCAAGAATTAATGCAAGAATTAATACAAGAATTAATATAAGATTTTATTATTATAAATTTTTATTTATTATTTAAAATATGTAAAGGTTATTGTAAATATTATGTGCACATAATAGGGGGTAAGATATAATATGTAATCAACCACATAATAGGTGGTAATATAAGGTAATATAATCTAAATGATTTAACGTAAGGTAAGAAAAACGTACGTAAAATATTAAATTAATATACCAGTAAGGCATAATGAAGGATACCAGATAGCATATTATAAGGGAACAATTTGGGTAACCTTATAATATGCTGAGGTTAGGTTAGGTTAGGTTACTAAATTTTTTTAGATATAAGGAAATATGTACCAAAAATTTGTATATAATTCTATAAATATGTATATGTAAATACTGAATGTAATTAATGTATATATGTACAGTAATCAGTTGATGATGACACGAAAAATTTTCTTCTTTCGGAAGGGAAGAGTAAAAACAGTTTATGTAAATTGATTGAAAACGAACAGCACTCAGAAAATTTTTCTTCTGAGGGATAGGGATGTAACGGGATTTAATTAAGCATCAGATTCAAGTAATCTTTTTAATACCGTGACACATTTGCGAAAATATATTATTTGTTTACGACATCGAAAATATCGTTGTAACGAGGACACACTCTGACCTAGTGAAATTTGCAATGTAATCAAAAGCTTCTTAAATAACGTGTATCAATTAACAAATAACAAACGTATTATCATAACAAACTAACGTGTGTTAAATAGCTGGAAATCACGGGATTAGGGGTATTATTATTATCAATACAGTTAAGAATGAAGAATCAAGAGAACGCTCTAAGTTAGTCAACGTCAACTGAGTACTATTTAGTATTGTACTTGATTCTAATAAACTAAACTATGAGTATCTAGTGTTTTAAATAAATCTACCATACAAGACGATAAGTGAAGATTATTTATTACAACACGCCTCTTGCTTGTTCCGAGTTGTCCACTCACAATACGAGTTACGTAAGTTTGAATCTCGGAGACAAGCTTATCTCGGAGACCGTCTTTACTAACCGTATAGAATGGTATAACAACTCACTGGTCAAGCTTTAGAGAGCGTGCTTTGTTGCTGGGAAAAAACAGAGTGGAAAGAATATGGAAAATAACCGAAGTTGATTTAAAATAATAAATAAATAAAATTGAAAGTGTTTATGTAGAAATGTCCTGTAAGAGAAGAATAACAGATGGTTATCATAAATACACACACAAATATATATAAGCACAGATATAAGATAAGGTTATGATATAAATGAAGGTAGAATGTCTGTAAAAGAAAATAAGGTTAAAATAGTGTGCGCTGGAAATCAGTAGCAAATAAAATGTTCTGGAGCAACAAGGTTGCGACAGAAATATTGAACACATAAAATATGCAAAGTAAATATTAAAAAAAGTCAAAGTTAAAATGCAGTAAAATATCAATACAAATAGCATCAACAAAATATCATCAAAGTAAACACAGCTAATGGTAAAAATAGGTAAATATAAATGGTCAAAAAAATATAACACTTTAAAATGGAAATATTCCTGAAAAAGATAAAATAAATAGTACCAAAAATAATATTCTAAAAGAATATTAGAAAGTACCAAGCTGGAACGATGACGAGCAGAAGAGAAGTCTAATTCTCTTCCAAGGTTTCGAATGTTTAACATAAGTGGGTATTCCCCAATCAGAGGTCTTATCTAGATCAGAGTCGAAACCTAAAAGGCCTTCTGAAAAAGTGCACCGTCTTTTATCCCATTTTCGTAACCTTGGTTAGTGTAAAAAGTGGGCGTGACCACTAACTCACCAATTAGAAAATAAGATAACGCCAGGGACCAATCAAAAGGCTAAGAGGTGAGAAATGCGCAGATCTGGGTGCGTACTAGTCAGTCTTACGCTGTTGACGTGGCAGATCTGACGACACTATTTTATATATTTTAGAGGGCTTTTATTTTGATTTTATACAGCATCTATTATCCATCATTCTTTCTAAGTTTGTCATGTTGTTTAATTTATTTCTACATTATTTGATCAAATACTGTTGTAAAATGTTCACGCATGTATTCTATTAGAAAATTTTCTTTGTATTTTCAGTAGATCATTTCGACAAGTAAAAAACAATTACTTTAAACATTACTTTTTTTTATTAAGTATCTTTGCTACAATATTAAAAATTTCTTTGGTATTTCAAGTAGACATTCTGGATCCTCTTCAAAATATTCCGTCGTTGATTTGGTCTTCTTAAAATCATGATAAATGTCAATCATTCTTGGATCTTCGTCACTTTTATGCATAAACACTAAATTTTTCAGTGAAAATTCTATTTGATGAGGTAAATGATATTTTGTAATTGCATCTGATGGATCGAATACTATCTCATTATGTTTATTCCAGAAATGTGGCGTAATTACAACACCATTTGAATAGACCTTTGCTCATTGTTGTCAATTGATTAATATGTTATACTGTGTTGGCTTCTGTATCTGTATCTGTAGAGTAGGGAGGGCGAGTTAAGTCTAACAGCACTTAGGCCACAATTGACCCATTGTGCATCCTCCCAGGGAGCTGTCACCCTTAGCTCATTGTCCATCCTGCCATTTCTAGCAAGGTGGACAAGTCACCAGGAGACATCTCTCTTATGTGGGCAGGTGTGGGCCAGGACTCGCCGAACGCGTACTCTCGTATTAACGATAACTCTGGGCATTGACATAGGACATGCTCTACAGTTTCGTCTTCTCGTTCACACTTCCTACATAGAGGTGTGTCTGCTAGCCCCAGTGTGTTGAGGTGTTTGCTTAGTTGACAATGACCAGTTAAAAAACCAACTGCCAAACGTAGGTTTTTCCTGGTCATTCCCAAGTACTTCTTTGATGTTGACTATTCAAGGTTACTTAGTGTTAGCCTGGCAAGTTTATATCCTTTCCCTTCTTCCCATCTTTTTACGGTTTGCGTATGGGAGTGACATTTAACAATTTCCGAGATTGCTGCAGTTGACCAACCAAAAAGATCCCCAGGTCCTAAGAGTCTTAGGCCTGCCGCCTTCCTAGATAATTGGTCAGCAATGCGGTTGCCTTTATTCCTATTGTGTCCTTTAACCCACCTCAGGATGATGGTACTACCATCCGAAGCTTGAGTTAGTGACTCGTGACACTCCATTACTAAACCTGATGTGACACGTGGTCTATTCAAGGTTAGTAGCGCTTGTCTGCTATCTGTGCAGATTATTATAGTTTTCCCTGCTATACCTTTTTACTATATCCCTGCTATACCCTATACTATATCTCTTTTGCGGCTATGGAGATACCAGTCAGTTCTGTCTGAACTACTCTGGCATTTTTGCCCATACCCCACTTTATTCTTAGGTTCAGTGATCTGGAGTATATCCCGCATCCTGAGCCTTCTTTCATTTTGGAGCCATCGGTGTATATGCAATAGGCATTTGTCACGTTTGTCTCCATATACTGTCTTCAATTTTGTAGGGTTTGTTAAAGACAAACTTTGGTTCAATTGAGTCGCAACCTGCCTGTAGGAGTGGTAACGCATCCAACTCTCCTCGCCAGAAACGAGTTCTCAATTGTCCCATTCCTACATCAAGGTTTGCACCAGCTGAGCGCAGTCGCATCATTGCCACTAGCGCCACCTCTTTGACATATATATCTAGAGGTGTGATGCCAATGATCAACTCCATTGCAGCAGTTGGTGTTCTTTTCATGGCACTTGTTATATTTATGCAAGCGATCCGCTGAATATGGTTTAGTTTGTTAATCGCTGTTGCCTGTAGCACTTTTAGTACCCAAGCAATAGCTCCGTAAGTTAGCATTGGCCTAATGACAGCGGTGTAGACCCAGGCGATTACCTTGGGCGTGAGGCCCCAGGTGCGTCCGACCGTTCGTCGATACTGCTCATAGGCAATATATGCTCTTTTAGCTCTACCATCTAAGTGTGAGTTCCATGTTAACTTCTTATCAAGGGTAATAACAAGGTACTTCACCTCGTCAGAAAAATTTAGACTGTAGTTTAGAATCCTTGGGGGTATTAAGCCCGTGATTCTTCTTTTCCTGGTAAAGAGGACCATCTCTGTTTTCTTAGGATTTATAGATAGTGAGTGTTCCTTGCACCATGTTTCTATTATTCGGAGAGCAACTTGTGATCTCTCACATAGTGTGTTCTCAAACTTACCGCTTTGCAGGACAGCAATATCGTCTGCATAGGCTATTGTGTAGAAACCGTTGCTGCTGAGTTGGTCAACCAGGGTATCTAGAACTATGTTCCAGAGTAGTGGTGATAGCACCCCTCCCTGTGGACACCCCCTCGTAACCATGCCTCTAACAGAAACGTCTTATGCTTATTGCTCTATTAGAGAGCATACTGAATATCCATTCGCTTATTATTCTCTATTAAGCAAATTTTACATTATGCTCATTGTATAGGTGTTGGTATAGTCGGTTCGCTATTCTCAGTTCTAACTGTCTAGTGAATTTAGTAATTATTATTTTGCGAAGTTAGTTACTTTTTGACAAACTAGAATTGGCTGGAAATTACTATACAACGAAGCACACGTACTCATAGCCAATATTAATAGTAAACAAACTAAATAGTAAATAAAATAAAACTTTACGAATTACCGACAATCAATATTTATTTATTTTGCGCCATATAATAAATAATTATGTTAAATTATAACAACTAAAATATATTTTTTAAATTTTAAGCTGTTAATACTGTGAGATAGGAACTTTTGTGTTGTAGGGTTCCAGCCAAGAATCTGTCAAAATATGCCCGAGCTGAGCGAATGAACTTTATTGGTATTTCTTGTATATGCGTTAAATTCAGCACTTTTTTTTTCGAGTTGTAACTTACGTGTTCTAATAATTAATTATGAATATATTTTGACCTATTACTTTGAATAAACGGGTTTTAAATTACTTTTATCGCATTATGTTGTTTGGCTTTTCCAACACGTGAACTTTGGCTTTTGTACATACATACTGAATTAGTTTTATACATATACGAATGATCTTTGCCTTTTCGGTATTTTAGATTTTTATTTAATTTTGTTATATATGTGGTGTGTTTCAGCAGTTTTGCTGGTAAAACGCTTATTTCGTATCTAATGTACTTTTTATATCTGGTGTCTGTTTTACGTTTTTTTTTATTTTTGTGTCATTTATTTGTTAACTTATTGCTTGAATTATATACTGTTTCTATTTGGGGTCTGATGTTTTGTTTTTACAAAATAATTCGTTATCGTTAAATTTGAGCTGCTTTTATGACCTCATATGCGTTTTCATGTTTTATTAACTAAGTGTTATTGCGTTAGTAATTGTTCTCGGTTTCTAAAACGAAATCTGTATTTAATTCCACTTTTCCTGATTTCTTAAATATGTTTTATATATTTGATCATTAATAGTTTATTTGTGTATTATATTGTGTTAGTTTTTGCTTTACTATATGTATGTTATATTTTATAGACATTTTTATGTATGATTTGTATTTTTAGAAATACTTATTTTTCCGGTATTTTTGATATGCCTGTATGTCGTTTGTAATTTAAGCTTCTTCGTGAGTTTTATGGGTTTTTGTTATTTAATGCGTAACATTTTTGTATACAGTTTATTTCATCTTCTTTATTTTCCTAGATATATTTACGATGTTTATGTTATTTATGATGTTTATGATGAACTTTGAGACTTTTATTTTGTATGTATTTTATTATTGTTTATCGTCTACTATTTGTATTATTAGCTAGGTGTTAACATATATATTAAACTTCATCTTTTTCTTTATGGGCTTATTTCAAACAAGTATTCTAAGTTTCCATTTCTTATATTATTGGACTAACGTTACCGCTCTGTATTCCATAGCTTTCTGTTCTAGTCACCTGCAAATTGGTATGTATACAGATATATCTATATATATATATATATATATATATATATATATATATATATATATAAACAACACAGTTTATTAGGGCTGCAGTCAGTAGGTTTGGCCGGGATGTTATAGAAACACTCTTTTGACTTTGGTCGAGCTTTCGGAATTCTTTTATTCCTTCTTCAAGACACTGTAATTAGAGGAACACTTCAACATATCTCAAATTGTCATTACAAATTACTATAGATAAATTCACATTCAGATGGCAGCGTTCCAGAGATAGGCCTGTACTTTCTATATGCCAGAAATAACTACATTGTTGTCAGTTTTTAATCGTACCTACAATCGTACTTTATGGGCCGGCTCCTATAAAAGAATTATAATTTCGGAAGTATTTATGAATGTGAAACGGAAAAATACTACATTTTTTTAATTATATAATTTTTCTGTTGGTATTTTAAAAATAGAAAGTTATATTTCGGAAATGGAATTATATCTTCTGTTCAAAATTGTTTACAATTCGTGGAAATGAAATAATTATTTGTATAATCCGTTTTTGATCTTAATGTCCTTTTAATGACACACTTTCTCTACCTGCATTTACAGTTACAGACATTAAAAAATAATTTAGAATTAAAAAAATATACCTATTTATAAATTCAAAATTATTGTCTAATGCCAGCAATTATAAATTCAGGTAAATACTTGAGAGTCATTAAAAGAATTTTCAGTTGATATCAGACGTTTGTGTCGTGTCAGTGTCAAAATGGCCGCGAGTGTAATAAAATTCAAAAACGGTAATTTGTTAAATAGTGAATGCAAAAAAATAGTGTTAAATGTTTTTAACTATTTATCAAACAGTAATAATGATAAAAGTGTATCAACAATAGTGCGGGAAGTTTCTGCTATGACTGGAGTCTCTGAGCGAACGATATTCCGATATAGAAGTGAAAGTAAAAATGGTCCACTCGTAACTCCTATAAGAAAAAAAAGAACCGGTTATTTGAATAGTCGTGAGAATAGATATGATGAAGCAACTCGGTCTAGAATAAGACAAGTAGTGCACGGTTTTTTTATGGACAATATTCCTCCAACCCTTGACGTAGTACTAGAAAAAATTAAGCAAATGGAGCATCTTCCGAATTTTTCCAAGAGTACGTTGAGAAGACTATTGCACGACATGGGTTTTATATATGGCAAACAAGGTAGAAATTCAATATTAATAGAAAAACAAGAAATAGTCGCTTGGAGGCGTCACTATCTCCGGGAAATAAAGAAACTGAGGAACGAAGGAGCCAATATCATTTATATGGACGAATCATGGGTTAATACTGGAATAACCAATGGGCAAGTATGGCAAGATACAACAATAAAAAATAGCCGACAGGCTTTCGTAAATGGACTTACTACAGGTTTAAAAACTCCGACCGGAAAAGGGCCAAGATTTGTTTTAGTCCATGCAGGAAACAAAGACGGATTTGTTGAAGGTGCTGACATCACTTTTCTTGTCAAAAAAGGTGCTGAAGATTACCATGAAGAGATGGACGGAGATCTATTTGAAAAATGGTTTGAAGAGATGTTAATACCGAATCTCCCAAAAAATAAAAAGAATGTCATTATCTTGGACAATGCATCTTATCACTCTAGAAAATTAAATTTTCTCAAACAATATTGGATGAAACGTCAAATTAAGGAGTGGCTCTGTGAAAAGGACATTTATTTTGAAGAAGATTACTTAAAAAATGAACTTCTGGAAATTGCTAATGTATTTAAAAATATTTATGACAAATACAAAATTGATTGTATTGGTGAAAAATACAGGAATCACAGTGACGAACAATGCCGTGTAGATGTACATATCTTAAGACTTCCGCCTTATCACTGTGAACTGAACCCAATAGAAATGGTGTGGAGTGAAGTGAAAAGGTACGTGTCCTCTAAGAATTCAAGTTTCAAACAAAACGACGTTAAAACATTGATTTATGAAGGTTATGATAAAGTACAGAACAATGGACATTGGAAAAATTACGTCAACCATGTTATAAAATTGGAGAATAATTTTTGGACAGTAGACAACATTCAAGATGACATTGAACCTATTAGAATTTCATTAAACGATGACTCTGAAGATGAACTAGATTATGAAAATGAAGATGATTGAAAATTGTTTTTCGGGGGTATTCTTTTCTCAGTAAAGGTAATAAAATATTTAGTTGATCTGGTTGAAATGTAGCACACTTAAATAACTCATTAATCGACATAATTTCAAGTAGTTATTGCACAATTGAGGCCCCTAGAACACAAGGGGTGTAAGTGCCAAAAACAAAGTTTTGAAAAATCTTTGTTCAAAGTTCGATATAAATTTAAAAACCTAGGTAGCACTTTTTCAGTTTTCAGCATGTTTTCAATGACATGTAATTTTTGATGGTGTTATTGTTGTTAATGTAGAAAGTTTGAAGCCAAAAGTACGTGCCTGTTGTTAGATATCAGTTGCTAAGTGATAAGCAACTGCACTTACACCCTTGTGTTCTAGGGGCCTCAATTAGGGGTTTTTTGCAATTATCTCAGTCATTTGTTTATGTATTTTAATTTACAAACTAAAAAATTAAAAAACTGTTTAAGATCTGCAACATTTATTTGAAACATTTTTCCCTAAAATGCACGAGGAACAAAATAGGCAAAAAAATGATTTTTTCCAAACTTCATCTTTCTTTAAAAAATAAACAAAGCAAAATTGGCTGTAATTCTTCAAGGAATTATCATCAGTTATCCCTTATCTACCGTTTAGAACATTAAAAAACCTGTAGAATATTTTTCATATTTTTTTCCCTATTAACTGCGGTATTATGTATAAAAGCATTTTAGGAATTATTACCATTTATTTCATTCACGAATTTTCTATTAACAACTTTAGCTTACCTAAACATATCTTAGTTTACCGTGAGTTTGGCCCTGCTTATTTTACAAAAGTAGCAAAACTTACAATGGCAGTAGAATTGGCAACGCTGTTATCCTATATCCGTACACTGCCATCTCAACGTGACTTTATCTATAGTCGTTGAGATTATTTGTGTAAAAGCTACGGCACTCAACATTAAAAACACACATATAAAATATAACATGTAAAATAATGGACAAAATACATTTTAAAATTTAGTTGGAAAGTTAAAATTTTGTTAGTGACATCTTTTAATGGTGTGTTTTG
This sequence comes from Diabrotica undecimpunctata, assembly GCF_040954645.1. Lineage (NCBI taxonomy): Eukaryota > Metazoa > Arthropoda > Insecta > Coleoptera > Chrysomelidae > Diabrotica > Diabrotica undecimpunctata. Next base: position 92,905,444 of record NC_092803.1, on the reverse strand, counting down.
ACTGATCTTTTACTGAGCTTTACATTTAACGTTGAATATTTGATGGTCGTTTACGGTGTACAAAAAGGATGATCGACTTTTTCCCGCACGGAGTCACGCCTGTGTACCTTCACGAACGGGGTTGTATTTAAACCTATTAGTTGATCGTGAGACGGGACCTGCAAAGTGCGCTGTCAACTAGGGTTAGGTATATACAGTGCATTCCGTATGTTTAATAAACATGTTCAGGGGAAATTGTTGCCTGATGGCTATCAAAGAACCGTCTATGACCAACATATATTCTTACAGAGACTTATGTTCAATATCCACTTTAAAACAATAAATTACTTGCTCGTCGTAGATAAACTATAGTATACAAATATTTACGTTTTCCTTTCGCCTTTCATTTAACGTCTCGCGCGTCAAAATCGGATAAATAACAATGAAGATGTAATGGTCTTTTGGCACGTTAGTTGGTTTGAACATAATTTATGGATGGTAAACATTCGTTTGTCATTCTTGGATTATATCTGAATATGATTGTAAAATGGTAATTGTTGTAAATAAAATATAGTATGCAACAAAACGATATTGTATATCAATAATTATATTTGTTCAATCACAAATTAACCCCTTAATTTGTAATCTCACATTATTCTTAACTTCTTAATCTATTACAGTTTCACCGTGTATAAGTGACATTGTGAAAATTATATCGAGTAATATTTTAATAATTAAAGTCCATTCACCTGTTAATGAATTTTCGAATAATATATTTTTTCTAATTGAACTTCCTAAGTGTTGCAATGATGGCCTAGATTAAATTGTAATGTAAGCTAATAGTGCAAAGTTGGTATGACATGATAGGAAGCAATAACCTCTGTGCTTAGGTATGAACTATTTGTGAGATTATAAATTGGGGATTTGAGCTCATTTGAACACAGTCAATCATAAGTAGTTACCTAACGAACATCATATTGTGTAATTACCAGTAGCTGTCAATAAATCAACACTTTTACTCCACAACTTCAACCTTTGATTATACCTATCATCGTCGATCGACAAGAAGCGGACAAAGGGGCATTTACAAACCGATTCGAACCTCAAATCCAAGTTCGAAACTTTCCAATATTGGTGAGCTGTGTATAGTAGTTACCGTTCGGAGGATACTTGTAATGAATGCTCAGATGAGTTTTATATTTACGTATAGTAGTTGATGACCTACATTTCCCTCATCTTTCCTGCGGTGTCCAATATAATACTTTTTGTTATTCAGTTGTTGCTCATTCTTTGGAAGAGTCCATACCAGCGTAGTTGTGATGTCTTTCGTTATTCTGTGTTTAACGCACATAATTTCTTACGATTCTTTCATTTCTTCCTCTGACAAATTTCGTTTTTCCGACAGATTTTTTTTAGCGATTGTTCTGTCCCATCTTGCCTCTGGTATACGTCTGCTATAAGTCTGATATGAGTTAGATTGCTTTTGCTATGCGTTAAATTGCGCATGCTGTACGTTTGCTATACGTCTGATCTACGTCTGATATGCGTCTGCTATATGTCTGATATGAGTTAAAATGCGTCTGCTATACGTTTCATATGCGTTAGATAGCATCAGGTATACGTCTGCTATATGCTAGATCGCGTTAGATATCTGTAAGCTGATGTTTAAGCATTGGAACTACATTTTAAGTATATTAATATAGCGTGGATGTCGTTTTGGTGATGTCTTTGCGTTTGTTTTTTGCGATAACATATTCATTAGCGCATCCTCTTTCATTTACCGCTTCATACGTAGTAATTGAACCAATAACAAAGAGGATACGATATAGTGCCGTTTTGGCAATGTTGCCATGTTTGATTTTATTGTTGTCATATTCGATATCCCATTCTCTTTCATTTGACGTCTCATACGTCAAAATCGGACCAATAACAGCGGGGATACAATATAGTGCCGTTTTGGCAATGTTGCCATCTTTGATTTTATTGTAGTCATATTCGATATCCCATCCTCTTTCATTTAACGTGTTACATATATTAATCTAACCAATAACAACAGAGAAACGATATAGTGCCGTTTTGGCATTGTCTTTGCGTTTGTTTTTTGTCCTCACATATTCATTACCACCTCCCCTTTCCATCGATAACTTGCACGTTGTTGTACGTTAAGCCGTTTAGACGTTACAAGCTTAGTGTTCTTTAGTGGCAATGCCGCCATCTTTGTTTTCTGTGTTAACGTATTTCCCGTCTCCTCCCCATTCCAACGAGCCCTGGTACGTCACGATCGGACCAATAGAAACGACGATATGACGTAATGCCCTTTTGGCATGCTCCGATGCGCATGGCACATACTGCGTTAAACTCCATTTTTTGCCCTCATTCCAACGAATCCTTGTACGTCACGATCGGACCAATGGAAACGAAGATATGACGTAATGCCCTTTTGGCATGCTCCGATGCGCACAGCACATACTGCGTTCTGTTTTTTTTGTGGTAACGTATTCGTTATTCCCTCCCCTATATGGTTTCGGTCACGAATAAAGGTTCGGAACCATGCTAAGTTACGCGTTGGTCGGTAATGTAGATCCAATGCTTACCGACAGTGACGTTACACTGTCTGGCCCAAGTTTCCCATACTCTGCTCTCGTGCGACGGCACGAATATCGACAAATCGTCTATAGTGCAAAGAGTATATACGAAGGTATTTTCGTCTAGATTGGGACTCTGTATAATACTGACTTTACCTTTTGTTTGCTAGGTATTGTCTGAAAAGTTTGAAGTTACATATCTGTAACATTCCTATTACGGAAAGTGGCTATTAAACCGGCCACATCTGCAGACGACACTGCAATACTAACTGTCAGTGAAACATTTCAAGAAACAACTAGACACATCCAAAATGTAGTGAACAAAATAAGAACTTGGAATAACAAATGGCGCATAAAAATTAATGAAGGCCCATATCAATTTTAGTTACAAAAAAATAAATAATCACCCAGTTGGGCTAAACAATAAAATCGTCGCGTACAAGAAAACCGTGAAATACCTAGAGAGTAGAGTAGCAGGAACATATCAGAAAGAAAATTGAAGAACTGAAACTGAATTATAAGAAGTTATATTGGTTATTAGGTAGAAGTTCACAACTTAAAAATCAAAAACAAAGTATTAGTGTACAAACAAATGCTAAAACGAGTATGATTCTAGGGTCTACAGATATGGAACTGTATTAGTGAGGAGAGTAACTATGCTTGCCTTCAAAGAGACTAAAACCGAATACTAAGAATCATAGTCAACGCTCCGTGGTATATCCGCAACAAAGACTAACATCGGGAACTTCATATAGTGGCAATTAAACGAGAAATAAAGAATATTCCCAGGGGTCACGAAAACTGACTCCATAACCATACAAACAGGGAAGTGTTAGAACTGCTAGATAATCAAGACTCAGTCCACAGGCTCAAACGCGCCAAACCTTTTGAACTTATGTGATAGTGATAAATGTGTAAATGTCAGTTTAAATTCGGGAGGAAAACCTACCCAAAAATAGTGAAGTGTGCTACAATAATCTTATATACTTAGAACAGTAAACTAGAATATTAAGTTATAGGTATATAAGGTATAAAATGTTGGTTAATCAAAGGATTAGGTATATTGTTCCTTTAATAAATAAAAAAATATTAAAAAAAAATATTAATTTTAATCGTTACAACGAGAAATATATCATTTTTAAAAGTATGACATTTCATTTTAACATCTTAAAACTAAATAATTGTTTTGCATTGTACATTTTAGTATAGAATTTTTAACACAAAAACAATGCTACGTCACGATTTATACAAACTAACGTCAGTTGTATTTAAAATTTTCATAACATCAACTTTGAGTTGAAATTTCTCCAACAAAGCTAAAAATACATCCTTACGGAGCTGCTCGATCTTTCATAGGCGTCAACATGGTATTATAACAAGAAAAATAGAATCGTGATGACATTGAGAAGTTTAAAATTATATTGATTAATTAACCAAACACATTTTTTATTATTAATAATATAAATTGTATAACAATTGTGTATAAGTTAAGTACTTCAAAAAATAAATTTTAATTAAATAGATAACTGAAAAACGTACGCCGCTGATACGAGTATAATTCAAATACCACGTTCTATTTCCTTTCTATTACACTGTCTTTACCAGCCCTTTTTAATGTCTCACTGAATTCTTTCTCCCTAATTTAGATTTAATATTACATAATAAACGTTATTGATTTATTTAATGCCTTACTGTTTGAGTTTTAAAGTGTATTAAAAATATACATTTTATGTGATCTTTTATAATATTGTGGTAAACCTATCTCATTTTCCACATTATTGTAAAGTGAAAAAAGAAATTTTGAAAATTCGATTATTTTCTTTATTGTAAAAATTAAATTGACTAGTGTATTATGAAATAGTTGACATTTTGAAAATTCCTCACTTGTTTACTATTCTGATGTTTTGGCAACACTGTGGAGTTCTGACGTCGTAAATCTTGAATCACGTAACATGATTTTAATATGAAAAATACTATAGTAAATCGTTGTTATGGCGACTATTTAAATATGTCAAATTAAGTAAATTAAATTCCAAGAAATTTTATAAAACATCAAAAGTTAACATTGTCCATTAATGTATTTTGACACTGTCTACATACTTTCGATATTCTACATAACTGATGTATCCGTCGTTGTCCGGATCTATGCGAGTTAGGAATTCATCGACGTACTTAGATATAGCCTCGTCAGATAGACTTTTTGCCGAGTCGTCACCATCTAAAAACAATTACAACAATTAAAAAATGAAGATAAACAAAAACCGTATTTATGGTCACTTTTGACCTTGTCATTTCACCACATTGTTGCCGTATTTTCGGAATAGACGAGAGAACAAACTACTACTTGACAAAATATTTGTGACTACAAAAATAAAAAAATACTGTATTTTTTTAACCCAGTCTCAAGTGTGTAGTAAATTTAGTAATTATTTTTTTGGCTACGTTGAACAAATTTTGACAACTACAACTGGTACTTACTATAGAAACCAAGTAATAATAATTGTAATGTAAATAAAAATCAGTCGGGTGCAGTTTGTTATAGTTATTTATGCACCAAGGGTGTTATTAATGATTACACCCGGAGAGCAATATAATCTACCCAGGGCATATGGCCCGAGGGATGGATGTTGTTCGATGGGCGTAATTAGCAGGTAATACCAGTGGTACATACAAGATTTTGTCAGTTCAGTTATGGATTTATGTCATTTATTTATATTCAGTTATATATTAAAAAATTTACTTTCAATATTTATAAAAATTGTTAAAAAATGTTAGTTCTATATTTACTCCTTTCGAAATTGTTTAAAATAAAAAAACTTCGTTCTATACCATTTGCTTTTTTTTTCTTATACAACAGGACTTTATAGGCCATAACACCCGCGTATTATGCCCTAGGATATAACAAGTTTGTTTATGGCAGCCGTGTGTAATAGAATGTGAAAACACTGGTTTGTCTTCACTTCTCCGCTGGTTCACTGGTAAATAGAATCGAATTGAACACTGTCTAGGTATGTGTACACTTTTACTTCTTACTAATTCTAAAAATGGAATGAATGCGCATAACCAAGCGCGAAGTTGACATGGTTGCCATTAAACAAATATAAAAAAGTCAGAACATAGCCCCCCTTTTGAAGGGTACCTTCAAAAATATACATATACACAAAATAATGAAATAGTAACACAAATAAATACACAATAAAAAAAAAATAAAAAATAAACACACAAATAATTGTCAATTGATAATGTCTTCTTGCATGGGTAGAGGGCACAAATGTCTTATTGAACGAGTAACTGTTGCATTCCTGGTGCTTACCTCTGCTACTCTGGTCTCTCCGTCTCTACCTGGATATAATTTAGTGATTCGTCCTGTAATCCATTGACAGGGAGGAACAGAATCATTTTTAATAAGAACCAAGTTCTCTAGTCGAATCTTGGTGACTGGATCTTTCCATTTATACTGCTGATGGAGTTGAGATAAATATTGTTTAGAAAATTGACGCCAAAATTGTTGATACAGCTGTTGAACATGCTGGAATCTGGATAAGCGACAGCTGGCTATATTGTGTACGTCATACTCTGGCAATAACGTGTAACTTGTAACTTCAAATGTTACATTATTACGTTTTAAATGATGCTTAGTGCTTTTAACAGCTGCTTCGCATAGCCCCCCATGATTGGGTGTATAAGGAGGAATGAAAATCCACTTTATTCGTAGCTCGCTTGTAGCCTGTTCAATAGAACTATATTTATATATTTATATAAAAGTGCTGCCATTGTCTGAATAAATAGTACTAGGTATACCACGTCTAGCGGTTATTCTTTTCAAACTTGATAAGAAATTCTCTTTTGTAAGATCTAACACAACTTCTAAATGAACAGCTTTTGTGCAAAAGCAAATGAATACTGCCAAATAACATCTTAATACTTTAGCCCCACGCCCCTTTTTGTTAAGAATATTAAAAAGACCTGCATAATCTATACAAGTTACATGAAATGGAAAATTCGGTTTAATTCGATTTTTTGGTAGATTAGACATTGGACTTACAAATGGGGTAGGATTAAATTTGAAACAAGTTAAACAATTTTTGACAACTTGTTTTGCTAACACACGTCCTGCTATAGGCCAGTAACGTTGTCTTACTGCCGAAAGCAATAATTGAGGACCTGAATGAAATAGTCGCTTGTGTTTATATTCGAAAATTAAAATTAATTTAGTAAAATAGTGTTTGGATGAAAGAAGAATAGGATGTCTAGTATTAAATAATAAGTAAGTATTGTTGAGTCTTCCACCCACTTGAAGAATGCCTTTATTATCCTACTTTCTACTTTTAGAGATTATTTTATCAGTTCTATTAGTTGTGTTGGTATATTAAATTCTTTCATTGCTTTTATTAAGAATTCTCGGTTTATATTGTCATATGCGCTTTCAAAGTCTATGAAGAGATGATGTGTGTCGATGTTATATTCACTTGTTTTTTCGAGGATCTGTCGCAGAACAAATATATGGCCTATTGTTGACTTCTGTCTACAGAAGCCACTTTGGTATTTTTTTTGTCTGTTATAATCTAACATTCTTCGTCAAACCAGTCATTCGTTCTTGTTCTTCTTTCTCTACCTTCTATGCCTAATACTTCTTTAGCTGCCTCTTTTATAATGTCTCTGCATTCTTCCCACTCCTTATTTAGGTTTTCATGTGTTATTCTGTTTTCTAGTTTGTTATTTATCTTTTCTTTATACTCTTTATTTTTGTTTGTTTCTTTGAGTCCTTCTACCTTGTATCGTTCATGTTTAGAGCCTCTTTTCTTTTTGATGTTTGAAATTCTAGCCCTTACTCTACTTTCGACCAGGTAGTGATCAGAATCCGCATTTGCCCCTCTTCTGGTGCGGACGTTTATTATATTCGATTGGTGTCTCGAGTCTACAATGACATGATCTATCATATTTACTGTAAGTCCATCTGGGGATTTCCAGGTACCTTTGTGTATATCTTTGCGAGCGAAGTACGTGCTGGCAATCACCATGTTAAGTGAACTTGCTAGGTTTATTAACCTATTGCCATTGTCATTTGATTGCTCATGGAGACTGTGCCTACCTATTGTAGGTTGGAATTGCTGTTCTTTTCCAACTTTGGCATTTAGGTCTCCATAGATTATTTTTATATCATTTTTTGGGCATAACTGATATGCGGACTCTAATTCGTCATAAAACTCTTCTTTAATTTCCTCTTCTTTTTCTTCTGTCGGGGCATGCGCATTAATTAGACTGTAGTTAAAGAAACGACCTTTAACTCTTAAAATGCATATTCTTGGACTAATGGCTCTAAAATCTCTTATAATATGCTTTACTCTCTTGTTCACTATGAATCCTGTGCCCAAGACGTGATCTTTAGGATCGCAGCTGTAGAAAATCGTACGGCTTCTTTTTTCCATTACATTGTTTCCAACCCACCTCATTTCTTGTATGGCAGTTATGTCTACTTTGTATCTGTCTAGTTCATTTAGAAGATTTTGGAGAACTTCCAATCTATATAAGGTTCGAATATTCGATGTCGCAACCCTCAAATCGTGTTCCTTTTTCTCGCACAGTCGTCGTCGTTTGATCAGTCCGGCTTTTCTTCCTTAAACGTTCATAACTCATAGTTTTTCTAGGAGAAGGTAGTTAACCTTCAGCCCAACCCCCTATTCGTCGGAGGACCAAGACTCCCTTCTTCGTCAGCCCTGACCCCACCTTCCACTGGGGGTTGGTTACCCAATCTCCAGTGGGGTTGCTCAGGTTACCGGCGTGTACTAAATTGGAGGTAAAGATAGGAATTGAGTAGGATAGGCTAAGTGATGCCAACAGGATACGGCATCATGTATTGCGCCTCACTACCCCCTTTACACATTCTGACTTTGGCAATTGCAAAAACATTGGTCCGTTCCACCAAATTCCAGGTGAACATGGTAGACAATGCTTGAATTTTCGCTAGTCGATTAGCAACGAAAACTTATAATTTACTAGGATCAGTATGAATTCAATTTAATGCTACCTGAGAATCAGACTACATGAAAATGGGAACATTTACGTTAATTACTTCTGTTACGATTTTTATTAATTTTAAACCTAATAGACAAGCACAAAGTTCTAGTTTCGGAATAGTTACAAGTTTTATTGGCGCAACTTTAGTTTTTGAACACAAAAGATTAATGTGATACTGATGCTAATAATCGACGCTTCTAAGATAAATGCACGTAGCATATACAGCTTTCGATACATCACAAAAAAATGAATATCAAGTAAAGTATTCGTGACAACTTTACGAGGAATAGATATCTGATTGAAAATAACAATATTATTTTGAAATTGGAACCAAGTCTGTTGCAAATGCAAAGGAATCGAAGTGTCCCAGGAAATATGAAGAGTCCATAATTGTTGAATGAGCATTTTTGCAATAATAATAGATGGACTTAACAGACCTAGAGAGTCATATATCTGAGCAATAATCGATAAAGTGTGCTGTTATAATATATAATATAAATATAAATATATAATATAAAATATAAACTCATAATTGTTTATGTAGGTGCTGGCATAATTTTAATATGAAAATAAGTTATATGTAAATTTATCAATTAATATAAATACTGTGTGTGTATGCAATCAAATTACGGTACTGTGATGTTGATGTAATAGTTCTTCTTCTTCCTCAGTGCACTGGGTTGACTCGGGAACAGAATCTTCTCAAAAGGTCACGTGGTCAGGTTACACAAAAATACTGAAGTGTTTGTCGCGCTGATTTATACAAGACTGTATCTAAACTAAGATTGAAATGCGTGTCGCCCCGTAGCGTTGCTCCCTTAAGACTTTTAGGAGGGGGCGGACTGTACAGGTCCGTATTAATTCACGATTGACAAGACATACACACACGTTAATTAAAGAATTAAATATAAAAATAAAATATTAAAAATTATTAATAAAAAACTAAGAATATATGTAGAGGGACGTAACATTCCCACCCACCAAAATGCATATTTGCATTTTTAGTCAATATAAGGCAAAGGGCATAGCTTAACCAAAGGTCGCCTAAGTTCACCGTTCGCGGTTTGTACGATAGCTACGCGAGCAATATCATCTTGACCGAAAATTAAAGTTTTAATTCGACCCATTTGCCATTGTAAGGGAGGCTTGTTCTCATTACGTATTAATACGAGTGTACCTATATTAGTGTTACCCTCATTTTTATGCCACTTCGAGCGTTGATGAAGAGTATGTAAATATTCTCTGCTCCATCTTTGCCAAAAGTCTGCATGTAATCGTTGCAGCAATTGCCAACGACTTAGTCTATTTAAATGAAAATCACTGTAATCCCGATCGGGAATTATCTTTAAAGGCTCTAGTGTAAGAAAATGTCCAGGTGTTAACACTGAAAAATCATTTGGATCATTACTGACAGGACATAAGGGACGACTATTTAAGACAGCCTCTATTTGTATGAGTAATGTATTGAATTCTTCATAGGTTAAAACCTGTTCGCCTATGACTCTAGACACATGTGTTTTTACGCTTTTTATACCCGCTTCAAACAATCCACCAAAATGGGAAGCTGCCGGAGGATTTAAATGCCATGTAATGAAGTCGTTTTTATCAAAATGTGACTTAATGTCTTCTAAATAGGATTTTGCTCCTTCAAAATTTGTTCCGCAATCAGAATAGACAACAGAGCAACGTCCTCGACGTGCTATAAAACGTTTGAATGAGGCTAAAAATGCCTCGGTACTAAGTTCAGACACCAATTCTAAGTGCAAAGCCTTAGTGGCAAAGCATACAAATAGGCAAATATAGGCTTTCGTTCGTTTAGCATTTTTAAGCTTATTGGCTCGTATCAGAAAAGGACCGCCAAAGTCGACGCCAACGCAAGAAAATGGTTTGGCCTTGGATATCCGTAGGTCGGGAAGAGCCCCCATAGGTGGCTGATAATTTTGAGGTTTTAGTCTCCAACAGGAAAGACATTTTGAAAGAACACTACGAATAACACGTTTGAATAAAATTATCCAAAAGTTTTGTGACAAGGCGAAGTGCGTTCCTTGAATGCCTGCATGTAGATGTACAATATGAATTTCCGAAATAAGTATTTTGATAAAATTACCTTTGGAAGGTAAAAGAAGAGGAAAGCGCTTCTCATACGCTAATTCTGACTGGCTAAGTCTTCCGCCCACTCTGAGGAGATCATGTGAATCAAAGAAGGGATTTAATTTTTTCAAATATTTGAATTTTATAGAATTACCCTTAACCTGTTCTATTTCCTCCCTCAAATATCTTTGTTGCACTAATCTAATTAGTTGATTAGTGGCGTTACTTTGTTCCTGAATAGAAAGCCTTCCAACTGTTCGTTGATTGGCTGATTTTAGGTTACCAACAAATCTAAGAACATAGGAAAAGATACGTTTTAATTTTGAAAAGGAAGAAAATCGATTACAGAGATTATCGACAAATTCATCAGATGGAAAAGACAAAAGACAACTTTTCTGTTTCAATTCTAAGTTATGCTCGATAGAATTGGTCAAGGAGAATGACCAGTTATCTTCAGTAGTGCGAAGAAACTCCGGACCCACCCACCAAGCAGGAGTATTTAAGAAATCCTCAGGGAAAAGTCCTCGGGATCCGTGATCCGCACTATTTAATGAAGAAGGAATATATCGCCAGTGTTTTGAAGCAATTCTGTCTTGAATATAAGAAATTCTGTTACTGAGGAAGGTTTTCCATTTATATGGCTGTGAATTAATCCAGTGAAGAACAACAGTCGAATCTGACCATGCGTAAATTCTACTAAACGGTATAGTGAGAGTCTGCAGTATATAAGATAATAATTTACTAAGAATTACTGCTGCATTGAGCTCGAGACGAGGAATAGTTTGTACCCTGGTAGGAGATACCTTTGTTCGGGCTAAAAGAAAATAAGTTTTGATGACTCCCGTATCATAACACACACGAAGGTATGTAACAGCAGAAGATCCACGTAAAGAAGTGTCGCAAAAGCCATGAAGCTCACAGGAAATAATTGCATTTAAAGAAATATGACGAGGTATAGTCAACTTAGACAGTATAGGCAGTTCAATTTTAAATTGTTCCCACCTTGAAGTAATTTCCAAAGGTGGAGTTGCATCCCAATCTAAATTAAGTAGCCAAAGACGTTGAATAATAGTCTTTACTATCAGGTTAGTGACAGGATTAAGAATGCCGTAAGGATCGAATATGCGAGCTATTTGGGCTAAGAGATTTCGCTTTGTACAGGAAGCTTGAAGAGGTAAAATTTTGTAAAAGAAATCATCAGATGATGGATTCCATCCAAGTCCTAATACCGTCAACGAAGATTGATCTAAGTCAAATGAAAAAGACTGTTGCAGGATATGATCCAAAGGAATATTAGCGAGAGAGAATAACTGAGGGGCATTACTTGCCCATTTTCGTAACTCAAATCCACCACGTTTCAATAAAGATATTAATTATTTTATAGCAAGAACACTATTTTCTAAAGAATCCTTTCCTGTCACCACATCGTCTACGTAAGTATCTTTTAGGAGTATAGATGAGGCTACAGGTAAGTCCGGTTCGTCGAGTGCTAGCTGCTGTAGAGTACGAATTGCAAGATATGGTGAGCTAGACACACCGAAAGTAACCCGTGTAAGTTCGTATTCAGCAATAGATTCCTGTTCCGAAAAACGCCAAAGTATTCTTTGAAATCTTTGTTGCTCAGGAGCGATAAGAATCTGAGTAAACATGGATTTAATATCTGCAGTAAAGACATATTTATGAAACCTGAATTTAAGCAATAAATTTACAAGATCATTTTGTAATTTTGGACCTGAATATAAGGTATCGTTTAAATACGGAAAGTTAGGGGCGTGTGCGGAAGCATCAAACACAACGCGCAATGGAGTAGTACTAGACTCCTTGTAAATACAATGGTGTGGTAGATAATAAGCAGTATTTATTGCCGTATTTAGCTGAACAAGATTTAAATAATGATTATCTATGAAACTTTTGATAAAGCTTGAATATTGAATCTTAAGTGATTCATTTTTGGCAAATCTGCGCTCTAAAGAACTAAATCTTTGTAAGGCTAAACGTTTCGTGTCGCCAAAAGAAGGTATTTCGTTTTTGAAAGGCAGCTTTACTACAAATCTGCCCTCCGAGTTTCTACAAGTGGTATGAGTATACAGCTTCTCACAGAACGAGTGTTCCGGAGAATAAGATTTAACTTCTGGTACTTCCTCAATGGCCCAGAATTGTTTTAATGTCGCATATAATTGCTCAGAATCATTAGAAGAAAATGACGTAAAAAAGGAATGAATATTTGTTATATTTGTAGGTGGAATATTGCCCATCAAAACATAACCGAAACTTGTTTCAAGAGCTAAAAGCTGATCATTACGGGTTTTAATAATTCCTCCTGTTAAGATGTAAGGAAAGATATTCGCTCCTAATAGAACATCAACTTTACCTGGAATATTTGCCATTTTATCAGCCAACCTTAAATGTTGAAGATAAGGCAAGTTGTTTAAAGAAATTGGAACAGTTGGCATATTTTGACAGATTTGAGGAAGAATTATTGCATCTATCTCGCAATGAAAGTTTATGTCATAAGACGAAGAAATGTTCAATTTTACGCCTGATTTAGTTGGGGTGCACATTCTATCAAGACCTTTTATCGATAAAGCCGCATTGAATTTAGGGAGACTTAATTTGTCTGCACATTCTTTACTAATGAAGTTAGCTTGAGACGCACTGTCTAATAAGGCTCTAACTTCAAAGGCTTTACCAAAACGATCGAGAACATGGATTGTAGCTGTAGCTAGCAAGACATTATTTGTCAAAGTATTTGATAAGGCGGATATAGAAGGCACAGGATCGTTAGATGAACTAGCAACCTCGTTTTGAGAAGAAGAAGAAGAATGATCATTCGCATTGAGATTATCAAAATGAAGAGCAGTATGATGTTTTTTATTACAATGTGTACATATTTTGGATGAAAGGCATTTGATCGTAACATGAGTTTTAGACAAGCAGTTTATACAACATTTATTCTGTTTAGCAAAGTCAAAACGTTTTTGAGGTGATTCAGCAAGAAATTGATTGCATTTAAATACAGTATGATCCGAACCACAAAATAGACACTTATTTTTAACAGAACTGGTCAAAAATGTAGAAGTTTGACGAGATGAATACCTTACGTTATAAGAAGTATCGGAATTAATAGATTTAACATTTTTGCCGACTTGTCTTTTATATGAATCCAATGAAGTGCAACGCTGCAATGCGAACTTATAAACTTCCTCATAGGAAGGTACATTTTTTGAAGCAAAGTGTAATTCGAAAGCTCTAACTGTTTCTACATCCAATTTGTCCATCAGTAAATTCATTAGAATGAAGTCCCATTGAGAAAGAGAAAAAAGTAATTTTTCTAGGGAAGCTAAGTTTTCATTGAAAATATCTAATAATTTTCTAAGTGAGATAGGATCATCAGTTTTAACCACACTGGCATTTTGAATATTTTTCGATAATGCTCTAGAGAAGTCTCGTTTACCTTCATAGCGATCAATTAAGGTGTTGTAAGCAATTATATAATTAGAATCTTGAAGCTTAATGCTTTTAACTAAATTGTAAGGTCCTCCCTTAAGTGATTGCAGAAGATAACTAAACTTTTCTATATTAGAAAGATCAGAATTATTATGTACAAGATCATTATACAAATCTATAAATGTGGGAAAATCGGTAATCTCGCCCGCAAATATACTTAAATTTAGTTTCGGAAGATTTACATTAGTTTTTGATCTAATATGTGGATCAGCGGACACATTTTGAGTTCCACTAGTAGTATTGTTCAATAATGAATTATGTTTAAAATAAAGAGAAGCTATTTTATTAATACTATTAGCAAATTCAAATCTAATTAATTCCTCCGAATCCAAATTTGCGTCATCCTCGACAGCAATTAAATTAATTAATTCAGTATGTTGATTATTAAAACTAGTATTGATAGCTTCGTAATCTTTTGCAGCAAAGAGAAACCCTGGAATTAATGAAGCATCAACTAACATTTCATCTGCCAGCTTTTCCATTTGTTTAATTTTACAAATGTCAACGTTTCTCATTGCACGCAAACGAACAATTTTATTTGAATTTCTGGAAGCCATTATTATTTATAGAAAGAGAAATTTATGTAACACAAAGAACCTTTAAAGAATGATCTCAATAAGTTCAGTATGTACTCGTATATGTAATATATGTAATACTTTTAAAGTTATGAAACTCAATAAGTATCAGTAAGAATAAATATTTATTATATGTGAGTATGTATAATCGAGCAAACAAAAAACACTCCAAGTATTATTTAAACAAAATCAAAATATATTTATTTAATTGTAACTAGAAATATACGCATAAAATATTTTTAAAAACCAAAGTGTTCCATAAATATTGCGTTTTTTTTAAATTTCCTTTAAAGTTATTTAAAATAAAATATATGAACGTATAAACCACTTGTATTTAAAGAATTTTAAATTGTAGATTGTAGTACCTAGTCACAGAAATTGTATGTGATTTTGGAGACTTTTGAAGGCTGTACCTAGATTTAACAATAGTTCAGGTAGAGACCTCGTTTGGGATTAACGGGGCTGATGCCAGATGTGTACCGCTTGTGGAATTTTTATAATGATTTTAAACGAACTTTGATAAGAAGGTATGCCCAAATATTTAAAAATTTATATAATTTGATCACGTTTTTAATTGAATAAATTACTTTAAACTAATTTTAATGTGGATCTGAAGGACCAATGAATGAGCTTTGAATTCTATAAGAGAAACACTCACTCATAATTGTTTATTTAGGTGCTGGCATAATTTTAATATGAAAATAAGTTATATGTAAATTTATCAATTAATATAAATACTGTGTGTATATGCAATCAAATTACGGCACCTGTGATGTTGATGTAATAGTTCTTCTTCTTCCTCAGTGCACTGGGTTGACTCGGGAACAGAATCTTCTCAAAAGGTCACGTGGTCAGGTTACACAAAAATACTGAAGTGTTTGTCGCGCTGATTTATACCCCGTAGCGTTGCTCCCTTAAGACTTTTAGGGGGGGCGGACTGTACAGGTCCGTATTAATTCACGATTGACAAGACATACACACACGTTAATTAAAGAATTAAATATAAAAATAAAATAATAAAAATTATTAATAAAAAACTAAGAATATATGTGGAGGGACGTAACATGTGCCTTTTAGTAAATGGTTCATGACTACGTAACTTGTTTATGTTAAAAGTAAATGAATCAGACGAATTTAACCACTCGACACCTAATTTTTTGCAACTATCATTATCTCCCAAATTTAATACTGAATTTCGGATTCTTGAAAATTAGTAATTACGTGCTGATCATTGGAGACCAATTTTGTTAAAAGAAATTGAGCTCTACTGCTCAATTAGTAGCTGACTTGAGCATATCATAAATAGATTTGCATCTTTCTTGTAGTTCGCTTAGATCATTAGATCCAGTTAATGGATCATCGACATACATATCATTTAAAAATGTGCTGGAAGCTAACGGAAACTTGTCTAAATTGTCTTCAGCTAATGCTCTGATATATTTAATTGCTAAATAAGGCGCAGATTTAGTGCCGTATGATTATCTTACGCCAAAGAATTTGTTGTAAATATTTATGATCTGGATGTATGAGTATCTGCCCATACATCTTAGAAATGTCTGCTGATACAACATATTTATAAATTCTGAATCTTAACAAAATGTTTAAAATATCGTTCTGCACTTTGGGTCCTACATATTGAAGGTCATTAAGAGACCATCCTGATGAGCTTTGACAGCTTCCATTAAAGACTGTTCTAAGTTTTGTAGTAACACTAGACTCTTTTAATATGCCGTGATGTGATAAAAAATAGGAATATTCTGAATTAATAGAAATTTTATTCATGTGACCAAGGATTTCATATTCGTCTTCTTCTTGTAGTTCCTTCTCCTATCGAAGGTTGGCTATCATCACAGCTATCCGTACCTTATTGGCGGCTGCTCTAAAAAGATCTACTGAGCTGCAACTATACCACTCTCTTAGGTTTCTCAGCCATATTCGTGAAAAAAATCAAAATAGAGTTGCTTAAAATAGGAATTGGAGAATTTTGATTCTAATGACTTAAATCTTTTAATAGCTGTTTGCTTTGAATCACCTAATAAACTAGGAGAGTGTTTTAAAGGCAACTTTACAACGAATTATCCATTCTCATCACGAGATGTGTCTTGTTTGAATAAGGATTCGCAAATGCCATCGTCTTGAGACAAAAATTCATTCTTGGTAGAACATCTTCAAGTTCCCAAAATTTTTTTAATTGATCATCCTCAGGGATGTGTACTTTAATAAAATTGCATACATATTTATCTGAATTAATTGGAACTGTACCTGTTACAACCCAACCCAATTGAGTATTGATTAGTAATGGAAGATTTTTACCTAATGAGATTTTATCTTGTAATATAATATCCCAAAAAATGTGAGTTCCAAGTAATAAGTCAATTTCTTTGGGACAATTGAATTCTGGATCTGCTTAATTAATATTGTGATGTAATCGAATGTTATTCATATCAATAGGATAAGCAGGTAATCTACTTGATATAACTGGTACTACTAGAAATGATATACTAGAATTGAAATCTGAAAATTGTAAAAATATTTTTAAGAACATTTTTTATTAAGGTTAGAAGAACGTTGACTAATACCAGTAATTGAACAATTTGTACCAGTTAATTGTAGTTTTAATTTATTGCAGAAATGTTCGGTGATTAAGTTCATTTGTGCACCGCGATCTAGTAAGGCTCGGCACTTATGATAATTACCAGATTGGTCTTTAATATTAAACATAACTGTAGCTAATAAAACTTGACTCTAATTTTTTGCAAAATTTATACTTATTTGCTGTTCTAAATTATCATTTCTATGATCAGAATTAGTAGGTAAACTTACTTGGTGACTGGTGTCAGGAATTGAAACTTGTACATAATCTTTATGAAGCAAAGTCTTTGTGAGTTTTACAAATATGACATGGACCAAATTTACAATGGCTCTAATAGACAATTTTCGCATAATTTATGTTTTCTAACTTCTTGAAACCTCTGAAGCTATTTTCTTGTGGCATTTTAAAGTAATTACTATTTAAATGGGAATAAGCCACAATTAAAGGTTAAAGTACGTTTATTGACGTTTCCATTTTCGAAGTGGAAATGGAAGGTTTTCTAACTTCTTGAAACCTCTGAAGCTATTTTCTTGTGGCATTTTAAAGTAATTACTATTTAATTGTGGCTTATTCCCATTTAAATAGTAATTTCTTGAAACCTCTGTTCGACCGATAAAGCTTTAAATGTGGGACACTTATAAATTGAATGTTCCTTTCTGCAGAAATTGCATCGGTTTTAAATGTAAAGTGTACTAGATTGTTAGATCTGTTGTGATACTTGTTTGAAGTTGAAAATTGTGATTTGAATGCTTGAGACTCATCTAAACTTTGTAATATATCTGTTTTGTTTTTTAAGAAATTAATAAACTGTTCTAAAGAAGGTAAATCATTTGCAAATTTAGTTTCTTTCCATTCCCGTATAGTATTTTTCTCAAACTTGTTAACTAAGATATGGATCACGAATTTTTCGAACATTTTTCGAAAACTAGCATAATTATTATCTTTTTGCATCGTTGATAAATTTAATAGAGATTTAAAATGACTATTCGAAATTGTTTTTTCTCGAACCTATCGCATAATAATTCTTCAACACAACTAGCTGCATACCCTTCTAAAGAGGCTTTTAAAAAATGAAACTTTTGTCCATCGCTTAGCGAAGTATTATTAGCAATGGTCGCATTAAAATTATTTTTAAAGGCAATCCAAGATTTAAACTCTCCTGCTGTGGCGCACCCAGGGGGGGTTTTGGGGGTTAAACCCCCCCCCCCAGGGCATATAAAGTAAAAAATATATAAAGAATAGTAGGAAAATGTAACTTGTCTTTCACACACAATACAAAAAATCCAAAACGCTGATTGAATAATTAAATTACCACTTTAAATATGTAGAACACAATAATTATTGTATAAATAGACAATAATTAATAATATTTTTCATTATATTTAGATATATATACCTAATATTAGCCTTATGAAAAAGTAGACTGAACGAGTCTGTTGCGAGTAGCATGTGCCTACGGGACTGTATCTGCGGCGGCCTTGTGGACTATCACGGGTTGTGTTCCTCTGCATGTGTTAGCAGTAGAAAAGAAACATCTCTATGGGAGAAGAAAGCATTTGACAACAGCTATAAAAAAAAGAAGAAAGGGAAAGATGAATCGAAAGATGGCAAGAAGTGTGGAACAACAAGGAAGATATTGCTCAGTGGACAAAGATGCTGATCCCGAGCCTAAGGGACTGGGTAGATTGTCTGTTTTAAGGCGTATCTTCATAGGTTCAGAAAGACAGATACAGATAAATGCCTATACTGCGAATATTCCGACATTGTTACTCACACAATGCTGCAGTCTAATAGATGTACAGTGAAAAGAAACAGAATGTATAAAGAAATAGGTATGAACCCTGTGACTGTAAGATAGATGATCGTGAAGATGACGGGAAATGCGGAGGGATGGAATAGTGTTCACAATTACATCCGAGCAGTCTTTAAAAAGAAAGAAGAAGAGAAACACCAACCGGGCTTACAACAGATCTAATTACTATTTTAATGGGAATAAGTCGCAATTGAAGGTTAAAATAAGTTTATTGACGTTCGAATTTTTGATCTTTGATCTTGCACTGATAACTTGTTTATTCTCCAACAATTAATAGAAAAAAGAATAGCGGTTGGTACCAAAGTACATCTAGCCTTCATCGACCTAGAAAAGGCGTATAATACAGTTCCAAGACTTAAATTATGGCAAGCTTAACAACAACTCGACATTAGTCCATACCTTTTAGGAATAATCACAATAAAAATCGGATATAGACTATCAGAACCAATAAAAGTAACTAAAAGACTAAAACAAGGATGCAGTATGTCATCCTTACTGTTTAATTTATATATTGAGGCAGCCCTCCAAAATTGGAAAAACCACTGCCAGAGAATGAGAATCCCCATAGGAAATGACGTACTGTTCTCCCTGAACTTTGCGGATGACCAAGTCATCCTAGCTCAAGATTCTTATGATCTAGAATTTATGATAAAGCGTCTATAGAGAGAATATTTAAAATGGGGGTTACAAGTTAGCATAAAGAAAACAGAATATTTACTTAATTATCAATTCAGATGCAAGGTTTGAAGTGTTAATAGACGAGGACGTGGAAATCAAACAAGTGGAAAAATTTAAATATTTAGGTCCACTCATTGCTAAGAACGGCTTGGGAGAAACCGAAATTAACCACGAATTAATCAGGGACGTAAAATTTTAGGATGTCTGAACTCCTTATGGTGGGATCACCACATTTCCAAAAGGAACAAAAAAAGAATAAATAGGGCAAATCACGGTTGAATCAGTTCTTTGTTATGGCTCTGAAGTATGGACAATTAATGCAGATCTGAAGAGAAGATTGTTGGCAGTTGAAATGGATTATTTGAGAAGTGCTAGAACATCAAGCCAGGAAAGGAAGACCAACGAATCTATAAGAAATAACATGAATGCTACAGAAACGGTCATTGGCAGAATAGAAAGAAGAGGTTCAAAATGGTTTGGACATCTATTAAGAATGCCTAACGAGCGTTGGGCCCAAAAACTTCACAAATAGAAGCCCCCTGGAAATAAAAAAGAGGTAGACCTCGACGCTCATGAAATGAAGGAATTAGAAGAGCGATGGAATCGAGAGGTTTGGAGGAGGAGCATGCTTTGGACCGGGAGGATTCCCGGAGGAGAACGGGAATACGGCGATAGCCGTTTTCAAAATGTATTGTATTTACAAGTTGGATTAATGTCAAACGTCAATAACTTTATTTTAACCTTCAATTGTGGCTTATTCCCATTAAAATAGTAATTACTTTAAAATGTCACAATAAAATAGCTTCAGAACAATAGATAAGAGAAGGGAGTGTTCCAAAAATGTCGTCAGCCTTACAGTGACCAGCCCACTTTTGGGTGGTTTTAGTTGGTAGGCATAATAATAGATACCTGAATCTTTGGCACTGCTATCTTTACTACTTTAAATTAAACTAAAATCCAAATTTTAGGGACTCAAAATGGAGGTAGCATAAAAAAATTTCAAACCCCCCCCTAAGCAAATTCTGGGTGCGCCACTGCTCTCCCTGCAAACACTTTTAATTTTATTTTAGGCAATAGGACATTTTGCAGGGGATCATTCCTTGTTTTAAATTTACTAGACTGACTATATTGTGAGCTATTACTTGTTACTGGTTTTAAAACACCTTGTAAATACGCTTGCGCCGCATAAAATCGATTTTCAAATTCCTCTCTTTCTAAATAGTTTTCTGGTAATTGACTTTCAGAGCACTTTCTTTCAATTTCTGTTTGAATTATATCAAAATCGTTTAATGGATTTATATTATTATCGTACCTAAATTGAATATCTGTAATATCAACATCACATTTGTCTTTTATTTCATATCAACCCGGATATGGGTGAAACATTGTCATTTCCCAGAAGACATTTAAACAGTAATTACTTAGAAATGGATCTGCAATGCGAAAAAATCATCGAAATCCAATTAAGGATTCAAAATAAACATAGCTTAAAAATTATGGTTCAGTTGAGGTGGTAAATCACGTAATACTTTGAATGTACTTTTCTTTTTTGAGAATAGAGATATCGAGATGATTTTTTTAGGAAAATGTTGAGAAAGGATAAAGCTATCTCAAAATATTAAAAAGATAAAGCGTTTGTTGCTAATACAATACACAGGGTGTTGTAAAATTAGATGAAAAAACACAATTTTATTTTTACACCTAGTATATAGATAAAACGTTAACATTTCTCAAAAAAAAATTAATATAGTAATTCATTAGAAATATACCTTCAATCTGAAAAAAATCATCGAAATTAAATTAAAAGTTCAGAAGTAATATAGTTTCAAAATCATGGTCCATTTAAGGTGGTGCGTTAATTTTGGAGAGTAGTATTTATAAACTTAAAAAATTATAAAAAAATATAAAAAAATTATAAAAAATTGTAAAAAATTATAAAAAAGTAAATCAAAATTAATAAAATTAAATAAAGTACTATTTTTATTTGGAATAAGCCACAATTTAAGTTTAAAATAAGTTTATTGACGTAAAATAAAATAAAATTACATAAAATTAAATTAAATAAAAAATTAGGAATGGGTATATCAGGGAAAATTTAGGGGTTAATGATGTGAACTTTGGTTAAGTACTGGTAACAGTTACTTTTTGTGTTAGGGCTCGTTGCTTTGTAACTGTTACTTCTCGTGGAGTTACTTTTTTTAAAGTACTAGGTAATTAGGTATATATGTATTAAAAAAATTGAAGCTCATAAAACTATAAAATTTAAGATAAGGCATGATAGACTGTTTCATGTTAAGAGGATTATAAACAAATAGAGCAGAAATTTTCAATTATCAAATAACAAAGTATATTCTAAACAATAAAATAATTAACAATAACAATGAAAAAACAAATAAAAAACTTAAAAATTTACTTCACTTATTCTAGGTCTGACAAATATTTCTTTGCCAATACCGCTAGTCATGGATATATCTTTTCTCTATCCTTTCACCAGCGCAGAGGATTTTGTTTTGTTGTTACAGTGCTTGAAGATTTGACCAAGTGTCAAAATCTTGCCAAATGATGTCGTCACTTTCTGTACTTGACGTCTCCGTCAACGGTAACTGATGTGTATCATTACAAGGCTCTGCGGCCGTACCGTCTTGTTGACTTTTTTTAATAATTAGTCTAACTAATTCTTCTTGAAGCCTCTCTTTAACCTTTTTTAAACAGTCATCCTTATTAAATCCATTAGTTTTAAATCTTGGATCCAGAAAAGAGTATTATTCCATTATTATATTATTTTCAGGGTTCCCAAAACGTGTAGTTATTGAGGCTATAGAGCGTTCCACGTTAAGAAAATAACATTGCGGAGATAGGGCCATGTATTTCTTATGAACGATAGAAGCGCAGCGATGGCACGATGAACACAAGCACGATTCAGGGTTGTATAATTTGTATTTTCGTTTCCACAGACATGAATTAAATTAATGTTTTTTAAAGTAATTGACCAAAAGTGACCATTTGAAACAGGAGATGAAAAGTAGGGAAAATGATTTTAATTAAATAACTAGTATTTACAAAAGATAATTTTATTTTATCTTATTTTAATTATAGTAACGACAGTTTATTTGTTTTTCGGTAAGAATACCATATACCATGAATCATAGAAATCAGTAGAAAATATTGCTTAGTTAAATCATGCACTTTGCCGGCTATTAAAGATTTAAAAGCAAATAAACGGACCGCTTGGAATGCATATATCTATATACTAATTGCAACTTAAAATAATACGGTGTGCGTATGTCCGCGATTTTATGTCGTTCTCTGAGACTACATAATGATAAGGCTTTGTGGTTCTTCAGTTGTTATTCTGACTTTATAGTTAAATGTTAATTGAAAATGGAAATTCAAAAATAAAGCCAAGGTAATATATTGGACATCCGTGCAAAACAAATTGTTTTAAATGTATTTAATTATCATCTAAACTTAAAAAGTGGTAAAAGTGTTAGAAGTTTAACCTATAAAGTAAGTGCTATGACAGGAGTAAGTTTTAGTACTGTTTTTAAAATACGCAAAGAAGCTGCGGAAGGAGGACTAATGCCCATAAAAAAAAACAAGAAAACGTACCAAAAGTAGAGTGAACAACAGAAAGTTTACTTATTTAGTTTACTATTGATGCATACAAATTATAGCCATTAAATTCTGTCCCACGTTTTAAAACAATTAGTACTTCAAAATAATTCAATATTTTAAGATGATCTACATAAAACTAATGAAAAAAACACATACATTAAACCTGAGGTTTTCCTGTCGCTTTTTGCTGAGCTCTAATGAATTCAGGATAATCAATATAACCATCTTTGTTGGAATCATCAACGTTTAGAATAGGATCGATAAGATTAGTCAGTTCTTCATCAGGGAAGATTCTCATCGCCTCGTTAGTTTTTTCTTTGTTGCCTTGCTCTGTATGATACACATTAACCATTACCAATACAAACATATGATATAACTAGTTTTAGAGGTATCTGGTAGGAATTATTTGAATTTTTAAAATTAGAAGAAAAAACAAAATCTTTTACTGTAATACAAAATAATAACAGAACATAGAATGCGAATATTTATATATATATATATATATATATATATATATATATATATATTATATATATATATATATATTATATACAGGGTGGTCCTTAAGTAACTGTACAAAAGAAATAGTAGATTCTACACTTTAAAATATTACGATTTAAACCAAATTGCTTTAATAAAATGTTGATATTAAGAAAGATACTTGTCTTTCTACAAGTACAAATTTAAAATTTTATTTTTCGCTATGACTTTCATGTTTGTAAAGATTTATGTATAAAAATTTACAGCTGGGTACTTTTAAATATGAGAAATTATAATTTGATGCACACTTGGATATAACTGATAGGGGGCGCCACATAATATGTGGTATAAATTTGTACTTAAATTTTTGCTCTTTAAGGTACCTGTATTTGGGATAAGAAATATTAAAGATACATTATATTAACAAAAAAAAGGTATACCTGTTAATAACTTCAAAACTCAACAGTTTTCAAGATAATCGCATTTTACCAATCAGCTGCATAATTCTGATTTAAGGCAATTACTCCAGGCAACGAAGAAAAAATAGACAAAAACATTAATATAATACTTCTGAATTTTGGTATAAAATACCTTTAACCAAAGTTAATAGTTAACGAAATATTAAATAAAATAAATATATCAGCAGGACAATTAATAATATGATTTGACAAAATAACAGAATAATAGGATTTTACATCAAACATTTTACTTTTTATGTTAAATTAAAGTCATAATCAAAATATTTTGTTTAGAAACCAAATTAAGAAATAGTTAAACTAAATAACATAACTTTTGGTCAAAGTAAGTGTTCGATATGAACACCATTTTCTTTAATTTATTTGTCAATATATTCCATAAAAGATCGTCTCATATTAAATAGCATCATTGGTTCTAAAGAAACTGCTGCAGTATTTATTTCTTCCCATAGTTGGTTGCGAATGTTTATGAGATTCTTATAGACACGTTGTTTTAATGCGTTCCATATACCAAAAGCTAGCGGATTAAATTCTGGGCTACGTGGTGCCTATAATGTATAATGGATGAATATACTCTTTTGGATACATATCCAAATCTTATTGTATATTATGGAACTACATCTTATTTGTCACAGAGGTTAAATAATGTATTAAACTGTGATGTATCTCGTTCATTGGTTACTTACATACACACGGAATAACCTATCGATGACATTACTTATTATTTATATGATTACGTTACAGCTTACGAGTAACTATAATTAGATCTCAAACAAATGGACTATTATGATTTAGTAACGAACTAATATTATGCTGAACTAAATTGCCTGTGTGTTTACTCTATTTATAACAATATTGGTTATTAGGCTAACGATGATGTTTTTGTAAACATGCTGAGTTTTTAAGGTTAGATTTGTAGCAAAAGTATTATGAAATAAGACACATATGTGTTCTTTAATACCTGTGCTCTAGTTTCTATTTGTCGTAATAAAAATGGGTAAACAATTTACGTAATGAATAATAAGTATTCTTTTCGGATTTTTTATGAATTAAATAATTATATCAATATCTCACCACATTGCCAAGGAATATGACTACCACGACCAATCCAACGTTTAGAAAAGTTGTATTTAAGTATGTTCTAACTGCCTTCCCTCTAGAATGTGGTAGTGTAAAATCTTGCATAAACCACATATTTTGGGTTTTCAGCATTTTGCAATAGAGAAAAAGTAATACAACGCCATTATAGAAACTTAAGAAGCGATAGAAAAGGGAAATTGTAAACATAATGACGGCCAACGTCTAAATACGGAAACGACACTTAAAGAAGAAAATGAAGAATCGTTTCTCCAGTAAGACAATTAGCACCCATAACAAAGCATTTTGTGATGTTACATTATCATCCTTGAGTTCTTTTAATAAGAATAAACTATGAATTATGCTTATCTACAGGTATTCAGTGCTTTACAGCACAAATATTAAACTAAGAATTATTATGTAGCTGACTTATAAAATGCGATTATCTCGAAAACGGTTGAAATTTCAGGTTACTAACAAGTATACCTGTTCCTTGTAAAAATAATGTATGTTTAATATTTTCTAACACAAATATAGCTAACTGAAAGAGAGAAAAAGTTACGCGCAAATTTATGCCACACATGTGGCATATGTGGCGCCCTCTATTAGTTACATTAAAGTATGTATAAAATTAAAATTTATCCTACTCAAAAGCATCCACCTGTGAATTTTTGTCCAAAAATATTTACAAACGTAAAATCTATAGCGAAAAATAAACTTTTAAATTTCCACTTTAACACCCTGTATCTTTCTTACCCTCTTACCTGTACAGACTAGTCACTTTGAGACCATGTATAGGTAAATATACAACTGAACGAAGATAAATCTGTTGCATCCCAACTAGCCAGCAGATAGTTTCAATGTCGTTCTTTAAACTTGGCCCAAACCGATCGATATTTATGTATCGAAATACTATTTTAGGTAATAAATATTTACTTCGGCAACATCTATTGATACTAAAATGATAAAAAATACAATGATTTTACCTCCTGAGGTCAAAATGTATGTTTGATTTAAAATATTTAATATATAAAAAAATCGGAATATTGAAAAACCGACAACGGTGCCAAGCCTAAAAATATTGTTACGAACATGCATTCGGCGTGGCCCATGTAACGGTTGCATCTCGAAAGTGCCGAGAACTTTCGAGCGATGTATGGAGCGCCGAAGGGATCGACCCGTCAAATAGGTGAATTAGAGGTGGGATACTCCAGAATATTCTAGTACATAATTACATTTATATATAAGCCTACCTAGTTGTTAAGATACTATCGAACTGTAAACTTATAAATAAATATATTTATATAAGTTCGAACCGCTCGTTTTATTTAAATAACGTTACAAAACGAACATACACGACTTATAAATAGAAAATGATAGTATTTCTTGGTTATGCTAAATTACTGCAACGTGAAAAGAGTTTAAGATGATAGCGGGATGTATATATATATATATATATATATATATATATATATATATATATACATATATATTGTTGGCGTAGGTTAGACCATTCTTGTTCTCTTGAATGATTCTGTTCGCCCTTGTAACTGGTGCGCTGGTTTAACTTCGCTAGTGGACTGTATCTCTAGTAAAAATTAAAGGATATGTGCACAGATACCAAATTTATTATCCAAACTCTTATAACAAAATAATATCGACTATATCGACATGCCATCTGTTAACCTATTTTTTTTCGACCGACTGTCACTCTCGGCTGGCGGGTGGCGACTCTTCTCTTTTTCGGCAAGACATGAAGTGTCAACCGCCAATACAGCTAAGGCCCCGTCTACAAATGCGCGGCAAATTTAAATAATTCTCATTATTTTACATTTCTGAACATATATGTATATATATATATATATATATATATATATATATATATATATATATATATATATATATATATATATACTGTAATTTTGGAATCAGCAAATCATCAATGTAATTATCTGATTAATTAACATATAATTAGCAAACCAAAACAAAAAAAAAATTAATAAATTTTATTATTAATATGTTAATAATTTTTATTACAGATGCCAAATTAATAATTATATGTTTTCTTACCTCATGGTTCTTATTTGAGTTCAGAAATACCTTTACCTTTTATAATGGTCGATAACAAGAGGAGTAACGGAATAAATAAAAGAATTCAAATAGTGCAATACAATTAAAATATAATGATAAAATACCCTTGAAAATTTTCATACAAATAAACAGATCCCTTAGAAATAAATGTTTCCCCAAATTATATGTACATTATATAGCTTTTACACATAAACTAACACAAAATCATACAAGTTTAGTTCAATTAATTTTCTCGTCTCAACAATTTGCCTCTGTACTTTACTAAAACACCCTCCCTGGTTCTGCTTATAAAAACAATACTGTGGATTAAAAACGTCCTTACAACCGTTTGTATCTCCTTTTGGCGGCCAAACTCTCCTTAGCTATGAATCTCCCTAGGAATAGTAATTTGTTTTTTTTTACTTACAAATTCTGAAACTTTTTATACTACGAATTCTCTAACTTAGGATTCAAATAGTAGCACTGTTCTCACTTTCATTTACAATATTTCTCACAAATTAAAATTTTCTTTCGTCTTAGTACTATTTGTCTTCTCTTGGATTCGAGGTTCATTTAAAGTCAAATAGCAGATCCTCATCGTTGCTTATTACATTTCAAAACACTTATCAACTTTGTTTTTGATTCTAATATTTTTATATTTAATGGTGCCTTTTATAAACAAATTTTTGGTAGTCCTATGGGATCTAGTCTTTCACCCATTCTAAGTAGCTATGTCATGGATGATGTTATCAGTGATTGTATCAACAATTGCACTTTTTTCATTCCTTTTATTAAAAGATATGTAGATGATTTAGTTTTGGCACTTCCTAAACACAAAATTTATTGAAACAGTCAACATTTTCAACAATCATAATCAACATATACAATTTACAGTTGAGGAAGAGGTAGATAATTCTCTACCATTCCTTGACATGAGAATTGTAAAAAATACAGACAATATGTTGAAAACCAGATGGTTCAGAAAACCCATATGTAGTAATAGATTTATAAGCTATTACTCTCATCATCCCAATAAGATAAAAATGAACCTTATAACAGGATTAAAAGAACGTGTTTCAAAGCTTTATCATTCACTACCTTTTATACCATCATTAACACCTAAATTAATATAAACACTAAAGGTTATTGACAATATAAAAATAGCAACAAAGAACATCAAAACTATTTCATTTATATTCCAAAACTAAGTATCCTATAAACAAATTAGAAAAAAACATGTAGTAAATCGCATTATTTCTCACAAAAGTGATTGCAGAATTAAAAAACCATCTTGTGCTTTGGCAGAGCATGTAATCGATAAAGACCATATTATGGATTTTGATAACATTAAAATTTTATGAAGTGAAAGTAATAAATTCAAAAGGACTTTTTTGAAAATGGTTTGTATTAGCAAAAGTGATAATAATTTAAACAAAAGATCAGAAATTCAAAATCTAAGCAAAATTTATATAATTATATTATTTCTTTGTAGTTTATATATGAAACCTGTAAAATATCACATTTTGATTTTGATTTAATTTTCCATATATTTGTTACATTTTTTCAGACATCTATCAATGGTGAATAAATCTTCTCCTTTTTTGTTACTAAACAAAAAAGAATGTTTAAACAAAATTTTATTTTTGGCAATATAATTATCAAAAATAAAAATTTTAAGTTGGCATTTATGACATTGAGGCTTAATTGTAATTAGTCGCTATTCTAACTTATTTATAAATTCAATTGATTTTGTGTTAAGAAAAATCTTTTCAAAATTATATTAAAATTTCAGAGAAACATTTATTAGATAAGGACATTTTTATAGTAATTCTTTTTGAAATATGTTAGCAGCAATTTTATTAACCAAACTAATTTAATTTGGTGAGTTAACAAAAATTTAGTAGCAGTTAATAGTAGCAATTTAATGTGTATGCAGTCTAATTCTACCTGTTATTGTTTTTTAAGAGGCAGAGTTCAAAGTTTTGTGTTCAGTGCCGGCTTCGGCCTCAAATGGTCGGTCCAATTCGCAGTGTGAGATGCAGTCCTTTTGTGCGGGTGTTCGTGTCCAGAGAGTTCAACTCCAGTTTCCAACCTCAGGAACTTAAAGTTCTAAAGTGAAATCCAGGTAACTTTTTGTGCATAAATTTCAAAGTAAAGTAGACATTTTTTTTAAATAACAATAATTGCTTTCATACACGATAAAAATTGTAATATTTAAAGTTGTACATTTTATGGTTTAACTTTAGCTGTCATTTTAATTGTTGTTTTAAATTTAATGTTAACTTATGACACCTCGTTTTATTATTTTTGATATTAATTTTTGTTAAAAAAAAAGGTTAACCTCGATGTAATAATAGTTTTGAAAGTTTTTTGTAGCGTTTCCCAATGGTAAACAGATAGGACATATGTAAGTCTTTTTATATTTTAATCTTTGTATGTGGGTATATTTTATTTTATAAAAACTGAACTGAACAGTTACCAGCTGAAGTCCGTTTGAAGAGGTTTACTCTCCGGACACTGGAACACACTTAAGCATGGGTGTATGTTACCTGAAGTAAAATTTAATTAAAATATTAAACATATAATATTATCAACATCATGTACAATCTTTGGTAACACATTACATTTTAAAGGGTTTTTACCCAAATATTTTGGTGGCTCAGGCATGGTAACCTGTATTTTAACCTGATGATGGAACAGTTGTTTCGAAAACGTTCGTGTTTTTAATGTTGCCCTTTTAAGGGTTTTTATAAAATAAAATATACCCACATACAAAGATTAACCTCTTTTTGTTATACGTGGTATACAGCCAGCTGCAGGAATTATTTTCCTTGTGGATTTTTTTTTTATATTTTATTTTGGTATAAACCCATGTAATTTGTGTCATTATTTGTATAACTGTTTGTGGTAAGACACAATAAATGTTAAATTTTTTTAAATTTTTTTAACAAAACCTTTTTTGAGTTTCAATTGAAAAAGATTTTTCTCATTTTTAATAATTATTTCAATAGTTACAACTAGCTGTTGTAATAGTTATAATTAAGCACGTCAAAGTGGCGTCCTTTTTAAATTACTAGAGGTGTTTCCTGTTTCCTTTCTGTGTTTTCTTTTATTTGTCCCAAGAGACTCATGTAAGTACCCCTTTGTTCCATTTTTTTGTAGTTGCCCCAATCCAAAACCCTTTGTCATTTACTTATCCGCGACCCCATCTCTCCTAACAAACCCTGAGTGCCGTTCGCACAAGTTTCGATTATTTTGCTTGCCCTATTTCCGCCCCAATAATTTCCGTCACCAATTTTCAACCCCATAATCTTACCCTATCTATCTATACAGCCCTTGCTGTCCAATTTTGGACATAGGCCTCCTCTTCCTTCTTCCACGTCTCTCTATTGTAGGCAGTTTGTATCCACTTCGGGCCTGCGTGTTTCTTCAAGTCATCTGACCATCGCATTTGTGGCCTTCCTCTTTTTCGTTTGTAACTATATGGTCTCCAGTGTATAATCATCTTATTCCATCTGTCGTCTTTCTGTCTTATGGTATGTCCAGCGAACTTCCTCTTAAGTTTTGCTATCTGTCACTTTTGTTTTGTTGCGGATCCAAGTCTTTCTTTTCTTGTCTGATAGCCTGATGTTTATCATTTGCCTTTCCATAGCTCTTTGGGTCTTTGCTATTTTTTCCATGTTTTCCGTTCCTTTGTAAACGTCCAAGTTTGAGAACCGTTGGTGAGAACAGGAAGAGGAAGTATACATTGGTTGAAGACTCTTGTTTTTAAATATTGGTGTTATTTTCTATTTTTTAGTATATAGAAACGTTTTCCGAAGGATACCCAAGCCAACCGTAGCCAACCTAATCTTACCCTACGGTAGGCAAAATATAATTGTTACAGAACTGCAGTCAGAAATACTGACTGCAGCCCTAATACCCTCTGTTGTTTGTTTATTTCGACAGTTACTAATATCCAGTATTTCTTATTATATATATATATATATATATATATATATATATATATATATATATATTTATTTATATATATATATATATATATATATATATATATATATATATATATATATATATATATATCTACGGCTTAAAGTGGACTCCGCCCATGTTAAAATTCCGGTTCAAGTGAGCTCCGTGGTCAAGTGGCCACCGATATACGGAGCTCACTTGACCATTCCATAATATTGGCTCTGTCGATTCGTCAACATGTATAGTTTCACAATTTTTAAAAAGTTTGTGGAGCCCCTAAGTACCCCTGTATCATGAATGTATATCGCTTAGTTCACGTGTATATATTATAGGGGTCGTTCAGATCTTGTTCCGTGTATATTGGAACCATACGTTCCCTGAATTTGGCTGACTAATTTATAACTAAATATTTTATAAGTTATTTAAATAACTATTTATAGGCGGCATTTAGATTAACAAATACCACTCCACATACCTGATATTTTTCGTACTTCTCCTCGCTGTGTTGGGCAAGATTTAGTATTTGTGACATATATGATCTAACCTGTCATATATAGCCACTTTTGTCTTTTAATTTGAGTTTTTCTTTTATTATCGGTTTATATTAAGGATCATGTACAGAAGTATTCTGTATAGCTGACAAAATAAATAGATATATTGGCCGATAGCTTTTGTGGTCGTTGGAGTTTTTGCCAGGTTTAAGCAAGGCAACAACTTTGTCTTTGTTTTGCTTGTCTAAAGACTTTGGATATTAGCCATTGTTGTATTTTTAGTTCAAATTTTATAGTTAGTTTTGTGCTCAGATCCTCAGCCAGGAGCCGTAATATTGTTCATTATATACGTGGATAGCGGATCCAAGCTCAACATCGTTGAAAGGTTCTCTCAGCTGACTGGTTTTGTTTTCTCTCATTATAAGTTTTTCTTTGCTTCTTTGCCTGCATTTAATATGTAATTTTCAGCGATTAGCTTAATACCAAATACCATAGGATTGGCCATCTATGTGCTTCCTGCATTTTGTTAAGCGCATATGTAAAGTGGAGTGTCTTTATCTCTAGATATACTCTTAATATTTTTACACATAATTAGAATAATCCGTAAAATAGTTTCGAAACACAATTCCGATAACTGCCTTAATCTGAACCTTCTATAAATGCAAGGTATAACAGACGCTGATAAAGATGTTAATAGAGACATGGGGAATCTAAAATTTGCATTCCACGACATGTCTCCTCAGCTAAGCAGAAATCGTTAGCGAATTGGTTTCTTGTACTCATACAGAGTAGATCCGAATAAAAATAAAATTAAAGACAGTCAAGATTTCCCTTCACGCAAAAATAGTCTATGTATCTGTTGATACGTATTTCGCTTTAATAAAGCTCATCAGAACAGTTATTCATAGGCTTTCTCAACGTGAAAAATAAATCTTTTCCTGTCTTTGTGAAGCAACGATAAAATGGCTTCGAAACGGACGCAATAGCGACATCTAATATTAAATCCGTAAAATAGTTTCGAAACACAATTCCGATAACTGCCTTAATCTGAACCTTCTATAAATGCAAGGTATAACAGACGCTGATAAAGATGTTAATAGAGACATGGGGAATCTAAAATTTGCATTCCACGACATGTCTCCTCAGCTAAGCAGAAATCGTTAGCGAATTGGTTTCTTGTACTCATACAGAGTAGATCCGAATAAAAATAAAATTAAAGACAGTCAAGATTTCCCTTCACGCAAAAATAGTCTATGTATCTGTTGATACGTATTTCGCTTTAATAAAGCTCATCAGAACAGTTATTCATAGGCTTTCTCAACGTGAAAAATAAATCTTTTCCTGTCTTTGTGAAGCAACGATAAAATGGCTTCGAAACGGACGCAATAGCGACATCTAATATTAAATCCGTAAAATAGTTTCGAAACACAATTCCGATAACTGCCTTAATCTGAACCTTCTATAAATGCAAGGTATAACAGACGCTGATAAAGATGTTAATAGAGACATGGGGAATCTAAAATTTGCATTCCACGACATGTCTCCTCAGCTAAGCAGAAATCGTTAGCGAATTGGTTTCTTGTACTCATACAGAGTAGATCCGAATAAAAATAAAATTAAAGACAGTCAAGATTTCCCTTCACGCAAAAATAGTCTATGTATCTGTTGATACGTATTTCGCTTTAATAAAGCTCATCAGAACAGTTATTCATAGGCTTTCTCAACGTGAAAAATAAATCTTTTCCTGTCTTTGTGAAGCAACGATAAAATGGCTTCGAAACGGACGCAATAGCGACATCTAATATTAAATCCGTAAAATAGTTTCGAAACACAATTCCGATAACTGCCTTAATCTGAACCTTCTATAAATGCAAGGTATAACAGACGCTGATAAAGATGTTAATAGAGACATGGGGAATCTAAAATTTGCATTCCACGACATGTCTCCTCAGCTAAGCAGAAATCGTTAGCGAATTGGTTTCTTGTACTCATACAGAGTAGATCCGAATAAAAATAAAATTAAAGACAGTCAAGATTTCCCTTCACGCAAAAATAGTCTATGTATCTGTTGATACGTATTTCGCTTTAATAAAGCTCATCAGAACAGTTATTCATAGGCTTTCTCAACGTGAAAAATAAATCTTTTCCTGTCTTTGTGAAGCAACGATAAAATGGCTTCGAAACGGACGCAATAGCGACATCTAATATTAAATCCGTAAAATAGTTTCGAAACACAATTCCGATAACTGCCTTAATCTGAACCTTCTATAAATGCAAGGTATAACAGACGCTGATAAAGATGTTAATAGAGACATGGGGAATCTAAAATTTGCATTCCACGACATGTCTCCTCAGCTAAGCAGAAATCGTTAGCGAATTGGTTTCTTGTACTCATACAGAGTAGATCCGAATAAAAATAAAATTAAAGACAGTCAAGATTTCCCTTCACGCAAAAATAGTCTATGTATCTGTTGATACGTATTTCGCTTTAAAAAAGCTCATCAGAACAGTTATTCATAGGCTTTCTCAACGTGAAAAATAAATCTTTTCCTGTCTTTGTGAAGCAACGATAAAATGGCTTCGAAACGGACGCAATAGCGACATCTAATATTAAATCCGTAAAATAGTTTCGAAACACAATTCCGATAACTGCCTTAATCTGAACCTTCTATAAATGCAAGGTATAACAGACGCTGATAAAGATGTTAATAGAGACATGGGGAATCTAAAATTTGCATTCCACGACATGTCTCCTCAGCTAAGCAGAAATCGTTAGCGAATTGGTTTCTTGTACTCATACAGAGTAGATCCGAATAAAAATAAAATTAAAGACAGTCAAGATTTCCCTTCACGCAAAAATAGTCTATGTATCTGTTGATACGTATTTCGCTTTAATAAAGCTCATCAGAACAGTTATTCATAGGCTTTCTCAACGTGAAAAATAAATCTTTTCCTGTCTTTGTGAAGCAACGATAAAATGGCTTCGAAACGGACGCAATAGCGACATCTAATATTAAATCCGTAAAATAGTTTCGAAACACAATTCCGATAACTGCCTTAATCTGAACCTTCTATAAATGCAAGGTATAACAGACGCTGATAAAGATGTTAATAGAGACATGGGGAATCTAAAATTTGCATTCCACGACATGTCTCCTCAGCTAAGCAGAAATCGTTAGCGAATTGGTTTCTTGTACTCATACAGAGTAGATCCGAATAAAAATAAAATTAAAGACAGTCAAGATTTCCCTTCACGCAAAAATAGTCTATGTATCTGTTGATACGTATTTCGCTTTAATAAAGCTCATCAGAACAGTTATTCATAGGCTTTCTCAACGTGAAAAATAAATCTTTTCCTGTCTTTGTGAAGCAACGATAAAATGGCTTCGAAACGGACGCAATAGCGACATCTAATATTAAATCCGTAAAATAGTTTCGAAACACAATTCCGATAACTGCCTTAATCTGAACCTTCTATAAATGCAAGGTATAACAGACGCTGATAAAGATGTTAATAGAGACATGGGGAATCTAAAATTTGCATTCCACGACATGTCTCCTCAGCTAAGCAGAAATCGTTAGCGAATTGGTTTCTTGTACTCATACAGAGTAGATCCGAATAAAAATAAAATTAAAGACAGTCAAGATTTCCCTTCACGCAAAAATAGTCTATGTATCTGTTGATAAGTATTTCGCTTTAATAAAGCTCATCAGAACAGTTATTCATAGGCTTTCTCAACGTGAAAAATAAATCTTTTCCTGTCTTTGTGAAGCAACGATAAAATGGCTTCGAAACGGACGCAATAGCGACATCTAATATTAAATCCGTAAAATAGTTTCGAAACACAATTCCGATAACTGCCTTAATCTGAACCTTCTATAAATGCAAGGTATAACAGACGCTGATAAAGATGTTAATAGAGACATGGGGAATCTAAAATTTGCATTCCACGACATGTCTCCTCAGCTAAGCAGAAATCGTTAGCGAATTGGTTTCTTGTACTCATACAGAGTAGATCCGAATAAAAATAAAATTAAAGACAGTCAAGATTTCCCTTCACGCAAAAATAGTCTATGTATCTGTTGATACGTATTTCGCTTTAATAAAGCTCATCAGAACAGTTATTCATAGGCTTTCTCAACGTGAAAAATAAATCTTTTCCTGTCTTTGTGAAGCAACGATAAAATGGCTTCGAAACGGACGCAATAGCGACATCTAATATTAAATCCGTAAAATAGTTTCGAAACACAATTCCGATAACTGCCTTAATCTGAACCTTCTATAAATGCAAGGTATAACAGACGCTGATAAAGATGTTAATAGAGACATGGGGAATCTAAAATTTGCATTCCACGACATGTCTCCTCAGCTAAGCAGAAATCGTTAGCGAATTGGTTTCTTGTACTCATACAGAGTAGATCCGAATAAAAATAAAATTAAAGACAGTCAAGATTTCCCTTCACGCAAAAATAGTCTATGTATCTGTTGATACGTATTTCGCTTTAATAAAGCTCATCAGAACAGTTATTCATAGGCTTTCTCAACGTGAAAAATAAATCTTTTCCTGTCTTTGTGAAGCAACGATAAAATGGCTTCGAAACGGACGCAATAGCGACATCTAATATTAAATCCGTAAAATAGTTTCGAAACACAATTCCGATAACTGCCTTAATCTGAACCTTCTATAAATGCAAGGTATAACAGACGCTGATAAAGATGTTAATAGAGACATGGGGAATCTAAAATTTGCATTCCACGACATGTCTCCTCAGCTAAGCAGAAATCGTTAGCGAATTGGTTTCTTGTACTCATACAGAGTAGATCCGAATAAAAATAAAATTAAAGACAGTCAAGATTTCCCTTCACGCAAAAATAGTCTATGTATCTGTTGATACGTATTTCGCTTTAATAAAGCTCATCAGAACAGTTATTCATAGGCTTTCTCAACGTGAAAAATAAATCTTTTCCTGTCTTTGTGAAGCCATCTTTCGAAGCTGTCTTTCGAAGCCATTTTATCGTTGCTTCACAAAGACAGGAAAAGATTTATTTTTCACGTTGAGAAAGCCTATGAATAACTGTTCTGATGAGCTTTATTAAAGCGAAATACGTATCAACAGATACATAGACTATTTTTGCGTGAAGGGAAATCTTGACTGTCTTTAATTTTATAATTAGAATAGTTTGTCCTAAAAAGGACCGATTTGACAAAAAACATATTGAACGGGTGATTTAAGAATTAACGATTACTTAATTATTCATTACCCAGGGTACGCCCGATTCCGGTGGTCTTATTAGTACTTCAATTTTCGTGAACGCTTCTACTTTAAACTTCATAAAAAATGACTTTTCTGTTACTGTTATTTTAAGACGATATTTCGAGTCAGATTTGTATAGTAATAACGATAGTCAATATATAGTCTCTATAAGTAAATGAGTTTGTGGTATCGGTTACAACTCATATATATTGATAATGAGGAAATAAACAGGTTAAAATAGGTGTAGAAAATTTTACCTACATATATCGGCACCATTGTTCAGGAGATGGGTTTATCCCAGAGATCAAAGGTTACATACTTTTACAGGCGTATTCTAGGTTCTATTTATATATTTTTATTACTAAAAAAGTGTATTTATAATAAAGGCCTTAAGTTATCTGTAGATTCCATGAATATTAGAATCTATGGAAATTAGCAAATTAAAAAATACAGACATAATTCTGAATGACCAACTTGAGACAACCAGTTATCCCTTCCTCAACTTATTCAGTTACAAAATATGACGTGTAAACGCATACCTGTTTAATTGTTAGATAAAATGAATTTCCATCAAGTAACGGTCGAATCTATCACTTACTAAAAGAGTACGAAAATACCTGCTTATGCTTTAGAGTATGGGTACTTTAGTACAAAGTACCCTTTGCTTTTGCCAATTGCTTTGTCACTTTCTCAGCGATGGGTCTTCCTTTTGCTCATCAATAATGTTACCGCTCGATATAGTTATTCTAAGATATTCAGATTTCACTATATGCTCTACATTTGGTTTTATCTCCTATTAATTTACAACTACGACGAAATCTTTATAATATATCTGATGCATTGATATTAAAGTGGAGTAGAATACTTGGTAGATAATATTTATTTGTTTTGAGTATACTTATTTTACAACCTAGTACATAAAAAAAAATACTTGTGTGCTCAGTGCTTTCTAAGTCTGTAAAACATAAACATGCTTCCATATTAGATTATACATTTATTAAGAATGTCCACCCTCTGAATTGAAGTTTTTATCTTAAAATATGACTGTGTCCCACAATCTTTCACAAAAGTTATTCTTTTCTGAAATTTTCTGAATAAGGTTCAATAGGTTTTTATATTTTGTTTTACGTTTTAATCTTTAAATCGGAGTTCATTTTTTAAAAAACTATAAACATGTGACAACAAATTGCTATATGAACGGCGTTATGCATCACTAGACCCAGCCCCAATTTCTTAAATTGTGGATTATGGCGCTTTCTGGTGGAAAAGAGGAACAACAGGATAACATCAGATGTAGACCAAACAAAAGAAATTAGGACACGCATTGAAATAGCACGTGCATTATTTTTTAAACTTAAAAAGTTTCTTTGTTTTCGGGATATAAAGTTAGAGCCTGAAAATGCTTCGATGTTACGTGTTCTTTACTTTTCTTTATCGCTTGGAAGCGTGAACACTAAAACAAGTCCATCTGAATAAGTTGGCCGCCTTTGAATTTTGGTGTTACAGAAGAATCCTACGAATATCATGGATTCAAAGAATTTCAAACGTGGAAGTAACTAGAATGATAGGAAATGGGGCGAAAATATTATTAACTATCAAAAGACGAAAACTTGAGTACTTAGGACATGTGATGAGAGGACAAAAATACGCATTATTACAACTTATTATGCAAGGCAAAATCCGAGGAAAGCGAAATGTGGGAAGACGAAGAATATTCTCGCTTAAAAACTTAAGGGAATGGTTTGAATGCAGTAGTGCAGAACTTTATAGAGCGGCAGTCAACAGAGTCCGTATAGCCATGATGATTTCCAACCTTCGATAGAAGATGGAACTTAAAGAAGAAGATAGAAAAAAGCATAAACCATTTACGTAATAAATCCCATTAACCCGTTAGTAACGGATAACCAGATATATTTAAAAAGATTAAGTACCTTTCTTTTTAATTTGGATTTTGAATTTTGCATAACTAGAGCAAGCGACTAATTTTTGTGTATTAGTTTTGGACCAAGCGCCTCTTGCGAGCGTTTTAATGATTGTAAATCGAATATTTGGCAACATTGTACATAAACGTGGTTAACAATGGTGACGTTGGCAACTTGTTGAGGCGTTTAGGTTAAGAAGTAGTTTCAGTTATTGCTTAAATTTTTCTATAATAGTCACATTACAGAAGAGCTAACACAGAAAGAGAATACTTAACAAAAGACATAACATTAAGTAAAATGTATGAATTGTATATTGAAGAAGCAGACAATGACCTTGTTAAATTTTCGTTTTACAAAAACATGTTTTTAACACGATTTAATCTTCAAAGAAAAAAGTTGAAAAAAGATACTTGTAGTAGATGTGATTGTTTCGAATTAGAAATTAAAAATTGCGCAGATAACGAACAATTAAGCGTTAAAAAAAGAAAAAATGTGCACTTAGAAGAAAGAAAGCTAGACATGAAGATAAGCAACGATCAACCAGAAGTGGAAACCTTTTGTTTTGATTTAAAGAAAAACTCTTCCCCTTTTGAGAATTCTAATAAATATTGTATATTATAAGCGTCAATTATGTATTTACAACCTTAGTATCCATAGCGCCAAGGATAAAAAAGGTCATTGTTGTATTTGGATAGAAGGTGAAGCTGGTCGGGGAGCCCAGGACGTAGGCATTTGACTTAAGAAACACATTGAAGAAAATGTTACTTCTGCAAAACATGTAATTTTGTGATCAGACTCTTGTGGCGGCCAAAACCGCAGCATTAAAATAGTTTTGATTCTGAAAATGATTTTGGAAACTCATCCTACCATTGAAAAAATTACATTACGCTATTTCTTTCCTAGTCATAGCTTTTACCCAATGGTAGTGATTTTGGAGATTTTGAAAATGCCCTAAAATTTCAACAACGTTTATATACCGTTGATGATTACCTAAACGTGATGAAAAAATTCCGTAAAAAGAACCCACTAGTAGTTCACAGAATGAAAAAAGAAGAATTCGTCAAGCTAAGAAGAAATACAAGCGAATCAACAGAAGAGACCAATTTAATAGATCTTGATAAAATATTAAAGTTAACAACTACAATTTCGTAAATATGGAACACTTTAAATATCTTAGATAAATAATCACGGTTAATAATAATGCCACTTAAGAAATACAGATCATAATTTAAACTTTTTACCTATTTTAATACATAGATGTTAATCATGGATAATGACTAAAACGGATAAGGAAGAACTACGAATATTTGAAAGAAAAATAATAGGAAAATTGTTTTAACCTCATTATCATATCGCTACAAATCCGTATAGAAGAAGAACACATACTGAATAAACAAAGCTCTTATAACGATATTGTTCAGGAAAATAAATCCCTTAAGGTATATCGGACACATGCATAGACGCCAAGATATCAAACTTGTAAAACTGGTATGGAAGGAAGTTAGCACAGAAGAATACCACTTGGGCGTCTCAGTATGCAATGAAGAGAAAACATCCAATCATATCTCAAAAAATTAACATCGTGAAGGTTTTTCTCTGAACCCCATAACAAATGGCTAATCTTTTACTTTTCATTAAAAATTTAAATTTTAATAAGTCACGTAAATAACGTTTTAAAAGTGCCTTTCCTGAGATAACTCTTTTTAAGCCTGGTTTGTTTGATTACATGTAATTGATTTGATAGTCCCCAACAGATGAGTATTGACTATAGGTAGGATAGCAGGTAGTTGAACAGGCATGTGTTGATAAATATGATGGGTCGGTAGATAGTCTCATTATTCCTAAATCTGACCTCATGTTACCTTCCCCCTTCATTTGTGGAAGTCCTAAAGGCATTTTTCTCGTGGGGCATCCTGATCTAATTAATACCTGAGTTTTACGTACATTGTTTTGTTAGCGTTCTGGCCACATATCCACACATTAGCACTGGTTTAATCACTGTTTTATATATCCTGATTTAAGAAAGTCGTATTAGACCTCTGAATTTAAAAGTATTATAAGAGTTATATATACATCAGTTAGCTACCTGAATATTCCCTTTTATTTCTTATGTTACAACGTTATCTACGATATCTAAAATGTTGCAATCCTTTAAAATTATATGGGTCTATTGTTACGTTATGCCCTACTCTACGTCATCTCTTTTGTATGTTAAAGAACATTTATATGCTTTATTACTGACTATTAGACCGTTTTTTTTATGCTAATATCATTATTTTATAGCATTCTAATAATTTATGGATTAAATCCGGATAGCAAATTGATATTCTTCAATTTCTCGGAAATATAATATTCTAACACACAAAATCCTATTAAATTGCCAAAACCTTCCTTGCATATTCTATTCACTCATGAGGGGCAGCAGCAATATCAGTACCATAATAAGGCGTATAGTACTGGACTGGCTAATCGTTGGATAATGGGAAGCATGAGTTTTAATGTTTTCGGGACTGCCATCTATTAGCGGAGAGCAGAGATATCAGTACCAAGTTAATGCATATAGTAATTGTTGCTTGAACTTTATTATTATTAAACAACACTATATTTTCTAGTAAAATCATCATGACTTTACAGTAAGACAAATTTTCGAACGTTGGTTATGGAAACATCATGTACATACCACCAGGTTCCCTATGTCGATATCCAGCAAAATCGTTGTAATAAGGAGACGGCAAACAAAAATCCAGAGATAAAAATATGCACCAAGAAAGTCTGTTTTATTCAACAGTCGAATAAACTACAGATTCTTGATTCAAATAGTCAAAAAATCAATAAACAGCTTAGTAAAATAGAAATAACGCCTATTTAAGATGTAATCCATTAACGGGCCAAGGTACAAAGCACTCCTGGCATATGCTAATGATATGGATCTCATAAGAAACTCTCTCCGGTCCGCAAACATCTTTAACAAAGTGCACGAAAAATGTTTCACTTAAAATCAACGAAATGAAAATCGAATACAAGCGAATCAACAGAAGAGAACAATTTAATAAATTTAGAAAAAACATTTAAGTCAACAACTACAATTTCGAAAGTATGGAACACTTTAAATTTGCTGTGACAAAAATCATCATACTTGGGTTACATTGATATTTATGTGGCAATTAGCTGTAAAATTCATTGCCTTTTTCCTGTCGTATCATATTTTAGCATATCATATTTTGAGTGAAACTGATCCTAAATGCGTCTAATAATATTAAGTTTGTAAAACAGCTGTCCTTTTATGCTCATTCGTTCACCTTTTGTAAAACAGTCTGTGTAATTATAGGGGATTTATATAATCTTTTCATTTCGTAATCTTTTCGTTTTATAATTATAGTTCTCTTGCTTTTATTTTCTATGGTAATACATATACATACCCAATTCAAAAGGGAGAAAACCAGCGAGTTCTAAATTAAACATAAACATTATTCTCTCTTTCTCCCAATATGTTATATAAAGATCATCGTCATCGTATAGTCAGAACGGAACAAGATTCTATTGCCTTTTCTTCTTTTTGTCTTCTCTTTCCTATTGAAAATACAGCCAGGTAAATGACGTTTTTAAAATTTATGTCAATATTTCTGAAGTGCCTTTCCTTGGATAATTTTTTTTAAGCCTAGTTCGTTTGATTACATGTAATTGATTTGATATTCCACAACAGATAAGTATTGATTGTAGGTAGGATAGCAGGTGTTGATAAATATAATGGGTCGGTAGATAGTCCCATTATTCCTAAATCTGACCATATGTTACCTCCTCCTTCATTTGTGGAAGTCTTAAAGGCATTTTTTCTCTTGGGGCATCCTCCCTTGGCAATGCAGTTATTATAGAGTCTTTGGATAAAGCCAGCGCAACTTTAGCACTGAGATTTAGTTTCTTGTACGACGTTGCTATCTTTATATATGTGTTTGACCTTGGAATTAGCTCTGTTCGGTATTGGTTAGTACTCGGACCTCTGTAAGTCGGAAAATACCTCTGATGGCTTTTCTAGCATCACCATTTCCTGGTCTAATTAATACGTTCTCGTCACGTATCCACACATTAGCACTGGTTTGATCACTATTTTATATATCCTGATTTTAGAGATTCGAATTAGACTTTTGGATTTAAAAAAAGGTTATATATACATAAACATCAGTTAGCTACCTAAATATTCCCTTTTATTTGTTATGTAACAACATTACCTACGGCATCTAAGACGCTGCAATCTTTCAAAATTATATGGCTTTATTGTTCCGTTATGCCCTACTCTCGATCCTCTCTTTTGTATGTTAAAGAACATTTATTTGATTTTCTCATTAGTGACTATTAGACCATCAGTCAGACTATCAGTCAGTCCCACGGATTCTGGGGTGGGGGCGGGTAGGGGGGGACGGCGGCGGGGGGGGGGGGCAAAATTCTGACATATTTTAGAAAACCATCTAACAGATATATATCTCTAAAAATTGCAACTTTCAAAGCAAGAACCCTGCTATCAGAAGAAAA
The DNA here is from genome assembly GCF_040954645.1 of Diabrotica undecimpunctata. NCBI lineage: Eukaryota > Metazoa > Arthropoda > Insecta > Coleoptera > Chrysomelidae > Diabrotica > Diabrotica undecimpunctata. Next base: position 92,861,719 of record NC_092803.1, on the reverse strand, counting down.
ATTCATAGAAATGGAATCTGAACTTGATAAAATCAATTGGGACATTGTTGGAGTCGCTGAGGTCAGGTTCAACATGCCCTCAAAAATATGAAAAATAATAGAGCTCCGGGGGAAGATGGTATAGTCATTGAGACAATTAAACTAGGAGGTCCACTTTTGATGTCCCGAATCAAAACACTTTTTAATCTATGTCTGCATAGTGAAAACATTCCAAGTAAATGGAAAAATTCGGTTACAATCCTCCTCCACAAAAAAGGGGATAAATCAGATCTCGAAAACTATAGGCCAATTAGTTTGCTTAACTACCTATACAAGCTCTTTACTCGAATACTGACAAACAGATTAGAAGCAAAACTCGATTTCTATCAATCAGAAGAACAGGCAGGATTTCGAGCGGGACACGGAACAAACGACCATTTGCAATGCCTTAAAACTCTAGTTGAAAAGTCTATCGAATATAACAGACCCCTTGCTCTTATCTTTGTCAACTTCCACAAAGCATTTGACACAGTCGAAACAGTTGCTATCTTAAAAGCACTATCAGAATGCAGAATAGATCACAGGTATGCAAATATTATTCGAAATATATACGAAAATGCGACAACAATCGTTAACCTCCATTGCACTGAGAAGATAAAAATTGGCAGAGGCGTGCGGCAGGGAGATACCTTGTCGCCAAAACTATTTATAACAGTTATGGAGTACGCATTTAAAAGGCTAGAGTGGGAATCAAAGGGTATTAGAATCGATGGAAAGATATTCAATCATCTCAGATATGCCGATGATATTGTTCTCATAACAGACAACTTAGGAGAAGCCAGAGTTATGCTACAACAACTACAGCAAGTAACCCAGAAAGTCGGTTTAAAAATAAACTATGGAAAAACAAAAATGATGACCAATCTCGTCCCCAATGAGCTAATAGAAATCGAAAAGTCGTCCATAGGACTTGTGGAAAAATATGTGTATTTGGGTCACGAAATAAGGTTAACGCGAGATAACCAAACATGCGAGCTACTCAGAAGAATAAGTCTGGGTTGGGCTGCATTCGGAAAAATGAGAGACGTATTTAAAACAAATATACCGATCCATTTAAAAAGAAAAGCTTTTAACCGGTGCGTTCTACCAGTCCTCACATACGGAGCAGAAACCTTAACTCTCACAAAAACATCAGCCGAAAAATTGAGAAGGACACAACGAAAGATGGAGAGTTCAATGCTTGGAATAAACTTAAGCAATAGAATAAGAAACGAGGAAGTTCGTAGACGAACCGGAGTGGAAGACATTATCGAACATATTACAAAAAAAAATGGAGATGGGCAGGACATGTTGCAAGAATGAAAGACAACAGTTGGACAAAAAAATTGCTTGAGTGGAGACCACGGGCTGACAAGTGAAGCCGAGGAAGACCCCCAAAGCGATGGACCGACGACCTCAAAAGAATCGTGACCAATTGGATAGCAGAGGCGCAGAACAGAAGCAGATGGAAAAGTCTAGAGGAGGCCTATGTTCAACAATGGACAACTCAGAGCTGATTGATGATGATGATGATGACTATTAGACCGCTTTTTTTGCTGCTACTAGCATTATTTTAGAGCATTCTATTATTTAGTTTATGGATTAAATCCGGATAGCAAATAGATATTCTTCACTTTCTCGGAGAAATAATATTCTAACACACAAAATCCTATTAAATTGTCAAAACCTTCCTTGCATATTCTATTCACTTATGAAGAGCAGCAGCAATATCAGTACCATAATAAGGCGTATAGTTCTGGACTGGCTAATTGTTGGATAATGAGAAGCATGAGTGTAGCAGTTTTAATGTTTTCGGGACTGCTACCTGGTATCGGGGAGCAGAATTATCATTACCGAGTTAATGCATATAGGAATTGTTGCTTGAACTTTATTATTATTAAACAACACTATATTTCCTAGTAAAATAATCATAAATTTACAGTAAGAAAAATTTTTGAACGTTGTTTATGAAAACATCATGTACATACCACCGGCTTCACTATGTCCATATCCAGCAAAATCCTTGTAATAATGATACTGGAAACCAAAGATGAAAATATGCTCCAAGAAACTCTGTGTTATAAAACAGTCGAATAAAATACAGATTCTCGATTCCAATAATCAAAAAATTAATGAACAGCTTACTAAAATAGAAATAACGCCTATTTAAGATGTAATCCATTAACGGCCCAACGGACAAAGCACTCCTAGCATATGCTAATGATATAGGACTCATAACTCTAATGAGAAACTTTTCCGTCCACAAACTTCAATAAAGTGAAGAGAGCACAAAAAATGTTTGACTTAAAATCAACGAAATGAAAACCAAATAATACAAGTGAATCAACAAAAAACCAATCAACCAATTCAATAAATTTAGAAAAAACATTAAAGTCAACAACTACAATTTCGAAAGTATGGAACACTTTAAATATCTTAGATCACTAATCACGGTTAATAATAATGCCACTAAAGAAATACAGAGCATAATTCAAACTTCAGACCTATTTTAATACATGGATGTGAGTCATGGAGAATGACTAAAACAAATAAGGAAGTACTCCGAATATTTGAAAGGAAAATAATCAGAAATTTTTATTTAACCCCATTATCATAACTACTATTTAAATGGGAATAAGCAACAATTAGAGGTTAAAGTTAGTTTATTGACGTTTTAATTTCCACTTCGGAAATCGTTCTCAAAATACAAACATTAGTGAGAATGATTTCCGAAGTGGAAATTGAAACGTCAATAAACTAACTTTGTGGCTTATTCCCATTTAAATAGTAGTTATGATAATGGGGTTAAATAAAAATTTCTGATTATTTTCCTTTCAAATATTCGGAGTGCTTCCTTATTTGTTTTAGTCATTCTCCATTACTCACATCCATGTATTAAAATAGGTCTGAAGTTTGAATTATGCTCTGTATTTCTTTAGTGGCATTATTACTAACCGTGATTAGTGATCTAAGATATTTAAAGTGTTCCATACTTTCGAAATTGTAGTTGTTGACTTTAATGTTTTTTCTAAATTTATTGAATTGATTGATTGGTTTTCTGTTGATTCGCTTGTATTTGGTTTTCATTTCGTTGATTTTAAGTCAAACATTTCTTGTGCTCTCTTCACTTTATTAAAGTTTGTGGACGAAAGAGTTTCTCATTAGAGTTATAAGTTCTATATCATTAGCATATGCTAGGAGTGCTTTGTCCCTTGGGCCGTTAATGGATTACATCTTAAATAGGCGTTATTTCTATTTTAGTAAGCTGTTCATTAATTTTTTGATTATTGGAATCGAGAATCTGTATTTTATTCGACTGTTTTATAACACAGAGTTTCTTGGAGCATATTTTCATCTTTGGTTTCCAGTATCATTATTACAAGGATTTTGCTGGATATGGACATAGTGAACCCGGTGGTATGTACATGATGTTTTCATAACCAACGTTCAAAAATTTTTCTTACTGTAAATTTATGATTATTTTACTAGGAAATATAGTGTTGTTTAATAATAATAAAGTTCAAGCAACAATTCCTATATGCATTAACTCGGTAATGATAATTCTGCTCCCCGATACCAGGTAGCAGTCCCGAAAACATTAAAACTGCTACACTCATGCTTCTCATTATCCAACAATTAGCCAGTCCAGAACTATACGCCTTATTATGGTACTGATATTGCTGCTGCTCCTCATAAGTGAATAGAATATGCAAGGAAGGTTTTGACAATTTAATAGGATTTTGTGTGTTAGAATATTATTTCTCCGAGAAAGTGAAGAATATCTATTTGCTATCCGGATTTAATCCATAAATTAAATAATAGAATGCTCTAAAATAATGCTAGTAGCAGCAAAAAAAAAGCGGTTTAATAGTCATCATCATCATCATCAATCAGCCTTGAGTTGTCCATTGTTGAACATAGGCCTCCTCTAGACTTTTCCATCTGCTTCTGTTCTGCACCTCTGCTATTATTTGCTATAGTTTATTTCAAGCAATGATCTCTCCATCTTTCGTTGTGTCCTTCTCAATTTTTCGGCTGATGTTTTTGTGAGAGTTAAGGTTTCTGCTCCGTATGTGAGGACTGGTAGAACGCACTGGTTAAAGGCTTTTCTTTTTAAATGGATGGGTATATTTGTTTTAAATACGTCTCTCATTTTTTCGAATGCAACCCAGACTTATTCTTTTGAGTAGCTCGCATGTTTGGTTATCTCGCGTTAACCTTATTTTGTGACCCAAATACACATATTTTTCTACAAGTTCTATGGGCGACTTTTTGATTTCTATTAGCTCATTGGGGACGAGATTGGTCATCATTTTTGTTTTTCCATAGTTTATTTTTAAACCAACTTTCTGGGTCACTTGCTATAGTTGTTGTAGCATAACTCTGGCTTCTCCTAAGTTGTCTGTTATGAGAACAATATCATCGGCATATCTGAGATGATTGAATATCTTTCCATCGATTCCAATACCCTTTGATTCCCACTCTAGCCTTTTAAATGCGTACTCCATAACTGTTATAAATAGTTTTGGCGACAAGGTATCTCCCTGCCGCACCCCTCTGCCAATTTTTATTTTCTCAGTGCAATGGAGGTTAACGGTTGTTGTCGCATTTTCGTATATATTTCGAATAATATTTGCATACCTTTGATATATTCTGCATTCTGATAGTGCTTTTAAGATAGCAACTGTTTCGACTGTGTCAAATGCTTTGTGGAAGTCGACAAAGATAAGAGCAAGGGGTCTGTTATATTCGATAGACTTTTCAACTAGAGTTTTAAGGCATTGCAAATGGTCGTTTGTTCCGTGTCCCGCTCGAAATCCTGCCTGTTCTTCTGATTGATAGAAATCGAGTTTTGCTTCTAATCTGTTTGTCAGTATTCGAATAAAGAGCTTGTATAGGTGGTTAAGCAAACTAATTGGCCTATAGTTTTCGAGATCTGATTTATCCCCTTTTTTGATGAGGAGGATTGTAACCGAATTCTTCCATTTACTTGGAATGTTTTCACTATGCAGACATAGATTAAAAAGTGTTTGGATTCGGGACATCAAAAGTGGACCTCCTAGTTTAATTGTCTCAATGACTACACCATCTTCCCCCGGAGCTCTATTATTTTTTATATTTTTGAGGGCATGTTGAATTTCCTCTCGTAATATATCTGGTATATCCTCCGATCCTACATTATGTACCTTTTGTATTGGTTTTTCGATGAGCTCTGGAATAAGTTGACTTTTATATAATGTTTCATAGAAACTTTCCACTATATGTAATATGCTTGGTCTATCTGAGATAATATTTCCATTTTTGTCTTTAAGTTGGAAGATTTCTTTTTTGTCATTTTCTATTTTTCTCCTCAATGCTTTCATGCTTTTGTTGTCTTCTATAGTTTTTATAATTTTCTCGTTGTTGTATTTTCTAATATCCCGTCTGATGGCTTTAGAGATTTCTTTATTTATGTTGTTTATATCTTGTGAGTCAACATTTCCTTGACTTCTCAGCATTCTACGATCTTCCATTTTTTGTTTCGTTTCTTTACTATTTTTTGTTCTTTTCCATGTTTAGGGCCAAAATTTTCCTGAGCTTGTGTTATTGTATCTACTATTTCTTCGTTTAGGTTATTTATGTCTTCTCTTGTTGTATTTCTGAGTAAGTTACTGGTGATATATTTTTCAAACTCGAGTTCATTCGTTGGGCGCATCCAAGGTTTGAATTTTTTACTTTTTATCATCTTCAGTCTTTCTTGCTTAATATTGACTTCTACAGTTGCTCGGACCATTCTATGATCGCTTGCAACCGAAAATTGATTTAAGACTGTAACATCTTTGACTATATGTTTTTTGTCAGTGATGATGAAGTCGATCTCATTTTTGGTCTTACCATAGGGGCTCTTCCAAGTCCATCTTGTATGGACCTTCTTATAGAAGAAGCTATTCATTAAATATAGATTGTTTTCTAATAGGAAATTTAAGAGTATTTCGCCCCTTTCGTTTCTACCTGGTGTGCCAAAATTTCCGAGGGCATTTTCAGCTGGGTCAGTGCTTATTCCTATTTTGTCATTAAAGTCGCCACATATTACCGTAAAATGTTCTTGGTCTTCTGAAACAGCTGTGTACAAGTCATCATAGAACTGTTCTATTTCTTCGTCAGCGTGACTCGATGTTGGTGCAGAGACTTGAATGATCTTTATGGAGTAACGGGTGTTAAGTTGTAATTTTGCAAGTATAACTCTTGTGGAAACTGCTTTTACTGATATGATATTCTCAGCTAGTTTTTTATTAATAAAGAGCCCAATGCCTCCATTCCCATAGTTTTCTCCGACATGATAGAAAATGTGACCGGATTTTAAAGTGGTTAGGCTTTCTTCTTTCCTTCTGACCTCAGTGACTCCAACAATGTCCCAATTGATTTTATCAAGTTCAGATTCCATTTCTATGAATTTTTCTTCTGATAGCAGGGTTCTTGCATTGAAAGTTGCAATTTTTAGAGATATATATCTGTTAGATGGTTTTCTAAAATATGTCAGAATTTTGCCCCCCCAGAATCCGTGGGACCGACTGATAGTCTGACTGATGGTCTAATAGTCACTAATAAGAAAAGCAAATAAATGTTCTTTAACATACAAAAGAGAGGATCGAGAGTAGGGCATAACGGAACAATAAAGCCATATAATTTTGAAAGATTGCAGCGTCTTAGATGCCGTAGGTAATGTTGTTACATAAAAAATAAAAGGGAATATTTAGGTAGCTAACTGATGTTTATGTATATATAACCCTCTTTTAAATCCAGAAGTCTAATTCGAATCTCTAAAATCAGGATATATAAAATAGTGATCAAACCAGTGCTAATGTGTGGATACGTGACGAGAACGTATTAATTAGACCAGAATTGCTAGAAAAGCCATCAGAGGTATTTTCCGACTTACAGAGGTCCGAGTACTAACCAATACCGAATAGAGCTAATTCCAAGGTCAAACACATATACAAAGATAGCAACGTCGTACAAGAAACTAAATCTCAGTGCTAAAGTTGCGCTGGCTTTATCCAAAGACTCTATAATAACTGCATTGCCAAGGGAGGATGCCCCAAGAGAAAAAATGCCTTTAAGACTTCCACAAATGAAGGAGGAGGTAACATATGGTCAGATTTAGGAATAATGAGACTATCTACCGACCCATTATATTTATCAACACCTGCTATCCTACCTACAATCAATACTTATTTGTTGTGGAATATCAAATCAATTACATGTAATCAAACGAACTAGGCTTAAAAAAAATTATCCAAGGAAAGGCACTTCAGAAATATTGACATAAATTTTAAAAACGTCATTTACCTGGCTGTATTTTCAATAGGAAAGAGAAGACAAAAAGAAGAAAAGGCAATAGAATCTTGTTCCGTTCTGACTATACGATGACGATGATCTTTATATAACATATAGGGAGAAAGAGAGAATAATGTTTATATTTAATTTAGAACTCGAAAGGGAGAAAAAGGGTTTTCTCCCTTTTGAATTGGGTATGTATATGTATTACCATAGAAAATAAAAGCAAGAGAACTATAATTATAAAACGAAAAGATTACGAAATGAAAAGATTATATAAATCCCTTATATTTACACAGACTGTTTTACAAAAGGTGAACGAATGAGCATAAACGGACAGCTGTTTTACAAACTTAATATTATTAGACGCATTTAGGATCAATTTCACTCAAAATATGATATGCTAAAATATGATACGACACGAAAAAGGCAATGACTTTTACAGCTGATTGCCACATAAATATCAATGTAACCCAAGTATGATGATTTTTGCCACAGCAAATTTAAAGTGTTCCATACTTTCGAAATTGTAGTTGTTGACTTTAATGTTTTTTCTAAATTTATTAAATTGGTCTCTTCTGTTGATTCGCTTGTATTCGGTTTTCATTTCGTTGATTTTAAGTGAAACATTTTTCGTGCACTTTGTTAAAGATGTTTGCGGACCGGAGAAAGTTTCTTATGAGATCCATATCATTAGCATATGCCAGGAGTGCTTTGTACCTTGGCCCGTTAATGGATTACATCTTAAATAGGCGTTATTTCTATTTTACTAAGCTGTTTATTGATTTTTTGATTATTTGAATCAAGAATCTGTAGTTTATTCGACTGTTGAATAAAACAGACTTTCTTGGTGCATATTTTTATCTCTGGATTTTTGTTTGCCGTCTCCTTATTACAACGATTTTGCTGGATATCGACATAGGGAACCTGGTGGTATGTACATGATGTTTCCATAACCAACGTTCGAAAATTTGTCTTACTGTAAAGTCATGATGATTTTACTAGAAAATATAGTGTTGTTTAATAATAATAAAGTTCAAGCAACAATTACTATATGCATTAACTTGGTACTAATATCTCTGCTCTCCGCTAACAGATGGCAGTCCCGAAAACATTAAAACTCATGCTTCCCATTATCCAACGATTAGCCAGTCCAGTACTATACGCCTTATTATGGTACTGATATTGCTGCAGCCCCTCATGAGTGAATAGAATATGCAAGGAAGGTTTTGGCAATTTAATAGGATTTTGTGTGTTAGAATATTATTTTTTCGAGAAAGTGAAGAATATCAATTTGCTATCCGGATTTAATCCATAAATTATTAGAATGCTAATGATATTAGCATAAAAAAACGGTCTAATAGTCAGTAATAAAGCATATAAATGTTCTTTAACATACAAAAGAGATGACGTAGAGTAGGGCATAACGTAACAATAGACCCATATAATTTTAAAGGATTGCAACATTTTAGATATCGTAGATAACGTTGTAACATAAGAAATAAAAGGGAATATTCAGGTAGCTAACTGATGTATATATAACTCTTATAATACTTTTAAATTCAGAGGTCTAATACGACTTTCTTAAATCAGGATATATAAAACAGTGATTAAACCAGTGCTAATGTGTGGATATGTGGCCAGAACGCTAACAAAACAATGTACGTAAAACTCAGGTATTAATTAGATCAGGATTGCTAGAAAAGCCATCAGAAGTATTTTTCGACTTACAAAGGTCCGCGTACTAACCAATACCGAACGGAACTAATGCTAAGGCCAAACACATATATAAAGACAACAACGTCGTGTAAGAAGCTAAATCTCAATGCTAAAGTTGCGCTGGCTATATCCAAAGGCTCTATAATAACTACATTGCCAAGTTAAATTGGGAGGATGCCCCAAGAGAAAAAATGCCTTTAGGACTTCCACAAATGAAGGGGGAAGGTAACATGAGGTCAGATTTAGGAATAATGAGACTTTCTACCGACCCATCATATTTATCAACACATGCCTGTTCAACTACCTGCTATCCTACCTATAGTCAATACTCATCTGTTGGGGACTATCAAATCAATTACATGTAATCAAACAAACCAGGCTTAAAAAAAGTTATCTCAGGAAAGGCACTTTTAAAACGTTATTTACGTGACTTATTAAAATTTAGATTTTTAATAAAAAGTAAAAGATTAGCCATTTGTTATGGGGTTCAGAGAAGAACCTTCACGATGTTAATTTTTTGAGATATGATTGGATGTTTTCTCTTCATTGCATACTGAGACGCCCAAGTGGTATTCTTCTGTGCTAACTTCCTTCCATACCAGTTTTACAAGTTTGACATCTTAGCGTCTATGCATGTGTACGATCTACCTTAAGCAATTTATTTCCCTAAACAATATCGTTATATGAGCTTTCTTTATTAAGTATGTGTTCTTCTTCTATACGGATTTGTAGCGATATGATAATGAAGTTAAAACAATTTTCCTATTATTTTCCTTTCAAATATTCGTAGTTCTTCCTTATCCGTTTTAGTCATTGTCCATGATTAGCATATATGTATTAAAATAGGTAAAAAGTTTAAATTATGATCTGTATTTCTTTAGTGGCATTATTATTAACCGTGATTATTTATCTAAGATATTTAAAGTGTTCCATATTTACGAAATTGTAGTTGTTAACTTTAATATTTTATCAAGATCTATTAAATTGGTCTCTTCTGTTGATTCGCTTGTATTTCTTCTTAGCTTGACGAATTCTTCTTTTTTCATTCTGTGAACTACTAGTGGGTTCTTTTTACGGAATTTTTTCATCACGTTTAGGTAATCATCAACGGTATATAAACGTTGTTGAAATTTTAAGGCATTTTCAAAATGTCCAAAATCACTACCATTGGGTAAAAGCTATGACTAGGAAAGAAATAGCGTAATGTAATTTTTTCAATGGTAGGATGAGTTTCCAAAATCATTTTCAGAATCAAAACTATTTTAATGCTGCGGTTTTGGCCGGCACAAGAGTCTGACCACAAAATTACATGTTTTGCAGAAGTAACGTTTTCTTTAATGTGTTTCTTAAGACAAATGCCTACGTCCTGGGCTCCCCGACCAGCTTCACCTTCTATCCAAATATATCAATGACCTTTTTATCCTTGGCGCTATGGATACCAAGGTTGTAAATACATAATTGACGCTTATAATATACAATATTTATTAGAATTCTCAAAAGGGGAAGAGTTTTTCTTTAAATCAAAACAAAAGGTTTCCACTTCTGGTTGATCGTTGCTTATCTTCATGTCTAGCTTTCTTTCTTCTAAGTGCACATTTTTTCTTTTTTTAACGCTTAATTGTTCGTTATCTGCGCAATTTTTAATTTCTAATTCGAAACAATCACATCTACTACAAGTATCTTTTTTCAACTTTTTTCTTCGAAGATTAAATCGTGTTAAAAACATTTTTTTGTAAAACGAAAATTTAACAAGGTCATTGTCTGCATCTTCAATATACAATTCATACATTCTACTTAATGTTATGTCTTTTGTTAAGTATTCTCTTTCTGTGTTAGCTCTTCTGTAATGTGACTATTATAGAAAAATTTAAGCAATAACTGAAACTACTTCTTAACCTAAACGCCTCAACAAGTTGCTAAGGTTATGGGATTTATTACGTAGATAGTTTATGCTTTTTTCTATCTTCTTCTTTAAGTTCCATCTTCTATCGAAGGTTGGAAATCATCATGGCTATACGGACTCTGTTGACTGCCGCTCTATAAAGTTCTGCACTACTGCATTCAAACCATTCCCTTAAGTTTTTAAGCCAGAATATTCTTCGTCTTCCCACATTTCGCTTTCCTCGGATTTTGCCTTGCATAATAAGTTGTAATAATGCGTATTTTTGCCCTCTCATCACATGTCCTAAGTACTCAAGTTTTCGTCTTTTGATAGTTAATAATATTTCCGCCCTATTTCCTATCATTCTAGTTACTTCCACGTTTGACATTCTTTGAATCCATGATATTCGTAGGATTCTTCTGTAACACCAAAATTCAAAGGCGGCCAACTTATTCAGATGGACTTGTTTTAGTGTTCACGCTTCCAGGCCATTAAGAAAAGTAGAGAACACGTAACATCGAAGCATTCTCAGGCTCTAACTTAATATCCCGAAAACAAAGAAACCTTTTAAGTTTAAAAAATAATGCACGTGCTATTTCAATGCGTGTCCTAATTTCTTTTGTTTGGTCTACATCTGATGTTATCCTGTTGTTTCTCTTTTCCACCAGAAGGCGAAATAATCCACAATTTAAGAAATTGAGACTGGGTCTAGTGATGCATAACGCCGTTCATATAGCAATTTGTTGTCACATGTTTATAGTTTTTCAAAAAATGAACTCCGATTTAAAGATTAAAACGTAAAATATAAAAACCTATTGAACCTTATTTAGAAAATTTCAGAAAAGAATAACTTTTGTGAAAGATTGTGGGACACATTTGTATTTTGAGAACGATTTCCGAAGTGGAAATTGAAACGTCAATAAACGTATTTTAACCTTTAATTGTGGCTTATTCCCATTTAAATATAAATTAATTGTGGGACACAGTCATATTTTAAGATAAAAACTTCAATTCAGAGAGTGGACATTCTTAATAAATGTATAATCTAATATGGAAGCATGTTTATGTTTTACAGACTTAGAATGCACTGAGCACACAAGTATTTATTTTTTTATGTACTAGGTCGTAAAATAAGTATACTCAAAACAAATAAATATTATCTACCGAGTATTCTACTCCACTTTAATATCAATGCATCAGATATATTATAAAGATTTCGTCGTAGTTGTAAATTAATAGGAGATAAAACCAAATGTAGAGTATATAGTGAAATCTGAATATCTTAAAATAACTATATCGAGCGGGAACATTATTGATGAGCAAAAGGGAGACCCATCGCTGAGAAAGTGACAAAGCAATTGGCAAAAGCAAAGGGTACTTTGTACTAAAGTACCCATACTCTAAAGCATAAGCAGGTATTTTCGTACTCTTTTAGTAAGTGATAGATTCGACCGTTACTTGATGGAAATTCATTTTATCTAACAATTAAACAGGTATGCGTTTACACGTCATATTTTGTAACTGAATAAGTTGAGGAAGGGATAACTGGTTGTCTCAAGTTGGTCATTCAGAATTATGTCTGTATTTTTTAATTTGCTAATTTCCATAGATTCTAATATTCATGGAATCTACAGATAGCTTAAGGCCTTTATTATAAATACACTTTTTTAGTAATAAAAATATATAAATAGAACCTAGAATACGCCTGTAAAAGTATGTAACCTTTGATCTCTGGGATAAACCCATCTCCTGAACAATGGTGCCGATATATGTAGGTAAAATTTTCTACACCTATTTTAACCTGTTTATTTCCTCATTATCAATATATATGAGTTGTAACCGATACCACAAACTCATTTACTTATAGAGACTATATATTGACTATCGTTATTACTATACAAATCTGACTCGAAATATCGTCTTAAAATAACAAAAACAGAAAAGTCATTTTTTATGAAGTTTAAAGTAGAAGCGTTCACGAAAATTGAAGTACTAATAAGACCACCGGAATCGGGCGTACCCTGGGTAATGAATAATTAAGTAATCGTTAATTCTTAAATCACCCGTTCAATATGTTTTTTGTCAAATCGGTCCTTTTTAGGACCAACTATTCTAATTATGTGTATAAATATTAAGAGTATATCTAGAGATAAAGACACTCCACTTTACATATGCGCTTAACAAAATGCAGGAAGCACATAGATGGCCAATCCTATGGTATTTGCTATTAAGCTAATCGCTGAAAATTACATATTAAATGCAGGCAAAGAAGCAAAGAAAAACTTATAATGAGAGAAAACAAAACCAGTCAGCTGAGAGAACCTTTCAACGATGTTGAGCTTGGATCCGCTATCCACGTATATAATGGACAATATTACGGCTCCTGGCTGAGGATCTGAGCACAAAACTAACTATAAAATTTGAACTAAAAATACAACAATGGCTAATATGCAAAGTCTTTAGACAAGCAAAGCAAAGACAAAGTTGTTGCCTTGCTTAAACCTGGCAAAAACTCCAACGACCACAAAAGCTATCGGCCAATATATCTATTTATTTTGTCAGCTATACAGAATACTTCTGTACATGATCCTTAATATAAACCGATAATAGAAGAAAAACTCAAATTAAAAGACAAAAGTGGCTATATATGACAGGTTAGATCATATATGTCACAAATACTAAATCTTGCCCAACACAGCGAAGAGAAGTACGAAAAATATCAGGTATGAGGAGTGGTATTTGTTAATCTAAATGCCGCTTATAAATAGTTATTTAAATAACTTATAAAATATTTAGTTATAAATTAGTCAGCCAAATTCAGGGAATATTAAGACTCACATCCATACATAAGCTCTACAATATCGTAGCTATCAATCCACCTAATATCCGAAGATAAGTAGCTAGAAAGCAAAAAAACAAAGTCCAGATTCGTGACATCCACTCCACGAATACCAGCCCATTTTATGACTAGAATAAAGGAAAAACTGGCTATATCAACTCATCTGCAAGATATACAAACAAAAATAAGCTGCTCCTCGCCATCTGATCCCTCGAACGGAACTTCCTTATGGTAGTTATCTTCCTTAAATCTGCCAGGAGGACTCTTGCCTGCAAACACCGGTTAACTTGTGTGCATGTGGGGTGGTACAAGACTTATCACACTTTCTTAGTTAACTTTACCGTTCAAATCGCTCTTTATGAAGGGAAAGGTTTATTTATGTGAACTGAACACGTAAAGTACAGTCAGTAAGCTATTACTTATAAAGATCATTGCAAATTTGACACTAACTCCACTTATATTGATTACATATTACCCCTAAATACGAGATAAAACATTCAGAAATATGTAATATTGGTGAAGTGGTATAATTCATGTTAGAAAAATTAATCATTCTTCCCTTTTTTGTGCACTACTAGCCATTTTAACAAAAAAATATCTACTCGTATTTTAGCACTTAAATATTTATTTTGAGATAACCTTCTATCCAGAATTAAAAAATAGAATAATAAGAAATAGAATCCAGAAAAATATAAAATAATAAAATAGAAGAAATAAAATAATAAAAAAGCTGTATATAAGATATCATGAAACAATGGATGATATAAAAGAAGTTCTTATTAATGGGATTCTTAAATAAAACGTATAAAGACATACTCACGTTAACAAAATACATTAGGAAATTTTCGCATATGAAAAAACACATCCAACTTGGTAATGAAATCCCTTTGTATCTATAAATCTATTTTTAGAAAAGCACGTACCTACCAAAAACAGGTATTTGGTAGTACACATATCTGTTACATACTGTAATGCGTATGATAATGATAACAAAAGTAAGGACTCTATATGAACCGTTTAGAATATACGTTGGAAATAAATGGCTTAATCCCATAGTTGCCAAACTATCAGAGCTTACTTAAACCGATATACGTATGGTTCCAATATACACGGAACAAGATCTGAACGACCCCTATAATATATACACGTGAACTAAGCGATATACATTCATGATACAGGGGTACTTAGGGGCTCCACAAAATTTTTAAAAATTGTGAAACTATACATGTTGACGAATCGACAGAGCCAATATTATGGAATGGTCAAGTGAGCTCCGTATATCGGTGGCCACTTGACCACGGAGCTCACTTTAACCTGAATTTTAACATGGGCGGAGTCCACTTTATGCCGTATATATATATATATATATATATATATATATATTGTTATGATGTGTTTTTTGTTTGAATGATGAGCAATGAGTATTTTTAATAATATAGGGTTTTTATCGCTATCGGTTAAAATTTTAAACAAACTATCTTCAAAATTGAAATTGTTATGACACTAACTAAATTATATTAACAAAATTTTGTACCTTTCTTTCACTGAATGCCTAAATGAACTGTTTTCCACTAAGTATATAGATTCTAATCACCACTGAATGTCTTCGTACTTCAGTTATCCTTGTTTTTTTTTGTGAAATTACTTTTTCCAATTATCAGCTTCTACCAATTTAAGATATAGTTTTCTTCACCAGCATTTATACACCACCAACCAAACCAGCAAACAGCATTTATATTTATTCTTCTTTTCAATATACCAATATCCAATTATTATAAGTTGATTTATACTAATCTCCAACCACAATATAATTTAATTTCTTCCAATATACTTTTATAATCTTCAATAATTATTTGTGTATAATTATAAATGTGCATTAATTATATGCATAATTTTTAATCTTCATTTAACTCACTATATTAAACAATTTGACTATTTGTACCTGATTCTCTGACTCCAAATAATCTTTCATATTTCTTACTAAACTTTTCTGACTGACTTCTTGAAAATTCTGAACAATTTACTTCACTAAATGTGTCTAATAACTTTCATATTAAACTGGCCTGACTTCTGACTAAAAACTTCCAAAAACTGCCATCTTGAATCCAAATCACGGGTATTTATATCTTTTTGGATTTCTAGAACCATCTCGTAAGATATCATGTTCCAATTTGTTCTATCAAATACTTGTCTGAATTTTCTGGAACAAACCATTTCGCAAACATGACCATCTCCGGAGATCCAGAGAATTCCATTCTTTTCTATTAATAATTTTGTTTACATTTAGGCTTTTCAGATCAGAATATATAATTAAATTAGTAACTAACACTCTAATTTAATAAAATACACATTTCAAACAATATATTATATAACCCCACTTTATATTCCCTTATGATTAATTTCTATCTGTCAAATTACTCCGAGAGTATTTTTGGTTGCCTATGCACATGGCTCACTTATATATATTTACAATATTAAAATACAACTTTTTACAATTATTATATGCTAATTTATTAAAAATGCCCTCACATAAATATATTTTTATTAAATTCTCTAGTATATAACTTATTTAAAATAATCAAATACTTTTTTATATCTAATATTATGTAGTATATAACTTATAAATTATTTTCTATAAACCCCAATCGTCACAATACCCCAAAAATAATATTTAAAATAAATAATTTACTTATTATTTTTTTAAATATTAATTTTCTCATACCTTATTAAATTTAATAAATCAATTTTTTTTTTTATTTAAAATGTGTTAAATACATCCCTGTTCGCTGTCTATATCAAAGCAGAGAACAACGGATCACAGTTCGGCTATTTTATGGTCAAACTGTCATGTCAAATGGAGCAATGAAAATGGAGGCTATGTCAAAAATTAAAAACAACTAATGTAAGGTTCTATAATTATTTTGTATTCTGTTTATTTATAGACAAGATTTCCGTTCACAAGGCTTTCATCTATATGAATCGTAAGTTTTACACTTTCCATATTATTTTTAGAAAGACATTTATAGTATTAATTCTGTATCTAACCCCAAATTATGATTTTTAGGGTAGCAACAATTTCCACATGTACAAAATTCAACAAGTATGATGTCAAATTTATTCACAACAAAGAAATCTACCATCTATCTATGAAATGGATCTATCAGTAAGTTATTAGTGTTATTATATTTGTGTTAAAGGTATAGAAATCATTATTCAATCTCTTCATGATATTGAAAAATGTCGTTGATATGAAATATGCCTCTTAGTCTGTTCTCTGCATCTATTAACACATAACTATTTAGTCCATTCTGATTTTCAATTGTATATGGACCTTCAAACATTGGTTGTAATTTCTTACAACGGTTTTCTTTAACATTACTTTTTCTAAGTGAACGAATTAACACTAGGTCTCCTTTTTGAAATGTGATTGGTTTTTTTATATTTCGATTTTGTCTTCTGATATATTTTTCAGCTTTCCTCCTAATTCGGTTATTCACTTTCTGCATTACTTGTTCTAACATATCCTGATTATATTCACTAATCCACTTTCTGTTTCCTATATGGCCAAACATTAAATATTCTGGTACTTCCTCTGTATTCAAATTATGTGTATTATTTAAAAAATATTCTACTTGTGGTATATGTTGCTGCCAAGTTTCGTGTTGATTTTGACACAGTATCCTTAAATATTTTATAACTTCTTTAATATATCTTTCTGCAGGATTTGCCTGAGGATGTCTGATACTTGTAAAATGAATGTTGATTCCCTTTTTCTCACAAAATGTCCGAAATTTTTGGTTGTTAAAATATGTAGCATTATCTATTATGCAATTTCTAAATGGTCCTATTTCTTCGAAAAATTGATTAATATATAATTTTAATGTTTTAACATTTGTTCTAGAGCAGGGATATAGTTTAATAAATTTTGTATATAAATCAACTATCACTAGTATATGCTTTTTTCCTGTTGGACTGAGAACTAAATTTGAAATAAAATCCATGGAAACTGTATTTAGTTTTTCATATACAACATTAGATTTATATGTGTTCTGGTTTTTGAAATTCTTTTCTTTGTTTAGTTGACATATTGGGCATTGGGTAGTAATTTCTTTTGCTATACTTATGTCATTCTTTGCAAAATAATTGTTCCTAAATAGCATCCATAGCTTTCTTGAACCAATATGCATATAATTGTTATGTAAATTTTTCAATATTTTCTTTGCTAAAGTTCTAGTTATTACATATACTTCTATGCCATTTATTATTTTATAATATACCCCATCTTTCCTAAGGACTTTTTGTTTTTCACTCAAATTGATCTGATCTCTTATAATTTCTTCTTTAGAATATAATCCAGTACTTTCTACTAATTGATTTAATCCAATTTTTATTGTTCGCTGCCCTTTTTGTGATGTATTTTCTAACCTTGATAAAGCATCTGCCACTATATTGGATTTTCCAGAAATGTATTTGATTTCAAAGCAGTATTCACTAAGTATTAGACTCCACCGATGTATTCTACTGTTTCCATATTTGTTATTTAATATTGACGTTAAAGCTTGGTGATCTGTTTCTATTGTAAATTCATTACCCAACAAATAAAATCTTAATTTTGTGACACAGTGTATTATACTTGCTAGTTCTAATTCTGAAACTGAGTAACCCTTTTCATGTGGCTTTGTGATTCTTGAAATGAATTGTATTGGGTATTCGACCCCATCATGTATTTGTAATAATACCCCTGATAATCTCTCTATTGATGCATCTGTTCTTAGTATGAATGGCTGTGTATAGTCAGGATAGTATATTTTCAAATTTGACAGAAAAATGTTTTTAATTTCTTGGAATGCTAGTTCTCTTCTCTGATCCCATCTCCATTTTACACCTTTTCTCAGTAGTTCAAGTAATGGAATTTCTTTTATACTTAGATCTGGTATCATCCTTTTATAATAATTAATTATTCCAATAAATCCTCTTAAAGTTCTTAAATTGTGTGGTGTTTTATATTCCTGAATGACTTGTGTCCGTTCTGGATCCATTTCGATTCCCTTAGTGTTAAGTTTATAACCTAGATATATGACTTCTTTTTGAAAAAATGTACATTTTTCTTGATTTATTTTTAGTCCAACTTTGTCTAATCTATTTATTATAATTTTTAGGTGTTTCTCATGATCTTCAGCCGTTTTAGAAAAAATTAATATATCATCAATGTAGTGAATTACAAAATGTTCATATTGATCCAAAATATCATGAAGACATCTACATAGAGCACTGCAAGATGATTGAAGTCCAAATGGTACTACTTTGAATTGATATACTACTCCATCTATCTGAAATCCTGTATACTGTCTACTTTTTCTTTCTAGAGGTATTAACCAGAAACTATGCTGTAAATCGATTTTAGTGAAAAATGACATTCCTGTAATTCTTCCTAATATTCCATCTATACTCATTGGTGCTTCAAATTGCTTTTCAGTAATCTTGTTAATATTCCTTGCATCCAAACATAACCTGATTTCACCTGATCTTTTTCGTACTACTACTATGGGGTTAATAAAACGTGTGTCTGCCTTCTCAATGATCCCATCTTCTAACATATTATTAATTGTTTTGTTTACTTCTTCTCTGTATTTATATGGTATTGGGTATGATTTTGTTTTAAAATCTTTTTCTTCTTTAACTTTTATACTATGGATATAATTTTGTGCAATTCTATTTTCTTTATTGACAAGTCCCCTGTGTTGCTGCAATATGGAAATGACTATTGATTTATATTCTTCAGGGCAATTTAAAACTTTCATTATATCTTCTTCTTTACAAATAAAATTATTCTTCATTATGTACTCATTATTCCTTGCGTCCAATTTTACGCACTCCGCCTCGTAGGCATCCATCTGCTTAAAATTTCCATTCCTTAAATATTCACTACCATTATTCTTTACATTCTTTTGGGACATTTCCCTATCATCAAAATACATTTCTTCTTCATAAACATCATTATTTTCTTTTAATAATATCCTATCAACTCTTATTCCTTCTTCCACCTCATCTTTCTGCATAAATTTAATTATTTGCCCTTCCAAAGTTACCATTTTTTCTTCAAAATCTATCTTTACTTTCTTCTTTTCCAATTCATCATTTCCCATTAATACATCAACACATAAATCCTTGACAATAAATCCTTGCATATTAATTTCTTTATTAAGAATATTAATTTTAAAATTGGCTAGTTTATCAATTTCACCCAACTTCTTATTATTTGCACCAATAATTTTAATTTTTGGAATCTTTATTATATCTGATAGTTTTAATGTATTAAAAATAAAATTCTCCGAGACTAAAGTACTTTCTGAACCAGTATCTATCATAATTTTAATCATTTTATTTTTGGCCAAAGCATTTATATAAATTAAATTAATAGATTCAATAATTTTATCTTCATCTAAAGAAATAAATTCAGAAGGTTTTTCATAATAGCAATGGCCTAACTTGTAATTCAGAAAGTTTACTGCACAAAATTTTGATTATTAGAATTGTCAGATTGTATCTGACCACTTGGATCTGATGTCCTATGTCTTTCCCTACTATGACTTCTACTCACATTCTCCTGCCTTGTACTACTTCGTTCCCTGCCTTCGCAGCTTCTATTCCTTCGAACACAATTTACCTGTCTGTTATAGTTAGGTCGTTCTGTATTTCTTCTATTGTTAAAATCTTGTCTATTATTATTAGTACTGTTATTAAAATGTTGTCTATTATAATTAGTATTATTATTAAAATTTTGTCTATTATAACTAGTATTATTATTAAAGTTCTGTCTATTTGGATTAGTGTTAGTATTATTAAAATTTTGTAAATTATCACCATACCTAGTATTATTGTTATATGATTGTCTATATTGTTGATTATCATTTTTATTATATTGAAAAGTATTGTTGTTTTTTCTGTTGTTATTATTACTTGTCATATTGCCTCTTTGTATTCTTTGAATAAAATTAATAAAACTATCTATTGTTTGAATATTTTGTACAGTTACGGTTTGCACAACATCAGCATCAAAATGTCTAGATACATTTAAGACTGTTTCATCCTCTCTAAGTGGTGGTTCTAAATATTTTGCAACTGTTATCAATTTCAATGCATAATCTACCATATTTGATTTTAAATTTTGATTATACTTTCCAAAATATAGAATTTCTCTAAACTTTGCTTGCTCTAATTCACCCCAATAATAATTTAAAAATTTATTTTCAAATGTTTGAAAGTTATCTAAATCATTTTCAATACTAGCAAACCAAGTTGCTGCATTGTCATTTAATGTCATTCTAATATAATCTTTAATATCATTAATATTATTCACAAATCTTAATTTATGTTTTAAACTATTGATGTATACTCTAGGATGCAAATTTTTTATATTACCAGAGAATTTAATCCCAGTCTCATTTGTTAAATTTAAGTAAGGTCTCCCTATGTCTCTCATTTGTGAAATATCATCTATTCTCTGTTCCACATTTCTTATTTGATTACTATTTATTTGGATATTTTGTTGTATATCGTCTAATTTTTCTTCTGTGTTTCTCCTGTCTTCATTAATTTTTACTTCTAAGTTACATTTCTCCAACTCTATTTTCTGTTCTATATCTATTTTATTATCTTGAATAATCCTCTTTACTTCTGTCCTCTCATTTTCTATCCTTTTCTTGTAGTCATTCCGTATACTTTTTATTTCATTTGCTACTTTTTTCTCTGCAGTTTGAAGTTTTTTATCCATTTGTTTTTCTATTTGCTTTACAATTTTATTATTATTATCTTCTATTTTCTTTTCTAATTTTCTATAATTCTCTTCCAATTTCTGTTCCATTTTTTTCATGTCCTCTTTGACTTCTTTTGAATTCTCTTCCATTTTTTTCGTATTCTCTTCTATTGTCTTGTTCATCTGCATCATTAATGACATCAAAGCTGCCATATTGACATTTTCCTCTCTTTCTGGATTCATTTCTGCAGTATCTTGTGGAACTTGAACTAAACTCTCCTCTTGTATAGGTTGTGTTTCTACTTCCACATCTTCTTCATTCTTTTTGCTTCTTGTACCTTTCTTTCCTTGAGACATTTTGAGACTTTACTTGTTCAAATATAATTAAAATTAAAATCTATACTTTTTTCTTTCTACTGATAATTAATTTAATTATATGAGAGCACTTATCTTCCCAAACTAATTCTTTTAAATAGAGAGCCACCGCGTTGGGTGCCAAATTGTTATGATGTGTTTTTTTTTTTAATGATGAGCAATGAGTATTTTTAATAATATAGGGTTTTTATCGCGGTTCTCAAAGAATTAGCTTGTAAGTACTTTTTTAAATTATCTTTATTATAACTATTATGAAACACACATATATATCTAACCTAGTCAATGTAAATTTAAAATAAACTATCTTTAAACTGATATTCTTATAAAACTAATTAAATTCTATAGACAATCTAAAATTTTAAACAAACTATCTTCAAAATTGAAATTGTTATGACACTAACTAAATTATATTAACAAAATTTTGTACCTTTCTTTCACTGAATGCCTAAATGAACTGTTTTCCACTAAGTATATAGATTCTAATCACCACTGAATGTCTTCGTACTTCAGTTATCCTTGTTTTTTTTTGTGAAATTACTTTTTCCAATTATCAGCTTCTACCAATTTAAGATATAGTTTTCTTCACCAGCATTTATACACTACCAACCAAACCAGCAAACAGCATTTATATTTATTCTTCTTTTCAATATACCAATATCCAATTATTATAAGTTGATTTATACTAATCTCCAACCACAATATAATTTAATTTCTTCCAATATACTTTTATAATCTTCAATAATTATTTGTGTATAATTATAAATGTGCATTAATTATATGCATAATTTTTAATCTTCATTTAACTCACTATATTAAACAATTTGACTATTTGTACCTGATTCTCTGACTCCAAATAATCTTTCATATTTCTTACTAAACTTTTCTGACTGACTTCTTGAAAATTCTGAACAATTTACTTCACTAAATGTGTCTAATAACTTTCATATTAAACTGGCCTGACTTCTGACTAAAAACTTCCAAAAACTGCCATCTTGAATCCAAATCACGGGTATTTATATCTTTTTGGATTTCTAGAACCATCTCGTAAGATATCATGTTCCAATTTGTTCTATCAAATACTTGTCTGAATTTTCTGGAACAAACCATTTCGCAAACATGGCCATCTCCAGAGATCCAGAGAATTCCATTCTTTTCTATTAATAATTTTGTTTACATTTAGGCTTTTCAGATCAGAATATATTGTTACGATAATTATCCTGGCCTAAAATAACCGTAAATATTATGACTAATGTGTTCTGTTTTTAGATTTTACGAGAGTATTCTATTAGCCGGCAGAAATTTACCTGAATGAACCTTCCAGAAACGGTCGAGCCGATGTAAAAATACCCGTTTGCCTTACCGTTATAATTTCACCGCTAATCGAGAAGGCTGTTCGATGATTCTAGCGTAAAGGCAATGGCATATATAAAGGACATTTTATTTGGAAGGAAGAGTTAATTCGGACGACGCGCTCGCGATAAAATGTTACGTTCGCTTTTTAATAAATTATGTATGTTTAGTGAAAATAAATAAATATCAGTCATTGTGCTTTTTAATGAATTAAGATAAGAACAAGACATTATAAATTAAAGACTTAACAATTAATAAATTCACAACAAATGGTGTCAGAGTGAGATCGAACATAAATTAGACTTATAATAATAATACAAGTGAATATAAAATAAATTGTGAAAATGGCTACGATTTATGAGCTGACAGTGACTAATTTAAGAAGACATCTTGAAGACAGAGAATTATCTTCCACCGGAAAAAAGGCTGAGTTAGTCCAACGACTAAAGAACGCTTTGCTAGAAGAAGGACTAGATCCAGAGACTTATATATTTGAAGACAAACATGATGCTGTCATCTCGTCGATTTCGAAATTGGAGAACAAAGTTTCTGACGATATTTCGAAAGTTTCTTCTGATGTAGCCAAAGTATCCGGCGACATCGCTTCTTTAGAAAGCAAAGTTTCTAACGAGATTTCTTCTCTGGAAAGCAAAGTCTCTGCTAACATCTCTTCGGAAATCTCTAAAGTCACTTCTGAGATGTCTGCCCTGGACGATAGAATATCTTCGTTAAAAAACCAAGTTGCTGCCGATATGTTGGCCTTCGAAGAAAAGATATGGAAAGAGATGGAAAAGAAGATGGAGGAAACCGGGACAGCAGAGAGAGGAAACAATCCAATTACAGTGGAGATAAAAGAAGACGAGACGAAATGTAAGTTGGAGACACGGCCGAAATTTGAAGGAAGTGGAGGTTCTATTCATGTTAAAGTCCCAACTTTCGACGGAAAATCATCATGGAACAACTACATGAAACAGTTCGAATCAGCCGCAAGAGCAAATGGATGGTCTGAAAAAGAAAAGGCGGTAAACCTGACTATCGCTCTTCGAGGAGATGCCTTAGATGTGCTTCAGACCATAGCAGTAGAGGAGACCGATGATTTCGAACAACTGAAGAAGAGGTTAAATATGCGATATGGCCACGAACATTTGGAGCATGTATATCAGTCGCAGCTTAAAAATCGTAGACAGAAGAAAGATGAGGCTCTTCAAGAATATGAGGTAGATATTGCCAGATTAGTACGATATGCTTATCCAACAGCTCCCGAAGACATGATGGAAAAATTGGCCGTTCAAACGTTTATTGATGGTCTTCGTGATCATGAAATGCAGAGAACACTACGATTAGCTCGTCACAAGACGCTGGTTGATGTCTTATCCGCCGCCCTCGAATACGAGTCAGCTACGCAGGCCTCTGGTGGGTACAGTAAAGTTAGGACTGTAAAAGAGGAAGGAGATGAAGATAAACTTGACCAGCTCGTTAATATGATGAAAAGCATGACATATAAGAAAACGAAGACCATCAGATGCTGGAATTGTGGCGAAATAGGACACGTGCGAAGCTCCTGTAAGCACCCTAGGTACGACGCAAATCAAGAAACTCACCATCAGGAAAACTAGAACGGGTCAGCCTTAGGGGGGCAGCTTCGACCCAGAACTTTTCCAAAGACCCTCTCATACTAATAGCTTCTTTGAAATGTCGTGAAGATAGTGTATATGTAGATGGAGACATAAATGGTAAAAAGCATACGTTGTTGGTGGATACCGGAGCGACCAGAACCATTATACGCCCGACAGTTATAAACAGCCGAAAGAAACTGTTACCAACGAGGTTGCGACTTCGGACCGCTACAGGTGAAAATGCTAACATTCATGGAGAAATCCAGGTACAATTGGGAATTGGAGCAGAAAAGTTCGTCCATACTGTTATAGTTGCTGACATCGAAGAGGATGTTATATTAGGAATGGACGTAATGAATATGCATGGATTCCAATTGGATTTTAAGAATAAGGTAATCAAAGTTGGCAACGAGGAGGTATTTCTCCATCCACATAATGACAACACTGTGCAAGCAGCCATTACAGAAGATACAGTCGTGCCTGCGAGAAGCGAAACGATCATAGTAGCGCGACTACAGGGAATTGTAGACGAAGGGACACCTGTTATGATGGAGCCTTGGAACCACGACGATGAGGTTGGCCGTGGAATCATAATTGGAAAGGAATTGGTGACTTCGGCTAAAGAAATTCCTGTGAGACTTATCAATGTCAACGACTACCCAGTGACCATCAAGAAAGAGACAAAGGTAGGAACTTGTGTACCTGTGACATCCATAATCCGTCAGGCGACAACATATGATAATTCCAACGACAAATTCGACCAAATGGTTGCAGTTGCAGGACAGTCTCTAAATCAGATGGAGAAAAGGAAATTAAGGGAATTTCTTCGGCAGTATCGTGATATTTTCGTACCGAAAGGAGGAAAGACGGGAAGAACTACCGTTGTTAAGCATAAAATTGATACTGGTAATGCTAAGCCAATTCGTCAAACAGCTCGACGATTACCACAGGCGAAGAGAGAGGAAGCTGAAACGATTGTTCAGGAAATGAAGAAAGACGGGGTGATAGAACCTTCTACGAGCCCATGGGTCTCTCCGGTGGTCCTGGTTAAGAAGAAAGACGGAACGACGAGGTTCTGTGTGGATTACCGTTTGCTGAACAACGTTACCAAGAAAGATAGTTATCCTCTGCCTCGGATCGATGACACATTGGACACATTGGCTGGAAGTAAATTGTTTTCTACTTTGGATTTGAAGTCTGGATACTGGCAGGTAGAAATGGACCCAGTAGATAAAGAAAAGACAGCCTTCACCACAGGATCTGGATTGTGGCAATTCAACGTTATGCCATTTGGACTCTGTAATGCTCCTGCGACATTTGAGAGGCTTATGGAAAATGTGTTGAGAGGGTTATCTTGGAAAACATGCCTGGTTTATTTGGATGACATAATCGTCTTGGGGGAGACATTCGAAGAACATCTGAAGAATTTAGAAAACGTTTTTAATCGACTTAAAGCTGCCCAATTGATGTTAAACCCCAAGAAGTGCCAGCTATTTCAAGGTAAAGTCAATTATCTGGGTCATATAGTTAGTAAAGAAGGAGTGGCCGTGGATAAGGGAAAAATCGATTCCATTAAGGAATGGCCAAAACCAACTGACAAACATCAAGTGAGAAGTTTTCTTGGACTATGTACTTACTACCGGAGGTTTATTAAGAAGTTTGCAGATATCGCTAAGCCATTAACGCGACTTACGGAGGAAGCAAGAGATTACCGCTGGGATACAGACTGCCAAAATGCCTTTGAGACCTTGAAAAAGCATTTAATAACAGCACCAATTTTAGGGTATCCACTGCCAGAAGGAGAGTTCATCTTAGATACAGATGCAAGTAATGTGGGAATTGGAGGAGTGCTGTCTCAGATTCAAGGAGGACAGGAACGAGTCCTCGGATATTTTAGTAAAGTTCTTTCAAAACCTGAGCGGAATTATTGCGTCACGAGAAGAGAACTTCTGGCAGTAGTGAAATCAGTAGAGCACTTCTATCAATACCTCTATGGAAGAAAGTTTCTAATCCGAACCGACCATGCCGCCCTTAAGTGGTTGATGCAGTTTAAGAATCCAGAGGGTCAGATAGCCAGGTGGATCGAACGACTCCAAGAATACGATTTTAAGATTGAGCACCGGGCCGGAGTTAGCCACAGAAACGCTGATTCTCTTTCCAGAAGGCCATGCTCAGCAGAGTGTTCCCACTGCAACAAAACGGAATCCAAGGAAGCAGCAGTGCTAAGAACGACGATTGTCAACGACGACTGGACGCCTACTAAGATAAGGGAAGAACAAGAGAGAGATCCAGTTATACAGAAAATCCGAAAATGGAAAGAGGAAAACCGTCGACCACCTTGGCAGGAAATATCAAACCTATGCTCAGTAGTTAAGACGTATTGGGCCCAGTGGGACTCATTTATCATCGAAGATGGCTTGCTCAAACGAGTCCTGGAAAATGATGACGGTTCAGAGAAAAGAAGACAGTTGGTGATCCCAAAGAGCAGAATAGCCGAAGTACTTCGTCAGTTACACGACAGTCCATCGGGAGGGCATTTTGGTGTAAGGAAAACCCTTCAGCGAATTCGGGAACGGTTTTATTGGATGAACAGTTCCGACGACGTAAAAGACTGGTGTAAGAAATGTACTATTTGTGCTACGAGTAACGGGCCTCACCGGAAAAGGAGAGCTCCTATGAGACAATATAATGTTGGAAGCCCGTTCGAAAGAATAGCTTTGGACATTGCAGGGCCATTTCCAGAAAGTGAAAATGGGGGCAAGTACATGTTGGTAGTAATGGATTACTTCACTAAGTGGGTCGAGATTTATGCACTTCCAGACCAGAAGGCCGCCACCGTTGCAGATAAGTTGATCCAAGAATATATCAGCCGATTTGGAGTGCCTTTGGAGATCCATAGTGACCAAGGCAGGAACTTTGAAAGTGATCTATTCCAAGGAATATGTGATAGACTAGGCATGAAGAAAACAAGAACTACCGCGTATCATCCGCAATCGGATGGTATGGTAGAACGAATGAATAGGACAGTTGGCAAGTATTTGACAAAGATGGTGTCCGATCATCAGCGAGACTGGGACCAATACCTTCCGTTCTTCACAATGGCCTACAGATCTGCTGTTAACGAATCAACGGGCCAGACACCAGCCAGAGTCCTATTCGGACGCGAAATGCGACTACCTTGTGATCTAGAATTTGGGTGTCGACCTGGAGAAGATGTAGCAGGTGAAGATTATGTGATCGAATTACGAAGAAGAATGGACGATGTACATGAGTTGGTCCGTTCCCACCTTCAGATCGCTAGCGACCGAATGAAGAAACGGTACGATACACAAGCCGAAAAGGGTTGCTTTAAGAAGAACGACAAAGTATGGCTGTATAATCCCAAGAAGCGAAAAGGTTGTTCTCCCAAATTGCAGCAGTTTTGGGAAGGTCCATACCTCATCATGGAGAAGATCAACGATGTCATCTACCGAATAAGCAAGATTCCGAGGGGAAAGCCGATGATAGTACACCATAACCGGCTGGCGTCTTTCGAAGGTGACCACGACGTAGATGAAGAAGTGGAAGTAAACCAAGTCCAAGACGTGTCTGACCTCACGTTTGAGGAATTCATGGGTGCCTATGGAGGTACCGGTAAAGCAAGACATGGTGTTACCACTGAAGAAAAGCAAGATCTACTCGCGCTCCCCGATGACTACTCGCTGGCCCTTACCATCCCGGCCAGTATCAAAGACGCACCAGGGTTGGCATCCGTCTTTCGAAGGAAGTTTGGTCGAGTTGCAGAACTTCAATGCCAGGTGCCAGCTCCCGGTAAAACCTTGAAACTCCAAGATGCATCACGTTACCTTTTCTACCTGGTAACAAAAGACACTGCCCGTGACCAACCTACCTACCGAGATGTGTGGGAAGCCTTACTTCAATTGAGAGAGCACGTACTAGAGTCCGACGTGCAAAAGTTAGCCATGCCAAAGTTGGAGTGCCGCCAATTAGATTGGAGGGTTATCCGAAATATGGTGGAGGAGATCTTTAAAGACACCGAAGTCCAGGTGTTAGTCTGTTGCAATCCGCATAGTTACTGGTGCGGAGAGAAAACCGTCCCTTGTCATTTTTATACAACTGGAAGTTGTAAAAGAGGGTCCAGTTGCCGATACCAGCATACAGTTCCGGTTTCAGTCCCGACAAGGTTCCAGGAGGAACCATCTTTTAAGAGGGGGGCAATGTTACGATAATTATCCTGGCCTAAAATAACCGTAAATATTATGACTAATGTGTTCTGTTTTTAGATTTTACGAGAGTATTCTATTAGCCGGCAGAAATTTACCTGAATGAACCTTCCAGAAACGGTCGAGCCGATGTAAAAATACCCGTTTGCCTTACCGTTATAATTTCACCGCTAATCGAGAAGGCTGTTCGATGATTCTAGCGTAAAGGCAATGGCATATATAAAGGACATTTTATTTGGAAGGAAGAGTTAATTCGGACGACGCGCTCGCGATAAAATGTTACGTTCGCTTTTTAATAAATTATGTATGTTTAGTGAAAATAAATAAATATCAGTCATTGTGCTTTTTAATGAATTAAGATAAGAACAAGACATTATAAATTAAAGACTTAACAATTAATAAATTCACAACAATATAATTAAATTAGTAACTAACACTCTAATTTAATAAAATACACATTTCAAACAATATATTATATAACCCCACTTTATATTCCCTTATGATTAATTTCTATCTGTCAAATTACTCCGAGAGTATTTTTGGTTGCCTATGCACATGGCTCACTTATATATATTTACAATATTAAAATACAACTTTTTACAATTATTATATGCTAATTTATTAAAAATGCCCTCACATAAATATATTTTTATTAAATTCTCTAGTATATAACTTATTTAAAATAATCAAATACTTTTTTATATCTAATATTATGTAGTATATAACTTATAAATTATTTTCTATAAACCCCAATCGTCACAATATATATATATATATATATATTGTTATGATATGTAAAATCGAGACCTGTACTAAACAAAATGTAAGCTATACATAAATTATTTATTTGTCATACTTGAGTGACCCGCATAATTTTAAGTGAAATCAAAAGACAATTGAACCGGGTTTTCCAAATACATTAATGCAGTGATTAGAGACAATAGAAGAGATTTTAGAAAGAGGTTTTTGTTAGTTTTTAAGAATTATAGAAAAATATTATTTGTAAATAAGTTTTAGGAAATTGTATAAGTATAGGTAAAAATTTGTTTGTTATCGAAATGAAAAAATGGGGAATTGTGACGAGTTTTGATTGGCGGAGATTGAAAAAGGTGGGATAGGTATGTAGGATTGAAAGTTTAGCTAGATTTAGGAGAGAGAAAAGATAATCAGTTGGTTTCCCAAGTCTGTAAGACGAACAGTGATTGTTCTCTGGCGGTTCCCGAAATGTAGCAAGCAGTAGTGTTGAATGTTAGTGAGTTTTTGTGGAGTTAGTGTATCTGACAGAAGCTGAAGCAGCAAAATATTGTAAGTCATATTTCTCTACTTATATTCCAAGAGTCACTGTTCAGGCCAACGAGAGATTCAGTTTATCGTAAAGAGAAGATATTCCAAGAGTCATTTTTCACTCGGGCCAACGAGAGATTCAGTTTATCGAGAGGAGAAAGGCTATCATAATTTGAATGATTTGTGCTTTTGAAGGAGATCATTAAGGACGATATACTTGCAACAATCTATTGTAAGATTGCTGATTACATAGGGAGCGGTTGAGAGGAGATAATATAGTCTACAAGGAACAAGGATTTGGACCACTCATCATCAGAGAGAGATATTTTTGTTTTCTGCAGTTTTTTTTCTTTTATTGATAACACAATTTTTACACTTAATTTAGAAAGGATATAAATATTTTGATTAGGAGAGTTAGAATAGTTTGGGATTTTGAGATTTCAATTAATATTGTTTGTACCATTAATTTTGATTGTTCACGTACGTAGAACAAAATTTTGAGAATCATTATATGAGATTTGTTTATTGAAAACTTTTGAGTGTGAATTATTTCATTATTTTTATTTCAATATATAGTGTTAGATCATATGTGTTTTTTATTATTCCGGTATTCTTTGGACCTTACCTTTCACATGTAATAGCATAGATATTGAAGCACGAATTTAACCCTGAGATAAAAGAATTAAAAATTGTGATAGAGTCATAATCATATCATTTAAATAATTTTAATTAATCAAAAAAAATTAATTAGCTAATTATTGCTTGGCGCACCAAGACTATAAATATCACAATAACTGGCTTCCAAAACGTGGGGCTTGAAAATATCGCAGCTTTACATTTGAAGGAAGGGAAAGAGATCTGGAATAAGTACAGGTGATCCAGAGATAAAAACATATAACATTGAGGGAATTTGAATTTGAAAGTATTTTGACAATTTTTCCAGGGAATATAAATTTGATTTATTGATTGATCGTAGTTAGTGGATATTTACTGCTATTAAATTATTTGATTTTATTTTCTTTACCAATCGTACATTTGATATTTATTTTGAATTATTTGAATTTTACTGATTGCATATTTGATATTTGTCGTGAAAATTTAATACATTTGGGGAGAAATATTGTCGTGTTCTGAAACATATAGAGTGTTGTAAAATTTCACATTTGGCGGGGACAAAAACAGTAACGAAAAGAAACAACATGTCGACCACAAGGAGTCAAAGCAAAATGCAAGAAAGGAAGGAGGATAACAGAGAAGAGGAAACAATTGTTGAAGAAGGATCGGATAATGAAGGAAATGTTACAATAGTTGAGGAAAAAAAAGAATTATCAGGAATAGAGAAAATATTACAACTAATGCAAATACAGACACAAACAATAGAGAAAAACCAAAATGAAACATCAAAGAAAATGGATAAAATGGATAGAAATCAACAAGAAACATCACTAAAAATGGAAGAAAACCAACGGGAAACAAAACAAACAATGGAAGAAAACCAACGGAAAACAAGACAAGCAATAGAACTAAATAACAGGAATATAGAGCAGCGTCTGGAAAACTATGAACAGGAAATTAAAGGATGTGTTGAGGGGATAAAGAAAGAACTGATACAACAGATAGAAGAAATAACCCTAAAGAATGCAAAACAAGAGACAGAGATTAAAGATATCCAAAATACAATGAAGGAGATACAAAATTGCCAGAGAAAGGAACTAGAGATGCAAAGAGAAGAAATAGAAACTAAAATGAAGGATATTAAGACTGTCCAGAAAAAGGAATTAGAAAAATTAGAAACAAAATTTGAAAACGTTTTACAAGAAGACATGCGAGAAATAGAAAGAAAAATGGAGGAAATCAAAAAGGAACAAAATTCCGGGGAAAGAAGGGAAATGGCCATCCATGGAACAAGCGAGGCGAAAATACAATTTGGCGGGGATATTCGGAAAACACACCCAGTACCGTTTGTTAAAAATTTGAAAACCAAATTACAACATATTAGATATTTTGACGATTGCAAAGAAACAATTAGAAACCATTTGAAAGAAGGAGCAGCGTTATGGTATGAAAGCAAGGAAGATGAGTTTGAAAATTGGACAGATTTTGAAAATAAATTTCTCAACTATTTCTGGGGGAAAAATAAACAGAGAGAAATCAACCAAGAGCTACAGAATGGAAAATATCACGAAAAAATGGGAATATCTGAAGAAAGATATGCTTTGCAGATATATAACAATTCAAAATATCTAGAATACAAATATTCTACCGAACAGCTGGTAGAAATGATCAGCAGACATTTTGAGGAAACTTTGGAAGATCAAGTGATTTTGAGAAACTATCAAGATATTGATAGTTTGTGCCAATTCCTTCAATTAAAAGAAGCGAAAAGAAAAGAAATGAGAAATAGAAGACAACATGACCAATATAATGGACCGGAAAGAAGGTATTCATCAAATTATGACCAGAGAAACCGACATCCCAGATCAACAAACGAATATAGGCCGAGAAATTACAATAATTACAATAGACAACAAAATTACGATAACAGGAATGACACACAACATAGAACATATGAAAATCACAACAGGAATAGAGATGCACAAAATCCTCCGAATAGGAATACTAACGAACAAAGGGACGATAGAAATAACCAGAGCTTCCAACAACAAAATAGAAGGGAGATGAATCATGTAGCAATAGGAAACGAAAGACAAATTTCTAATTCTAATCTAATATTTTTAGATGCATTTATAAAACATAAAGCGATTAAAATTGTGATTGATTCTGGCTCGGAGATATCGCTAATCAATAAAAAACTAGTAAAAGAATTAAATTTGGACAGATTTGTGTATAAGATTCCTAGGGTTGATTTAGTGGGTGCAAACAATAAAAATTTGACGACAGTAAACGAAGGTTTGGGAGTACAGATAAGAGTGGGAAACAAATTCCATATTATGAAATGTGTGGTGATTGAAGATTTAAATCATGATATGATAGCGGGAATTGATGAATTGAGGAAAAAAGATATCACCATAAATTTTTCGGAAAATAAACTGGAAATCAGAGCAGAACCAGACAACACAGGAGAAGAAAAGCAAACAGATAGGAAAACAAATTCTGGAAGGATCAATGCACAGGAAAAACGCAAAGAAATCGATATGACTGTAGAGGATAAACCGAAAGTACAAGAACAAGATCTAACAGAAGAGAAAAAGAGAGGGAAGAAAAAGAAGAAGAGTTCGAAAAGAAAGCAGGAAAATAAGATGGAGACCAGAGAAAAACAGGAAATAGAAGGTACAGAGGAATTGTTGGCAACCGGCGATAAAACAGAATGGAAGCAGGAAGAAAAAGAAAGTATCATCAGAGAAATAAAAGGAATAGAAACATGGTGCTCGGAATACCAAAGGGAATTAGAGGATAAAAAGAAAACAGAAGAAAAAATGGCACTGATGGACGAGAATCCAGAATTTTGTGAAGAAGTATTATGGACAGTGAACACATGTGAACAAAAGGAGGATGAAAGAAAAATAAATTGTGGAGAAAACATGGGAAAGAAAATAGAGAAGATTTTAGGAAACCATGGAGATCTTGTTAATGAAGTAAACCGAGTGGCTAAAAATTATGAACTTTCTTTTAAGGGAAAATACTTGGAAAAATTTAAAACGAAAATATATCCAATCCCGTATAAAGACAGGCAATATACGGGGTATTTTAACATTCACGACATTTATCAGTATCATAAGTAGATTTTAATAACATAGTGAAATAATTTGATCCTAGAAAACTTTTGTCATTTTTAAAATTTAACAAAGAGTTTTCGGCAGATCAAATGGCGGGGATTTGTTATGATATGTAAAATCGAGAAAAATATTGGTTTGTTTAAAATATTTTAAAGTTAAAAAAAACATTAAAATAATTCAGAAAGAATAACCAACAAACATTTCGAAGAAGGAAAGTTATTAAATTCTTGGATTACCTGTACTAAACAAAATGTAAGCTATACATAAATTATTTCTTTGTCATACTTGAGTGACCCGCATAATTTTAAGTGAAATCAAAAGACAATTGAACCGGGTTTTCCAAATACATTAATGCAGTGATTAGAGACAATAGAAGAGATTTTAGAAAGAGGTTTTTGTTAGTTTTTAAGAATTATAGAAAAATATTATTTGTAAATAAGTTTTAGGAAATTGTATAATTATAGGTAAAAATTTGTTTGTTATCGAAATGAAAAAATGGGGAATTGTGACGAGTTTTGATTGGCGGAGATTGAAAAAGGTGGGATAGGTATGTAGGAATGAAAGTTTAGCTAGATTTAGGAGAGAGAAAAGATAATCAGTTGGTTTCCCAAGTCTGTAAGACGAACAGTGATTGTTCTCTGGCGGTTCCCGAAATGTAGCAAGCAGTAGTGTTGAATGTTAGTGAGTTTTTGTGGAGTTAGTGTATCTGACAGAAGCTGAAGCAGCAAAATATTGTAAGTCATATTTCTCTACTTATATTCCAAGAGTCACTGTTCAGGCCAACGAGAGATTCAGTTTATCGTAAAGAGAAGATATTCCAAGAGTCATTTTTCACTCGGGCCAACGAGAGATTCAGTTTATCGAGAGGAGAAAGGCTATCATAATTTGAATGATTTGTGCTTTTGAAGGAGATCATTAAGGACGATATACTTGCAACAATCTATTGTAAGATTGCTGATTACATAGGGAGCGGTTGAGAGGAGATAATATAGTCTACAAGGAACAAGGATTTGGACCACTCATCATCAGAGAGAGATATTTTTGTTTTCTGCAGTTTTTTTTCTTTTATTGATAACACAATTTTTACACTTAATTTAGAAAGGATATAAATATTTTGATTAGGAGAGTTAGAATAGTTTGGGATTTTGAGATTTCAATTAATATTGTTTGTACCATTAATTTTGATTGTTCACGTACGTAGAACAAAATTTTGAGAATCATTATATGAGATTTATTTATTGAAAACTTTTGAGTGTGAATTATTTCATTATTTTTATTTCAATATATAGTGTTAGATCATATGTGTTTTTTATTATTCCGGTATTCTTTGGACCTTACCTTTCACATGTAATAGCATAGATATTGAAGCACGAATTTAACCCTGAGATAAAAGAATTAAAAATTGTGATAGAGTCATAATCATATCATTTAAATAATTTTAATTAATCAAAAAAAATTAATTAGCTAATTATTGCTTGGCGCACCAAGACTATAAATATCACAATAATATATATATATATATATATATATATATATATATATATATATATATATATATATATATATATATAATATCTAGATCCCTTGCCTTGCCTTTGTTAATATAACATTTCAAAATTGACAATTACATTTTTTGATAGATTTTAGAATCAATCAATGTTTTCAAAAGTTAAATTAAAAAATTAATATAAAATTACTTTAATTGGGAATCTTCCGGCGTTCTGTGTTTCTGTGTTTTTGCTGATTTATTTAATAGATTAATTTTTGATGTTTCTTCAAAATAATAACATCTTAATGCTACAGATCTTTTAAAGGTAAGATCATTTACTTAATTGTTTTTCATATAGATGTATCGCTTATAATACTCTTTTAGATGAACTGATGATGCCCAATGAACATTGGGCGAAAGGTCTTCAATAAATAAATAAAGTAGCACAACTCTTGTCTTTTTTATCTCCAAATTGACCTAAAATATCCCATTCACTTACGAGTGCACATTATATATATATATATATATATATATATATATATATATATATATATATATATATATATATATATATCTACGGCATAAAGTGGATAAAGTATATATAAATATATAAGAGTATGTAACGATGCTATGATCGTTTAACAGTTCGAACCGTGGGAGTGTCAATATTTGCGCATCCACTTCTACAACCTGACGGTGTAGTGGGATTCAAACGGCTATTTAAGGCGTGTGAATAGCGGAATTAGACAGTCTTGTAGCTAGCGCTCTAGGCTCCCTGACTCGCCGGTGTAGTGAACCAGCGAGACATTCTGGACAGAGATAGTTCCGTATTGAGGATCATACTCTGTCCCTAACCAAGCGGAACCCATCGGTATTGCGTATTGAGCATTACCGTGGATCTGCATAGAACCAACCGGGACAGAGATTTCCGTATTGAGGATCATACTCTGTCCTTAGCCAAGCGGAACCCGTCGGCATTGTGTATTGAACATTGCCGTGGGTCTGCACAGCTAAATATTTTGTTTGCGAGCATATTCGGAGCTTTCGCTGAATTGAAGCGAAAGCGAGTATATTAGTAGTACTAATTAGTTTCTTTTCTTTTATAGACGTTTGCCGGGAAATTCATTCATCGCGGGACCCAGACGGAAACGTAGAATTCATTTTATTTTTGTTTTATAAGTATACAACGTAGGATTCCTTTTTTTTAGTTTTTATTTATTGTATATATATACTTAATAGATTTATTTTTATTTCAAACCTGTGTTTTACTGAGTCTGTCGCCCCGAAAGAGCTACCCATCACAAACTGGCGCCCGAGCAAAAATTAATAAAATGCCGACAGATAAAGACACAGACTCAGTAACAGGTACGTCGTGGATAAACCGACTTTGCAAAGAGGAATTGCAGAGCGAGGCCGAAAAATACGGCCTAGATCCCAAGGGAACCGTCGACGAATTGAGAGCACGACTCAGAACCTATTTTAAAAATCGCGAGGAAGCTACAGGAACAATCCCAAAAGAAAAAACTTCCAAGGGAACAGAATCCGACACACTGGCCCAGGAAATTTCGGGCATTCGAAGACAATTACAGGAGTTAGCAATAACGAAACAAATGGGGCAACCAGAATTGCTAAATCAAGTACGAAAGTGGAACACACACTTCGACAAGAAACATTCGGATGCAATAGAATTCTTAGAGAGGATAGACGAATTAAGCTTGGCCTACGAGATCGATAAACAAGATCTGCTAAAAGCATTACCAGAATTATTAGGAGACCACGCTTTGTTATGGTACAGAAACAATAACGAAAATTGGAAGTCATGGACAGATTTCAGCGAAGATTTTAAAAAAGCTTTCTATCCCAGGGGATATTTGCTACAACTAGAAGAGGAAATCCGAAACAGAAAACAGAGACAGAACGAACCAGTAGATAGATATATCACGGAGATTCAAACATTAATCAGACGAGAAGGATCTTTTTCTAAAAACCAAGAACTCGAAAGGATATACAAAAATTTGTTACCAGAATATAAGCTTTATGCTCGCCGCCGGGATTTCGGAAACTTAGCCGAATTACAGGATTTAGCCCAAGAATACGAAGCTCTAGAAGACGAAAAGACCCGAGCAAATCAGATTTGCCGTGGAAACTGGAGACGCACGGACCAAGCAGAGTACGATGCGAAAACGGCATGCTTTAGATGCAAGATGCCAGGTCACAGCCGTAAAAACTGCAAAAACCCATGGAAAAAGTTTTGTTCGCGTTGCGGCAGAGAAGGGGTTTACAGCAGCGACTGCTGTTTCAGGCGTCAGGGAAACGAATTACAGACTGGAGAAACAAGGAGTCGTCC
This sequence comes from Diabrotica undecimpunctata, assembly GCF_040954645.1. Lineage (NCBI taxonomy): Eukaryota > Metazoa > Arthropoda > Insecta > Coleoptera > Chrysomelidae > Diabrotica > Diabrotica undecimpunctata. The sequence goes on along the minus strand of NC_092803.1, from coordinate 92,823,767 downwards.
CAGTCTGTAAAACAAGATTCGACTCCATTCGTTTTCGCCGTTACACAGCCAGCAAGCAATGACATTCGACTGTTCGCATCACTAAAAATAGGGCAAAGAACATACAGAGCGCTCATCGACACAGGAACTACTAAAAATTACGTCGGGGATAGAATAGCTCAGATATACAAGGACTCTCTAGATAGCTACAGCGGGAGAACAAGACTAGCAAATGGAGCGTCAATGGAGCTTAACCAGAAGTTGACAATTGAATGCGAGATCGATAAGTTACAAACCCGACAAACATTCATAGTAATGCCAGGGTTGACGGAAGATGCCCTACTAGGAGTGGAATTCCTCAGGAACCATTCTATCGAACTTAAATTCGATAAACATACGACCGAACAATACATACAACATCAAGAAGAGACATGTAACACTTTAAAAGACTCCACTCAAAATACGGAGTTAGAAAGGTTCCTAAGAAAAGAACTAAGGGAGTTTGAGAATATAACAGGACCCACCAACTTAATAAGACACGAAATAAAATTGAAGAAAAAGTGCGATCCAGTCAAGCAGCCTTATAGGCGGCACAATCCCGCAATGCTACAGATCATCAACCAAGAAGTGCCATTTGTTTATAGATTTAATTAAAATCGAATAAAATAAAACTAAAATATAAAGAAACATTTTATTTATGTATTGTTCCGTTCAAAAGTTTAGGGGGAAGGACTTTTAAAAACCACACTGTATATGTTGGCAGTAACAAAACATAAATAAGTTGAAAATAAAAGAAGTCATTGTATTTAATTTAGTGTGTAAGTAATCGTAATTGTACACCATTATATTTAGTTCCTTTTTCTGTTAATCGCTGTCACATTTAGTTTCTGCTTCATTATTATCGTCACTGTCATCACTATCTCCGGTATTTATATTTATAATAATTGGTTCGATATCATCCAACAAATTGTCGATTTCCCACAATTTTTTTCTGATGATATTACGTGGTTTACATAGTTTTTCCATTTCTCTGGCGTAATGACCTGGTACGTTGCTGTAATTAAATTTCGCATTTCAGCTTCTTTAAAATTCGCGTTACGTCCTATATACCGTTTCACTTTACTCCAAACCATTTCGATGGGATTGAGTTCACACTGATAGGGTGACAGAAGCCATTCTTGAATATCTTTTTTAGTGTTGAACTGTTGGGAATTTGTTCTGACTTTCTGCTGTGATAGGAGGCATTGTCCATTACCACAACAGTTTTTTCCATCAAATTTAGCATTAAGTTATTTTCGAACCAATCTTCGAAGGTCGGTCCATCTATTTCGTCGTGGTTGTCCTGAGTATTTTTCTTTGCCAAAAACGTGAGCTCTGCTCCATCAACAAATCCACTGGTAGATTCTGCGTGCATTAAAACGAACCGTGCACCACGAGCTATTGGAGCTGTTAATCCTGTTGTCAGACCACGAACAAAAGCATCGCGATGAGATGTAATTGTTTTATCAACCCATTATTTTTTCACACTGTGCCCGATATTTACCCATGATTAATCCAAATACACTATGTTTTATCCTTCTGCACGGTATTTACGAATTGCGCGTAAATAACGATGACGCCGCGAGATGATTTCTGGTTTTTCAATCAAAATTGAATTTCTGCCACGTTTTATAAACACAAAATCCATATCACTCAGCAAGCGATGTAGCGTGGCCCGTGAAAAGTTGCACAAAGTTTCTTCGACATTTACAACAGCTAATATAGAGTTTATTGTTGGTGGTATGTTGTCACGAAAAAATTGATGAACTATTCTACGAATTTTACTCCTGACACCTTTATCGTACTTGTCACGAGAATTAATAACCTTTCGCTTCTTGGGCCTGCTCTTTGGAGATTGTAATCCAGGTGATAAATATTCCTGTCGTATGCGAAACAGAGTCTTTTCGCAAACACCACTCATTTCTTATATTTTCCTAATTACACTTGATACAGAATCGTTGTTATCCTGATTAAAATGATAATTAATAATATTCATTAGTATCTGCTTCTCTGAAAGTTTCAGAGCTTTTCCACGTTTCCATTGAACAATTTTCTCCATTTTGCGGTAAAAATTCGGTGTCAAATATAACAATAGCCAACAACAGAAAATAACAATAATTGCCAACAGCAAATCACAACAACAGCCACCAACAAATAATAACAATAACAAAAAAGTGACAGTACATCCAAGATGGTACAAATAATCGTAACTCGAATATGTTTACGCGCTCTGAAGAACAAATAAAGACTAATTAAGACCCTGGATGTATCAAGCTTTTAAACATATTCTGTACAAGAATTATTCTAATTGCTTCTTAATTACTGAATAACTTAAAAGTATTTGCAGTTGATATCAACCAAAATTACAAATTCCTTACAAATTATGGAAGTAATTAGCACCGCAGTAAATTTGGCAGTTAGTAGAAATTACCGGAATTATTTTAAACTTTGAAACAAATGTTTATGTAATGCACATTTGATTATACTACTGCTACTAATAAAAGATTAAAGTTGATAAGTTACTATTGAAAGCAAATAATGTATAGTATTATGTAAAATTATTAGCAAACGATATTTGTAAATTACATAAAATTGTACGTGAGGACTTGTTGAGAACTCCTGGTTTATTCCGTTTATTTTGATAGACAATAGAGAACGTCATCGCTCACTGCATAAAACTGGCAACGTCTTGGCGAAATTCTCATAAGATTAACATTGCATATCTTACCTGTACAGATTAGTCACTTTGAGACGATGTATAGGTAAATATACAACTGAACGAAGATAAATCTATTGCATCCCAACTAGCCGGCAGATAGTTTCAATGTCGTTCTTTAAACTTGGCCCAAACCGATCGATATTTATGTATCGAAATACTATTTTAGGTAATAAATATTTACTTCGGCAACATCTATTGATACTAAAATGATAAAAAATACAATGATTTTACCTCATGAGGTCAAAATGTATGTTTGATTTAAAATATTTAATATATAAAAAAATCGGAATATTGAAAAACGGACAACGGTGCCAAGCCTAAAAATATTGTTACGGACATGCATTCGGCGTGGCCCATGTAACGGTTGCAGTACTGCAACGTGAAAAGAGTTTAAGATGATAGCGGGATGTATATATATATATATATATATATATATATATATATATATATATATATATATATATATATATATATATATATACATGCTTTCTGTTGTTTTCCGGATTTGACTCCGCGTTGAATAATTTAATAATTTTGGTTTTGGCAAAAACCATTCTTTTGACGACGTTTTGGCAAGATCGCACATATCTACGGCATAAAGTGAACTCCGCCCATGTTAAAATTCAAGTGGACACCGATATACGGAGCTCACTTGACTATTCCATAATATTGACTCTGTCGATTCGTTAACATGTATAGTTTCATAATTTTTAAAAATTTTGTGGAGCTCATAAGTAGCCCTGTATCATGAATGTATATCGCTTAGTTCACGTCTATATATTATAGGGGTCGTTCAGATCTTTTTCACTGTATATTGGAACCATTAGTATATCGGTCTAAGTAAGCTCCGATAGTTTGGCAACTAGGCGATTAAGCCGTATATTTCCAGCTTATATTCTAAACGGTTCATACGGACTCTTTATTTTTGTTATCGTTCATACGCATTACAGTATGTAATAGATATGTATACTATCAAATACCTGTTTTTGGTAGGTACGTGCTTTTCTAAAAATAGCTTTATGGATACAAAAGGATTTCATTACCAAATTGGATGTATTTTTTTATATGCGGAAATTTCCTAATGTATTTTGTTAACGTCAGTATGTCTTTATACGTTTCGTTTAAGAATCCGATTAATAAGAACTTCTTTTATTTCATTCATTGTTTTACGATATCTTGTATACAGCTTCTTTATTATTTTATTTCTGGTTTTGTCTGTTTACTATATATAATTCTAGATAGTTTATCTTAGAATAAATATTTAAGTGCTAAGATAGATATTTTTGTGTAAAAATTGGTAGTAATGCGCAAAAAAGGGAAGAATGCTTAATTTATCTAACAAGAATAGTATTTCGATACATAAATATCGATCGGTTTGGGCCAAGTTTAAAGAACGACATTGAAACTATCTGCCGGCTAGTTGGGATGCAATAGATTTATCTTCGTTCAGTTGTATATTTACCTATACATCGTCTCAAAGTGACTAATATGTACAGGTAAGATATGCAATGTTAATCTTATGAGAATTTCGCCAAGACGTTACCAGTTTTATGCAGTGAGCGATGACGTTCTCTATTGTCTATCAAAATAAACGGAATAAACCAGGAGTTCTCAACAAGTCCTCACGTACAATTTTATGTAATTTACAAATATCGTTTGCTAATAATTTTACATAATACTATACATTATTTGCTTTCAATAGTAACTTATCAACTTTAATCTTTTATTAGTAGCAGTAGTATAATCAAATGTGCATTACATAAACATTTGTTTCAAAGTTTAAAATAATTCCGGTAATTTCTACTAACTGCCAAATTTACTGCGGTGCTAATTACTTCCATAATTTGTAAGGAATTTGTAATTTTGGTTGATATCAACTGCAAATACTTTTAAGTTATTCAGTAATTAAGAAGCAATTAGAATAATTCTTGTACAGAATATGTTTAAAAGCTTGATACATCCAGGGTCTTAATTAGTCTTTATTTGTTCTTCAGAGCGCGTAAACATATTCGAGTTACGATTATTTGTACCATCTTGGATGTACTGTCACTTTTTTGTTATTGTTATTATTTGTTGGTGGCTGTTGTTGTGATTTGCTGTTGGCAATTATTGTTATTTTCTGTTGTTGGCTATTGTTATATTTGACACCGAATTTTTACCGCAAAATGGAGAAAATTGTTCAATGGAAACGTGGAAAAGCTCTGAAACTTTCAGAGAAGCAGATACTAATGAATATTATTAATTATCATTTTAATCAGGATAACAACGATTCTGTATCAAGTGTAATTAGGAAAATATAAGAAATGAGTGGTGTTTGCGAAAAGACTCTGTTTCGCATACGACAGGAATATTTATCACCTGGATTACAATCTCCAAAGAGCAGGCCCAAGAAGCGAAAGGTTATTAATTCTCGTGACAAGTACGATAAAGGTGTCAGGAGTAAAATTCGTAGAATAGTTCATCAATTTTTTCGTGACAACATACCACCAACAATAAACTCTATATTAGCTGTTGTAAATGTCGAAGAAACTTTGTGCAACTTTTCACGGGCCACGCTACATCGCTTGCTGAGTGATATGGATTTTGTGTTTATAAAACGTGGCAGAAATTCAATTTTGATTGAAAAACCAGAAATCATCTCGCGGCGTCATCGTTATTTACGCGCAATTCGTAAATACCGTGCAGAAGGATAAAACATAGTGTATTTGGATTAATCATGGGTAAATATCGGGCACAGTGTGAAAAAAGAATGGGTTGATAAAACAATTACATCTCATCGCGATGCTTTTGTTCGTGGTCTGACAACAGGATTAACAGCTCCAACAGCTCGTGGTGCACGGTTCGTTTTAATGCACGCAGAATCTACCAGTGGATTTGTTGATGGAGCAGAGCTCACGTTTTTGGCAAAGAAAAATACTCAGGACAACCACGACGAAATAGATGGACCGACCTTCGAAGATTGGTTCGAAAATAACTTAATGCTAAATTTGATGGAAAAAACTGTTGTGGTAATGGACAATGCCTCCTATCACAGCAGAAAGTCAGAACAAATTCCCAACAGTTCAACACTAAAAAAGATATTCAAGAATGGCTTCTGTCACCCTATCAGTGTGAACTCAATCCCATCGAAATGGTTTGGAGTAAAGTGAAACGGTATATAGGACGTAACGCGAATTTTAAAGAAGCTGAAATGCGAAATTTAATTACAGCAACGTACCAGGTCATTACGCCAGAGAAATGGAAAAACTATGTAAACCACGTAATATCATCAGAAAAAAATTGTGGGAAATCGACAATTTGTTGGATGATATCGAACCAATTATTATAAATATAAATACCGGAGATAGTGATGACAGTGACGATAATAATGAAGCAGAAACTAAATGTGACAGCGATTAACAGAAAAAGGAACTAAATATAATGGTGTACAATTACGATTACTTACACACTAAATTAAATACAATGACTTCTTTTATTTTCAACTTATTTATGTTTTGTTACTGCCAACATATACAGTGTGGTTTTTAAAAGTCCTTCCCCCTAAACTTTTGAACGGAACAATACATAAATAAAATGTTTCTTTATATTTTAGTTTTATTTTATTCGATTTTAATTAAATCTATAAACAAATGGTTTGTATCGCTAGCACATAATGTAGAATTAAAAACAAACTCCTTGTGTGACATAAACAAAAAGCATTTCTTAATTTCTATTTTATTTTAATTTAACCCAAGTATGTTGTAGCAAATATTATTTATGTTTGAGAACCACTGAGAGAAGGAAGTCAGGCAGGGTCGTTAGTGGGCATTAGTACTTAAGCTACTCTCAACACAACAGATGGATTAGGCTAAGTAGTAAGAAGTGACGTTTATTTTAATACAAGTTTGCAAAGAAGTATGGCATTGATGTTGTGCATTTACCCTGTACAGTACAGACTAGTCACATTGAGACAATCTATAGATACTGTTTCCCAGAGAATTGTGTAGGGGAATATTTTTATTACATATTTCAATTTACAATCTGTTTCATGGCAGATATCAGTTAATAGTTTGAGGTAACTATTATGTTTTTATGGGATTAAGCTACAATTATTAGTTGTGATTGTGATTAAAATCACATTTTTAATTAATTAACATTTAACGTTTTGATTTCTATTCCGGAAATCTTTCTCAAAAAACGTTTTTTTACAAAATGTGTATACACTTTTTTTAACTATTACTTAAAAAATATTATTTAACTGTAATTTTGGAATCAACTAGCAAATTATCTGATTAATTAACATATAATTAGCAAACCATAATAAAAAAAATTACCAAAAAAAAACAAACAAATTTAGAATCAAATTATATGATTAATCTATCTATATCAAAAGCTAGGACGACAAGTCACACTGTTTGTCTAGTAAGGTAACTACGCCACCTAGGAAAGAAATCTGAACTATCAACATCTGACATACATTTAAATCATATATTGTTCTTCAAACGATACATTTGATTTATTACTAATCATTTTACAAGTTGATGATTCAAATATTCTTAATCGAAAATTTTACTACTTCACAGTAACGTATAATATTTTATTATACGTCATTGGGTAAGATACACATACACTTACTATAAAAATAAAATTAAATAGAATTAAAGAAAATTAAATAAAATTAAATAATGGTAAATAGACTTAAATAAAATTAAATCAAGTTAAACAGACTTACGTAAAAGCTATACCTGTAAAAAGGCTGCTATATCATTTCTGCTTCATTTCCCATGTAAAATTGCATAAGATTCATTATACTAATTTTTAGCGAATAAGTTGACACATAAAAAAGACACCTTACTACATTGCAACATACGACATAGCAAATAACGAATATATTAAGTAAGAACTAAGACAAATTTGGATTTATTAACTTAAAGAAGACCTCTGGCTGAGTACAAAATAAACAACTAATCGAATCTTAACATGCGACATAGCAAATGGAAGAGAAGGAAATAACGAATATATTAAGTAAGAAAACACAAACAAGGCGACTACCAAAAGGGCATTACACAGTACCTGTGGACGAAAATAGACATACTTGATTTATATATATATAAAGCGTGAGGTACATTGCTTTATTGGCCTAAAGAAGACATCAGACTGATTACAAAATAAACAACTAGCCTAAGCTATCAATACACACACACACACAGACACATAAATATATATATATATATATATATATATATATATATATATATATATATATATATATATATATATATATATATATTTATATATATTGTTATGATGTGTTTTTTGTTTGAATGATGAGCAATGAGTATTTTTAATAATATATATATAGGGTTTTTATCGCGGTTCTCAAAGAATTAGCTTGTAAGTACTTTTTTAAATTATCTTTATTATAACTATTATGAAACACACATATATATCTAACTTAGCCAATGTAAATTTAAAATAAACTATCTTTAAATTGATATTCTTATAAAACTAATTAAATTCTATAGACAATGTAAAATTTAAACAAACTATCTTCAAAATTGAAATTGTTATGACATTAACTAAATTATATTAACAAAATTTTGTACCTTTCTTTCACTGAATGCCTAAATGAACTGTTTTCCACTATATAGATTCTAATCACCACTGAATGTCTTCGTACTTCGGTTATCCTTGTTTTTGTGAAATTACTTTTTCCAATTATCAGCTTCTACCAATTTAAGATATAGTTTTCTTCACCAGCATTTATACACCACCAACCAAACCAGCAAACACCATTTATATTTATTCTTCTTTTCAATATACCAATATCCAATTATTATAAGTTGATTTATACTAATCTCCAACCATAATATAATTTAATTTCTTCCAATGTCCATCCAATATTCTTCTAATATACTTTTATAATCTTCAATAATTATTTGTGTATAATTATAAATGTGCATTAAATATATGCATAATTTTTAATCTTCATTTAACTCACTATATTAAACAATTGGACTATCTCCAACTAACTTTCATATTTCTTATTAAACTGCTTGACTGACTTACTAAAACTGTGAACAATTGACTTCACTAACTAACTTTCATAATAAACTGCTTGACTTCTGACTAAAAACTTAAAAACTTCCATCTTGAATCCAAATCACGGTTATTTATATCCTTTTGTATATTCCAGAACCATCTGGTAAGAGATCATGTTCCAATTTGTTCCATTACTTTCATATAGATGTTCTCGAAAAAAATATCTGTTCGATCCACCGCCATAATCATTATTTCGAGAATGTTCGACTGTAAACAATGGTCACACTCTGCACTCTGGAGAATTCGTTAATGTTCCATTGATAATTTTGTTGACATTTAGGCTTTTCAGATCAGAATAAACATTTAAATTAGTAACTAACACTCTAATTTAATAAAATACACATTTCAAACAATATATTATTATAACCCCACTTTATATTCGTAAATATTCTTAAACGTCACTTCAGAGTATAAATATCTGTCTATCACTCACTGTATAGTTGGTTGCCTAGGCACATGGCTCACTTAAATCTATTTACAACATTAAAATTACTAAAATACAACTTTTTACAATTATTATATGCTAATTTATTAAAAATGCCCTCACATAAATATATTTTTATTAAATTCTCTAATATATAACTTCTTAAAATAATCAAATACGATTTTGGTGTATAAGGCGCATTTAAACAACGTGTCTACAAGAATCTCATAAACATTCACAACCAACTTTGGGGAGAAATAAATACTGCAGCAGTTTCTTTTGAATCAATGATACTACTTAAAATGCGACGATCTTTTATGGAACGTATTGATAAATGTATTGAAGAAAATTGTAGACATATCAATCATAAACTTTGACAAAAAGTTAAATGTTATTTAGTTTAACCATTTTTTAATGTGCTTTATAAATAAAATGTTTTGATGATTTTAATTTAATATAAAACGTAAAATGTTTGATGTAAATCCTATTGTTACGATAAATATCCTGGCCTAAAAATAACTGTAAATATATGATGACTAATTCTAATATGTTGTAGATTGTACCAGATGATTCTACCAGCTGGCAGAGAGAAACCGGTCAGACGATGACCTTCTAGTATAAATCAGAGAATTCTAGGCCAGTTGTGGTTTCATATATAATAATGGATTTTTCATTGAAGGAGTCAGTGAAGATCTGAAGACCGCGCCCGCGATTTTTAATTGTCACGTTCGCTTTTAAATAAATTATGTATTTTTAGTGATTAATAAAGTTATATATAAATTATCGTGCTTTTTAATAAATTAAAGTAGGAACAATATAACAAATTGAATAAAGACAACAGTTAAATATAAATACCATTACATTGGTGTCAAAAGTGGATATAAAATAAATTGTGAAAATGACGACGATTTATGAGCTCACAGTGACGAATTTTAGAAGACATCTCGAAGACAGAGAATTAGCTTCTACCGGAAAAAAGGCTGAGTTAGCCCAACGACTAAAAAACGCTTTGCTAGAAGAAGGACTAGATCCAGGGACTTATATATTTGAAGATGCTGTCATCTCGTCGATTTCGAAATTAGAGAACAAAGTTTCTGGCGATATTTCGAAAGTTTCTGGTGACATCGCATCATTAGAGAACAAAGTTTCTGACGATATTTCGAAGGTATCTTCTGATGTAGCCAAAGTTTCTGGTGACATCGCGTCATTAGAAAACAAAGTTTCTAACGAGATTTCTTCGCTGGAAAGCAAAGTCTCTGTTAATATCTCTTTGGAAATCTCTAAAGTAACTTCTGAGATGTCTGCCCTCGACGATAGAATATCTTCGTTAAAAAACCAAGTTGCTGCCGATATGTCGGCTTTCGAAGAAAAGATTAAAGAGATGGAAAGGAAGATGGAGGAAACAGGGACAGCAGAGAGAGGAAACAATCCAATTACAGTGGAGACAAAAGAAGAAGAGACGAAATGTAAGTTGGAAACACGGCCGAAATTTGAAGGAAGTGGAGGTTCTGTCCATGTGAAAGTCCCAACTTTCGATGAAAAATCGTCATGGAACAACTACATGAAACAGTTCGAATCAGCCGCAACAGTAAATGGATGGTCTGAAAAAGAAAAGGCGGTAAACCTGACTATCGCTCTTCAAGGAGATGCCTTAGATGTGCTTCAGACCATAGCCGTAGAGGAGACCGATGATTTCGAACAACTGAAGAAGAGGTTAAATATGCGATATACCCACGAACATTTGGAGCATGTATATCAGTCGCAGCTTAAAAATCGTAGACAGAAGAAAGATGAGGCTCTTCAAGAATATGAGGTAGATATTGCCAGATTAGTACGATATGCTTATCCAACAGCTCCCGAAGACATGATGGAAAAATTGGCCGTTCAAACGTTTATTGATGGTCTTCGTGATCATGAAATGCAGAGAACACTACGATTAGCTCGTCACAAGACGCTGGTTGATGTCTTATCCGCCGCCCTCGAATACGAGTCAGCTACGCAGGCCTCTGGCGGATACAGTTAAGTTAGGACTGTAAAAGAGGAAGGAGATGAAGATAAACTTGACCAGCTCGTTAATATGATGAAAAGCATGACATACAAGAAAACGAAGACCATCAGATGCTGGAATTGTGGCGAAATAGGACACGTACGAAGCTCCTGTAAACACCCTAGGTACGACGCAAATCAAGAAACTCACCATCAGGAAAACTAGAACGGGTCAACCTTAGGGGGGCAGCTTCGACCCAGAACTTTTCCAAAGACCCTCTCATACTAATAGCTTCTTTGAAATGTCGTGAAGATAGTGTATATGTAGATGGAGACATAAATGGTAAAAAGCATACGTTGTCGGTGGATACCGGAGCGACCAGAACCATTATACGCCCGACAGTTATAAACAGCCGAAAGAAACTGTTACCAACGAGGTTGCGACTTCGGACCGCTACAGGTGAAAATGCCAACATTCATGGAGAAATCCAGGTACAATTGGGAATTGGAGCAGAGAAGTTTGTCCATACTGTTATAGTTGCTGACATCGAAGAGGATGTTATATTAGGAATGGACGTAATGAATATGCATGGATTCCAATTGGATTTTAAGAATAAGGTAATCAAAGTTGGCAACGAGGAAGTATTTCTCCATCCACATAATGACAACACTGTGCAAGCAGCCATTAAAGAAGATACAGTCGTGCCTGCGAGAAGCGAAACGATCATAGTAGCGCGGCTACAGGGAATTGTGGACGAAGGGAGACCTGTTATGATGGAGCCTTGGAACCACGACGATGAGGTTGGCCGTGGAATCATAATTGGAAAGGAATTGGTGACTTTGGCTAAGGAAATTCCTGTGAGGCTTATCAATGTCAATGACTACCCAGTGACCATAAAGAAAGAGACAAAAGTAGGAACTTGTGTACCTGTGACATCCATAATCCGTCAGGCGACAACATCTGATAATTCCAACGACAAATTCGACCAAATGGTTGCAGTTGCAGGACAGTCTCTAAACCAGATGGAGAAAAGGAAATTAAGGGAATTTCTTCGGCAGTATCGTGATATTTTCGTACCGAAAGGAGGAAAGACGGGAAGAACTACCGTTGTTAAGCATAAAATTGATACTGGTAATGCTAAGTCAATTCGTCAAACAGCTCGACGATTACCACAGGCGAAAAGAGAGGAAGCTGAAACGATTGTTCAGGAAATGAAGAAAGACGGGGTGATAGAACCTTCTACGAGCCCATGGGTCTCTCCGGTGGTCCTGGTTAAGAAGAAAGACGGAACGACGAGGTTCTGTGTGGATTACCGTTTGCTGAACAACGTTACCAAGAAAGATAGTTATCCTCTGCCTCGGATCGATGACACATTGGACACATTGGCTGGAAGTAAATTGTTTTCTACTTTAGATTTGAAGTCTGGATACTGGCAGGTAGAAATGGACCCAGTAGATAAAGAAAAGACAGCCTTCACCACAGGATCTGGATTGTGGCAATTCAACGTTATGCCATTTGGACTTTGTAATGCTCCTGCGACATTTGAGAGGCTTATGGAAAATGTGTTGAGAGGGTTATCTTGGAAAACATGTCTGGTTTATTTAGATGACATAATCGTCTTGGGGGAGACATTCGAAGATCATTTGAGGAATTTAGAAAACGTTTTTAATCGACTTAAAGCTGCCCAATTGATGCTAAACCCCAAGAAGTGCCAGCTATTTCAAGGTAAAGTCAATTATCTGGGTCATATAGTTAGTAAAGAAGGAGTGGCCGTGGATAAACGAAAAATCGATTCCATTAAGGAATGGCCAAAACCAACTGACAAACATCAAGTGAGAAGTTTTCTGGGACTATGTACTTACTACCGGAGGTTTATTAAGAAGTTTGCAGATATCGCTAAGCCATTAACGCGACTTACAGAGGAAGCAAGAGAATACCGCTGGGATATAGACTGCCAAAATGCCTTTGAAACGTTGAAAAAGCATTTAATAACAGCACCAATTTTAGGGTATCCACTGCCAGAAGGAGAGTTCATCTTAGATACGGATGCAAGTAATGTGGGAATTGGAGGAGTGCTGTCTCAGATTCAAGGAGGACAGGAACGAGTTCTCGGATATTTTAGTAAAGTTCTTTCAAAACCTGAACGGAATTATTGCGTCACGAGAAGAGAACTTCTGGCAGTAGTGAAATCAGTAGAGCACTTCTATCAATACCTCTATGGCAGAAAGTTTCTAATCCGAACCGACCATGCCGCCCTTAAGTGGTTGATGCAGTTTAAGAATCCAGAGGGTCAGATAGCCAGGTGGATCGAACGACTCCAAGAATACGATTTTAAGATTGAGCACCGGGCCGGAGTTAGCCATAGAAAGGCTGATTCTCTTTCCAGAAGGCCATGCCCAGCAGAGTGTTCCCACTGCAACAAAACGGAATCCAAGGAAGCAGCAGTGCTAAGAACGACGATTGTCAACGACGACTGGACGCCTACTAAGATAAGGGAAGAACAAGAGAGAGATCCAGTTATACAGAAAATCCGAAAATGGAAAGAGGAAAACCGTCGACCACCTTGGCAGGAAATATCAAACCTATGCTCAGTAGTTAAGACGTATTGGGCCCAGTGGGACTCATTTATCATCGAAGATGGCTTGCTCAAACGAGTCCTGGAAAATGATGACGGTTCAGAGAAGAGAAGACAGTTGGTTATCCCAAAGAGCAGAATAGCCGAAGTACTTCGTCAGTTACACGACAGTCCATCGGGAGGGCATTTTAGTGTAAAGAAAACCCTTCAGCGAATTCGGGAACGGTTTTATTGGATGAACAGTTCCGACGATGTAAAAGACTGGTGTAAGAAATGTACTATTTGTGCCACGAGTAACGGGCCTTACCAAAAAAGGAGAGCTCGTATAAGACAATATAATGTTGGAAGCCCGTTTGAAAGAATAGCTTTGGACATCGCTGGGCCATTTCCAGAAAGTGAAAATGGAGGCAAGTACATGTTGGTAGTAATGGATTACTTTACTAAGTGGGTCGAGATTTACGCACTTCCCGACCAGAAGGCCGCCACCGTTGCAGATAAGTTGATCCAAGAATATATCAGCCGATTTGGAGTGCCTTTGGAGATACATAGTGACCAAGGCAGGAACTTCGAAAGCGATCTATTCCAAGGAATATGTGATAGACTAGGCATGAAGAAAACAAGAACTACCGCGTATCATCCGCAATCGGATGGTATGGTAGAACGAATGAATAGGACCGTTGGCAAGTATTTGACAAAGATGGTGTCCGATCATCAGCGAGACTGGGACCAATACCTTCCGTTCTTCACAATGGCCTACAGATCTGCTGTTAACGAATCAACAGGCCAGACACCAGCCAAAGTCCTATTCGGACGCGAAATGCGACTACCTTGTGATCTCGAGTTTGGATGTCGACCTGGAGAAGATGTAGCAGGTGAAGATTATGTGATCGAATTACGAAGAAGAATGGACGATGTACATGAGTTGGTCCGTTCCCACCTTCAGATCGCTAGCGACCGAATGAAGAAACGGTACGATACACAAGCCGAAAAGGGTTGCTTTAAGAAGAACGACAAAGTATGGCTGTATAATCCCAAGAAGCGAAAAGGTTGTTCTCCCAAATTGCAGCAGTTTTGGGAAGGTCCATACCTCATCATGGAGAAGATCAACGATGTCATCTACCGAATAAGCAAGATTCCGAGGGGAAAGCCGATGATAGTACACCATAACCGGTTGGCAGCTTTCGAAGGTGACCACGACGTAGATGAAGAAGTGGAAGTAAACCAAGTCCACGATGTGTCTGACCTCACGTTTGAGGAATTCATGGGTGCCTATGGAGGTACCGGTAAAGCGAGACATGGTGTTACCACTGAAGAAAAGCAAGATCTACTCGCGCTCCCCGATGACTACTCGCTGGCCCTTACCGTCCCGGCCAGTATCAAAGACGCACCAGGGTTGGCATCCGTCTTTCGAAGGAAGTTTGGTCGAGTTGCAGAACTTCAATGCCAAGTGCCAGCTCCCGGTAAAACCTTGAAACTCCAAGGTGCATCACGTTACCTTTTCTACCTGGTAACAAAAGACACTGCCCGTGACCAACCTACCTACCGAGATGTATGGGAAGCCTTACTTCAATTGAGAGAGCACGTACTAGAGTCCGACGTGCAAAAGTTAGCCATGCCAAAGTTGGAGTGCCGCCAATTAGATTGGAGGGTTATCCGAAATATGGTGGAGGAGATCTTCAAAGACACCGAAGTCCAGGTGTTAGTCTGTTGCAATCCGCATAGTTACTGGTGCGGAGAGAAAACCGTCCCTTGTCATTTTTATACAACTGGAAGTTGTAAGAGGGTCCAGTTGCCGATACCAGCATACAGTTCCGGTTCCAGTCCCGACAAGGTTCCAGGAGGAACCATCTTTTAAGAGGGGGGCAATGTTACGATAAATATCCTGGCCTAAAAATAACTGTAAATATATGATGACTAATTCTAATATGTTGTAGATTGTACCAGATGATTCTACCAGCTGGCAGAGAGAAACCGGTCAGACGATGACCTTCTAGTATAAATCAGAGAATTCTAGGCCAGTTGTGGTTTCATATATAATAATGGATTTTTCACTGAAGGAGTCAGTGAAGATCTGAGGACCGCGCCCGAGATTTTTAATTGTCACGTTCGCTTTTAAATAAATTATGTATTTTTAGTGATTAATAAACTTATATATAAATTATCGTGCTTTTTAATAAATTAAAGTAGGAACAATATAACAAATTGAATACAGACATAGTTAAAACAGTTAAATATAAATAGCATTACACTATTATCTTATTATTTTGTCAAATCCTATTAATTATTCTACTGATATATTTATTTTCTTTAATATTCGTTAACTATTAACTTTAAAGGTATTTCATACCAAAATTCAGAAGTATTGACGTTTTTGATATAAATGAAATAATTTATTTTTAATAATTTTTGACAAAGATGAGGTCTCTCTTCAGCTTTTTTTCGTCCAGACGACGTTTCTCATCAGCGTCTTTTTCTTCTAGATTTGGACGTTGTTCCAATGCGGCAATCATACCTCGAATTTGCTCCATATTGGTCTGGTTTCTTGTTTTTATCATACAAATTCTAGACAATAACGTTTTTCACTTAATCCCACTGTTTGTGAAACCATATTGTTACGTTTTTTTATGGGTTCGAGGATTAAGTCAATTACACGTATATTAACTAACTTTATTTAATTAATTTACTACAAAAAAAAATTCACTATTAGTAACTAAATAACTAATATCTCATTAAAAATTATAAATACAGTAATAATTTTCGCCAATAATATCGGTATCGCTAACAAACACACTTGCCTAATTACTGTCTCTTCAAAGTTCAAATTTCACGAAAAAATGTATACTTTCTAAAAAGTTTTGCATGGTCTAAAACTTAAGATGTAACTATCAGATATTAAATTTTATCAATTTTATACGAGGTATGTCAAAAAATGTGAATTTCGCTCAAAAGTAATGTACCTTTATATTTCACAATATCGAAAATTGTTATTATGAAAAGTTGTTTGGAATCAAAAACCGAACATCATTTTTTTTATTATAAATATGATAACTCTTCCGTTCCGATAAAAAATGATAAGCAAAATTTCTCAAAATAAAATTTATTAAAAATCTAACGAAAATTGAAGTGTTAATAACCTATCAATTTGTTTAAGTTTGTCTTGTAACATTTTAGCGATGTATTTAAATGTGTAATACATAATAATTCACTTTCTTCTAATTATTTAACGAACATTATTAGCTCCCTCAATCCAGTAACAGCTCAACATATCAGACTTCTCTTTCAATACAGGTAATTATGTTATCAGGAAAGTTTTTCAATATTTTTCTAACCATAGCCGGAGTAATACTCTGAACACATTCTTTAGTGACTCTTTCCAAATGAGCAACATCTGTAAAAGGTCTTTAAAGATACATCTTTTCCTGTGACATCCCCATAAAAAAAATCGAGTGGCGTCAAATCTAGAGACCGAAGTTACAAAAAACTGCAGAAACCTAGTGTATAACTCTTCCATGAAAACGATTTTCAAGGTATTGCCCTCATCTATTATTGACTCTTCAATGTTCATTAGATTTTTAATTAATTTTGTTTTGTGAACATTTGCTGAACATCATTTTTTATAGGGACGGAATAGTTATAATATTTGTAATAATAAAAAAAATGATGTTCGGTATCGGTAATTTGAGAAAAATTTGCACTTTTTTTAAAAATGTAATTGCACATTAAACATAAAAATTCCAAAAAACTTTTTCGTAAAATTGAACTTGAACAAAATTCCATTTTTTGACATACCTCGTATAAGATTGAGAAAATTTGATATATATATATATATATATATATATATATATATATATATATATATATATATACATATATATATATATACATATATATATATATATATATATATATACATATATATATATATATATATATATATATATATATATATATATACATATATATATATATATATATATATATATATATATATACATATATATATATATATATATATATATATATATATATATATATATATATATATATATATATATATATATTGCGGTTAAACGCGAATATCGGATAATACTAGAATTTCCCAGATAGAGTTAGATTTATCCGGTTAATTCTATATTATCCTGTTCAAATAAATAACTGTTTCGGGTGAACGAGGGGGCTAATCAATCGGAGCTTCTATACCTCTACTAATCCATCGATTCGAAAAATGGTTATTTAACCAATTACGACAGCATCAAAGTGCGGTGGAGCTCCATCGTACAAAAAAAATAAAGATTTTCGCTCGTTTAGCGTTAAATTTTTTAATATCTCGAATACGTGATTCTTTAAAAAATCAAAATAAATTTCACCATTTCAGGTAGAATATGATAACCTATTAATTTGTTACCTAAAGTTCCTGCCAAACATTAAGTTTAAATGAGTGTTGGCAATGTGATACCCTTTTAACTCGTGGATTTTCACCACACCAGTAGTGTGCATTATGGAAATTAAACATACTTTGTCGCGTAAAGGTGGCCTCGTCCGCAAAAAGAAGGCATTTAAAAAAATGTTTAACGAGGGCTGTCCTTTCTGGCAATGTTTCAAAAAATCCACTCTAACCAGTAAATCGTCTAGCAAGAGCTAGACGATAGAACACGAAATATTTAGGCTGTAGGTGTGTTCTTTTTTAGAATCACTTTGCCGAGTACACTGGCATTACAGCCACTAGACATATTTTATTATATACGCGTAGAAATAATATTTAAAGGTTTCTATTAATATTAACTTAAAGAAATACACAACAATATGTTTCATTTAATTTGTATAAATGCATTATAAAGCGTTTTTATAAAGAACATTTGTTCGGACCACACTGTAACTGTAATCGAACGAAGGTGATATTTTGGCACAAACCGAAATCGGTATACAATATTGAGTTTAACCAAGACCATTTTGGTGTAAAATTGTATGATGTTTAAGTTCACTTGGAATTTCTACCCTTAAAAAAGTTATGTTGAATAATACTTGGTACGAACCTTGTAACTAACGTCTTCTAAGAGAGTCAAATATAAAAACAAATTCATGGGATTATCAGCTTCCAAAACATATTTGTACAACATTTCATTACAATGTTGCAAGTAGTTTCGGCAAAATCGTAAAAATGTATATTTTTTTCTTTAACATTCTTTATATTGAAAACGGATGGCGTTACAAAAATGTTTACTAGGCAAACCCCAATTATTTTTCAGTTTTTTACCTATCTTAGAGATGGTGTTACCTTTTTTTGAAACACCCTGTATATATAAAGTTTTATAACTTTTAAAAACAATCAAAATATAATACGAGAAATAATAAAGCAGAATATTGGAAGAATTGAAAAAGAAATAATAAAATACATTCGCCTTAATATTTAAATGTTAAATTGTATTAACATTTTCTCAACAAATAATTATTTTAAATATTTTAATTTACATTACATTACAGATAATTCCAAACCAGACCTCTTAAACTTCAGTATAAAGTGCGTATGAAAAGTTTATTTATAATAAGTAAAAAATTGGATTAAAGTAGAAAAATAAATAAAATATATACCTTAATTATCTTTCTCGAATATATACTAACATTAAACAAAAATTCCATTTTCTTACTACATACATGGTTGTATGTTGATTAAACGTTATCTATAAATCGAAGTGTATTTGCAATATGCGATTATTAATATAATAGAAAACAAGTACAACATCATAACAACATTCAAAACAACCAATACACTGAGGTCCATCCTGTCCAAAACCAAACACAAGTCAACAACAAATATACCAACAATAGCTAATAGGAGGCCAAACACACCATCTGCAATGTAACATACAACACATATGCAACACATAATACACACATAAATAAATAAAAATTTTTGCTCAATTTACATTACACAACCACAACTAAGATATAATTTTGTTACACAACCATATAACATGAAACACACAAAAGCAGTCAGTCATATTCCTAGGGTAATAACACCACCCTCAAAATGTGTTTTTTGCCACCAGAGTCTATTGGCCTACAAGATCTGGGTCAGGTATGTCAATTTTAAAATGACATAACCAATAACAAAATCTTTGGTTACAGACATCTTTACATAAACCTTTTTTGAGAACAATTTCCGAAGTGGAAATCGAACGTCAAAAATATTAGTTAATTAAAAATGTGATTTTCATCGCAATCACAACCAATAATTATGGCTTATTTCGATAAAAAAAAAAACAGAATATTTAACTTAACCATGCCACAAGAAAGTAGTTTCAGAACCTTTCTACACATAAGTTGCATAAAATTTAGTTTTCTGGTGATTTTTTAATAGAAGATTTTTTTCAAATAATTCGATTAATCTGGCATAATTATATCGATCAGAAATATACTAATTGAACATTACTTCAATGTAACGTTAATATCTTTTTTTATTTTTAATAGTACACTCATTACAAATTTTGAAGTTGAAGAACTGAAAACATGATTCGAATAATATATATTTGAAATTTTAATATTTTTTTATTTACTATTCAATAGAACCTCCAAGGCCTACCGTCGAACGTAAATGTCGTGTACCGGGCTCCGTGTTAGTAAAATCCGAATTTCGTACTATCGCGAGCAGCGATATACGAAATATGAAGATAGGAATTAGATGGTGATTGGTGAAACTATTTTTTGTATCGATTTAAAAACAATAATTATACACAATAAGTAAATAAATTGAGTGATAAGGCGAATAAAAGTTTTTTCTTGAAGCGGTTGAAGCGGAATCGAGAATTAAGTACCAGACTTAAGTACCTAGAGAAAGAGAAGAAAAGGGATAACGTGATCGTGCTGAAATCGGCCATGGGAAAATGATAGAGGAAACCTTACAGATACAGATAGAGATTAAATCAGCTCTTAAGATAGTAGAGAGACAATGTGTGCTGCAGCTAGAAAACCAAGAAGAAAAGGAGATGCTAATGAGAAATAACAGAAAATTTAGAGAAGAAAATATTTACATAAACAATGACTTGACAATAACTGACAAAAAATTCAAGCGAAAATAAAGAAAAAAGCACAAGAGGCCCGAAGGGAAGAGGGAAAATAAAACAGTAAAAAGGGGGATTCGGAAGGTTACTGTAGATAGCAGAGTATGAATATGGAACCGAACAAAAGAGAGCATCAGCAGAGATGGATCAAAGGAAAATGGAACTATGGCAATGAACGAGGACATGGAGGGGTTATCAATAGGGAAAACAAGGAACATGAGAAGTACTTGTGAAGCAGGCGCCCTAAAATATATAGTGTTAGTAATGAATCAATACAAAGTGGATATCCTGGTAATGCAAGAAACAAAACAAAAGGGAACTAGTGTAACAATGATAGACAATTACAGCTTTTTCAGTCGTGGTGAGGAAGACCGAATGTTGGGAACGGGTTTTATAATTGGTGACCGGTTACAAAGTACGATAGTGAAGTTCGAGCCAATATCAGAACAGATTTGTAGGCTGAGACTAAAAGGTAAAACTAGAAAATTAAGCTTAATAAATGTGCAAACTCCAGAGAATAAAGATCAGAACGTAAAACAGGAATTCTATAGTAAGTTTATTCTAACGTAAGTTTGAACTTATATATAATCAAATTTCAAAATATGATTTAAAAATTTTAATATTATTTAAATGCCAAGATGGGAAATGAAGAGATGTACCAAACAACTACGGTTGTTCGGTACATCTCTTCATTGAACATGACGAAAATGACGAGAATGGGGAGTTGGTAGGCTTTGCGCAAGAGAACAACTCGAGATTTATGAGAACTTACTTCGATCACAAGAAAATGCACAAAGATTGTAAAATCGACCATCTCCTAGTGGAAAACAAGCACGCGAAATTAATAACAGTTGTTAGAAGTTATAGAGGGACAGACGCGGATTCCGATCACATACTAACGATCACGAAATTAAGAGAAACTATCACTAAGGTCAGAGAACAGAGAATATCGTATAAAAAATATGACGTCGCAAAACTAAGAAACAATGACACCGCTGACAACTTCCAGGCAGGCGTGACAGCAAAACTAAATGGAGTGGAGAATAATAGAAGAAGCTACGAAGGAAGCAGTTCAAAAAGCGGTTAGGTCAAGTAAAAAAGTAGTGAGATAAAGAATGGTTTGATGCCGATTGCAAGAAAAGCCTTAACAAACGAAACGAGGCAGGACTAAGATATATGAACAAAGTGACAAAAATAGAAATTAATATGAAGCAGAGAGAAGAAAGAGGGGAAAAAATGTGTAGGAGGAGGAAAAATGAGCATACGGATAAAAAGCTCCAAGATATTGAACAACATTACACTAATAAAAATGTGAGAAACTTCTACCAGGAGGTGAAAAGGAACAGTGACCAAGGCGCAAGAAAACAGAATTACTATGAGAGTGAAGAAGGGCATCTAGTAGGAGAGAAGCAGGCGAAGCTAGGGCAAGAGCATCTCAGAGATCTGCTTAATGAAGAAACGGATGGAAATGATGGGGAGTAAGTGGAAATGGTAGGGGAATTCAACGACACGGCGGAAAAAATGGATACTCCCACTGTGGAAGAAATAAGAGAAATCATATATAGCATTAAAAGCAAAAATGCATGCAGCAATGGTATTCCTGCAGAACTAATCAAGTATGCGGGAGAAGCACTTATGACGCGGATATGTAGCCTGCTAACGAAAATTTGGGGGAGACAATAAATGCCGAAAATATCTAGAAGCAAGAGTATGTCCTATTCATAAAGAGAGAGAAGATAACTTGTTAAACTGTTTGTTCGGGCTGTTAGGCCGTTGTCTTCTGAGATTAGTTCTCGACGTTTCGCCAACAGTAAGGGTTGGCATCTTCTGGAGATGCGACTGCTTCGCTTGTAAGCTGAAACTGATGCCGCGTTGTACTGCGGCCATATTTATATTTTCTACTCGTCTCTTCTCCACTGGTTTCGGCGTGAGGGGGCGTATCGTCGTTTGTAGTAGCTTTTCTTTCTTCGTGTTTTACGGGAAGGATTTTTGTGTATTTTAATACTAGTATCCATGTTTTGTTGATTTTTAGTCCTTCTTCTATCAGATTAAAATTATTTGGATGCTTATATATCTCCACCGCTTCCCGATACAACCGTGGGTAGTACTGTTTTATCCAGCATCTGCGTTTCTTCAAACAGTATGCGATGTTCTCCACTTCCCAAAACGTGTTCGGCAACGGCAAATTTGTCGATATGTCATAAACGACAATGGCTTTTATGTTCGTTTATCCTTGTGTTTGTGTGTCTTTTCGTGGTTCCCACATATACCATTCCACATGTGCATGGTATTCGGTATACTCCGGCCGTTGCTAATGGGTCGCGTTTGTCCATCAACGATCTTAAACAGTCCTTCATTTTTCTTTGTAGGCTTGAAAATGGTCTATAAATTGGCTTTTTTTAGGTATTCGCCCGATGCTGTCTGTTACCCCCGATATATAGGGCAAGAACGCTTTGCCTATACATTCTGTTTCTTCGTCCTTTCTTCTAGAGACGTTGTTCATCGCTTTATGTATTTCTCTTCTGGTATAACCCATTAGAGGTGAGCGCTTTTTCAATATGAAGTTCACTTTGCAGATACTGTGGTTCACAAATTCTCTTCGCCCTCTCCGCCAGAGTTTTGATGATACCTTGTTTTTGGCCTGGATGATGATTTGAGTTCCTGTTTAGGTATCTGTCCGTGTGTGTAGGTTTTCGATACACTTTATGTCATAAGTAACCTTTCTTTCGATTTACTAATACATCTAGGAACGCTAGTTGTTGATCTTTCTCTGTTTCCATCGTAAATTGAATATTTGGATGTAGTGTGTTTATATACGACAGGAAATCGTTAAGTTTTTCTACTCCGCGACCCCAAATCACAAAAGTGTCATCGACGTATCTAAACCATACCCTTGGCTTGTATGCCGAGTCCATTACCCTCTTCTCTAGAACATCCCACATTCTCTCTATTACACATGTAGTGTGATAAAGCAATGAACAACGTCTCCAGAAGAAAGGACGAAGAAACAGAATGTATAGGCAAAGCGTTCTTGTCCTATATATCGGGGGTAACGGACAGAATTGGGCGAATATTTATAAAAAAGCCAATGTAAAGACCATTTTCAAGCCTACAAAGAAAATCAAGGACTGTTTAAGATCGGTGAAGGACAAACGCGACCCATTAGCAACGGCCGGAGTATACCGAATACCATGCTGATGTGGAATGGTATATGTGGGAACCACGAAAAGACACATAAACACAAGAATAAACGAACATAAAAGCCATTGCCGTTTAGGACATATCGACAAATCTGCCGTTGTCGAACACGCTTTGAGAAGCGGAGAACATCGGATACTGTTTGAAGAAACGCAGATGCGTATGGATAAAACATCACAATACTACCCACGGTTGCATCGGGAAGCGGTGGAGATATATAAGTACCCAAATAATTTTAATAGGATAGAAGAAGGACCAAAAATCAACAAAATATGGATACCAATATTAAAATCCACAAAAACCCTTCCCGTAAAACACGCAGAAAGAAAAGCTACTACAAACGACGACACGCCCCCTCACGCCGAAAACAGTGGAGGGGAGGCGAGTAGAAAATATAAATATGGCCTCCGTAGTATAACGCGGCGTCATCAGATATGGGGATAGAGACTAGACTGTGAGACTTGCAACCGTACAACCGTATAGATTTTCACAGCCTAGATCCGAGCACCACGCTGAAGTCCAAGCGACTAACGGAGTGCAGCTACCCCTACTCAATTTGGTCTGACGTGGAACTGTATGGTTGCAATTCGACCGTTGAATTTTCGATTTCAGTAAATCAGGATATCTCTGATTTAGTCTTTTTCAAGACTAAAGAAGTAGATAAAACTGACTTTGTTAATAAAATAACTTGTATTATTTCGGATTCCGATCATTTCAGAAGGGAGTTCCCACTGCACAGACGATCCTTCAAGACAAAGAAAATCAGGCCCACCTCACGAAGAGGTGGACCGGCCCAGGACAAGGAGTTCCAAAATAACGACTCTAACAACCCATCCCCAGGAAGTGAGATTTTGGACATAATGGCCCAAAACAACATTAAAATCATGGAAGAGGAACCATTCCAGGCCGTGAAATGCAACAGGAGGAATTCTCGAGAAGACATCCAGGGTGCAAGACAGAGAGAATCCACGAGCGCGGGAACTTCAGGAACAGGAGTCGTAACGAAGAACCGATACCAGGTACTCGAATCCATCAGTACCGAAGAAAAATCCACCAATGAGATGGAGAGGATCCCACCAATTCTCATCGCTGGACAAATAGGAAGCTACTCCACCTTCATCAAGGAAATTAGAGGACTTCTAGGACACAATAACTTCCAGATCTCACCTGCAGGAAAAGCTGGAACGAGGGTATACACAAGGACGAATCAAGACGCTGAAACAGGACTTCATCTCTACAAGTACAGCGTTCCACACCTATATCAAGATGTCTGAGGTCACGAAGAAATTAGTAGTGAAGGCTGCCCCAGGTATGGATCTAGATAACATGGAGGCTGAGCTAAGAGAACAGGGAATCGTCGCCAAAATCACGGAAATGAAGACTCGTCAACAGGGAAAGTTTAGCAGTTCCTACCTACTACAAGTCGACAAGAAACAGGACCTGAAGGAAGTTAAGAAGATTAATGGAATCCAGAACATCAGAATCAAGTGGGATACCTACTCCAAACCAACCAGGGCGACCCAATGCTACAACTGTCAGGCCTTCGGACATTCTGCCAGGAACTGCTACAAGACCCTAAGGTGCATGAAGTGTGCACAAACCCACCCCACCAGGAACTGCCCACTACCAAAGGGAACCGTCAACAAGGTCAGATGCTGCAACTACGGAGAGTAACATACATCAAACTACACAATGTGTAAGAAACATATCGAATATCTGGACATGCAAGCACAAAGAGCAGCGAGAAGCCGACCACAGCCTAATGTGACACCTCCACCACACCCTTCAGTATTCAGGACAACAGCAAGCGGTCTATCCTACGCACAGACAGCACGAGGAAGCCAACAAAGTCAGCCAACTCCAAATAATAACACAGATGGAATCAAAAGCACATGGGCGGAGATCAATAAAATAGTAAACGTAGAGAAAATGATCGTACTACTTCAGGACATGGAGAGGGAACTACTAGCAGCGAAATCATTCAGCGAACACGCGATGATATTCATTAAGTACGAAGAAATCTACAATGCCAATTAGGCATCTAAAGATCCTTCAACTCAACATAGCATCTATAAGGCTATGAATTAATGAACTAAGGGAAACGGTGATAAGGCACAATCCAGATGTCATATGCCTATCAGAAACACTCTACATGACGACCACACAGCTGCCAAGGATAACAAACTACGATGAATATGGAAGAAGGGACCTACCTAACAAAAGAGGAGACGCCATATATATTAAAAATAACATAGAATGGAACCAGGTGGTATTAGATACTAAAGTAGGTACTACTAACATTTTCTCTGTTTACAGGAAAAGAAGTGAGAAACCAGCACTTGAAGAATTGGATGCCATGCTAAACTCAGAACAAACCGTCGTCCTAGCCGGAGATTTCAACGCTCAACATGCAGCATGGGATGCAACACGGATACAAGAGATGGAACAATTCTACAAAGATACTGTGAAGACAGAAATCGGATGCTATTTGCATCAGACGAGCCTACAAGAATAAACCCAGAGGACAAAACAACTCTACCTTGACTTTTTCATCACAAAAGAAGTTATGGAAGATGTCAGGGCCAACTTCAAATGCAGTTTGGATCACAAACCAGTAACGGGAAAGATGACATCTAGAGTCGACCTTCCCACTATCGATCCGGTGGAAAGATGGAGATGGAAGGATGCAAATTGGCTAAACTACAGAAGACAACTCAACCAGATCGAGATGAAGAGGGAATTCCTATCTACAGAAGAAATAGAAAGACAAATTGAGGAGATAACGAGAAAAATTTAACAAGCGATGGAGGACAACATACCAAAATCTATGACGAACAACAAAGGACTAATCATCCCAAACGAACTGCAGAACCTCATAAATGACAGAAACAAGGCCAGAAAAGCTTTCCAGAGAACAAGAAGACAAGAATTCAAGGACTACGGAGGTACACTATCAGAAGAGATTAGGGTAAGACTCGGAAGTCTTACTGAAAATCAATGGCACAACATCAGGAAAGCAGAAGAAAACCAAGGAAACGTCTGGAAAATGCTGAAAGCCAAGAGAAGAGGAAAACAAGAGATGCCCCAAATCATAGACAACGAGGGAATTCACTTCGAAACTCAAGAAAAAGTGGATGCAATAGCAAGAAAAATGGCAGCAACACACAGACAGAACCAGGACATGTCAGATGCAAGAACGAGAGAAGTAAACAACGAATACACCAGGATTAAAAGAAGAAACGAATTTTTAATAGAAGAAGAAGACTACACCAGCCCAAATGAAGTCGCCAAAATCATCAGGAAACTAAAAGGGAGCAGAGCACCAGGACCAGAAGGAATACACAACATCACCCTCAAGGAACTACCAAAGAAGATCATAGTACAACTATACTATATCTTCAAGTACTGCCTGGAAAAAGGACACTTCCCAAACAATTGGAAACACGCCAAGATAATCCCCCTGTTTAAACCTAGGAAGGATAGAAGAAGACCAGAAAGCTACAGGCCAATCTCTCTTCTAGAAACAATCGGAAAAATCCTGGAAAAAATCATCTATAAAAGGCTGATGAAGCATTCAGAAAGAAGAAGAATCATCCAAGAAGATCAATTCGGATTCAGAAAAGGAAGAAACTGCGAACTACAGCTAGCAAGAATAATCAGCGATACAAAGATAGGATTCAACAGGAAGTAAATGACAGGAATGGCCATACTGGACATAGAAAAGGCATACGACACGGTTTGGAAAAAGGCACTAATCTTCAAGATTGATAAAGCTGGACTTCCTGAACTTTTCAAGTCTCAGCAGACCAAAAGATGTCGACGATCCAATAAATTCAGGAAGGGATGCCACAGGGCAGTATACTCTCGCCCATTCTATATAATATTTTTGTTTCAGATCTACCAACTGATCCAAAAACTTCTACAGCCTTCTACGCGGATGATACAGCAGTGTATGCAACCGGAAAGGATGACAGAAGAATCATCAGAAATATGGAAAACCACCTTGGAAAAATCACCGAATTCACGGACAAATGGAAGATAAAAATCAACGCAGAGAAGACGCAGTTCATCATTTTCACACAGGAACACAACCCACCAGTGCACGAAATTACAGTTGGAGAAAACAGGATCCAAGCAGGAGATTCAGCCAAATATCTAGGAGTCCACCTCGACAGAAGACTAAACTTCCGGTTGCATACACAAAAAACCAAAGTAAAAGCTAATGCTACTAAAAAACTAATACTCCCCTATATTTTCAGGACTAGTCCACTAACGAAGGCCAAGAAGATCCAGTTGTACTAGCCCTACGTTAGATCGGTGATATTGTAAGCAGTCCCAGTTTGGAGTTCAATAGCGGAGACCAACTGGTGGAGACTTGAAGTCACAGAGACATTATGCTACAGGATCATACACGGATCAACATGGGAAGAAAGATTAACCAAGGCTACCATCAAGGAAAGACTACAGTACACACCACTGAGGGAGGTGGCCGAGAAAAGGACTAGGTACTTCTTCCACCAGGCCACAAGAAGACTCCGTAAGACCAGAGACATCCTCGAGAAAAACAGGGTCCAGAGGATGTTCAGAAATACCCATAAACTGATTGACCATATGATCAGCGACTAGCCGGATGGATGCCGAAGAGTAGCCAACCAGGAAAATAGGTACGATGCCACAAAAAGTACCTACAGAAGAAGAAGCCAGGAAGCCAACAACAGAAGCCCAGGAATCCGAGAGGAAGAACCATCCAAGTCAGGCGGTGCAAGAGCGGGACGTCGAGAAGAAAAATAAGATACTTAACAGTTTAGAATGTATTTTATAATGGCAATAAACGTTTTTATTTTATTTTTTATAACGCGGCGTCAGAAAATATAAATATGGCCTCCGTAGTACAACGCGGCGTCAGTTTCAGCTTACAAGCGAACCAGTAACATCTCCAGAAGATGCCAACCCCTAGTGTTGGCGAAATGTCGAGAACTAATCTCAGAAGATAATGGCCTAACAGCCCGAACAAACAGTTTAACAAGTTAGACGATGGCCGTGAAAGCCTAACGCATTTTATTAGAGATAAGATAGTGGGCTAAAACTAGAAGGATATCACTCTTCTAAATGTAACATAAGGTACTCGCCAAAGTCATATGAAGTAGACTGGAAAGGCATTTAAAATTAATTTTACTCTACAACAAGCAATGGAGAAACACGTTGCTAGAAATCTTGCTACTTCATAGATTTCGAAAAAAACCGACGACACAGTACCTTCAAAATCTCTATTTAAAGTTTTCACAACAACAATGAAAACATATCAGAGCTCTATACATCTATAAGAATCCACCGAGTGTTGTAAAGATGAAAAATTCTTTTTCAGAACAAAGAATACCTTTTTTTCGTAAAATTATTAATTAATAAAAGAGTTATCATATTTGTAATAAATAAAAATTTTGAATGTAATGAGGAAAATTTCCAAAAATGTTTATCAATTAGAAGGTTGTAAGTGCATATTAAAACAATTTTTTTTATTCCAAACAACGTTTCATAAAAATAATTTATGAAACATAAAGAAACTTTACTCTTGGGCGAAATTCATATTTTTTAACATACCTCGTATAAAATTAATAAAATTTAGGATATGATTACAACCTTAGCAACTTGAATGCACGAATAATAATATATAGTAGTAGTGTAGATCTTTAATTTATTTTTGTAAACAACAACTCTGTTTACACGCTCGCAGAAAAAGTTCAAATAATAAAATTGTTTAATGGTGGTAATTCTGGACAACAGTGTGTAGATTTATTTTCTGTTTTTTTTTTGAGAGGAGACCAATTGCATGCGTTCAGTCAATTCATAATATTGTTAAAAATGTTGAGAGTTCTTATTGCCTCAAAAATTGCAGGACATGTCACGCTCAAGAAGTGTCACCAGAAAAAGATGAGGAAAGAGAATACCGGGATACACAAATTTGTGCAACTATCGAGGTAGATTCAACACATTCAAGTAGAAGCGTTGCTAGAGAGTTAGATGTTATTAATGTTACTGTAACGAAAGTATGTAAAAACCACGGTAACAAGAATTTTAAATCTTCGAAAACGCAGCAGCTTTATCCAGACGATTACTTTCGAAAAAATGGAGAACACGCCTTTCCGATGATGCAAATATATCTGCTGAGCTCTCTAGTTTAAAACAAGCACTCGTCTAAAACAGTTACACAGACATCAATCTCACACTCAATCTCAACACAACGACTCAGTCCCCCATCAGACGAAAACTTTTCTTCCTTACAGCACAGGTGTCACTGACAAAATCGATAAAATTCTTAAATCGAGAGAAATATACAATATTTACCCCCCAACAAAAACTTTAATCTCTTGTCCGATCAATCAAAGACAACATTCCAAATGAACAACACGGAGTTTATGAAATTCCTTGTGCAGACTGCCACCTATCTTATAGGCCAAACAAATCGTAGAATCCAAAATAGGATTTATGAACATTCCATTTCTGTTCGCAATTCCGATTCAATTTGAGCTCTACGTCAGCACCATCTTCATACAGGTCACATAATTGATTTTGAAAACTCCAGAACAATAGCTCCCATCCGCTTCTATAACTCAAGAATTATGCGAGAAGCCATAGAAATTGAAAAAATGCCAAATTTTCTCAATAAAAGAGCTGACGGCAATCCGGTTACCTTCGACATGGAGAACTCTCATAAAGAAAATATCGTCTGATCCACCCTCCAATCAAAATCCCGCTGTCAGAAATGTTCGCGCCAACCCTCACGCCAAACTTCACCCAAACCACGTCACCATCGACGGTATAAATTAACCGTCCGCTCTTCCCAGTAGCAGTACTGCATTGATTAGTGATCAGTGTAGTAGTGTCTGAGACCTCGGAAGCATTGAAGAGGACGTCAGAGAAGATGTCGAAAGATCAGCGCAGTGATAATCGACGCGGTTCAACCCGGAAGCCTGTTGAGTTTAATATTAATTCTTGTAATAGTATTAATCATCTTAACTTTAGGTTTAATATATATATATATATATATATATATATATATATATATATATATATATATATATATATATGTATATATGTATATATATATATATATATATATATATATATATATATATATATATATATGTATATATATATATATATGCAGGTTGGTCCTTAAGTAATTGTACAAACAGAAACCGTAGATTCTGCACTTTAGAATATTACGATTTAAGCCAACTTGGTTTAATAAAATGTTGATATTAAGAAAGATACAGGGTGTTAAAGTGGAAATTTAAAATTTTATTTTTTGCTATAACTTTTACGTTTGTAAATATTTTTGGACAAAAATTTACAGTTGGATGCTTTTGAGTAAAATAAATTGTAATTTTATACATACTTTAATGTAACTAATAGAGGGCGCCACATATGCCACCTGTGTGGCATACATTTGCGCTTAACTTTTTTGCTCTTTAAGTTAGCTCTATTTGTGTTAAAAAATATTAAAGATACAATATTTCTACAAAGAAAAGGTATACTTGCTAATAACCTGAAAATACAACCGTTTTCGAGATAATCGCATTTTATAAGTCAGCTGCATAATAATTCTTAATTTGATATTTGTGCAGTAAAGCACTGAATACCTGTAGATGAGCATAATTCATAGTTTATTCTTATTAAAACGTCTCAAAGATGATAATGTAACATCACAAAATGCTTTGTTATGGGTGCTAATTGTCTTATTGGAGAAAAGATTCTTCATCTTCTTTAGGTGCCGTGTCCGTATTCAGACGTTGTCCGTCATAATGTTTAAAATTTCCCTTTTCTACTGCTCTTTATAAGTTTTTATAATGCCGTTGTATTAATTTTTCTGTATTATAAAATGCTGAAAACCCAAAATATGTGATTTATGCAAGATGGTACACCACCACATTCTAGAGAAAAGGCAGTTAGAGCATACTTAAATAGAACTTTTCTGAACGTTGGATTGGTCGTGGTAGTCATATTCCTTGGCAATGCGGTGAGATATTGATATAATTATTTAATTCATAAAAAATCCGAAAATAATACTTATTATTTATTACGTAAATTGTTTACCCATTTTTGTTAGGACAATTAGAAACTAAAGCACAAGTATTGAATAACACATATGTGTCTTGTTTCACATTACTTTTGCTACAAATCTAACCTTAAGAACTCAGCATGTTTACAAAAACATCATCGTTGGCCTAATAACCGATATTGTTATAAATATAGTAAACACACAGGCAATTTAGTTCAGCATAATATTAGTTCGTTAGTAAATCATAATAATCCATTTGTTTGAGATGTAGATTAGATTAGATTAAGAGAGGTGGCCTTTCGGCCTATTCCTCTGCGACCTTTTCAGATCTATTGTGGTCCTCTAGTCCTAGATAACATTCTCTAGCCTGACCCTTTTTATAAAGTCTAGTAGCTTCGAGACTGTACCTTCCATGTAGCTATTTGCCGGTGGATTTTCTTCTCCTAATGCAAAGAACCGCTCATTTGCCAGACTGTCACACTGACATAAAATGTGCTCTGCTGTTTCTTCTTCGAGGTGACAGAATCTGCACAGGTCATCATCTGATAATCCCATCAGCTTCAAGTGCCTCAAGTGTTTGAGATGTAATTATAGTTACTTGTAAGCTGCAACGTAATCATACAAATAAGTAATGTCATCGATAGGTTATTCCGTGTGTATATAAGTAACCAATGAACGAGATACTTCTTCTTCTTGCAGTACCGTCTCCTATCGGAGGTTGGCTACCATCACAGCAATCTTCACTTTGTTGGCTGCAGCTCTGAACAACTGTATTGAACTGCACCCTACCACTCCCTTAAATTTCGCAACCAGGAAATCCTCCTACGTCCCACATTTCTCTTTCCCGAGATTTTTCCTTGGATTATGAGTCTAAGCAGAGAGTACTTTTCTCCTCTCATTATGTGGCCCAGATATTCCAGTTTTTTCGTTTGTATGGTTTTTATGACTTCGCATTCCTTCCCCATCTTCAGCAGAACATCTTGATTTGGTACTCTTTCTGTCCATGGTATTTTCCACATTCTCCTGTAACACCACATCTCGAATGCCTCAATGTTTTTGATGTTTATCATTTTCAGTGTCCAGGCTTCCATGCCGTACAGCAGAACGGAGAAAACATAGCACCTTAACATTCTCGTCCTTAAATTTATATTTATGTCCCGGCTGCATAGGAACTTTTTCATTTTGACAAACGATTGTCTCGCTATCTCTATTCGCCTCTTGATTTCTCTTGTCTGGTCATTAGTATCAGTGAAGCAAACCCCTAAATATTTGTAGGACGTAACTCTTTCAACTGGCTGATTATTTATGGTTAAATTCACATTGGTGTATAGCTTCTTTATTACAATCATGAATTTAGTCTTTTTGATGTTCAGTTTTAGACCATATTTTTTGAACGAGATACATCACAGTTTAATACATTATTTAACCTATAAGATGTAGTTCCATAATATACCATAAGATTTGGATATATATCCAAAAGAATATATTCATCCATTATACATTATAGCCATCACGTAGCCCAGAATTTATTCCGTTTGATTTTGGTGTATGGGGCGCATTAAAACAACGTGTCTCTAAGAATCCAATAAACATTTGCAACCAACTATGGGAATAAATAAATACTGCAGCAGTTTCTTTAGAACCAATGATATTATTTAATATGAGACGATCTTTTATGGAATATATTGACAAATGAATTAAAGAAAATGGTGGACATATCAAACACTTACTTTGACAAAAAGTTATGTTATTTAGATTAACTATTTCTTAATTTGGTTTTTAAACAAAATGTTTTGATTATGACTTTAATTTAACATAAAACGTAAAATGTTTGATGTAAAATCCTTTTACTTTTTTTGTCTATTTTTTCTTCGGAAAAAATAGGCAAAAAATACTCTTTGTCTGGAGTAATTGTCTTACATCAGAATTATGCAGCTGATTTGTAAAATGCGATTATCTCGAAAACTGTTGAGTTTTGAAGTTATTAACTGGTATACCTTTTTTTTTGTTAAAATAATGTATCTTTAATATTTTTTATCCCAAATACAGGTAACTTAAAAAACAAAAAAGTTAAGTGCAAATTTATTAAAAGTTAAGTTATAACGAAAAACAAAATTTTAAATTTGCACTTTAACACCCTGTATCTTTCTTAATATCAACATTTTATTAAAGCAATTTAGCTTAAATCATAATATTTTAAAGTGTAGAATCTACTGTTTCTTTTTGTACAATTACTTAAGGACCACTATATATATATATATATATATATATATATATATATATATATATATATATATATATATATCAATGTTTTGTTTACGAGAAAAATATATTTTGCAACTTAATCCAATCTTTTGAGTTGAAGTGTGTTCTATAATTGAATTTTTATTGCTATTATATATTAATATTGTTCATATTTAAAAAAAAAAACAATAACTTTGATTCCGGTTCTGGCAACCATAGTGCAAACAGTATTAGTGTTAGTTGTATTTCAGTTATATACCTATTCATAAATAATTTGTACGTTTCTGAATTCAAAATAGTTAAGTTGTGAGGTTTGAATAGTGATCAATCTGTAAGTAGAAATTAAACTATTATCTAGAGGTAAACTTTTGGATCTCATGGAAACTTTTCGGTAAACTTTTAAACAGCATATTTGCATCATAATATATAGATTAAAACAAGTTTTAGCTTGTGGGTATGAAATCTACTTTTTTCGACAAAAGCAATCCACCTACTTAAAAAGTGTAATAAAATAACAATAAAATTCTTTTTATATATTAAACCATAGTCAGATCATAAGTTCTGAAGTAATTTGAAAAATAATTTCTTTTATCTAATACTATAAAGAAAACACAAGAAAAACGTAATATAAAGAAAACATAATAGTCATCTGGGATGATAGGATGCAAAATAGTAGTTTTTGGATAGAAAAATATTTATATTTATATAAAAATTATGACGCCACAGAAAATAATACAACAATATTTTAGTATATTATAGAACACATTTCAAAATTTCTCTAATACCATGAGTAAAGCAGTTTTATAACACATCAATAAAAACATTACAAAAATGAATACATACCGTGCCAATGTATAAGAGATTTGATTAATTCACAACCATCCAATTTGTTATTATTGTCGGCATCATGCATCTTGAAGTAGTGAAACTGTAATTCTTGTTCACTCATTTTACTTGTATCAATGGGCACGTCCATATGTTCAGCGATATGCCTGTAATTTATTATTAATATGGAAAAATTATTATTTTTTTATTTATCAAAATATGTAAAAAGTTTAAAAATTACTGTTTATTTTTAAACACATTCCAAAGTTGTTACAAATGTTTTTTAATAATAGTATTTAATTACTATTGAAGAAGGTGATATAACTTCGAATTGTACGAGAAGTATAAAGAAATAGTTAATGGTAGAGATGTAAAATCTTTCATAAAAATAGGTAGACTTAGATGGGCTGAACATGTGTCAAGATCAAATAAAAATTACCCACCCAGACGAATTATTAGCGGCACCAGTAGCAAATAGGAGTAGAGTCGACAAAGACTGAGATGGACGGATGGTGTGGATGAGGACACGAGGAAGATCGGCGCAACAAACTTGCAATGGTTGGCGATGAATATAAATGACTGGCGAAATAGACTGGGGATGGTCGAGGCTCAACTAAGGCTGTAGCACCACTGAAGATGACGATTTAATTACTATAAATGAGAACGTACATAGTACCAGGAAAATAATTATTATACACTTTATATGTAGATCCAATGATGTTCAAGGCATAAGGTTAACATAAGTTACCAACCTAAAACTCGTAAAAGTATATAGTCATTTTCCAAAACATTTACTACGGACACTGCTTCCTTTCATATTTTCTGAATATAAGGTTTATTGAGTATTAACCATATCAGAACAAATTTAAAACAATAAATATGGGTATATATACGACTACAATACTATTTCATATTGACATACCAACGATTGATGGTGTGCGAGATAGCTGGGACAGTATGCATTTCAAAAGACCGCGTGAATCATATCCTACACGAAATTTGCGATGTGTGCCGCGTTTTCTCACTCCGGACAATAAGCCCAAGCGTGAGACCAATTTAGATAAGTTTTTACGCAGTTTAAGCGCAATTAGAAGGAGTTTCTACAACGTTTCGTGACCGTCGACGATGCATGAATCCCAGAGACCAAGGAACAGTAGAAACACTGGACTTCACCCGGCGAACGTGCTCCGAAGAAGACGAAGCTTATCCTGTTGACCGGAAATGTGATGGCCACCGTATTTTGGAATTCATAAGTGTGATCCACGATACACAAATACCGGTATGCTACTCAAGGAATAGAAATGTGTACTCCGACGCGCATGACGTCACCTGCAAAGCAACAGTACAGGGTACTACGGTGTTCGAGATGTAGGATTCCCTGTCCCGGTAGATGTATTTGTTCACCGTGCTGTAGATGAATTGTTTTGACAAATTATTCACCCCTGTGATAAATATTTAAATATTTTTGTTTTTGCAGATCCTTCAACTTTGATTAAACTTGTAATTGATCATGGTTTTATTATTAACATTGAAATAATTAACAAAGATTACTTTGAAGCGCTACTAAATATATCAACTTCAGAATTGACAATTGCACATATACATCATCTCTGTTTAAAAGGCTCTATGAGGCTAAGAGTGAGACCTGCAATTCAATTATTGTCAAATTATGTGGCAAAAGCTATTAGTTATGCTGGAGAAAATGGACTTATGCCAAAAGATAGGTACTGGAAAGAAGCTGCTGTAATTATTCAGCTATTTAATGATTGGCTTGATCTATTAAATTCTAGATGTAAGTTCGTTGCCAATTCTCCAGTCACGTCTACTGGATGAAATGTCAGAAATGGTCAATTCAATGCGGGTTGGTAAACATAAAGGACTTATTCATTTCAAAAGGGGATATTGCTTACTAATAGATCTCTGAAAGAGTTACTTTTTTACCTACAAGCAAAATACAAAGTTGACTATATTTTAACTTCGAGGTTAAATTAAGACGTGCTAGAGAACTTTTTTTCTTATATTCGAGAAATGGGTGGTGCAAATGATCATCCTTCGCCAATAGATTTTAAATATAGATTAAGGTGGTATATTTTAGGAAAACATTCGGCGGCGATCTTTAAGGAGTGTCGCAATACTATTGAAACTAGTGAATCCTGCGTAAATAACAGCTCACTAGAAAGTCCTCAATTGCCAAACGATATTTTGGCGTCAGAAGATATTTGTTTGACACAAAAAATGCTGTCTAATTGTTTAGAAAAAACTGAAGGTTCGAAAGAATCTCAGTCTGAAGAGGACAAAATACTTCAAAATACATTTATAGAAGCTCACTACTTGGAAGAGGATCATATAATTGACGATGACGTTTTGAGAGTCGCAGACAATTATAAGGCAAAAGAAAAAAATTTATCGGGACTCTTTGAAGTATGTTGCTTGTTTTGTTGCATACAAATTCAAACATAAATATAGTTTAGGAAACCCTACAAAAACTTATGAGACATAACCAGATACAGACAGTCTCTAGAGGTTCTCTTTTGTACCCAAACGAAGAATTGTGGGAAGCTACACCAAAAATGGAATCATTGTTTTGTAAAATACATGAAAGCTCCTTATCAAAAAAAAAAACTTTAACAAAAAAACGAACCAAGATGTGTCCGCTGCACAGGAAAACACCTAACAGCCAAATGTGAGAAACCCAAGGACGAAAAACCTAAATGTGTCCACTGTGGAGAAGGGCATCCGGCTAACTATAGAGGAGGTATCGTGGCAAAGGAAATACAAAAAATAAAAGATAAATATAACAAGAAACAGACCTTACCCAGAAAACCACAAAGAATGCATACAAAACCTGTAGAAAATCCAAAACAAGAAGAAAACAAAACAAGAACTTATAGCATGGAAGCAGCTGGTAAAAGTAACGAAGACAACTATAGTAGTCAAAAAGATCTGAAAATAGAACAAACACTACAGAAAATATTAGAGAGATTAACTAACCTGGACGAGCGTATAACCAGAATAGAATATAGCACCAAAGGAGCTATACCTAAAAGACTTGGTAATGGCGGGTATTTTACGAATAGTAGGATGGAATGCAAACATCAGCAAGAACTACAAGCGATATTAGATATAGAAAAAATAGACATATGCCTCATTTCTGAAACCCATTTTACGAATGAGTCATATATTAGATTTAGGGGTTATAAAACTTATCATACTACTCACCCTTATAATGCAGCCAAAGGAGGTAGTGCAGTAATAGTCAAAAAAAATATTATGCACTATCAGGAAATGGGATACAGAACTAAATAATTTCAGGCCACATCAATAAAAATTAAATGTAAAAATTTTGAGGTAATCGTCACAGCGGTTTACAGTCCGCCAAGACATGCCATCAAGAAAAATCGATATGTAGATTTCTTGACCAGCCAAGGACACAGATTTATCCTTGGAGGAGACTTCAATACAAAACATACGCATTGGGGGTCACGACTGACTACCACCAAAGGGAAATCATTTTTAGAAGCAATGAAATATATAAAATGCGACGCAATATCAACGGGAAAGCCAACATACTGGCCTACTGACACAAATAAAATCCCAGACCTTATCGACTTCTTTGTAGTCAGAAATATTTCAACAAATTACATAGAGATAGATGAGGTATTGGATATGAACTCGGACCATTCTCCAATTATTCTCACACTCAGTGACACTGTTATCAAAAAAGAAAGCCCCCTAGACTTGTTAACAAAAATACTGACTGGAAAAGTTTCCAGATAGACCTTGAAGAGAAGATTAACCTCTCAGTTCCATTAAGAACCGTTGATCAACTAGAGGCAGAAGTAGAATTACTCAATAAAAATGTACAACAAGCTGCTTGGAACAACAGCACGAACAGTGTCGAAAGAATAAAAGGAAATAACTAGGTACCCGAAAGAAATCAGAGAAATGATAACCGAAAAAAGAAAACTGAGACGCAAGTGACATCAGTCTAGAGCACCAGTTGATAAAACTAGATTAAATAATGCTACACAAAAATTAAAAAGAGAAATTCAAAAAATTAAAAACGAATCGATTACCATCTACCTAAGTGAACTATCAAATGATAGCGCTACTGATTAACCATTGTGGAAGGCTACCAAACGATTAAAAAGGCCAATCTTACAGAATCCACCAATTAGAAATACTAATGGTAGCTGGACAAGAAGCAATATACAAAAGGCCAACAGGTTTGCTGACCACCTAGAAAATACTTTTCAACCTAATGAAGAACAAGAAATAATTAACTGGGAGCTCCCTAATCAAGATGAAATGGATATTAGTCCTGTAACTCCAAAAGAAGTATATTTGGAAATAAAAGAAAATATAAATCTAAAGAAAGCTCCTGGATTTGATCTAATTACTGGGGAAGTGTTAAAGCAACTTCCAAGGAAAGCTATAATAAAATTAACACATCTTATAAACGCTTCCTCTAGGCTGAGGTACGTACCAAAGTTAAGGAAGGTGGCAGAAATTATATTGACACTAAAACCAGGAAAACCTCCACAAAAAGCTTCTTCATATAGGCCTATTTCACTGTTACATCTCATGTCTAAATTATACAAAAAATTACTCTTGAAGAAACTAAAACCGATTATAGAGGAAAAAATCTAATTCCTAATCATCAGTTTGGATTTAGAGCAAGCCACTCAACGATAGATCAGGTGCCTAGAATAACAGATATAGTAGAAAAAGCTCTTGAAGAAGGAAAATTCTGTTCCGCAATTTTCCTCGATGTAGCGCAGGCTTTTGATAAAGTGTGGCATGACGGATTATATTATAAAATGAGATGCTACTTACCAAAACAATATTCTGAACTACTAGAATCATATATATCTGACAGATACTTTCGAGTTAAATATGAGAAAGCATACCCAGAATTAAGAGAAGTTAAAGCTGGAGTTCCACAAGGAAGTGTCCTGGGGCCAGTGCTATACCTGCTCTATACAAGCGATATTCCATCATTAGAACCTAACGCAATTTCGACATTTGCACACGACACATGCATTTTAGCAGTCGGACAAAACCACGAGGATGCAGCAACCAAGCTACAGAACTCTGTTGAACAAATTAACATCTGGACCAGGCGATGGCGTATCAAACTGAATGAAACAAAATCTGTTCATGTCAATTTTACTAACAAAAGAGAACAACATATCCCAGTTAGTATAAATAGAAACCAAATACCTTATGCAAATACTGCAAAATATTTGGGTATGACATTAGATTCCAAGCTACGTTGGAAAGCACATATTAAGAAAAAAAAAGAGGAATTAAAAATTAAGTTCAGAAAGATGTACTGGTTGATGGGAAAAAAATCCACTCTGTCTACTTATAACAAATTGTTATTGTATAAGCAAGTCCTTAAACCGATATGGACATATGGGATACAGCTATGGGGCTGTACAAAAGAAAGTAACATCCAAATTATACAACGATATCAGAATAAATTATTAAGGAACGTTGTTAACGCTCCATGGTACTTCAGAAACTATGATCTTCATCGAGACCTCCAGATGGATACGGTTATCCAGACAATAAGTAAGTTTGCCGAGAGTCATGAACAAAGGCTCACCAACCACGTGAATGTCGAGGCCATCAAACTCCTAGACAACGCCAACCAGATAAGAAGACTTAAGAGAATGAAACCGTTTGAGTTAGTGCTATAAGTGAGTGAAAGTGAAAAGGCAGAGCAAAGTGCGGCTAAAGTGTACACGTTAGCTAGTAGTACTATAATGTATTAGAGCCTAAGGAATATTGCTGAATGTAACCTTAGATAAGTTTTTCGTAATATTTGTATATAGAACTAACTTGCTTAATGATCAGATAGCGATAATCATAAGATTCCTATTGGAGTTTTATTAAATAAAAAAAAATCAAAAAACCTAAAATCTGTCAACAGCCGACACAGAAAACCTTAGCTCAGCTTGAGAATACCACGATACCATTTGAGGTACTCTAAGATTAAGAGAAATGAACAGGCAGATTAGTTTCAGTGACTATTAAAGACAACTCGACAAAAATATGCCAAAGTTTGTTAACTTTAAAAAATAAATTTTAATAATGTAGTATAAAATATTCAATAAATCTTTATTATGAAACACTGTAAATTAAGCTTATGTTGAAAAATGCAAGTCAAAGTTCCAAGATATTTTGTTGTAACACATTAATTTAAAACAATTTTCTCCCATTTTAAAATTGATTGATGATTCAGAAAGTGTTTTTAATATTTAACCATTCTACATACTTTGTTCAAAATACACGATATTGGATATATTCCAGTAATGAATCCGACCATCGAAATATGTATAAAATAGAATTAATTTTTATGCTTATTAATTGAAAAGATATTATATTCCTACATTAATATGAACAAACAAACTTTAAATAGCGAAACGTCGAAAAATCGAAACGGGGCAACCGTTAGTGTTCTAATAGAAACTTTGCTTCGCACGTGACATCACAGAGCGCGAGGGAGATAGAGCTAGCGTGCGCAATAGCATACCGGTATTTGTGTATCGTGGGTGTGATCTACAATGACTACCTGGAGAAGGGCAAAACCGTCACAGGGCTCTACTATGCCGAATTACTGGGACAATTCGACGCCGAATTGCAGAAAAAGGCCCCATTTGGCGAAGAAAAAAGTGCTCCTCCACCATGAAAACGCAACGGCCCACACTTTCGCTTGCCACGGCTAAATTTGGTCGAATTAGACAACAAACTGCTACTTCATCTAGAGTTTTCTCTAGGTTTGCCACTGTGCAACTACTTTTTGTTTTCAAACTTGAAAAAGTCGCTCACCGGGCAGAAACTTGAGTGGAATGCGGAAGATATCACCTCCATGAAGAACTACTTTGCAGACCTCGAGAAAACGTTAGACGATCTTCTTTACGATAACGTCTAGAAACGATAGGGATGAATCAGTTTCCACCTCCATCGTGAACTGGATACTAGGATGTATGCCATTCAGATGGGTTTGAAAAGACACCAAAGCATCCCTGTCACGGAGCCAAATGACGAATGTATCGTCAACATATTGTAGCCAACATGTGGGTTTGAGCATTGATGTCGATAGTGCTCGGGTCTCAAAGTCTTCCATAAAGATATTGGCAATTACTGGAGATAGTGCCCATTGGTGCACTATTTGTCTGTAGAATTGATTTTGGAAGATGAAATAAGTGTTGGACATACAATGTTTAATGAAAGATAAGTGATTTTGCTGTTACTTGTACTTGACCAAAACTCTAAAACCTACAACAGGGTGTCACTAACAAAATCGTTTCTCAAATGATTTCTCATCTGTTCGAAACCTTTTCGAAGACTTTGAAAGAATATTGTTTGTTAGTATTTCCTATACTCTTATCTTAATTTTTATTTTACCGATATCCAATCTATGTATATGCAGATATGCGTAGACAGTTACATCTACTCAATTTCCACTGGCGTGACTCACCAGAAATGCCATTCGATGCATTTCAGCTCACTAGAGCTCCCTTTGACTCATGCTCATCGCCATTTCTCGTCTAGGGTTCTCAAACACATTGCGGAAAAGAATAAGGATGAGTTTTCTTTAGCCTGTAATACTCTCTTGTATTCTACTTGTAGATGATATTTTAGGTGGATGTGCCTCCTTAGAAGAATTAGAACTCTTGTTGTCTCAACTTAAAATCTTGTTAGGTAAGCACGTAATCTCCACAAAATTTCCCCGAACAACGAAGAGTGTTAAAAGACATGGCCTTACCTCTTCAACACACTTAACCCAAAACTTATGTGATTATTCTCCGAAAGTCCTCAGAATTAAATGGAATCAACAATCAGATCAGTTAATCACTAAGAGAAAAGTGCTCTATTTTGATGTCTACTTTCTATTCAATGAATTTAGCCGGGTATATCACTGCCTCTTCCAAAATTCTCTTGTAACTTTTATGGTAGGCTAAACTTAGTTGGGATGAACCGATCCTCGATCCAGAATGGTTATGTGACTGAAAAAATTTAACTTAATGGTTTTCAATCCATTTCCCTTTTGAAATTACCCAGAAGTTTAGTATTAGATAAACGAATTATAGATGTTCAACTCCACGCCTTTTGTGATATCTCCCTTAAGATATTTGCAACATGTACTTATCTGCGCGTAGTGTACGAGGATTGCTCAATCTCCTCTCATTTGCTATCTTCCAAATCTCGAATATCTTTTGCTAAGCAAAATATCACGACACCTCGCTTAGAATGCTGTGTTGATCGTAGTTATTTTAACTCAATCAGTTTCGAATGTATTGAAAAGGAATTCACCGATCGCGCAAACTCATATTTATAGTGACTCGTTAGTAGCTCTTAGTTGGATTTTGAATAAAAGGCTTTCGTTAAATCCTTATGTTCATAATCGTGTGCAGAAGATTATTGTCCTAAGAAAGGATTACTCCTTCCATCAGGGGAACATTACACGCAATTCCACCCTCTCAATGTTATGGGTATCAGGCCCAGAGTTTCTTATTAAACACCCTCTCGATTTTTCTCAGTTTATTACCCTCTAGATTATTCCCATAACTGATCCAATTATCACTAGATTAGTTACCTCCGCCAGGGTGTCCACCAGTGTCAGTTCCCACCCAGGCAACAACAATAAAACTGGCCTCTTGTCTCTCTCACACAATAAGCTTTTCCCCACTCCGAAAACTCTACACAGTTTTCGTCCATTATTTTTTATGCATCGAGCGTAGTTGTGACGGTTACAATATTATAGACTACAAGCCCATGAGACCCAATCAATACTACAATATGTAATTTACTACTTTGGACTACTTTATTTAATACGTTACTTATAGTAACTTTGGAAACTATACCTTCAATTTTTTTCGGTACAGGTGGCTACACAGGTAAGGTGAACTTACCACTCAAGGGGGGGTACCTGTAACCTAATGCCGTACAAAAATATTGGTACCAGTAGGTTTTTAGATACCAATTTAGGTAATTTCATACAGTACTGCATTCATACACATAGTTTCGGATCGTTATTTAGATTGCAGTGCCGTACATATCACCGGGGTGAGAAATCTAGGGCGCCACCCTTGATTTTTAAGTAGTTCAAATGAATTTGAGCCAACATGAAATTCACTGATTTAAATTTAAAATCCACAAGGAAACCAAATTCCTGTAGTT
This sequence comes from Diabrotica undecimpunctata, assembly GCF_040954645.1. Taxonomy (NCBI): domain Eukaryota; kingdom Metazoa; phylum Arthropoda; class Insecta; order Coleoptera; family Chrysomelidae; genus Diabrotica; species Diabrotica undecimpunctata. Next base: position 92,779,387 of record NC_092803.1, on the reverse strand, counting down.
GGCTGTATACCAAAAATTTTTATTAAAAAAATAGCAGTTGCTATCAACAAGTCCTCACAGACATTTCGTGTAATAGCCCAGGGAAATAAGATTTTTTGTGACACTCGTCCGGCAAGGCAAACCACAGTCGTTTTGAGTAGTATGGACCTCTATAACAAGAACCTATATGTTTCCTGCAGTCGATTTTTGGGCTTAATTAGTTATTAACAAATTAAGGTCAAAAAACGGTAATTTTTCGCTTTTTTCGTCTATCAGCAAAAAGTGAAGCATTTAACAAATAATTAACAAATTTGAGAGTAAGAAACATAAGTCATATAAAAGTTTTTAAAATGGCGTTTTTAAATGTTCTTATCCTTATTTTTTGCTTAGAAAATTGCAAAATTAGTCAAACATTTTTTTTAAATATTATCTTTTTTAAAAATAAAATTATAACCACTATATTACGTAGTACAGTGTTGGGACTTGTGATGCTTAAAATATAATCAAAATTTCAAGTCAATCGGAGAAATAGTTTAAAAGTTATTTAATTTGTTTATCCCAAATTAAATTTTTTTGCAACAATATAAGTCAGAAAATTATATAGTCCTATTAATTATACGGAAAGCTTCTGAAAAAAGAATACTTATTCTATTATTATTATTTAAAAAAAATGAGGAAAAATAATTGTAAATATTGCAAAATAATTTGACAAAAACATGTCGATTTTTTGCTTATAAACAATTAGAAAAACTATTCACTGCAAAAAACAATTTTTTTCATATTTAGACAGCCTAAATTTTTTTACAAATTTAAGAGAAAAAAAAGTTGACCTAGGATACTTTGAGATGAAGTTAGTGCCTTTTTTTATAAATTGAAAGTAGCTTTGTTTATACAGATTGAACGAATTTAAAACGGAACATACGAAATCAATGTATTTCGGCTCAACTCCGCTCTAGGTGGTTGGCCAACAAAAGGTTGTCAAATAATTATATTATAAAAATCCAATACTTCAGCGGGCTGCTGGATTCTGAATTCTTTCAAGAACAAGTCAAAACTCACCCAAATAGGTTGCCTAGAATCACTGAAAAAACTAGACTACTCAAGCAGTTATTATGCTGTCAAACCACTTATCGCTTCCTTATAGTCCAAGAGATAGAGCCGAAATTTTGAACTGATCAGTAATATGACATTTCTCTATTGGAATATATTCATTGTAACTGGGTTAAGACTTTGCCTTACAGGCGGACGCCCCTCGTGGTACAGGGGGTGGCTATACAGAGATGAAGTTGTCATTTTTTTCGGAAAAATTAACGATCGATAATATGGCTGAAAATTTGCCCAGAGGTATATTTAAGAAAAAAATGTGATTTGTAAAGTAAATATGACTTTAGTTTGAAAAAAAAAAAACATTATCATAATATCATTTTAAAACTACAAAATATTCTATAAAAGATTCAGATGATGACGTAGAGTTTTATCAAATGTTTTAGAAACATTTTTCTAATTTTTTTTTCTTATCGGAAAAATCGTTTGAAAATTTTTGAAAAAAAATCATGGTATAACTGGCAGAAAGTCGAAAGGATTCTACAAATTAAATTTTACCTCAAAAAATTACGAAAATTTTTATTTACGGAAATTTTGAGGAAAACTCTACTTGGCGCTTTTCAGAATAGTAACAGAAGTAAGCATATAAATTTTCAAATCAATCGGTATAAAAATATCATAATAAAATCAGTTTGAAAATTGTTACCGAGACCTAAAATGCGCAGGCAAGTGGTACATTTGATCCCGTTTTATGGCTCCCTGTAACAACCCAGCTGTCCGCTCTTTTCGATTTAGAGTTTTTAGGGGCTAAATAATGAGCCATGAAAATGGCGGACATATTACTTATCGTTAATTTTTCCCCAAAAAATTGCAATTTCACCCCTGTCCGCCACCCCTTATGTATCCACTCTCGCTTCCGCCCTTTGGGATTTCGTCTAGTTATACCAAGATCTTACTCTGGGCAAATTTTCAGCCATATTATCGATCGTTAATTTTTCCGAAAAAAATGACAACTTCATCCCTGTATAGCCACCTCCTGTACCACGAGGGGCGTCCGCCTGTAAGGCAAAGTCTTAACCCAGTTACAATGAATATATTCCAATAGAGAAATGTCTTATTACTGATCAGTTCAAAATTTCGGCTCTATCTCTCCGACTATTAGGCAAGCTCCTCTTTCCTTTAAAGGAGACAGATAGTTGAACGATATTTTATACAATGTCTATCACCGGGTATGGATTTATTTTTGTCCAAGTTTTATATTGGTCCACTATTTCAAATGCAGTTCAAACAGACATATATTAAATTGTATGTTCCGTTTTAAATTCGTTCAATCTGTATATCAATTAGAAGACCTTATTAGGGTCATCTGAAATAACATAATTTATAGTTTTAATGTGAAAAATTCGAAAAAGTTTGCATTTTAATGGAAGTTAATTTTGCGTATATTGCGATAATTATATTGTTTAATAAACCATCTATTTTGTTTAAACAATTTTTTTTTCAGTTTTTAATTTTTTTTTAGAAATATTTGAGGTAATTTTTATTGTAAAAAATTAATATTTATGATTAATATATACTTCTTCAATAAACTTCGTAAATATTTTATTTATAATAGACTTTATGAAAAAAATAATAAATTATCCTATTCAATTGTTTCTACTTTAAAGTACTTAGTAATATTTCTTTAAAAATAAAAAATCTCAAATAAAAAATTTAAGATTTTTCTCAATGGAAAAATCATCTCCATGAAAAAATTTTCATGATAACCTATTTATTTATTTATTTGGCACTTTTAAACAAATTATAAAAAAAATATTTTTTGCTTCAAAATTACTTTCTTTTAATATGAATTAAAAAAGACAGTTAAGATTTGATTTCACGTATAGTGCGTCTGTGTATCCGCCTTATACATATTTCGCCCTAATAGAGTTCATCAGAGACAGATATTCACAGTCGCCCTGAACGTGAAAATAAATATTTTCTGTCTTAGGAAGCAACTCTACCTGGCTTCGTATAGACGCAAATAGCGACATCTGATATTAAAATCCGTAAACTAATTTTCCCAAATTCAGATTTTTGCTTTAATCTGTGCTTTATAAGAATTTCAAGGCAAAACAGACGTTGATAAAGATGTTATTAGAGACATGGGGAATCTAAAATTGCACTCCACAACATATCTCCTCAACTAAGCAAAAATCCTTAACGAATTGGTTTCTTGTACTCGTATAGAGTATATCGGAATGTGAAAGACAGTTAAGATTTGATTTCACGTACAGTGCGTCTGTGTATCCGCCTTATACGTATTTCGCCCTAATAAGGTTCATCAGAGACGGATATTCACAATCGCCCTGAACGTGAAAATAAATCTTTTCTGTCTTATCTAACATGGCTTCGTATAGACGCAAAGAGCGAAATCTGATATTAAAATCCGTAAACTAATTTTCCCAAATTCAGATTTTTGCTTTAATCTGTGCCGTATAAGAATTGCAAGGCAAAACAGACGTTGATAAAGATGTTATTAGAGACATGGGGAATCTAAAATTGCATTCCACAACATATCTCCTCACCTAAGCAAAAATCCTTAACGAATCGGTTTCATGTACTCAAATTTTTCAACTAAACTTTTCCCAAATAGCTCTTGGCACAATTATTTTTTCTGATGAATCAACATTTACATTGAACGGAGAGGTAAACCGACAAAATTATAGATATTGGGCAGCGCAGAATCCTCATTGGATGCGTGAGACACACACTCAGTATCCTCAAAAGTTGAATGTTTGGGCAGGTATTATAGGAGATCATATTATTGGTCCTATATTTGTAGATGATAATTTGACAGCGGAAAAATATTTAAGCATAATAAGAGACGATGTTCTTCCTCAGCTGGCTAACTTATATCCCAATCCAATAGATACGACCCTACTGCATAAAACTGTCTGGTTCCAGCAGGACGGTGTCACATCCCATTATGCTTTAATGGTGAGAAATTACTTAAATGAAATCTTCTTCAACAAATAAATTGGACGAAGGGGTACTATTGAGTGGCCAGCTTTGGATTTTTTTCTGTGGGGTTATCTCAAAAACAAAGTATATGCAACACAACCAACTAGCATTGAAGACCTCAAAGAAAGAATAACTACAGAAATACGGAATATTTCACCTCAAACTTTAAACAAAGCTCGGGACGAGTTTTATAGGAAACTGTGGTATTGCCAACAACAAGGTGGAGAACATTTTGACCATTTATTTTAATGTAATCCAATCAATTACCTCGGGTATTCTATGAATTAATTGTCTTGAAGAAAATTATACTTAATTTCAAAATTTCGTCGAACTACATGATATATTTCGTTTAGATCAGGTTGTTAAGGAGCTTTTAAAAACATAAAAATATACAGTGTGTTTCATTTAAAGTACAGATTGTGGACTATGCCACACTTGCGTGCATCACCCTATTCATTCAAATTTATGTTTAAAAAGTGCACATTTAAATTTAAAAGTTAAGGTATCTTAATCTCAGGTTAAGGTTCCCAGACTCTGGAAAGTAGCCGAAGTAATTATGATCGCCAAACCAGGTAATTCTCCTAATGAAGTGACATTCTATCGACCAATATCACTCCTTCCGGTGATGTCAAAACTATTTGAAAAACTTCTACTGAAAAGATTAAAACCAATAATAGAAAGAAAAAATCTTATACCAAATCATCAATTTGGTTTCAGAAATCAACATTCCACTATAGATCAAGTTCACAGAATAACGAATATAATAGAAAAAACATTAGAAGAAAATAAAGTCTGCTCTACAATCTTCTTGGATGTAGCACAGGCGTTTGATAAAGTCTGGCATGACGGTTTAAACTATAAACTAAGAACGTTCATGCCTAAACAGTATTCAGAAATCTTGAAATCATACATTGCAAATAGATATTTCAGAGTAAAACAAGAAGAAGTTTACACCGACTTAAGGGAGATCAAAGCTGGCGTGCCACAAGGGAGTGTCTTAGGTCCGGTCCTGTACCTATTGTATACGTGTGACATTCCAGAGCTAGAACAAAATACTATTGCCACCTTCGCAGATGATACAGCCATACTGGCGATAGGAGACACTAGTGAAGAAGCGACTGATAAGCTGCAACTATCAGTAAATAAAATACATAACTGGACCAGAAAATGGCGAGTAAAATTAAATGAGACTAAATCTGCACACGTTAACTTTACAAATAAAAAAATAGAAAATTTACCAGTTAGAATAAATGATACCCGAATTCCTTATGCAACATCAGCAAAATACTTGGGCATCACCCTAGACGCGAAGCTGCGCTGGAAAGTCCATGTCAAAAAGAAAAGAGGGGAGCTTGATATTAGATATAAGAAATTGTATTGGCTGATTGGAAAAAATTCAACATTATCAATTCATAATAAATTATCCATCTACAAGCAAGTACTGAGGCCAGTATGGGTATATGGGTGCCAACTCTGGGGCTGTACCAATGCTAGTAATATACATATTATCCAGAGATTTCAAAACACAGTACTGAGAAACATTGTTGATGCTCCTTGGTATATCCGTAACAGCAACCTCCACCAGGACCTAGGTATGGAAACTGTGATCGAAATAATCAAGAGAACAACAGCAAGTCACGGGCAGAGGCTGCATAGTCATGTGAATGTCGAGGCAATCCAGCTTCTTGACAACACTGAACTAAAGAGAAGACTCATAAGGACAAAACCATTTGAGCTAGTGTAAATGTGTAACAGTTTAGTGTAAAAAGCAGAGTATAGTGCTGTGAAATTATTGCATGTTAGTTGTAGTGCATTAGTTAATAGATAAAATAAGAGTAAGCCATAGGGTAAGCCTTAGATTTAAGCATTTGCTGTTATTATTTTAGATCAGAACATAACTGATAATTGGTCATTTGTGACCAGATAGCAGTATACAAACACCGCACAGGTGTTAAAAAAAAGGTGTTTTAATGTTTTTTTATTATTTTCTAAAATAAGGACACAAACAATTTTATTCCATAAGTGGTTTCCACACTGTATAAGTTGAATAGAAACCATGCACATTTTTTTTCTTCGAATTTTACGAATTTTTTAAAATTTATTTGGGCAACCGTGCACTTGTTTGCAATTGTGTTTGTTTAAAAATATGTTACAATTGTAGATTATGTTACATATTTTTTTATCATAATTTTTAAAAAATTGATACTATAATTCGATAATTACGTTACAAGTGACAACGATGGTCGGCGTAGGCCCGATTGTCTGGTGCCTAAACAGCAAGCATAAACACGACAATATAAATCGTTGTCCGGCAAGCTGCTTAACTTCAAACGCTTTTTGTACGGTGATCTTATGTGAGCTGGGTCGGCCAGTTTCGATCGGGCATATTAATGATATTTCAAATGCCTGAATACGATTCGATGCTTTCTGTGGTAATATAATAACATAAAAGTTGTTATGTTATAGTTGTTTTAACGGACGCTAATGTATTGAGTGATTTAGTACATTTAAAAGTTATTTACATGCATTAACATAATTTTTGAATATATGTTTTTCAATTTTAAAGCTCTTAAAATTATTGGGTAGGCCCGACCTATCCTGCCTACCCCCAAAAGCCGCCACTGACTGACGTCTTTTAGTAACTTTAAATACCTAAATGACAGTAGCATACTAGATTCATGTCAATTGTTTATTTGGCTTTTTGACTAATATTTTATTATCTTTAAAGTTTTTTTTCCTAATGTTTAGCAGATCAGATACGAAAATACCTGATTATTTTTAAAGTATATTTTAATAGACCTGATTTTATCAATATTACTGGTTTAAAATATAGGATAACGGAAAAAATTAACAAAATAACCCCCGAGGTCATACAAAATGTTGTACGAGAATTCCAAAATCCCCTCGGTTACTGTCAATAAGTGAATAATTATGGTCAAGTTGAACATTTAATTTAATTACTGTAAAAATAAATTTTCTCAGTTATGATTGCACAAAAACTCAAAAAACTTATATTGCTGACCAGAGGACTAAAATCCCTTTCTAACAAGGTGTCGCTCGACCCCTTTTGTTAATTAAAATTTTCGAGAGGGTGCTTGTAATTCAAAGGGGATGCTGAAGGGGATAATATTTTTATACTGTAAATTGTCAATTTAAATATAAAAATCGACCTGTTCTAGGTTTTTTTCACATAGTACATAATAACGCTAAAAATGAATTTATTCCATACATATGGACCTCATGGTATATACAAGGTGATCCAGAATTATGTACATTAATTTCTAGAGCTCATAGTACGTCCAAAAATAAGGGTACTTCTTTATGTACACTTTTTTATAAAACTGAATAATAAGGGAGATACAACCCGTTAAAGGGATGAATTGAAATTCTTATTTTTTCAAATATCTTCCAAACGGTTTTGAATACGGAGTTCATATTTTGGGAGTGATTATAAGACATTAGGATAATTAATTTCATGTCACCACCTACCACATCCTATATTAATACAGGGTAGTTTTGGAGGGTAAGTGGGGGTTATTGCGTCACATGTTTTTTAATTTTTACATATTTTAAAAAAATATTTTAAAAATTGTTTCCTTAGACTTTTCTACGCAAAAAAGGTGCTCTTGTAATATTTCGATAGATATCACCGTTTTCGATTTATTTAAACTCGAAGGTATACATGTATTTTATTGTAATCGTTACATTTCTTAATATTCATCAAGTATGCTTTGGAATTGACACTTATGTTAGCAACAACACTTTAATCTCAAGTAGTCTATGAATTGTCAGTGACGTTTAATAACAATTAAATTATTTTATCTACACTTTTAATGTACTCGACAGTGAAATTTGTTTAACACGTCTCTTTTGCTATATTTTTAAATTTGTTTGCCCGCAATATGGCACACTATTCAAATTCTGAGATGACAGACATACTTTTAGTATTAGGGAAATGTTCGGAAAATGCTGCTGCCGCTGTAAGACGCTACAGAGAAAAGTATCCGAACAGAAATATTCCCAATGCCAGGACTTTTGTAAGTACTGAACGACGACTAAGAGAAACCGATTGTCTTCAAAGAAGGAATACAGATGCTGGTCGTCGTAGAGAAGCAAGAAATGTTCGCGTTGAACAGCAAATATTGGATGCTGTAATAAATGACCCCACAATAAGTACACGCAGGTTTGGATTAAGAACGAATATTTCCCATCAAAGTGTTTTAAGAGTTCTGCATAAAGAGCAATTACATCCTTACCACTATCGACAAGTGCAGGAATTGTTACCTGACGATATGCCACTAGAGTTGATTTTTGTGAAGTATTGCAAAATAAAGTTCAAACTGCACCAAATTTGTTAAGCAACATTCTGTTTACAGACGAGGCCACATTTACAAGACAAGGTATGTTCAATTCTAGAAATATGCACTTCTGGGCTAAAGAAAATCCAAGGGCTACAATGGAAACTCACTTCCAACACACGTTCAAGATAAACGTTTGGGCAGCTACTTTAGGAAATAGTTTCATAGGATACCACATCTTTCCCGGAAATTTAAATGGTAACATGTATTACAATTTTCTAGACAATATTTTACATGATATTTTGGAAGATATTCCATTACAAATACGAAGAAACATGTTATTCATGCATGATGGTGCTACACCACATTACACAAGAATTTGTAGAAGGTGGTTACATAAACATTTCCCTGATAGGTGGATAGGCCGGGGTGCGGCCTATCCACCTATCAGGGATGCGGTACTTGATGAATATTAAGAAATGTAACGATTACAATAAAATACATGTATACCTTCGAGTTTAAATAAATCGAAAACGGTGATATCTATCGAAATATTACAAGAGCACCTTTTTTGCGTAGAAAAGTCTAAGGAAACAATTTTTAAAATATTTTTTTAAAATATGTAAAAATTAAAAAACATGTGACGCAATAACCCCCACTTACCCTCCAAAACTACCCTGTATTAATATAGGATGTGTTAGGTGGTGACATGAAATTAATTATCCTAATGTCTTATAATCACTCCCAAAATATGAACTCCGTATTCAAAACCGTTTGGAAGATATTTGAAAAAATAAGAATTTCAATTCACCCCTTTAAAGGGTTGTATCTCCCTTATTATTCAGTTTTATAAAAAAGTGTACATAAAGAAGTACCGTTATTTTTGGACGTACTATGAACTCTAGAAATTAATGTACATAATTCTGGACCACCTTGTATATTATACAGGGTGTTTGAAAAAGGTATGTCATATTATAATCACGCATTCCGGGGACAAAAATAAATTGATTGAATCCAACTTACTTTAGTACAAAATTGTACACAAAAAAAGTTACAGCCCTTTGAAGTTGCAAAATAAAAATTGTTTTTTTGCATTATCTCCTAAACTACTTGACATTTTGTAATAAAAATAGACACGTTACTTTCTTGTTCTGAAAGCATTTTTCATAAGAAACTCTTTTTGCCTCTTATCACTTTTTTCAAAAAACAGTTTTTATTGAGTTACGGCCCTTTTCATTAACCTTTAAAAAATTACGTGAAACTAAATAAATGGCTTAAATGAATTATTAACAAGTACAAAAAATGTCTATAACCTCTATAAATATGATATTACAATAAATGTTCAAAATGACCCCCATTTTCTTTAATGCACATTCGGTATAGTTTTAATAAGGAAAACCGAATGCGCTGAAAAGTCGTATTTTTCTGACGAAATTGATTTGCAGCTTCAATTATTCTAACCATCAATTGTTGTTCGTCCTCTACTGTTACAAAATACACTTTCTCTTTCATAAACCGCCAAAAACAAAAGTCCATGGGGTTATACCTGGACTTCTGGGTGGCCAAAAAATAGGTGCGTCACGACCCCTTCCAATCCACCGACCAGGATACTGCCTGCAAAGGTATTCCCAGACTTCTTTACCGTAATGCGGTGGAGCGCCATCTTGTAGAAACCACATATTTTGCCTTATTGCAATATTCACTTCTTCCAAATACTCTTGTAAATCTTCTGCCAAGAACTGCAAATAATTCACCTTTAAATTGTTGGGAAAAAATACTGGGCCTATTAGAATGTTATCCACAATTCCTGCCCTAACATTAACTTTGAAAATCCTTTGGTGATGAGTAGTTTTTTTGGCGTGAGGATTTTTGTCGACCCAAATGAGCTAGTTATGATGGTTTGTTATTCCATTTCTACTGAAAGTAGCCTCGTCGGTAAACAATATATGTCTAATACAATTAACATTTCGAGTGTTTTTCATTAACAAAAAATCGCAAAATCCAATTCTTTTAGGATAATCTTCAACCAATAACCCTTGAACCGTTGTTAATTGATAGGGTTTAAGCAGCTGATCCTTTAAACGCCTCCAAACCCTTACGTGAGGAACATTTAGTTGAGCAGCTATTACCCTTGTACTTGTTCCAGGGACTTCTTAAATGATTTCTAAAATGTCTTCATCAGTTGCACCCATTATTGGACGACCACTATTGCCAGCAACTTGCGGTTGGAACGTACCCGTTTCCCGTAAACGACGATGAATGGTCAGAAATAATCGTCTATCCGGTGTATTTCGATTGGGGTATTTTACTGCATAACGCCTTGCCGCTGTTGCACTAGTTCATTGACATTCGCCTTCGATATTCCCGATAGTTTATTGAAATCATAATTTAATCCGATCCAACTTACCCAAAGTTAAATGCATATCTGCCATTTCCTGAAATGTGTAGGCCAATGTAATATCAAAATTTTTAATATTAATCTTATTCACACAATAAATGATAGTTTCAAATTATTGACTATTATTGATGGAACTGTTTGTAATTATTGTATCCGTAGAAACTAATTGTAATTTTAAGGCCAACTAAGAAAAAACTAGTTTTTCGAAAAAGTGATAAGAGGCAAAAAAGTTTTAAAAATAATGTGTTAAACTAATTATGCCACAAAATTCATTTTATTTGAATGTACTCAAAAGTTTGGGGGGATTTAGGGCTGCACACCCCCCTTAAAATTTTTCTGTGCGCTTAGATTTTGTTGTTTCTTTTGTATGAAAAATGCTTTTAGAACAAGAAAGTAACGTGTCCATTTTTATTACAAAAGGTCAAGTAGTTTAGGAGATAATGCAAAAAACAATTTTTATTTTGTAACTTAAAGGACTGCAACTTTTTTGTGTACACTGTTGTACTAAGGTAAGTTGGATTCAATCAATTTATTTTTGTCCCCGGAATGCGTGATTTAATTTATGACATACCGTTTTGAAACACCCTGTATATATATATATATATATATATATATATATATATATATATATATATATATATATATATATATATATATATATATATATATATATATAAAGAGAAGTACTTGTGACTCGTTTGGAAAAAAATATATAAATATGTTTTGGATGGGTTGGAGTCAATAAAATTGGCTATTGGTTAACTATTTTTTATTTCGAGCTTTCAATTGTGTTAACAATTATTTTCAAGAGCTGCTAAAAATACAAAATATCTTACAAAGTGGAACTAGATAAAAAATTTATATTAACTCACCAAATAAAATTAGCTTTGTTAATAAATTGCTGCTAAACATATTTTAAAAAACTATTCTAAAAATTTTCTTATCTAATAAATGTTTCTTAAATTTTGTAATATAATTTATATATTTATTAGATAAGAAAATTTTTAGAATAGTTTTTTTAAAATATGTTTAGCAGCAATGTATTAACAAAACTAATTTTATTTGGTGAGTTATTATAAATTTTTTTTCTAGTTCCACTTTGTAAGATATTTTGTATTTTTTAGCAGCTCTTGAAAATAATTGTAAACACAATTGAAAGCTCGAGATAAAAAATAGTTAACCAATAGCCCCTTTTATTGACTCCAACCCATCCAAAACATATATAAACAGCACGGTCTAATGTCGGTTACTTGAAATTTTTAAATAGTTGGTTATTGATTACTCCATTTGCATATGGATACACTTGCACGTGTATTTTTAATTTATTTGCTATTGAGATTACTTCTAATTTTTAATTTCTTGTAATCAGATACACTTTCAATCAGCATAATACAGCATAAAAGCTGTAAGCCAGAGCGTACAAGTTCGAATCTCGGCACCAACAACGACATTTTCATTTCTAAAAATGATACCTACGAGCCGTTCTGATACTGGGCTAGTGTGCATCGACACTAGCTACTTGAAACAGGGTTAAAGGTGCAATTGGCGCCGGAACAATCTGAAAGGATCTCCCTAGCAAAAAAAGCCATACGATATTATTATTATTAATATAGCATAAAGGGAAAAAACCTAGTCATTATTACACAGGAAAAGAAAGAGGTTGTAAATTGAGGATGTAAAATACACGCAAGAAATAACAAGTTCCTTAATAAAAAGAAAGCTTACAGAACTGCGGCCATTGAATAGTTTACACCCTTACATATCTAGTAGCCGATTTTTTGAATTTTTACCTCGTTTAAATGCACATTTTACATCAAATGGAACAAAATGGAAATTATAGAAATAAGTTTTTGATGTTCTTCAAGTTTTACAATTGCTCTTGTTTATTGCTCGTGATGCAAATGCATTCTAGACATTTTTCTTTGCAATACGCGCGAAATTTTTGACAAGCACTTTGACATTTAGCAAATCCATACGACACTGCGATTTTACAGTATTACAATGTAAAAATTAAGGTATAAACTATTCAGTGACCGCAACTGTACCTACATATGAAGATATTTATACTATGAACAAAAAATAATAAAGCAAAAATATCATGTCTATACCTTTGGTATAAGAAGACATTTAAAATATAGGACAATACAAGGACAACCTGACGTGATTCCAGCAAAAATAGACTTATATGAAAAATGTCTATTATGGGCTGCTTTTCGACAGATCCCTGGACTAATAAAGTAATTAGCAAATACAATTTACTTGTCAAACACAATAGCAAAAGCAAAATACAATATATAGGGAATGTGCACGGATGGGGTGCCCAAGATGAGAAACTGTTATGTTTGTTCTAAAACCCCATAAAATTAAATAAAATTTTTTAAATTAAATAAAAGTTTTTCAGAGCCTGCTTTATTTCGTAATCAATTTTATTTAAATCCCTATGAATTTCGGAAATGTAACAATAATCTAATGAGTGACGTTTACTTCAATAATCTAGTGGGTAACATTTACGTCATTACCTAAGCAATAATATTTAAAGTTGCCACACATTAAATTTTAATTATAATACATAAAAATAATAATAAAGAATACAGTAGAAAAACTATCAGTAAACAAAAACACAACTGCTCGTCATAGCCTCCACCAATTTTAAAATATCTCTCCACTCTATTTTTTTAAATTCTTTATATGCGTTTTTTAGCATGTCTCAGGTGATTTCATTTACGTTATTAACTATAGCTTGTTTCAGATCCTCAATACTATGGTTTATATTTGTTTCGTAAATATTCTGTTTTAGGTATGTAGCTCCTAAATGTATCCAAAATTATTAAATCGGGTAATCGGGGCGGAAGAAATGTCAGTCCATACCGTCCTATCCATTGTTCAGAAAAAATTTAATCCAGGCATCCTCTTATTAGCAAAGTCGAATGTAACGAACGCCATTATGCTGAAAATCCATTTGACGTTTTTGCTTCAAGAGAAGGTCATTTAATTCCGGTATTAAAAAGTTGTCCAATCAATCCAAATATACTTCCCAATTTAACATCTCCTCCAGAAAATACAATCCGATTATTCAATTTAGTAAAACAGGACTCCTTATAGCAAATTGAGGATATTATGTTGAATCCTGTAATAAGGATTTTTGGGAAGCTTGGGAAGTTTCATGTCGTTTCATCGGAAAATAAAATATTGTAGTGAAAGAACCAATGATAAGTTTTTCAGCAATGATTACACAAAACTCAAGCCTCATATAATAATCAGAATCTTGAAGATGTGAATAAATTTCGGTTTCAATTGATAAATTTGGTTTTACCTGAATAGTTTCTGTAAGGGGCTCTTGCTACAAACCAACATCCGCTTCTCTTTTTCGTAAGCTCAACTTTGAATTCTCCCTTACTGAGTGCATAAGCTACGGCAGTAGCTGCGTCATCGTACGTCTTTTTATTTTTTTTTTTTTTTTTTCATTTTTTACATATTCTTTCTCATTGAATTACTTTTTTTAAGGCCCAATACCATAGCACTTTACAGGATATATTCGTTGAAGAGTTAGCATTGTTGGAAAAGAATAAAAATTTTGAGTAGAAGTATTTACCGGGTTTGACAATTACTTAAGTACAATGCTCAGTAGATTATTAATTTCGATTCCTCTCTGTTTTTGTCACATGTCATCTGCCAAGCCACTATAGTAGCCTAAGATCCCACTCCAGGATCACTAAGTTCATAACGTAGTTAATCAAACTCACATTTTTACGTACATTTAAAATTAGGTTGCCAGTCATTTACATTGATAATAGGTTGCCAGTCATTTAAAATTAGGAGAATACATTGATAATATCTGCGGCCAGTCAAAAGTGACCGCATTTATTTTTATTTCAATTAATAGTAATTCATTTTTGACAAAAATTTTATTTTCTTTCATTTATTTTTTAAATAAAATACGCTGCTCATGATGTATATGCATGTTTTTTATATCAAATTAAAACTAATTTTTTTTATTAATATGATGATATAAGTTTGCCTGAGAAAAAAATGGTAGAAATTTTTTTATAAAAGAAATATGGACACAGAAATCCTTCCCCAATGATTGGAATATTGGAATATTTTGCACCATACACAAAAAAGGAGATATCTTTGAATGCTCTAACCACAGAGGAATTACGCTTCTAAATGCAGCGTATAAAATATTTTCCACAGTACTATGTCACCGTATGGCACCATATGCAGAACGAATAGTAGGAAAATGCCAGGCTAGTTTCAGAAGTGGTAAATCGATAATTCATCAGATTGCAACCCTAAAACAAATTTTTGAAAAAATACTGGAATATGGTATTGATACTCATCACATATTTACAGACTACATAGCAGCCTACGACTCTGTGAATGGAAGAAAAATGTTCAAAGTAATGAAAGAGCTAGGAATAGCAAATCAGTTGGTAAATTTAACAAAACTCAACTCTTGAAAAAGTTGAATGTAGAGTACGAATTCAGCAGGAACTGTCTGAACCTTTTAAAAAAAATAACGGGCTGCGCCAGGTAAACCCTCTCTCCTGTATATGGTTTAATCTAGCTCTGGAAAAAGTAACACGTATGTCACAAATCACAACCACTGGTTCAATAAATAATAAATCAGTGCAAAGCCTGGCCTATGCTGATGATATCAATATTGTTGGGAGAACGGACAACGCTGTACGAGAGGCGTATGTAGCATTAAAAGAATCAGCTACAAAAATGGGTATAATAATAAACACCAACAAAACGAAGTACATAAAAATAAGAACGCATCAGAAATAGGGCTATCAGAGTGGAGCCATAACCTCTTTTGGTATGCAGGCCGGGCGATGCCGGCTGGGTGGCTATGATCATCACGCAATCAAATCCCCGCCATCCGAAAACCGGCCTAGTCCTGCTGGTCTGTTCCTCCCCGTTCCGATCCGGAAAGCAACAGACCAGCAGCGTATGGCCCTTTTTGGCCCGATGTTTGGCTAGATTTAATCGTTCGAGATCCGACCATCCCCCCTGTAATGTAAAAGCAATGCCAACGCATATCGCGTGCTCAGAAAAATTAGACAGGATAACAAAAAGTGTTATCGAAAAGTTCACATACATGAAAAACACAACACAAACATCTACGTGGTCGTAAGATAAAATCCTAACGTAGATCCCACGATAGGAAGAAGCCGATATGAATACTCAAAAATAAAATTCTCATAAGTCATTTATGGTAGGACCTCATAAAATTACTATGAATATGGATACTACCTTGAATAGCCTTAGCGATAAAATTGCGGACGTCTAACCTTGAAAGGTTTAAAATTCTCATGCTACGAGAATTCGACTGACACCATGTTCCGCGAGCTCCCACGATTAAAGATGCCATGCAAATCTGTTTCCCTGGATATCGGGTCTGCATGGTCTGAAGGAATCGAGGTTCAGTGTACAGCGCTGTTTTATTGGCAGTCGCTGTACTTAGTGGTTCAGGACCCTCCGAGCTGACGGCAACGTCTACGACAATTACCCGATCATCCTGCTGTGCGACAAGGTCAGGTATCTTCAGAGTCCCGTCGGCGCATCTAATTCGCAATTTACTACCAATAAACCAGTTTGGATACAAAAGAGGTTTTGGAACTCTAGACGCTTTAACAACACTTGTAGATGTACAGAATAACTTATCTAGGAATAAATATTTAACAGCCCTATTCTTGGATATTGAAGGAGCATATGAATCAGTTTGTTTATCAATCTTGAAATTCAAAATGCTAAATTTCTTTCATTTGCCAATTGCTTTCGTTAACACAATTATCGGTTTCTATACAGACAGGGTAATCTACGTCAGAGACCATAATAACAAACTAATAGGACCTCGACACAACTATCACAAGATACCACAAGGCTCGGTATTATCGCCAATTTTATTTAATATGTACACCTCTGACATACATAATATTCAAATAAACAACATCCCATTTAAAATAATACAATATGCAGATGACTTTTGTGTCTATACAGAAAGTAAGAAATATAAAAACGGTAAGCAAAACCTAAGCAGAGTATGTATGTTCTTTTCCCATGGTACTTAGAGAACGGCTTAAAAGACACAACCTTTCTCTAAATCAAAATATACTTCTTAATAATCAATCTTTTACATTTAAAAACCATGTCAAATACCTGGGCCTTATACTGGATAAAAAATTGGCTTGGAAACAACACATACAATATATGCTGGATAGATGCAATAAAGGTAGTAATTTTCTTAGAATGACAACTAAAGTGTGGTGGGTTGCTATGTTGAAACATCCTTATTGTTTTACAGAGCTTATATACGATCCATTATAAATTATGGTGCTACTCTTTATGGTTCTACGTCTAGAAATCTTCTAAGAAAAATTGACATTTTTCAACATTCTGCCTTAAGGGTCTGTTTAGGTGCAATGAAATCTAAACCTATACAACCACTACATGTTGAAGGCTATGAGCCTCCTCTTGCGATTAGAAGAAATTTATTAAGCGAAAAATGGGTACTCAACAAATCCCAAATTATTTTCCAGTATACGTCAACTTAACGAATCAGATCTCTCACATATATTAGATTAAAAAGTCATCTCCACCTTTGTGCAGTGCTTTACAGAACAATTCTATTTTTTAAAAGTATTTGGCCAAAGTGGACAAAAATTTAGACTTCTTTGCTCTCTTCCATAAAACTGAAGTTATAATACCCACATATAGTGACAACAACAAATTGAGCAACATTATTCTGAGATCTGTTTTGAACTGTTATAGTGATGCTATAGTTATATACACGGACGCATCTAAATCAATAGAAGGGACTGGCTGTGCCTATTTTCTACCCTCAGGAGGTTCTGAATTTAAGTACAAACTTTCCAATGAGTTTTCAATTTTCTCGGCGGAATCATTGGTCATACTCGAAGCTTTGAAATATTTTAAAAACTCTTATATTAAAAAATCATTAATTTTTTCAGACTGTCTTTCAGTTCTACAGAACATAAAAAACACTTTTTTGCCCAAAACATTTAGTAATCCTTTTTTTAATAATAAAGGATCAATTAAAGCACTTAGCAGACTCTGGCTTTAATATAAAATTTATTTGGGTTAAGGCACATATTGGACTCAAAGATAATGAATATGTAGATAACTTAGCTAAAACCAGTACAATATCAGGCACCTTACTGTCATATTCTTTATGTGTATCAGATGCAATTACGATTTAAAAAAAAACAGCTATCGACATGGAAAGATCAATGGAATCTTTACTGCTTTACAGACCAAACCAGATGTACCACTTTACAACCAGTTATTCCACAAACTACTTGGTATAAGAATTTTAAATGTCCACGTAAATATATAACCACCATAAATAGACTACGCTTTGGACATGCGTGTTATCCAAGTCAGTTATATAAAATAAATGTTATTGAAGATGATAATTGCAAACATTGCGGAAAACTGGGTGATCTTGATCACATATTTTTTGTGATTGTTATTTAAACTAATAATACGAAACCCATACGGAACTGCTCGATCTTTCATAGGCGTCAACATGGTATAATAATCAGAAAAATGTAATCATCATTATATTGGGAATTTTAGAATTATATCGATTAAATAACCAAAAACATTTGTTATTATTAATAATATAAGTTTTATGAAATAACTCTGTAAGTCTACTTTAGTAACTTAGTAACTACTAAGTATTTATAAATACATATTAAATTTAGATGAATAGCTTTAAAAACTAAATAGTCTGTAGAAAGCTGATAAGCTTTCCTATAAGATAGATTCATTGAACAAGAAATAATGGCGGGACGTGTTTACTATTAATGCTCCAAAAGTGATAATTTAAAATTTAGAGTATATAATTTTGTATTAAAATGTTTTCTTATGTATTTTAGTGTATTGCAGTAATCTTAAAACTAAGTGTATTTACTGTTAATATAATAGTTTGACAAATAGTTGACATTTTAAAAATTCCTCACTTACTATTTTGATGTTTTGGCAACGCTGTGGGATTCTGACGTCGTAAATCTTGAATGACGTGCACGCATTATTATATGAAAAATACTATACCTAAACATTTTGTACTTCATCGGTTTACGACTGTCTTGCGAATTTTTTGTAGAAAATACCGTTAAGTATTTAACCCTGAAGCCGTTTTTACATATATTTGATTTTGAACTTTTTCATCTAATTATTGTCCCAATTCGTCCTAATTTGGAGGCCATCTTTGTCCAAGTTTTTCCTGATTGGAAACCCAATTTTTTCCTAATTGGAAACCCAAGTTTATCCTAATACGGAGGCGACTTCTATCCTAATTTGGAGGCGCTTCTATACTGTTTAGAGGTAACTCGCATCATAGTATGGAGCACTCTTTTGTGTCTCAGTTTAGACAGAGGCCAACCCTGATTTGCGAGCATTTTTCTTAGGCAACCTTATATCATCATATTAAGAACAAAATTAGCTTTAATTTGATAGAAAAAACGTGCATATATGTCATGGGCAGCGTATTTTATTTAAAAAATAAATGAACGAAATACGTTTTGTTCACAAATTAATTACTATTGAATTAAAAATATTTGTGACCACCTTTTGACTGTGGTTTGTTTTTTAACCAGGAGGAGTAATTCAAATTTACCGCGCCGTAATGCTTGTTTGTAATTGGTCCAACCGCAGGCAAGTTTACTCCACTAAATTGATGACATTTTGACATTAATGACATTTATGAAATTTTAAAATTCAAAATTTATATCGACAATTTTTTGTATTTTCTGTGTAATCCTTTAATTTTTAGATTTTTCGTTTGCATTTATATTTCTTTTCAGAACTATTTAGTGACGTATTAGTGTTATAAGATAACAGTATGGATTCAATGCCAATTATCCTTCTCCACCTAAAAAACGACGAGTAGATTTGGGAAAAACAATGCATTAAAAAAAAGGAACAAACAAATAAAAATTGATAATCCTGGAATGAAAATAACAGCCATAGTAGCAAGAATAAAACGGGCCACGGGTTAGTTTTGCAGAATAGTTATTGTTAAAATCAAGACTTACTAAAGTAATGTGTTAATTTTAGGTGTTGCGGATTTAACTATTTAGAGAACAATTAAGGAATATAAGCAGACTGAAACAGTAAGATGTCCTAAAAATATTGGCGGTCGACCTTCTATCCTTGCAACATACGATGAAAGAGTTAAAACATCTGTACGACAGATAGTATACAGCTTCTTTTTCAAGAATGAAATGAAATTATTATATAAACATAAATCTATAAATGTACATTTGAAAAATGGGCAATACCATAAAAACTGGTTATACTCCTATAAAGGAGCAAATAATATTTATTGTTTAAGTTAATGCGCTGATGAAATATTTTAAAATTCCATTGGATTTTAGACATAATTTTATCACGAATATATCGCTTTCGTATACGTTTCGGACGATTTTACTGTACAATGTGATAAATAAGCTCTAAGAAATCTTCAACTTCTTAACAATCCAACATTTTTTTTATTGTAATTAGAAAAACAAAAAAATATATTGGAAGTGAATTGGAAAAAAATATTATTCAAATATAAACAAAGTTAGGTTAGAGTCGACGTGTAAGGTTATCAAGATAATCAACCAAAAAAGAAGATTTAATTAGTGACTTTTCTAGTAACTTTCTTGGGTAACTGTCTTTTTAGTTTACTCCTCCTGGTAAAAAAAACAAACCATAGTAACCTATTATCAATGCATTTTCCTAATTTTAAATGTATGTAAAAATGCGAGTTTGATTAACTACGTTATGAACGTAATGATCCTGTAGTGGGATCTTAGAGTATGAGTTGAGTTATGAGATAGAATTTAATATTTTACTCCAATCGTTAGAGACGAAAATGCTACTGAATCTGTAAAAATTATACAAACAAGTTGAATTTTGCGACTCCAAAATAGATGCAAAAAAGTTTTGTCATTCCTAACCCAAGGGTTCCCTCTAAAACAGAAAACATCGAGTTTTATAACAAGCAAAACTTATCAAGAATTATTATTTTTTGCTAAAAGTAAAGTTCTTCCTCTTGGGCACCCCATTCTTGGTCACACTGTAGAAAAACCAAAAGAATCTAAAAATATCCAACTAAGACTACTTACTCCGCTTCTTGAGCAACATTAGCAGCATTTAAAATTTGTTGAGGTTGATCATGGTTATGTTGATGATCATGATGTTGCTGCTGATGTACTGGTACATTTTGCTGGGGTACAGGGACCTGTTGGGGTACATGTTGATATTGTTGTGGTGCAGGTGGTTGTTGATATTGTTGTTGTGGAGGGGGCTGTTGATATTGTTGTTGAGGTACTTGATGTTGAGGCACTTGCTGTTGGTATTGTGTGTGGGAAGGTTGCTAAAATGAATATATATCGAACATAATTTAAAACGAAGTAGAAAATAAGTACGAACATTTATTTACTTTGCTTGAATATAGGGTTCTCATGTTAATATTATGTCAGTTATTAAACCCACGGGAAGTGATTACGATGACAATTGAAACACAGATTTAGGAAGCATGGTTAGTAAATTCTCGGTAGTGTTTCTCACCAAATAATGTTTGTAAATGATCTCTTCCGTTGATACTCAAATGGACTAAGGCATTGTTTATTACAATAATTTATTATAGTCGACAAATTGTTTGCGTTCAAGCTTAGCATATTACATTTTCAGTGATTTATAATAAACACTCGTACTGATAAGGAAGTTAACCATACTTGCAAATTTGTGTTTAATTCGAACTAAAAGAAATTAAGGTATACATTTTAATTGTGTATTTTAAAAATCGTTTATACATTATTATTAAGGCTGTTTTATCGGTGCATCAAAACCTAGGGACAGTGTTTTCTCTGTTATTTACTGACAAAATGTCTCGAAATTTGGACACGTTATTCGAAATTATGTTGCCTTTAAACTGATGGTTTTACTTTTTTTATTTTTTTGAAACTTCTGTTGAAAAATTGGAATATACTGTTTAACGTTCTATTATAACCAAACTTTTTACGCCCATCACTCGAAAGAGTTTTTTTTTCTGTAATCGTTGATTTTTGTTTCACCTTTTTGTGTCCAGTAATAATCGAGAAAAGCGTGTTCCAACTTTAAAGAAAATTGCTAAAAAATACTGAAATCTAATAGCGAAACGCGTTACTCATCATTGGGCTTAGTTTCATCGTTATCGCCTTCGTGACGTCAAATCTCATGAACGTACGGTCAGTTAGTTCGTGTTAAAACTAATTTGAATGGAGAATAATGTATTTGTTGTCATTAAACTACCCGTCGGCCGGCGGCACTGAGTAAAGATGGTCTCGCGTAAGCAGTGTAGAAAAGTAAGTGATACGCCCATTTCAAATCGCAGTTGGCTTGAACTGCTAAAACAGCCTTAAGATGTATTTTTTTATTATTATCCTAGATATATTACAGTATTTATTTTTGGAACATGAAATTATTAAGAGGAATGTGAATTTACCAGATTTGCCCTACAGTTTTAAGAGTTATGACAATTATTATAATTGATATAATAAATATAACATGGGTATAATTGATTGCTGCTAACGTAAAAGAATCGAATAATTAAAAAATACTTATTGATACTACATTGATCATAAACACAGGGTCACTACAGGGGGAAATAAAACGTAGATGTGATCTAGCTAAAGTCGCCGTAGCAAAGATGGCCAAAATATGGAAGGTCTCTCAAATTTCAGGAACTCTAAAACTGAGGTTGATCAACTACTTAATATTCCCAATACTGACATACGGATGTGAATCTTGGACCGTACGGCAAGCGAAAAGAAGAAAGATAGACGCCACTGAAATGTTATGTTGGAGAAGAATGTTACGAATTCGGTGGACCGACCACAGCACAAATAATTTAATTTTAAATGAACTAAAGGTCAGCGAATGGCTTTCCAGCAAAGCCCATCTCTAACAATTAAAACACTTTGGGCATGTTATGAGAGCAGACACAGAAAACATGGAAAGACATCATTCAAGGAAAGGTAGAATGTTGAAGATCACGAGAAAGATCCCCATCAAGATGGATCGACCAAATTACAGGTATATGCAAAAGACCTATGCATAAGTTAAAAGAAATTACCAAAGACAGAGATCTTTGGACACGGACAATATTCACGACATTACAATGACCACTACACTCCGGGTCAGAACTGAAGAGATATATATTGTTATGATGTGTTTTTTGTTTGAATGATGAGCAATGAGTATTTTTAATAATATAATATATAGGGTTTTTATCGCGGTTCTCAAAGAATTAGCTTGTAAGTACTTTTTTAAATTATCTTTATTATAACTATTATGAAACACACATATATATCTAACCTAGCCAATGTAAATTTAAAATAAACTATCTTTAAATTGATGTTCTTATAAAACTAATTAAATTCTATAGACAATGTTAAATTTAAACAAACTATCTTCAAAATTGAAATTGTTATAACACTAACTAAATTATATTAACAAAATTTTGTACCTTTCTTTCACTGAATGCCTAAATGAACTGTTTTCCACTATATATATTCTAATCACCACTGAATGTCTTCGTACTTCGGTTATCCTTGTTTTTGTGAAATTTCTTTTTCCAATTATCAGCTTCTACCAATTTAAGATATATTTTTCTTCACCAGCATTTATATACCACCAAGCAAACCAGCAAACAGCATTTATATTTATTCTTCTTTTCAATATACCAATATCCAATTATTATAAGTTGATTTATACTAATCTCCAACCATAACATAATTTAATTTCTTCCAATATACCTTTTTTAATTATATTAAACAATTGGACTATTTGTACTTGATTCACTGACTCCAACTAACTTTCATATTTCTTACTAAACTTTTCTGACTGACTTCTTGAAAATTCTGAACAATTTACTTCACTATTCACTAACTAAATGTGTCTACTAACTTTCATAATGAACTGGCCTGACTTCTGACTAAAAACTGTCCCCTTGAATCCAAATCACGGGTATTTATATCTTTTTGGATATTCCAGAATCATCTGGTAAGAAACCATGTTCGATCTCGTTCTATTTCTTCGATATGGATGTTCTCGAAAAAATATCTGTTCCATCCACCGACATAATCATTATTCCAGAATGTTCGACCGTAAACAATGGTCACACTCTGCACTCTGGAGAATTCGTTAATGTTTCATTGATAATTTTGTTGACATTTAGGCTTTTCAGATCAGAATAAACATTCAAATTAGTAACTAACACTCTAATTTAATAAAATACACATTTCAAACAATATATTATTATAACCCCACTTTATATTCCTAAAAATTTCCTAAATTTCTATCTGTCACTTCGAGAGTATTTTTGGTTGCCTATGCACATGGCTCACTTAAATATATTTACAACATTAAAATACAACTTTTTACAATTATTATATGATAATTTCTTAAAAATACCCTCACATAAATAATTTTTATTAAATTCTCTAGTATATAACTTATTTAAAACAACCAAATATCTAATATTATGTAGTATATAACTTATAAATTATTTTCTATAAACCCTAATCGTATCAATATATATATATATATATATATATATATATATATATATATATATATATATATATATATATAACAAAAAAAATGTGAAAGTTTACCACTGAGTTACGATGGGAACCTTTATTTTTAATGACAACCACAATTCTTCGAGGCATAGTTTTTACCAAGTTCTGACAAAATTCTATTGTAAACGAATTCCATCTTTCTTACAATTTTTGCAAAGTCTCTATCAGGGACAAGTCGGGAATGTTAGAAACCCAATCCAGAAGTGGTATGCCATGGTCTTCAATCCATTTTAAACTCTTTTTTGAGGTATGACAACCTGCGCCGTCCTGTTGGAAGACAAAATCTTCCGCTGATGTTAAACGGTGTTCCATAATCGGTAAAAGAGATTCTTCTAAAGTATTTAAATATTTCTCCGTATTTACAATCCCATCAATAAAATGTAACTTTCCCAAATCTTTAGACGACATGCTGCCCCAGATCATGACAGATGCGAGAAATTTCACTTTTCTCTTAGACAGTCGGCATGGAAAGCTTAATTTTTCCTGAGAATGACGCGACTAATACTGTCTCAATATTTATGTTCTTTTGACCATCTTAGTCTATTTTTCTTTTGTTATAATGATAAAAGAACCTTTTTCATAGCCTAAAATAAAATGAAATTTATTAAAAACAATTCGTACTAATTTTTTCAACTATAAAACTTACTTTGTAAGTACCAAATCCTAATTTGTGGGCCTCTCGGTGACATGTTGATCTAGAAACGTGTTTTCCAATAACGTCACTCCATAAAACGCTTAACTCCATATAATTTGCTCGTTGATTTTTCACTATAATGCGTCTTAATGGCCTACGATCTGCTTCGGTTATTTTACCTTTTCATACATTTCTAGATTTTGTGACGACCGAACCTGTAGTTTTCTATCTTCTGAATATATTCCTTACACTATAGCGTGACAATTGCAACGTATTCGCGAGTTCCGACTTGTATTTACCGATAGTTCCGATAACTTTACCTCGACCCATTGTACAATCCACAAACGGCAAAAAGATTTACAATACTACAAAATACATTTGACATTAACTGACAATATTGTTTTGATGTCATTTTTCCATAGCTACCTCAGGATTTAACGTAATTATGAAAAAATCATCTTTGGCCCAACACCGAAAGGTACAAATGGGTCTACTGATTAAGTAAAGTAAAGTATGAAAAAATCAACGTATGGTGACATAAGTGAATGCATAGCCAGGGTTGAGTGATTTTTTTTTATTGTTGAAAATAAATAAAAAACAATATGGGTAATGTTTTTAATAAATATTAATAAA
Organism: Diabrotica undecimpunctata; assembly: GCF_040954645.1. Classification (NCBI taxonomy): domain Eukaryota; kingdom Metazoa; phylum Arthropoda; class Insecta; order Coleoptera; family Chrysomelidae; genus Diabrotica; species Diabrotica undecimpunctata. Next base: position 92,753,755 of record NC_092803.1, on the reverse strand, counting down.
AATGCCATATTAATTAATATGGGAACTTCATCATTATTGGCTCGAAAATCCATTGTGGATCTTGGCCTGCTCACAAAGAAGTCGCCACTCCTGTCGATTCCTGGCAACTTATAAAAACATGCAGAGTAGATTTGATTTATGGTAATCGACTTCAACTGCAAATTCTATAGGTGGGCCAACTGATATGAGAAGGGGCTCGTAATATCACGTTTAACATAAAATGAGGTTTAACAAACGTCATTTTATATTTATATAACTTTTTTATAATAAATCGAGAACGATTGAATCGATTTGGCTTATTTTGGTTTTGAAATATTTATTTGAAGTATATTTGAATATTTATTTGAAGATAGGAAGGTTTAATATGTGAGAAAATATGATGAAATTATAATGAGAATAGTAGAAGCAACGGTTTTATTTTCTCATACAAACAGTTACAATATACCCTTATACAAATTGTATAAAAAACTACCTCTACTATAGTGGTAGTTCATTTAAACATAAATTAACGTTTAACACAAACTTCATGTCTATTTACTTTTTTCGTTTACCTTAAACTTGAGGAAATATGTTAAAATTGTAATAAAAATAGTAAAAGCAAAAATACACTGTAGTGAAGTGAATAGTGATCAGTGTCGTAGAGTTTGGGGGCTCGGGAGACTGAGACCTCGGAAGCCCTGAAGAAGACATCAGAGAGGATGTCGAAAGCTCGGCGCAATGGAAATCAACGCGGTTCAACCCGGAAGACGGGTGAGTTTAATATTAATTTTTATAATAGTATTAATCTTATAATCTTAGCTCTAGGTTTAATATATATATATATATATATATATATATATATATATATATATATATATACACTCGCGATCATAAAATCCGGGTCACCTTGAAAATCACCGTTATTTCATTTTTAACGAGCTTTATCGTAAATAATAATAACACAAATACAAACTAATGCATATTTCTGAGAATTGTTGTTGCCTTAGTGGTTTCCTTTGTAGCAAAGAATTCCAATAATGCCATTTTCGCGGAAAACTATACACTTCCCAAAATGAACGGTACCTGTAACTGCCGCTTGTTTTAAATGTCTCATTTGTGCTTCGACTTTCTGTTCAAACGCAACAAACAAACGTTTATTATTGCCACCATTTGTGTGTATTAGTGCCATTATTAGTGTTTATTATTGTTTATTTTTGCCAAAAATGCCTTTGACTGTTGTTGAAACGGCACGCATTGTTGCGCTTGTGGAAGACGGTCACACTCAACGGCAAGTCGCAAGAACTGTTGGCGTAAGCCTTTCTACGGTTCAACGAGTGCTTCAACGCTTTCAGGAGACGGGTTTGCTAACCAGACGACCTGGATCTGGGCGAAGAAGAACGACCACAGCACGAGATGACCGTTTACTTATGTTTCAGGCTTTACGAAACCGGATCTCAACTGCGGTTGTGCATCGAAATCGTCTACAGGAAGTACGAAATTGCAATGTTAGCGTTGCAACAGTCAGGAGAAGACTTTGTTCTTCTGGACTATCTTCTCGGGTAATGGCTACAGGACCGCCACTTCGCCGGGCGCATCGAGTTGCACGACTAGCTTTTGCTCGACAATACGCGCATTGGAGAATTAATGATTGGAGCAAAGTGTTATTCTCAGATGAATCCCGTTTCTGCCTAACTGGATCCGATGGACGTGTAAGAGTTTGGAGGAGAACCGGTGAACGATTTTCACAAGCTTGCATTGCTCCAAGAATGTGATTTGGTGAAGGCTCGTCCATGGCTTGGGGAGGTGTATCTTCCGACTTCCGTACAGAATTACCCTTCATCGAAAATGGGTCCTTAACTGCACGAAGGTACATTACGGAGATTCTGGAAGAACATGTTATGCCCACCATGGCGAGACTTGGAGAAGACGCCGTTTTTATGCAGGACAATACGCGACCGCACGTTGCCAGGATCAGCATGCAATACTTAGACGGGTTGGAATTACGAGGTTACCCCGGCCAGCTAGGTCTCCGGACCTGAATCCCATCGAACTTCTCTGGGACGATTTGAAAAAACGTATTTAAACCCATACACCACCTCCTAACAACGCAAAGGAGCTTAAAGATCTGTTAGTGAGAGAGTGGAATAACTTACCACAACATGTAATCCGGAGAAGAATTGAGAGTATGCCCCGTCGTCTGCAAGAGGTTATTAGAGCAAGGGGAGGCAATACACGATATTAGTCACTGAAATTTCACTGATGTTTCACCACGTTCTGTATTTTCAATTTTTTTTCGTATGTCTGTTTTATCAACAATTTGGTTTGTTTTCTGCTTTTTCAATAAAAACAATAAAAAACCGTTGTTTTTTTTCTTTCAAAACAAACATTAATGACAAATAAAAATACATTAGCCTAAAAAAAGGTTATTACTGCACCAGAGGCAAAAATATTCAATAGACTTGAAATTTTTAAGGTGACCCGGATTTTATGATCGCGAGTGTATATATATATATATATATATATATATATATATATATATATATGTGTGTGTGTATATACAGTAGACTCCCTCTATAACGAGAACTGAAATGACAGACTAATTACCTCGTTATAAGCGGATCTCGTTATATCCAACAATAATACTGTGCATACATATGAACATGTAGTTTTCTAAAACATTAACTTTCTATAGTGAAGCCATTGGGAGCAATATAAGATGCTAATAAATATTGTTTGAATGGCGTTTTTGAAAAAAAGTTGTTTACTTTTACTGTCAATGAAATACATTAAAACAAAAAAGAGTTGTTTACTTTTATTGTCAATGATAAGCGTTAAAACAGAAAATCTGTATTCTGTAAATCTGTATAAAGCGTATTTTCATAAATAACATAAACTACTGCGTCTGCAATTGAAAGAAGCCTGTCATTTTTGACTGCTTTAAATTGACCAGTATTCTACCTATCATATTTTCTAAAGATGTGAAACAGTTTTATGCTTCTTCATTTGCGTTTTTTCTTTGGATAAAGTTTCTGACAACCTTTAAAACACTTCCCACATCTTGTCTATTAGGGCCTATATTATTAGGTGTAAATGGTCAACCCCCTACAATGACACTTGTGAATCATAAATTGTAAATTTCCGACTAAGAATCATAAATTGTAAGAAGTTTATTGCGGACGGCAATTAAAAAGGGTATTTATTTATAGCTACGGTCGGGCCAAAACGTAAAAAAACACGTTTTTCAATCTTATTTTCTCTCGTTATAAGCAAATTTACCTCGTTATAGAGGGTTATAGCTCAATAGAAATTTCACGTTACATCTAATGTACCTCGTTATAAGCTAAAACTCGTATTAACCGTGTTCGTTATAGGAGTAGGTATACCATTATATATATATATATATATATATATATATATATATATATATATATATATATATATATATATATATATATATAAATATATATATAAATATATATATAAATATATATATAAATATATATATATATATATATATATATATATATATATACATCCCACTATCGTTTTAAGCTCTTTTCACGTTGCAGTCATTTAGCATCACCAAGAAATGCTATCATGTCGGTTTTTCAATAATCCGATTTTTTTATAAATTAAATTTTTTACATCAAACCATCATTTTAACATTGGGAGGTAAAATTACTGTATTTGGTATCATTTTAAAGCCAATAGATGTTGCCAGTGTTAATACTTAAATAATATTTGAAAACATAAAAATATCGATCGGTTTTGGGTCAAGTTCAAATGAAAACATTGAAACTACCTGCCGACCGGCTGGGGTCAACCAACTAGTTTTTTTATATCAACGTTCAGTTGTTATATTTATTCAATTTAGATATTTTTTCCCAGAGAGTTGTGTAGAGGAATATTTTACATATTTCAATTTCCAAGCTGTTTAATCGAAGCTATCAGTGAATAGTTTAAGATAAATATTAGATTTTTATGGGATTAGGTCAAAAATATTGGTTGTGATTGGGACGAGAATCACATTTTTAATTATTTAATGTTTAACATTTTGATTTCAATTCAGGAAATCGTTCTCAAAAAACGTTTTTTGTGCAAAATGTGTATACACATTTTTACATAATTTGTACAATAAACAAGGTTAAATATTGGAAATCGTATCGTTAAATATTAGTTAATTAAAAATGTAATTTTCATCTCAATATCGACCAATAATTGTGGCAAAATCACATAAAAAATAATATTTGACTTTGACCATGCCATAAGAAAGTAGTTAACGAAACCTCGCTAAATAGTTTTAAAAAATCTTACAGAAATTTAAATTCTAAATAGTATGAGGGGTAGCCGACGAAAAATTCGTAAAGACGTACAGTTGATTTTGCTTTGTTTTCTTAAACAATCTTAAAAGGCAAAATAAAAAATTTTGCTTATAAAACGTTTTGTATAAATTCTAAAGAAAAATAATTTAAATAAAAGTTGTAGACCATAAAAAGTTTTCTATGTAGAGAAATACCAAATTTAAATACATAAATAATTGAGATAATTCCAAAAAACCATAAACCCTAAGATATTATATATTTGTACTAATTTATAAATGTTAATAACTTTGTTTTGTGACTAACGACAGATAATATAGCTACTTGAAATCATGGCAATTGATGAGTTATTAAAGTGTGCTAAATATCAAGCAGATTAAAAAATATTTTACAATTTATTCAATTTGTTTATCACAGAAAGCAATTATTTAAACAACTGTACTTGTCCAAACTCGTATGACTATAAGTATTTTGTAACTTGCAATCGATTCTTTGCGCTTTCAGTTTTAGGGTATATTAAAAAAACTTTTAACATAATATTAAATTTTTTATTAAAAACCAGTTTGAATAGGGGACTTTTTAGTTTTTAGACCACTTAACGTTTTTTTAGTTTCTTTGACAAGTGAGGATTCGGTTATTTCTTCATATGGGCTATGAACAATTGTCTAGTCAAGTCAACACTATTATAGTTACCTATACTTTTCCAGTAGTCATGCAGACGGTTCATTTTAATTGTCCCCATATGTAACATAAGCTCGAGAAAAGTCTTAAATTCTGTTTGTGTTGTCTCTTTCCAAAACGCAATCCTCGATTTTTCTGAACGACTTTGTGCAAGTATATTGTCAGTCACTTCCACCATTCATTTAATCCACATCGTCCTCGCCCGATGCTTCTAACAATGATTGTAATTCAGCAGTGGTCAATCTACGTTTATGTTCACATCTACCTTTTTTAGATGTCGAAGGCATATTATTTACATCCATTTCTTTATAAATACTATAACTCACTTTTACGGAGGTAATTAACAATAAAAACGTTCTACTGGAAACTATCAACTTACGACTTCCAATACTATAAGGCCACTTGAGCCACAATACGTTTTTACTCAATAATAGTTCCTGTATAAGTAAAATTTAACTTTTTTAACTTTTCTATCGGCCTTTCTACTAGTCATGCTTCTTCTTAAAACTTTGTAACATCTTGTACACTTTCTTCTCTTTGTATTATCTACATCGCTTTGCCTTAGATGGTATTTTTGGGTGTAACTGGTCATGAGGGTTACAACATTTCTTTATTTGTAAATGCCTTCGCGAACTCCAGTCTGAACTCAAGGATAGGTTGTCGCTTTTTTTACGTTTTCTATTATTTAGCAACTAAGCATTGACTACTGCGGTATTAAATATTAATTCCATTGCCACTTTCCGGTACCACTTCAGAATTTTGCGTATTGGGCTTTGGTAAGAAGCCACTTGATCACTAAAATCAACACTCTTTTTCACCAAGTTATAATCGAGAATAATTTGTGGTTTTAGTACTTGTGTATAATTTTTCTTTTCATTTGATTAAACCAAGATACAACTATTATGTTTAAATGTTGCAAGGATTAAAACTGGTCTTTTGTCGACCCATTTTATCACTCGTAAAATCAATAATGGGGTTAAGTTTCATCGTGAGTAACTGGTTGCAACTTTTTTAATCGAGATTTTAGTTTTACATGTTTTTAGAGTAAAACATCTGCACATGAATAATTCATTTCTTGAACAATGATTTCAATTCAACGACCAATATTCTAAAATAAGGTGTTAAATAATACAAAAATATTAAATATTTTGAAGATGTAAGCAGTGATTTTTACTTACCAAACTAATTTTTATTTGGTAAGTTAACAAAAATTGTTTTTTCTTTTTAGTTCAACCTTGTAAGTATTTTGTCTTTTTTAGCTCTTGATAATAATTGTAAACACAATTGAAAGCTCGAGAATAAAAAAATAGTTAACCAATAGCCCTATTATTGACTCCAACCCATCCAAAACAGTTATATATTTGTTCCAAACGAGTCACAAGTACTTCTTTTTTCTTATATATATATATATATATATATATATATATATATATATATATATATACATCCCGCTATCCTTTTGAACTCTTTTCACGTTGCAGTAATTTAGCATCACCAAGAATTGCTATCATTTTCTATTTATAAATTGTGTATGTTCGTTTAGGGCACCTTTGTAGGCTTGGCACTGTTGTCGGTTTTTCAATATTCCGATTTTTTTTATATATTTAATTTTTTACATCAAACCTACGTTTTAACATCGAGCGGTAAAATCACTGTATTTGGCATCATTTTAGAGCCAATAGATGTTGCCGGTATTAATCATTAAAATAATATTTTAGATACCTAAATATCGATCGGTTTGGGTCAAGTTCGAATAACGACATTGAAACTACCTGCTCACAAGTTGCAGTCTCAACAGGTTTTTTTCTTCGTTTAGATGTTATATTTATTCAACCTAGATATTTTTGCCCAGAGAATCGTGTAGGGGAATATTTTACATAAATTTCAATTTACAACCTGTTTAGTCGAAGCTATCGATGAATAGTTTGAGATAAATATTATGGTTTTATGGGATTAAGGCCTTAATTATTGGTTGTGATTGTGTTAATGTTTAAAATTTTAATTTCCATTCCGGAAATCGTTCTCAAAAAACGTTTTTTTGTACAAAATGTGTATACACATGTTTACATAATTTGTACAATAAACAAAGTTATTGTAAAATAATAGTGGAAATCAAAACGTTAAATATTAGTTAATTAAAAATGTAATTTTCATCTTAATAACGACCAATAATTGTGGCTTAATCACATAAAAAAATAATATTTGACTTTGACCATGCCATAAGAAACTAGTTCACGGAACCTCGCTAAATAGTTTAAAAAAATCTTATACAGAAATTTAAATTCTAAATAGTATGAGGGGTAGCTGACGAAAAATTCGTAAAGACGTACAGTTGATTTTGCTTTGTTTTGACGTGACAACGTCTTAAATTAGGTTGTGGCTCGGAGTCATTCATGAAAAAGTGTAACGCCCGCTCACGTCTGTTACAGTGAGTCACCGAACGAGAGAGAGGCCCGCCGGACCGGCGAATGCCTTGCGTCTCTCTCCCACTCAAACATGATCGGTCCGCTGCGCGTGCAGCACTAGAGAATTAGGCGCGTTGAATCGGTGCGTGCTTCCGTGCTTGTGTCTCTGTCTTTCTCGAGCGTTCTTGGCGTTCAAGACACATTACAGCAGAAACACTTCCTTTCATATTTCTCCTACCATCGTCCTATCCTCAACAAAATCACTCAAATAGAAATTAGTTAAGTTTAAGTTTACATGTACAATGTTTTAGTAAACAAAATATATTTCTATAGTTAAAATTTGTGCAATTCTTATTTTCATTCAATTCCTTGTTCCTATTGTGCAATTTAATAATATTCATATCAATAAATATTCTACCGAGAAAAAGACGTTGCCACGTAAAATCTTCGCCCGTAAAACCGACTTTACAGGCAACCGATTTTTTTTTTAAACAATCTTAAAAGGAAAAAAAAATAATTTTTTGCTTATAAAACGTTTTGTATACATTCTAAAGAAAAATTATTAAAATAAAAGTTGTAGACCATAAAAAGTTTTTTATGTAGAGAAATACCAAATTTAAATACATAAATAATTGAGATAATTCCAAAAAACCATAAACTCTAAGATATTATGTTTGTAGTAATTTATAAATGTTAATAACTTTGTTTTTTGACTAACGACAGGTAATATAGCTACTTGAAATTATGGCAATTGATGAGTTATTAAAGTGTGCTAAATATCAAGCAGATCAAAAAATATTTTACAATTTATTCAATTTGTTTATGACAGAAAGCGATTATTTAAACAACTGTACTTGTCCAAACATTATGACTCTACAAGTATTTTGTAACTTGCAATCGATTCTTTGCGCTTTCAGTTTTAGAGTATATTAAAAAAACTTTAAGATATTAAATTTTTTATTAAAAACCAGTTTGAATAGGGGACTTTTTAGTTTTTAGACCACTTCACATTTTTTCAGTTTCTTTGACAAGTGAGGATTGTCTATTCGCTTATTTCTTAATATGGGCTATGAGCAATTATCTAGTCAAGTCAACACTATTATAGAAGTTACCCATACTTTTCCAGTAGTCATTCAGACGGTTCATCTTAATTGTCCCCATATGGAACATAAGTCCGAGAAAAGTCTTAAATTCTGTTTGTGTTGTCTCTTTCCAAAACGCAATCCTCGATTTTTCTGAACGGCTTTGTGCAAGTATTTCGTCAGATTCACTTCCACAATTCATTTAATCTACATCGTCCTCGCCAGATGCTTCTAACAATGATTGTAATTCAGCAGTGGTCAATCTACGTTTATGTTCACATTTAGCTTTTTTAGATATCGAAGGCATATTATTTACATCCATCTTTTTATAAATACTATAACTCACTTTTACGGAGGTAATTAACAATAAAAACGTTCTACTAGAAACTATCAACTTACGACTTCCATTACTATAAGGCCACTTGAGGTACAATACGTTTTTACTCAATAATAGTTCCTGTATAAGTAAAATTATTTTTTAATGTGCTTCATTGAAGCACACTAGACATATTCCAGTTTTGCCATCACATTCTTCAGAGTATGTTTTAACTTTTTTAACTTTTCTATCGTCCTTTCTACTAGTCATGCTTCTTCTTAAAATTTTGTTACATCTTGTACACTTTCTTCTCTTTGTATTATCTACATCGCTTTGCCTGAGATGGTATTTTTGGGTGTAACTGGTCGTGGGGGTTACAACATTTCTTTATTTGCAAATGCCTTCGCGAACTCCAGTCTGAACTCAAGGATAGGTTGTCGCTTTTTTTACGTTTTCTATTATTTAGCAACTAAGCATTGACTACTGCGGTATTAAATGCGGTATTAAATATTAATTCCACTGCCACTTTCCGGTACCACTTCAGAATTTTGCGTATTGGGCTTTGGTAAGAAGCCACTTGATCACTAAAATCAACACTCTTTTTCAACAAGTTATAATCGAAAATAGTTTGTGGTTTTAGTACTTGTGTATAATTTTTCTTTTCATTTGATTAAACCAAGATACAACTATTATGTTTAAATGTTGTAAGGATTAAAACTGGTCTTTTGTCGACCCATTTTATCACTTGTAAAATCAATAATGGGGTTAAGTTTCATCGTGAGTAACTGGTTGCACCTTTTTTAATCGAGATTTTGGTTTTACATGTTTTTATAGTAAAACATCTGCACATGAATAATTCGTTTTTTGAACAATGATTTCAATTCATCGACCAATATTCTAAAATAAGGTTTTATTACGTCGTCCGGAATATTATAAACTGGTTCTCTTTCACAAAGCATTGGAAATATGGTTTACATTCTATATTAAGAAAAATCTTTTACTGCAACTCTTGTTCGACCTAAACTAAATTAATACAAAAAACAAATTAATCTATTTTTTTTTATAGAAATGCAGATTCCTGTCGGATTTTTATCAGTGCGGCATGAGTCACTGGTGCCTCGTATATCCGGACCTCTTATCGCATTACAAACATAATTCTCAATTAGCTGTGCGGTACAAGATACATTTAGGTCGTATAATCTTAAAGCCGTAATACGACCATAAGACCGTATGTTATAAATAAATATATTCCTATAAGAATTATCTTGAAAGATGAAAAAAATACAATAAAAAAGTGCAATATTAAGTGTTATATAAAAAATAATAAGTCATTCACGGGCGTACAGTTAAAAACAAAAGTTTTCAGTGTTCTATTGCTTGATTATTATTATCTGGTATTCTGAAAATGTTCAGATTTTTTCCTGGTCTGATCTTCCTCAACTAATGTCATCTTTCTTAATTGGTGGGTTGTATTGTTCAGGTCTCTTTAAGTGTTTTTGTTGCTATCCATAATGAATGATCTTCTTTAGACAATGTACTAATGTAGTGTTCAAATGTGGCATTGCGTGCATCATGTAGCGCTGATCTTATTTGTCTGATTATCTACCTCTTGCTCTTCATTTTTCGACTATTAGTTGTATAATATAATTCGGAGTGTTATTTGTGTTTTCTTGATTTGGAATTGTTAATCGTGTAGCTCCATATGAAATAATAGAAGATCAAAACGGCAGCATATTCATCCATAAAAAAAGGAAACGCAAGAAAGATATCTGAAACAACTGTTTTATGTTATAAGAGATAAAATAGTCCAAAATTACCAAAACAGGTGAACAGGGCAGTATAAAGAGAAAGTAGAATTATCTATGAAAAAGCTTGAATGGGGAAAAGAAGTAAGCTTAGACCAAATACCAGCAGGAATTATTCAACTGAGGTAAAAAATTAAATGGATAACAATATTCACTCCATTTACAAAAAAGGCGGTGACCCGCAAAAATTTTAAGAATTTCTTTAATAGCCTCCAGTCAACAATTTCCTAATCATGTTTAAAAAACGTACGGAATGCACTGTATATACTAACCCAAGTCGTCAACATACTTGTTGTTGCAGTTATGTATTACGATCAACTTAAAGGTTATGCACGACTCCCCTTGTATCGGTACACAGGCATGCACATGCGGGAGAAAAAAGATTTGTGATACCTTTACATTATGTCACATTTTAACGTTGAATATTTTATGGTCCCCTTTGGGTTATAAAACGAATGATCGAATTTTTCTCGCACAGATCCCTGCTATGTAACTTTACAAAGCGAGTCGGTTGCTGGGTATTAAAGAACCGTCTATGGCCATCATATAATTTTACGCTAATATTTCACGTTCTGCGACGCATTCCACGTTTGACACACTGTCTTGTTTAGTTTTCTGTCATTCTATTTTTTAAATCCTATCTCATTCTCGTCACAGCGTCAAGGAGCAGTAAATGTGTGCACTGAACGGGAGGCATATGTCTAGCAGTGAACGTTGGAGATTTTTCGAGTTTATCATATCTTCTTCTTTGAGTGCCTCTCTTATCGGAGATTGGGTATCATTAGGGCGATTCTAATTTTATTTACTGCTGTTTTGAATAATTCGTTAGTGGTACAGCCAAACCACTCTCTTAAATTTCTCATCCAGGACATTCTTCTACGGCCTGGATTTCTGCGTCCTTGGATTTTTCCTTGCATTATATTTTGTAGGAATGTGTACTTTTGTCCTCTCATCAGGTGGCCAAACTATTCAAGTTTTCTCTTTTTTATATTCAGTATAACTTCTGGATCGTTATTTATTCTGCGTATTACCTCTTTATTTGTAATTTTATCCACCCAACTTATTTTTAGTATACGGCGGTAGCACCACATCTCAAAGCTTTCAAGATTTTTAACATTCTTCTGTTTAAGAGTCCATACCTCAACAACCGTAAAGCAAAGTACTGAATACGTACTAAGTAGTTAACTAAAAGGGGACGTATGCAAAGAGATGTATGACGTAATCGTATGGTATTCGCTAATAATCCTGTCACGTAATATGCCACACACTTCTGTGCGTTAATTCGTTTTATTGCTGCCAGTTTAAGATGTTATTAGATGCCGCCATGTTTAATTTCTCTCCATCATTGTATTATCTCCGTTAAATCCTATCATTTTAGGCTCCATATGTCATGATTAGACCTATAGGACCGGAGATACGCAACTAAGGCTCTTTTGACATAACATATATAGGAGCAAAGATATATACCTAAGGTAATTTTGGTGTTGATGTATTTGATTTCTACGTCGTAGTATTCTATTGGTTAAATGGTACCATTTGAGGTACTGTACGTCACGATTGGACTAATGGGATCGAAGATACATAACTAAGGCCCTTTTGCCAGGCTACTCTATTTAATTTTTATTAAACGAGGTACGAAACGTCACGATTGGACTAATAGGACCGCAAATACATAACTAAGGCCCTTTTGACAATCTGATGTATTTTATTTTTCTATCTTATTGTATTTGATTGGTTAAATCCTATCATTTGAGGTACTGTACGTCACGATTGGGCCACTAAAAACGAAGATACGTAACTAAGGCCCTTTTGCCGTGATGCTGTATTTGATTTCTATGTCATTGTATTCTATTATTTAAGTGCTATCATTTGAGGTATCGTACGTCACGATTGAACAAATAGGACCGAAGATAGATAACTAAGGCCATTTTGACATGCTACACTATTTAATTTTTATACCTCATTGTATTTTATTTGTTAAATCCTTTCATTTGAGGTACTGCACGTCATGATTGGACTAATAGAACTAAAGATACACAACTAAGGCGCTTTTGACATTGTTCTGCATTTGATTTTTCTATCCCATTGTATTATTTATGTTAAATCCTATCATTAGAGGTACTATACGTCACGATTGGACTAATAGAACCGAAGATACGTGACTACGGCCCTTTGGACATGTTGCTGTATTTAATTTTTTTATTTCATTGTTTTCAATTGGTTAAATCCTGTCATTTGAGATACTGTACGTCACGATTGGACTTATAAAACGAAGATATATAATTAAGGCTTTTTTGACATGCTGTTATATTTGATTTTTCTGTCTTATTGTATTTTATTGGTTAAATCCTATCATTTGAGGGGCTGTACGTCGCGACTGGACGAATTGGAGCGAAGATACAATAGGTAGTTGCAATATATCATAACCCGTTACTTTTAACCAAACATGATGCCAGAATGATTTGTGGATGAAAAAAAATATATATTTCGTTGTGGGTAATATTATATTCAACAGCGATGCCAAATTTCTGATGCTAAAATGATTGATAATGAAAGTGGGATATACATTTTCATGTATATAATGGCAGCGAGTAAACGGTAAAACCCTGAACTAAATATATATATAATATTTTCACTGTACCATTATTTTAGACTCAAACATTTTCTGGAATAAACTTATATAACTCAGTAAGGGATAAAAAGAGAAAGCGGATATTTTAAAATACCAACACGGTATCAAAACTCTAATCAATGAGATGGTTAAAATTCTTGTAACAAGTACGGGAAAACACTTATTAAGGTCTTGTAAAGTAGCGTCGATATACAGATGCTACTTTGCAAAACGATGCTAAATTGATGGTAAAAGCATAATGTATCGATGCGAAAATGATAGTAGGATGTATATATATATATATATATATATATATATATATATATATATATATATATATATATATATATATATATATATATATATCTGCGGCATAAAGTAAACTCCGCCCATGTTAAAATTAAGGTTCAAGTGAGCTCCGCGGTAAAGTGGACACCGATATACGGAGCTCACTTGACCATTCCATAATATTGGCTGTGTCGATTCGTTAACATGTATAGTTTCATAATTTTTAAAAATTTTGTAGAGTCCATAAGTACCCCTGTATCATAAATGTATATCGCTTAGTTCACTTGTATATATTATAGGGGTCGTTCAGGTCTTTTTCACTGTATATTGGAACCATAAGTATATCGGTTTAAGTAAGCTCTGATAGTTTGGCAACTATGCGATTAAGCCGTATATTTTCAGCGTATATTCTAAACGGTTCATACGGACTCCTTAGTCCTTATTTTTGTTATCATGCATACGCATTACAGTATGTAATAGATATGTCTACTACCAAATACCTGTTTTTGGTAGGTACGTGCTTTTCTAAAAATAGCTTTATAGATACAAAAGGATTTCGTTACCAAGTTGGATGTTTTTTTCATATGCGGAAATTTCCTAATGCATTTTGTTAACGTCAGTATGTCTTTATACGTTTTATTTAAAAATCCGATTAATATGAACTTGATTTATTTCATCCATCTATTGTTTTACGATATCTTGTAGCTTCTTTATTATTTTATTTCTGGTTTTGTTTGTATACTACATATAATTCTGGATAGGTTATCTTAAAATAAATATTTAAGTGCTAAAATAGATATTTTTGTGTAAAAATGGATAGTAGTCCGCAAAAAATGAAAGAATGCTTAATTTATCTAGCCAGAATATATCACTTTACCAATATTACATAGTTCTGAATGGTAAAGTAATTTAGGGGTAATATCTAATCAATATAAGTGGAGTTAGTGTCCAATTTGCAATGATTTTTATAAGCAATAGCTTACTGACTGTACTCTACATGTTCAGTTTAAATAATTAAACCTTGTCCCTTCAGAAAAGAGCAATTTAAATGGCAAAGTCAACTAAGAAGGTGTGAAGAATCTTTTACCACCCCACATTCACATAAGTTAACCGGTGTTTGCAGGCAAGAGTCCTCCCGAGGGTTCAGATGGTGAGGATTAGCTTTTTTTTTTTTGGTATATCTTACACACGTCTTGATCTGGCCAGTTTTTTCTCGATTTTAGTCATAAATGTATTCTAGGTTCTAGGTTTTGTTTCTTTCGTTCCTTAGCTACTTATCTTCGAATATTAGGTGTCTTGGTAGCTACGATATTGTAGAGCTTATGTATGGATGTGAGTCTTAATATCCGCTGAATTTGGATGACTAATTTATAGCTAAATCTACGAGTTAAGTATGTGTTGGTGTTGCATAGAATGCAAGCGTTTACGTTTTAAGGGTGGAAGGATGTGCTCCTCATTTTTAGCTGACAAGTTTGCGGAGAATAATACTTCTGGTCCTCAGTGTGCCTTTTAGTTTTAAACAAAGTTCTGTGAATGACTAAGTGTAATACAAACTATCTTCAAGATATTTATAGCACGTCCAGAGTATAAGGATTTCATGACATTATTGGATGTTCAGATTTGTGAAAACGTCTGTGTTGGGGACATTAAAGTAGCACACCTGCGTTTTTCCGGAGTTTGGCTTAAAAATGATTTATAGTCTATTTTTATTGTGTTTAACGCATGATTTAGATTTTTCTCCACTTCAGCAACAAAAGTTTTTGGTTGTGCAATAATAGATGTGTCGTATACATAATAAAAGTCCTAGTATTTACTGGTATGGGTTGATGGTTTGTGTACATTTTATACAGTGTAGGTGCCATTACGCTACCCCAAAGGAGACCGTTCTTCTGCGTTCTCCATCTGCTATTCTTACCATTGAGAAATACCAAAAATCTTCTGTTGTGTAGGCATACGCTAGTAAAACAAGTAAGTTTATTACCTAAGGAGATATCATATAGATTTTGAAAAAATGCCCTCTTATTTAAGGTGTCGTAAGCTGCAAATTGCTGCTTAGATTGACAAATACCACTCCTCATAACTGATATCTTTCGTACCCATCTTTGCTGTGTTGGGCAAGATTTAGTATTTGTGACGTACATGATCTTCCCTGTCTGTAGCAACTTTTGTCTTTTAATTTAAGTTTTTCTTCTGTTTTACCTCTTGAGGAGTATTTTGTAAAGCAAAATAAATATATTGTCCAATAGCTTTTGTGGTCGTTGGAATTTTTGCCAGGTTTAAGCAAGGCAACAAATTTGTCTTTGCTTTGTTTGTCTGCAGACTTTGGATATCAGTAACTGTTGTATTTTTGGTCCAAATTTTATAATAAGCTTTGTGCTCAGATCTTCAGTCAGTGCCGTACTATTCTTTATTATATACGTAGATAGTGGATCCAAGCTCAACATCGTTAAAAGGTTCCTTCAGCTGACTGGTTTTGTCCTCTCTCATTTTAAGTTTTTCTTTGCTTCTTTGCCGGCAGAGCTTTGCTAGCACTTTCACATTTATTATGTGATTTTCAGCGATCAGCTTAATACCAAATACACAATTTTTTGCCCTCTATGTATTTTCTGCACTAGAAATACGTCACATTTGTGCTAAGCGCATATGTCTGATAAGGTTAAGTAAAGTAAAGTGTCTTTATCTCTAGATATGCCCTTAATATTTATAGACATAATTAGAATAATTGATCCTAAAAAGGACCGATTTGACAAAAATCATATTGAACGGGTGATTCTGATTAGCCGATTAATTAATTATTTATTACCCAGGGTACAACTGATTACGGTGGTCTTATTTGTACTCAAATTTTCGTAAAGGCTTCTCTTTTGAACCCCATAAGAAATTTTTTTAAAAACTTTTCATTAAAAATAATTTTACATACTCTACGATATTTCGAATCAGATTTCTATAGTAATAACTATAGTTAATATGGAGTCTCTTTGTGAAAAGTAAATGAGTTTGTAATATCGGTTACAACTCATATATGAATGATAAGGACATAAACGGTTAAAATAAGTGCACAGAATTTTAACTAAATATATCGGCGCCATTGTTCAGGAGATGGATTTATCCCAGAGATTAAAGGTTACATGTATATTCCAGGTTCTATTTACGTATTTGCATTACTAAAAAAGTATATTTAAAATAAAGGCCTTAAGATATCTTTAGATTCTATGGAAATTATAATCTATGGAAATTAGCAAATTAAAAAATACAGACATAATTCTGAATGACCAAATTGAGACAAACAGTTGTCTCAAGTATTGTTTATATTGTAAAGGTCATCGTCATAGTATAGTCAGAACGCAACAAGGTTCTATTGGCTTTTCTGCTTTTTGTCTCCTCATTCCTATTGAAAACTTAGCCACGTAAATAACGTTTTAAAAATATATGTTAATATTTCTGAAGTGCCTTTCCTAAGATAACTTTTATTAAGCCTAGTTCGTTTGACTACATGTAATGGCTTTGATAGTTCCCAACAGATAAGTATTGATTTATTGATTGTAGGTTGGATAGCAGTTGGTTGTACAGACATGTGTTGATAAATATGATGGGTCGGTAGGTAGTCCCATTATTCCTAAATCTGACCATATGTTACCTCCCCTGTTGATTCGTGGACGTCCTAAGGGCATTTTTTCTCTCGGGGAATTCTCCCAGTTTAACTTGGCAATGCAGTTATTAGAAAGCCTTTGGATATAGCCAGCGTAACTTTGGCGTTGAGATTTAGTCTCTTGTATGACGTTGCTATCTTTATATATCTGTTAGACCTTGGCATTAGTTCCGGTTCGGTATTGGTTAGTATTCGAACCTTTGTAAGTTGGAAAATAATTCTGATAACTTTTCTAGTAATCCTGATCTAATTAATACCTAAAGTTTTACTTACATTGTTTTGTCAGCGTTCTGGTCACATTTTCAGTCAATACTTTAATCACTTTTTTATATATCCTGATTTTAGGGATTTGTATTAGACTTCTGGATTTAAAAGTGTTATGTGGGTTATATTTACATTAGTTAGCTACCTGAATATTCCATTTTATTTCTTATGTGACAGCGTTATCTACGATACCTAAAACGCCGCAATCTTTCAAAATTATATGGGTTTATTGTTACGTTATGCCCTACTCTACGTCCTCTCTTCACGTATGTTAAAGAAAATTTATTTAGTTTTCTCATTACTTACTATCAGACCGTTTTTTACTGCTAATAGCATTATTTTATAGCATTCTAATATTTAATCTATGGATTAAATCCGGATAGTAAATAGATATTTTTCACTTTCTCGGAGAAATAATATTCTAACATACAAAATGCTATTAAATTGCTAAAACCTTTCTTGCATATTATATTTACTTATGAGGGACAGCAGCAATATCAGTACCATAATAAGGCGTATAGTCCTGGACTGGCTAATGGTTGGATAATTGGAAGCATAAGTGTAGCAGTTTTAATGTTTTCGGGACTGCTACCTGGTATCGGGGAGCAGAGATATCAGTACAAAGTTAGTGCATATGGGAATTGTTAATTGAACTTTATTATTATTAAACAGCACTATATTTCCTAGTAAAATCGTCATGACTTTACAGTTAGACAAATTTTCAAACGTTGGTTATGGAAACATCATATACATACCACCGGATTCCCTAGATCGACATTCAGCAAAATCCTCTTAATAATGATACAGGAGTAAAAATATAAATATTTGGGAGCTTACATCAACAAAGGATTAGATTAAGACTAAGAAATCAGGGTACGAATAGAAATGGCAAGGGCAGCGTTCTGAAAATTCAAGCAATTGTTCTGTGACAAAAATCTGAATACTGCGCTGAGACTGAGGTTTGTTGAATGTTACGTCTGGTCTCAACTATTGTACAGAGTAGAAATATGGACGGTAAAAGCGCAAATAGTTAGGAAGCTTCAAGCCTTTGAATTTTGGATATACCGGAGAATGTTGAGAATTCCATGGACTGCCACGGTCACCAATGAGGAAGTGCTGAGAAGGATGGGTCGAGACAAAAAATTGTTGAGAACAATAAAAGTACGCAGGACTGCATACCTGGGACACATACTAAGGAATATAAAGTCTTCTGCAGGCCATCATGCAGGGTAGAGTCGATGGCAAAAAGGGAATAGGTAGAAAGAGGAAGTCATGGCCGCGAAATATTCATGACTGGACAAACATGACTGTAGACGAATTATTTCACGTTGCAAAAGACAGAGATACTTTTAGAAATGTGGTCTCCAACCTCCGTTAATGGGGACGGCATAGGAAGAAGAATGATACGCTAAACAAAAAAAAACAGAGATGAAGATAGGCGCCAAGAAACTCTGTGTTATAAAACAGTTGAATAAAATACAGATTCTCGATTCAAATATTCAAAAATTTAATGAACAGCATACTAAAATAGAAATAACGTCTATTTAAAATGCAATTCATTAATGGCTCAAGGTACAAAGCAGTCCTAGCATCTGCTAATGATATTGATCTTATAAGAAACTCTCTCCCGTCCGCAAACGACATCTTCAACAAAGTGAAGAGAGCACGAAAAATGTTTCACTTAAAATCAACAAAATAAAAACCAAATACAAGCGAATCAACAGAAGAAAGCAATTCAATACATCTAGATAAAATATTAAAGTCAACAACTATAATTTCGAAAGTATGGAACACTTTAAATATCTTAGATTAATAATCACGGTTAATAATAATGTCACTAAAGATGGCTATAGAAAGCATAACGATGGCTTAACTTGCAAAGCGGATAACTCCATTTTTTACCGAAATACAGGTTTTTGGCGTTGTCGACTGCGTCTAGTTGTCGCTCACATTAAGATCAATAAAATATCTCCCTAGCTTTTAAAATAACGGAGAAAACAGTGAACACGTAAAACGGTCAACTGCTAACACTAGCATAACAACACCGAAATGTGGCTAACTCCAAGGTCAACCGCGAGTTTATTTGTATTTGACTGTGAGTAACAAGTGCCACGTTTTCAGTGCGCGGTCTTTTTTTAGAAAACTGTGAATTACCAGATAAAATAAAGTTGATTTGATAACGAAACAGTGTATAAGAGTGGCGGTAAGTAGTTTTAATCAAATAATATAACTTTTTGTGGCATACCCGAGTCGATAGCCGTAGAGAACGGTTTGTTTTGATATTGCTGTCGGTGCGAGTTTGATAGTGATCGCTATTGTGTTATTTTGTGAATTTGTTTAGTGCAAATTAGGCCCATAATTTGGTATTCCAAAAAATCTAAGTATGGAAGAAGATGCTATTGGAGGTCATAGACCGCCCGATGAATTACATTCCGTAAACACGTCTGAAAAAACTAATATTGATGATAACAGGTCTGTAAATACTTTAATTGATTTTGAAAACCGGTATAAACCCAGCGATAAGGCCCCATTCTTTGTATATATTGAACACAAAAATAAAAATATCGGTAGGTTATTTCCAATGAAGGTAGGACATTTTTTATTAAATGATTCGTCCATTAAAAATGATGTACTTGATATAAAAACAGTTGGCATTAATAGGGTAAAAGTCATTTTTAAAACTTATTCTATAGCAAATAAAATAATTAATCATGATTTAATAAATAAAAATGATCTTATAGCTTATATTCCAAAATTTTATACACATAGAAAGGGCATAGTCCGTATGGTTGATACTTTCTTTTCGGAGAATTATTTAAAGGATGCGATAATATCCGAGAGACAAGTGGTAAATGTTCAAAGGATGCAACGAAAAGTAACGAACAACGATGGCACAACTCAATTAGTACCAAGACAAATGATAATTGTAGAATTTTTGGGAAACGAGGTTCCACAAAACATAATAATTAATTTATGCAACTTTTCAGTAGATCCATACATACACCCGGTAGTGCAATGCTATAAATGTCTCAGATATGGTCACTCCTCAAAACAATGTAAATCTAAGGACAGTAGATGTAAAAAATGTACAGACACCACCCATACTGTAGAAACTTGTAATGAAAATAATCATTGCATATATTGTAAAACCAACGATCACACCTCGTTGTCTAGAAAATGTCCAATATACGAAAAACAGAAGAAAATCAAAGCAATAATGGCATCAGAAAATATAACATTCAGAGAAGCAGAACAATTACATAACAATCCAAGTTACGCAAAAATAATAACTAATAATAGATTTTCTATTCTAAATAACACTTCCAATTTTCCCAGTTTACCTACCTCGTCTAACAATGTCCCTAATTTCACATTAAATAAACCGGTAAGGAAAACTATTCATACTTCTACAAATAATAAACGTAAAGCAACTTCTCCACCAATTTTACCCCATACCTCTGCGTCAACTTCTATCAAAAGACCTACCCCTAAATCTAATCCTATAATACCCAATCCCTCACATCTCATATTAATCAACTTATGTATACCAATAATCAATCTCAACCTATATGCAATTTAGAAAATGAATTAAGAAAACTTATTTCTAATAATTTAGAAGAAACAGGTAATAACAGAGAAACGGATAATTTAGCGACGAGTGACAATGAAAGCATTCACTCGTATTATTAATTTCCAAATGCACAGTCAACTTACTCAATCTTCCTTAAATATTTTACAATGGAATTGTAGATCGTTAGTAAGTAATAGGGATAGTCTCATAAATTATATTAATAATTCTCATGTAGATATTATAATTTTATCCGAAACTTGGTTGAAAAACCAAATAGACTTTAAATTAAAAGGGTATAATTTTGTTTCAAAATGCCGTGAAAGTGGCTATGGCGGTGTAGGCATTTTCATACTAAAGGGCATTGATTATCAAATAATTAACATTAACTATAATTTTAATACCGGAATAGAAGTGTGTGCAGTCTTACTTAACAAAATTAATATATCTTTTGTGTCTATATATAAACCATCTGACATCAGAGTAGAAAAGACTGATTGGATACATTTATTTGAACAATTCGATTATAATAAAACAGTTTTTTGTGGTGATTTTAATGCCCACCATTACATGTGGGGTCCGATCCCGGATGACCGTAATGGTAGAATATTAGTCGAAAGCATGGATTTTTTCGAATTAGTTTCTCTAAACGACGGATCACCTACTAGAATCGCCGCGAGTGGCAATCATTCTGCCGTTGATTTGACTATCACCTCAGCCTCATTAACAAATCGTATAAACTGGTCAGTATATCCCGACACATTGGGATCCGATCATTTTCCTATTAAAATAGAGCTTAAAATTAATCCTACTTCTTTCCTAATTAATCCATCAACAAAATGGAACGATTGCCGCGCTGACTGGAAGCTATTTCAGACAGATTTAGACAAACAATTATCCACATTTTTATCATCTAATAATCTTTCTAACGATGAGAAGACAGCCCTACTCTTTCAGACTATCTCTCTAGCTGCTTCCAAATCTATGCCCATAAAAAAACCTTTTACTCCCTCAATTCCAAGGCCTTATTGGTGGGATGAGGAATGTACATTCATAATAAAAAAAACGATCAGAAGCATTGAAAGCGTATCGAACCCAAAGTAACTATAATAATTACATAAACTATAAAAATATAGCAGCCCAAACCAGACGATTATTTAAAACAAAGAAAAAAAGTAGTTGGATAAATTTTTTAAATAGTCTAAACAAAAGCACACCTCTTTCAAAAATATGGTCAACTTCAGATCAATTTCCAATAACTATCAGTACAACAAAAAACCTCAACTTTCTGAAAATCTCATTAAACAGATGTTAGACCAACTTGCACCTTCATCTGCCTCTGGTAATGTTGGTAGGATTAAAGAATTTTTTCGTTTTAATACTAGTGTAGATTCCATGTCAAAACCTTTTACTCCTTCAGAACTTGATTTCGCACTAAAAAAAAGCAGAAATACAGCCCCCGGTTTGGACGGTTTTACTTATAAGATATTGGACAAATTGCCGTCAAATGCCAAAGATGTTCTCTTACAAATCTTTAATAGTTGGTGGTTGAAACAAGAATATTGCGATACTTTAAAAAATATTATCATATGCCCTTTACTCAAATTTAACTTAAACCCAGAACTTCCATCATCTTATAGACCCATTTCTCTATTATCATGTGTGACAAAATCCTTTGAAAGGCTTATAAAATTTAGATTAGAACATTTTATTGAAAGTAGTTCAGTTTTTCCCTACTCACAGTATGGATTTCGTAGAGGTCGAGGTACCATTGATGCTCTCATACATTTAGTTACGGATATTCAACTCTGTTTTTCAAAAAACGAATTTATGCTATGTTTGTTTCTAGATTTAAAGGGTGCATATGACGTGGTTGATTTGGATATATTATATTCAAAAATGGTGGGGTGTGGTATTGATAAAAGATTATCTGTAAATATAATAAATTTGTATGTGAATAGAAAAATATACTTACGGGACCATAGAAATGTATTACACGGTCCAAAAATATTATATAACGGTCTCCCACAAGGCTCAATTCTAAGTCCTTTATTATTTAATGTTTATACTGCAGATCTGCATGGTTTGATGGATGAAAAATGCAAAATAATTCAATATGCAGACGATATATGTTTATATACCAGCCATAAATCCTATGAAGATTGTATGTTGAATCTAAAACTTAGCTTTAGTAACTTAGATAAGTGGGTGAAACAAATGGGTTTTAGTATATCACAAGAAAAATCTTCGATTGTATGTTTCACTAGACGTAGACAAAAAGTCACAGGCAAATGCCAGATAGGTGATTATAATTTCCCCTTAGCAGAAGAGTATAAGTATCTAGGCATGATCCTAGATAAAAAACTCTTGTGGTCCAGCCATATAAAGTACGTAAAACAAAAGTGCGAGCGTGGAATTAACCTTCTGCGTTTCGTTTCTAAAAAAAGATGGGGTGCAGATCAAAATATCTCTATAATGTTTTATAGATCCTACATACGATCCATTCTGGATTACGGCTGTGTTCTTTACGGTTCAACATGCAAAACAAATCTATTAACTCTTGACAGAATACAATTTAAATCAATAAAAATTTGTCTAAGAGCTATGATGTCTTCACCAAACCAAGCAGTTCTAGCAGAAGCCCAGGAACCACCTTTACACATACGTAGGCAAATGTTAGCCAACAAACGTCTAATAACATACAGATCGTTTAATACAACTATGGTTCACAAAATAGGTTTACTTTTGACAGAAAATTTAACAAATTCTTATTGGAGAATAAAAAATTCTCCTCCTCTTGCAGAATCTTTTATCGATACGAATTTATTTCAATCTTATATATTACAGCTCCCAAAATTTCCTTTTTACATACAAGACTTTGAAGTTCTGATAGACAAACCAACCATTATAATGCCCTCTTATTCAGACTTGCCAATTTTAACTAATATGATATTCAAATCCATACTAAGCAAATTAGGGGAAGATTTAACAATAATTTATACAGATGGTTCAAAAACTGTTGAAAGTACTGGTTTCGCTTTTTTTGTTTCAAACAGCAATTATGTTGAGAAATATCGAATTCCTGAATGTTGTTCTATTTTTACAGCCGAGGCTGCTGCTATACAGAAAGCACTAACTTGGTGTGTCACTAATTATTGTGAGAACATCGTAATAGTATCAGATTCTCAGGCAGTATTACAAGCTATTCGTAGCCATCCATTGGATAGTTTTCAAAACTCCATTATACTTGATATCAAAAAATTATTACATGATCTAAAATTCACAAAAAAAACAGTTACTTTACTCTGGGTTAAAGGACATAATGGAGTAATTGGAAACGAATTAGTGGATGGTATGGCAAAAAATACATCTGAGATATCAGAAATTACAAATTTTTACTACTTTAAAGATCTTTTTTCTATTATCAGGAGTATTGGCAGGGAAAGATGGATGTCAAAATATAAAGAGGTTCAGAAGACTTCAAGAAACCATTACTTTTCTATCCATCCATGCTTACCAAAAAATATTCCCCATTTTAATTTTAACTATAATAAAGTACATTCTTCGTTAATAACCCGGTTAAAACTTAACCATGGCCTCTTTCCAGAGCATCTGCATAGGATTGGAATCTATGAAACCCCTTTCTGTCCTTGTGATGGTAAATCTGTCGGAGATTTGAACCACTTATTTTTCGATTGTCCTAATCATAGGGAACAGACTCGAAGCCTATATCTAGATTTAATTGATCTCAATATTAGCCTACCAGTAAACATCAGCAATCTGTTATCTTATTCTGACAAATCTATATATAATATTCTAATCAAGTTTATAAACGATTCTAAAATAAAAATTTAAACATCCTTATAACAATTTTCTGTGGCAAAAAGATTTTTTGTCTAATGCCATCTCTCTCTCTCTCACACACACACACACACAACTTTTTGTGGGCAATATCCTAGTTATAACATAAAAAATGTGATGATGGAGTTGTCCATTTTTAACGTAACTATTTACTATGTGAATTTAGGAGTTACCCAATATACCAATTCTGTGATTTTACAGTCCTGTAGTCTATAAATTAAAGTTGTTGTTCATTTTTTACGATTTATAATGTAAAAAATAGTCCAGTGCATAGATACAAGTAAGATCTATACTTTTCTTCTTCTTACTTTTTAGAAATTCTACATATTTTATGTTTAATTAAAAATTCCAAGTTATTTAAAAATATGATAATTCTGTGTAAAGTATGTTTTTAGAAAAAAAGTAGGTACAATTTTAAAAATGTAAGAAGGAAGGATAGATATATGTGATTTATGTATACACTGAAATTTTTCCACATTTGAATTTCCAAAAACATTGCCCAAAGTAGACTACGATTACGACTGAATGCAAAAAATATAGTTGTCAAGGTAAATATTCCCCTTGAGAATTGCTATATTATTGCTCTGCAAATTGTTATAGTGAACGTGCTCATAAGTTATAGTGTAAAAAGTATATAAAATAAACGGTTCGGATGTTAATAAGATTATTGTTACAGATAAAGAGGATGTCGAGGGCAAAAAAACTTGTTGAAGCTGCACTGAAGCAAAACAATGAAAATTACTTAATTCTCACAGAAGAATCTATTGAAGATAGGCCTATGATACTTTTTGCTGATAGTACGTCAACATCTGATACTCTAACAGGAAATATCATGGAAATTAAGCCACTTGCCAGTGGTACATCTGAGGCTGCCACAGAGGTGTTCATCAATACTGAGCCATTAGATATCATTACGCCTATATATAATGCTCATGCACAAGAGATTATGACTGTTGCGAGTCTCAATAATGATTCGTCTGTTTTCTTGAAATCTGTTACTGAGGAATTCTTAGCTCCAGTTACAACGTACCATTATACAGCACAGAAAGACAACAATACTAGCTTGATTGACAAATATTTAAGTGATGATAGCGACTGCATGAATGCACAACTTGTACCTTATTCTGAGCACTCGGATTCTAACAGTGAAGAAGAACCTAGTAGAATTAAGAGAAGAAAAAGGTGTCAGGTAAATCAAGCTACATGGACAGATCAAATGAACAAGCTTCACAGGGAAAATGGGCAACCGTATACTGGGCGTAAAAAAATTGAAGGGAAATGGGAAAAAACACAAAAAAATAAACGAGTTCTTAAACCTCGATGCAAATGTAGGACAACTAACAAAAGTGCTTTAAAATGTAGCGAAGTTTCAGAAGAAGAAAGGAAAACTATATTTGAGTTGTTTTGGAGAATGACTTGGGGGGAAAAAAAGGTTTTCGTGAATGGTCTTGTGCAAGAGATACCCACAAAACGTCCAAGAGACAGAAAAGAGCCATTATTAACAAGAAGAAAAAGCACAATGGTATTTAACTTAAACTTAACTAACGAATGCCGCGTGAGAGTTTGTAGAACGATGTTTCAAAACACTTTGTGTCTTACCAAAATGACTATCTGGAACTGGAAAAAAGGCAAAGAGAATATTTCTCATAAAACAAATCAACACGCAACAAAAAATCCCTACGAAGTAGAAGTGAAATCACTTAAAGATTTTTTGAACAATATTCCAAAAATGGAATCCCATTATTGCCGCAAAAGTTCGACCAAGCTTTATTTGTTGCCAGAATGGACATCAAAAAAAGCCTTGTACATTTTCTACACATTAGACTGGAGCACGCCACGGAATACCAAACCTGTTTCAATTGCTAAATTTAGCAACACTTTACAAATTGAAAATATATCACTGTTTAAGCCAAACAAAAGATGAATGTGAAAAGTGCCTCTCTCACAAACTCGGAAATATACCTGACACAGAATACAAGGAGCACATAGAAAGAAAGAATGAAGCTAGACTTGAAAAAGAACAGGATAAAAATACAGAAGAATTTGTATTCACAATGGACACGCAAGCTGTGTTATTGGCACCCAAATCTAATGTGTCATCTCTATATTATAAAACTAAGATATGCACGCACAATTTTTGTATATTTAATATAAAAAATAAAGACGGATTTTGTTATCTCTGGAACGAGACCGAAGGTGGGCTATCCTCTGACAATTACGCTACCATAATTGTCAAGTTTATCACGGAGAAACTTTTGCCGAGTATCCACAGAGAATCTGGACAGGATACTAAAATTATATTGTACAGTGATGGATGTACAGCACAAAATAGAAACGTAATATTGGCAAATGCATTACTAAACATGGCAACATTAAACAATGTCACAATTCAGCAAAAGTATCTAGAGGTAGGCCATACCCAGATGGAAGCGGACTCAATGCATGCCACCATAGAGAGGAAACTGAAAAACAAAATAATTCATGTACCAGCTGAATATGCACAAGTTTGTGTTGGAGCTCGCAAACATCCTAAACCTTACAACGTATCTTACCTAACCCATGAATTTTTTAAATCCTTCGCAAGTTTACAGTTTTATAAGTCAATAAGACCAGGAAAAGCCATAGGAGATGCCAAGGTACTTTTAATGTTAATTTTGTTTGGTCTTCTACAGACACAGAAGACGAAAAAATTGATAAATTATTAATGTTTTGTTTTTAGGTCACATATATTCGCGCCCTACAATATAAACAAGGGAACCTGTACTTTAAGTTACGGTTTACAGATGAATGGCAGTTACTACCACAACGATGTGATAAAAAGGTCTCAGTTAAACCTATTGAAAGCTTACCGAATCTTCATGAAAATCGGCTTAAAATAAGTAGTCGTAAATTCAAAGACTTACAACAACTAAAAAGTACCTTGCCGTGAACTACATGGACTACTACGACAATGTGCCACATGAAGACTGATAAAAAAATACTCTATGGTATAATAAAAATACTTGATTATAAAAAAAATACACAAAAATATACTTACAGATTGATTTTATTTTTCTATAGAGGTTCCATAATACGATGCAGAGAAAAATGGGCAACTCCGATTATTTAATATTTTCTTTTAATTACAAACAGGGTAAATCCAAAAATTTAAATAATTGTTATTTAATCAAAATATTTTTTTATGCTTTTTAGTAACTTCAAAGTGCAAAATAAATAGACAACAAATAGATTTTTGGAATATTGATATTATAAGTATTAATTTTTTTAAGAAATTTTTTTGTGTTCCTGTAAAGGTTTAAAAAACGGAGTTAGCCGCTCTGCAAGTTAAGCCATCGATAATTCACTTTAGACCTATTTTAAAACATGAATGTTTTTTAAAACAATAAGACCGAACATATTATATTATGTAATAATTGTAATAGATATGTTGGCTAGAATCAAATTACCATAAAGTCACCGAAATATTTTATTTGAGTAATGACTCACTACTGATTGCTACGATACGTTATACGATACATTTATAGTTAAAAGCGAAATTATTAGGTGTTATGCCATGTATAATATATGTGTATCTATAAAGTATTATAGTAAGATATTGAATTTCCTACATTTAAAAATCGAAATATTGAAATTAGACAGTAAAAAATTATAATTTTAAGATTGATTTATAAATTATTATAATTTAAATTTTACTACTTTGTGAAACAAATATTGTATATCAAAAAACGTAGCAATCGAAACATCGGAACGTACATTTATATATTAAATTTTTCAGTGTCAATGCATTAAAAAAATACTAATAAATAAAAATGGACACTTGCATTTTCCAAGCTTATAACAGACACTAACTTAAGTTTAAAAATAATTAAAGCAAGTAATATAAATTACCAACATAAAATATTTAACTACATTAACCAAGTATTTGTGAAATTTCTCGATGACTAAATTGATTGATATTTAAATAAATTTCAAGTTTCAAAACGTACCTGCTGTAAAATTTAAAAATCTACGACTAATCAAATTATTGGCAACATCGGAGGAGTTTAGTTGTGTACGCAAAGAAATGTATACGGATCCCAAAAGTGTTTCAACCTATTACGGAGTCCACTTAATCCGACGTGTTGGTCGGAGTCCACATACAGCGCTACCCAGATAATAATATACACGGTGTATATTTGCCTGGAGTTAGTATAATACCGTTTTAGTACGGGGCCACATTAACCGCTAGATCTATATATATATATATATATATATATATATATATATATATATATATATATATATATAATTGAAGTAGATTACATCTATAAACATCAATAGAGTCAAAGTAGATCATAATAATATATATATATATATATATATATATATATATATATATATATATATATATATATATATTGCTATGATTGTTTATTTTGACTTTAATCTTAGTTTATATCTCTCGGCTAAGCTAACTGTTGTAGTGTCCAATTGAAAACCTAGATAAATTACTTCCTTTTGGAAAAATTGACATTTTTCGATGTTTAATTTTAATCCCGCTCTGTCCAATTCTTCCAGAATTATCTTTATATGTTTCATATGGCTCTGTATATCTCGTGAAAAATCAACAAATCATCGATGTAATGGACTATGAAATCTTCGTATCGATTTAAAATAGAATGTAGAGCCCGTACCAATGCTGCACAAGCGCTTTGTAAACCAAAAGGCACTACCTTGAACCTGTATACAATACCATCAATTGAGAACGCGGTATAGTTTCTACATTTTTCAGCTAAAGGTATCAACCAAAAACTATGCTTTAAATCAATTTTAGAGAATATGTGTGATCCTGTAATTCTTCCAAATATGGCCTCGATGTTTAGAGGTGATTCATATTGTGATACCGTGTGCTGGTTGATATTTCTGGCATCTAAACATAGTCTTAATTCTCCACTGCTTTTTTTTACTATTACAATTGGATTAATATACGGTGAATCACATCGTTTAATTATTTTATCTTTTAACATTTTATTAATTTCTTCTTTCACCTGTTGTCGATATTTATATGGGATCGGGTAGGTCTTCGATCGAAAGTTTCCCAAGTTTTTTACCTCAAAAGAATGTTCGTACTTTTTTGCCACTGTGTTTTCCTCATTTATTAAAGTTTCGTGTTCTTTTAACATCAGACGCACCTCATTTTCTTTTTCTTCTCCACATATCAATTTTCTTTCTTTTTCCTCAGATTCTTGACACATATTTATCGCCCATTTTTCCTCCTCTTTTTCATTAATCTCTTCCTTAAATACCACTGTTTCAATCATATCCTTTTCATTTTCCTTTGTTGACACTATTTCTTCTTCTTCTTCGGGGCTCATCCCTTCTTTTGAGGAATCTCCGGTATTGACTTCCTTTATCCTTTTCTTAAGTTTTCTTCCTTTTCTTCTTTGTCCTTGCTTCGTTGCCAAATTCATTTCCACTGTTTGTTCTTTTTCCGAATTATCAATTTTCTTTTTCCCATGTTCATTTTCCTGTTCTCCTTCTTTTTTTTCTGTTAGTTTCATCGTATTACTTTTGAAATCTATGACTACATGTTTTTCTGCCAGTTCGTCCACTCCTACAATCATGTCATGCGACATATTTGGCCTTATTACACATTGTAGTGCATACATTTTCTCATCTAATCGTACCCTTACTCGTATTCCTTCATTTATCGTTGCCAATGTCCGTTTATTTGCACCCACCAAATTTACCCTTGGTATTTTGTAAATTAAATTTGTCAAACTCACTTCTTCTATTAATTTTCTGTTTACCAATGTTATTTCTGAACCGGTGTCTATCAAAATTTTGATTGGTCTATTTTTTAAGAAACCATCTACAAATTTTAAATTAACTCCTCTTCTTTCCTCATTATTTCCTGCTAATTTAATGAATTCCTTCGGGTGACAAAAAATTCCTGCCTGGTTTTTTGGTTTTAGTGGGTGCTTTCGTGAAAAACCGTCTGTTGTTCTTCCGTATTTCTTCTTTCATCGCTGTGTCTTTCATTCGCATTTTCCTCTATTTGTGTATGATTTACCTCTCTTCTGTTTTCTTTTGGTCTGTCATATCCGTTCCGGTTTCCACGATATTCCTGTTCATTTCGTCTATTGTAATTTCTGTTTTCGGGATATGCGCGTGTGTTATTTCTGTTGTGGTTTTCTCGATATCTGTCCTCATTCCATAGCCGATTTCTGAAATCATCATTTCCTCTTCTGTTTTCCCTATTTTCGTTTTCCCTCCTGGGAATAAATTCTCGTCTAGTGTAATCCCTCCTAAAATTTTGTCCTCTCTCTCTGTATTCCTGAGTTTCTCGGTGTCTGTAATTTTCTTGTGACCTTCTTGCTCTTTTTTCCTGTATCCGTGATGCCCTTATTTGTAGGAATTGGCATAAACTATCGATGTCTTTGTAGTTTTGTAGATTGATTTGATCTTCAATTGTGTCATCAAAGTGTCTTGCAATCAACTCTACTAATTGCTCGGATGAATAATGGTATTGCAGATGTTTTGCGTTATTGTACATTTGCAATGCGTATGTTTTTTCTGATATACCCATCCTCTCATGGTATTTCCCATTTTGCAATTCCTTGTTTATCTGTAATTGCTCTGTCTTTCCCCAGAAAAAATTCAGAAATTTATTTTCAAATTCTTGCCAATTTTCAAATTCCTCCACTTTGCTGTCGAACCATAGACACGCCTCATCTTTGAGATGATTTCTGATCATTTCCTTAGCTGTCTCAAAGTTTCCCATGTATTGTATCTTCTTCTTTAGATTATGCATGAACGGTACGGGGGCAGTTTTCTTACATCCCCGCCAAACTGTAATTTCGCTTCGCTTTTACCATGGATGATAACTTCTTTTCTCTCTACTCCTCTTAGTTCAATTTCTGCCATTTGTTTTTCATTTTGCTTTAATCTCCTTTCTACTTCTTTCCTGTCTTCTTGTAGCGCCATTTCAAATTTTTCTTCTAACTGTTCTAATTCCTTTTTCTGACAATTTCGTATCTCCTTCATTGTGTTTTGGATATCTTTAATCTCTGTCTCTTGTTTTGCATTCTTTAGGGTTATTTCTTCTATCTGTTGTATCAGTTCTATCTTTATCCCCTCAACACATCCTTTAATTTCCTGTTCATAGTTTTCCAGACGCTGCTCTATATTTCTGTTATTTCTATCCATTTTTTGTTTTGTTTCATCCATTATGTGTTTTGTTTCCAGTTGATTTCTATCAATTTTCTTTGATGTTTCAATTTGGTTTTTCTCTATTGTTTGTGTCTGTATTTGCATCATTGCTAATAATTTTTCCAGCATCCCTGTTTCTTTTCTTTCCTCCATTATTGTAGCATTTCCTTCATTATCCGATCCTTCATCAATAATTGTTTCCTCTTCTATCTTATCCTCTTTCCTTTCTTGCGTTTTGCTTTGACTCCTTGTGGTCGACATGTTCGTTAGAATATTTATCCCCGCCAAATATGAAGCTTTGAAATTTGTGCAATAATATCCCCGCCAAATATGAAATTCGAGTAATGTTGCAAAGACGAAAACTTTTCCTCTTATCCCAAATGAAATAAATTCAAATAAATGCAATAAAATTTTAAAACTTTTGTCAGTTGTTGTACCTAGAGAAATTTGAAATGTAATGTCATAAAAGCAAATATTATAAACTTTAACCATCGGCAAATAAATTTTCAATCAATCTGCTTTCTTTCTCTATCCGTTTAAATTTTAACTAGAAATACTTTCTACGCCTTACACGTTGGGGGCCATTTGCTATGATTGTTTATTTTGACTTTAATCTTAGTTTATTGAGCCAATAAAAAAATATAACTTATTTGTTATCAAAAGTAAAATAAACTCCTTATATTACCTGTGATCGATGGATTCAAAGATTTTCTAGTTGTCTTTTATCGGGATAGAGAAAAAAGGATAAGAATAAAAAAAAATATTATATTACAAAAATTTACGTTTCTTTATTTTATATGAAAGAATAAAACAATTATCAAATTCTGTCGTTATCTTATCAATCAGCATACAAGAAAATAACTCAAATTTTTATAATAATACGATTTTAAATCTACATACATTTATATTACGTGAAAACCAATTTTACTTAAATTTTTCGTTACTTAAAAAAAGAAACAACAAAACTTTAAACTTTTGATTAGCCTACCAAAACCTTAGTTCTTAAATTTGAAAGCTAATGACCATGATGTCAAACCGACCCTTCACAGATATAAAATTCAATTGTACAAACACTTACAGCTTATTTTCTTGTTGAGTTGTATGTTGGAACATACCCAGAAAAGTCCAGTCTCCTCAACGATGTGATCTCTCCTCTTTGGCACCCCGGCTCCTTCCTAACGTCTCTGCAAACCTCCTGCAGACTACACAAAGACACCTGATTCACTTCTCCAAACTCAGCTACTTATTTATGACACAAGGACCTCCTTTTGTCAACTTGATGCCGTAAGAATACTTTCACATATACTTTACAAGATGCCCACGGTAGATACAAGGACCTCTTTTAATCTACTTGTTATCTCCTTCTGCAGAACTATTCACTTCTTTTCGTTACGCCGGTATCCAAACTCACGAACCACACTCTATCTTGAGACAAACGACTGTTTCTGTCAATGACCAAATTATATCTAACTTCTCCGGTCTCATGATCGGCTCACAAAATTCCTATTTAAAAACGACCGTCCAATCAAAAGCTCAAATTGTGTTTACCATGATTTTGGAAAAGCCTAATTTCGGTTTCAGAGAAAAACTAAATAGCTTACTTTAAAATTGGTTTTGTCAATACACAATTTATACATATTTCAAAAGATTAGAATATGGTAATTTAATACTCGACTATACAAACAATGAAAAGATTAACTTACAGGTAAAATGTCTTCTAATTCTAAACAAAGGTTTTTTGATAATTTTGTTTGAAACGGAAAAAGGTCGTTTGCCAAACAAATTTCTATTCTTATCTACACTAAATCTTATCTTAAATTACTATATACATTTTGTTTATAATGATATCTTAAAATTTTATTCCGATGGATCTTTTTATTTATTTTTTTCTTTGGTTGGGAAAGAAAAAGTATGACAATATATATTGAAGTAGATTACATCTATAAACATCAATAGAGTCAAAGTAGATCATAATATATCATAGTAGATCATATATATATATATATATATATATATATATATATATATATATATATATATATAAATATATTATTATGATCTACTTTGACTCATTGATGTTTATAGATGTAATCTACTTCAATTAATTAATCAATTAATTATTTCATTAATTAAACAAATCAAAACATAATGCAATCTCAGGGCTGAATGATCCTATCAGTAATTTTGTAGACAAAAGAGAATCAAAATAATAAACATATGGATTTCAATTAGAAATTATAAAAATCCTTTATTTTATCAAAACGGAAATCGATATTCAATATTGCAAATTTTTTTTAGTCTCCTATCTTTATTTCATATAACAATTACAAAAAAAAAAATCTTATTTCCTTTTGTCTCCAAATTTTTTTAAATCAATAACTGTGAATCTCTCTACTTCTGCTTTACACAATGTTCTCGATGTTCAATTTTCTTGATATAAAAACAATTTTTATTTATCAATATTATTGTATCATAAAAAAAGTCAACTACAATGATTTATAATAAACAAAACTGATTGAAATTTGATGATTTTATAATAGTGAAATATGTAGTTCCATATGCCCTGTGGTATTGAACATGGAAAACAATACATTCATATCATAACAGAAAACGACTAACCTTTGCTGATGATTATACACTGTCTTCACCCATAACACGTTTCCTTACTTGCTGGAGTTTCGATCAAAGGAAAACTCGTCCACGTCCCCCAAGAATGTCTCTGCTCATCTGCTAAATTTTGTTCTCCTTTCCTTTCACTGCTTCGTACCGTACTCGTTCCGGCTTTCTCCTGATGCAATCTTTCAAATTTTTGAATCACTTAACACAATACTGGATACTTTAGACTCAAGAATTTATATCATCTCTCGACTTGGCCTATTACTCGTTCCACGATTTTTTTGATGATGCTTGTAACTTTTCAAACACAAACCAGCTTTTTCCTTTTTTAGTACACTGCACTCAAAACTGGACTTCTCCTTTCGATCGAACAAAACACACTGCTCCACTCTCCTCATTCATTCTCCGACTTCCAAATCGTTCCCCCCACAATTAATTTTCCATTCAATCAAAACCAACTTTCAATCATGTCGCATTATTTACCCAAAACTACCTCTCTCCTTAATCTAAACAAATTTTCAACTTTACGTATCTTTTTGTTCTTATGGAGTTCCAAGAAAGAAATAAAATTCCATATCCTTATTCTACTTTCTACAACTAATCACGTTCTTATCTATTTTTGATAATCTTAATATAAAGGTAGATTTTAACTATCTGCTACCGTACTGCTAATGAGTTCCCTACCCGCATATCTCGAAAATGTAATGGTCTCTCCTTTGTTTAATTAAAACATATTGTCCGTGGTTTTAATAAACAGTTTGACGAACACTTTCTTAAACTACCAACCCTAATCGTCTCTAATTGTTTGCTTGAAATACATTGTTCATGGGGCTAGTAAACAATTCTGCGAACCACTCTCTTAAAACTAGCTATAATTATTTTTACAAAATGTGTCATTTACATGGCGTTAAAAATTTATATGGTCGTGGTTGAGAAACATGAAATTTTTTATTTTAATTTACATTTTAAATAGGAATATAGTTTTTTATTTCTCATGTCAAATAGGAATATAACAAATCACCGCCTTTGTATTCGATAAAAATTATCCGCATCTGCAACTCATTTTTCTCGAGGCAAACCAATATCCCTGTATATTGCCTTCTCTTAATCTATCTATGTCTTATGCCCTAGCTTACTATCTACTTTATGCAGTTCCGTCTTTTATTCGTGATATTTGTACACATCGTGAATATTGTAAATTCCTCGGATCTTTTCCGAGTCCATATGCCTCAACGCATAACTGTTTATCCCATCTTCCTTATTTACGATATAGGGGCCTTCGAAAACAGGCATTAAATTTGCGCAAATGCCACCAGGAAGATTTGATACTCGTAATGCGCTCACAAGTACTTTTTCACCACTTTGGTAAGACACTGGTCTTCGTTTTCTATTACGATCCTGTCTTTGGATATACTTCTTCCCTGTATTGTTTCAATTACCTGTTGATATTCTTTTGGCTCTGGGTCTTCCCATGGCCTTATCGGCATTACACCTTTCATGATGTATTCCGGGGTCTCTTTTGTTACTGTACTCGGAATGATATTTAGATACATTTCTATTTCCGTTATTTTCCTGCCCCATCGTCGATGTTGACCTTCCGTTGCAATTCGAAGAAATTTCGTCACTTCCTGTATAAATCGCTCCGAACAATTACTTTGGGGATGCCTGATGCTGACAAAATGTGTCTCTATTCCCCGTTCTCGAAGTTGTCCGTTGAACCGATCATTCCGGAAATACGTTGCATTGTCTAGTAGAATCTTTCTTGGTGTTCCTACTGTGGCAATAAAATTGTCGATTTTTCTTAATATTTCTTTCTCCTTTGTGTTGCGACAACTGTATAATTTTATGTATTTTGAAAACACATCCACCATCACCAGAATATGTTTGTTCCTTTGGGTGGTCATAATTAGATCGCTTAACATATCTATTGCTACAATGCCCAATTTGTTCCGGGATACAATATTTTTTGCAATATTTTCATTTTTGAAATTCCTACTCTTATATTTTTGACATACTTCGCACTTCTGGGTAATTTCCTTTGCAATGCGGTAATCTTGTCGGCTGATGTAATTTTCCCTAAAAACGAGCCACACCTTTCTGCTACCGATATGTCCATTGTCCTCATGTAATTTCTTTATGATCCTTTCTGCCAATGTCTGTGTCACTAAATATAGTTCTCTTCTTTTTTATCTTTCCTGTAGGTCTTCCTGGTTTATCCTTATCTCGTTTAACGAAAATACACCTTCTTCTTGTGTTCATATATTTAGTCCCACATGTAAAGTAATTGCTTCCTTTTTTCCGGTGTCTTCATCCCGTGTTAGAGCGTCGGCTATGATGTTGTCTTTTCCTTTGATATACCGGAATTCAAAATCATATTCCTGTAATAATAGAATGCCTCTATGTATTCGATTATTCACCAATCGATTTTTCATGATATGTGCCAAAGCTGCAAGATCCGTCTCGATTGTGAATTTAAAACCTTAATTTGTTTACGCAAAATAGTACACTGGCAAACTCCAATTCTGTTACACTATATTTTTTCTCATGTGTTTTAGTCACTCGAGATATAAAACATATCGGCACTTCTTGGTCGTTTTGTATTTGTGACAAAACTCCTGCAAATTTTTGTATGGACACATCAGTTCGGAGTATAAAAGGGGTGATATATTTTCCTTCCTTTTGCGAATTCTTGTTTTAATATTTTGAAAGCTTCATCCTGTTCGTCTTTCCAATTCCATTTTATCCCTTTCTTCAGCAATTTTATTAGAGGAATTTCCTTTTGGCTTAAATCGGGAATTAGCTTTTTAAAATAATTGATCGTGCCAAGAAAACCTCTCAATGTTTTCAAATTTGTTGGCCTTGAGTATTCAACTATGAGCTTGACTCTGTCTTCGGCTAAGCTTACTGTTTTGGTGTCCAATTTAAAACCAAAATAAATTACTTCTTTTTGAAAAAATTGACATTTTTCAATGTTTAATTTTAATCCCGCGGTGTCCAATTCCTCCAGAATTATTTTTGTGTTCCAAATGACTCTGTATATCTTGTGAAAAAATTAATAAATCATCGATGTAATGAACTAAGAAATCTTCATGGCGATTTAAAATGGTATGTCGAGCTCGTACGAGTGCTGCACAAGCACTCTGCAATCCAAATGGCACTACCTTAAACCGGTAGACAATACCATCAATTGAGAAAGCGGTATAGTTTCTACACTTTTCAGCTAAAGGTATGAACCAAAAACTGTGCCTTAAATCAATTTTAGAAAATATGTGTGACCCCGTAATTCTTCCAAAAATGGCCTCGATGTTTAGAGGTGATTCATATTGTGATACAGTGTGCTGGTTAATATTCCTGGCATCTAAACATAATCTCAATTCTTCATTGCTTTTCTTTACTATAACAATTGGGTTAACATACGGTGAGTCACATCTTTCGATGATTTGATCTTCCAACATTTTATTAATTTCTTCTTTCACCTCTTGTCGATACTTATATGGAATCGAGTACATCTTCCAAGTTTCCAAGTTTTTAACCTCAAATTAATGTTCGTACTTTTTAGCCACTCTGTTTCCTCATTTATTAAAGTTTCATAGTCTCTTAACATCAAACGCAATTCATTTTCTTTTCCTTCTCCACATATCAATTTTCTGTCTTTTCCTCTGATTCTTCACACATGTTTACCGTGCTTTCTGCATCCTCGTTTTCATATACCTCCTCTTCCAATATCACTGTTTCAATTATATCCTTTTCGTTTTCATTTGTTAACTTTATTTCTTCTTCCTCTTTTAGGCTCATCTCTTCTGTTGAGGAATCCCAAATTTTATTTTCTTTTGTTGTTAATATTCTTTCTTCTTCTTCCCCTGAGCTCATCTCTTCTTTTGAGGAATCCCAGGTTTTAACTTCTTTTATCTTTTTCTGACATTTTCTCCTTTTTCTTCTTTGTCCTTGCTTCGTTGCCAAATTCATTTCCACTGTTTGTTCTTTATCTTATTCGTCTGTATTTTGTTTCTCATGTTCCTTGTCTTGTTCTTCTTCTTTTCTTTTCTTCTGTTAGTTTCATCGTATTGTTTTTGAAATCTATCACTACATGTTTTTCTGCCAATTCGTCAACTCCTACAATCATGTCATGTGGCATTTTAGGCATTATTACACATTGTAGTGCATATAAACTCTTACCCAATCATACCATTACTCGTATGCCTTCGTTTATAGTTACCAATGTTCGTTTATTTGGGCCCACTAAATTTACCCTAGGTATTTTGTAAATTAAATTTGTTAAATTAACTTCTTCTATTAATTTTCTGTTGACTAGTGTTATTTCCGAGCCAGTGTCTATCATAATTTTAATTGGTTTCTCGTTGATAAAACCATCCACAAATTTTAAATTAACTCCATTTCTCTTTTCATTGTTTCCTACCAATTTAATAAACTCCTTAAGGTGAGAAAAGATTCCTGTTTGGTTTTTTGTTTCTAGTGAGCGCCTTCGTGAAAACACGTCTGTTATTCTTCTGTGCTTTTTCGCCCGTCGCTTTGTCTCTCATCTTCATATTCTTCTATTTGAGTATTATTTATCTCTATTCTGTTTTCTTTTGGTCTATTAGAAACGTATCGGTTTCCGCGAGGTTCCTGTTCATTTCGTCGATTATTATATCTGTTTCCTTAATATGTGCGGTTGTTGTTTCTGTTTTGATTTTCTCGACACCTGTCTCGTTCCATTGCCGATTTCTGAGTTCATAGTTTTCTCTTCCGTTTTGTCTACTTTCGTTTTCCCTCCTTGGCATAAATTCTCGTTTTGTATAATCCCTCCTAAAATTTTGTCCTCTATCTCAATATTCTTGAGTTTCTCGGTGTCTGTAGTTTTCTTGCTATAGATTGAGGTGATCTTCAAGTGTATCTTCAAAATGTCTTGCTATCAGCTCTGCTAATTGTTCGAATGAATAATTGTATTGCAGATGTATTGCGTTGTTGTAGACTTGTAGTGCGTACATTTTCTCTGAGATACCCATCCTCTCATTGTACTTCCCATTTTGCAATTCCTTGTTTACTTGTAATTGTTGGATTTTTCCCCAGAAATAACTCAAAAAATTGCGTTCAAATTTGTGCCAACTGTCAAACTCTTCCTCTTTGCTGTCAAACCATAGACTTGCCTCATCTTTGAGATGGTTTCTGATCGTTTCTTTTGCTGCTTCAAAATATCCGCTATCCATTTTCTTTGATGTTTCATTCATTGTTTGTGATTGTATTTGCAACAGTTGTAATAATTTCTCTATTCCTGATTCTTTCTGTTTTTCTGTTTCCATGATTGTTGTTTCTAAAACGTCTTCTTGTTCTGAATGTTCTTCTTGTTTTTTGTTTTCTTTGCTGCTGCCCCCCCCCCCAATTCTGCATCCCCGCCAAATATGAAATTCAACTAGTATGTTGCAAAGACGAAACTTTTCTCACCCAAATGTAGTCATCATCATCATTGGTACTGGTGTCTTATAAAAGGGCCTCGACCTTCCCAAGTATATTACGCCAGTCAGTTCTATCCATTGCCAACTGTTGCCAGTTTGCTGCGCCTATTTGTCTACCATCCTCATCTACACCATCCCTCCATCTGACTTTTGGCCTACCCCTACTTCTACTTCCCACAGGTTGTGACATAAGGATTCTTCTAGGAGGGTTGTTCTGCTGTGATCTTGCCAGATGTACCTCCTTCTCCAAACGCCATTTCCACAGATGCCACCGAATATTCTTCTCAGGATCCTTCGTTCAAATATAAGCAGGAGATTTTCATCTGCCTTGGAAATGGTCAACGTCTCCGACCTATATGTCAACACTGGTTGTATAAGGGTTTTGTATATGGTTATTTTTGTTTTTTGATTTGTTAGAGTTGTAGTTGTGTAGAGTTATCAACCGTGAATTGGTGGCCGATGTTTCTGGTTCTATTGTTGAGTGTTGATGCCATTATCTTAGTTTTCTCCTCATATACTTGCAGGCCCATATTTTTTGAGACGTTTGACAAGGTAGTATACATTTCTTCTAGCTTACGTGTTGTGCGGGCAACTAGGTCAACATCATCTGCATATGCCAAAATTTGGGATGATTTATTAAATGTAATAAATTGTCAATAAAATATATCAAATGTAAATATCAATCAAATAAAACAATAATTATGGGAAATTTGTACCTAAAGAGATTTAAAATGTTATGTCATCAAATGCAAATATCTCACTTTCAACCACGGGCCGGTAAATTTTCAATTACCGGTTTTTTCTTTTTCTATCCTTTCAACTTTGCCACTACAAATACTTTTCAATGCCTTTACACGTTGGGGACCATGTTATAATGATCTACTATGACTCTATTGATGTTTATAGATGTAATCTACTTCAATTAAATAATCAATTAATTATTTCATTAATTAAACAAATCAAAACATAAATCAAATATAAATCTTAGGGCTGAATGATCCTATCAATACTTACATTTGTGGCTTCAAATATTTCTCAGTGGTTTCCTTATAGGGATAGACAAAAGAGAATCAAAATAAACATATGGATTTCAATTAGAAATTATAAAAATCGTTTATTTTATCAAAACGGAAATCGATATCGATATTGCAAATTTTATTTATTCTCCTATCTTTATTCATATAACAATTACAAAAAAAATCTTATTTCTTTTTGTCTCCAAATTTTTTTAAATCAATAACTGTAAATCTCTCTACTTCTTTACAGAATGTTCTCGATGTTCAATTTTCTTGATATAAAAATAATTTTTATTTATCAATAGTATTGTGTCATAAAAAAAGTCAACTACAATCATTTATAATAAACAAAACTGATTGAAATTTGATTTTATAATAGTGAAATATGTAGTTCCATATGCCCTGTGGTATTTAACACAGAAAACAATACATTCATATCATAACAGAAAACGACTGACCTTTGCTGATCAACATTACATTACATACAGCTTAAGAGTGGTAACTTCATTATATATTTTTTTTAATATCACTATAATACAATTTTAATAATGTTACCTAAAGTTAAAATTAAATTTAACTAATAATATACTGTTGGAAGTGCATCATATGATCTTTTTGGTTCTCTGTAAATTATTGTTTTTTACTTAAGTTTTTTCACATACTTTTTATATACATGTACAATTACCACATGTCTTTTGCTGTGCTAAGTTTGAGTTAATTTGTAAGCTGTATTCAGTTCCAATTAATTGTTTATACAACATAATCTTATAATGTCCATTGTCATAAGCTTCTTTGCACATTTAATATCTTTGACTGCTACATATCTTTTTAAGGTAACACACTTATAACTTTTCTATGGATGTTTGGTTTTTCATATTGTTCTTTTTAGATGAACTGATAATGCTTTCTGATTAGAAAGCGAAACGTCTTCAATAAATAGATGAAGTAGCCACCTTCTTTGCCTTTTATTTCTCCACTTTGACCGAAAAACCCACCACTCTTCGAGTGTTCTTTAATTTATATTGGATTCACGGTCGTACTCCTTTTCTCGATTTATATATATATATATATATATATATATATATATATATATATATATATATATATATATATATATATATATATATATATTAGTAAAACGCAATCAAGTTATAAAGAAATAAATTTAATGAATACAATTTTTGAAAACCTTTGATAAACTATTTTTCGCAATATTTTTAACTTAAAAAAATAACTTGCCAAGCAGTTTTTATACAAAATTTATTAAAAAACATACAACATAACAATAAGATCAATTAAAAATTAACATTAAAATATTATAGAAACATGCAATACAGTAGATGTTCTCAAAATATCTTTTGATTGTGCAACTTTCAGTGCGCACTCCACACAAACTCTTTTGGTGCAATCCATACATATTGGAATTTTACAAATTATGCAGAAGTGTGCTGTTTTTCGTCTTTTTTTAGCTAGACAATGTTTGCAATATTTTCTGATCTCAAATTTTTCTTCCTGGTTAGTATTAGAAAGTTCTACTTCTATTTTTAAAACATGTCCAATATACATTCTGACTTCCCGACTGATGTGCATATTTTGAAAACGACGTCTCTTTTCTGGTTCTACTAGCTGCATTGCAAGTTGTTTATTGAAGTTACTGGTAAAATCATACAAAGTAGAACCTACAGATCTTTGTGTTTTTGGTAAAAAGCTAACTGGAATTTCACATTTATTTTTTTTTTCAATGTTCCAACATATGTAAGACCTTTTGATTTTTGTAAATTCACTAATTTTATGGAACTAAACCAATTATCGGCGGTTATGATTCTGTTTGTGTCGAAAATTGGCTTAGCAAGTTTAAGAATGGCTTGCATGGGCTTAGAATATTTTTTTTTATTATCTGGCAAATCTAAGCCATCCGAATCTTTGCCACAATAAATATATGCATTATATAGATATCGAGTTCTAGCATCTGTCAAAGCCATCATTTTCAACCCATATTTACAATCCTTTGCTGGCATGTACATCTTAAACCTTGACCGTCCTCGGAATAAAATTAACATTTCATCTATACATGTATTTGTACCTAGAGTGTAAACGATTTGAGAATTCTGGATTAAAGCATTGAATATCTCAGATTATAGATTGGAGCCAAAGGATCACCCTTGTTTCGTACGAATCTAGTTTCTGGGTCATCGAATCATAAGCATAAGATTATGACAGCAAAACGATTTGAGTTCATCACACATCTGAATATATCTCTGTCCGATCCATCCGTCGCAAAAATTGAATGAATATCTTCGTGATTAGATTTGAAGATAGCTGTAAGCAAAAGCATTCCAATAAAAGCCTTTATCTCAATAATATCTAAATCACGAATAGCACTTGAATATTTATTTTGATATTTCCCCCTCAATTATGTCAGGCGTAAATTGGAGTATTAAAGAATAATTTGAATAATGCGATTATCAAAAAAAAAAACATTCCAAATTTCTTATGGATCGGCTTTATGAAAATTTTTAGCTTTTATACCCAGACACTTAATTACAATATTATGTTGCAAAGTGCATGTATTTTTTAATATGCAGGTAACTTCGATCATTTGAAACAGTTTTTTCTGTAAAAATTGTTTTCTATAGAAACTTCATGTGACATCTCACCTTTTTCTGTTACATCTTCATCTTCAGTAGAAAGTCTTTCACAATCATCCTCCACTTCTTGTTTCCAAATCGCTTTCATGATCGCTGTAAATAAATTCAGAATCTGAATCAGCATCATTCTCGTTTTCATCAACCTCATCTGCCCATTTCAGCAAAGTTTCTTCATAGTTTGCATACCATATCTAATTCTTTTTGATGGACCAGCTTTACTATCGAAATCCGTTACTAAAACCTAAAATAAACTGAGCAATTTATAAAATATGGAAACACGAAATATAACCTTATCACAGACCTGTAGTTTTTTTGACTCCTTCGAAAACTGAAGTTGTAATAAAATCCAAATAAAGTACACAAATAACACAGTCGCCTAATTGCCAGTTGAATACTGATCGTTGAAAAG
Organism: Diabrotica undecimpunctata; assembly: GCF_040954645.1. NCBI lineage: Eukaryota > Metazoa > Arthropoda > Insecta > Coleoptera > Chrysomelidae > Diabrotica > Diabrotica undecimpunctata. The sequence continues at coordinate 92,709,594 of NC_092803.1, read as the reverse complement.
ATACATATATGCCTGGCCAGAGAGAGTGGGGGGGGGGAAACCTCGAAACTCATCACTATGCACTTGCAAGGAGTCAAATCGACTCCACATATGTGGTTACGAGTTAAGAAACATGCAATATTACAAGGCTTTGTGATATTAAGTTCATAAATATACATTGTGTATAAATAGGATAATATATGATTCACAAAGTTGGATATATTTAGAATTGTTGAGTCTAGATTGACTTCTACAACCTAGTCAATACATTTTAACACTTTTAATGGAGGTGACTGGTAATAAACTTTTTTTATATGAACACTGTTTCATATAAAAGTCTATATGATCAACTTGATACCAGGGAGGGCGACAAGGAAATACAATGAAATAGCCAAATATGTAGCAAAGAAAGCAGAAGATTTTATCCAGATAAGATGTATTCAAAACAAAAAGTTGGCATTGGGTTCAGTGAACAGAATATACCTTATTTATGGAGCAATAAAGTGATATGGCACAAATCAACACAATACCGTCTAATCATATCAGTAGCTTCTTCAAAATTATATATCTTACTTACTAGTTAATGGTCAATAAGTCAAACATAAACTTTTCGAAACAGTACCTTGTTGTAAACTTACTTGTAATTAAATTATGTTATTCTTGATTAATATATATATATATATATATATATATATATATATATATATATATATATATATATATATATATATATATTATATATATTAATTATTATTAATTATAATTAATTATATATTTATAATTAATAACAACTAATTGCATATAAGACGTGCATTTTTAATATAAATGATACAAATTTAAGGCTCACATAAAGCTGAAGACAAGTTTTTGGGATATGAAATACATGTTTATTTTTTCTTATCAAAAAGAATTGCAAACAGTTAATGTTTTTTTTTATTTAAAATAATTGAAAATTATGATCTCCAAGATTAATCAAAATATAAAACTCTTCCTGAATGATATTTGAAGTAGATACATATGGTACGTTTTAAAAAAATACCTGATAACGATGTGGCGGCACTCCTGGAGGTAAATTCTGTGCACTAATAGCGAGCATAAGTATGTTCAAAACTATAAGTGAAAAACTGTATAACAACATTTTTCTTAAATTGAATAAAAGTTTAATTCAAATACTCATAGAAACGTAAAGTTAGGTTTAAGTTCAAATTTAGCCTCTGTTAAAACTTAAAAGCATAGGTTAAAGACCACGTAGCCAGACTCTTCTTCTCTTCTTTTTTGGCGCTGCACTTAGGCAATTTGCCAGCTCGATACGTGGGAATTCCAGATAATCGAGTAACCTGTACTCCTGTGTGAATTCCGATAGCTAAAACACAAACTATAGCTGCGGGTGTGCCACTTTACACTCCAGAGCCCGAGCCAGACTCCAGAGTATATACATACCCCCTAGTAAGGTAACTCACATAGAAAGTTTTGGGAGAGTTTCTGGCGCCAAATACGGATGGGCCGAAACTAATTTCATTTGGCGGCAAATTCAAAACGTAGATTCTAAATTTTAGGCGGCAAATTCAAAAAATATGCTCTGAATTTTAGGCTCAAAAATTCAAAAAGTATGCTTCTAATGGAAAATAAGTATAGTCATAAAATAAGAAATAAAAACTTATTCTATGCCAAAAAATATATTCTCTCTGTCCAAAAATATAATATACACTTACACATTTTTATTATAAATGTATAACATAATATCTGATACAGAGAGAGTACAGTCCATCTAATTTACAAACTGTTGCACGTCATCGGCGTCATAGCCCGTCACATGATACCAACACGAAATATTTAGGCGGTAGGTGTGTTCTTTTTTAGAATCACTTTGCCGAGTACACTGACATTACAGCCACTAGACATATTTTATTATATACGCATAGAAATAATATTTAAACATTTCTATTAATGTTAATTTAAAGAAATACACAATAATATGTTTCATTTAATTTGTATAAATGCATTATAAAGCGTTTTTATGAAGAACATTTGTTCGGAACACACTGTAACTGTAATCGAACGAAGGTGAAATTTTGGCATAAATTGGTAACACTTATTTGACAGTTGCGGTGTTGACACTTTAGTTTTGTTTTTATTATTTACTATTAATTAAACTATGTTGTTTTTTAAACAAGCTGCTCAAATTGTTTTTAACAAGATTATTTTTTAACTCTTGTTTTGTTTCTATTTATTTACATTAAATATTAATTTATTTTGTTGTATACTGTTGTTGTACACTTTTGCAATAATTATGTGACCTATTTGATTTAAAATGGATTCAGGAATTTTTTATACTTTGGCAACTATGTCAACTTCGATCTCTGACGTAGATAATGACGTGCAACGGTTTGTAAATTAGATGGACTGTATATATTATGGTACAGGAAAGGTTTTATTTAATATTTTATATTTATATCTGTTTTCCATTACATTAACAAACCAAAGTCCCAAAAACAACAAAATAAAACACAAACATCCTGACACTTGTTTATTTGTATAATTTTCTTTGGTAAAGTATTGGCAACAAATATCCTCATCCTCCTCATTTCTTGAGCCCTTGTTAAGGTGTGGGTGAAGACACTCTAAATATTGTTAAACTCGGATCGCTATCTCTAGTCCGAACTGTCTAGTGAATTTAGTAATTATTTTTTTGCGAAGTTAGTTACTTTTTGACAGACTTGAAGTGGCTGGAAATTACTATACAACCAAGCACACGTACTTATAGCCAATATTAATAATTAACAAACTAAACAGTATATCAAGTAGAACTTTACAAATTACCGACAATAAATATTTATTTATTTGCACCATATTATAATAAATAGTTATGTTAAATTATAACAACTAAAATATATCTTTTAAATATATGTTGCAGTTTCGCAACTGTGTATAAACATTTATAAAATATTAACAGACTTTGTAGTAGTTTTGATTCTCCCCGTATATCAAGATTACCGCTTCAGCCCGTACAAAAATACATCTGTGTTAAGAACTAATTTGCAAGACCAGCCATCTGCGAAATATCACCATAGGGGATGCATTTCATACACAGACTCGAGTTTTATCTCTCAAACCACACACATGTGTATGGGCGTTTGGGTAAAAGGTACCTAAGACACTTGGCATCGGTCCTTTGACCGAGAAAGTCGTTTTATGCAGAAAAGTTGCATTATCAATTTTGTGTGGTTTCTGTGCGTCGCTGAAGACAATTTACCATAGCTGTGATGCTATCATTTCATGGGTAAAGTACACCTTAAACTATTTGTTGCCAAAATTACATTGCTGGATATATAAAGTACGTGCATTTGATATATTTATTTGATATTTGTCTGGAACTTTATCGCATTTGTGCCGCGATCGCGATTTAACGTTGTCAATTGGACATTTTGCATTTGTTTTGTTTTATGTAATATTTACTGTATTCTTATTTTTTCGTATTTTGTCATTACCGATTATACTTTGAATTGAGTTTATTAATATTTGTATTTGTATTTGAATATATACTTTGAATTGAGTTTAATATAATTTATATATGTTATGTTTGATTGCATTTTGTGTAACTTTATTAACAAGGTTTGTTCATTTTACCACGGATTAAGATTATTATTATATGTGCGCATATTTTTCACTCGTTAACGTTTAATATCGATTTATGCTTTATTTCTAATTATACTCAACCATAGCAATCGAAATCTTAAATTTCTTTGTTGTTAATGTGTTCTTAAAACCTATTCATCAACATCTTTGTTTTGATTTGTAAATAGTTATCTTTTTGGTGTTGTTTCATATTAACTAATATTTAAGTTTGTACTACATATATTCTTCTTATTTTAAGTTTATATCCTTCTTTAGTTATAATTGTATATTGGGTTATGTATATTTATATTTAATTTCACCTCTTTTTAAAATAGAGTTTTATACAGTCCGCTGGCTTTCATTTCTTTTCTTTATTTGAATATACATACCCAATCCAAGGGGGAAACCAGCGAGTTCTTGATTGAACAGAATATCATTCCCTCCCCCTTCAGGATGACCCCAATTGTTATATTGAGGTCATCGTATGTGCAGAACGCAACATAATGGTCCTTCGAGCCGGATTTTCTTTTTCTGGTTTTTTGTGTGTATTTGGGGTTCTCTGGTAGTAGATACCCTTTTTACATGTTCTTTTTCATGTGTAGTTGCGGTTTCCTTATGGTAGGAGCCTTGTCGGTTATGATAGCCAGTTAATATGTCGTTGCTTACGGTTTCCTTATGGTAGGGACCTTATCAATTATGATAACCATTTTATTTGTCTTGCTCACGGGTTCCTTATGGTAGGAGCCTAGTCGGTTGTGATAACTATTTGTTGGGGTATTTCTTTTAGCTGGAAAAGATACCCAGTCGTCTGCCGAAAGACGATACCTAGTCTGCCGAAAGACTATTTCGTTGTCGAGGTTCTCTTATGCTAGAGACCTTATTGCGGTTATTACAACCATAGTATAGTCGGGTTTTCTTTTATCTGAAAAGTTGCCCAGTCTGCCGAAAGACATTTTACTTTTTACGTTGTACAAGGTTTATTTACTGTATACCTTTTTGTGGTTATCATAACTATATAGTCGGGTATTTCTTTTATGTAAAAAGATACCTACTCGTCTGCCGAAAGACGATACCTAGTCTGCCGAAAGACTATTTCTTCTTTACATTCTTTGTTCCAGGTGCTCTTCTGACAGAGACCTTCTTTTTGCGGTTGTTATAACCATTTATTGCATATTTCTTTTTTTTACACATTGCTTTCTCGAGGTTCTCTTCTGACAGAGGCCTTTTTTGCGATTGTTATACCCATTTACATTACGGTATATCTTTTATACTAAAAGATATCCAGTTGTCTGCAGAAAGACGATTTTGTACTTTACATTAATTTTCAAGGTGCTCTTTTTACAGAGACCTTTTTACGGTTTTTATAACCATTTTACATTTAGACTTCTTTTATACTGAAAGATAACTAGTCTGTCGAAAGACTATTTCTTTTTTATATACTTTATTCAAGGTGCTCTAATGACAGAGGCCTTTTCCGGTGTTTTTATACCCATTTCTTTCTGAATTTTTCATAGTGCTTTTAGTGGAGTATTTCTTTTGTCTAAGCATATAATCAGTCTGCCGAAAGACATTCTTACTTTTACTTGTTTAGGGTTTATAACCATTTACATTGGGGTATTTATTTTATGGAAAAAAGATACCCAGTCTGTAGAGACATTTCTTCTTTTGTAGTCGTTAGTGTTTGTGAGGGTGGAAAAAGTATTTTCGGTTATTACAACCATTTTTTTGTTTAATTTTTCCTGATTGTAGGGACATTAGTAACAGATTGTAATCGTTTTATGTTGGGATATATCTTTTTCTTGATAAGATACCTGGTCTGTGGAGACTGTTCTTTTTTATTTTGTTTGTAGTTGTCTTATTATAGAGACTTGCTTTCGACTATTACAAGTATCTCTTTGGTTTGTTTCTGTGACAAATCCAGAGATTTACATTACTTTTACTCGTTCACCATCTTTTTCTTTTTGTCTTGTCAGTTTTAAACATTAGCTGCTCCATTTTTGGCTAAAGAATGGACACCCTCAAATTCAAGAGACGGTCTGCAAAGAATGCAATTATTCGTCACTGTAATTGGATTGCAGAAAATGTTTCATTGGTCGATATTGATTATCTTTTGAAAGTTCGTCGTGAGTATTTACAGGTTGAATATGATAAATATGAATACGCACAGGATGTAATCGACAATTTATTGGTAGATTCCGCTGAAGATAGCGAGGATCGAAACATTGTAGATGATTTGTTTTGTAAGGCAATGGGACTTATAATATGGGAGCCCGTCCTCTCATCCTTTACGTATCATAAAGTAGGTAGTGCATCCCATTGTTCTTCTAGGTTACATGTGGGGGAAAGACCTTCCACACTTATTTCAGCTTTATGCCATCTACTCAATGTAATTAAATCTTCTCAAAATTATATGTCAAAAGACTCATCTTTTTCACAACCTCAACCTTCTTTCGAGACATCCACGTCTCAAATACCTCGTGTGATGGCGCCTAGTTCGTCAGGTCAGCTATCCTCGACTTTAGCTCATGTAGATACTGTCCGTAAGGCGTTACCTACGGGCCTTAGCAGTATTGCATATTCCCTTCCACCTGTTACAATGGTAAATGATAGTGAGTCCTACGAGACTCGTGACGCTCATACAAACGCGAGTTCTTCTACGGGGCTATCCTTTAATGATGTACATCTCTCTGGGCCTCAGGTCCATTCTAATATTCAATCCTTGCCCAAGGATTTTTCTTTGCATGATTTCTATGACAACTCTTAGAAAGAATTGATCTTCCTCAATACAATCTGTCCAGTTTAATTCATGAGAGCACCCGCACACTATATAAGACTCGAATGGACTCCAAACTTGACGAAACACTAACAAATACCAAATGCATATATGAGAACATAATATCAAGTATTCATCAAACAGCACAGGAGGTCTTAGGAATCAAACAAAATAAAATTAGTAACAAGCTTTGGTGGAATGAAGACGTCGAAAATGCGGTAACAGAAAAGAAAAGATTATACCATAAGTGGTTGAATACAAAAGATGACGCAGACAAAGACCGATACAATGAAATGAAGAAGAAAACTAGAAAGATAATTATGACCTCCAAAGATGAGATATGGGATAGAAGGTGCAGAGAGATAGAATCTTATATTGGAGGACGACAATGCACTGAGGCGTGGAAGTTTATAAACTCTGTTAAGAAGCCGACTAACGAGAAAGTGATTCTAAATCCCATAAATCTCGAGGATTGGACACATTATTACAAACATCTATTAAATGAGAACAGAGACGAATTTAAAGAAGATATGAATTCATCAAGAATCGAAATTCTGGGAGAGCATATTACCATAGATATCAACATAGTTCAAAAAACTATAGCAGGGATGAAGAATGGAAAAGAAAGTGGACCAGAGGGAGTAACTATGGAATTAATAAAGAATGGCTCAGAGAAATTAGACAGAATGATCACGGTGATATTTAACGAATATATTAATGGACATCCAACACCAGATGAATGGAAAACAGCATATATGACCCCAATATATAAAAAAGGTGACAGGAGAAATTGTAAAAACTATAGAGGGATATCGGTCACAAGCTCAATGAGTCGACTATACAGTCGAATACTACGAGACCTGATAGAGGAAGATTATCAATCGTCTGAAGACGAAGAACAAGGAGGATTTAGAGCAGGTCGTTCATGTACAGATAACATCTTCTGTCTTATCAAATTATAGAAAAGAAAATTGTGAGTAGATAGGCTATATATATATATATATATATATATATATATATATATATATATATATATATATATATATATATATATATATATATATATATATATATATATATATATATATATATATATATATATATATATCTGAGCACAACCCCTAAATCGCAACCCCTAAAATCGCAACCCCCGGTCGTAAGTTCCAAACGGCTTAACGTAGGATGACGTACGAGGGCTCGTTGGAAAGGGGATGAAAAATGAGGTTGAATGCAGTATGTGCCGTGCGCATCGGAGCATGCCAAAAGGTCATTACGTCATATCTTTGTTTCTATTGGTCCGATCGTGACGTACGAGGGCTCGTTGGAACGAGGAGGAGACGGGGAATACTTTGACACAAAAAAACAAAGATGGCAGCATTGCCAAATGGACGCTAGAACGTATCTTCGTTGCTATTGGCATGATTTTGACGTATGAGGTGTCAAATGAAGGCGTTGGTGACACAGAAGCCATGTCAACGTTCAGTATAAACATTCTTCTTCTTCTTGTCCGTACAGTGCCTAAGAAAACGTGACATCCGACGAAGAACGTGAAATTCGACGCAGAACGTGAAATGTCGCGCGAAATGACGTGACATTCGACGCAGGACGTGACAGTCGACGCAGAACGTGAAATGTCACGTGGCATTCGAAGCAGGACGTGACATCCGACGTAGAACATGAAATGTCACGCGAAATGACGTGACATTAGACGCAGGACGTGACATTCGACGCAGGACGTGACATTCGACGCAGGACGTGACATCCGACGTAGAACGTGACAGTTATGTGTCAACGCAAGACGTCGCTTGACATACATAGAGTAATGGAATTTAAATAAAACAACCATTAAGAAGGAACACATTAATCTTTATTCGTATATAGTTACAATTTTGTTTAACAAAGTTTTTAATTGTTTTAATAGACCGTCTTCAGGGAAGGGTATTCCAAAAAGTTCCCAGCTAAACGTTCCTGCAGCTACAACTCTACGTGTGTATTCGCTATACTTATAATAGGTATTGTTCTGGAAAAAGTAAATAAACCCATCCGTGTAGCGGAATGCTGATGTTATTTTATCTGGTAGTCCTGGGAAGAGATAATTTGTTGGTCCACGGTTTAAGACATCTCCAGCTTCGTTAAATTCAGTATAAGAATTATCATTGTATAATAAATACGTCTGATCGCTGTTTGCTTGAAACAAGGCATTTATGTTGGTTCTCGCAGGTATAGAAGGAAACATAAAACGTTTTTGAATTTTTAAATTGAGAAAAGATACAGCGTAATACTGATTATTGCTTATAGTTACTAAGTGTCCCTCGGACTTCTGAAAAACATGTGAAACCTGCGTAGACCTCAACTCTTTGGGGAGATAATCGATGATTAATTTAGTAATGAGTAGGAGAAATAAACATATCTTTTATTAAAATATCTTTTATTATTGAGATACATATAGATACAAGTTATATACAACACTGAAACTTTTATATTAAAAAAAGACATAGACATGTACAAGTATTGTTTATTTACATTACATTAGTACCAAAAGCACTTCTTTATAATCTTCCACCATCTTTAGTAAGCGATTAGGATATGCCAGCCAAAATCGTCCCTTTTTCACAAAACCTAGTAGTTTAAGTAGCGTTTTACTCAGGTAACCTCTATTCAAATATTGGATAAGGGTATTTCGTCGATCAGTATTTTTAATTATGTGATGTAATTTAATTTGAACGTCGTCTGTTAATGCCTCAATTTGCGTTTTTATGTGTAAAAGTCGTTCTTCTCTAAGTATTCGTTCTGCTTCCAATCTCCTTTGATCTTCAGTTCGCAGGTTTGTCAATTGTTCTTTACATGTTTCACATAATATGTACCTAGTCCTAGTATCGATCCAATCGTTCATTTCGAATATTTCTATACAACCGCAAGGTTTTATAGTTTCACTTATTGTCTCATAAGGCATTGTGTATTCTAACCAGAGGAATAAATGTAAGAGACTTCTGAAGAGGTATCCGAAACGTTTAAGAAAAGAACTAGCATACTCCAGAGTGCTATTCTCTGCATACACAGACACAGAGAGCAACAATAAGGCATGTAAACAGACCAGCACCTTGATTTATACTAATTTCCAAAAAATTGTTAATACAGTTATTTATACAAAAATCCAAACACACACATCTTCTGACTGAAGAAGTTTTTGTATAATATTAACCGTATTTTTATAAAGCATATATTATATGGATAAAATTAGTATTAATCAAAGAATTGAAATTAGATACAGAAGGCAGTTTGGGCAATATTATGTTTTGTAGGTTTGTCTTGTGCTTCGGATCTCTGGTAAGAAATAGTTACATAGACTGTACTCGTAAAATATGTTCGCAAGTTAAATGGTCTCGTCCAACAGTACTTGATCCTAACCTTAAATATGATTGGCTATATGTATATGGTTTTTCCGATGACTAAACGATCTTTCTAACTATTCTTTAAAGGTGTATTTTTCGCTACTTATTATTTAACATTTTAAGTCGTAAATGTATTGCAGTTTCGCTAAAAAACTTTTTATTCTTTACAATTCTAACATAACATTTATTAAAAACATATCTTTTACACTTTTAATTATATACAGATACAAGTTTAGATATTAGAGTTTTTAATTGTTGTAAGATATTTTCGTTTGGACAAGGCACTTCAAAAAGATTCCAATTAAATGATCCTGCTGCAATAACTTTTCTCCAAAAATTGTTAATACAGTTATTTATACAAAAATCCACGGCACTAAGCTTGAAACGTCTAAAAAACTCAACGTACGACAACGAGCAAGGTATCGATGGAAAGTGGCGGTGAGAACGAATATGTTAAGATAAAAATCAAACGTAAAGACATTGCCAAAGGACACTAAGTTTGTAACGCCCAAACAACTCAACGTACGACAACGTGCAAGGTATCGATGGAAAGGGGAGGTGGTAATAATTATGTTAAGATAAAAATCTAACGAAAAGACATTGCTAAAAGGACACTAAGCTTAAAACGTCTAAACAACTCAACGTAAGACAACGTGCAAGATATCGATGGAAATGGTAGGTGGTAATGAATGTGTTAAAATAAAAAAAAGGCAAAGACAATGCCAAAACTGCATTAAGCTTGAAACGTTCAAACGGTTTTACGTGCAAGGTATTGATGGATAAGGGAGGTTGTAACGAATATGTTAAGATAAAAATAAAGCGTAAAGACATTGCCCAAAGGACACTAAGCTTGAAACGTCTAACCAACTGAACGTACGACAACGTGTAAGGTATCGATGGAAAGGGAAGGTGAGAACGAATATGTTAAGATAAAAAGCAAACGCAAAGACAACGGTACTAAGCTTGAAACGTCTAAACAGCTCAACGTACGACAATGTGCAAGGTATCGATGGAAAGGGGAGGTGGTAATAATTATGTTAAGATAAAAATCTAACGAAAAGACATTGCTAAAAGGACACTAAGCTTAAAACGTCTAAACAACTCAACGTAAGACAACGTGCAAGATATCGATGAAAAGGGTAGGTGGTAATGATTATGTTAAGATAAAAAAAACGAAAAGAAAATGCCAAAACTGCATTAAGCTTGAAACGTCCAAACGGCTCAACGTGCAAGGTATTGATGGATAAGGGAGATTGTAACGAATATGTTAAGATAAAAATAAAGCGCAAAGACATTGCCAAAAAGACACTAAGATTGAAACGTCTAAACAACTTAACGTACGACAACGTGCAAGGTATCGATGGAAAGTGGCGGTGAGAACGAATATGTTAAGATACAAATCAAACGTAAAGACATTGCCAAAGGACAATAAGTTTGTAACGTCCAAACAACTCAACGTACGACAACGTGCAAGGTATCGATGGAAAGGGGAGGTGGTAATAATTATGTTAAGATAAAAATCTAACGAAAATACATTGCTAAAAGGACACTAAGCTTAAAACGTCTAAACAACTCAACGTAAGACAACGTGCAAGATATCGATGAAAAGGGTAGGTGGTAATGATTATGTTAAGATAAAAAACAACGAAAAGAAAATGCCAAAACTGCATTAAGCTTGAAACGTCCAAACGGCTCAACGTGCAAGGTATTGATGGATAAGGGAGATTGTAACGAATATGTTAAGATAAAAATAAAGCGCAAAGATATTGCCAAAAAGACACTAAGATTGAAACGTCTAAACAACTTAACGTACGACAACGTGCAAGGTATCGATGGAAAGTGGCGGTGAGAACGAATATGTTAAGATACAAATCAAACGTGAAGACATTGCCAAAGGACACTAAGTTTGTAACGTCCAAACAACTCAACGTACGACAACGTGCAAGGTATCGTTGGAAAGGGGAGGTGGTAATGATTATGTTAAGATAAAAATCAAACCAAAAGACATTGCTAAAAGGACACTAAGCCTGAAACGTCCAAACAACTCAACATACGACAACGTGCAAGGTATCGATGGAAAGGGGAGGTGGTAATGATTTTGTTAAGATAAAAATCAAACGAAAAGACATTGCTAAAAGGACACTAAGCTTAAAACGTCTAAACAACTCAACGTAAGACAACGTGCAAGATAACGATGGAAATGGTAGGTGGTAATGAATGTGTTAAAATAAAAATAAGGCAAAGACAATGCCAAAACTGCATTAAGCTTGAAACGTTCAAACGGTTCAACGTGCAAGGTATTGATGGATAAGGGAGGTTGTAACGAATATGTTAAGATAAAAATAAAGCGTAAAGACATTGCCCAAAGGACACTAAGCTTGAAACGTCTAAACAACTGAACGTACGACAACGTGTAAGGTATCGATGGAAAGGGAAGGTGAGAACGAATATGTTAAAATAAAAAGCAAACGCAAAGACAACGGTACTAAGCTTGAAACGTCTAAACAGCTCAACGTACGACAATGTGCAAGGTATCGATGGAAAGGGGAGGTGGTAATAATTATGTTAAGATAAAAATCTAACGAAAAGACATTGCTAAAAGGACACTAAGCTTAAAACGTCTAAACAACTCAACGTAAGACAACGTGCAAGATATCGATGAAAAGGGTAGGTGGTAATGATTATGTTAAGATAAAAAAAACGAAAAGAAAATGCCAAAACTGCATTAAGCTTGAAACGTCCAAACGGCTCAACGTGCAAGGTATTGATGGATAAGGGAGATTGTAACGAATATGTTAAGATAAAAATAAAGCGCAAAGACATTGCCAAAAAGACACTAAGATTAAAACGTCTAAACAACTTAACGTACGACAACGTGCAAGGTATCGATGGAAAGTGGCGGTGAGAACGAATATGTTAAGATACAAATCAAACGTAAAGACATTGCCAAAGGACACTAAGTTTGTAACGTCCAAACAACTCAACGTACGACAACGTGCAAGGTATCGATGGAAAGGGGAGGTGGTAATGATTTTGTTATGATAAAAATCAAACGAAAAGACATTGCTAAAAGGACACTAAGCTTAAAACGTCTAAATAACTCAACGTAAGACAACGTGCAAGATATCGATGGAAATGGTAGGTGGTAATGAATGTGTTAAAATAAAAAAAAGGCAAAGACAATGCCAAAACTGCATTAAGCTTGAAACGTTCAAACGGTTCAACGTGCAAGGTATTGATGGATAAGGGAGGTTGTAACGAATATGTTAAGATAAAAATAAAGTGTAAAGACATTGCCCAAAGGACACTAAGCTTGAAACGTCTAAACAACTGAACGTACGACAACGTGTAAGGTATCGATGGAAAGGGAAGGTGAGAACGAATATGTTAAGATAAAAAGCAAACGCAAAGACAACGGTACTAAGCTTGAAACGTCTAAACAACTCAACGTAAGACAACGTGCAAGATATCGATGGAAATGGTAGGTGGTAATGAATGTGTTAAAATAAAAAAAAGGCAAAGACAATGCCAAAACTGCATTAAGCTTGAAACGTTCAAACGGTTCAACGTGCAAGGTATTGATGGATAAGGGAGGTTGTAACGAATATGTTAAGATAAAAATAAAGCGTAAAGACATTGCCCAAAGGACACTAAGCTTGAAACGTCTAAACAACTGAACGTACGACAACGTGTAAGGTATCGATGGAAAGGGAAGGTGAGAACGAATATGTTAAGATAAAAAGCAAACGCAAAGACAACGGTACTAAGCTTGAAACGTCTAAACAGCTCAACGTACGACAATGTGCAAGGTATCGATGGAACGGGTAGGTGTTATTAAATATGTTAAGATAAAAAGCAAACGCAAAAACTATGCCAAAACGGCAATAAGCTTGAAACGTCTAAACAACTCAACGTACGACAACGTGGAAGGTATCGATGGAAAGGGGAGGTGGTAATGAATATGTTAAGGTAAAAATCAAACGTAAAGACATTGTCAAAAGGACACTAAGCTTGTAAGTCTAAACGGCTCAACGTACAATAGCGTGCAAGGGGTAGAAATGCAAATATCGATAGAAAGGGGGTGGTCACGAACATGCTAAAACAAAACACAAATGCATAAACATTGCCACAACTACACTACAGCAAATCTCTGTTGTTATTAGTCAGATTACTACGTGTAACACGTTAACTGAAAGAGGAGCGATATTTAATACGTAAACACAAAAAACAAAAGACAAAGACATTGTCAAAACGGCACTATATCGGATCTTTGTTGCTACTAATCGGATATAGAAAATAATAATCAAAGCAGTCTACATGCAAACTGTTATATCTTCTATAATATTACAAACTGCTGTTCCGACCTACACCTACGGAGCACACCAACTGTCATAAAAGGACATGATATGTTGTCATTGTTCTTCGGTGGGCAGTTAACCTACATTCATTGTACTGCATTATTCATATCAGAAATATACGATGTAATTTACAAACTACAAGTACATTCATTATTTCATTTCAATCCTGAAGACATCACCCAAAATATATACAAAGTGTGTACGGACACAACAGTTGGCGACGAGGACGGAGCGAATTACGTTTATATTTTTTAAAAATTGTGCAAAACAACCTGGAAAATGCCAAATACTGTAGACATGCCGATTACCCCAAACCAAGGCGGACTAGCTGAGACGGTCCATCATACAGTACAGACCGTATTTTCCATAGAATCGTACGACGTATCAAAGAAATTCGATAGATGGCTGATGAGGTTGGAAAGTGCGTTTAAAGTATTCGGCATCCCACAGGGTAAGCAATCAGCTTACTTATTACATTATATGGGACCAGAGGCGTACGATATATTATGTGATAAGTTATCTCCTCAAACACCAGATGCGAAATCATATGATGAAGTAGTGAATATTATGAAAGAGCATTACAATCCAGAGCCCCTAGAAATAGCAGAAATTTTTCGTTTCCTACAGAGAAAACAAATTGAAGGGGAAAGTGTAAAAGATTACCTAACAGTCCTACAAAGATTGGCAATTACTTGCAACTTTGGTGAGTACCAAAAGAAAGCCTTACGAAATCAATTTGTATTTGGCCTATGTAATGAGCGTATACAGAGTAGATTGCTGGAGATAAAAGATCTAACCATCGAAAGGGCCATTGAAGTAGCCTTGAGTATGGAAACATCAGCAAGAGATGCTGCCCAGTTACATCAATCACATGCAGGGATGGTGAATAAAGTTAGTGTGGAAAAGAAGACTGAAAAATCAGCTAATACAACATCAAGAAATGTGTCAAATAGTGGAAATCATGTAAATAAAGTCTTAAACTGTTTTAGGTGTGGGTCTGAGCAACACTTGGCAAATAAATGCCCTAAAAAAGATTTACAATGCAATAGATGTAAGAGGAAGGGACATTTGAGCAAGGTATGCATGAGGAGGAACGATACTAGTCAGGTAAATGAGGTAGATGAAGGTCAATTGGATGAAGTTTTATATATTTCAAGCGAACAGTCCCAATACAGAAAAATTTATCATAAAATTACAGGTAAATAATGTTAATTTAAATTTTGAAGTTGACTCAGGAGCAGCAGTTACATTAATAAATAATACAGATTACCAATATTATTTTCCAAATTTGCAGCTACACAATACAAATTTAAAATTAGTTTCTTATGGAGGTCAGCCACTAAATATTTTAGGCATGGCGGGGGTACAGGTCAAGTACAGGAAAGTAATTAAAAACTTAAACATTTATGTAGTAGTGTAACGTTAGGCACCAATTTGTAACGTTCCAACGAACATTCATTGGGTGCCAATTTGTAATCCTTCGAGGCTCAATTTGTAACATCCCAACGTTGAGCTGCTGTTGTCAACTTGTAACCGCAAACCTTAGTTTGCTGCTACAATCCGACTAACATCACTAACAACGTTGGAGTGACAAATCGTTTCCCGTTGGGACCAATTTTTAACGTCATAACCCCTAATGTATCAATTGCAAAATTGCTACATTAGACGTTATACGAAACACTCCCTGGCTAGCTCACTCAGGACGTGAATATGGCCTACTCTGGAGCAACACACGCAAACAAGTAAAAAGAAGAAACAATACACAGTTAAATTAACACATGTTTATTAAAATATTAAACAAAAAGGGCAGAAAAATACATGTTTAAAAATTAAATTGAATTTAAATAAAAATTATTCGACTTCTTGCTACAGTGTTACATTATAGTAAGGAAAAATGCTTGTCACCAAATCCTAGGTTTTATCCTGGTCTTTTCTGCTATGGTTGTTAGTAAGCCATGTTGTTAATTGTGGATTTTCTTGCCCTGGAGTCAACTCTCCTATCGGAATGATAGTGCCATTCTCAGGCCGGTTGGTCTTCTGGATGTTAATATAAATTGACCCGCACCTGAGAAATGTATCCCGGAGGTTGACTAAAATGAAGAAAAACACACCTTGCTTCAGAAAATGGTGAAACCAAAATGAGAGACCTTGCTTGGGGGATGAATAGGTGACCAATCAAATTTAACAAAATTTTATCATTATTCACCCAAGCAAGTCGAGAAACAATTCTTATTTATGTAGCAAATAAGTAAAAGTAAGGATATATAATCTTTTTAAGCAAATGGTAATTACTTTTTACTACTGAAATATTCTAATATTAATTACAAAGCGGATTCGGTAAAAATGACAAGATATATTTATTGAAAAGTTAGATAATTTAGAATTTAGAAACATTTCTATATAGAAATGGTAGTTTGTCAAAAGTTAATTATTATTAAAATCAAAAGATATTAAGGATTTAAATTCAATATTTAAAACTGTAAAAATATTCGTAAAACTTTTACATACTATGTATATTAAAGAAACTATATATTTCTTATCACTAATTTTTTATTATAAGAAATAAAAAAACACAAGAAATATCCACAAAAATATGTACCTACTTACATACGATAATCATAAATAATGAGAATTTTCAAAGTTAAAATTATAAAAAGATTTTTATACAACAGGTAGAATCAGGAAACCGATAAAATATATTAAACTCTTACCTCCTAATTCAGGAGACGACACAACAATTGGTTATTATACTTTTACAAAAGTCATGAAGAAAATCGACATTTTTAGAAATAAAAGCCATTATATCGACTTTTGTATCGAACGGGAAGGGGGAAATGTCAACAAAAAGGAGTCTTTGTCACTAGCATTAAACCAAAGAATATAGACGCTTATAAGCGTCTATATTCTTTGATTAAACTAAACAGAGAATAAAGATGGCACCTCTCGTTCCAAAGTAACAGAAATAGAGATGAAAATAAAATTCATTCTTTAGAAACTTGAGTAAAAGATAAAAATGATGATTATTAAGAAAATAGGAAAGGTAGATACTGAAATATATATATATATATATATATATATATATATATATATATATATATATATATATATATAAAGAAGATAGATTTGGACGCCAACTGGTTTTTATACCAAATACCAGTAAAAATTAAAAGAGAATAATGAATCAATTAAGTAACGACATAATTCTGACACAATCTATATCTGAGAAAATATATAGAAAAATAAGAGATACAATGGAGGATATAGAAGAATATGAATTATGACAGAAGATATGGAAATTGGAGAATAGAATTAACGAAATATATTAACATAAGAAAGAAAGCAGGCAATGTAGCAGTTATAACGCTACACACTTCCACCACCCAGTAGAAAAATTTCTAAAGTAATAATAATAGTCTCCCGTTTTATACCGCTATCGCGGCTTTGGGAGTATAGCAGGGTAGTCTGCTATATCTAGGGCCTACGGTATACAAGGAAGGTAACATGGCCAGTGCTACGCTTCAACCGTCTATTATTACCCCTGGTTTTACCCAAGGTACTCATTTTTATTCAGGCTGAGTCGACCTGGGGCCTATAGACATTTTTAAAATGTCTAGATGTTCTTGCCGGCGGTAGGATTCGAACTCCGGACCACCGGCTTACGAGGCAAACATCCTACCGCTTGCGCTACGCAGGCCCTAAAGTACCTTGAGAAATTTTTCTCATCACTAAACTCATTATATGTTATGATCATCAAAATAATAATAAAGGTAATCTTTACCAAATAATAAAGTTATCTAGATACCTAGATATAGGTATAATAACTTGTAAGTTTAGGTACTATTATTTAAACAAAATAAAGTGAAAATGGTTAACTTGTGATAAGATATAAAAATTAATATACTTATATTAACCTAAGTCAAAAAAAATAAATGACTATCACCCAACGAATTATAGTATCCGTTAAACTAAAATTTTAACTACATAATTATAAACTATGTATTACAGTATTGTAATACTATATACACTAAATGACTTTAGAGTGAGCACTCTGGGTATTATTTCATCCCCAACGAATTATAGTATTCGTCACACTAAAATTGTAAGGTAAATAATCCTATGCTATACCTTATAGCAATTCCTTACAAGGCTTTAGAGTTAATACTCAGGGAAATATTTTATCCCAACGAATTATAGTATTCGTCACACTAAAATTGGTCGTAGACCAAGAGGGAGAAAAGCTACGTTAAGGGTTATCCGCAATCTTTGGTACTGTACATCGATTATACACTGGGCCGATTGAAATCATGTTGGTATGAACGCAGTAGCTCATAATCCATGGTTAAACCTCGAAAGCGCTCCTCAGAGACGACAGTCCTGTGTACTATGAACCCCCCGACGCCATACCCTAAAGACAACCTTACCATTAAAGGAAGATCCAGTGGTATAAATGTACATCTCCGCCACAGTTCGGTCCCATATATATGTAATTACATAAATATCATACAAAAACAACTAATATGGGGACGATGTATCTATCACTCATGGAGATAAACATCGTTAGAAAGACATTCTTTCAAGAATGTTAGTTCTTAAGGGAAGTTGATTTTAAACCAAGGTAATTATGATATTAGCAATATCACTAGATATGCATATAATCATTAAGTTATAAAAGATAAGATATCATAATCATCAGTAATGCAGTAGGTATATAAATCCAAATATTAGTTATCATAATACCAATCTAGATTTTAGTTGCATATATTGCATGAGATAGTATGAGTAGAACATTATAAGCAGTTAAGAAAGATAAGGTAAACATCAAAATATAAAAGAAATAAGTAAAAATTTAGTAAGACCAATCTAGACATCTATTAAGTATAAAATTTACACAAGATGAAAAGAAAACTGCACAAAATTATACTCAGTTGAACTGAAGAAGAAAAATTAGTCATAAATATACTTTGATTTAAATCCAAACGTTATGCACCTGTTAGAATAATAAAGTAATCTAAACAGAAAAATTGTACAGAGCAAAATTATACAAGAGGGTATAAAAAACAAAACCTTTCCATTGTCATTTCAAAGAGACACAACCCTACACCAGATTTCTAAATAGTAGTATGCATAAGGTTAAATCTACCTTGTAAATGCAATAAAAAAAATTTCATTAAAATATAACACTCAAGAAAAAGAAAATTCATTGTAGTTATGCATTGATGAGGGCAATCATTGTGAACTAAATCAGAGAAACTTATTATGACTAAACTTCAATAGACAGTATGGTCTGGAAACAATTACATTGTTTATTAAAGATAAGAAGATAATGAGAATGAATTCTCGGCATATTGCATATGCATATTTATGGACTAAGGCAAGTCAATAAAACAGCAAATTGACATTAAGCTAGTATAAGATAAAGTAATTTTTGTACCAAATAGTATCAACAATTAAAGGTAGGTAAATATCAAGATAATTAAGTAACACAAGTAATTTTGATTGTCAGATAAAGATAAGTATATTCTTCACAATACCTAGTAAGTCAAAGTTCTACACAAAAGACATTAAAGATACTGCATAAAATTTGGCTTACTTATGATAAAGGAAAATACAAAGCAAAGATAAGTTGTGGTAATATCATATAAAATTGCTATAACACTAAACACCATCCAGATCTACACAAAAGAAATAGAACTAGAACTGCATAAATATAGACGTATGTATTTAAAATGTTAAAGACAATTCAAATGCAATCAAAAACTTCAAAGCTTCATAATCTTACACCAGAGGTTTCTATAAAAGAAGATATATGCATAAGATTACTTTCACTCCAAAAGATAAAGAATTATGCCTAACGCAACACCCCTAATGGGTAAATGGAAAATATTAACGCCCTTGTTAATAGTTTTCCTGCAGTGACCTCAAGTCCCGCGAAGATAAATCATCCTAGGCAATTTTTATGTGCTTGTCCGAACAAATCTCATATTTGAACCCACTCAACGGAAAAACAAGACACTTGCACTAGGTATGAAAATTAGACATAAGTTATTACCGCAATAGTTTTAATAACACCATAAAGGTAATACAAGTAGCTAACTTGTAAAGGTAAGAGATAATGTGTTATTAAACGAAGATAAAGATAAGTAAATAACAATCAAACTTGTGAAAGGTAGTAGATAAATTTTCTAGCAAAGGTTCTCATAACTAAATATTTTATTGAAAAGTCCATAAATAACGAAGATATTTGTTAACGCAGGTAATAAAAATATGTATAAGCTTAACAAAAGAGATAAGAAGATAATTTAAAATATATGCAATACAAGATATATGTAAGTTTAAATTACACTTAAAGGTAAGATATAATAGTATAACTGCAAGTTTTACTCAAAAGATATATTTTTAATATGCATTACTGATTTGCATCGTCACTAGAATCAGTGACATCTAATTTGATATCCCTGACATGAAAATTTCCAAGATCATTTCCATCTAGATCCTTTAAATTGTAGACTAATTTAGACAAAACTTTATTGACAATACAGGGGACAAATTTTGGCGCTAGTTTTGCAGAGAAATCATCGACAGCTTTTGATAGGACAAAATTTTTCTTCCAGACTTTATCACCAACGTGATATTTGACATCACGTCTACGAAGGTTATACCTGCTAGAATTCGTCGCATAAGAGTGACGTATTCTCTTTTGCACTTCTTTGAAAATAGAAGACATATTTTCTAGTGGTCTTGGGTCGAATAGCTTGTTTTTAATATTAATGACATTGCTTGCTTTGTCTTCTATTGCACCAAAGAAGGAACCGTCCAAAGGGATATTTCTGGCAAAAGTTAGAAACGAAGGACTAAATTGTGAAACTTCGTGTTTGGCTAGGCGAATAGCCTGGGCAATCTTAAAGATTTCTTTGTCCCAATCTTTATGATTATCATGTATAAAAGAACGAATAGCTGTTACGATAGTTTTGTTAACTCTCTCAGTAGGATTTATTTGAGGAAAATATCTCGCATTATACCAAATTTTTTGTACTTTATATTTATTCATTAAATTTTTGAAATCATTGGAAACGAACTGTTTCCCATTATCAACTGCGAAAATTTGTGGTACCCCAAAGATAAGAAAAACTTGATTTTCAATAAATTTAACAATAGCTGTAGAGGTAGCATTTGCCATTGGATGGACAAAAATAAATTTCGTGAACCAGTCGACAACAACTAAAAGAAAACGATTTCCATTTTTAGATCTAGGATAAGGACCTAATAAGTCAGCAGATAAAAACTGAAATGGAAAATTAATATCTCTGTACTTTCCCATTAAACCAGCAGGAGGTACATTTCCTGGTTTACTAGCAGCACAGATTTTGCACTTACTGATATAGTTTGCGACATAAAGTCTCATTCTAGGCCAGTAATACAATTCCGTGATTCTAGAGAGCGTTTTATATACTCCTAGGTGAGCAGCTGTAGGATCATCATGAAAGAGTTTCAAAATATCTTTTCTGTGAGGAGACGGAACGAAAATTTTCCATTCTGGGGAAGGATCTGAAAACTTATTCCTTGAAAAGATATGCTTGTAAAGAACATTACCATGAACTTTAAAAGCAGGAAATTGATCTGGATTATTTTGTACTTTTTGTACCATATTATCATACCAAGTATCTGTTTTAAGATTAGATAAATCTAAAAGAGAAATTTCAGGATTTTGTTCAGGTATTCTAGAAAGGGAATCAGCCACAACATTTAAAGAACCACTACGGTGAATGACAGTGAACTTGTGACAGGATAGTTTCATTATCCATCTGGCAATTCTAGGAGAAAGGTTTTTCATGGAATATAACCACTGTAAGGATGAGTGATCAGTAATCACAGTGAAGTTTTCACTTCCTTCAATATAACACCTAAATTTTTCAATAGATAATAAAATAGCCAGCAGTTCTTTCTCAGTAGTAGTGTACTTACGTTGAGCTTTAGAGAGAGTTTTACTAAAGAAAGCTATAGGATGCTCTAAACCATCTTCTTTTTGAAATAATACACCCCCAACACCAGTGTCACTTGCATCACAAGCAAGATAAAAATGCTTGTCAAAGTCTGGACTAGCAAGAACAGGAGCAGATGTTAGTGCCTGTTTAATCTGACTGAAAGCTAAGTTAGCTTCTGGAGTCCAAACAATAGACTGTCCTTTCTTTTTACCGTTGAGTAAATCAGAAATGGGAGTACAAATGGATGCAAAATTATTCAAAAATCGACGGTAATAACCTATCAATCCGATAAGTCTACGAATTTGAGTAGTAGTTTTTGGAACTGGATATTCCAAAATAGCTTCTACTTTAGCTGGGTCAGTTCTTAACCCTTGTTGATCTACAACAAAACCAAGAAATTTAAGAGAAGGTCTACAAAACTGACACTTTTCAAAATTGACTGTAAGATTTGCATATTTAAGTCTCTTAAACAACATTTTAAGAATTTTGATATGACAATCAAAGTCAGGAGTAACAACAATAATATCATCAAGATAATAGAAAACATAAGGCTCCAGTAAAGGACCTATAAATGAATCCATAACTCTGCACATAGCTTGTGCACTATTATTTAAGCCAAAAGGTAATACATTAAAACAGAACAAACCTCTATTTTGAACTGTAAATGCAGTCTTTAATTTGGATTGATCATCCAAAGGTATCTGATAAAAAGCTTGTTTTAAATCGATTGACGAAATAAATTTAGCATCTCTTACTTTAGATATGATTGAATCTATTAAAGGCATGGGGTAACTATCAGGAACTGTTATCGAATTAAGTTTTCGACCATCAAAACAAACTCTATAGGAACTATCTTTCTTCGGAACCAACCACAAAGAAGACAACCAAGGTGTACTGGTTGTTAATGGTTCGATGACTTTCAACTTAAGCATCTCATCAACTCCTTCGTTGAGAATTTTCTGCATAGCAGGCGAAAGAGGATATTGTCTTTGCCTAATTGGTTTCGCATCACCAGTGTCTATATGGTGAGTATACAAGTGGGTTCTACCAATAGAATCTGTTGGGCCTATTTCCTTAAACAGTTTGACTACCGAATGTAGTTGTGAAAGCTGATGGGTGGATAAATTCTCTGAACTTACTATAGTATTAACAACACAAGTTGACAGTTTAGCTGTACTATACGAAAAATTTGTGAAATCCAAAGAAATTCTAAACAATTTCATAAAATCCATACCTTAAATCATTTTATGTGAGATAGAAGGAACCACTAAAACTTTTAACTTTTGTGTGCTACCAGATAAGGTAACAGGTAAAAACACATAACCTAAGGTACTTTGGACATTACCATCAGCAGTAGTTAGCTGTACTGAAATATCATAGTGAAGATGCAAATTCAGCTTCTTAAGAAGAAATAAGGTTGGAGAGCCAATAATAGAGACATTACTACCAGAGTCTACAAGTGCAGATATTGTTTCACTGCCAATATTTATTGAAATATATGGTCGATTATCCTGTGTACGAATATCGAGAAGAGGATTAGTTCTACATAAAGTATCAGACGTTGAAATCAACGGAAAAGAAATATTCGCAGGATTTAAAGAAACATTGAGCGTTGTATCTATGGGAGTTTTGTCTATAGGTAAAGGATTAAAATCACAATTAGAATCAGAAGTTTCAGCTCGCGTTTTAATAATAGGTGGTAGTTGAAATGTTACTCTGCTTGTCCTTTGTTTGAAGTTTTCTTCAAATTTTTTCCTGGTATGTTCTTCCCTTTTAGGTTTGATGCAGACATTTGACTGCAATGAGGTTGATTCCTGTCCACTATCGAACAACCTCGCGCTTCGTTTTTTTGAACATTTGGGGCAATGTGCCTTAATAACGTTCTTAAAACCGCAACCATAACAAAATTTATTTTTCTGGTACCTGCACTGAGGATACACATGACCTCGTTTGTTGCAATTCCAACAAATTTCATCAAGTGAATTTGTTTCATATGAAAATTTCTTATTATTATTATTAAAGTGGGGTATAGATAACGCAGACTCAATTCTTTTACAGTAAGAGGTAAGATCAGATACAGTGTCTATATCGTGCAAAGCCAAAGCTTTGATGTAGTCTGGCAAAAGACCACGTCTAATTTCAGATACTTTATCTTTCTCTGAAACGGCAGAAGGTAAACGGAAGAAAAGAGCTTCAAAATTAGAGATAAATGTAGATACAGGTTCTCGAAAAGATTGCCTTGTAGAACGAATTTGTTCCCACAAATTCCTCTCATAATCTGCCGGAAGATAAGTTTCCTTTAAAGCGGCAACTAAGTCTGACCATGACTGAAATGTCTTTTTAAGAAGATGATTATGCCACCAAGTGAAAGCATTGCCATCAAACAGATCTCCTGCAGAAAGAAACAGGTCATCATTAGAACAATTCCTGGAGATTTTAAGCGTCTCAATTTGTTCAAGAAAAGGAATCAAAGGCTGTTTGCCGGAAAACTTTTGAATTCCCCATTTATAAATGGGCACAGACTTCACTACTGAAGATGCAGTATGTGGTTCTACCCTAACTGGAGTAGATTCTGAAGGAAGATTAAGTTTTTCCACAAGCACACCCTCAATTATTGACAATAATTTACTCCGTAACTGTCTTTTGACTGTTTCCTGCGTTGAAGAAGTGGTCTTCAGACGAGATACACGGCCAGACAAATGAGTTAAACGAGAACAAATACATTTGTACCTATAATCAGACTTACTACCTGAAAATTCATCGATGATACTAGATAAATCAGCAAGAGTAGCCAAGGCCTGATTATGGTCTTGCTCAAATTCAAGAGGGACAACTGTTTCAGAGAAGCTTATGTCTGATGCTTCCTGAGACAAAATTCCACTAAGGACTCTTCTTTTCTCATCGAGAGTAGAAGGAACCTCAAGATCTCTAATAATTAATTCATCAGTTTTCAAATGCTTAGGGTTGATGGTAGCCATTTTGTAAGATTATTTAAAAAACAATAATTTATGTAAACCAACAAGTAACCAAATCAACTTTAAAGATAAAGATAATTAAATTTACGAAAATAATATAAAACTACTATTTTACATTTAATTAAGTTTTAACACTACCCAACAACACATGGACTTGTCAAGGTTAATGATAACCAGCAGACAAAAAAGGTTGGTGATCAAAAAAAACTATCAGTAAAAACTAGATAAAAAAATAAGTATAAAAAAGTAAGTAAGATAGAAAATAGATATTTTTACTGAAATTTAATAAATTTACTACTCAAAATAGGAAGAAAAATGTTAAAGATAATAATAGCAAGAAAATATAAAAGTATTGTTTCAACTAAATACAAGAATGTATGCATTACTCAGAGTATATTACGTTAGTGCGCCAATTTGTAACGTTAGGCACCAATTTGTAACGTTCCAACGAACATTCATTGGGTGCCAATTTGTAATCCTTCGAGGCTCAATTTGTAACATCCCAACGTTGAGCTGCTGTTGTCAACTTGTAACCGCAAACCTTAGTTTGCTGCTACAATCCGACTAACATCACTAACAACGTTGGAGTGACAAATCGTTTCCCGTTGGGACCAATTTTTAACGTCATAACCCCTAATGTATCAATTGCAAAATTGCTACATTAGACGTTATACGAAACACTCCCTGGCTAGCTCACTCAGGACGTGAATATGGCCTACTCTGGAGCAACACACGCAAACAAGTAAAAAGAAGAAACAATACACAGTTAAATTAACACATGTTTATTAAAATATTAAACAAAAAGGGCAGAAAAATACATGTTTAAAAATTAAATTGAATTTAAATAAAAATTATTCGACTTCTTGCTACAGTGTTACATTATAGTAAGGAAAAATGCTTGTCACCAAATCCTAGGTTTTATCCTGGTCTTTTCTGCTATGGTTGTTAGTAAGCCATGTTGTTAATTGTGGATTTTCTTGCCCTGGAGTCAACTCTCCTATCGGAATGATAGTGCCATTCTCAGGCCGGTTGGTCTTCTGGATGTTAATATAAATTGACCCGCACCTGAGAAATGTATCCCGGAGGTTGACTAAAATGAAGAAAAACACACCTTGCTTCAGAAAATGGTGAAACCAAAATGAGAGACCTTGCTTGGGGGATGAATAGGTGACCAATCAAATTTAACAAAATTTTATCATTATTCACCCAAGCAAGTCGAGAAACAATTCTTATTTATGTAGCAAATAAGTAAAAGTAAGGATATATAATCTTTTTAAGCAAATGGTAATTACTTTTTACTACTGAAATATTCTAATATTAATTACAAAGCGGATTCGGTAAAAATGACAAGATATATTTATTGAAAAGTTAGATAATTTAGAATTTAGAAACATTTCTATATAGAAATGGTAGTTTGTCAAAAATTAATTATTATTAAAATCAAAAGATATCATTAAGGATTTAAATTCAATATTTAAAACTGTAAAAATATTTGTAAAACTTTTACATACTATGTATATTAAAGAAACTATATATTTCTTATCGCTAATTTTTTATTATAAGAAATAAAAAAACACAAGAAATATCCACAAAAATATGTACCTACTTACATACGATAATCATAAATAATGAGAATTTTCAAAGTTAAAATTATAAAAAGATTTTTATACAACAGGTAGAATCAGGAAACCGATAAAATATATTAAACTCTTACCTCCTAATTCAGGAGACGACACAACAATTGGTTATTATACTTTTACAAAAGTCATGAAGAAAATCGACATTTTTAGAAATAAAAGCCATTATATCGACTTTTGTATCGAACGGGAAGGGGGAAATGTCAACAAAAAGGAGTCTTTGTCACTAGCATTAAACCAAAGAATATAGACGCTTATAAGCGTCTATATTCTTTGATTAAACTAAACAGAGAATAAAGATGGCACCTCTCGTTCCAAAGTAACAGAAATAGAGATGAAAATAAAATTCATTCTTTAGAAACTTGAGTAAAAGATAAAAATGATGATTATTAAGAAAATAGGAAAGGTAGATACTGAAATATATATATATATATATATATATATATATATATATATATATATATATATATATATATATATATATATATATATATATATATATATATATAAAGAAGATAGATTTGGACGCCAACTGGTTTTTATACCAAATACCAGTAAAAATGAAAAGAGAATAATGAATCAATTAAGTAACGACATAATTCTGACACAATCTATATCTGAGAAAATATATAGAAAAATAAGAGATACAATGGAGGATATAGAAGAATATGAATTATGACAGAAGATATGGAAATTGGAGAATAGAATTAACGAAATATATTAACATAAGAAAGAAAGCAGGCAATGTAGCAGTTATAACGCTACAGTAGAGTCAAATAAACATCCACTGCTAGGCAGGGAGTGGATTAGGCAATTACAGTTGAATTTTCAAAATGAAATCTTTAGTGTAGATTTAAATGTGCAATCAAAATTACATAGTTTATTTGAAAAATATAGTAGAATTTTCAAAAAAGATATAGGAAAGATTGTGGGTCTACAGGCAAAACTTCAGGTAAAATCCAATATTCAACCATTTTTTATTAAAGCAAGGAAGGTACCACATGCATTACTACCAGAAGTAGAAAAAGAGATACAACATTTACAAAATGAAGGTGTATTTAAAAAAGTAAATAGCTCTGAGTTTGCAACACCAATTGTACCAGTGATTAAAGCAAATGGATCTGTTAGGATATGTGGGGATTTTAAGAGTACATTAAACCAATACATAGTAGTTGATGAGTACCCATTGCCCACAATTGAGGAGTTATTTTCTTCCATGGCGGGAGGTGAAAAATTCACAAAAATTGATCTGAAACAGACTTATTTGCAAATGGAAGTAAGAGAAGAGGATCAAAAATATTTGACACTGAGTACTCCAAAAGGACTTTTCCAAAGTACACGATTAATGTATGGATTAGCCAGCGCCCCAGCAATTTGGCAAAGGGAGATTGAAAACTTACTTAAAGATATACAGGGGGTATCGGTATTCCTGGATGATATCAAGATTACGGGACCAGATGACATTACACACCTTCAGAGGTTGGAACTAGTCTTGAGCAGACTACACGAACATAATGTACGGGTAAATTTTGAAAAATGTTAATTTTTAATTAATTCAATCGAGTACTATGAGATCGATAAAACTGGTATACATAAAACGAAAGAGAAAGTGGATGCAATAGCAAATGCAAGAGCACCTACAAATAAAAAGGAAGTTAGAGCTTTTGTTGGTCTGTTAAACTATTATGGACGGTTTTTAAGAAATATAAGTCACATATTACATCCAATATATAATCTCCTTAAAGATGGTGTAACATTTAGGTGGAGTAGGGACTGCCAAAAAGCATTTGAGAGGGCAAAAGAAGAGATTCTCTCAGAAAGGGTTCTTGCTCATTTTGACCCAACTTTACTACTCTAGTATTAGCTACAGATGGTAGTCCATATGCTGTGGGGGCAGTACTTTCCCACATCTACCCTGATGGAACCGAGCGCCCTATTCAATTTGCGTCCCAAATGCTGAGTGAGGTACAACAAAAATATGCGCAAATTGACAAAGAGGCTTATGGTATAATTTATGGAGTAAAAAAATTCTACTATTATCTATTTGGCAGACCTTTTACATTACTGGTTGATAATCAACCACTAATACAAATATTGTCACCTTCAAAAAGTTTGCCTACACTTACAACTACAAGAATGCAACATTATGCATTATTTTTGAAAAGTTTTCAATACAAGATAAAATACAAAAATACTAAAGCACATTTAAATGCAGATTCTTTATCTAGACTACCAGCAGCCAATATTTCAAATGTAATTTATGATGTTGCGGATAAATTCGAAATTATGCAAATTGAAACCCTACCCGTTACAGTAGAAGAAATGGCAAAAGTAATACAAACTGATAAACATTTACGTAACTTACTACAAGGACTAAAACGAGGCATAAAGATTGAACCTTCACAACGATTTTATATACCCCAAATAGAATTTACCGTACAGAGTGGTTGCATCTTACGGAACGACTGTGTTATAATACCAGGGAGCCTTCGAAACAGAATATTACAGGAACTACATACTGCTCATTTTGGGGTAGTGAAGATGAAATCTCTTGCACGAAGCCACTGTTGGTGGCCAAGTATTACTAAAGACATTGAAATATTGTGCAAAAACTGTTCTGTTTGCAATGAACATAAAAATAACCCTAGTAAAGCACCAGTCCACCCATGGCAGACACCTACAGCACCATTTGAACGTGTCCATATAGATTTTGCAGGACCTTTTATGAATAAATATTTTTTAATACTTGTGGATGCATATACTAGGTGGCCTGAAGTACATATAGTAAATGATATGACTAGTAAAACTGCAATAAATGTACTAAGGAAGATCTTCACAACTTTTGGGATTCCATTTTACTTAGTATCAGATAACGCCCAAACTTTTGTTTCATATGAATTCAAAAGATTTTTGAATGAAAATGGTGTTTTACATCAATTAAGTGCACCATATCATCCTGCTACAAACGGTTTAGCAGAGAGATATGTACAAACTGTCAAGCAATCTCTGCGTAACCTGAATTTTAGTACAGGTGATAAAGAGCTAAAGTTAAATAAATTTCTATTTCAATATAGAATTACACCTAATACTACTACAGGTTTAAGTCCTTCAACCCTTATGTTTGGTAGAGTGATACGGTCAAGGTTAGATACTTTTAAACCAAAAGTTGTTTGTGACAAAGCTCAAGATGATAGTTACAGGGTTTTAAATGAGGGGGAAAGAGTGGAAGCTAGAGATTACATACATACAAACAAATGGAGATTTGGACGAGTAGTAGAAAAACTGGGAAAGCTGCACTATATAATCAAATTAGATGATGGCCAGTATTGGAAACGACACATTGACCAGTTAAGAGCTATAGGGGAAAATACACCATTACAGTCTGAAAATAATGTTATGCCTTATGTGCCCACAGTTATAAATGAATATATCGAGAAACAAACAGCTGCTTGTGAGTCAACTCCAAATGGTGATAATACCAATATACCTGAGGTACAATCAGAACGAATGGATGCCAATAGATTATCTTCACATAGTCAAGGTGATTCAAGTATCATTTCCTCGCCTTGCTCAGATGTTCCTTTGCGCCGTTCCAAAAGAACTATAGTAGCACCAAAAAGGTTAGATTTATAATGGTATCATAGTATTACATTTTAGGGGGGAAGAGTGTTATATCTTCTATAATATTACAAACTGCTGTTCCGACCTACACCTACTGTCATAAAAGGACATGATATGTTGTCATTGTTCTGCGGTGGGCAGTTAACCTACATTCATTTGGGCGCGTTCAGCAGACGGAGCAGCTACCGCTCCGCTACTTCCGAATCCATCGGTGGAAGAACTTGCGGACGAGGAAAATAATATCCAGCTAATTGGAAATGTTGTGGATCAGTTGACACAAAATGAAGAATTAGAGCTAAATAATGTTGAGAGAGCTCAAGTGCCTCGTAATCAAAATTTTTATGAGGAAACCATTCACCAATAATATATGGGAGATTTTTGTAAAGCATTTTCGCATGAGTAGGGAATGTGCTGAAGTAGGTTTTAGTAAAGATTATTAGTTCTTTGAAAACTACATATAAATATTTTAGGTAATTACTCAGCAACTAGGAAATTTAGGAGTTATACCCATTTCAATTCAATACCGTACAATTCCTTTAGATAAAAAGTGGAACATCTATTAATGTGGCGAAAAGGCAAATAGAATGATGATACTTGTATATATTTTGGTTCATTAATATTTATGTTATATTTACAAACTTTTCTTATTTGGCTTATAAACACACTTTCCTCTGTAAAATAATTAATTTTAATAAAACAAAAGCTACTAAAAATATATCATTTTATTTACAACATTTTACAAGTTTTATTTACAGTGCTATAAATGTAGTTAATACAATAAACTGATTTGGAAGAAGAATATATGAATAGTATGATTACAAAAAAAAATAACATACAGTCACAAAATAAGATAACAAATCAATTCAGAAAAAGTCACAAGGTATAATGGTATTAAGTTATCTAATGCATGCAGATAATGTAACACTAAACACAATACAAAAGCTGAAGTCGAAAGTATTACAAAGTTGGATCAGAATTATCACTTTTGAAGGGGAAAACTGATAGATTAAAAATTTGGAGCTTCTTTGAAGAGTTAGCTAATAGAAGAGTTCTGGGAGTAAAGCTGTTATAAGAGTAATTGAATCTATGAAAAGAATATAAAAAGTCTGCACATACCTAGTTGCAATATTGGAGAATAATAAACAAATATTTTGGAAAGAAGTTTGAAGCAGGTGCACAGGCTGTTGATAATTTTAAATAGAACTATTAAGTCTCTTTGATTTCTATATACCTCAAGAGAAGTTCAGTATACATTCTAATGCAACATATTCACAGTATACATGCATCCATACAATGGCATGACAGAAAATTGGACAGTCTTAAGTTTCAGTTTAGATGCAATGTAATAGGGGGACAAAACTGTAGACCAGTAAATGAAAAGGGATCTAACCATGGAGAAGGAGATCAAATAGCAGAGATGTAAGAAAAATCTTTGATGGTTCTCTTCACAAATCCAAGTAGCTTCATAGATTTCTGTATTGTTGTGGAAATGTGTGATTTATAGTTAGAGTCAAGGTTCACACCTAGATCCTTGGTTTCAAAAGTAGAATATATGGTTAAATTGTGTTTACTATATTCGAATATTATTGGGGGATGAGGAAGGTGCAAATGAAAACTATGACATTTTGACGCATCCAAATACCATTTTGTGTGCTCCACTTAGAGGCGATCAATATCCTTCTGCAGACTTCGGCCTGGCATTTGTTTATTTTAAAGCATTTTAAATCGTCAGTAAATATATAGTAAATTTTCACTTACTTGGAAACAACACATTAGATAGTTGACAATTAGATTAAACATTACACACAATTATTATCTAAACAAGGAAAGCTATATAGTGCCTGAAAGAAAGACTTTGATATGTAAGTAATAAAACCATCAACGAATTGAAACAATAATTACATCTACAGGCATGATAACAACAGAACTAAAAAACCAGAAACAGAGAGGAATAACACCAGCTTTCAGAACAAACAATTACTTAAGCAAATATAATAAGCACCAGAGCCAACATAAAAAACCATTTATACAGTGGGGTATAACAAACTTAATCAAAAACCCAACATACAATATTACATCTGTTAAACCGGTAGAACCTTAAACAAATGTATACCAGAACACAAAAGAGCTTTCAACAACAAAAAACAGAGTCTACATGCACACTTCACCTTTTATATCATAATAATTCGTTTAGTGAACAATTTCAAATCCTTAAATTAAGAAATTTATGAACCCTCACACTGCACCATAGTGAAAAAAAGGACCCTTCTGGCTGTATATCTTTTTAACTCTATATACACACAAAATTAAAATCTAAGTATATATCTACACATTTCTTTAAAAAAAAACCTTAATTTGTGTTAGTTACAGGTGAGAATCACTATATGATTCACGCAGCCTTGTTGACTGATATCGTATATTACAGCAGTGTGCATCAAATGCCGATTCACACAAAAACAAGTCCATATGATTCATGCGACCTTGTTTATCAATGTAATATCGTTTATTACAATTATATGTCCATTTCCACAATATAGGCCATTTTACAGAAAAATACAATTTTGCTCTAAATGAATATTATTTATTTCCAACTGTTAGCCCGTATTTGTTTGTTGATTTCACTGTGTACTCTGTGCAATTCTTTATACTGTGAAAATGAGTTAAAAAAAACAAGAGAAACTAAATAGTGTAATGAAAACAATATTTTTTTAATATATAAAGTTTTTGTTAATTTCTTATTGAAACAACAATGTATTTAAATAATAGTTTTCGTTAAAAAATAAATATATAATAGTTGACTTAAGTAGTTTTTATCAGTAACCCACTTTTCAGGCTGTGAGAATCAAACATTGGTTCACATATTTCAGAGGCCAAATATAGTTTCTGTTGCTTACAGCCGTCTACGTTTAAACTGCATTAACGATACTTTGATATGAGAGACCACAATTGCTTCTCAGAGCTTTCATAATTTGTGATGTGTGAGCATTACAAATGCGTGTGTATTCGATATTTGATTCTCGCGGCTGTAAAATCGTATTACCCGTGTATCACATTATGCTTCTCATGGCAGTGAGATGTATTAAAATATACAGATATAATTATGAATGACCAATTTGAGACATACAGCTTTCCCCTCCTTTATTTGTTCAGAGACTATAAAGTGTAAAGCAGACATTTGTTTGTCAATTGAGAAAGACAAAATGCTGAAATAGCTGTAGTGGGAAGAAATTATAATAAAAGTTATAGAGATGTAGAAAACAAAAGTTTTCAGAGTTTTCTTTTTAGATAACATTAACTATAAGTAATGATCAATTTCGACGTAAACATTTTTAATAGCTAATATATGAAGTGAAAAGAAAGTATGAACAAAACATGAAGGAATGGAACCAAACAGTCATTAAATTGTAAAGATAAATAATGGATCACCTTTTGTTATTAGGAAACAGCTGGAAAGGAATTAGAAATCCAATCAAGAAATACCTCTAAACAAGTTAAATAAATTCAATGGATATGTCCATATAATAAAGTAATATATGGCTGGAAGTAAAAACGTAAAATCAAAACAAACAAACACCTAACCCTCAATTTTAGTACAGAAATGTCATGAATGACATTTCTCTCAACATGTTGGATGGAGGTAGCGATACATTTTTACGCTACCAAATTTGACAGGCCGCTCCGGAAGTAGCGTATCGGTAGCGGTTTGATTTTGCAGACTTTTACTCAACAGTTGTGGAGCAGCTCCGTCTGCTGAATGCGCCCATTGTACTGCATTATTCATATCAGAAATATACGATGTAATTTACAAACTACAAGTACATTCATTATTTCATTTCAATCCTGAAGACATCACCCAAAATATATACAAAGTGTGTACGGACACAACACAAACATTAAAAAACATCGAAAATCATGAGCGACAACACGTAATAAAAATACTTTAAAAAACATCAAAAATCATGAAAGGCAACACGCAAAAAGTAATAAACACATACAGCCAAGAAAATAATATTCACAGGCAGTACACATCAAAGAAAATACGGTTAAAATACATACTCAATTATGCAAACGAGACAAGAACCTGTAAATTAAC
This sequence comes from Diabrotica undecimpunctata, assembly GCF_040954645.1. Classification (NCBI taxonomy): domain Eukaryota; kingdom Metazoa; phylum Arthropoda; class Insecta; order Coleoptera; family Chrysomelidae; genus Diabrotica; species Diabrotica undecimpunctata. Next base: position 92,675,169 of record NC_092803.1, on the reverse strand, counting down.
AACAAAGAATTGTAAAAACGTAGCGAGTACATACCCAGACAGGCGTAATCTTTGGAAAAAAAAACGAGACAACCAAACAAAAATTTGTGAAATATGCTCAAATACAACAAAACTATGTTAAACACTGTCAAAATAAATACCTGCAAAGAAAAATGAACAAAGTATAGCGTGAACATTGGTAAAATATAATAAACTATGTAAACTACAGTAAAAAAAAACACCCTACAAAGAAAGAAGAAGCAAAAAAAAAATAACATAAAACATAACAGAAGAGGCAGAAGAGGTACTAGTGTGTACAACAATTAAAAAAAAAAGTAATAAACACGTACTGAGGGCTAGCAAATAATGTTCAAATAAAATCGACATACAATGAAGTAATAAAACACTTATCGATGGATAGGAACTAATGATCAAAGCAGTCGACATACAGTAAAAAATACATTTGAAAAACATCAAACTTATAAGAGGCGACACGCAAAAAGTAATAAGCACCAATCGACTAATAGGAAATAATGATCAAAGCAGGTGACATGCAATGAAAATACATTAAAAAATATCAAAATTATAAGAGGAAACATACAAAACAGTAATAAACACCTACCCGTCGGAAAGGTAATAAAATACAGTTAATACAATAAAACATATTGAATTATGCTAAAAACGAGACATGAGACAGACAATTAGCGACAAATAGCAAAGAACATCAAAAAACGTTTACAAATACCTGAGTACATATCCGATAGATGTAATCTTTGGAAAAACGAGACAAAAAGAAGGAACTTCTGTGAAATATGTTAAAATACAATAAAACTATATAAACTACAGTTAAAAAATAATTACCTACAAAGAAATAAACGAAAAAATATATATATAACGAACAAACATATCTTAAAACAGAAGAGGTGCTAATATGTAAAACAATAAGGGTTATAACCTCACGGCAAAATACCGTCTAACAAAAAAAAAGCAAAGGGCAAGCCGCCTAAACACAATAACAATAAAATAAATTATTAAAAATAATTATTTCTAGCAGCCGTAAAAGGAAATAATGCATAAAGTCAACGAAATACCGTGAAAAATATATGAAAAACATCAAAAAACATACACACAAAATGTAAAAAAATGGAAAAAGCAATCTAGCATTTAACATGTAATTGCAACAATAAAAAACGTCAAAAAGGACAAGAGGTGTTGACATAAACAAAAATTACTTGTCACCGTCCCACGGCAAAAGAAATTAGTGCATAAGTCGTCGAAATACAGTGAAAACACAGAAATATCTACCAAAATACTGCTAAGGGTAAAGGTAAAAACAGTGCCAAAATAGTAGAGTAGAGCTAGACGTAATCTTTGGAAAAATGAGACAACCGAACGAAAATCTGTGAAATATGCTCAAATACAATAAACTTATGTAAACTGCTGTCGCAAATAAAGAACTGCAAAGAAATAAACAAATATACAGGGGTGATATGCTAAAAAATAATAAAAACTACATGTAAATTATTTTCAAAAATAAACACCTGCAAGGAAAGAAGCAAAATCTAAAGTGAAAAAAAAAATGCTGAAATATAATAAAAATATTTAAAATACAGTCACAAATAAATACCTGCAAAAGAAATAAGCAAATATATAACGAAAAACAGAATACAGCATGCGTTTTATGTAAAAATAAGCAACTATATATGATAATCATTACTTGTCTGAGTAAACACTATTTGCGAAAACACTCACACTACGGCTGCAGAAGCTTGGATATTGTCTATGTACAGAACACATCGACCCCAGTGTTCTCAGAAAATAACACAGAAACAGTAGACACACTAACAGTGGATGTATGTTGCAGATGCTACAGACTCTGTTACTGTAGTGTCACACGCCGTTTGTACCGTTAAATATCACAGAATACTAGCGGTGTGTAACAATATAGTTTCTGAAGGATACGACGTTTAATTTTGATGACTGAACACTTACATACTGATTTGAAAACTGTACAACCAATTGCTTCCACCCCATGCATTGATAACAAAAAACCGATAACTTGAAAAAACACATAAACATGTTTACTATTTTGGCGAATTTTCTAGGCTGGGATTATGAACAAATAATGGATCACACAATATTCGTTCAATCTAAATCAAAAATAGTCTCAATACAAGCAAAAATAAGAGTGTATAAAATAATAATTCGTCCCACAATAACGTATGGAAGCGAGACATGGACTCTGAACCAGCGGGAAACGACAAAATTACTGGTACTGGAAAGAAAGATACTGCGGACTATCTATGGGCCTTGCAGAGAAGAGACAACAGGAGAATAGAGAAGAAGACACAATGATGAACTTTAGACAGTTTATGGAGATGAAAATATAGTACGCTACATTAAAGCAAACCGAATAAGATGGGCGGGCTATCGAGTGACGAAAGACTCCTGAACGCCACATTCAGGGAAAGGCCCGATAGCAGAAGGTCAGTTGGTCGTCCAAAAAAGAGATGGAGTAGCCAGTGATCTACGCAAAATGGGAATACAGAAATGGGAAATAGCTACTCAGGACCGACAACAATGGAGGGAAATAGTAAACGCAGCCAAGACTCACATAGAGTTGTAGAGCCAAATGATGATGATGATGATTATGACAATATTCTTTCAGGAATTGCGGTTTTCGATCTAACCACGAGACTGTAAGAAAACGATACTACCAAAATACTGCTAAGGGTAAAGGTAAAAACAGTGCCGAAATAGTAGAGTAGAGTTAGACGTAATCTTTGGAAAAATGAGACAACCGAACGAAAATCTGTGAAATATGCTCAAATACAATAAACTTATGTAAACTGCTGTCGCAAATAAAGAACTGCAAAGAAATAAACAAATATACAGGGGTGATATGCTAAAAAAATAGTAAAAACTACATGTAAATTATTTTCAAAAATAAACACCTGCAAGGAAAGCAGCAAAATCTAAAGTGAAAAAAAAAATGCTGAAATATAATAAAAATATTTAAAATACAGTCACAAATAAATACCTGCAAAAGAAATAAGCAAATATATAACGAAAAACAGAATACAGCATGCGTTTTATGTAAAAATAAGCAACTATATATGATAATCATTACTTGTCTGAGTAAACACTATTTGCGAAAACACTCACACTACGGCTGCAGAAGCTTGGATATTGTCTATGTACAGAACACATCGACCCCAGTGTTCTCAGAAAATAACACAGAAACAGTAGACACACTAACAGTGGATGTATGTTGCAGATGCTACAGACTCTGTCACTGTAGTGTCACACGCCGTTTGTACCGTTAAATATCACAGAATACTAGCGGTGTGTAACAATATAGTTTCTGAAGGATACGACGTTTAATTTTGATGACTGAACACTTACATACTGATTTGAAAACTGTACAACCAATTGCTTCCACCCCATGCATTGATAACAAAAAACCGATAACTTGAAAAAACACATAAACATGTTTACTATTTTGGCGAATTTTCTAGGCTGGGATTATGAACAAATAATGGATCACACAATATTCGTTCAATCTAAATCAAAAATAGTCTCAATACAAGCAAAAATAAGAGTGTATAAAATAATAATTCGTCCCACAATAACGTAAGGAAGCGAGACATGGACTCTGAACCAGCGGGAAACGACAAAATTACTGGTACTGGAAAGAAAGATACTGCGGACTATCTATGGGCCTTGCAGAGAAGAGACAACAGGAGAATAGAGAAGAAGACACAATGATGAACTTTAGACAGTTTATGGAGATAAAAATATAGTACGCTACATTAAAGCAAACTGAATAAGATGGGCGGGCTATCGAGTGACGAAAGACTCCTGAACGCCACATTCAGGGAAAGGCCCGATGGCAGAAGGTCAGTTGGTCGCCCAAAAAAGAGATGGAGTAGCCAGTGATCTACGCAAAATGGGAATACAGCCAGGAATCCGGAATCAGGACCGACAACAATGGAGGGAAATAGTAAACGCAGCCAAGACTCACATAGAGTTGTAGAGCCAAATGATGATGATGATTATGACAATATTCTTTCAGGAATTGCGGTTTTCGATCTAACCACGAGACTGTAAGAAAACGATAACTAGTAATGTACTACACAAAAACAATTAAATTTATCATCTGTAGTTTTAAATGAAATTAGGAAATAACAATTACCTAAATATGCCAAATAGCCAATAAGGCCTGTCGTTCGATAGATCCAGTAATATGTTATTTTTATTGGCAAAAAAAAAAAATAAAATCAACCGAATCGACTGCTTTGACAAAACACAAAAATATGTGTAATAGAACCACTGAAAGACCAAAAGACCGATATTATCGATCAACAAAACCAATAGTGATCGAAAGGGTCTATGACAAGCAAACGCAAGGACAATGCCAAAACGGCACTAAGCTTGAAACGTCCAAACGGTTCAACACCCAACAATGTGCAAGGTATCGGTGGAACGGGGAGGTGGTAACGAATATGTTAAGATAAAAATAAAACGCAAAGATATTGAAAAACGGTACTAAGCTTGTAAACTCCAAATGGCTCAACGTACAACAATCTGCTACTAAATGACATCGACAAATAGAATACCATTTTACGTTAGGAGCATGTACTAGAAGAGCAAAGTCACTCTCATTTAAGATTAAATGATACCATTCTCTTGGTGACTCTTCGTAATCATTTACCATCTAAATAGATGGTAAATGTATTAGGTTAGATGGTCTCTGCGTACCTCTGTCTACGTGTTACAGATGGTTCTGTGTGCCTCTGCATGTCTCTGCGTACCTCTGTCTACGTATCACAGATGGCTCTGTGTGTCTCTGCGTCGAATAGCACATCATTCATGTCATTTCACGTGACATTTCGCGTGAAATGTCACGTCCTGCGTCGAATGTCACGTGATTCATGTAAACGTCAAATGTCCCGTGTATAAACGTCACATTTTTACGTGAAGACGTGATATTCATGTCATTTCATAGATAGTCCGCAGTATCTTTCTTTCCAGTACCAGTAATTTTGTCGTTTCCCGCTGGTTCAGAGTCCATGTCTCGCTTCCATACGTTATTGTGGGACGAATTATTATTTTATACACTCTTATTTTTGCTTGTATTGAGACTATTTTTGATTTAGATTGAACGAATATTGTGTGATCCATTATTTGTTCATAATCCCAGCCTAGAAAATTCGCCAAAATAGTAAACATGTTTATGTGTTTTTTCAAGTTATCGGTTTTTTGTTATCAATGCATGGGGTGAAAGCAATTGGTTGTACAGTTTTCAAATCAGTATGTAAGTGTTCAGTCATCAAAATTAAACGTCGTATCCTTCAGAAACTATATTGTTACACACCGCTAGTATTCTGTGATATTTAACGGTACAAACGGCGTGTGACACTACAGTGACAGAGTCTGTAGCATCTGCAACATACATCCACTGTTAGTGTGTCTACTGTTCCTGTGTTATTTTCTGAGAACACTGGGGTCGATGTGTTCTGTACATAGACAATATCCAAGCTTCTGCAGCCGTAGTGTGAGTGTTTTCGCAAATAGTGTTTACTCAGACAAGTAATGATTATCATATATAGTTGCTTATTTTTACATAAAACGCATGCTGTATTCTGTTTTTCGTTATATATTTGCTTATTTCTTTTGCAGGTATTTATTTGTGACTGTATTTTAAATATTTTTATTATATTTCAGCATTTTTTTTTTTTCACTTTAGATTTTGCTTCTTTCCTTGCAGGTGTTTATTTTTGAAAATAATTTACATGTAGTTTTTACTATTTTTTTAGCATATCACCCCTGTATATTTGTTTATTTCTTTGCAGTTCTTTATTTGCGACAGCAGTTTACATAAGTTTATTGTATTTGAGCATATTTCACAGATTTTCGTTCGGTTGTCTCATTTTTCCAAAGATTACGTCTAGCTCTACTCTACTATTTTGGCACTGTTTTTACCTTTACCCTTAGCAGTATTTTGGTAGATATTTCTGTGTTTTCACTGTATTTCGACGACTTATGCACTAATTTCTTTTGTCGTGGGACGGTGACAAGTAATTTTTGTTTATGTCAACACCTCTTGTCCTTTTTGACGTTTTTTATTGCTGCAATTACATGTTAAATACTAGATTGCTATTTCCATTTTTTTACATTTTGTGTGTATGTTTTTTGATGTTTTTCATATATTTTTCACGGTATTTCGTTGACTTTATGCATTATTTCTTTTTACGGCTGCTAGAAATAATTATTTTTAATAATTTATTTTATTGTTATTGTGTTTAGGCGGCTTGCCCTTTGCTTTTTTTTTGTTAGACGGTATTTTGCCGTGAGGTTGTAACCCTTCTTGTTTTACATATTAGCACCTCTTCTGTTTTAAGATATGTTTGTTCGTTATATATATATTTTTTCGTTTATTTCTTTGTAGGTAATTATTTTTTAACTGTAGTTTATATAGTTTTATTGTATTTTAACATATTTCACAGAAGTTCCTTCTTTTTGTCTCGTTTTTCCAAAGATTACATCTATCGGATATGTACTCAGGTATTTGTAAACGTTTTTTGATGTTCTTTGCTATTTGTCGCTAATTGTCTGTCTCATGTCTCGTTTTTAGCATAATTCAATATGTTTTATTGTATTAACTGTATTTTATTACCTTTCCGACGGGTAGGTGTTTATTACTGTTTTGTATGTTTCCTCTTATAATTTTGATATTTTTTAATGTATTTTCATTGCATGTCACCTGCTTTGATCATTATTTCCTATTAGTCGATTGGTGCTTATTACTTTTTGCGTGTCGCCTCTTATAAGTTTGATGTTTTTCAAATGTATTTTTTACTGTATGTCGATTGCTTTGATCATTAGTTCCTATCCTTCGATAAGTGTTTTATTACTTCATTGTATGTCGATTTTATTTGAACATTATTTGCTAGCCCTCAGTACGTGTTCTATTACTTTTTTTTTTAATTGTTGTACACACTAGTACCTCTTCTGTTATGTTTTATGTTATTTTTTTTTGCTTCTTCTTTCTTTGTAGGGTGTTTTTTTTTACTGTAGTTTGTAACGATGCTCTGATCGTTTAACAGTTCGAACCGTGGGAGTGTCAATATTTGCGCATCCACTTCTACAACGTGAAGGCGTAGTGGGATTCAAACGGCTATTTAAGGCGTGTGAATAGCGGAATTAGACAGTCTTGTAGCTAGCGCTCTAGGCTCCCTGACTCGCCGGTGTAGTGAACCAGCGAGCCATTCTGGACAGAGATAGTTCCGTATTGAGGATCATACTCTGTCCCTAACCAAGCGGAACCCATCGGTATTGCGTATTGAGCATTACCGTGGATCTGCACAGAACCAACCGGGACAGAGATTTCCGTATTGAGGATCATACTCTGTCCTTAGCCAAGCGGAACCCGTCGGCATTGTGTATTGAACATTGCCGCGGGTCTGCACAGCTAAATATTTTGTTTGCGAGCATATTCGGAGCTTTCGCTGAATTGAAGCGAAAGCGAGTATATTAGTAGTACTAATTAATTTCTTTTCTTTTATAGACGTTTGCCGGGGAATTCATTCATCGCGGGACCCAGACGGAAACGTAGAATTCATTTTATTTTTGTTTTATCAGTATACAACGTAGAATTCCTATTTTTTAGTTTTTATTTATTGTATATATATATACTTAATAGATTTATTTTTATTTCAAACCTGTGTTTTACTGAGTCTGTTGTCCCGAAAGAGCTACCCATCACAAACTGGCGCCCGAGCAAAAATTAATAACATGCCGACAGATAAAGACACAGACTCAGTAACAGGTAAGTCGTGGATAAACCGACTTTGCAAAGAGGAATTGCAGAGCGAGGCCGAAAAATACGGCTTAGATCCCAAGGGAGCCGTCGACGAATTGAGAGAACGATTTAGAATCTATTTTAAAAATCGCGAGGAAGCTACAGGAACAATCCCAAAAGAAAAAACTTCCAAGGGAACAGAATCCGACACACTGGCCCAGGAAATTTCGGGCATCCGAAGACAATTACAGGAATTAACAATAACGAAACAAATGGGGCAACCAGAATTGCTAAATCAAGTACGAAAGTGGAACACACACTTCGACAAGAAACATTCGGATGCAATAGAATTCTTAGAGAGGATAGACGAATTAAGCTTGGCCTACGAGATCGATAAACAAGATCTACTAAGAGCATTACCAGAATTATTAGGAGACCACGCTTTGTTATGGTACAGATTGGAAGTCATGGACAGATTTCAGCGAAGATTTTAAAAAAGCTTTCTATCCCAGGGGATATTTGCTACAACTAGAAGAGGAAATCCGAAACAGAAAACAGAGACAGAACGAACCAGTAGATAGATATATCACGGAGATTCAAACATTAATCAGACGAGAAGGATCTTTTTCTAAAAACCAAGAACTCGAAAGGATATACAAAAATTTGTTACCAGAATATAAGCTTTATGCTCGCCGCCAGGATTTCGGAAACTTAGCCGAATTACAGGATTTAGCCCAAGAATACGAAGCTCTAGAAGACGAAAAGACCCGAGCAAATCAGATTTGGCGTGGAAACTGGAGACGCACGGACCAAGCAGAGTACGATGCGAAAACGGCATGCTTTAGATGCAAGATGCCAGGTCACAGCCGTAAAAACTGCAAAAACCCATGGAAAAAGTTTTGTTCGCGTTGCGGCAGAGAAGGAGTTTACAGCAGCGACTGCTGTTTCAGGCGTCAGGGAAACGAATTACAGACTGGAGAAACAAGGAGTCGTCCCAGTCTGTAAAACAAGATTCGACTCCATTCGTTTTCGCCGTTACACAGCCAGTAAGCAATGACATTCGACTGTTCGCATCACTAAAAATAGGGCAAAGAACATACAGAGCGCTCATCGACACAGGAACTACTAAAAATTACGTCGGGGATAGAATAGCTCAGATATACAAGGACTCTCTAGATAGCTACAGCGGGAGAACAAGACTAGCAAATGGAGCATCAATTGAGCTTAACCAGAAGTTGACAATTGAATGCGAGATCGATAAGTTACAAACCCGACAAACATTCATAGTAATGCCAGGGTTGACGGAAGATGCATTAATAGGAGTGGAATTCCTCAGGAACCATTCTATCGAACTTAAATTCGATAAACATACGACCAAACAATACATACAACATCAAGAAGAGACATGTAACACTTTAAAAGACTCCACTCAAAATACGGAGTTAGAAAGGTTCCTAAGAAAAGAACTAAGGGAGTTTGAGAATATAACAGGACCCACCAACTTAATAAGACACGAAATAAAATTGAAGAAAAAGTGCGATCCAGTCAAGCAGCCTTATAGGCGGCACAATCCCGCAATGCTACATATCATCAACCAAGAAGTGGACAAGATGTTAAAAGAAGGAACCATCGAACCCTCCACAAGTGGTTGGAGTTCACCGATTGTACTAGTTAGGAAAAAGGATAACGCGTACAGATTTTGCATTGACTTTAGAAAAGTCAACGAACTATCAGATAAGGACGCATATCCGTTACCCAGAATATCGGAAATTCTGGATAGACTTAAGGAAGCAAATTTTATATCGACCCTCGATTTGAAACAGGGATATTTTCAAATACCCCTAGAAGAAACAAGCCGCCCAGTGACAGCATTCAGCGTACCCGGAAAAGGCCATTTTCAGTTCAAAACCACCCCATTCGGACTGCATTCCGCAGGAGCCACTTTCCAACGCCTACTGGATAAGGTAATACCTCCCGATATGGAATTCGCGTTTGCCTACTTGGATGATATCGTAGTAATATCTAAAACGCTCCAAGAGCATTTAAATCACCTACATGAAGTTTTCCGAAGACTGAAAGAAGCCAGATTACAGCTGAACTTCGAGAAATGCACGTTTTGCCAGTCAGAACTCAGATACTTAGGACATGTGGTTGGAGCAGAAGGAATAAAAACCGACCCGGAGAAAACCAAAGCTATAACCGGACTTACAGCACCGAGAAATGTGCGTCAACTCCGCCGGTTCCTAGGAATAACATCATGGTACCGCCGATTCATAGAGAACTATGCGACAATAGCAGGACCGCTAAACATGCTTCTGAAGAAGAAGATAAGATGGAAATGGACCGATAAGCAGGAAAACGCGTTTGAAGAGCTAAAATCAAAACTTACATCAGCTCCAGTATTAGCATGCCCTGATTTTTCGAAAACATTTTACCTGCAAACAGATGCGTCGAACTGTGGACTTGGAGTTGCACTAACACAGAAATACGACGGCCAGGATAAAGTAATTGCATATGCTAGTCGAACCCTCACACCAGCCGAGACAAAATATTCCACAACGGAAAAAGAATGTCTATTCATCGTGTACGGGATAAAGCAAATGAGGCCGTATATAGAAGGATACAATTTTAAGGTCATATCAGACCATCAGTCCCTCAAATGGCTGAAGAACCTTAAAAACCCGTCAGGTCGGTTAGCCAGGTGGAGTTTAGAACTGCAACAGTACGATTTCGAGGTAATATATAGAAAGGGAGTCCTCAACAAGGTAGCAGATGCTTTGTCACGACAACCACAAGAAAACCAGAGCGAAGAATCAGAGTCGGAATTATTAGCATCAGAACTGGAATCATGCAGTTGGTACGATAATTTATATAGGAATGTACTCCAGAACCCAGACGATTTCCCGGATTTACAAATATCAAACGGGAAATTATATAAACACGTTTGGAGCAGCCGTAATTTAGCCGACCCAGAGTTTAATAACCCATGGAAATTATGCGTACCAAGATATAAAAGGAAAGATATTTTGGAGGAAAATCATGACTCGACCACAGCAGGCCACTTAGGAATTACAAAAACAATTTGCCGAATAGCGCAAAAGTACTATTGGCCTAAGATGTTTAAACAAATTGCAGACTACGTTAGAGCCTGTACGAAGTGCCTCCAATATAAACCGTCTCAAATGCAACCAGCCGGGAAAATGCAACCGTCCACTGTAGAAAAGCCTTGGCATACTGTCTCAGTTGATTTAATGGGACCATTCCCAAGATCTGCAAAAGGAAACATTTTCTTAATAGTCGTGCAAGACCGGTTTACCAAATGGGTCGTCGCCCAGCCAATAAGAGCAGCATCTACGAACTCAATCATCGACACTCTACGATCTAAAGTAGTCATGCAATTCGGTATCCCGAAGAAAATCATCTCGGACAACGGCGCGCAATTTACAAGCGGAAATTTTAAGGCGTTCCTAAAGTCCTATAACATAAATCACATTCTAACACCGCCGTACTCACCTCAATGCAATCCAGTAGAACGAATGAACAAAGTACTGAAAACGATGATAGCTACTTACGTGGAGGATAACCATAAAGACTGGGACAAATTCATACCAGAATTCTGCTACGCCATAAATTCGGCAAGACACGATTCAACAGGATTTTCACCAGCGCTTCTTAATTTCGGAAGGGAATTAGACACAACAGAGGCGACAAATGGACAAGATATACAGGGGTATGCAGAAAACTTAAACAAGTTAGAAGAGTTAAGAGAACTAGCGAAAGTGCACATGGAACACGCTTTCGAGGACCAAAAGAAATATTACGATCTAAGACGAAGAGACTGGCGGCCACATCCAGGAGATCGAGTCATGAAAAAGGAACACCATCTATCATCGGCTAGTGCAGCTTTCAACAGCAAACTAGCGCCGAAGTACTCAGGGCCATACATAGTAACGTCAGTGATATCACCAGTAATAGTAAAACTGAAATTGGCCGATAGTAGTAGCCGCAAGCAGATGACGGCGCATGTAAAAGATTTAAAACCATGGGAGGGGGACCAAAAGATACAGGATATGCTGTAACAATAGGAGGAAGATTGTAATAAAGATACCGAGAGGGATAGATGGCATCACGAGGCTGTAGATACCATCTACACAAAAAAAAAGGTATGTTACTTTTTTTTTTTCAAAGAGAAGGGGGTGTAACGATGCTCTGATCGTTTAACAGTTCGAACCGTGGGAGTGTCAATATTTGCGCATCCACTTCTACAACGTGAAGGCGTAGTGGGATTCAAACGGCTATTTAAGGCGTGTGAATAGCGGAATTAGACAGTCTTGTAGCTAGCGCTCTAGGCTCCCTGACTCGCCGGTGTAGTGAACCAGCGAGCCATTCTGGACAGAGATAGTTCCGTATTGAGGATCATACTCTGTCCCTAACCAAGCGGAACCCATCGGTATTGCGTATTGAGCATTACCGTGGATCTGCACAGAACCAACCGGGACAGAGATTTCCGTATTGAGGATCATACTCTGTCCTTAGCCAAGCGGAACCCGTCGGCATTGTGTATTAAACATTGCCGCGGGTCTGCACAGCTAAATATTTTGTTTGCGAGCATATTCGGAGCTTTCGCTGAATTGAAGCGAAAGCGAGTATATTAGTAGTACTAATTAATTTCTTTTCTTTTATAGACGTTTGCCGGGGAATTCATTCATCGCGGGACCCAGACGGAAACGTAGAATTCATTTTATTTTTGTTTTATCAGTATACAACGTAGAATTCCTATTTTTTAGTTTTTATTTATTGTATATATATACTTAATAGATTTATTTTTATTTCAAACCTGTGTTTTACTGAGTCTGTTGTCCCGAAAGAGCTACCCATCACACATACATAGTTTATTATATTTTACCATTGTTCACGCTATACTTTGTTCATTTTTCTTTGCAGGTATTTATTTTGACAGTGTTTAACATAGTTTTGTTGTATTTGAGCATATTTTACAAATTTTTGTTTGGTTGTCTCTCGTTTTTTTTTTCCAAAAATTACGCCTGTCTGGGTATGTACTCGCTACGTTTTTACAATTCTTTGTTGTTAATTTACAGGTTCATGTCTCGTTTGCATAATTGAGTATGTATTTTAACCGTATTTTCTTTGATGTGTACTGCCTGTGAATATTATTTTCTTGGCTGTATGTGTTTATTACTTTTTGCGTGTTGCCTTTCATGATTTTTGATGTTTTTTAAAGTATTTTTATTACGTGTTGTCGCTCATGATTTTCGATGTTTTTTAATGTTTGCATGTAGACTGCTTTGATTATTATTTTTTATATCCGATTAGTAGCAACAAAGATCCGATATAGTGCCGTTTTGACAATGTCTTTGTCTTTTGTTTTTTGTGTTTACGTATTAAATATCGCTCCTCTTTCAGTTAACGTGTTACACGTAGTAATCTGACTAATAACAACAGAGATTTGCTGTAGTGTAGTTGTGGCAATGTTTATGCATTTGTGTTTTGTTTTAGCATGTTCGTGACCACCCCCTTTCTATCGATATTTGCATTTCTACCCCTTGCACGCTATTGTACGTTGAGCCGTTTAGACTTACAAGCTTAGTGTCCTTTTGACAATGTCTTTACGTTTGATTTTTACCTTAACATATTCATTACCACCTCCCCTTTCCATCGATACCTTCCACGTTGTCGTACGTTGAGTTGTTTAGACGTTTCAAGCTTATTGCCGTTTTGGCATAGTTTTTGCATTTGCTTTTTATCTTAACATATTTAATAACACCTACCCTTTCCATCGATACCTTGCACATTGTCGTACGTTGAGCTGTTTAGACGTTTCAAGCTTAGTACCGTTGTCTTTGCGTTTGCTTTTTATCTTAACATATTCGTTCTCACCTTCCCTTTCCATCGATACCTTACACGTTGTCGTACGTTCAGTTGTTTAGACGTTTCAAGCTTAGTGTCCTTTGGGCAATGTCTTTACGCTTTATTTTTATCTTAACATATTCGTTACAACCTCCCTTATCCATCAATACCTTGCACGTTGAACCGTTTGAACGTTTCAAGCTTAATGCAGTTTTGGCATTGTCTTTGCCTTTTTTTTATTTTAACACATTCATTACCACCTACCATTTCCATCGATATCTTGCACGTTGTCTTACGTTGAGTTGTTTAGACGTTTTAAGCTTAGTGTCCTTTTAGCAATGTCTTTTCGTTTGATTTTTATCTTAACAAAATCATTACCACCTCCCCTTTCCATCGATACCTTGCACGTTGTCGTACGTTGAGTTGTTTGGACGTTACAAACTTAGTGTCCTTTGGCAATGTCTTTACGTTTGATTTGTATCTTAACATATTCGTTCTCACCGCCACTTTCCATCGATACCTTGCACGTTGTCGTACGTTAAGTTGTTTAGACGTTTCAATCTTAGTGTCTTTTTGGCAATGTCTTTGCGCTTTATTTTTATCTTAACATATTCGTTACAATCTCCCTTATCCATCAATACCTTGCACGTTGAGCCGTTTGGACGTTTCAAGCTTAATGCAGTTTTGGCATTTTCTTTTCGTTTTTTTTATCTTAACATAATCATTACCACCTACCCTTTTCATCGATATCTTGCACGTTGTCTTACGTTGAGTTGTTTAGACGTTTTAAGCTTAGTGTCCTTCTAGCAATGTCTTTTCGTTAGATTTGTATCTTAACATATTCGTTCTCAGCGCCACTTTCCATCGATACCTTGCTCGTTGTCGTACGTTGAGTTTTTTAGACGTTTCAAGCTTAGTGCCGTGGATTTTTGTATAAATAACTGTATTAACAATTTTTGGAGAAAAGTTATTGCAGCAGGATCATTTAATTGGAATCTTTTTGAAGTGCCTTGTCCAAACGAAAATATCTTACAACAATTAAAAACTCTAATATCTAAACTTGTATCTGTATATAATTAAAAGTGTAAAAGATATGTTTTTAATAAATATTATGTTAGAATTGTAAAGAATAAAAAGTTTTTTAGCGAAACTGCAATACATTTACGACTTAAAATGTTAAATAATAAGTAGCGAAAAATACACCTTTAAGGAATAGTTAGAAAGATCGTTTAGTCATCGGAAAAACCATATACATATAGCCAATCATATTTAAGGTTAGGATCAAGTACTGTTGGACGAGACCATTTAACTTGCAAACATATTTTACGAGTACAGTCTATGTAACTATTTCTTACCAGAGATCCGAAGCACAAGACAAACCTACAAAACATAATATTGCCCAAACTGCCTTCTGTATCTAATTTCAATTCTTTGACTAATACTAATTTTATCCATATAATATATGCTTTATAAAAATACGGTTAATATTATACAAAAACTTCTTCAGTCAGAAGATGTGTGTGTTTGGATTTTTGTATAAATAACTGTATTAACAATTTTTTGGAAATTAGTATAAATCAAGGTGCTGGTCTGTTTACATGCCTTATTGTTGCTCTCTGTGTCTGTGTATGCAGAGAATAGCACTCTGGAGTATGCTACTTCTTTTCTTAAACGTTTCGGATACCTCTTCAGAAGTCTCTTACATTTATTCCTCTGGTTAGGATACACAATGCCTTATGAGACAATAAGTGAAACTATAAAACCTTGCGGTTGTATAGAAATATTCGAAATGAACGATTGGATCGATACTAGGACTAGGTACATATTATGTGAAACATGTAAAGAACAATTGACAAACCTGCGAACTGAAGATCAAAGGAGATTGGAAGCAGAACGAATACTTAGAGAAGAACGACTTTTACACATAAAAACGCAAATTGAGGCATTAACAGACGACGTTCAAATTAAATTACATCACATAATTAAAAATACTGATCGACGAAATACCCTTATCCGATATTTGAATAGAGGTTACCTGAGTAAAACGCTACTTAAACTACTAGGTTTTGTGAAAAAGGGACGATTTTGGCTGGCATATCCTAATCGCTTACTAAAGATGGAGGAAGATTATAAAGAAGTGCTTTTGGTACTAATGTAATGTAAATAAACAATACTTGTACATGTCTATGTCTTTTTTTAATATAAAAGTTTCAGTGTTATATATAACTTGTATCTATATGTATCTCAATAATAAAAGATATTTTAATGAAAGATATGTTTATTTCTCCTACTCATTACTAAATTAATTATCGATTATCTCCCCAAAGAGTTGAGGTCTACGCAGGTTTCACATGTTTTTCAGAAGTCCGAGGGACACTTAGTAACTATAAGCAATAATCAGTATTACGCTGTATCTTTTCTCAATTTAAAAATTCAAAAACGTTTTATGTTTCCTTCTATACCTGCGAGAACCAACATAAATGCCTTGTTTCAAACAAACAGCGGTCAGACGTATTTATTATACAATGATAATTCTTATACTGAATTTAACGAAGCTGGAGATGTCTTAAACCGTGGACCAATAAATTATCTCTTCCCAGGACTACCAGATAAAATAACATCAGCATTCCGCTACACGGATGGGTTTATTTACTTTTTCCAGAACAATACCTATTATAAGTATAGCGAATACACACGTAGAGTTGTAGCTGCAGGAACGTTTAGCTGGGAACTTTTTGGAATACCCTTCCCTGAAGACGGTCTATTAAAACAATTAAAAACTTTGTTAAACAAAATTGTAACTATATACGAATAAAGATTAATGTGTTCCTTCTTAATGGTTGTTTTATTTAAATTCCATTACTCTATGTATGTCAAGCGACGTCTTGCGTTGACACATAACTGTCACGTTTTACGTCGGATGTCACGTCCTGCGTCGAATGTCACGTCCTGCGTCGAATGTCACGTCCTGCGTCTAATGTCACGTCATTTCGCGTGACATTTCATGTTCTACGTCGGATGTCACGTCCTGCTTCGAATGTCACGTGACATTTCACGTTCTGCGTCGACTGTCACGTCCTGCGTCGAACGTCACGTCATTTCACGCGACATTTCACGTTCTTCGTCGAATGTCACGTTCTTCGTCGGATGTCACGTTTTCTTAGGCACTGTACGGACAAGAAGAAGAAGAATGTTTATACTGAACGTTGACATGGCTTCTGTGTCACCAACGCTTTCATTTGACACCTCATACGTCAAAATCATGCCAATAGCAACGAAGATACGTTCTAGCGCCCATTTGGCAATGCTGCCATCTTTGGTTTTTTGTGTCAAAGTATTTCCCGTCTCCTCCCCGTTTCAACGAGCCCTCGTACGTCACGATCGGACCAATAGAAACAAAGATACCTAATAATGCCCTTTTGGCATGATCCGATGCGCACGGCACATACTGCGTTCAACCCCATTTTTCATCCCCTTTCCAACGACCCCTTGTACGTCATGATCGGACCAATAGCAACGAAGATACGTTCTAGCGCCCATTTGGCAATGCTGCCATCTTTGTTTTTTGTTTCAAAGTATTCCCCGTCTCCTCCTCGTTCCAACGAGCCCTCGTACGTTACGATCGGACCAATAAAAACAAAGATATGACGTAATGACCTTTTGGCATGCTCCGATGCGCACGGCGCATACTGCATTCAACCTCATTTTTCATCCCCTTTCCAACGAGCCCTCGTACGTCATCCTACGTTAAGCCGTTTGGAACTTACGACCGGGGGTTGCGATTTTAGGGGTTGCGATTTAGGGGTTGTGCTCAGATATATATAGCCTATCTACTATTGTGACAAATAGAGAGTTACATATGACTTTTGTAGATCTTGAGAAGGCATATGACACAGTCCCGCTAAATAAACTATGGGAAGTCCTGGGCACATCAAACATACATCAAACATTGGTTAATGCTCTCAAAGATCTATATTATGGTTCAAACTCCCAAATGAAATTCGGAAACCTCTTAGCTGAAAAATTTGCAGTTACTAAGGGTCTCAGACAAGGATGTTGTATCTCTCCGACTCTATTTAAGATTTATATCTCTGCAGCTCTGAAACAATGGAAAAGGAAAGTCAAAGGAATGGGTATACAATTGAACGATCAGGATTACATATATACTTTACAGTTTACAGATGATCAGGTGGTGATGTCAAATGACAAAGAGGACATGGAATACATGCTTAGAAAACTAATTGAAGAATACCAGAAATGGGGATTAAATATCAATTTAGAAAAGACAAAATACCTCTCAATTGGAGCTGAAGCAGAACAACTCGATATCGATGACAATCAAAAAATAAATACATGCAACGAATATAAATACCTGGGCGTCATCTTCGACCGTAGTGGAAAAGACGAACGAGAAATAGAACATCGAATTGTACAAGCACGAAGAGCTATAGCATGTTTGAACGGAGTTCTATGGAGTAAAGAAATATCAAAGAAAAGAAAATGGAACATCTATGAGACAATGGTTAAAACTAGCCTACTTTATGGAGCTGAGACATGGAGAATAACCGAAAAATATAAGAAAAAGGTCGAAGCCACGGAAATGGATGCCATCAGAAGATCAATGAGAATATCAAGAGCCGACAGAATACGGAATGAAGTGATAAAACAACAAATGGGTATAGAGGGCACTATAGTTGAGGATATTGAGAGAAAACAGCTCATATGGTATGGGAGTAGATAAGATATTTACATTACATTAGTACCAAAAAGCACGTCTTTATAATCTTCCTCCATCTTTAGTAAGCGATTAGGATATGTCAAGGTAAGAGACGTCTGGCAACTAGGAATATCTGAAACAGAATAAAGTGCTTAATTAGGGTATAAGGTACACGTTCATCCATAAGAATCAATGTAAAAAGTGCTGCATTTATCGCATTTAGTAAAATTGCTTACATTAGCTGTAAACAACCAAAGTTATATCTTCGGTCGGACGGAAGATTAAATGGTATAACATTATGCTCAAAAGGCCTCTGAAATGTGCAGATTTGTGCTTGTTCTTCCATAAGAATCAATGTAAAAGTGCTGCATTTATCGCTTTTAGTCAACTTGATTACATTAGTTGTAAACAGACAAAAATCTTGATTACCCCCATCACTTTCATCATTAACACACTATGAATAATACCAGCAAGCGTTCATTCATCGAATAACAGTCAAAGCAGACACATCGCAGTATGGCCAATCTTATGAAACAGTACATTCAGTTAAACTTAATTAAGACATGTATTGAGCAAGAATTTATTCGGGCCAACTACGCAGGCGCGTGTTTACCGACTAGTTTAATCTTACACGAAGTCGCAAAGCAATATGGAATAACAACAAAGGTCGTAGTAGGTACAAAATTTTACTCAAATGGAGTTACAATCACACCACATTTCTGGAATGAGCATAATGAAATAATATACGATCCAACAGACGCAATTACAAAACATCATCTACCTCATCAAATAGAATTTACTATGAAAAAAGGAATGGTCATGTGTAAAAGTGATGAAGACAGAAAAATGGTTGATATTTATCACGATTTTAAGAAAAACAGATCAATGGCAGCATATTTTGAGGAGGCTCCGGAATCTCTACTGAAGTTACGTAAAAACATTTTTATTGCTGTAGCACAGATACTAGGAAATAAATAAAAGTAATGTTTTAAAGTAATTGTTTTTTTTACAACCCATTGTTGAAATGACCTACCTACGAAGAAAATGTTCTATGAAACCTCTAAAAAATATATAATAGTACTTACGTTTTTAATTTTTGTAGCCCAAACACAAACAAACAACTTATCGCCAAGGTTCTTGTAGCACAAACACCCACTGTTACTTGTCGTACATGTTGACTGGCACAAACACCCACTGTTACTTTTCGTAAATGTGGACTGGCACAAACACCCACTGTTACTTTTCGTAAACGTTGACTGGCACAAACAACCGTTGTTACTTTCGCAATGTTGACTGCAGACTGGTAGTACAAAACGTATTCGTTCATTAAATAGACAGGCTGTTATGACGTAACACACGCTTAAACCATGTTTCGCAATATTTTGTAAGACTATTCATTTATGCATCACATGCAGGGCTTAATTATAAAATAGAATGGAATGTGCACATGTTTCCGGCATTCATATGAATATATTTTATCTCACATTAACTAGAATTGAAATGTGCACATGTTTCCGGTTATATATCGTGGGAGATGTGTTAAAAGGAAATGACCAACCGGTGATTCATCGTTGAATGCATACACATTTGGCATATTCGCGTGTATATGACTAATCCAATTTAAGATGAAAATAATTTATATCTAGTACCATATAACAATATTATAACAAAAGTAGAAAAATATATTGTAATATTTTTATTCTTTGTTTAAAGTACAAAGTACAGTAACTAGATGTCCCTAGTACCTTACTGACTAAAACGTTTTTAAAACAAATAGATACTAGTAACCGGCTATATACATGCTACTTAATATTTTAAAATTATTCGCAGTCACGATGTTGAAGGGAATAGACGTATTAGTTTTTATGCTAACGTTCGCAAGCGTATTTTGCAACGATTTCTCGGAAAAAGACGCTATTGCATATCTAAATCAATATGAACAGATCGATAATAGTATAGATTTCTCTACTTTGATAATTAACTTTCAAGAAAAGTATAATTTACCAGTGGATGGTTTGCTTAATAATGCAACAATCAAATTTATGCGTCGCCCGCGTTGTCAATACAGTGATAACGAATTTATAGCGGCTTCTCCATGGCACAAACAACACCTGCGATGGTATTTTCCTCAAAGAACGCCCAAGGCCCAAAAAGACGCAGAAATGGCATTTCAGATGTGGCAAAATGTTTCAACCTTAACATTCACAATGGTTACAAATCCTAAGCTAGGGCCACCAGATATAACCATAACTATGGTTAGGGGAACTCATTATTTTAGGCCAAATTGTATGGGCGATGCTGAATGTCCTACTAGATTTGTTGGAGGTGGTGCTTTAGGACATTCATACTTTCCTCATTCCGCAGGCACCTGTACAGAAATACATTTAGATATTACGAAGCCCTGGCATTTTGGAAATGACTCTATACCTGAAGGCCGTATAAGTTTTCTTATGGTATTGGTTCACGAAATTGGACATGCTCTTGGAATGGGTCACAGTGGTACTCAAAACGCTATCATATATAATATGTATCAGCATAAGATTAGTGGTCTACATAATGATGATATAAATGCAATACAATATCTATATGGGCCTAACAATACATATGCTCCAAACCCAAAGTTTACAACAACTAGCTCAACAACTCGTAAGCAACCGACCCGCTCAAGGTATACAACGGTACATACACCAACAACTAGCTCGACAACGTCAAGACCAACAACTAGTTCGACAAGACCAAGGCCTAGTAAGCAACCGAAAAATTTGTGTGATATTGTTCCAGATTTTATGTTTCTAGCCACTGCTCCTGAGTTTTCAAATTACCGATTATATATCGCCCACGATAAATTTATATGGAAACTAGACTTGAACGAAATGATTATTCCATCTCAGCCTGAACTTCTTGCTGATTATGTTCCTACAGAATTACGTCAATACACTTTACAACACATTTTTCAAACAACAGGCGGTGATTTGGTTACAATTGTGTCTCCAAACAAATATTTCTCAGCATCCTTTCCTAGCATTCAATATATTGATAATTTTACACTTAATATACCCAAGAAGGCCCACATCAATGCTATTTTTCAATCAAATTCCGGGCAATCCTATACATTTTACAACAATATGTCATATATAGAATTTTCTAATGATTTTACTAGCGAGGTAAGAAGAGGCTGAATAAAAGACATATTTCCGGGAATACCTGAAGATATTTCTCTTGCACTTCGATGGATTGACGGTCATATTTACTTTTTCCGTCAAAATACTTACTATAAATTTAATGAATTTACAAGAAAAGTTGTTGAAGCAGGACAATTTAGCTGGAATCTATTTGGGGTACCCTGTCCAAACGAAAATATCTTACAACAATTAAAAACTCTAATATCTAAACTTGTTTCTGTATATAATTTTAAAAAAAGTGTAAAAGATGTGTTTTTTATTTACGAGTAATAATAAAAATTGTAAAAATATATGTTTTTTTATTTACCAATACAAATTCCCGGAAGAAGTTAACATTCTATTTACTATGTAACATGTGTTCAAAGCCAAATATTATGTTAGAATTGTAAAGAATAAAAAGATTTTTAGCTAAACTGCAATATATTTACGACTTAAAATGTTAGATAATAAGTAACAAAAAATATAAGTCTATACAGAATAGTTACAGGGATATTTTAGTCATCGGGATGGATATACACCTAACCAAACATATTTAAGGTATTGGTACTGTTGGACGAGTCCATTTAACTGACAAAATAGGAGAGTTCGCTATGCAACCGGCAAACTTTTTCAATTTCATTAAAATCTATAACACAGATACGGACAAATAGCAGTTTTATGTAATAATTGAATGTTATGTTATTATTAAGTGATGTGTCTTTAAACAAACTCGTCCTAGTTTTTCAAAATCACTAATATTTGGCACGTTTCAAGGTCAACAAAGAGGTATAAAAAAACGTCCTAATAGAAGCCATGTTCATTCTGCTGTCAACCTTCAACGAGTACGTCACGCTATAACTTTGACTGTGAACGTCGTAATTTGTTAGTGTCCAGTGTTGTTGTTGTTGTTCTCAAGGCGATCATCATGGTCTGGTCTTTAATTACCACAGGTAAACGTTTTATTTCTAAATTTAACACCTATTTAAATTCGTTTCAATTACGTTATGAAGAGTGCAAAGGTAATTTAAATATTGATTTAGCGAAGATATTAGAAAAAGGTATACAGGATGCTAAAGAAGGAACCGGCTTTCAAAAAGGGGATAAAATTCGTATAATTGTTCGTAATGAAAATTTTAAACATCCCATATCAACAGGTGCCGAAACAGATTTAAATACGGATAATATCTTGGAACATATCGAAAACAATGTAACTTCTGACGAGTCGGTTCAAGTCGAAGATACTATATTTGATATACAAATTTTTAAGATACCTAGGGGTAGCGGACGACATAAAATTATAAATTTGGCAGAGGACCGTCGCACCAAGAAAAGCATTACCCAGATTAAAAATACCGACACTTTATGCGGGGCTCGAGCAATTATTACGGCTCTTACATACGTCACAACAGAGATTTTGGGCCACAAATTGATCAAACGTGATGCTCATAGCATACGCGAGGGACGAAAATTGCAGACTGATTTGGCCGAAAAACTTTGCAACCTGTTGGGCGGTTGTTATAACGATGGCTTAATGGTTTTAAGTTGAATGATTGACTGGTTGAATGATTTTAAGAAGGCAGAGGAGTTATTGGATGTGCAGATAAAGATTATTTGTGCAGAAAATTTCAACACTCTTATCTACGAGGGCCCCGAAAAAACAGCCAAGATTTATTTGTATAAAAACGGGAATCATTTTGATATTATAAACAGTTTGAAAGGTCTATACGGTACCCACTTTTACTGCGAGAAATGCGACACCCCTTATCAGGGAAAAAATAAGCACAACTGCAAGAAAGCACCACTTTGTACGATTTGCAAACATCCCGAGCATGACTTGACTACAAAAAGCAAAGTTTTGTGCAAGGACTGTAACCGTTATTGCTACAACAATGAAGGTTTAAGAAACCATACAGAAGCTTGCAAAGAAGTATTTAAATGTGAAAAATGTAATAAACTATGCAAGAGAGATAAGGAGCATGTATGCGGTTACTCCATGTGCAGAAACTGTAATACCTTTGTAGAAATAGCTACGCATCAGTGTTACATAATGAAAAAAACAGCCAAAGGAGGATTTTGTACTGTATCATGTACTTGCAATAACAGATCAAGTGTGATAAATTCAGGCTGTAAAGAAAATCACAAACAGTCACAAATTTGCAAAGACCCATGTATATGTAACAATCTCTCTGAAGAAAAAATAATGAAATGCTCTTCCAACGAAACATATATATTCTTTGATTACGAGGCAATGCAGAATACAGGCATTCATGTACCGAATCTTGTAATTGCGCAGGATTTCGACGGAAATAAATTTGTTTTTAAAGACAATGAAGAGTTCTGTAGATGGTTAATTTCCGAGAAACATAGAAATTATACTGCGATAGCACACAATAGTAAATCATACGATTCATATTTCATTTTAAAATATTGCGTGGAAAACACGATAAAACCGTACACTATCTACAATGGGTCAAAACTTATGCTTTTGGAAGTCGAGGCTCGTAAACTAAAAATAATAGACAGCTCTAATTTTGTAGCCGGCCCCTTGTCCGGTTTTCCTAAAACTTTTGGTCTGCACGAATTAAAGAAAGGGTATTTTCCTCACTTTTTCAACACTCCTGAAAATACTCACTACGAAGGCTGCTTACCAGATATTGCGTATTATGGACCCAAAACAATGAAACCAAAACAAAGATCTGATTTTAAGAAATGGTACGATGAGCATAAAAATGACCACTTTGTGTTCCAGAAAGAGTTCCATACCTATTGCGATTCAGATGTTGATATTTTACGACGTGGGTGTTTGGAATTTCGCAAGGAATTTTTAGAAATAGCAAACATAGACCCATTTCAATATCTGACTATTGCGAGTGTGTGTATGGCCATATATAGATCTAAATATCTTCGAACAAACACCATTGGCATTGTAAAGCAGGAGATAAAGGAGACATATAGCAGGGCATCAATAAAATGGCTCAATCAATTTTCTAACGTACAGCATGCTCTTAATGGCGGAGAAGTGACAATTTGCGGTGGTAAAGTTGATGGTTTCTCGGAAGAGTCGAATACTGTGTACCAGTACCACGGTTGCTTCTGGCATGGTCACCCAGAATGCTTTAAGAACGACACAGTTAACCACGTCAACAATGAGACAATGAGTGACTTATACGAGAGAACAATAAGACGATCAAAACAAATAAAAGAAGCAGGGTACAACTTGGTAGAAATGTGGGAATGTGAATGGATAAAATCAAAAGAATGTAAAAACGCAGCAGATCCTCAACTTATTGAACCCTTAAAGCCTCGTGAAGCATTCTTTGGTGGTAGAACAAACGCCATAAAACTAAACGTGACTGGGAAAAAGCTCAGATACATAGATATTGTATCACTGTATCCAACCGTACAATATTACGATCAATATCCAGTTGGTCACCCTACAAAAATACATGTACCTGAAGTATACGATCCTAATTGGTTTGGTCTAGTACATTGCCAAATACTACCACCTACTGATTTATACCATCCTGTATTACCTGTCAAAACTGACAAATTAATGTTTCCGCTGTGTAATCAATGCGTCTTGGAAGATTGCGAAAATTGTGATCATGATGACTCAGAAAGAATGCTGATGGGTACATAGACAACTCTAGAAATTAATAAGGCCTTAGAAAAAGGGTACAAAATAATAAAAATTCACGAGGTGTGGCATTTTGAGCAAACATCGACAGATTTGTTCAAGGGTTATGTCAAAGATTTTATGAAGATCAAATTAGAAACTAGTCCACATACGTATGCCACAAATGAAGAGTACGCTCGGGCTGTAGAAGAGCAGATGGACATAGAGCTCGATTTATCTAAAATAGCCCCAAATCCCGATAAACGAGCAGTCGCTAAAATATGCCTAAATAGTCTATGGGGTAAATTTGGCCAAAGAAAGAATATGAAACAGACAGAGTACGTTGTGGACATTAAAAGATGGTACGAAGTTTTGATGAACGATAAAATAAATTTAACAAACGTCACATTTATTAATGATAATATAGCACAAGTCTCTTACGATTATAAAGACGTATTTGTGGAAGACCCAACATCTACGAATATTTTTGTGGCATTATTTACGACCAGTAACGCTCGTCTAAGACTGTATGAGATGATTGATAGGCTAGGAGAGGCTGTAGCTTATTTCGACACAGACTCCATTGTTTACATTGATGATGGCCTAAACACTGTCGAAACAGTTGAAATGTTGGGCGATTGGAGCGATGAGCTTGGGGCAGATGATTATATTGTAGAATGGCAGGCAACTGGTCCAAAAAGTTATTACTACAAAACAGTCAAGGGCAAAGAGGTGACTAAAATCAAAGGCTTTACTCTAAACTATGAAAACAGCCTAGTACTCAATGCCTCCGCTATGACTGCTATCATACACGACCCCACCAAACAAATCAAGCTCACATATGACCAAATATGCCGCGATGTCCACACTAAAGACATTGTAAGGAGAAAGAGGGTGTCAAAGACATTTAAGATGGATTACAAAAAGCGAAAGATTGTACATAATGATGAGTGTATGGATACCCTACCTCTAGGCTACAAGGCCTCTTAGATTGATGTTAATAGTGTGCCACATGTCAAAATCTCTTCATTCACAGTTGAACACTCGTAGAGTACACACGTATCAAAATGTGGTCTGTAAATATTATAAATCAGCGAGAAATTAAAAAATTCAATGCTCATCAGTGCACTTTCTTGCACTTTGTACACTTTGTGCTGTGAAAACTATGTAGGTGGCGCGCTTAATCAAGATACTTTGAAAAATAAATTAGATTCTGCTCTTAACGATATAAAAAAACAAATTGGTTACAAAAAGGGTGACAGAATCCGTATTGTGGCTTTAAATGACAATTTCAATCATCCTATTTCGACAACAACTAGTGCAGATGTCAATATGACGGAAGTTACTTGAACAGTTTGAAAATGTAACCAGTTCCAATGCTTACATACAACTTAAAGATACGAAATTCGACATTCAAATCTTAAAAATGCCTCGTTAATTACTTTTTTATGTAAAATGATTTGTTTTGAAAATTATCATTTAATTTAAAAACATCGGTAATATTAAAAATTTCAGAATGTTATCTTATTTTCAATGTTAAAAAATGCTATCAACCTTTTTAAAAAAAAAATATTTAAGAGCTACTGTACTTTTGCATAGGTTATATTTTGACATCATCCACGCTTTGTTTACGAAGAATATCTACATATTTAAGTGTAAAAATCCTTTTAGCTTTAATCCCTGATAACCTTCCCAAAACAAGAGTCAGTACTATTTAGTCAGTGGTAGACTACCCCAAAGTAGTAGCCATTGAACTAAGGTCTGAACAAACCTCGGTATAATAAAAATCTTAAAAGTTACTCAGATAAATCACAAAAAGTTATCTGTTATGAGTCACTGGCTACTTAATGAACCGGTCTGGTTAACTCCGGAGCTATGTGTTCGTTAGCTGCCTGATACCCAAAAGATACTCTGCACAGATCACTAAAAGATATTTACTGGGCCTTACACTACTTATATGTGATTTCTACATAAGCAAAGCATGGATGGGCCCAAATACCGTAGGCCTGTCTTATGTCTTTCTATGCTCTGTATATTGAGACATATGGTGGGGAATCTTAACGAGGCCGTAAGCATCTCCAATACTTCAATATTCTTTGATATATCCACGAATATGTCATATAATGTTGACGTATTGCCTCCTGGGTAGGCCATGGAAAGAGATGTAACATTACTTAAGTCTATTATATTTACTTAAGTTTTATAAACACCCTGTACAAGAACATTTTGGTTAAACCAATATGTAAAAATCTTCATTTTATCCACCCTGTATAATAATTTTTGTTATTTATCTATTATTTATAATCTCTTTATTCTTAATGTAAAAACAATTACTAAACATTTGGTATTTCTTTTAATTATTATGTAAAATAAATTGATATTATTAGAAGATCGACAATTCTCAAACAAACAACAGAAAATTATCTAACCGGTGAAAACGATAAATTTATTATTTTGTACGCATATTGTCCAAACTTATGACTTCTGATACTTAAACCGGAATTGCTTATAAATAAAAACAATAAAATTTTACACATTTTTTATATTCTTTTCTTTAAAGCAGAAAATTTACAAACATTTGCTTACCCTTACTTAGTCAGCGTCTAACGTTGTCAATTGTTGTTGTTGATTTCCAAATATTAATTACAGAGGGCACTGATGTTTCATGTGTTGTCTCGGCTTCTCATCTAAAATTATAAGTTTACATAATTTGTACAATGCTTGTACTGTGTAATATTTTTTCTAGGTACTCATGTATTCTTTATGTTACATTTAAGAATTTTTGATACACAAAATTGTTTATTAAGCAAATACAATGGCTTTGTTGCGTATCTTCATTAGGCATTTGGGACATCTGCATATTGGGCATTTTGCAAAAAAAAGCTGCGTAAGCATTTTATTTACATGCTTGTTAAAAACCAGGCACATTTACGGTATTTGTTAAAAAACTAGGCATACTTAACGCAAAATAACAATATCTTACCTTAGTAGGGTAGCAGCATCATTTTTGGTCACTTCACCGTTAGTGGCCACCTAAACCAATAATCTAATATAATAAGGTCCGAGTTTACCGCCTTTACGGAAATCGGAAGAATTTCGACTATATTCGTTCTAACACGATGGCTCTACAATTTGCGACTTATTCTGATTTACAGGTTAGTTTCCATAGATAAGAGGGTTAGGTTAGTTTCTACTTATTCTTGAAGTAGGTGACACTGTGTATTAGACCTTCTGTTAACGATATACGTAAGAAAACAGGTAAGTTTATTTAAGCTGTATTTAAGCCAAATATTAAAATTTTGTGATCAACGTATGATTTTAAGTTTTGGGTATGATTTCTTTACGATTTCATCTGTTTTTAAACTCCTTATTTTATCTCGATACATTATTAAATTGGGTGGCCACAAATGGAACACTTATTTTTGTATTCACATTATTAATGGCCATTTGCTGGCTACTATTAGAACACTTCTGACCTATTTGTGGCCACAGCAACTGTTTAATAGTGGCTACTAATGGAACAGTTAAATCCAATTTTGGTCATATAACATAATTTACTGACTACTTTAAAAACACGCGTGTTCCCATAGTAGCCAGTTATACTCTACAGGGTGTTTTACTCGCAACGGACCGTTCGTTAACAAAATGATTTAAGAATATTTTGTAATAATCAAGGTATCCCAAAATGGGGTTGTAAAACAAAAATATAATTTTTTTATGGAGAACCCTGGAGTATGCATTTACTATACATTGACATTTATTTAAAACAAATAAGAAACCATACCGTTACCGGTAAAACATCATGTACATAAAAATATAACTAATAATTTATTTATAAATGTTTGTTATTATTACAGATAATGGCACGGAGTAAAAAGAAAATTGAAATCAAGAAAAAAAATAATAATGTACGACAACGACCAAAACGAACATTTTTTCAATACGAACCTCAGCAAGTAAAGAATGCATTGGAAGCTATTCGAGGTGGAATGAAAGTAAGTACAGCATGTAATTTGTATGAAGTACCTTGTTCCACAATACTCAATAATTTAAGTGGAAGAGCTCCAGAAACATCAGGCAAAGTCGGAAGAAGTCCAGTTTTAGGGAAGATCATAGAAGATCGGCTGGTACACTGGATCAAAACTACAGCTAAAATGGGTTTTCCTATTTGTCGAGAAGGCCTTTATTTTTCAATAAAAAAATTGGTAGAAGACAGTCAACTAAAAACCCCTTTTAAAGCAAATACTCCTGGGAGGAAGTGGTTTCATCTATTTATGCGTAGATTTCCAGAACTCTCATTAAAGCAGTCTGAATACATAAATAGAGCCAGATCATTAATTACTGAAGAAAAAATCCGAAACTGGTTCAAAGAAACTTTGGATTTACTTGGAGATGATAAGCATGTTTTGGATGATCCGGCAAGAATCTGGAATATGGATGAGACGTCTTTCTATTTATGTCCAAAAGGCGGTTTAATTTTAGCGAAGAAAGGTCTTCCAGTTTACAATACTTCATCCTCCTCGAACAAGGAAAATATAACCACTTTAATAACAGCAAATGCTTTAGGGAAAATGGCACCACCCCTTACACTTTTTAAATATGATCGGCTTCCTGAGAAGATCTGCAAAAATATTCCAAGAGACTGGGGAGTTGGAAAATCACCCAAAGAATGGATGACATCAAAGTGTTTTTACGAACACTTTTCAAATGTGTTTATTCCTTTTATTCACGGAAGTAATATTGCGTTGCCGATTATAGTTTTTTTGGACGGACATTCCTCGCATTTAAGTTTACCTTTAAGTCGATTGTGCATTGAGAATAAAATTATAGTTGTGTGTTTACATCCAAATACGACACACATCCTTCAGCCGTTGGATGTCAGTTTCTTTTTTCCGTTAAAAAGTAAGTGGAAAACTGAAGTAAAAATGTACAGATTTCACAACGGCAGAGATGTCAAAAAACATGACATTCCACAACTCCTTCAAAAAATTATGGATGAAACTGATTTTACTAAATCTCTACAAAATGGGTTTAAAACATGTGGACTTTTTCCGTTTTCTGCTAATAACGTAGATTATTCTAAAATCACATTAAAGAAAGAACCCATAGTAGTCTCTAGCAAAACGAAAACTTGTCTGACACATTTAAAATATTTGGAGTCTAAAATTCATCCCGACGTTTTAAAACAATTCAAACAGTCCAAATACGATACTTTTGATGAATCATTGTACAATATATGGGTACAGTTTAAAAACGAAGAAGATTTATTACATGACCCTATTAAGAGTGTCAGCAAATTGTCGGCTGAGGAAATTCCTAACCATTATATGGTAGACAATTCCATTGTAATTGAAGTGGAAGATAATAATGTACTAACATCAACTCCAACAGTCTCTAATATTGTAGAATTTGACTTTCCAGAGTATAATAATCCTTCCTTTAAAGAAAGCAGTTTCATAGACAATGCTACAGAAATGTTAATAGATAAAGAGTTAGCAAAAAATTCTGATGTGGTTATGGACAATGAATCGATGGATCTATTGGAAAATAGCAGTGTTATTAATAAATTGACGGACTCGCCTATACCTTCAAATGTTGACTTAATGACTTCATCTGTTGGTACTACCATTGTCTATACTCCGAAAAGAAGGCCTGTAGACCTATTAAGTAACATTCTAATTTATCCCAGTGACGAAAACATTTCCAAGAAAACCAGAATGCGTGAAATCTTACCTTCTGTGCTAACATGTAATACATGGTTGGAACTTGCGGTGGCTAAAGAAAAAGAAAAAGAACTTGAAATGGAAAAAAAGAAAAAAAGAAGCAAGACAAAGAGGCGAAAAGAGCCTGTAAAGAAGAGAATCTAAAAAAAACTTCTAGGAAAAATGGAATTAAGATAAAATCTAAAGAGACTAAAAAAAACCGAACCAATAAACAAAACAGTTTCCGTGAGTAATGTAAAGGCCCCTGAAGATGTAAAACAAGTAATTGGAAACGGGTTAGAAAAGACCAATCTCACACAAGAATCAGGGGAGGAACCTGTCTGTGAGGAGGCCAAAAATATACAGAATGTAGTTGAAGAGAACCCTCTTGACATATGTACTGCGGACAAAGTATCTAGATACGTAATTGTACAGTACGAAAGTAAGTTTTTCCCAGGAATAATTACTGACGAAAAAAATGGCAAGGTTTTAATCAGCACAATGGAAAACTATGGGAATGATTGGAAGTGGCCACAAAAAAAGGATGAAATTTGGTATGAAAAGGATGAGGTAATGGAAGAAATTCAACCACCTTTAAAAAAAAATTCAAGGGGTTACTTTTTTGTTGAAGAGATCAATAAATATTATAAATTTTAGTAATTCGTGTTGATTAAAACTGTTGTAATAACAATTTTTTTTATTAAAACTACTATCCTTTTCATGTAATTTTATTAACATTTCTAGTAATTAAATATAATTTTTCTACCTTTAGTAAAAAAATGTGTTAGGTAACTAAAAATACTAGAAACTATCATCCTTATCTATGTAGAATTAAACAAATGGCCACAAATGGTTTCTGAATAAACCACATTAGGAGCAAAGTGGTCACAAATGGTACAAAGTTAGTTTTTATATGCTTTCTGAATTAAAAATACCTAACAAAATGTCCTTATAATTTAACTTCAAACGTAAGTGGCTATTAAATCAAACAAAGTTAACGTCATACGTTTGCTCAATTACAAGTCCGCAGCTCTAATTTTTGATTTTTAATGATTTATTAAGGCCAAGAAATTCCTTAAGATGGCCAAAAATGGTGCTGCTACCCTATCTGTATACTTCGTCTATTCCTGTGCCCTTTACGGTATTTACGCCCTAGGTTTTGGCAATTTAGAACTTTTTGGGATTTTTATAGTAACCGTTGGTATACTCTGTAAGCAAAAGTAAAACTGATTTAATCTCTTAATTATTTTACCACTTTTTGAAATATTTTGCCGGTACAGCCTCCATTTTGTTCATGTGTATTAAATCTACATTTTTTACAAAATAAAACAACATGTTAGCGCTTTTACCTTCCTTACGTTTTTGAATCATTTTAGGCGTCAGTCATTGAAAAATAATAGTACAACATATTACTTACCTCTGTTTTCTTCTGTTAAGCATAAGCGTTGTTCTTGGTAGGTCCTTACACACCTATAAATGTATATTTACATATTTTTTTTCACAAAATTTTTACATTTTGTCACATTTTTCTGATTTATACACTATACTATATAACACACACATTTCTTTGAAAAATATTATTTAAAATTAAACGATGAAGTCTTCGCTATTGTTCTACACCTAGCGATAGATAACAGTTTGCGGTTTTGTCGATATCGCAGCCTGCTTTCAACTTTATCAATTTCACGTGTTTTTTCTGCTTTTCATAAATAAAAGTATTGCATTCCGAATATTGGGATATGAACTATTTGTTTATATTACGCTTACAATACCACAGAACTTTTGCGGTTTTCTGCAACACTGATATTTAACCTAATCTTTACTAATTTGTAAATACTTTCAAGTCAAGAGTTAGATACTCGATTCAAAACATAATTCTTTACAACTAAAAACTGTTTTTGTTAAAAATAGTTTCTCTTTACATCTTTATCGTACTTTGAGTTTGCGGCATTTCATATTTAACACACAAGTTTAAATAAAAATATGGCTGCAATAACCATATCGACAACCTTGACGTTATTGTTGTTTTACCGATGCACCGTCACATCGGGACGCGCCCCATCGGCCGTCGTCACATCGAAAAGCGCCGTTTTGACACTACGTCGTTATGTTTTTTTTTGTATTCGTTACCTCCTCCCCACGTATATCCCGTCCTAACCATGACCTTTGACTTTGTTTTTTTATACCTATTGACGCCTACCTACTTCAAATAACCGATTGGTCTAGTAGTCTGGGCGCCTAGTCATGAACGTATGGGACGCGGGTTCGAGGCCAGCCGAGGATGAACTTTTTTTATTTAATCGCCTGTGGTCACGGTGGGAATCTGGGGAAATTTGAGATACGGGGTTGGGGAAATTTGCCCTATTCTCCATAAGACCGGAACAGTTTTTCCCTAGATCTGGGGATAAAAAGTGGACTTAAGTGGGACCCTTTCTACTCGTATCTTTTTACTCGCTTTCCTAGACTCAGTCAGCCCTTTCTTAACATTATCTTCCTGATAATCATTTCTAATCAAACCCAAGATGGATGCAATTAGCTGAATAAGTTTAGCCAACATGTTTAAACAAAACAAGCAAATATTCAAAAATAGATTAAGAAATAAAAAAATTCCAAAAAACGTTATATCAAAAAAGTCAAAATATTCAAAGAAATCAAAATTTTCAAAATGTATCACTCACCAGAGCACAGATTTAAACTCACCAACGCACACGTCTGTACGCTAGGAATATTTGAAACAGAATGAAGAAAATACCATAATGCTGTCACCTCGGGGGAAATATTTGGAAAATATTTATCTTCGGTGTCTTGCCTTGAAAAAAGCAAGATATTTCTTACATGACAATTTCTTCGTCAAAATAAAACATCAAGTTAAGTTGAAACAATTCTCAGCCACAGAGTATGGTAAATAAATGCAGGAAGCAGAGCCCCGAGAGCACTAAGCTCTCGGAGAGCCCGTGAGGGACTGACCTGGCTGACCTGAAAATCGCCAATATTTATATGCGCTGTTCGAGCGATAAATAGGGATTTCCAGGTCAAGAGCCAATGGGAAAATTCGAGGCGGGGCGATGCGCATCGAAATGCGTACTAGTCCACAGACTATGGCATTCGATGACAATGCATGTCGCCCAGCCTGCTAAATTGTGATTGGTCAAATGGCAACAGTAATTGCAGCCAATCATAATTCAGGAGTCTGTTGCTCATTTTCTGTATTATCGTTGGTCGAAAGGCACCTGAGCTGCAGCCAATGATAATACTGAAAATTGGACATTGGTCGTCGTGCAGGTCCAATCGTAAAAAGTCCAAAACGACCGTTACAGATTGACCTACTTCTTTTGGCATAAAAGAAGTGCACGACGGCCAGGACATTAGACCGGGTCAGGATATGTCCGCTGGTCCAGCCTTCGAGGCAAGTTAAGATCCTCTGATTGATTCAGTTCTCAGAGCTTCTGTTTTATTTCCACAGATCACCTTTAAACCCAGAACCTAACGTTCTCATCTCTAACGACGGTTTGTCTTCAAACCAAACGGCGGCCATTTTTGAGGAATTTATCTCTGCTTTTCGACTTAGTCGAATTTGCTAATATTTTCCTCAAAAGCGTCGCAAGTGCCATCGATTTAATCTGTGCTTTTGGACTTAATCCAAAATCTGATTATCTCGGTAGTCTTACAAGTAGTGTAAGAATTTTCTCTTTCAGGATTCTGCTAAGTCTCTACTTCACGGGACTTTGTCACCGGACGGTGCATATATCCTTTAAAGAATTGAGATTAAATAAAGACACCTTATATTGCGTTTTATTTTTCTCTTTCAGGTACACTGTTAAACATATATATTTAAACTTTAACTTTGCTACTTTATATAAAACTTATAAATTGTGTTGTATTTCCTTTCTCTTTCAGGTACACTGTAAAAACTTGTAAAAATCATTTCTATCTTTGAATTTTGGTATTTACTTTATTTTTCCAGGTACACTGTTAAAAATTGATAATTATTTCTGACTTTGATATTTGCTATTTTATTCATTTACAGGTATTTGAATTGACTTGTAATATTTATGCCTATTTGACATCATATAAATTAACTTGTAATATTTTCCACAGGTTTCAGCGACTTAGAAAAATTTTCCTAAAAAATATTTCGAATTTTGCTTCTAACTATTTTTTACTGTGTACTTTTGTTCCTTTTTATTGTTGATTCGCCCGAATGGCACTATAACCTACATCCTTGTCTTTATCCCAAGTCCCTAGGTCAACTCCTTCCCACTTCAGGCACTTTTGACAAGTGACGTACTATAAGTGGCTAACTCTATACAAGCACGAGGCGTGCATCCACTCATTTAGCCTGGTCACACACGTCATCTAGAGAAGACCGTCGATATACTCTCTATATAGGGAAATCCTTGGCGAACTGACCCCGACGCGTCGATTTTTGATAAATAAAGAAAACTGTCTTCGAGTTTCTTATTTTCTTCCTGTCCCTTTTGTCTCTTGTTTTAGTGCAACAACATGGAGTCACAAAGGATCT
This sequence comes from Diabrotica undecimpunctata, assembly GCF_040954645.1. NCBI lineage: Eukaryota > Metazoa > Arthropoda > Insecta > Coleoptera > Chrysomelidae > Diabrotica > Diabrotica undecimpunctata. The sequence continues at coordinate 92,639,800 of NC_092803.1, read as the reverse complement.
TGAGGTCATCCGCCTTAGCGGATAGAGCGACTGACGGTGATTCACAACCTGCCGTAGATTCACCTCAGCGACATGCATGTCGTCTCCGGTGTAATTAACAAACGTATGAAAAACTGATTGCAACTTGGTGCAAGTTTCCATGTTTATTAATTTGTCCAACTATTGCGCAATATGGTGTAATATTGCGTAGTTGGCCGGTACGCTCTTATTGTGGCATTATCTTGAAGAGACAATGCCATTATGGTTTTATTAGGTGGTGGAAATAAAACACATTCTTTCTAAGAAGAAAAAAACTCAGCTTCAGAGTCTTAGAAAGAAACAGAGCCTTTCGAGCAAAGTGCTCTAGGGAGCTACCCTACACGGGTAAAACCATATACTGTACACTACTGACTTGAGATCCGAAAATGTCCCATATTTAAAGATAAATTAACTTTTATATGAAACCTTTTCATTTCTCAACCAATTAAATTTAATTATATGTTCCAGAAGGAAGGGCGATGAACATCGAAGTGCGTGATTGGTGGCACTTGATGACATCCCCCCTGCTTTGGAGACTCTGAGGCTGATAAAAAAAAGCTGATTTTATTAAAAAAAACTTAAGAAAAACAATTTTTTTACAATTCAAGTATAGAAAAGAAAAAATGCATAAAATATATTAAAAGTGTATATGTCCATATTGTCAGATCTACTTACAGTCCTCTAACACACACTACACTCGCGTACACTCGCGTAGCGCGCACTTGCACTGCACAAAAACACTCACAGGCGGTGGTCGGTGTTGTTGACAGCATCTGCAGGTCCATCCTCGACGACGTGCTCTCGTTCTACGGCGGCTTCGTCCTCTCTAGCTGTACATTTCCCATCTGGATGTCGCCGGTGTGTCGTAGGCGAGTTTGCCTGAGCCCCCGTGGTGCTCTGGACCACATAATGGTAGGGCAGGCAGTAATCTGAAAGAAAGTTATAATTATCTCCTGATCCGGAAATCTGGAAGATAATTATATTAATTATTCTTAAATTAAAAATCTGAAAGGTAAACTATGTTAGTTACTAACAATAGACATAATATAAACAAAATCCAAATTAATAAATAGGGGAAATGTCACTTGTCAAAAATGCTTAAAGTGGGAAGGAGTTGAGCTGGAGACTCGGGATAAAGACAGGAATGTTGGTTGTTATGCCATTCGGGATAATCAACAATAAAAAGGGAACAAAGTACACAGTAAAAATAATTAGAGACAAAATTCGAATTATTTTTATGAAAAAGTCGCTGAGACCTATGAAAAATATTATCAGTTATTTTAAATGGTGTCAAATAGGCATAAATAATATAAGTCAATTTAACCAACTGTAAATAAGATAGCAAATATCAAAGTCAGAAAATAATTCTCAATTTTTAACAGTGTACCTGAAATAAAATAAATATCAAATTCAAAGATGGAAATAAATTTTATAAGTTTTACAGTGTACCTGAAAGAGAAAAGAAATAGGATACAAGTTATAAGTATTTATATATATATATATATATATATATATATATATATATATATATATATATATATATATATATATATATATATATATATATATATATATATATATATATATATATATATATATATATATATATATATATATATCAAGGTATCAGAGTCAAAGTTAAATATATAAGTTTTAACAGTGTACCTGAAAGAGAAACGAAATAGGATACAAGTTATATATATTAAAGTATCAAAGTCAAAGTTAAATATATAAGTTTTAACAGTGTACCTGAAAGAGAACAGAAAATAAAACACCGTTTATAAAGTTTATTTGCAAGTATCAAATATATATGTTAGCAATATATCTGAAAGAGAAAATAAAACACAACACAGGGAGTCTTTATTTAATCTCAATTTGTTTAAAAGGATATATGCACCGTCCGGTGGCTAAGTCCCGTGAAGTAGGGACTTAGCAGAATCCTGAAAGAGAATTTTCTTACACCACCTGTAAGCCTACCGAAATAATCAGATTTTGGACTAAGTCCAAAAGCACAGATTAAATCGATGAAAAATAGCGACGCTTTTAAGGGAATTATTAGCAAATTCGACTAAGTCGAAAAGCACAGATAAATCCCTCAAAAATGGCCGCCGTTGGTTTGCAAACAAACCGTAGTTAAAGATGGGAACGTTAGGTTCCGGGTTTAAAGGTGAGCTGTGGAAAGAAAACAAGAAGCTCTGAGAACTTAATCGATCAGATGATCTTAACTTGCCTAGAAGGCTGGATCTGCGGACCAAACCTGACCAGATCTGATTTCCTGGCCGTCGTGCACTTCTTTTATGCCAAAAAAAGTAGGTCAATCGTAACGGTCGTTTTGGACTTTTTTACGATTGGACCTGCACGACGACCAATGCCCAATTTTCAGAATTATCATTGGCTGCAGCTCAGATGCCGTTCGACCAACGATAATTCAGAAAATGAGCAACAGACTTCTGAATTATGATTGGCTGCAATTACTGTTGCCATTTCACCAATCACAATTCAGTAGGCTGGGCGACATGCATGTCGTACGGCCGTAGCGTCCTCCTGGTTTTCAGGGGTTTCTGGACGATCTACAACCGCCGCTCTCGAAGAGAATCAAGTTTCGAGAGTCCATCTTCGTATTTAAGGAGTTGATTGAGATACCGGCCGCTACGAGCAAGAAGTTCCGCCGAACCTTTGTGGTAGGTGAGGGGACACCGGCAATCAGAATTCTCTAACAGTTCGAGCTTTCTTACAGACAAAATATTCTTACACTGATTTAATATATACTAGAATTCTGATGCGTGGTGTATAACTCAAGTTCCACAAAGATGTCGGCCTTCTCGCTTCGTGTAGCCGCGTTCCCTCTCCTCGAGAGGGGTACAAGAATGCCGGCAATGTCGACTCTTCCTGCTGCCAGTCACTTCGTATAGCTACCTTTTTGTTAACAGTAATTCATATAGTTACTATTTACATAAGGTTTTGGAGACGAAGTGTTATTGCAGCTCAACCTGATCGGAAAAGCAATTACAAGTCCCCGTCGGGGCTTTTATTCGCTCTTTACCGGGACAGGCCCAAATAACGCTGTGGTCAGTTCGACACGATTTGAGATAGTTCTAAGACCAATGTCTTTTCTATCTCAGAAAGTCGTGTTCTACTGTCAGGAAGCGTTTTGTAGTCGACAAGCCGGTTCTCGTACACTTGATGATTTAACTTCTAAATTGGATAACCATTATTAAGTATTATTCTTCAATTTTGGACGTCTTCGACGATAGCAGGATATTGGTTAATTAATAAAACAAAGGTAGCTTGGTAGCGCACCGAACCAACAAGGTCTTACGGGGCTAGTAGTGTATGACGACTGGATCCCGGATCGGAAGATGTGCTGCTCTTTTATACACATCGTGTTTGAGAATTTTCAGCACACTTCCGCCGAGAGGCCAATAACAGCGCAGTTAATAACGAGCGCTGTGGTTGGCCGGCCAAAGTAACAACCTTTGTCGTGATTGGTTACCTTGGCGACACTCCCTCCCCTCCGAAGACCTGTTGGTAGGGTGTTTTTTTATTGAAAAAATCAAGAAAATTTACAATTTTTTTTCAGTAAACATATGAAACAGTAATTAGTATACATATGTAAAAACCTTGATACAATATAATTACACTATATAAATGTAGCAAAGAAAAATTCTTATCACTAGGCCATTTATTCAAAATAAAAATAGTCATAATTAAGACATTAAATGTTCAGGTTATAAACCAAAGGTTAGAATAGGGCATATATAAAAACAAAGAAATTGTGATAAAGTTACAATTAATAAACAGTGTTAAAATTGTTAAGTGGAATATCGACTTGGTATCTACCCAAGTGCATAAATTCATGAAACATATTTGGTTGGTTACGGCAGAGTGTCTGTTCAAGTTTGAAATGCGCCTTGTACAATATTTTAATGCATGAAATATTTGTAAAATTTGAAATAATTGTGACACTCGTAGAGCTGTAACAATAATATAAAATATATAGTTTCGCTTGAAATATATGTTATGCGAATATTCCTGCAAGGAAAAATGTTTAAGAGAGTTTTTAAGAAATGTTAAAGTAAAAATACAATAATTTATTTCCGAGGTGTTGGAAAAAATTGACTTGTATAATTCAAATTTTTTTTCCGCCGGTTAAATCAGCCTCGAAAAGTTTTTACACTTTTATTGAGAAGTTGCTAGAAAGACCAAAACTTTTGAACTGAAAATATATTACTTGTAAATGAAATTAGATAAAATTGATTTCTGCAATCTTCCAATATAGTTGTAAAAATTAAAATACTTAGAATATGAAATAAAAAAGAAAAATTCTTCAATATTAAATTGTCTTTTTGGGGATTAGGTAAAATGTAGAAAATGTAGAAAAATCTAAAATGTCAATGTGGTGTTTAAACACTTGTAAAATTTCGCGGTTAAAAATGTCAAATTCAATTTACACTTGGCAAAGTTTGTAAATATGACGAAAAGTTTTAACGATTTACACTTAGAAAAGTTTGTAAAATTTTTAAAGGAAAAGGAGAATTATTAGTCTGTTTAAACACTTACGTGGGGCTTATACGGGAGCGTCCCGTGGTGGTGGAGCTGGCCTGATGTCGTCTACGTGGATGACTCTGTCGACATCTTGATCTCTACGTACTTCATACGTATGGTCGCCTGTCACTCTGAGGATGGTGTGGGGGCCCGTCCAGGTGGGACCGAAGTTCCCTTTGGTATGGTTCCTCACCAAGACTTGTTCGCCTTGTAGGTAAGCCCTGGGTTGGCGGACATCCTCATTCTCTGGGAAGAGATTCCTGGCATATAGGGTGGCTCGTTGAGCGGCTCGTTCGACCCTCTGCTGGCGTGTCTCTTCTCGTCTCACCTGGTGCTCAGTTTCCTGAGATCTTCTCGGTCGGTAGCCCAGTAGGAGTTCCGCCGGAGTCTGGCCTGTGGCTTCATTTTGGCGGGTACGGAGGCTGAAAATAATATCAGCCAGGTAGGATTCCCATCTTGGGTCCTCAGGGGATGAAACTCGTGCACGAAGACCTTTCTTTAGTTCTTGGACTCGTCTCTCTACCGGGTTGGCCCGCTGGTGGTAGATTGGACTTCGTTCGCTTTGGATATTGTGTTTTCGGAGAAAGCGTTCCCAAACATCTGTCCTGAATTGGATACCATTATCCGTAATGATGGTGGACGGTCTGCCCCATCTGTTACATATTTCTTCTTGTAGAAAACGGATGATATCCCGGCTTTTTGCGGCTGTCGAACATCTGTACTCGATCCAATTACTGAGGCAGTCGGTAGCTAGGAGAATATACCTATTTTTGGTACCTCTTGCGGCTGGATACGGTCCAAGAACATCGAAAGATATCCTTTCCCAAGGATTTACGGGCTCTCTGGGAATAATGGGTGCTTTTGGCTGTCTGGCTGCGGCCTTCGTCGTGGCACATATTAGGCATGACCTGACATATTTCGTCACATCTTTTGAGATTGTTGGCCAGTAATATACCTCTTTAATGGCCCTTGTGGTCTCCTCCTGGCCGGGGTGATTTGCTTCCTCGCTGTCGTGGTAACACTCCAGGACTTCGGATCTGAAAGCATCGGGTACGAGGATTTTTCTATCGTTTTGGCCGGCTGTATAGTAGGCTGTGTTGTTTTCTACTACAAATTCTTCCAGCAGGCTCTGCTCGACTTCGTTCCTCGGGCATCTGGCGGTGATTCTATGCCATCTTCGAACGAACCTCTGCATGCCGGTGTGCACCTGGTGACTTCGTGCGATTCTGGTTTGCAGAGGCATTTCTCTCAAATCGTCGAGGATGGGGTGTTCTGCCCCTTCTTCTTCGTCATCTAAAAGGCAGAGTAATGGGAAATCCTCTGGTTCGGCTTCAGGCGGAGACTGTGTTGGCCAGGAGATTCGGTCAATTTGACTGTCTATGTCTTCTTCTGTGGTTTGGTCATCTTCTGCTGGATTTCGTGAGATGTGATCAGGAAGTTGGTTTTCTTTTCCTGGTATATGGACCACCTCGAAATTAAATTCCTGTAGTAGCAGTGACCATCTTGACAGTTTGGCTTTATCGGCTTGGTATTTATCTAACTATAGCAGCGCTGTACTGTCGGTGAGAAGAGTGAATTTTTTCTCCTGGAGGAAGTGACGAAATTTCTTGAGTGCCCATATGACTGCTAAGCACTCTTTTTCGTTTATATGGTATTTTCTTTCAGCTGGTCGAAGTTTAGTGGAAGCGTAGGCAATTATCTTCCGTTCTTCGGTCGAGCCTTGAAATAGGACGGCCCCCATACCATATTCGGAGGCATCAGTCTGCAGGCTAAACGGCTGGTTCATGTCAGGTCGCTCTAGGTGAAGATCTCCAGATAGGGCCGTTTTCAATGCGTTGAAAGCTGTCTCGGCTTCTGGCGTCCATTTGAAATATTTCTTTTTCGATGTTAAGTCAGTCAAAGGAGTGATAATGACTGCAAAGTTTGGAACAAAATCTCGGAGCCAATTTGCTGTCCCAATAAAATTTCTCAGTTGTTTGACAGATATGGGTAGCTGAAAACCTTGGATTTTCTCACAGTGTTTTTCCAAGGGTTGAGTATCTGTGTCGGTTACTTTGTGGCCCAAATACTCTAACGTGTTGGTAGCAAACCGACATTTCTTCAACGAAACCCAGAGTTCATGTGTTCTGAGTCGCTCTAGGACGAGGTGGAGATGCTTCTGATGATCTTCCCAGGAGTTGGAATAAATGATTATATCATCCATGTAGACCTTTACAAATGCGTCTATGAAACCAGCGAAGACTGATGTAACCAATTTTTGGAAGGCTGCAGGTCCATTTTTGAGTCCGAATGGCATAACTACGAACTCATAAGACGATCCGTCGGGTAGACTGAATGCTGTCAGCGGAATCGAATCTTTGTGTAGTGGTATTTGCCAAAAACCACTCTTCAAATCTAATGTCGAAAATATTCTCGCCGTTCCTAGTTCTTTAATTGCATCGTCGATTGGCGGTAGGGCTGAGACCTCGACGATTGTTATCTTGTTGATTTTACGATAATCAACACAAAATCGAGGCGTGCCATCCTTCCTCTTGACGATCACCACTGGGCTGTTATAGGGTGATCGACTTGGTCGGATGACACCTGCTGCAAGCATCCCCTGGACTTCATCGAACATTATTTTTTTCTTAGCTGGAGAACATTTAAATGGCTTCGTATTGATCGGCCGTGTGTCTGTCAGCTTGATTTCCATCACCGTGTCTCGGGTAGTGGGTTGTTTAAGTTTATCGTCGAAGACGTCTTCGTACTCCTGCAGGAGTTCCCTTACGGTTGGGACTGCAAATTGTGGAGCTTGGTCATCTTGGAGTTGAGTCTTTAAGTTGCATTGTTTGGCTGAATGCGACTTCCAGTAGAGGACTTTTCGTGATTCTTTTCCCACGTGTAGACATTTTCGGTTAATGTCTATTAGTACCTCTTCTTTTTGGAGCCATGGCATACCCAGAATTAGATCTTGGTTCAGATCTTTGACAATGGCACATCTCGTTGTGGACTGGAAACTTCCAAAATCGATCGTGACTTCGACTGTACCCTGACTATTTGTAGTGGTGTATTTGCAAGCCAACTGGACCATTCTCCGCCTTTTATGAATGTCTGCCGCTTGAACTAAGTCAGGATTGATATAATTCATCGATGCACCGGTATCGATGAAGACCTGGACTCTCTTTGAATTGATGTTCGCATCGATTCGTGGCAGATTTGAAACCTTCATGGCGTTGATTGGATTAAGTTGGGGCACCGCATCTGGAGAGAGGCTTAGTGGGTGCCCCTCTCGTCGTTTCTCTGGTTGTTAGGTTGTTGTCGGGGTTTCGGCGTTGGTTTCTGAGTTGGATTTCTATTTCTCCAATCATCTATAGTCTCAGAAGTTCTCGGTTGCCTTTGTGAAAATTGTCCCCTGGCTTGGTTGTCCTTGGTCAGGTTGTCGATTTGCACGTCGTAAAATATTGTCGTCTGCTTCTAGTTCTTCGCAGATTCGCCTTAGGTCTTCTTCGGTTCTCGGCATGTTGTTGCTAAGATTTTTCCTGATTTCTTGGCGAATTAGGTTGGTAATGGCCCTGCATGGTAAGGTTGAAATAAATTCGGCTATTGGCTGATATTTTTGGTAATGTCCGTATAACTTGGACATTAGTGATGATCTCTTCGTTGTATTGTCGAAGTGATCGATCAGCCTGTTTAAAAACGTCTCGTAGTTTAGACCAGTCGTGAATTGGCTCTGTGCCCATTAAGCTGCCTCTCCTATTAGTGATTTTTCTAGGATGTAGGCTATCCAGTGTTTGGTATCGATGTTCATATTGCTCATGTGGTCTATTATGTCAACTACGAATTGTTGTGGATTTTCGGTATCATCGCCGGAATATTGAGGTGGTGCAGGGGTCCATTTTGGTTGTGGAATATCGATCTTTTTCTCCTGGGCTTCAGGTTTGGGTTGTACCAGTGTTAAAGCTGTGACTGCTTGTATCAGCGTGGACAATACTGTAGCCAGGTCTGGGTTGTGGGTATCTTCTGTTAATTGGGCACCATGTCGTACGGCCGTAGCGTCCTCTTGGTTTTCAGGGGTTTCTGGACGATCTACAACCGCCGCTCGCGAAGAGGATCTCAAGTTTCGAGAGTCCATCTTCCTATTTAAGGAGTTGATTGAGATACCGGCCGCTACGGGCAAGAAGTTCCGCCGAGCCTTTGTGGTAGGTGAGGGGACACCGGCAATCAGAATTCTCTAACAGTTCGAGCTTTCTTACAGACAAAATATTCTTACACTGATTTAATATATACTAGAATTCTGATGCGTGGTGTATAACTCAAGTTCCACAAAGATGTCGGCCTTCTCGCTTCGTGTAGCCGCGTTCCCTCTCCTCGAGAGAGGTACAAGAATGCCGGCAATGTCGACTCTTCCTGCTGCCAGTCGCTTCGTATAGCTTCCTTTTTGTTAACAATAATTCATATAGTTACTATTTACATAAGGTTTTGAAGACGAAGTGTTATTGCAGCTCAACCTGATCGGAAAAGCAATTACAAGTCCCCGTCGAGGCTTTTATTCACTCTTTACCGGGACAGGCCCAAATAACGCTGTGGTCAGTTCGACACGATTTGAGATAGTTCTAAGACCAATGTCTTTTCTATCTCAGAATGTCGTGTTCTACTTTCAGGAAGCGTTTTGTAGTCGACACGCCGGTTCTCGTACACTTGATGATTTAACTTCTAAATTGGATAACCATTATTAAGGATTATGCTTCAATTTTGGACGTCTTCGACGATAGCAGGATATTGGTTAATTAATAAAACTCAAAGGTAGCTTGGTAGCGCACCGAACCAACAAGGTCTTACGGGGCTAGTAGTGTATGACGACTGGATCCCGGATCGGAAGATGTGCTGCTCTTTTATACACATCGTGTTTGAGAATTTTCAGCACACTTCCGCCGAGAGGCCAATAACAGCGCAGTTAATAACGAGCGCTGTGGTTGGCCGGCCAAAGTAACAATCTTTATCGTGATTGTTTACCTTGGCGACATGCATTATGGTATTTTCTTCATTCTGTTTCAGATATTTCTAGCGTACAGACGTGTGCTTTGGTGAGTTTAAATCTGTGCTCTGGTGAGTGATAAATTTTGAAAATTTTGATAACTTTGAATATTTTGACTTTTTTGATATAACGTTTTTGGAAATTTTTTATTTCTTAATCTATTTTTGAATATTTGCTTGTTTTGTTTAAACATGTTAGCTAAACTTATTCAGCTAATTGCATCCATCTTGGGGTTGATTAAAAATGATTATCAGGAAGATAATGTTAAGAAAGGGCTGACTGAGTGTAGGAAAGCGAGTAAAAAGTTACGAAATTCGATGAGATATGCCAAGACGATGGGTGAGAAGCAGCATTTAGAAGCTCAGATGAGGCATGTGAAAACGTTGAGAAACCGACTGAAGGCCGAACAAAAGAAGGGGCTGGACTTACACCTATGAAGGAGACTGCTAAGCATAGAGTACAATGGGATGATTCCTTATCAGCGTTCAACTCAAGAATTCGAACTGGAATCATCACAAACCTTAAACATAAGGATCCGGGTAGTTTCCTGGTAGATTGCAAGGCGCTATTCAAACGTAGGATTCAAAACGCACTAAAGAAAGATGAGGTAGTTAAAGTTAATACTGCTATTGGGGGAGAATTCGAGATAGCTATCGGTGAGAAAATCCTAAAAGACACCAAATATTTTACCACATCAAACTCTCCAATTTACAAAGACACAAATCGTGACGAATGGTTTGAAAACCATGTGTCTGAACCCCTCAGCAAAAAGCTAGAGGAATTCCAAGAGAGAGATAGTGGCTGGGCACTAAAGGCTGTTGTTAACCTGGGGGTAAACATTAACAAATACACGCCACAACTTGGTTCCTCTTACATTGAACTTCCTCCTCAAATAAAGAGAAAGGAAGCATGCGTTAACGTCAAAAATAATGACGAGGCATGCTTTGCATGGTCTGTCATATCAGCGTTGAATCCTGTTGATAAAAATCCTCAAAGAGTGTCAAAATATCCGCATTACTCCCAAGTGCTGAAGTTGAAGGGAATACAGTGGCCAATGACGATGAGGCAGATTCCTAATTTTGAAAAACAGAGTGACATTTCAATTAATGTGTACATTTTGAAAAAAGAAAAAAGAGATTTTACGACCCTCCCTACATTTCTAACTAAAAACAAGAAGGATAAACATGTGAATTTGCTTTTAATTCAAGATAAATATGATGATACCGAAGGTCCTATTAGATACCATTACGTTTGGATAAAAAGCCTGTCCCGCCTCCTCTCCAAGCAGCTTAGCAAATCTGATGGAGCCAAATATTTCTGCGATGCCTGCCTCCATTACTTTCGATCACAAGAAAAGTTAAATATTCATAAGGCATGCTACAGCGGCCGATCAGATCTTATATGTGATAGATGCCTACAACCGTTTTCATCATCTACTCAGCTAGAAGCTCACACGGTAGATTGCATAAGAATTAATGAAATAGCCATTAAAATGCCCAAGGAAAGCAATAAAATGTTGAAATTTAAGAATTTCAGGAATAAGATTAAAGCTCCCTTCGCCGTGTACGCAGATCTCGAGAGTGCTTTGAAACTTACAGGAGATCCTAAAAAACCTCAAGAACATATTCCTGTAGCAGTTGGGTACTTCTTTAAATGCTCGTATGATAATGCGCTCTCTTTTTACAAATCGTATAGAGGAAAAGATTGTATGCGATGGTTTGCAGATGAACTTAATTAGCTTGCTGAGGATGTTTCTACAGTGTTTTTGTGCCCATATGATATAAATATGATAACTCAGCAAGAGAGTGATTTTCATGCAGCCACTCATTGTCATATCTGCGAGCCACGCTTCTCTCCTGAAGATAAGAAAGTTCGAGACCATGATCACTTAATTTCTGACAATAATTATCGCGGCGCAGCTCACGAAGGGTGTAACATTAATTACAAAGATGCTCATACAATTCCAATAATATTTCATAATCTCTCCGGATATGACGCACATTTTATTATTAACGATATTGCTATACACATCAAAGGCCCCGTAGATCTTCTTCCTAATACTAAGGAAAAATACATTTCTTTTAGAAAACATATTGATGATGCTCGAATTAAATTCCGTTTTATCGATAGTTATCGATTTATGTCTTCTTCTCTTGATAAATTAGCTTCTTACCTCCCCGAGTTTCCTAATCTCAAGTCTCAATATACTTCGCTTCCTGAGGAGAATTTCCATCTTCTAACTAAAAAAGGTATCATGCCATATGATTATATAGATTCATTTAAAAAATTCTGTGAGACTTCTTTGCCTCCTATTGAGTCTTTTTACAATAAACTTCAAGATAAGCCATGTCCTCGTCGACATTATCGTCGCGCTCAAGAAGTCTGGTCGTCATTCAATGGTGCAACTCTCGGGGATTATGTCGATTTATATATGAAAACTGACATTCTTCTTCTTGTAGATATCTTTAAGCGATTCCGATCCAGCTCTCTTCGAACTTATAATCTTGACCCTGCTCACTATTATACTTTACCTGGTTGAACGTGGTATTCGTGGTGGTCTTAGTCAAGTTTGCTCTAAAAGACGTGTGAAAGCTAACAATCCATACATCAACAACTATGACCCATCTAAAAAAAAAACGTTCCTTATGTATTTTGATGTTAATAATCAGTATGGTTGGGCCATGTCTCAATATCTTCCATATGGGGGTATCGAGTGGGTCGATGCCAATATTGATGTCCTTTCCATTGCTGACGATGCTTCTGAAGGGTACATTCTCGAGGTTGATCTGGAGTACCCTCAACATCTTCATGATCGTCATAAAGATATCCCGTTTTGTCCTGAGTCTTTAAATTCTAAGACTATGCTTCCTCCTACACGTCCGCGAGAGCAGACTAAATTAATGGCCACCCTACAAGATAAAGAAAGATATGTAATACATTATAGAGCACTAAAACAGGCGCTTGCAAATGGATTGATCCTGAAAAAGATACATAGAGTATTGAAATTCAAACAGGCTCCATGGTTAAAGTCATACATCGATCTTAATACAAATCTCCGGAAGGCAGCGAAAAATGAGTTTGAAAAGGATCTTTTTAAGCTTATGAATAATGCAGTGTTCGGGAAGACTATGAAATCAGTGCGCAAGCGCGTTGATATAAAGTTGCTTACTTTGTGGGAGGGTCGTTATGGAGCTGAAGCTAGAATAAGTAGCCCATTGTTTAAGAATGCAACGATTTTTAGTGAAAACTTGGTAGCTGTTGAGATGCGTAGAGCTGAAATATGGCTAGATAAACCAATCTATATCGAAATGAGTATTTTAGACTTGGCTAAAACGACAATCTATGATTTTCAATATGGATACTTAGCTGGCAGGTTCGGAGAAAACTTTACAACTTGCTATACTGATACCGATAGTGTAATCGTGGAAATACGTGAACAAGACCCATATGAGGCTATGAAAGAAGATTGCTACAAATATTTTGTTACCTCAGACTATCGTAAAGACAATATTTATGGTATCCCTCAGGTTAACAAGAAGGTGTTGGGTATGATGAAAGATGATGAAAGATTATGGCGTGACAAAGAAGGCAAAGGGGGTAAAGAAATCGGTAGTAAACACTAAAATTACGTTTGATGACTATGTAGAGTGTTTGGATAACTTAGAAACGGTGTATGCTTCACAGAATCTAATACGCTCAGATAAGCACCATGTTTATACCATAACACAAAGCAAGATTGCGCTAAGCCCCAATGATGATAAAAGACATCACCTTCTGAAGTCATATGATACACTTCCGTGAGGACATTATTTAATTGATTCTAAGATGGATGTTGATTAGATTTAACAATAGTCATATTTTAACATTTATCCTTGATGATTGACTTTTAAGATGTATGTAAATTGTATATTGTCGTTTTTATAACGTGGTTTATTTATTACAACTTAAAATATATCACCATTTCATTTCGCTTTTTGTTTTTTATATTATATAATAATTGTAATAGATCTTAATTTTCTAAATATTATTTCTAAATCACGATATTTAAGATTAGCACATTTAAAAAAGATGTTTAGATATGACCACTAAAAAGTCACAAATCATGGACCACTGGCAAATTAATGAACCGTTCGGGTTAACTCCAGAGCTATGTGTTCGTGCAGCCTTCTAAGACAATCGATAACTTAACGGCTTTCTTCGATTTAGTTTTAAGTTTGTTTTTCGATAGCCTGTCTCTAAACAGGAGTCAGAGAATTTCCTATTTTTAAAGATAACCTAAAGTTATTAACCCCCAATAATTCAATTTGAACGCTATACAACATAGTAACTAATGAATTTACACCAAAGTGTCGATGTCTTAACATAAAAGATGTCCATCAATAAAAGATGTCTTCTAAACCATGTTAAATCATGAACTGATCTTAATAAGTTAAGTATAATTATTAAATAAATTATCATATTATGTAAATGACTTCATTCATACTAACTGTTTGTCCCATACTAACATAACCTCTCCCGGCGGTCGTGTAGTCGTACCTTCACGTTGGTGACTGCCGTTAAGAATAAATTTTTGTTTTTCAACAAATGTTTGTTTGAACCGAATTGACTACGTTCCTTTCATGGCATGTTTTTAATCGTTTTTATGCATGGCTCTATATTCGTTAACTTACTATCATTCCTTTGCTTAGATACTAACAGCAGTTTATTACTTATTACATTTACCCATTACTTATTACATTTAAGCATTACTTATTGCTTGACTGTCCTTGCTAACATTTTTATGTAGTATGTATAAAATATAGTATGCAGCTCGTCACTTTTCATGTGTTACTGTGAAGATTATAGAGTGGATGAATGTTGGTTTGGTCATAGTGTAAGAATGGTAAACGTTCCTATTCGTTTTATTTCCAGCGATAGCCGCTGCTGTACGTTATATTCATTTGATACCTCATACGTAGTAATCGGGTCAATACAAACGGAGATACGTTATAGTGCCGTTTTGGCATTGATTTTGTTGCTTGTTTTTCATCTCCATGTATTCGTTACCCCCTCCTCTTTCATTTGACGCCTTATACGTTGTAATCGGACCAATAGACTCGGAGATACGTTATAGTGTCGTTTTGGCATTGATTTTGTTTCATGTTTTCATCTTGATGTATACAATATTCTTTCACCTTTCGTTTAACGCTTCATACGTTGCAATCGGACCAATAGACCCGGAGATACGTTATAGTGCCGTTTTGACTATACCGCCATCTTTGTTTTTTCTCTCTACGTGTTACCCGTTTCCTTCCCGCTCGTTTGACACCTCATACGTCGCGATCCAACAAGTGGTCGCGCCTCCACTTCGAAAACAGCCAAAAATGACCAGAATGGACCTTAGATTTTGATGGATACGCTCAATAAGAATAACATAAGGCGCCTCCGCCAAATCGTCGTTTTTGTGCTCGAACTGTTACTGCTCCGTTACTTGGGAATAAGCCACAATTAAAGGTTAAAGTACGTTTATTAACGTTTCAATTTCCACTTCGGAAATCGTTCTCAAAATACAAACATTAGTAAATTAAACAAATTTTGTTTTTTTTTGTTACTTAGTGAAAAATTCTTCTAATAATTTAATTTTATCTGACTCATCTATATTGACAATTCAGACATACATTATACATTTTAAAGTAGACGACTTTAAAATGATATTGCCAATATTGTTGAGTTGCGTTCCTGGGACGACTTTACTTATAAGATAGTTCATTCGATTACATGAAATCAACTTTAACTTGAGAATATCCGTCAGAAAAGATCATAACATGTAATTCGTCTTTAAAAAGACAAATACATACCATGATGACAGTAAAATTCTCCTGTTAGTGATTCCATAGTAAATTATGAGGGAAAAACCAGGAAAAAAACTTCATAATACTAACCCGACATGGTAAGTATTTGATCGTGCATTTAGTACCTTCAATAAACACCAAATTCCGATTTTATATGTTTGTTATTTAAAAAACATAAATGATGTATCCTCTATATGTTACTGCCTTACCAATACTGGTATTTTACTTTTAATAACTTCCTCTTTCAATATGGGTAACCAGATCCTACTAAATTCTGCCGAGGAATTCGCGACACAATTGGTCTCATTTAGCATAATTAGAGCCGCTTCTTTGATTTTTCTCTTTTTACCATCCGTTTCTTTTAGGACTATATTTGAATCATTCCATCGAACCCTATGTTCATTATCCCATGCGTGTTTACATATTTGAGATCTATCAAATTCTCTATTTTTAATATAGGATTGATGTTTACTTATTCTAACATTTAATGGCCTTGATGTTTCACCTAAATAAAACTGATCGCATTCACAAGGTATTTTATAAACGCAATTCCTTGTCCTTTCTTGTTCATTGTAAGGTTTGGTTTTGGACAAAATAGATCTCAACGTGTTTGTTGTTTTGAATGTTGTTGAAATGTTGAATTTATTTCCTATCCTTTTAAGCTTTTCCGATAATCCTCTTATGTATGGTGTTGTTATTTTCCTCGTATTATTCCTTGTATATGCTGTACGATCTCGTTCTAAATTGTTTTGTTCTATTCGATCGACTGTTGAAAATTCCTTATTTATAAACGATAAAGGATGATCATTTTTTAATAAAACAGATGTTAATAAATGTTTTTCTTCCAAGAACGAATTTTCGTTAGAACAAGTAATTTTGGCTCTATCGTATAAGGATTTAATGATTCCCTTTTTAATATTAATATTGTGATTTGATTGGAAATTTAAATATCTGTTGGTGTGTGTTGGTTTTCTATACA
Source organism: Diabrotica undecimpunctata (assembly GCF_040954645.1). Classification (NCBI taxonomy): domain Eukaryota; kingdom Metazoa; phylum Arthropoda; class Insecta; order Coleoptera; family Chrysomelidae; genus Diabrotica; species Diabrotica undecimpunctata. The sequence goes on along the minus strand of NC_092803.1, from coordinate 92,623,413 downwards.
CCTGAGTTTCGTATCCAGTATCGTTCTTAGAGATTAAAACATCCAGGAAAGGTAATGTGTTATTATATTCCTTTTCCATGGTAAATGTTATTGTCTCTTCTTTATCGTTTATATCATTTAGGAATGTGTCCAACAACTCTGATCCATGAGGCCATATTGAGAATACATCATCTACATATCACCAACATACTAAGGGTTTTAAATTTTGTTTAGAAATAATATTTGTTTCAAAATCTTCCATAAATATATCGGCTAATAATGGAGATAAACTAGAGCCCATTGCTAGACCAAAATTTTGTTTATAGAATTCATTATTTATACACACTTTACACTACATGATTTATCATGTGATTTGTCATATGATTTGGTCATAAGTGAAATTTATATGTTTACACTGTGTGATTTGTCATATGATTTTATCATAAGCACTGTCATGCGGCTCGTCATAGCTTGTCACAGGAGAATAGGACGGTGCCTATTCCGCATGATAAAATCATATGATTTTCGGTAGTAATACGGGTAACACCAACATATTTAAATATCGCGCCTTATTCTTATGCCAATTCAGTAACATTCCCTGACCCAGAGACAACATTCTTTATTTATTTATTTATTTTTTGTTTGTTGCATCGATATTGAACCTATTATCTAATGTGTGCTATTGTGTCGTATTTTTCCTTTATTATTTATTTAGTTTATTTTATTCTTAGTTTAGTGTTTTATAGTCTTCTTAGTCATAATTTTAGTTCAGTTTCTTTATTAATTATTTTTAATTTGGTATAATATCAACACTAAATTTGATATACCCTGTCCACGATTTCTTTGTAAGAGCCACCTGCAATCCCAAAGGCGTCTGATCTTTTTCTTCTTACTGCTGTACGCTGTACGCAGTTGTTGCCGGCGTATTATTATTAAAAGTCGAGAAGCCAATGCAATCAAAGATTTATTTTCCATTATAATGGTTTCAAAATCTAATAGTTGATACCTATACTGTGTCTAATATCTCTATGGCCATAAACAAAAAAAATCAATAAAACCTCACTCATTGTCACTCATATCATAAGTCATAACTTATCATGCAATGTAAACACGATTTTTTAAAACATCGTAGAAACGAGGAATCATAACAAATCTCATATGATATTGTCATATGATAAAATCATGTAGTGTAAAGTCTACTTTAGTTGAAAATATGTATTATCAGTACATAATGTTATTCATTCCATTATAGCTGATATATTTAGTCTTGTCCTAGTTGCCAATGTATCATCACTCTCTAATTTTGTCTTGACTATATTTAAAGTCTTATCTAATGACACATTCGTAAATAAACTATTTATGTCAAAACTTACTAAAGCATTATTTGAATTAAATTCAATATTTGATAATTTATTTAAAAAATGTGTATTTTTTATAAATGTGTCATTTTGATTTGCAATTGGTTTTAAAATATTTAATAAAAATTTTGATAGTTCACTACAAGGAGAATTCATGGTACTACAAATGGGTCTAAGTGGTATATTCGTTTTATGAACTGTCGGCATAAAGAGAGGGGTCTTACTGTAATGAGGTGTAATTAATCTTCTCTGATAACTGGTTAAACAATCTTTAAACTTGAATAAAGTTCTATATTTTCTGTTTTCCAAAGGCTTTGTTGGATCCTTTGTTAATTTTGTATAAGGTCCGTTTATTATTAGATCTTAAATTTTGTTTTCATATTGAATTCTATCCATTATCACAGTTGCATTCCCCTTGTCTGCTGGTAGGATAATTATGGAGTCGTCATTTTTTAAAGTTCTTATAGACTTTAGTTCCTCTTTGCTTATGTATTGTTCAATTTTAATAGACTTTTCCAATTCAAGTTTACATAATACTCTGTATTCTTCCTTTTCGTGGGTTGGTAAACATTGAGATATTTTTTCCACTGAGCTTATTATGTCTAATTTTGGAATGAGTGGCTGAGTAACAGCAAAGTTTAGACCCTTTGACAGTATTAAATTCTCCGTTGCATTTAAATGTCTATTTGATAGATTGACAACTGTCGCTAAAATGTCATTATTTCTATTTAGGTTATCTAAAGTATGTATACTGTTTTGTTCTAATAGAATATTAAATTTATTTTTCCGTCGACCGTCCATTTATGATTAATTTTAACACCCTCAAAATCATTGATTAATGACCCCTATTAATGAACGATTTTCTATTAATGAACGATTTTATTATAGGCAATACAACATACATTGCTGTATAAATTAATTTAACCACATTTAACGCTCTGTGATTGGCAGTTACCTGTGGTGTAGGCAACCAAACATACCTATTTATATTCCCACTAAAAAATTATTTAAAATGAAGTAGCCGCTGTAAGTACTGACTGTCATTGTATGTCATTATTTATCGTTAAGTAAATAAAAATTTAAAATAAGATATTTTTATTTCTGAAAAGTACGGTCGATGGAAAAGTTTTGTAACGAACTCGTGAAATAAAATGGCGATTAACAATCTCGAACATTAACGCACTCGCTTCGCTCGCGCGTTTATATATCTCAATTGTTAATCGCCCTTATTAATACACTTGTTGGTTAAATAACTATAAATGTATATCTCTTAGTTTAATATATGAATTTTCATATACTATATGTAAACTAAAAATAATTTGATCAAAATCAGAATTTGATATCACATCGAAAAGCAAATCTTCAATACTTACAATATCTTGTTCAACAAAAAATAAATTAGATCTATGATATTGTAACCTTTCGCGGATCATGGACAAGCTGGCTCTATGTAGAATCTTTTCCAACCTTCTGCTTGAATATGCTGGACGTCACTTCAAGCCCTTTGGTATTAGGTTGTTGTCTCTACATCTTCGTAAAAATTTGATTGAATTTTGACAATGTGCCAGTTTCTTATATAGAATTTCCAATCTCCGAAAATTTTGAATAACGCTGGGCCCATAACGGTTTCAATATTGTTCTGAAGCTATTTTCTTGTCTACTTTAAAATGTATAATGTATGTCTGAATTGTCAATATAGATGAGTCAGATAAAATTAAATTATTAGAAGAATTTTTCACTAAGTAACCAAAAAAACAAAATTTGTTTAATTTACTAATGTTTGTATTTTGAGAACGATTTCCGAAGTGGAAATTGAAACGTCAATAAACGTACTTTAACCTTTAATTGTGGCTTATTCCCATTTAAATAGTAATTACTTTAAAATGCAACAAGAAAATAGCTTCAGAACAACACAAAATTTATGTAACAATATAATATACAAAGTCTTTACTACATCAATGAATAAATAAAAATATCATTCACTACGTTTTGAAATACACAGGATAGCAAACTCGATTAACACAGCAATATAATTAACAGGAACACTTATGAGCATTTAACTTGCCGCCATTAAAGTTGTCTCGGGCTTACATCACAAGAACATGCGCGTTGACTTATCTTGTTTTGTTATATATAGTCCATCTAATTTACATACCGTTGCACGTCATTATGTACGTCAGAGATCGAAGTTGACATAGTTGCCAAAGTATAAAAAATTTCTGAATCCATTTTAATTCAAATAGGTCACATAATTATTGCAAAAGTGGATTATACAACAAAATAAATTAATATTTAATGTAAATAAATAGAAACAAAACAAGAGTTAAAAAATAATCGTGTTAAAAACAATTTGAGGCGCTTGTTTAAAAAACAACATAGTTTAATTAATAGTAAATAATAAAAACAAAGCCAAAGTGTCAACACCGCAACTGTCAAATAAGTGTTACCAATTTATGCCAAAATTTCACCTTCGTTCGATTACAGTTACAGTGTGTTCCGAAGCAATGTTCTTCATAAAAACGCTGTATAATGCATTTATATAAATTAAATGAAACATATTATTGTGTATTTCTTTAAGTTAACATTAATAGAAATCTTTAAATATTATTTCTACGTTTATATAATAAAATATGTCTAGTGGCTGTAATGTCAGTGTACTCGGCAAAGTGATTCTAAAAAAGAACACACCTACCGCCTAAATATTTCGTGTTGGTATCATGTGACGTCACGGGCTATGACGCCGATGACGTGCAACGGAATATAAATTAGATGAAGTATAATAATGGTGTGTTCTGTATTCTGTGGTATTATCTGGTATATGATAATATGATCTGGTATCGTATCATGCTCATGCTCTCTTCTCGACACGACTGGTACTGGTACTGGTCAAGAAGTGTGTAGAAGTTTAAGTTTGCTAACAAAACTTAAACCATTAAACCAACCAACGGACGATTTTCACATTTGGTCCCATTGAAGATAGCTACAAAGGAGCTGTGAATTAAATTCACAAAACAAATTTTTGACGTTTTTGACTGTGTTGTCATGTCTTTATAATGTTTATGTTGTAGGCTTCAATTACAAATAGAGAAGCTTTCAAAAATACATTTTTATTGTATTATTATATAAATTATGCAATTTTTTTGTTTTTTTATATACATATATATATATATATATATATATATATATATATATATATATATATATATATATATATATATATATATATATATATATATATATATATATATATATATATATATATATATATATATATCGGTTTCAAAACGTCTTGCGTCGTTGTCCGATGCCTAATTTCCACGAATTTCTATCATTCCATTGTTCTTCGGTCAAGTCTCGGGAGCTCATTGCCTTTGTTATTCCCTCCTTCCATGTTCTTTTTGGTCTTCCTCGTTTCTTACGATTTGGTGGTATCCATTTCATGGCGATTTTCGGTAGTCTTGTTTCTGGCATTCTTTGAACATGGCCATACCATATAAGTTGTTTCCTTTCTATGTCTGTTGCCAGTGATCCATCTACCCCCATCCTATTTCTTATTTCATCGTTTCTAATTCTGTCTGCTCTAGATATTCGAAGTGATCGTCTAAATACATCCATTTCTGTTGCTTCGAGTTTTATTTTATTGCTTTCTGTTAGTCTCCATGTCTCTGTACCATAGGTTAAGCTGGTTTTTATGAGAGATTCATAAATATTGTATTTTCGTCTTTTACCAATTTCTGAGCTCCAAAGAACTCCGTTAAGGCATCCAATTGTTCTACGGGCCTGGGTTATGCGTTTTCTAATTTCCCTATTGTCTGTGCCTGTGGTGTCGAAATCAATTCCTAGGTAGGTATATTCAGTGCAGAATGCAATTTCGGTTGTGTCCATCTGAATGTTGGATAGTTCTGCGCCTATTGGGAGATATTTTGTTTTTTGTGTATTGAGTTCTAAACCCCACTTCTTGTATTCTTCCTGTAGTTTTCTGGCCATATATGTCAGGTCTTCTTTATCGTTGGCTATAAGGACTTGATCATCTGCAAACTGTAGGGTATATAGGCAAGTTTCTCCCAGATCAATGCCCATTCCTCTACACTTTCTTTTCCACTGATACAGTGCTTTCGCCACGTAGATTTTAAACAATGTGGGGGATATGCAACACCCCTGCCGGAGTCCCTTGTTTACAGGAAATTTTTTTGAAAGTCTATTTCCAATTTTTATTCCCGACGTTGATCCTTCATAAAGCTGTTTAAGGGCGTTAATTACTGTGTGGTTAATGTTTGTTTCCTGCAAAACTTTCCATAGCTTTTTAGCGGGTACAGTATCATAGGCCTTCTGAAGGTCTATAAACATAAGGTGGGTTTCTTGATTGGTACTTGATCTTTTTTCTATTATTTGTTTCAAAACAAACACATTATCGGTGCAGCTCCTTCCCGCTCTAAAGCCAGATTGTTCCTCTTCTTCTTGTTCCTTATATTCTTGTTCGATAATGTCTCGAAGTATCCTTCCATATAGGCGACTTAAGGTACTGGTTACTGATATACCTCGATAGTTTGAGCAGTCCAGTTTACTTCCCTTCTTATGTATAGATGATATGAAGGATACTTTCCACTCATGCGGGACTGGTGCACCGTTTAGATATTGGTTTATACACCAGGTTAATCGTTCAAACAGTTTGTTAGTACCGCATTTGATTAGTTCTGCTGGAATTCCCTCCGGACCTGCAGCTCGACCATTTTTTAGTAGTTGTATCGTTTTTATGACAGTCCTCTCATCGATGTTTATCGTTTCTCCCTGTATGTGTATTTCAGTTGGAGACATTTCTCTATATTCCTCTCTGTTTTCTGTTAATAGATTTTCGTAATGTCGGATCCAGTTCTCTGTTGTTATTAATTGTATGTTTGTTTCCCTTTTTTCATTTGATTTAACTTTTGTCAGGAATTTCCACGTCTCTGAGCATTTTCTACCTCCCATATATGTGTCTATCTCTTTGCATTTTTTGTCCCACATTTCTCGTTTAGCTGTGTTTACTAGTTGTCGTGTTCTTTTTTTAATATCTTTGTATTCTTCTCTATCCAACTCCTGTTTTGTATTTAGCCATTTGTGGTATGCTTTTTTCTTCCGAAGTACTAGTTCTTCAATTTCTTGATTCCACCAAAGTTTTTTATTAGCGGAATTAGTTTTTAGTCCAATGGCCTCCTCTGCTGCTTCTTTGATGCTACTTGTTATGTTTTCGTAAATTTGTTCTACTGACTGGTCTTCTATATTATGTAGCAACTTTTCGTCTAATCTTTCGTCTAATTTTTTATATACAACACGAACGAATAAATACTCGTTTCTTCTTATATTAATTGCAGTTAATTATTACAACATTTTTTTGGCATTTGCCTTTGACACCGAACAACGGTTGTTCGGTGCCTTTGACAATAAGCTAATAGATTTGGCAATCCTCAAACCACCAGTTGCCAGATTGTTACAGATGGTCACCAGATGTCTGTGGAAAGTACCTGAATACTATTCATATTATTTTTTGAAAGAATTTCTTTTTTCTGTTAGTTTGTTAACGTTCTATTGGATTTTTATTAATTATAAATCACATGCTATTTCCCGATTTATTAAAAAAACATGGCAACACAGACAAGCGCCAACATTTCGTTCTATGAACTTTAATACTTGGATCTAGGGATCCCACCTTAAATTTTTACCTTTACCATGCGATCTGCGCGATGCTCCATTACGCATATTATGATTTTAAAATTTTGGCTTGTGATTTCAAGAAATAATAAATTAACAATTTATTTGAAAACTAGATTTAAGCTAGATATTTAATTAAACAATTATAATCTTTCATTTATGTAGTCTTATCGAAATTATGATTAAAATGATGACTAGCAAATCTCATAAATAAAAAACTTACAACTAATTCTTAATTTAAAAGAAAATTTTATCTTTCATATCATTCATAATATATTATCTTAATTTTCAAAATTCTTTCTTTCCTCTTTCAAAAAGCCTATTTCTTGTTTTATTTGACAAACATTGAGTACTTCTACTGGTTTTTTGTATGTTTCTTTACATTTTATTCCCACTACTAAATAGCAAAATCTTTTACAATAAAACTTTTTTAAACTTCTTTTTTAATTTAAATATTATGTTTATATGGGATTAAGCCACAATTTATTGATTGTAATGAAAATCACATTTTTTAACTAACCAAAGTTTCACGTTTTGAAATCGTTCTCAAAATATTTATAGAAATTTTGAACAACCTAAGAAAACGGCCAAGGATGGACCAAGGTTATTTTTATTGGTTATAATTACCTTTTTTAATCGGTAAAAGATACAGGTTAGGTTAGGAGAAACAAAAATGTCAAAGTCTTAAAATCATCTGCGCAATGGTGCATAGCGCATCTCGTATGGTAAAGGTGAAAATTTAAGGTGGGATCCCTAGATCCTTGTACTTTAATTGACAGCTCAATTATAGCTATCTTCAATGGGACCAAATGTGAAAATCGTCCCCAACCAAGTATTATTTATACAAAAAATAATTTAAATTTTTAAAAATAACCATTAATTAAATTTATTTTATAAAAAATGGCACTTTATGACAACAAGTATTGGTTATTATCACATATTAGAAACTCTTTTATATCTACTGATGACACAGGTGTGTTTTAAAATTTTATGGTATATTAGGTAAAAGTATAGAGAACGTTCCGGTTAAGTTTATAGGCCTCTATATTTGTTGAAATTAAAAATGAATCTCTTGTTCGTTAATATTACTTTGCAGATTGTTCAATTTGTTGTAGGTATGTGTGAATTAGTTATGTGTGGAGAAACTAAAAATATTCAACATCACTTGAAAACAGCAGAACCTTATCCAGATTCAGAAACAAGTGAAGATGAGGAGGATGATTTTGAATCTTTAGATTTGCAAATAGATATGGACTTTAACATTAGAGAAAGGTCTAATACAGCAGCTCAGATAGAAAAACTAGAATTGGCACGTAAAAAAACTGCAAAAATGAGACATATTAAATGGGAATCTAATGGACAACCAATTAATTGGAACAATTTTGATGATTTGTTTGTAAAGAAAGATGTTTCTACATTGATAAAACAAAAAAAAAACATTTCGAAGTTGTCAGAACTTATACAGTATCATTTGGATATTCCAAAAAATCCTTACATAGAATATGCTAAGTTTGATGGAACAGGACAGGTAAACATTCCTACCAAAAAATACAAAATCTTCTTGACCATGTTACCACCTCAACAAAGAAATTATCCAATGGCTGTCTGCTGTGTTGCACAAGCAAAGGTACAGGAACTTATTGGGTTAACCCTACTCAAACTTAGGTAAGTTTTAAACAAAGGTAAATAATTTAACCATTTGCTACTATCTTTTATTTATTTCTCACATTTTTCCATCCCTTATCACTTAAAATTGTGTATTGAATAATAATTAGAATATTTAAGTTTACTATTCTTAACTAATTTTAGATGTCTTTTTGTAAAACCTATATCTAGGTCTACCTCAATGTTTCCTTACACTTGTAGGTAGTTTCTTCAGGGGACAAATGCTAGTCACAATAATTCAAATACTCAACATAATCTACAGGTGAAATGTGAATTATAGTCCAATCTAAGGATTGCCAAAAGCATACATTCAATGTTTCTTACTACACTCTAATTACAGGAGATTTATAATTGAAAATAATTTAAAACTTCTAGAATTGTTGGATATAAATAAAACTGCTAAAGTCAACATAATATAGTATGTTCTGAAACTCTCTTCTTGTAGTATGAACAGTAGTTATTATTTTATATGGATTTAAACCACAATAATTGATTTTAATGATTTTATATTTACTTTGACAATTAGATTCCCAATCCACAAATCATTTAAAAAAAATGAATGAATGAAAATTATGAATGATCTTAGCCTGTAAATGCTAGTCAGGTAAATATATAGTCTGTTCACATGGTACAATGAACACAAGGTATGATAGATACAATTCTAAAATCAGTTCTATTCGCATATGATGTAGGAAAGATCCTTTCTTTACACACTAGTTGAATGTAGTCGTATATGAAAAATTTTTAAATGTAAGTTTAATATAAACTTAATTTTACTTAGCCAATTTAATTATAGTAATTATAATTCTTAGCATGTACAGGTGGTTACATGAGACAGATAATAGAATAGAAACAGGTGAATTAGAAAGTATTTAACACTAAGTTTAAAAGATTTTAAAGATAACTGTTTATATCATATGGGTATAGGATAGAATAAAAATATGCTTTATTATCACTGAAAATTGTACAATTTTATGCACAAAGTTTACAATAATTTAAAAAATATCAAAAACACTTGAAATTTACCAAAATTACATATTGTCAATATCACAAACTAAAAGATAGTAAAAATAAACAATCCATTGCAAAATGTAAATAAACTGCTACTTTTATAATGAAACCTTACAAACTAATAAGTTGAAGTTGCTGCATAGCATATATATACAACGCAAAAGTCTAGGGATATTTTTATAAATAGATGTGTTTTGTTTATCTGTAATCAACTTAAAAAAGTAATACAAAATTTGTAGTTTAAATTGTCGTTTAATATGTCAAAAACCATAAATTGCAAAAGAAAACAGAAAATTGGAGCAAATAAATATATTGCAAATCACCCATGTTTCATGTACCACTATAAAATGTCAAAAATATGAAATATAAACTTAAAATAAAGTATGGCCACTACATTGGTTTATCACAGCTCTACACCTACTGTTCATGCTCCGAATCACATTGTTAATGTCTGCTTGAGGTAGTTGTGTCCGTTGTTCTATCAGAAGGTCTTTTGGCCCAAGTCCGGTGATTGTGCTGGCCACGGCAATACATCAATACCCTTGTTATCCAACCAGTTTGTTACAATATGCGCAACATGTGGTAGAGTGTTATCATGCATAAAGTAAAAATTTTCTCCAACAGCAGCAGCAAACGGGCGCACAACAGGTTTAAGAATAGTGTCCAAATATTGCTGACTTGTAAGAAAGCCACTTGGAAAAATGAGGTCAGTTTTTCTGTCATTTATGATTCCGCCCCATACCATCAATGTACCACCTCTGTATGCATAAACTTCTTGAAGATGTCATAATCGTTCTCCATTTCCAGGTCATCTCCAACAAAACTGTGGCCCAGTCATTGTCAGTCCAATTCTGAAACTCTTGACACCAGGTTAATCTTGTAGCGTGATTGCCTCTAGATAAAGGTGGACATCTCAGTGGTCACCAACTATGAAGATTGGCTTCATGGAGACGATTCCTCACAGTACTGCTGCTAATTGTTACATTATGTGCAAGCTGTAATTCATTAACCAGCTCGGGCGCTGTGATTGTTGGCTGCCTTCTGGCATTTAAAATTAAATATCGCTCTTGAGCGATGGTTGTAGAGTGACCACGTTCTGTATGTTGCTCGGCTGGACTCCCAGTGTCTCTAAACCGCCACAAACGACTTACGATGATTTGGGAGACACCCAGCTGGTCAGCAACTTGAGTTTGTCACATACCAGCTTGAAGGAGGCCCACGGCTCTATTCATCTTGTCCTACGTTAAATGTTTTCGTTACATGGTAAAAAGACAATATCTTTAACTCACCTATTAAGCAAGAATGGTATAAAGTGACTAAAAATTAAAAATAAACAAAACATAAAAATGTCGATTTTTTGTCCCTTATAAAAAACATTCTAAAACACATATTGCTATCAGTTTTACAATTTTTTTTAAAAAGAAGTGAGTGTCTGTATCAACAATTATAGTACAAACAAATTTATATGGTCATGAAATTTCTGTCATTGGTATTGTCAAATTATTAAAATATCCTTAGACTTTTGCGTTGTGGATATATGCATATATATAGGTATATATATATATATATATATATATATATATATATATATATATATATATATATATATATATATATATATATATATATATATATATATATATATATTGAACGAATTTAAAACGGAACATACAATTTAATATATGTCTGTTTGAACTGCATTTGAAATAGTGGACCAATACAAAACTTGGACAAAAATAAATCCATACCCGGTGATAGACATTGTATAAAATATCGTTCAACTATCTGTCTCCTTTAAAGGAAAGAGGAGCTTGCCTAATAGTCGGAGAGATAGAGCCGAAATTTTGAACTGATCAGTAATATGACATTTCTCTATTGGAATATATTCATTGTAACTGGGTTAAGACTTCGCCTTACAGGCGGACGCCCCTCGTGGTACAGGGGGTGGCTATACAGGGATGAAGTTGTAATTTTTTTCGGAAAAATTAACGATCGATAATATGGCTGAAAATTTGCCCAGAGTAAGATCTTGGTATAACTAGACGAAATCCCAAAGGGCGGACGCGAGAGTGGATACATAAGGGGTGGCGGACAGGGATGAAATTGCAATTTTTTGGGGAAAAATTAACGATAAGTAATATGTCCGCCATTTTCATGGCTCATTATTTAGCCCCTAAAAACTCAAAATCCAAAAGAGCGGACAGCTGGGTTGGTACAGAGAGCCATAAAACGGGGTCAAATGTACCACTTGCCTGCGCATTTTAGGTCTCGGTAACAATTATTTTCAAACTGATTTTATTATGATATTTTTATACCGATTGATTTGAAAATTTGTATGCTCACTTCTGTTACTATTCTGAAAAGCGTCAAGTAGAGTTTTCCTCAAAATTTTCCAAAAACATTTCCGTAAATGAAAATTTTCGTAATTTTTTGAGGTAAAATCTAATTTGTAGAATCCTTTCGATTTTCTGTCAGTTATACCATGAATTTTTCCAAAAATTTTCAAACGATTTTTCCGATAAGAAAAAAAAATTTAGAAAAACTTTAAAAATTTCGTCATTTTTCTCACTCTCACTGATGTCATCACATTCATCATCTTCGTCACTTTCACTTTCAATAATATCACATTCATTATCTGCTTCATTTTCAATCACTACTTCTCGAATTGATTCTGGCATCTGAGGTCCACTAAACCATTTGAATTTATATGTTTCATCTTCAAACTCCCATCCATGTTCTTCAACAATCAATTCTGTTGGTACTTTTTTATGAGCATTTGTCCAAATATTTGAAATATAATGGGCTCGCAGTAGATGTTGGTGTAATTCATCTTGACATGGTGGTAAGCTTGAAGCATCGAAATTTTTTAGTTTTTTTTTTTTAAAAAGGCTCGTTCATATCATGCAACTTATACTGCCGGTTAAATAGTGAAAATCTGACATCGTTTACTTTTCTTTTTGGAATTGTTCTCGTCAGTCCTGTTCCATATAAGTGACATATGAAAGATTCTAAGGTTTCAAAAACTTCATTACAATCGAAGTCAGTTTCACCAAGTTGGATAAAAGCATCTTGATACTTATTACATTTAGCGCATGCGTCTAGAATTACTGATCTAAATCGAACGCGCATCATTATTATTTTAATATTTTAAAATAATAATGATGCAAAATTAATGTCCAAACAGAATTTGTAAAATTATAATTAACTAATGAAAAAAAAATTCAATCAATTTGAAAGTTAAAAAAAATATTGAAAATATCTAAGTACAAAGTAAATTTCAAAACTTAAAAAATTGATAATTCCACTATTAAATTGATTTTTATTAATAATTATTTGTAAAATGTTAAAGGAATTCTACAAATTGAATTTTACCTATTGATAAATAGAAATAATATATTTTGTATTTGATTATTAATGTAATAATATAATAAATAAAATTTTCTTATATCTGAACAACCATTATTTATGCAATATAAATTTAAAAACCTTTTTATTGTAATAAAAAATAAGTAAAATTACTATTTGTTATACCAAAAATATTTAATAGTTAACATTATAAAATTACTTTAATTTAATAAAATATCAAATATCAAACATTTATTCAATTAAAAATTAATTCGTAAAATATTTATATTTAAGAAAAAAATGTGATTTGTAAAGTAAATCTAAATAAATAGTTTGAAAAAAAAAACATTATCATAATATCATTTTAAAACTACAAAATATTCTATAAAAGATTCAGACGATGACGTAGAGTTTTATCAAATGTTTTAGAAAAGTTTTTCTAATTTTTTTTTCTTATGGAAAAATCGTTTGAAAATTTTTAGAAAAAAATCATGGTATAACTTACGTTATACTTTACTTCTATAAATTAGATTTTACCTCAAAAAATTACGAAAATTTTCATTTACGGAATTTTTTTTGGAAAATTTTGAGGAAAACTCTACTTGACGCTTCTCAGAATAGTAACAGAAGTGAGCATACAAATTTTCAAATCAATCGGTATAAAAATATCATAATAAAATCAGTTTGAAAATTGTTACCGAGACCTAAAATGCGCAGGCAAGTGGTACATTTGACCCCGTTTTATGGCTCTCTATACCAACCCAGCTGTCCGCCCTTTTGGATTTAGAGTTTTTAGGGGCTAAATAATGAGCCATGAAAATGGCGGACATATTACTTATCGTTAATTTTTCCCCAAAAAATTGCAATTTCACCCCTGTCCGCCACCCCTTATGTATCCACTCTCGCGTCCGCCCTTTGGGATTTCGTCTGGTTATACCAAGATCTTACTCTGGGCAAATTTTCAGCCATATTATCGATCGTTAATTTTTCTGAAAAAAATTACAACTTCATCCCTGTATAGCCACCCCCTGTACCACGAGGGGCGTCCGCCTGTAAGGCAAAGTCTTAACCCAGTTACAATGAATATATTCCAATAGAGAAATGTCATATTACTGATCAGTTCAAAATTTCGGCTCTATCTCTTGGACTATAAGGAAGCGATAAGTGGTTTGACAGCATAATAACTGCTTGTGTAGTCTAGTTTTCACAGTGATTCTAGGCAACCTATTTGGGTGGAGTTTTGACTTGTTCTTGAATGAATTCAGAATCCAGCAGCCCGCTGAAGTATTGGATTTTTATAATATTATTATTTGACAACCTTTTGTTGGCCAACCACCTAGAGCGGAGTTGAGCCGAAATACATTGATTTCGTATGTTCCGTTTTAAATTCGTTCAATCTGTATATATATATACATACATATATATATATATATATATATATATATATATATATATATATATATATATATATATATATATATATATATATACTTTAGTTACTTGTATATACAGGTACTGTAATTTCTTAGTTATTCATTAAGAAACTCTTCTACTGAATAATTATGCTCTTGATAGATAGGCTTTTGTCATTTTACAGAACTGGAGGAAAGATGTTGATTTAAGTTGTAACGGGGGAGGGTTATACAGTTTTTTTGCTGAATATAATATAGATTTTGTACAATGATTAGTTTGATACACCCAACATAACCAAATATATTTTCCTCAACGCACCGCATCACAGTGTTGCCATATATTTTTTTTGTAAAATGTATATGAATGTTTAAAATATAAAGTTACTTTTACAAAATTATAATTTGTGTTATGAGGAGCTACAAGTTTTGAATAAATATAAAACAGCATTCATAAATATTTTTCTGTTACTTTAAATGCAGTTAAACATTGTAAATTACTTGTGGCAATTCAGCTTTGATAAATTAACATATATTTGGCAATGGAGCCAAAAACCTTAAAATAATTGCATTTAATTTTATATCTTTAATTTAATTAAAATTTTTATATTATTTCAATGCAGTTTCTTAATATTGTTCTGAAGCTATTTTCTTGTGGCATTTTAAATTAATTACTATTTAACTGGGAATAAGCCACAATTAAAGGTTAAAATACGTTTATTGACGTTTCAATTTCCACTTCGGAAATCGTTCTCAAAATCGTATTTTGAGAACGATTTCCGAAGTGGAAATTGAAACGTCAATAAACGTATTTTAACCTTTAATTGTGGCTTATTCCCAGTTAAATAGTAATTTATTTCAATGCACTTCTATTATATATGTATTTTTTTAAATTCATCTTTATGTAATGTGAGAGTATGAAGTAACTGAGGATATGGCAACGCTGACATCATTTAAGCTTACATTAAATGTCATATACAGTGTGTCCGTAAAGTATGGAATAAATTCGCTATTTCCTAAATGAAAAGCATTTTTAAGTAAATCTAAAACACGTCGATTTTTAAATTTAATGTTCTACATTTTACAATAAAATTTCAGTATACAAGGTGATACACATTACAGTGATGACGCCATCGGCTCTTTTTTTTAATGTAACACCCTGTATTTTAGGACATTTTTAGATCGATAAAAATGAGCTGATTTCAAATAAGTATAATTCTCGGGTCTAATGAATATAATTTGAAAGATATGCGCTTAGAAAATAAATTATTTATTATCTATTGCAAAAAAGTAGCCTACTTCTAGTTTTTGGTAGACTGTAATTATTTTTAGTAACGTTCAATAGCAAAATTAAGTACTAAAATAATTGTATTAATTCGTGAATGTTCTGTATTATTGCTTAGAATTAATTTTAAGTAGAAATGAATTTGAGTGTAAAGTAAATAATTGAAATACTCATGATGATTGGGTATGGAGACAAATCGCTAACTCAGATGGAAGTGTGTAATTTATTTAATGATAAATATCCAGAAATACCCATCACGCAGTCAACAAACAGTAAGTAAGATTGAAAAGAAATTTCGAGAAACTGGTACGGTTGAAAATGCACGCAAATCAGGTCGTCCCTCTGTAGATTATGTTACAACATTAGATGTTATACTTGCTTTTAAAGAAGATGTGCACACTTCTGTTCATAAGGTTAGTAGTGATCTCGATGTTTGCAAAACAACGTTACACAAAGTACGTAAAAGTAAGTAAAGTAAGTAAAATGCACAGTTGTACAGGAATTAAACGAGGATGATCCAGATAAAAGAATACAATTTTGCGAAATAATGATGGATAACAGCCACTGAAACCTTCTCTTGGTTCAAAATATTATTTTTTCTGATGAGGCTACATTCAAAATAAATGGCGAGGTCAACCGTCAAAATTGTAGATACTGGGCAAAAGAAAACTCTAACTGGATGCGGGAACATCATACAAAATACTCTTAAAAGGTAAAAGTATGGGCTGGCATTGTAAGAAATAAAATCATTTTACCCTACTGTTTCGAAGGTAATTTAAACGGGCCAGCATACCTTCAGTTTTTCAGTGGGTATCTCGTACCTACTTTAGTTAATTTATACCGCAGTACAATTAATCTTGGAGGTTTTGATAAAAGTTTATGGTTTCAACAGGATGGTGCGCCTCCGCATTATGCTTTAGATGTTCGAAGGTACCTAAACGAAATTTTTCTGAACAGGTAGATTGGAAGACGTGGATATATTGAATGGCCAGCGAGGTCGCCAGACCTCAATCCTTCGGATTATTTTATGTGGGGTCATTTAAAGAATGTTGTTTATAAAAGGAAACCTGCAAATATTTTGAGACTTAAAAACAAGAATTCGTAAACAAATAAACAATATTTCTCAAGAAAGCATAAACAAGGTTCTACAAGAATTTGTACAACGTTTGGGTTACTGTCAAATACAACAAGGGCTACAATTCGAACATTTAAGATTAAGTCATGTATTAATTACTTAATTACTTTCAAGTTATTTATTATAATTTATATATAATTTATTAATATTATAAATCAATAAAAATTAATTTTCTAAGCGCATATCTTTCAAATTGTATCCGTTAGACCCCATGTATTATACTTTTTTGGAATCAGTTCATTTTTATAGAGTATTTCAATTCTTTGCTTTACACTCAAATTTATTTCTAATTAAAATTAATTCTAAGCAATAATACAGAACATCTACGAATTAATACAATTATTGTACTCCGTAATTGTTATTGAACGTTACTAAAAATAATTACAGTTTACCAAAAACTAGAAGTAGGCTACTTTTTTGCAATTGATAATAAATAATTTATTTTCTAAGCGCATATCTTTCAAATTATATTCATTAGACCCGAGCATTATACTTTTTTGAAATCAGCTCATTTTTATCGATCTAAAAATGTCCTAAAATACAGGGTGTTACATTTAAAAAAAGAGCCGATGGCGTCATTACTAATGTGTATCACCTTGTATAATGAAATTTTATTGTAAAATGTAGAACATTAAATTTAAAAATCTACGTGTTTTAGATTTATTTAAAAATGCTTTTCATTTAGGAAATATCGAATTTATTCCCTACTTTACGGATACACTGTATAAGTTTGGTTATGTTGGGTACATTAAACTAATCATGTTCCTAGATTTTATTACTAAGTATAGAGTATCAGTAAATAAACATCAAGGGTTAAATTTTTGGTGGAATAGTCATGATAAGGTCTTGTTGGAAAAACATGTAGGTGTTTACGAATTAAGCAAATAGTTTCTAAAATATAAAGGAGGAAAGAGTTAAAAATCCCTTGATTTTTAAGTAGCTTCTGCAATGTGTTGTTCTTGTGAGACAGATACCATATTGCTCTTTTTTGTAATTTAAAAATAACATCAGATTGGGCTGTACTAGAACTCAAAAAAGGAAGACCATATTGAAGATGAGACTCGATCAAAGAAAAGTGTGTTATTTTGGAAGATGCTAAATTGATTTTCTTCGAAACAGATCTTATTGCATAGCAGGCTGAGGCTAGTTTCTTATTTAACAAATCGATATAAAGGGACTATTTAAGGTTGATGTCTATAAAAATTCCAAAAAATTTTACAGTAATAGGTTGTAAAACTTTCAAGTTGATATATTCATATAAGTTCTAGGTCTTCATTAATCTATAAAACGAAAGATATATATTGAAGTTATTTCTAGTAGCATAACTTTGCACATCACGCAGTTTATCCAAACGTTTCTGAAAACACCCATTTTTAGCATAACATAATTTTGAAACAAACATTCAAAAATATACCAACATGACAGAGGTAAGATTCACCTGTACTGTTTTACAAAAAAAACTACTATACACTATAATAAACTAAACAGCAACTTAACACCATAGGTACTTTTCAAGGCACTATAATGCTTTAACTGAGGGAAAAACGCGGCAAATTGCTACAATGTCAAAAAGTTGTTTAATTATCATTACAAATAACGGACCTGAGGGATCTTTGCTACGTCACACACCTGACTCAGCTGTCAAATGTCATGCGCAATAATATCATACTTTGTATTCATTGTACCCATCGAGTTAGAATCTATGGACAGAGGATCACGTGACTAAAAACGACCTCACTTCGGCCATATTGGTATGATCGTTGCGTCAGATCGTGTAAGATTATTTACGTTTGGTTATAACAGCGAAGATGCTATCAGCAGTAAAAATTCAAAACGACTCGTCAACCCCATTTCAAATACATAGGGGGTTAAGGCAGGGAGATGCGCTGTCGTGTCAGCTTTTTAATGTCGCCTTAGAAAAAGTTGTACGAGACGCTAACTTAGATAGCAGGGGAACAATATTTAATAGATCAGTCCAAATTCTAGCATATGCAGACGACGTGGACATTATAACAAGAACTAGGGCGAGAACTGCGGAAATCCTAACCGAGCTAGTAGCAGCAGCAGAACGAATGGGGTTACAGATAAATCAAAATAAAACCAAATTCATGGCGACTAACAAAAACACAAGAGCTGGAAATGTTGACACAAATTTAATCATCAAGGACCAAAACTTCGAAGCAGTCAAAGAGTTCATATATCTAGGGACACCGGTTAACCCCAATAATAACACATCTGAGGAAATAAAAAGGCGAATAATAATTGCAAACAGGTGTTATCATGATCTATCAAAGTACTTAGCTAACAAACGTCTGTCTCAAAAAAAATCGTATAAGGCTGTATAGAACACTGATAGTCCCCGTTCTCACATATGGATCAGAGGCATGGACGCTAACGAAAACAGATGAATCCGCTCTATCCATTTTTGAAAGAAAGGTGCTACGCAAGATATTCGGAGCGGTCTGTGAGAACGGAATATGGAGGCGTAGATATAACTTTGAACTGCAGAATATCTACAAGCATACGTTTGGTGGTAAAGATATTATCACTATAATTAAGCGAAACCGCCTGCAGTGGGCAGGACATGTAGCCCGGGCCCCTGAATCGAACATGATAAAAAAGATTCTAACACCGCAAGTCGGGGGAATTAGAAGACGGGGTAGACCAAAGCTGAGGTGGATGGATGGGGTAACACAGGATGCGGAGAAGATCGGAGTCGGCAACTGGAAAATGCAAGCAAGGGACAGAACAGAATGGCGTAGAAAGCTTGAGAAGGTCGAGGCCCTCTAAGGGCTGTAGCACCAAGATGATGATGATGATGATGTTATAACACTTTGTAACGAAATATTTTGCCTACCATAGAAGTATTAATACAAGGAGTAGAAAATTGAGGGAAGAGAAACTATGGGGGTGGAGAAGGGTAAGCAAAATAATCGCTACTTGTGCGAACGGGCACTCAGGCTTTGGTAGGAGAGCTGGGGTCGTGGATAAGTAAAAGACAAGGGGGTTTGGATTGGGGCAACTACAGTAAAATGAAATAAAGGGTCATTAATCTCTTGGAACAAACAAAAACAAAACGAAACAGGAAACACCTCAAGAAATTTAATATAGGGCGCCACTTGAGGTGCCTAATTATACCTATTACAACCAGCTAGTTGTAACTGGAGATATAATTATCAGAGATGCAAAACATTCAAAATCTTTTTCAAATTAAACTCAAAAAGGGTTAGTTAAAAAAATAAACAAATGTTAAGAAACAAAATTTAACATTTATTTTTGTGTCACCACAAACAGTTACAAAACATAGAGAACATAAAAACACTATATTAATAGTCACAATTAAAAAAAATACAGAAAAAACTTACAATTGTTAATGGGCGACAATTTGTAGCAGAAATAAATTATTACAAATAAAAAAATATCTTTTTAAGTGAAACTATGCACAGTGGTTAACCTTCTTTAAAAAACAAAAACAAAATCTCAAATATGATTAGGTATTTACCAAATGTCAAAAAAAAGTGCTAACTGTCATAGGTTAATACTAAATTTAAAACAAAACTGAACAAATAAAATGACAGCTAAAAGTCAAACCATAAAATTTACAACTTTAAATATTACAATGTTTTTTGTATGAAAGCAATTATTACGTTTATTTAAAAAATGTCTGCTTTACTTTTAAAATCTGATCACAAAAAAAGTTACCTGAGTTTCACTGTATAACTTTCAATAACTGGAACAAAAAACTACATCTTCAAACTGTAAAAGAAATATCCCTAAACGGCTGCTTAGGACATTGAGGTTTAAGGTGGAAACTGGCACATTGGACACACCATGTAAACGCTTCTTAAAAACTGGACAATGGAAATGTTGATATCTTTATAAACACATTACTTGAGTAAAATACCACTTCTCTAACATATTTGCCGGTTTTCTTTTTGACTGACCTCTAAAACGTCTTCATTCTTCCGTTATCTCTGTCAACCTCATCAACTGCACTTAAAACTCAACACTGCTACTATACTGCACATTTTCGCATGACAAAAGACGAAAAAAACAAAAAAAAAAACATTACGAATTAAAAGAAAAATTCGGACTAACACCGAAACCACTGCCTCTAACAGCGGCTCCACTGAGAGTGACGAAATTATCTAAAAAAATTGCTCACAAAACTTAGAACAAACAAAGCACTTATGGTATAAACTAAACACAACGGAAATTAAGACGTAGATTAATTTGAAAACGCAATATCGGGCGGTTTGAACAAAGAAACATCGAAGAATTTGCGCCTGTGACATAAATAAACAATAAAATGATTCATTATCGGCGGCGGCGACCTAAAGAAAGAACGAAAGATTATATGGGTTTTAAATTGAAGGATACGAACTAAGAAACATTGAAAAAATTCTTCGTTATTCTAATGCATATATAAGGGGATTTCAATTAACACATATACGAGGGGACTTCAAAATAAAATGCTACAATACCCCCACGTAAGAGCGAAAACTGGACAAACAGGAAAAGTTTTCGATTAGGGCAAACAAAAATCAGGTTGGCACAACAGTAGCATTTTCCAACTATTGCAACAATACATCATGACCTCAGGGGATCGAACAAAACAAAAATCATAACAAAAACTACTCATCATAACTGTCTATGGTACTAACATAATAACACTCAAAATAAAACTGGATGCTCGATTTGATGAATCGGCACCAGGTACAGTTCGTTGGCTCTCAAGCACAACGAAACAATGGCAGATTTCTATAAAAATGGCTCTAGCCTAACCAAAAACGTGGAACAGACCAGTGCTGAAGTTTCTGGGAGCGAAAAGAGGGGTGCTTCCAGCTCAGCAAAGGCGGGTGGCCAACAACACAGCTTAAGCAAGCTTCGCTATGGTTATCCACTAGGTAGATAACCAAAATAGCATCAAAAAAACAATAACAAAGTTGACTCTGACAGTCAACCACTGATTTTCCAACACCTTGTTGAAAATCAAACTACACAAATGAAAAAAAAAACAGGATGGCCAATAGTTCCATAGGAATATCCTCCGGGGTCGACACAGCGAAAAATTTCCAAGTCAGGAAACTCCCAAAAGGACAAAAGAAGAAAATAAATCCAAAACGCTAATACACAATCTTGGAAAAGAAGAAGAAAAGGGGCACATGGCATACAAACCATAATCGATACACAACTAGTTCAGTCTCAAACTAATATTTCCAAAGGAACAAAAAAATCGTAACAGTTTTCCAAAGAAAACAAAAAAAGTTACGAAAACACTTCAAAAGAACTGAAACATCACTAACATCTCCAAGGGGACATAAGAATCACTACAATCTTCCAAAAGAAAAAAAAATCATTACAGTCCGTCATCAATAATAAAACTTCCAACTGGGTACACAAATCTCAAACTCAATGGCAAGGAGGGAAAAGAAGAAGAATATATATATATATATATATATATATATATATATATATATATATATATATATATATATATATATATACAAGGCAAAAACTAATGCTTATCTTCCTTAGAAGCTCAACAGGTCACCGGGCGGACGAATCCAAAACTCATCGCCCTAGCCGTTCCTCTCGTGACAACTAATAAGGTCAAAGACATAGTCTGGAAAGGGAATAAAGGGGCAATCAAGAAATAAACCTCATCATTTCACGGATAATAATTGGATACAACATCGTCATACAAATCACAAATAAATGTTCATCATTCTTCAACAAAACTCGAAAAGGGTTACAACAATACACTGGGAAATTCTAAGTGGGTCATTTAACAGTAGTAATAAAAATACTTTAGATCTTTCACGAACATGGTCTCACAATCGACATACAAAATATTTTCACGATAAACGGCCAGGTACTTTCACCTTAGCAATCAAAACGTCTCAATGGACAATGCAAGTATTTGTACCTCCGCTTCTGCCAAATCATCTCACTCATCACAAACTCTATAACAAGAAGGAATGCTATTGGGACTAGGCCAATAGTCTTACTTCAACACATAGAAAGGCTTATCCTTTCTAATAATTCACGGAAAGGGGATGCTGCTACGCAGTCTTACACAACAACAGAAATATCCAAGGATACACAAATCCAGGTCACGCCTGTACGTCCTATATGATATTTCAAAAACATAATACTCAAACACAAACTAATACATTTCAGATCATCAACATAACTCTACTACAACATCTGACCACACAAAGACACGAAAAGACACAAAACTAACTGACAGAAGGAAACATAACAATACTTCCGCTATATATTCTCAACAAATCGGCCTTAGCCAGGAATACACGAAGTCGTATCATCACTTTCCTCTCCTTTTAACACAAAAAAGAACTAGGGAAAAACATGGGGACACACGGAACTAACAGACAGAAGGAAAATAACAATACTTCGCTTTGTCACTAACAAATCGGCCTTAGCCATGGACAAGCGAAGTCGTATCATTATTTCCTCCTACTTATACACAAAAAAGAACCAGGGAAAAACACATGGACACACGGAACTAACAGACAGAAGGAAAATAACAATACTTCGCTTTGTCACTAACAAATCGGCCTTAGCCATGGACAAGCGAAGTCGTATCATTATTTCCTCCTACTTATACACAAAAAAGAACCAGGGAAAAACACGGGGACACACGAAACTAACATGGACTGTAAATAGTTTTCTTGGAGATTAAAAATTTTCATCACAGCACCCGTGCTATGAAATCTTTCACGAAAATATTTGAAATATTTTTTCGTACGGAAATTGGGTCATCAAAATATCTGCTGATTTAAAAAGGCAACAAATGTCTACACTTAAAATGGAGACGAAATAAATGACTGAACACTTCAAAGAAATCCATCGTTTAGATACGAATTAATTTATGGACATAAACAAAATCCGTTTCTCACATTTATGAGATGTTTACTTTAAGACGTACTGGAAATAAACAAAACTAATATCGTTCACATTATTTAAAATACCGACAATAAGAAAATGCATGGCAAGCATTAGCGAATGATTATATCATTCTAAATACGTATTAGGATCTCACAAAATAGACGGAAATATTCTACCTCAAAGACAACATAAATAACGAATATAAAACCTTTGAAAAAAATTCTAAAATAGTAGCAGTGGACTTGGGATACATTAATTCAACGAACAATTGGATAAAACAAATACACAACATAACTGAAAAAAAAATAGTTCAAAACAAAACAAACTCAATGAACTACATATACAGGGGAGGACAAAAATATTAAAACAATGTTTGGATGAAAGCAAATACACAATTTAACTAGAAAAATGGTTCAAAACAAACCGACTCAATGAAATACACATACAGGGGGATACAAAAATACTAAAACAATGTATGAATGAAAGCAAATACACAATGTAACTAAAAAAATGGTTTAAAACATACAAACTCAATTAACTACATACACAGGGGAACACAAAACAACAGACTCGATAAACTACACATACAAGGGGGACAAAACAACTAATAATATTGAAAACTTGACTTTTGAGTGAGCTACACAAAATAAAACACCTTGCTCTTGTTCTGAAAACTAAATGAGACTGCTCCTAGTCAAAACTAAACAGCACCTCCGATCACAAGTATACACTTGTGGTCATTCAGATACAAGACAGGAAACACAAAAGGGGACTCTGGGGACACAATCTCCTATTAACCCGTGGCATTACAAAAACACTGTCAAAGAGGGTTAATTAGGGAACAACATGGGACACTGGGAACTACTTCTCTTTCACAATCTCCTACTTACCCGTGGCATAACATAAACGCCGTCAGAGAGGGCCTAGAAGGAAACAATGAAAAACAAGGGACAAACGGCATAACTCAACTATACTCATCAGCTCAAAGAAAAGTCACTCGAACAATATAAACATCTACTCAAAATGACCGAACAAACTGAAATTACAAAAACCGATTATTCTGTAAAGAATGT
This sequence comes from Diabrotica undecimpunctata, assembly GCF_040954645.1. Classification (NCBI taxonomy): domain Eukaryota; kingdom Metazoa; phylum Arthropoda; class Insecta; order Coleoptera; family Chrysomelidae; genus Diabrotica; species Diabrotica undecimpunctata. Next base: position 92,598,553 of record NC_092803.1, on the reverse strand, counting down.
CAAATCAATTAAAAATAAATGCAACAATAACGGTATTATTTGTTACTGTTAATAAACTTTTAAAAATCAAATCAATATCAATACTTCATTTAAAATTCAATCTCAAAATATTTGCTTTCATTTACCAATACACATAAAATACATATATAAAAATTTTCAGTACATTACATAGAAAAATCAAACAACAATACATATGTTGATACAAAATACATATATTAATACAAATACATGAACAAACTGTTTGTGGGACACTCTGGGCACTATCTGGAAGACAGAGTTTCATATACATGGCAGAAAAACTCGGGGAAGAATTGAAAAAGATATCTGGCTTCGGGAAAAGGGACTCAAATCTAAAAAATGCCCACGTTGGGCGCCATTTTTGTAACGAAATATTTTGCCTACCATAGAAGTATTAATACAAGGGGTAGAAAATTGAGGGAAGAGAAACTATGGGGGTGGAGAAGGGTAAGCAAAATAATCGCTACTTGTGCGAACGGGCACTCAGTCTTTGGTAGGAGAGCTGGGGTCGTGGATAAGTAAAAGACAAGGGGGTTTGGATTGGGGCAACTACAGTAAAATGAAATAAAGGGTCATTAATCTCTTGGAACAAACAAAAACGAAACAGGAAACACCTCAAGAAATTTAATATAGGGCGCCACTTGAGGTGCCTAATTATACCTATTACAACCAGCTAGTTGTAACTGGAGATATAATTATCAGAGATGCAAAACATTCAAAATCTTTTTCAAATTAAACTCAAAAAGGGTTAGTTAAAAAAATAAACAAATGTTAAGAAACAAAATTTAACATTTATTTTTGTGTCACCACAAACAGTTACAAAACATAGAGAACATAAAAACACTATATTAATAGTCACAATTAAAAAAAATACAGAAAAAACTTACAATTGTTAATGGGCGACAATTTGTAGCAGAAATAAATTATTACAAAAAAAAAAATCTTTTTAAGTGAAACTATGCACAGTGGTTAACCTTCTTTAAAAAACAAAAACAAAATCTCAAATATGATTAGGTATTTACCAAATGTCAAAAAAAAGTGCTAACTGTCATAGGTTAATACTAAATTTAAAACAAAACTGAACAAATAAAATGACAGCTAAAAGTCAAACCATAAAATTTACAACTTTAAATATTACAATGTTTTTTGTATGAAAGCAATTATTACGTTTATTTAAAAAATGTCTGCTTTACTTTTAAAATCTGATCACAAAAAAAGTTACCTGAGTTTCACTGTATAACTTTCAATAACTGGAACAAAAAACTACATCTTCAAACTGTAAAAGAAATATCCCTAAACGGCTGCTTAGGACATTGAGGTTTAAGGTGGAAACTGGCACATTGGACACACCATGTAAACGCTTCTTAAAAACTGGACAATGGAAATGTTGATATCTTTATAAACACATTACTTGAGTAAAATACCACTTCTCTAACATATTTGCCGGTTTTCTTTTTGACTGACCTCTAAAACGTCTTCATTCTTCCGTTATCTCTGTCAACCTCATCAACTGCACTTAAAACTCAACACTGCTACTATACTGCACATTTTCGCATGACAAAAGACGAAAAAAACAAAAAAAAAACATTACGAATTAAAAGAAAAATTCGGACTAACACCGAAACCACTGCCTCTAACAGCGGCTCCACTGAGAGTGACGAAATTATCTAAAAAAATTGCTCACAAAACTTAGAACAAACAAAGCACTTATGATATAAACTAAACACAACGGAAATTAAGACGTAGATTAATTTGAAAACGCAATATCGGGCGGTTTGAACAAAGAAACATCGAAGAATTTGCGCCTGTGACATAAATAAACAATAAAATGATTCATTATCGGCGGCGGCGACCTAAAGAAAGAACGAAAGATTATATGGGTTTTAAATTGAAGGATACGAACTAAGAAACATTGAAAAAATTCTTCGTTATTCTAATGCATATATAAGGGGATTTCAATTAACACATATACGAGGGGACTTCAAAATAAAATGCTACAACTTTTATAGTAACTGTAATATTATATTGTGATAGCGCATAATAATAGTTTCGTGTTCTCAACCTAGTTGCAGTAGCAGTAGCAATGTTGATAAAAAAACTTCAGGAATAACGTTTTATAGGTTAGTATACAAATATGTAAACAAAGTAATGGTCCGTACTTCAGAGAATAAATTAGTAGGATCCACTTCCAATAAAATAGAAATAATGAATACACAGAATATAAAGATACTAAACAATTTCTAAGATTTTTATAATATTTTTTAGTTCATTAATAATTTTTTTTTTTTTTTTAATATAAACTAGGTATTAATGCCTAGTGATGCATTGTATTTTTAGGTTTCATCTCAAATCAATCAAAAGCCGAAAGTTTTATTATCAGAGATATTACTGACTACAGTTTAGTGATTTATCGTCTTATAATGTAGTAAAGTTTTCCCTTTAACAATGGACAATTGATAATATAAGTACGGTGATAAAAAGCCGAAGAATAATTGTTAATATTATTTACTGTATAGTATTTTTCATATAAAAATGCGTGCACGTCATTCAAGATTTACGACGTCAGAACCCCACAGCGTTGCCAAAACATCGGAATAGTTAGTAAGTGAGGAATTTTTAAAATGTCAACTATTTGTCAAACTATTATATTATATAACAGTAAATACACTTAGTTTTAAGACTACTGCAACACACTAAAATACATAAGAAAACATTTTAATACAAAATTATATATTCTAAATTTTAAACTTACCTCTATTTAGAGCATTAATAGTAAAAACGTCCCGCCATTATTCTTGTTCAAAATAATCTATCTTATATGAAAGCTTATCAGCTTTCTACAGACTATTTAGTTGTTTTGGCATAGCACAATCACAATACACAACAATAATTAGTTTTTAAAGCTATTAATTTAAATTTAATATGTATTTATAAATACAATTTACTAATATATAATATACTATGATCAAATTGTGTAAGAAATCAAAACATAAACAAAATTCTTACTCTAAAAAAGCGGCAAAACTTTTTGCCACACGCTGAACTGTCAAAAAATTTGAAGTATTCCCATATCAGTTGCGTACAATTATCTAATATATTTAATTAAAATTATTATTTTGTGGAATATTAGACTTAAGGAGGTATTTCATAAAATTTATATTATTAATAATAACAAATGTTTTTGGTTATTTAATCAATATAATTCTAAAATTCCCAATATAATGATGATTACATTTTTCTGATTATTATACCATGTTGACGCCTATGAAAGATCGAGCAGTTCCGTATGGGTTTCTAAATTTTAAATATAAGTGACGTCACTTTATATAAATTGGGACGTGCACGCACTTTTATATGAAAAATACTATATAAGTACAGTCAATCTAATTTACTTACCGTTGCACGTCATTATCTTTGACAGAGATCGAAGTTGACATAGTTGCCAAAGTATAAAAATATCCTGAATCTATTTTAAATCAAATAGGTAACATAATTATTGCAAAAGTGGATTATACAACAAAACAAATTAATATTTAATGTAAATAAACAGAAATAAAACAAGAGTTAAAAAATAATCTTGTTAAAAACAATTAGAGCCGCTTGTATGCGTCGTATAAAGATGTGAAATGGAATACTTAAACAAAATCAACACTTTTTTCATTACTTATTAACATTAGTCAACTACGCAACTGTCAAATAGGTGTTACCAATGTATGCCAAAATATCACCTTCGTTCGATTACAGTTACAGTGTGTTCCGAACAAATGTTCTTCATAAAAACGCTTTATAATCCATTTATACAAATTAAATGAAATATATTATTGTGTATTTCTTTAAGTTAACATTAATAGAAAGCTTTAAATATTATTTCTACGTGTATATAATAAAATATGCCTAGTGGCTGTAATGCCAGTGTACTCGGCAAAGTGATTCTAAAAAAGAACACACCTACCGCCTAAATATTTCGTGTTGGTATCATGTGACCTCTCGGACTATGACGCGGATGACGTACAACGGTAAGTAAATTAGATGAAGTGTATATGTGTATTTTTGTCTTGTTTATAAGTAATTGTATATAATTAACCCTTAACAGAATCAAATTCCGAGATATTTTTTTTGCTATTTTTGAGAGTACTCAAATATCTTAAATCTAAATATCTTAAAATTTCAATATTAAATAAGGTAACATTATTTTTTTTATTCCTACACAGTATTTCGATTGTGATCTTCGGTAGATATTCATTGTTGTTTTTTTTGATAATAACTTTGTTAATTGAACAAATTTTTATCCAAGAATGTAACGAACTTTGCACAGCGTTTTAGTTAATTTGAAGTTATCAAAACGAACGTATTTCTTTTATTTCATACCGTATATTTAGTTTACCCTTTAAAATATTATCTCTTTCAGGTACAACTTGTTATTTGTATTAATTATTCTTCATTTATGATGTATATATCTAGTATTTTTAGTGTTTACAGCGGGATATAATTACTCTTCCCTACTCTTTTTGTTACCGTCTAGTAACCACCTGTATCTTTCTCTTGTTGTTTTTGTCTTATTTTCTTTCCGTTCTCGACACTATATCTTTCATGTTATCGCTCTTATCTAATTTTCTATCCATTCTCGTATTTACTAGGTTTCCCCATTCCTTCAAAAATGGGGTGGTGCACAAAAGTTTCTTCTTTTACGTTTATTTAACTCACTCGCGAGTCTCGTGTAGTCTAGCTCTGTCGAACCCCTACCAAGACACCTCTACCAGACTGAAGCCCATACCGTAGTACCCTTATTTGTGTAACTGTGTTGCCAATGACCAGAGCATTTTCCATTAAGCACACTTCTCCACAGCCTAACAGTGGTATTTATTACGCTACACTTTTAATCAATGTGCGTCTTTTGGCAGATTCATTGTAGGAAACAAACAACAACAAAATTTCTAACTCTCACTATTAATAGCTGAAATAACCTTACTGTTACAGACGTTCATTGAAGAAATAATAATCCTGATTAATGGGAGTGCATAGTAATTAATTTTAATTAAAAACTTTTCATTTGTAAATACAAATACTATAAAAGACTATAAAATGTCATAAATAAACATTTAAACTTTTGTGTTTTAATGGATGCATGTTAATAAACTGCATGTGAATATTTTTGTGTGTTAAAGTTACAGTTAATATTGTCATAATTTCCAGCCACTTCCAGGTGGTCAAAATTTAACCAATGTAGTAAAAAAATGATTACTGAATTTATTAGACAGTTGGGACTGGGATTAGTGAATCAAGTATATAAACATTTACAAGTTACATTACATATTAAAAGATCTTTTTAATTAACATTTAAGATTTTTTACTGTTTCTGTTTCCCAATAAAAACAATAAGTAAAAATATTTTTCTTTACAATTTCAGAGAGATGTAAGGTCCAGTGACCAAAACATCAGAAGTTCTCCCTATTATCTTGGCGGTATATCATCATTATATCAATTTACTAATGTTTGTATTTTGAGAACGATTTCCGAAGTGGAAATTGAAACGTCAATAAACGTATTTTAACCTTTAATTGTGGCTTATTCCCATTTAAATATAAATTAATTTAAAATGCCACAAGAAAATAGCTTCAGAACAATATCATCATTAGCTGGACAACCCCTTTTGGGGTTTAGCTTCTTCTATATTTCCAATTAGTATTTAGAATTACTTTTATTTATTTTCGTAACATGTGAATTATTATAGTTACAGCCATGGAACCGCTAATTTAAAAAGTCCCTCCCAATATGGACTCTATATAACAGAAGAAGATGGGGAAGTTGATAGTGACTTTCCTTGTTTAGATCCTAAGGAGCCGATTTCAAAATTTGGCTTTATTTGTCTTGGATTGGTTGAACACAAAGATGCGGGAAAGTCTGTTTCATTTCCTGAAGATAATACAATATTATTCACTATAGAAGAACTCAATAGAACTCGGACAGTGTCAGAAAAGAGTAAAACGTATGAAAATAAACAGATGGAGAATTACATACAAGCGGTGAGCTTTTATAATAACAAAATCTAATAGCAATATATATATATATATATATATATATATATATATATATATATATATATATATATATATATATATATATATAGATTAGACTTAGATTTCCCAAAAAAAATCTTTATTTTTGAAAATAAGGTTACAATTCACTACAAACTACAATTACTAATTCTACATAAATTTATGATTAAAGTTCAATGATACAATAATAATTAATAATCACTTCCTTCTTCTTTTATACCTTTGGTCGTTGGCTTTTGCTGACTTCTCATAGTCAGGGGGCTTACGGTCACATTTCTCCTCCCTCCTTTGGATTGGACTTCGTCCTCGAAGTCTTGCTTACCTCTGCTATCAGCTCTTCTAGTATTTGGATTTGGGCAGGATGCAACTTCTCTCCAAAGAGAAACTTGGAAATTCTTTTCCTCTTTTTAATTATGAAAACCAGTAACAGACCTGAAATAAATAGTAATATAGCAATGGACGAGGTGCTTAGTCCTATTGACAGCTGGGGCAGAACATCTGTTGCTTCTAAGGGTTGAATTTGACCATGTGTCTCTGGGATTCTTAACTTTTCAATTTTCATTTTGTGATCTGGTATTAACTTTATCGGAACAATCTTTTAAATGGAAATATCTGGGACATCTTTTTGTCAAAATGGATCCCCTCAATGGTTATCGGTTCTTCTGTCATCACGATGCTGGTTGATTTGATCTCTAATTGTTGGATTTTTATTGAATGAACTATTCCTAGCAATATGGCTTTGCTAGTTTCTCGGAAAAAGTTATCTACATTGGGTATTGTACCGGGTGGTCCAATAAGCCGATCTCTTGGCTATATATCAGAAACTATTCATGTTATAACTTTAAGAGAAAAAATTCCTTAGTAAGAGTGGCCAAGAGAAATCTCTGGAAATAACTTTCAAGTTTCTGGGTTAACCGCTAGGGGGCGTAACCTGTGAAAAAAAATTTGAAAAGCAATTTTTTGTGAAATATGCCCAATTATACCAAGTGTTAAATAAGTAAACTAAAAAGAGGCGTAAATTCCGCACAAAGTTGTTCAAGTACTTATTTTTTTAAATAAAGGGTGGGGGAGAGTGGGAAAGTATTTGTGGATAAATACCTATAACTTTGGTTTGGATCAACCGATTTTAACGAAATTAGTGTCATTAGAAAGAGTGTGGATGATTTAATTTACATCTACTATAAAACAGTTGCATTTAGTTATAATTGTCATAGGTAGAGGGTACTTTCAAATAGAAAAAATTAAAATATGTTTTTCTTCAAAATGTTTAATGGAAACACCTATTTATTGTAAATTATAATGGAATAGATCTACAACATCTAGTTGAAAGTATGAATGAGATATGTAATAACTACGGCATAAGAATGAACGTCAAAAAAACCAAATATATGACCTTCAGTAATAATAATATCGTATGGCTTTTTTTGCCGGGGAGATCCTTTCGGATTGATCCGGCGCCAATTGCATCTTTAACCCTGTTTCAAGTAGCTAGTGTCGATGCACACTAGCCCAGGGGAACCGACGGCTTTACGTGCCCTTCGAAGCACGATGAACGGCTCGTATCATTTTTAGAAATGAAAATGTCGTTGGTGCCGAGATTCGAACTCGTGCGCTCTGGCTTACAAAGCCAGTATCTTGCCGCTGAGCTACGGCCGTCCACATGACCTTCAGTAAGAATCCAATACATGAAACTAATATCGCAATAAACGGTACCCAACTCGAAAAAGTAAGCGAATACAAATACTTGGGAACCCTCATCAATGAAACACATGACCAAAATCACGAGATAAAAAGACGTATTGAAATTGCCAGGTCTACCTTTATAAAAATTAAAAAATTATTTTGTAATCGTGATATTAGTATTCAGCTACAAACTAGAATGTTAAAATGCTATCTATTCAGTACTTTGCTTTACGGTGTTGAGGCTTGGACTCTTAAACAGAGGAATGTTATAAATCTTGAAAGCTTTGAGATGTGGTGCTACCGCCGTATTCTAAAAATAAGTTGAGTGGATAAAATTACAAATGAAGAGGTAATACGCAGAATAAATAACGATCCAGAAGTTATACTAAATATAAAAAAGAGAAAACTTGAATACTTAGGCCACCTGATGAGAGGACAAAAGTACACATTCCTACAAAATATAATGCAAGGAAAAATTCAAGGACGCAGAAATCCAGGCCGTAGAAGAATGTCCTGGATGAGAAATTTAAGAGAGTGGTTTGACTGTACCACTAACGAATTATTCAAAACAGCAGTAAATAAAATTAGAATCGCCCTAATGATATCCAGTCTCCGATAGGAGAGGCACTCAAAGAAGAAGATAATGGAACTGGATTAAATTCGTAACAAAATGGCGCAAACCGCATGTTGATAGCTTTTGTCGCACTCGAGATATGAATAAAAACGCATAAACATAAGTGAGTATAGTATTGACTCACCCATTATTATAACTTAAAATTAAATATGTGAAAGATTATACAAATATCTCGATCATTAAAACTTAATGTCCAATTAAATGTTCAAATTGTTTTCCATCGTTGTCCACACAAAGTTGTAATCTTTCGCGCGTAGACAACAGCTGCTTCAATCTCAGCTGTTGATATACTATTTATTGCGTTTATAATGCGCTGTTTCATGTCGTCTCGCGTGGTTGGTCGAGTTTGGTACACTATACTATAATTCCACTATTTGGAAGAGTGATTCATCGTTTGAAGCTGGCGGAGAAGTGGGGAAAGACGTATGGAAATCCAGTGGCGTACAATCACTTTTATTTCAACGTTAATTATATTATATTGTTTAGATATTATTGGTCGAAATGGGCCACAATATATTTATCTGCAAGTTTTTACTGAAGTTTCCATCTCTATATCCAAAGACCGTTTTCAAACATATAAATTATAGTTATATTTATTTTATTTGTTTATTTTTATATATTTATATAATCTTATATTATTTATTTTCTTTTTTTTTTTCATAACTTTAAAAACGGTCTCTGGAATAGAGATCGAAACGACAGTAAATTAAACATGTAAATAGATGTATTGTGGCTTATTTCCAACATTCTCCCTAAAAATACAGAATGCCACAAGCAAAAAGCTATAGAAAAATAAATATATCTATCATTTGTATATTTGAAAACGATCTCTTTATATAGAGATCGAAATATCAGTAAATTAAACCTATGAATAAATATTTTGTGGCTTATAACCTACAGTCTCCTAAAAATACAGAATGCCACAAACAAAAAGCTATAAAAAACAAGTAATTTTGCAGAAAGCTTACTGATGCCACCCGGTTCTCGCGGACACAGCACCCCAGAGGTATGTCTTGTGGCGCGTTACTTTTTTTAAATGGGTGTTCGCCAAGAGCCATATTGTCCCATTAAATAAAATGAACAAAACACTTAAACAGTATAAAACAAATAAAATCCTATAAAACAAAATAAAATTCTATAAAAACAAAATAAAAATAATTTTTGATGTAACCAAACATTGTAGTATTCTATTTAAACACAAACACTATACACACTTACTATGTTCTCGTTTTTTTTTTGTTTTTGGATTTTTATGCTGATGTTCTTACTAAACTATGTATTAGAAAATATTATTCGCTGTCTAAATCTGAAGATGCAGTGCTGCCATCTTTGTCATTATCTTCACCTGGTGTAATTATAATTGACTCTAGTAAAACTTCGACATGAGTGTAAAGTTCCCACATGCGATGTTCTTCTTTAATTATGTGGCCTATACATTTAGCCTATTTCTTTGGAGTTACATGGAGGATTGCTTGAATCAAAAGTTCCTTAACTTTGTTTAATTTGAACGTTTTGTTATTGCGTGCTAATTCTCCTTTCACTTGCGCCCAGATAAGTTCAATGGGATTAAGTTCGCAATGATAAGGTGGTAGACGCAGAACTTTGACACCATAATCTTTTGCAGTTTCATTCACAGCATATTTAAGATATTCACTTTTCCTTAACTGTGCAATGTCAAGTAGCTGAATTTTGAGCATTGATTCTTCATCTGCAATCCACTTTTCTGTAAGCCATTCTTGAATTCTCCCTTTCCGCCATGCCGTCGTCTGTAATTGTTCTAGCGGCTATGATATGGCGCATTGTCCATAATAACCACAGACCCAGATTCTAATTAGATTCTCTTAAACCAGCGCTGAAATAGGTACTTCGGAAGTCATTTCTTCATGATAATCACCTATTTTTTTCGACTCAAATTGAAGCAAACCATCATCAAGGAACCCTGTATCACTTCCTATATGGGTGATGATTAAACGCCGTCCCTTTCCTGATGGAGCTTTTAATCCTGTAGACCAGCCTTCTATAAATGCTTCGCGTTTACTTTTGACATTTAAATCTTGCCAAACTTTTCCAACTGTACGACCTTCGTTAATCCAGGTTTCATCCAAATAATATATTTTGCGTCCAGTGCTGCGAATTTTGCGTATTTCTTCTAAATATTTTCTTCTCCACAGAATAATTTCATTTTTTTCTAATAGCATACTTTTTCTGTTGCGTTTTACATATGGAAAGTTCATTTCGCGCATGGTCCTGACTCTACGAGATATCTTGGGTAAGAAGTCATCGTTTTCGAGCTCTTGAGAAATTTTTTTCAGTGTTGGAATTTCACTCCGAAAATAAAATGAATGAATTTTTCGACGTATAATATTCCTTGTCTCGTCATCCAAAACAATGCTTTTCCTACCTCTAGTTTTACCTTTTTCTTGCTTTTTATTTTCCGATGTATTTTTAAGTACACGATAAATACAGCTAACGGATACTTTTGTTAAACTGCTACAAATGTCGACCGCTTGGCTAACATTTAATGTCATTTTTCTGCCGACAATTCTTTCATAAACGTTTCGTATCATTACCTTCTCTTCGGACGTTAACATTTGGAACAACTCGGTTTTTCGTCCATTGTATTTCAATAATCACAGAATATAACTAAAAATGCACTATAAACCAAAACTCCAATAAAACTCAAACCAAATAATCACAGAATATAACTAAAAATTTACTATAAAACGACAAACTATAACACCTTTAGTTTTATCAATACTACAATACAGTATTGATAAAACAGTATTGACAACAATAAGTTTACAAACTTATCACATAAAATATACTCACAAAATGCAACACATGCACTACCGTCAGAAACGCCAATGTAAATGAACCATTGTTGATTTCTTGATCGGCACTTGTTCTGCCATAAAATAATAAAAAACAGTTTTACGGCTATCTTTGGGTCGGAATTGTAAATGGGAGTTTCCTCGCTAATTCCAAAGTTGCCAAACGATTGAAAAATAATGTTTTAAAATATCGATTTTTATTTTATAAATTTAAATATTTAACGAAACGGAACATATAAATAAAATTTATTTCATTTAAATTTTGTGCTTAATTTTTACTATTGAAAAATCATGTTTTTTGGTATTTTTATGACGGTAATAATCGCTGCGTGGAAGAATACAGGTTTTGTATGACCATAGTTACTACTTGTGAACAAGAGTTGGCTACACTGTACAACTCCTGGTCAAGTCTTCTATAGAGAAGCACAAATAAATATACTACTTTATATATTCTGTAATTTCTTATGAGAAAACGCAAATTGCAATTGAGAAAACGGGTAGTTTTCGAGGGCAGCTGTGTACATTTAAATTTAAGGATATTCGGCGTTTAAACTATGAAATCGCTCTTATAAATTGAGGATTTATAGTATAAGTCCTTCAATCTTCCCCACAGATAAAAGTCCGGACATGTTAAGTCTGGAGATCTAGCTGGCCATGAAAATATACTTACCTTTCCAATCCATTTATTTGGATAACTCGTCTGGAAAAGTGCGCAGGACACCCGTCATGCTGTAATATCATATCTCTTCTTGTTTGTAAGGAAATATCTTCCAATAAAACAGGCAACTGATTTTCCAGAAAATCCAAATATGTTTCGCCATTTAAAGTTCTATCAAAGAAATATGGACCTACGATCTTTCCATCAACTATACCACACCAAACATTAAGACTCCATTTACCTTGAACCTGCACCTAATGTATCCAGTGCGAATTTTCTTCAGCCCAATAATGCATATTATGCAGATTAACACCACCCGCAGTATTAAACGTAGCCTCTTCTGTCCACAAAATCTTTGACATGATATGATACGGTTGTTCTTCTAGCAGACCTAACATCCAATTGCAGTAATCCAGCCTTGCATCAAAATCTCTCTTATGTAAAGCTTGGTGGAGACTACATGATAAGGATGCAGTCTAAAAAACAACAACAAATATTAGTGAAAAAGAAACCACTATATTTACTAAAACTCAAAAAATCTTGAAAAATCCACAATTGTTTCACAAGATAAATCGTGCATAAGTATTTTTAAGAAATGGATAAAAGGATAAAAGCGCCGTGTTGCCGTTTTTATCGGAATATTAAAATAACAGTTGAATCTAAAGTTTAAAGGGAATTCCAAGTTTCTGACCTAAACGTTCACTTTATAATATGAAAAACCAACCTGTGATGTTTTAAAATCCTTAGAATAGTAGTTTTGGGTATGTTTAATTCTATAGAGATTTGCCAACTACTGTTGAATTAACGCAAGAACATTGATTGAATTATCTTCGGTCATACCTCTACTACGTCGTTTAAAACAAGAACGATGAAAACTACCAGTTTCTCTTAATCTTCTTGCCTTTCTTTCAAATACTTCTTTGCCATAATATCTCCTGTCAGAATATCTTACAGAATATATACGTGAGGCAATAGCGGCATTTTGGTGATATTCGAAATAAACTCCAATCATATCATACAATTCTGCATTTGATATACTCATCACAAATTATTAGTACTGATAATTAATTACTAATATTACCAATATTAATATCTATTGAAAAAAGTGCAATCTTCAATTCGAATTATAATATAACACTTCTTAACAATGTTTTGACTGATGTCAATAAATAAACAATATGAACTCTCCGTCAAATTCATTGTCGTAGCCTACTTAGTTTCGAAAAAACTATTTTTAATCATATGAAATAACAATGGTCAAAATAGGTATCAACATTAAGATTCTTCTGCTATAAAAAAATTTGAAAGTACCTACTGACTTATTTTTTAATTTAATTTATAATACAGGGTGAGTCAATACTATACTTACTTATGTTTATGCGTTTTTCTTCATAACTCGAGTTCGACAAAAGCTATTAACATGCGGTTTGCGCCATTTTGTTACGAATTTAATCCAGTTCCATTATAATTTACAATAAATAGGTGTTTCTATTAAACGTTTTGAAGAAAAACAAATTTTAATTATTTCTATTCGAAAGTACCCTCTACCTATACCAATTAAAACTAAATGCAATTATTTTATAGTAGATGTAGATTCATCCACACACTTTCTAATGACACTAATTTCGTTAAAATCGGTTGATCCAAACCAAAGTTATAGGTATTTATCCACAAATACTTTCCCACTCTCCCCACCCTTTATTTGAAAAAATAAAAAAAAAGTACTTGAACAACTTTGTGCAGAATTTAGGTCTCTTTTTAGTTTACTTATTTAACACTTGATATAATTGGGCATTTTTCTCAAAAAACTGGTTTTCAAAGTTTTCTTCACAGGTTACGCCCCCTAGCGGTTAACCCAGAAACTTGAAAGTTATTTCCAGCGATTTTTCTTGACCACTTTTACCAAGGAATTTTTTTCTCTTAAAGTTATAACATGAATAGTTTCTGATATATAGCCGAGAGATCGGCTTATTGGACCACCCGGTACATTGGGACTGTACCTGGCTGGAACATACTATACTATCGTCTATTGTATTCCCATTTAATTTTCTATAATATATAACCATTCTAAATTTTTTTTCGTCCGAAACATCGGCTTTCTTGGAACTGTGCAAACCGGGACAGAATACGGTGATATTGAAGGCCTTATAATTTATTATTTAATAATTTTATTTACTTGTTTACTTATTTCTTGTTGCATTAATTTAGGGTGCCTATACCCTTTAACATAAATAGGAGTCTCGTCATGAGTTTTAATTTCATGTTTTACGACCGAAGTGAATGAAAGAGCATTCCTTCGTCATAAAATATATCTTTATACTTTTTATAATGAGTTGTAATTTTCTTCCTTTCTTCGTCGTTCAAGTGTGACGTACGCAACTTTTACAATTCTCCAATCTGGCAATCTGGAGGCCATCTGAAAGGTCAATGTCGTTAATTAACCCATTTTCTGTCGTGTGAATTGAATGTGGTAATATAATCATGTAAGTGGATCGCAGGAAGGATAATGTCGCCACTTTCGGTAACTGGGATTTTATTATAAAGAAATTCGAAATGGATTTTACCTTGGGTTGTTTAAATGTTAATGTCTTATTGCGATAATTTATTATGGTACCAAATTTGTGTAAATCTTTACTACCTAGGAGACTTTGAAAATGCTCGCTAAAGTCTGCTATACGTGCATTTAATGGATTTACTATTCCGTATTCGTTAAGCAAAAGAGTATTAATATTTAATTAATTTTTTTTTTGTAGTTTTCATGAAAGTTAATAAAAAAGGTTTTTCATATATATGTGATTGATCAAAATATTTAACGGCTTCTGAGGAGATTATAGTGTCAGATCCTCCAGAATCGATTAAGACTTTGAGTGTGTTTTGGGCGTAATAAAATAAGGCAACCGGTGGAACTTTGTACATTGTTTAAATTTATACAGGAGGTGGTCCATCTCTTAACGGGTTATTGAAAAATCCTGATGATTTTCATCTAATAGATCTGATTCTTGTTCGCAATCAGAACTTTCATTATTATTTTCAGGGTAAAGTGGACATTATGAAATGCTAGGATTTATATTAAAATTATGTGTTCTAACCGACCCTATTGAAGCTGGCAATGGGATAAGACAGGGAGATTCCCTGAGTCCTCTATTGTTCAACCTGATTATGGATGAAATAATAAAAAAAGTAAGAACTAAAAAAGGATACCAAATGGGAGAAAAACAACTTAAAATAATCTGCTATGCAGACGACGCAATACTACTCTCTCAAAGTGAAGATGATTTACAACGTATGCTGCACCAATTTAATATAACCGCCAGAAAATTTAACATGTTAATTTCCCCAACAAAGACAAAATGCATGGTTACAACAGCAAATTTACTAAGATGTAAATTGAAGCTGGAAGGTCAGATCTTAGAACAAATGATGGAGTTTAAATATCTAGGCATCACATTATCTAGCTACGGAAAGCTCGAAACCGAAGTGGAAGATCAAGTGAATAGAGCAAACAGAGCCGCAGGCTGCCTAAACGAAACAATATGGAGAAATAAAAATATCGGGAAAGAAACGAAAGGCACAATTTACACAACAGTCATCAGACCAATAATGACCTGACACAGACAGAACAAAAAGGATGCTAGAAACAGCAGAGATGAAAACACTTAGAAAAATTGATGGTAAGACACTATGGGACAGAGCTAGAAGTACAGATATACGACATAGATGCAAGGTGGAGAACATCAAAAACTGTGTAAGAAATAGAAGAGTAGAATGGAACGATCATATAAGCCGAATGACAACAAATAGAGTAGTAAAGACGGCAAGAGACGGTTCCCCAATAGGAAGACGATCAGTAGGAAGACCACGCAAACGATGGAATTACAACTTACTGGAGGCACATTGAAAAACAGACAGAGTCTTGTCTATATAAAAAGAAGAAGAAGAAGATTATGTGTTCTATTAGTGGTAACTGTCATAGGTTGATGATTCCTGGTGGATATGGTTTGGACACCACTCATAGGAGATGAATGATTTTGTTGATATCTGAGATTTCTATATTTATTTCGTCTATTCTGGACATTTTTAGGGGGAGATTGTTGTCTTGACGATTGAGATTTTGAGGAGAAAAATTAAAGTTGGGTTGTGAATTAAAATTATAATTTGGCTCTTTATTTCAGAACGATGGACGTGGGTTTGTCACGGAATTTGGTTGTCTGGGTTGAAAATTTGCAGATCTCTGATTATTTGAAAATTTGTTTGGATGATATGGCTTATTTTTTATTAGGGGTTTTCTATTTTTTGGTTTTTAAGGAAAATCATTTATTGCTGTTGACTTTTATGGTTGTCGTACGCAATACATTTTTGAAGTGCTTCTTCTAGATCATTTATTTCGAAATAGGATAAATATTCGCAATATGGTTCGTTAATACCAATGCAGAATGTTTTTAGGGCAATGTTTTTGAAATAAGGAGTTTTGAAATTTACTGTAGCGAGGTTATCATTCAGAGTTATGTGCTGAAGCAAGACATTAAGGTTTGTGGAGATCCTTTGATGATATTGATCATACATTTCATTATATTTTTGTACAGTTGTGGTCAATTGTGTGACTAGGATATCTTCTGAACGTCTATCTCCGTATTTTGTTAGAAGAGCTGGACGAATCTCCGTCCAATTTGTTTTATTTGAATAGTTTAAAAAGTTTCTAGGTTCCTCTTAAATACGAGATACAATATGCGAATTTAGAATAAACTCTTGGGGTGGACTGAGATCTTGATTGCCTAAAAAAGCAATCAAATTATCTACCGCTTTAATGAAAGTGGAAAGGTTGTCTTCAGATGAGAACTCTGGCATAGTGGAGCAAAGACTAGCAATATCGGCGTTTGTCATTGGCATCTTGGATTTTAATTTAGAAGATGGCTTTCTTGAATTTGTTAAATTGGAGACTTGTGTAACACTTATTTTCAGATCAAGATTATTAAATAATGCACTTAAATTTTCAATACTATCATGGAAAATATTATTAAAAGTGCTCATAAAATATACATGTATGCCAAATATTTATAAAAAATAAAAAAAAAAATTTTTAATTGCAAAATAGATATAATAACAAATGAAATAATATTCGTTTGTAAAAATATAAAATTACTAAAAATAAAATAATATTCAGACAATGTCCATAACATAAAAATGGAAAGGGGGAAACACTTACAGGATGATCACGATCGATTTCCAGTGCATAATTTTCTTCTTCCACAGGTTCTTTGGATTTTCGTCAAACAATCACAAGGTGATCAAATTATTATGATCTGATCACTCACAAAATTTTAAGTTTTTGACATATGTTCGAAAGTTTTATAGTAAAAGCATATGATCATATGCTGCTACACAATTAAGCTATGCTATGCTAATATGTTTTGTCACTAATACCTTTCGTATTTTGACGTTGACAGCTCTAGAACTGTCATTTGTGTCAAATTATGTCACATCACATTGTCGTGAATTTGCGCTTGAAGGTAAGAATTGAATTTGTCTGTTTTTATGTTGGTTTTGAAAGATTAAAGCTGTAATGTATTGGCCATGTAATTATAAACCCCACTCGCGACGCTCATGTATTGCTAATTATCGCATTATATTTCAGTTAGGTTACCGGTAAAAGAATGACAGTTGTGTTTGATATGTAGTCAAATAAAGATTTGTTTTGGGTTCATCCAAGTGTTTTTGTACCAAACATTAAATGGCGACGAGGATGAAAACGTTTTTAAATTGTGTATAAGTGAATACAAAATGTCGAAAGACGGGAAATTAGATTTATCGTTAAATTTGAAATTTAATCCCAGAATTTGTGAATGGACTATGTTTATAAATAGACTAGAACAATATTTCATCGCTAGAGAAATTACAGATGTTAATATTAAAAGAGCTATTTTGGTATATAGCCTTTCAGAAGAAGCTTATATCTTGTTATCCGACTTGTCCGTGCCTAAAAAACCTGAAGAATGTGAATTTCATTGTAAAAAGCCTAGATAGCTACTATAACAAAACTTGTTTAGTGTGGGTAGAAAGAGCAAAGTTTTATGGTGCTTCGAAAACAGAAAGTGAAAGTGTACAAGATTGGAGTGTTCATTTAAAAAAACTAGCCGGTACTTGTGAATTTGGAAATACTTTGGAAACGAAATTAACAGATATGTTTATTTCAAAATATAATGAGGGAAAAGTAAAGAATACGCTATTTGCACTGAAGTCAGATATCACATTTAATAAAGCTATGGAAATAGCACAAATTGAAGAAGCAGCAATAACTGGGATTAACGAAGTAGATAGCAGAAGTGTGGTGAAAATGGAACCAGTAGAAGGAAGAGAGGTGTGTCAAATAACGAGTGGAAGTTGCAGTAAGGAAATATTGCAAGTATCACAGCGTGGGGATGCTAGAACACATCGACAAGAACGGCGATTTAAGGAGACTAGACCTTCAACTTCAGGGATGCAGAGACATAGTTCGGATTTTAATCGTGAGTTCAGTGGTAGTGCTCAAAAGTGTTTCCGGTGTGCTAAAAGACATCCGCCTTCAGTATGTCCCTATCAGGATTATATCTGCAATTTATGTAACGTTCGAGGACACTTAAAACTGGTATGTAGAAAAAGATTTTTAAATTTATTGGAAAAAGGAACTGAATCATCTGTATAGTGTATATCATCAAATAATGATCTGCCATATATTGGCAGATATTACCTTTAATATTGATATTAATATTAAAGGTAAAATGTTTAAATTTGAATTAGATTCGGGTGCCGCGGTCTCTGTCCTACCTTTTAGTATATATAACAAACATTTTAATACACAACCATTATCTCAAGTTAATGTATCGTTAGTTAATTTTTCGGGAGGCAAGGTTCATCCTAAGGGCAAAATTAACTAACCAGTAACTTTTTCAAAACAAGCAAATAATTTGGATTTTTATGTTATGCATCGAGAATCTCCAGCCTTGCTAGGTAGAAATTTTATTAGGTGTTATAATATGGGTTTCAGGTAATTAAATTTTATTGAAGCAGATAAAAATAATGAAATAATGGGGTGGTTAATGAAAGATTTTCCCACTGTAGTGTCTGACAAATTGGGCACATTTAATAAACTTCAGTTAAAATTTAATATTAAATCAGATGCCAGACCTAAATTTTTTAAACCCAGAGTGGTTCCTTTTTCTTTAAGAATTAAGGTAGAGATGGAATTAGATAAAATGGTCCAGGAGGGCATTATATCTGCAGTTGAATTTTCGGAATGTGGAACACTTATAGTACCTATTTTAAAAAATGATGGAGGTGTTAGGATTTATGGTGATTTCAAAATAACTATCAATCCTTTTATCGAAGCAGATAAATATCCGTTACCACGGATCGATGATTTATTTGCTAAGTAACAGGGTGGTCAAGAATTTTCTGAAATTGACCTGAGTCAAGCTTATCAGCAAGTTGTGATTCATCCAGATTTTCGGAAATATACGGATATTAGTACTCATAAGAGATTATTTGCATTTAATCGGCTACCGTATGGAGTTGTATCAGGTCCATCCCAGTTCCAACGTATTATGTAACAAATATTTCTCAATATGCCAAGTATATCTATTTTTTTAGACGATATTCTAATTACAGGAAGGAATAGGGTAGAACACACTAAGAATTTGTGTAAAGTTTTAGCGATTTTACAAGAATGTGGTCTTACAGTAAAAAAAGAAAAAGGGGCTTGCATAAAAGTCAAGATAAAATTCGGACTATTGAGGAAATCCCAGAACCTACGAATGTGACACAACTAAAATCGTTTTTGGGAAGTATAAATTATTATAATCGATTCATTCCAAATTTCCCAAACATTGTTCATTGTTTATTTAAGCTTTTAAAACAAAATGTAGTTTGGCTCTGGGATGAAGAATGTCAATTAGCTTTTGACACTATTAAACAAATGTTAGCTTCAGATCTAGTATTAGCTCATTACGATCCAACCTTAGAATTAAATTTGACGGTTAATAGTTCAGATTATGGGATCGGAGCTGTTCTCCCGCATAGTTTTAAAGATGGTAGCGAGAAACCAATCTATTTTGCTAGTAGAACGCTCAGTGATACCGACAAAGCTTATTCGACTCTAGATAAAGAAGCAACGGCTATAGTGTGGGGAATCAAACGTTTCTACCAATTTTTATATGGGAAAAAGTTCAATTTAATCACAGGTAACAGATAAGGCGTTAGTATCCATTTTTGGCCCTAAAAATGGGATACCGGTTACGGCGGCCAATAGATTGCAGCGATATGCAGTATTTTTAAGTGGTTTCAATTTTATTATAAAGCATGTATCGACAAAAAAAATGTAGCAGACTTTTTAATTAGATTGCCTTCAAATAAGTCGATAAGGCTAGATTCTTCTAAGTTTAATATAGAGGAAACTGTTAATTTAAATTATTTAGTAGAAAGCGAAGAACTTCCTATTAATGTGAATAAGATAAGGAAAGAAACATAATTAGATACGATTTTGTCTCGTGTAACTAAATATGTTATCGCCAACAAATGTTGAATTAGAAATTAAACCCTACTTCCTTAAACGAAATGAAATAGGTATCTATTGAAGATGGCGTCTTATTGTGGGGACAAAGAGTAATTGTTCCTAGTAAACTACGAAATAAATTACTGAATGAATTGCATACAGCTCACTTGGGTATAGTTAAGATGAAATTATTAGCTAGGTCTTATATTTGATGGCCATCATTAAATACAGAAATTGAAGTTCTCAGCAAGAATTGCATTCCTGGTCAGAGCATGCAGGCAGATCCACCTAAGGTTCCTTTGCAAGGCTGGAGCATTCCTCAAAATGTTCGGTCACGCGTGCACATAGATTTTGCCGAAACACGAAAAACTAATTTTCTTATAATTTTGGATGCTTTTTCTAAATGGGAGGAAGTTTGTCCAATGTCTTCAATCGCAGATTCACACAATCACGATTGCTAAACTTAGGGAGTATTTTGCTCGTTATGGTTTACCGGTAGTACTTGTCAGCGATAACGGCCCGCAGCTAACATCGCAAGAATTTAAACATTTTACTTTAATTAATGGTATTAAACATATAACAATACCTCCTTTTTCAGCACATTGCAACGGTGCTGCTGAAAATAGCGTTAAAACAGTAAAGCATTTTTTGTTAAAAGATATTGATCAAAGAAATATTAATTTATCATTGTCTAAATTTTTATTAACATATAGGAACACAGTGCACCTGTCGACAGGTACTTCTCCCGCTAAGATATTTTTTGGAAGTACTTTGCGAACGCGTCTAGATTTAATTAAACCTGATGATTTACAAAAACAACAATCAAACCCAGTTGATTTAACACAAATTAGACGTAACTTGATGCAAGCGCAAGAAAATAATAAGAAATATTATAGGGGGAGGAGACAGGTAGAGTTTGTAGTGGGGGCATCGTTTTAGTTAAAGATTATAGAAATACCAAGGTGTCGTGGTGCAAAGCAAAGATTTTACGAATTTTAGGTAGAAGAGCATATTTGGTAAATCCGTTAGGTAGTAAACTTACGTGGAAAAGACATTGTAATCAAATTAAAATAGTTTTTAATAGTAATTTAGAAGGTATTACATTTGCGGAGACGATGCACGATAGTTCAGAGGAAAATAATATTCAAAATAACGAGGAAAATGTTATCCAAGCTGCTACAAACTCAACAGGAAATCTAGGTGTGGAGCCTCTCAGCTAGACTCTCAAAATGATAGTGATGTTATCCAAGAGTCAGGCATCCCACATAGACATCCAATAAGATCTAGAAAATAACCAAAACGTTTTGGATTCGAAATATAATATTTAGAAGTTTAGTTTTATTGTGTTCCTAAATTTAGTTATAAGTAGAATTTTAGGGTGGAGTGATGTAATGTATTAGCCATGTAATTATAAACCCCACTCACGACGCTCATGTATTGCTATTATGCAGTTGTATTTGATATGTAGTAAAATAAAGATTTGTTTTGGGTTCATCCAAGTGTTTTTGTACCAAACATTACAAAAGCTATGGTTTGTTAGAACAGTGAGCGACGCATAACTCACAGTAAGTCGAATACCGCGCACGTTCGTTCAAATCAAAGCAATGGTTCTCTATGATAACGGTTTGTTAGGTTCTGCTTAGTTGCGCGCGCTGCAGAGCGATAACAGTGTATATCTATATACTATATTATTTATCTATGGCAGTGTACGTCGACGGTGTGCGCTTGAATCAATTGCTATTTGATTTGGACACAAACGTTCAACTGAGCGCACAGCGTACACATCTATACCAAAATCATAATCGTTTTTTTATATATTTAATATTGTAAAAATTAAGTGATTACTAAATTTTCTCCCGAGGAAGATGAAAGTCTTGTGGATCTATTACAAATTGTAAGACAGTTCTAAATCCATAAATCCCTGGAAAGTAAAATATTCTCGAAATTTTTCCTGGTTTTGAAACGATCTTTTTTCGACCGTTAATTTAAAAGCGCCTTCTGTATTAAGACATGAAAAAAATTCGTTTACATTTTATTTCTTTTATTTAGATTTGACATTTTCAACTTTTCTGCTTCCTCCTCTACTTGGAGTAATAGAATTATAGCGTTACGTTACGTTGTTACGAGTGTATTACCTCCACGAACCCTAATTACGGCTCTCATTCGATCAGGCGTACTTCGGATTAAGGCAGCAAAATCTGCTTGAGGGATTTGCTCCCATTCGTGACGAACTGCTCGCTCCAAATGATTCATGGTTTCAAACTCACCATGGTTACGTAGTCCCAGAATATCCCATGCATGCTCTATTGGATTTAAGTCTGCACTCCTTGGGGGCCATGGTAATAAACGAATCCCAACTTCATCCAAGTATTCCCGTGTTATTCTTTGCGATGTGCGGATGAGCATTATCTTGCATCAGATGAAAGTTTTCTCCAACAAATGGAGCAAATGCCACTACATGATCTTCCAAACATTGCTGAATATACCGTCGAGCGTTCAAATTGTCCCCTTTAATTGTAACAAGTTCTGTATAAGTTTCTAGGGAAATGCCTGCCCACATCATTATAAAACCTCCACCAAATTTAACTCTCGGAGTAAAACAACATTGCTGATAACGTTCACTAGCTCTTCTCCATATCCTAGGCCGTCCATCTGATGAGTATCTGTTAAATCTTGATTCATCCGTGAAAAGCACAGCACTTCAATCGTCAACACCCCAATTAAGATGTTCGCGAGCGAAGTGTAAACGTTACCTCCGATGATCTGCTGTTAATAGAGGTCCCGTGACAGGTATTCTGGACCTTAATCCACATTCATTTAAGCCTCTTCGGACGGTATAAACGAAAACTGTGTTTCTATGGATACATTTAATCGTTGAACAAGTACTGGTGCTGACAATGTACGATCGCGTAACGCTTGTCATCTAAGAAAGCGATCTTCAACTTGACTTGTGGTTCTTCTTCTACCTGGACCTGGCCTCCTGGGGTATTGGCCTGTTTCCCGAAATCTTTGTATTGCATCAAACACTGTACTTCGAGAAATTTCTAAAGCATTTGCGATGTAACGAATGCTCAGCCCATTATCCTGTAAAGCAACAGCTTGTGCTACTTCTTCTGGTGTCATATTTTTTTAATGCAAGTTTTAAACAGAAGACAATATAAAAACCTACAGCCGAATTTATAATCAGGTACAGTACCACAATAAACTTAAATTAATACTAAGCCACAATTTCCTATTACATACTAACAAAACGTATGTGTATACCATTTTTCAAAGTAAAAACGATGCACGTCACAATTTATATAAAGTGACGTCATTTATTTTTAAAATTTTCTGAACGTCAACCTTAGAGTTCAAATTTTACTAACACAGCTAATAATACGAAACCCATACGGAACTACTCGATCTTTCATAGGCGTCAACATGGTATAATAATCAGAAAAATGTAATCATCATTATTGTTACACTTTTTGAAAATTAACTTTATTCAACAAAAACAATATTACAATACTTTTTAACTAACTGACAACTATATCCTTCAACATTCCAAATTAAAAAATACAACTGTCCCCCAACTGTCAAAAACATCTGTTTCGTGGTATGAACACCCAACGGGGTGGATCAGTTCCATGGTATGGAGCTAGTCTCTCGATATAAACTAGCTTGGGTTTACTTCTAGCTGAAAACTGGATGCGATAGATTAGATCATTCATTTTCTGCAGGACGGTATACGGGCCTTCCCAGTTTCGTTGAAGTTTCGGACAAAGTCCTTTCTTACGTGTGGGATTGTATAACCATACTGGGTCACCTCTTGAGAAAGTTGTACTAGTAGCATGCATGACGAGCCTGGCCTTGGCTTTATCACTTTGAAGCTTCAAACTTTTACAAGCAAATTCGTAGACTTTTTTAAATTTTTCTTTCAAATTTTCAATGTAGGTCGGGGATGAACGTTCTTCTTCGCAGGGAGGCAATCTTCCGAAAATAAGATCTTGAGGAAGCTTCATTTCTCTTCCGGTGATCATCATTGATGGAGAATAACCAGTTGCTTCATGTTCGGAACTTCTATAGGCTAACAGGAATAGAGGAATTAAACTATCCCAATCTTTTTGATTATCAGAGACAAACAGTTCTATTATGTCTTTCGACCATTCCGTCTGATTGAGGATGGAGAGGCGTAGTGCGAGTTTTCTTAATACCCAAGATTTTCATTAATTCTTGCCATAATTCTGATTCAAAATTTCGTCCTTGATCACAATGTAACTCTAAAGGAACTCCATGTCTTGATACGACGTGTGTTATAAATGCTTCTGCTACTGTAGTCGCTTCTTGATTAGGAAGGGGTACAATTTCAGGCCATTTTGAAAAATAATCCATTGCGACCATTAAGTACTTGTTCCCTCTCTCTGTCATCGGAAGTGGACCAAGAATATCCACTGCAAGTCGTTCAAAAGGCTCTCCGGAAAGATATTGTGCCATTTTACCACGACTTCTTGTTCTAGGGCCTTTTTTACCATTACATAAATCGCATTTCCTACACCAATCTTCTACATCTCGGCGACAATTGATCCAGTAAAATCTGTCTCGAACTCTGGCCAGTGTTCTTTTGACTCCAAAATGTCCTCCAGAAAGGCTGCTATAAAGTTCTTGCAACACACTTTTAATGTGTGATTTCGGCAGTACCACTTGTTGAACTATACGTACTCCATCGGGACTTTCCCACTTCCGATATAATAGACCATTGGAAAGATACAGAGATTCCCATTGAGCCCAGTACGCTTTTATAGTTCCACTGTATTTGGTTATTTCTTGCCAAATAGGTCTTACTCCATTTTTAAGCCATTCTCGTATGACTTTTAAGTCATTATCTTTCTTTTGACGCTTTTTAAGGTTTTCCAGGGAAGTCTGATCATTATCTTCTTCCTGTATAACTGTGGTTACCTGGAGACTTACTTCTTCGGTTATGTTCTCTTCATCTTCAAGTCTTTTACAGTACTCGCATTGTCGTTCCAAACAGGGTCGCCTAGAAAGAATATCGGCATTGTTATGGAGACGCCCTTTTCTATGTACTACGTCGAAGTTATACTGTTGGAGTCTCTCTATCCACCGAGCCACTTCGCCCTCTGGCTTCTTAAAATTCATTAGCCACTGTAAAGCGCTATGGTCATCAAGATATACTAGACACGTTTTCCAGGTAAGTACTCTTAAAACCATCTCCATTAGACGTTCAAACCTAGCTGGAGCATTACATAGACCAAATGGTAGAACCTGAAACCTGTAGAAACCACGGCCAGTTGAAAAAGCTGTTTTGTCTCGATCATCAGGATGTACTTCTACTTGCCAGTAGCCACTTTTTAAATCTAGGGTAGAAAACCATTTAGCACCTCATAGAGTGTTTAGTGTATCATCTATTCGTGGCAACGGATAACTGTCTTTTTGTGTAACCTGGTTTAATCTTCTGTAGTCTACACAAAAGTGAGTAAATCCATCTTTCTTAGTTACTAAGACTACTGGTGAACACCAGGGACCCGAAGCTTCTTCGATAATATCAGCATTTATCATGTCTTGTATTATGTTTTCAACTTTTTTTTGTCTAGCAAATGGCAATCTCCGTGGTGCTTGACGAATTGGTCTTGCATCTCCAGTATAAATTCTATGTTGAACTAAACTAGTATGCCCTATAGATTTCTCGGATTCAAAAATGTCGTAGTTTTCATTAATAAATTCGTTAATTTTGTTTAATTCTTTAGTTGTTAAGTGGTCAACATTTTTGATTAGTCGTTTCACTAGGCTAACGTCAACTGGGTTACTGGAAGCTGTATTATTTTTCAAATATTTTTCGCACTTGCTTATTTTTTCTATTGGTGTACAGAATGCTATTTGTTGTTCTTTCTTCAATTTAAAAGGCTTTTTAGACAAATTAGCAACCCTTACTGGAATCATCTCATCTACATTAATGAGGCATCTGGCTATCAAAATTCCATCACTAACTAGTTCATCGCTTTCCACAACGCCGAAATGTAGACTTTCAGGTTTTTGACTTAGTCTCGCCAGGATGATACTTTCAGAATTTTGAGGAATTTCGGTATCCTCGCTCACTATAACTCTTACTTGAGGTACCGATTCTTTTAAATTTAGGACAATTTCTTCATTTTCAATTAACAAAATTTTATTTTGAAGATCTATGATAAATTTGTTCTGCATAATATCCATCCCAAGAACGCATTCGTCTTTAATATCGGCTACAAGGAAAATGTGTTTTATCAAGGTGTTACCAATCTGTATGGTTGCCGTTATCTCTCCATGAATTGGAATAGTGTGGCCTGAAGCTGTTTCAAGAACTAAGTTTGTTTTAGTGGGTTGTAGTTTCTCATTCAGAAATCCGGTTCGAATAAAGGATCTGGTTGCACCGGTATCAATAATAAATGTGCATTTTTGATTCTCAACGTAACCTTTAAGTAATAAATTCTGTTCATTTTTATGTAAAGTGTAAGTGCGAATTTGGGGGCTTTTATTAGATACAGCCGACGCCCGCCCCGTAGTGTCGACTTTTATTCGTTTCCCTGGCTATTGTTTGCGTATCTGTGGTCAGTTGTGGGAGACCGATTTCTTAGAGACCTATCTCTACTAGTATTTCTAATAGGACTATGTGATGGGCTTCTGGATGTCGATCTAGGCGACCTTCTAGCCTCATTCTTTGGATGTTCTCTCCTTGTTTGGGATCGGCTTCTGCAATTGTTTTGAAAATCTCCTATTCTCCCAACTAAATCTTTAACGTTTAAATTAAAACAATTAAAACATCTTCTGTTTTCATTTCGAGGGTTTTGTTGAAGATTTTACAGTATGTTTAAAATTTGGGATAAAATAGGTTGTTGGTTATCTGCGGTTGTGATTTCTTCATTTTCTTGAAATCTTATTTCTCTTAATTTTGGGTGAGATCATTTAGCGATTTGTGATGTAATCGGAGAGCTTGTTGCATTTCAACATACTGTAGTCCATCTATGAATGCCTGTATTCCAATTTGTTCCAGAAAATCTTTAGGTGCCTGAGGGTATGCCAAGTGCAATAGTCTTTTAATGTCGGCTTCAAATTCTTGCAGGCTTTCGTTATGTTTTTGATATCGAATTTTCAGCTGACTTTGGAAAACCTGCTTTAGATGCTGCTGCCCATATCTTGTCTCTAAAGCTTCAACGAGAGAGGTATAACTGGGTGCATCTTGGGGAAGGAATTGCAAAACGGTTGCTGCCTGTCCTCGAAGCGACACCACCAAAGAAGCTGCCATTTCTTTTTCATTCCAGCCATTTGCTCTAGCTGCAGCTTTAAATTGAAAACGATAAGTTTCCCATGCTGTCTGGCCATCGAATGTGGTTGTTTTTAAAAATTTACTAGTTCTAATTGTACCTGGTTCAATTATGGAAGGTGATGAAGCTGTTTGTGTAGATTCGAGGTTAGTTACTGAAACATTAGATAAAGAAGCTTGGATATTAATTTTTTTTTCTAACTCAACTATTTGTATTTGTAAATTAGATTTCAAATCATTTTGTTGTTGTTCTATTTTATTTTCAAAATTGTTTTGTTTTTCTTTTAATTTATCTATTCTACTAGTGATTTGACTTATCTCTAACTGAAAATTTTCGTGAATTTGGGATAAACCATATATGATTTCTACCTCTATTTTTTTACGCCTCTCCTTTTCCTCTTCCTCTTCTTGTCTACGCTTCTCATTTTCCGCTTTCTCTTCTTGCCAACGCTTCTCATTTTCCGCTTTCTCTTCTTGTCTACGCTTCTCTTCAGCTTCTTTCATTTTTAAAAACCATGCAGGGGGTCAGGACGTATCCATTTCTTTGTCAAACTCAGTGGATCTTGTATTTACCATTAACAACTGCTAAATATTTCTTTATCCCACCGCTGTCACCAATGTTACACTTCTTGAAAATTGACTTTATTCAACACCAACAATATTACAATACTTTTTAACTAACTGACAACTATATCCTTCAAAATTCCAAATTAAAAAATACAACTGTCCCCCAACTGTCAAAATCATCTGTTATATATATATATATATATATATATATATATATATATATATATATATATATATATATATATATATATATATATATATATATACATCTAGCGGTTAATGTGGCCCCGTACTAAAACGGTATTATACGAACTCCAGGAGAATATACACCGTGTATATTATTATCTGGGTAGCGTTTATGTGGACTCCGACCAACACGTCCGATTAAGTGGACTCCGTAATAGGTTAAAACACTTTTGGGATCCGTATACATTTCTTTGCGTACACAACTAAACTCCTCCGATGTTGCCAATAATTTGATTAGTCGTAGATTTTTAAATTTTACAGCAGGTACGTTTTGGAACTTAAAATTATTTTAAATATCAATCAATTTAGTTATTGAGAAATTTCACAAATACGTACTTGGTTAATGTAGTTAAATATTTTATGGTGGTAATTTATATTACTTGCTTTAATTATAGATAAACTGAAATTAGTGTCTATTATAAACTTTGAAAAGGCAAGTGTCCAGTTTTATGTACTAGTATTTTTTTAATGCATTGGCACTGAAACATGTATTATATTATAAATGTACGTTCCGATGTTTCGATTGCTACAGTGTATGACTTACAATATTTCTTTCATCAAGCAGTAAAATTTAAATTATAATAATTTATAAATCAATCTTAAAATTATAATTTTTTACTGTCTAATTTAAATATTTCAATTTTTTAATGTAGGGAATTCAATATACTACTATACTTTAGATACACATAAACACATGGATACACTTATGGCAGATACTATACCAGTAGTAAGTCATTACCCAGATATAATATTTCGGTGTCTTATGGTAACTTAATTTTAGCCAACATATCTATTACAATTACATATATATGTTCGGCCTTATCGTTTTAAATACTTTATCGCTTGTGCAAGCTATGATTATTTTCAATGTTAAATCATTGTTTTTTGTATCTTGCGTTGTCAGGCATATAATTTTTAATTTAGAAGTACATGTATGTGTAATATTCTTTTTCCTGTCACTTGGTTTAAATATAGTACACTTACATTCTTCTTGCTTATTTATTTTTATTTGTAATACTTATAAAGTATGTAATAACGTACCCGTTATTACATACTTTATGGTATTAGGGGTAGTATTTGTCAATCTAAATGCCGCTTACGACATATTAAATTAGAGAACATTTCTCCAAAAATTCTATGACGTCCCCTTAGATAAAAACATCACTTGTTTTATCCACGATCTAGATTGAATTGCTCTCTTCTGTTGATTCGCTTGTATTTGTTTTTCATTTTGTTGGATTTAAGTAAAACATTTTTCGTGTTCTCTTCACTTTGTTGAAGATGTCGCAGACGGGAGAGAGTTTCTTATGAGATCAATATCATTACCATATGCTAGAAGTGCTTGGTACATTGGGCCATTATTGGATTGCATTTTAAATAGGCGATTTCTATTTTAGTAAGCTATTCTTTAATTTTTTGAATATTTCAATTGAGAATCTGTATATTATTCGACTGTTTTATAACACAGTGTTTCTTGTGTTATAGAATATAGTGCTGTTTATTAATAATAAAGTTCAAGCAACAATTCATATATGCAATAACTAGGTACTGATATCTCTGCTCCCCGATACCAGATAGCAGTCCCGAAAACATTAAAACTGCTACACTCATGCTTCCTATTATCCAACGATTAGCCAGTCCAGGACTATACGCCTTATTATGGTACTAATATTGCTGCTGTCCCTTATAAGTGAATAAAATATGCAAGGAAGGTTTTGGCAATTTAATAGGATTTTGTATGTTAGAATATTATTTCTCCGAGAAAGTGAAAAATATCTATTTGCTATACGGATTTAATCTATAGATGAAATATTAGAATTCTATAGAAGAATGCTATTAGCAGCAAATAATATGGCAGATAATATGCTGGAATTAGCAGTAGCATGTACTAACAGTGGCCATACCTAGACCAATGTTAGTACATGATTTTAGAAAAGAGAAAGCCAACTTATCCAATTCAAAAGCAGATAAAATTAATTCCAAATATGGATCGTAAGCCAACAGCATAAAGGTACTAGATATACAAGTAAAATATGAAATAAAACCAAAATATCGAGGAGAGTCACAAAAACAATTAATTGACGTTAACAAGCGACAAAGTAGTTCAATTTAGAACAGAAATAAAAAAAGAATGTGTTGGAATATGGAAAAAGGTCATAATGAAATTTGGAGAAATGTGTCAAAATGTGAAGAAATGTAAATATAGATAGTCAGACGATGTTTAAGACAATATAAAAGACAAGAGAAGATTATATAAGGAGGGACAAGAAAAAATATCAGACTAAGATTATCAAAAGTATCAAATAGATAAAGAGGAAGCAAAAGTAGCGGTAGGACAATCTAAGGTAGCAGCGTATGAAAAGCTGTACAATGAACTGAGTACTAAGAAAAAAACATATACAAAATTGCTAAAAGTGGAGCAAAGAAAACCAAAGATTTTAATCAGATTAAATGTATACGAGATAAATACATTAAACTATTTATGCAAGGAAAGGATGTCCAAAATCGCTGGAAGGAGTTCTTTAACGACCAATTAAATGAAGAGTTTGAGAAAGCATCTATAGAGGCAACAGAGACAGTAATAGCAATGGTGCCGAAAATGACGACCGCGGAAGTAATTCAAGAGTTACATAAGATGAAAAAAGAAAAGGCATAGGTCCTGATGGCCTGGATAAATATGATCAGCATTAGGAAAATCAGGAACAAGTTGGCTAACAGGACTATTTAATAGAATTTTGAAAGTAAGGCGAATACCGGATGAATGGAGAAGTAGCATTTTGGTACCTGTATACAAAAACAAAGTAGATGTTAAACTCTGTACAAACTATAGAGCCCTAAAACTACCCTGTCGTACCATGAAACTGTGGGAGAGAATAATTGATAGTAGGATACAGGAAGAAACAGAAATATTAGGAAATCAGTTTAAATTCATGCAAGGCAAATCAACAACGGATGCAATTTCTATCATAAGGCAAGTAATGGAAAACTAATGTTAGAACAAGTGAGGGTAAGACTGATAAATTTCATTTGAGAATAGTATTGCATCAGGGGTCAGTGCTAATCCCTTATCTCTTCTAATTAGTGTTGGAAAAATTAACGAAAACATGTCAAGGAGATATCCCTTAGTGCCTGATGTATGCTAACGATGTGGTGTTAGTAAGAGATAAGGAGAGATAATTGAATTAATGATTGAGACAATGGAGATGGGCGCTTGAGCAAAAAAGTCTAAAAATAAGGCAAACAAAAACAGAGTATCTAAAGTGTGCATTTAAAAATCAACTTCAGCTTTACTTTAAATTAGGTTGTATTTATTTATGTAAGTTAATGAAACCAATAATAAAAAAAGGGAGCTGATTCCAAACCGATAATTTTTATTCAGAGATAAAAAGTATCCCATGATTAATTGAATATACAGAATTATCGATATAACTAAGTGAGAAACTTGTTGAGAAATACGTTTTAGAAAAAAAAATTGTGCTAGTTTTTTTACATAGCTTAGGCCTTTGCTAAAGTATAGCATGGGAGTTTAACCTACAAATAGTATACCTATTAGAGCCTAAACTAAATGAGTCCAAATTAATTCACGTCAAGTTTATACATCTGAAAATCTAAAACATTCATTTTACAAAAAACGATGTCTAAATACCTTATGCATCTTCCACAATTACATGAGACCTGTACTTGAGACTTCTATAGTATATGTTAAAAAAAAGGGAGGAACTAAGTTATCAGAAAATGTATCCGCAACTCCTATAGTCATTAACTTGGTACTGATATCTGCTCCCCGATTTCAGTAAGCAGTCACCAAACCATTAAAACTGCTACATCCATGTTTCCTATTATCCAACGATTAGCCAGTCCAGGACTATATGCATTATTATGGTACTGATATTGCTGCTGCCCCTCATAAATAAATAGAATATGCAAGGAAGTTTTTGGCAATTTAATACGGTTTTTGTGTGTTACAATATAATTTCTCCGAGAAAGTAAAGAATATCTATCCGCTATCCGAATTTAATCCATAGATTAAATATTAGAATACTATAGAATAATGCTATTACCAGCAAAAAAAAAACGGTATAATAGTAGTAACGATAAAACCAAATAGATATTTATTAACAGAGAAAAGAGATGATGTAGAATAGAGCATATAACGTAACAATAGACCCATATAATTTTGAAAAATTGGGGCGTTTTAGATATCGCAGATAACGTTGTCACATAAGAGATAAAAGGGAAAATTCAGGTAGCAAACTGCTATATGTATCACCTCATAACACTTTTAAATCCAGAAGTGTAATGCGAACTACTAAAATCAGGATATATAAAACAATGTAAGTAAAACTCAGGTATTAATTAGATCAGGATTGCTAGAAAAGCTCTCAGAAGTGTTTTACGACCGGGAACTAATGCTAAGGTCAAACAGGTATATAAAAATTGCACCGTCGTACAAGAAACTAAATCTCAACGCTAAAGTTATTGTTTTGCACTTTGTATTGATTTGTGATCTTATTAATAACAGAATTATATATTTCTTTCTGCGACGCTCAATCGGCTCTTATTTTATTTTTTCATTGTTTGTGTTTTACTTACATACGTAGATTCTTATTTTTCTTACTGCGGGATGTATTTTTGGATTTAATTTTTTTGCTTAAAACTTATCAATTGCCAGCTTGTATTCTGTTGTTATTCTCTTTTGTAGTGTTTTTCTTAAAAGTGCTCTTAAATTCCAAATATTTAGACCGATGAAACATTTCAAAGTGATAGTCATATATTTTTTTATTATCGTTGATTTGGAGGACCTTTTTTTGCGCTTTTTTCTATTAAATGTATTAATGTTTTTTGCTTACTAATAATTATTTTCGCTACTATATTAAACTCATCGTCGAAGGTCTGTATAATATGAGGACCTTAATTATTAAACTGTGAGATTTTCTGAATTTGCTTTCCGGGAGATGCTCTCCAAAACGATGATAAACACGATTGGAGACAGGGCATCTTCCTGTTTGAGGTCACTGGACATTTGAAAGTAAGTTGGCAGTTAATTTTCTAATGTATGCCTAGTTCTTCCATAGCATTTTAGTTACAATCTTATAATTATATCATATGTTTGTTGAAAATCTATAAATAACTAGCTTAATGTTTTTTGTTTTTTTTTTATTCCCAACATTTTTCATTAAGTATATAATAGTGAATATTTGATCAACGGTTCATTAAATTTTCCTAATTTCACATTAATCTTTCCTATTTTCACATTTGTGGTTGCTGGATGTCAAAGAAGATACCATTTTCCATAGCGGGTACTATGATTCCAATGGGGTAAAGTACAACCTACATATTTGTTGCCAAAATTACTTTGCTGCTGTATCGAGTACCGTTTACTGGTATATGAATTTTGTTACGAATTTATACTGTGTGCTGAACTTTATTAAATCTTTTACCGCGAATTGAAAAGCATGTTTTAACCTTTATTTGTAACATTTTTCTTTAACGTTTAGTGAAACATTTTACGTTTATCTAAATAAGTATTTTTGCCTTACATTGATATTTATGTGGCAATTGGTAAAGTCATTAGTCTTTTCTGTCGTATCATATTTTCTTGATTTTTTTGTAGACAAGCGGTTTAGTTTGTGTAATATAATATTCGTTCACTTTTTATAAAGCAAATTGATTTTTAATATTTTGACCACGCATATTTAGGTTTTCCAATATTTGGGATTTGTATAATCTTTATGTATATAATTATCTGTTTATTGATTTTACTTTTTAAATAGAGTTTGGAATGGAATCTTCCTGTTTGAAATCAATGTACATTTGAAAATAAGTCGACAATTTTCATTTCTGCCATGGTATTTCATAGTTTTATTCTTATGATTATATCAGTGTTTGTTTAAAATCTATAAATAACTAGTTTAATGTTTTTTTTATATTCCCAACATTTCTCATTAACTGCCTAATAGTGAATAATTGATCAACGATTTATTAAGTTTTTCTAATTCCACACTAATATTCACCTACTTTATAGTTCGCCTATTTACTCAATCGTTCTAGGTGTATTAGAAAAAATACTGTATATCCTAATTATTAATAGAGAGATAGCTTATATATGGCTTATATCGCTATAGTTTGAGCAGTACATTTTATTATTCCTTTTGTGTATGGGTATACTTTTCAGCAAGTTGGTACTTGCTCTTACTTCTAAATTGACAGATCAGCCGTTTAACTGCCTGTACTGAACTTTATTTTTCATTTTGCAAATATATATAAAAATTAATAAAAACCACTCTGACATACCGTTGATTGAAATATTGGATACCCTATACTATTTAATCAACGGAAATACTAAGATCACACGGGGAGAATATTATGGGTTATTTCTGGTTTCGTCAAAATTTACACTGAAATTACTAACAAGAGCTCTCACTTCCACATGTTGAAATTGATATATAGTACCAACAGATGCTAGTCATATACCATCAGCACTAATAAAATGGAAACTATCAAATTAATGTCAATTTCATTTAATCAAACGTACTAACCTTAAAAATGATCATTTAAAGAAACACACCTCAAAAATATTGACAATAAATTAAAAATAGCTTAAGCGTTATAAAAGTAACAGAGCAGCAAAGCTCACAGCATGAGAATAGTGCCTCGTACTTTTATATAGAAATTTGTTGACAGACAAATATTTATTTTTTTATATACTAGGTTCTAAAAAAAGTGTACTCAAAACGAATAAATATTATCTATCAAGTGGTTTATTCCAGTTTCATATGAAAGCACCAGATCTTAGATATTATAAATTTCGTCATAAGTGCAAATTTGAAATGAAAACCAAATGATAGAGCATATAGTGAAATATAAATATCAGCCCTATATTGCCCGACTTTTTTGTAAACTTGTTTGTTTATAAAATGTTTTAATTTGTATATGTGCTCAAATATCCATTTACAACAACTAGTAACTTTTTTAGATTTTTTAAATTTCGTTTGGGGAAAGTTTTGGGAGTGTTTAGCAAAAACTAACGAATTAAGTTATATACTTATTTATTATGCCATTCAAAAAAACAAATATTTGTAGTTGTAAAACATAAAGCAACTTTACATTTATCGCACATTACTTTAGAAGTATTACAGCATCCTGGTTTTTTGCATCTTCCCTTTTTTTCAGAAATTACTGGCCAGTGGAAGGTTTGGTCAAGCCTAACTTCCTTTGGTAGTACAATAGCAGTAGATCCTCTCCTCTGTTTTTTTACAATTTCGTTCTCAATTTCACTGAACCTGGGACGTCCTTTGTTTTTGATCTGGTCATTGCTTGCTAACAGTACACTACATAAGTGGGACTTCAACTGTAACAAAGGCAACTGGTTTTTCTTTTTAATTTCAAAGTAATCGCAATCACGACGATGCAACAACCAGTTGTTAACAACAGCTAAATCCAGAAGGTGAAAAAAATTTTTTAGATACCACTTTTTAGATCTTATGTCTGTTCAGTAAAGAGCAATTAGTGAATCCATAAGATCGACACCTCCAATAAATCTATTATAAAATTGCACTGAATTTGGACAGCATACAATAATTCTTGATTTTTGTTTCTTATCCCACCTCTTGACTAACGAAGTAGGCTCAGAACCAACAAATGTACTAAGCAAATGAACCGGATTATTATCGTACCACTTTAACGCTGTTTGTCTTATGCCATCTACTATAGCGTGCTTTTCTTCTACAGTGCCTCTGCCCTGTTTCTTCATATTCTTGTCATCAGAAAAATGGAAATAAGGCAATTTGTTTGGAAGAACAGTTCCCAAACATTGCAGTCCGCGTTTTTCCATTTCAATCTGCAACTGAATGCTATTGAACCAGTTGTCAAAATATACTTTATAGTATTTGTTTAGTTTGACTATCTCACACAATCTTATTACTACATTACCGCTGGTGTCTACATTAGGTAAATGAAGAGGATGTTTAACAGTTCCTGTATATAATTTCCAGTTATAAACAATACCATTGCTATCACACAAAACAAATGCCTTGTATCACCATTTTTTGGGTTTGTTCTTCATATATTGTTTTAAAGAATGTGCCTCTTTGAATGGTATCATTTGTTTATTAATACACAATTTTTCAGTCATTGGAATACTTTGAAAATTTTAAAATAGATCGTTGATGAATGGTCTAATTTTGTATAACTTATCATTATTGTTGACCATATTTTCGTTATTATTGAAATGCATTTTAGTTTTTATTTCTTCCCAGCGATTCCTAGATATAGTATCGACTATTTGAGCAATACGTGTTTCCTTCTGCCAAAATGATCTTGTCCTTGGCAAGCCATATATTGACATCAGTAGAACAGATCCAATAAATTGGTTTAATTCTGCTAGTGTCATATTCAATGGTTTATTTATATTCTTTTGCAGTGCATACAAATTACTTTGTTCTACTATGTTTTGCAGCATATTGGTAGATATCATCTTTTTAAAATAATGTAAAGGGGATTCCGGTTCTAATAATTTTCATTTTGGTAAATTACCTTTCCATTCTGGAATTGGAAATACTGTTCGGGAACCACTCTTCCACTGAATGTTTTTTACGATCATTTTTGACCTTTTGAGCACATTTTGTTCAGTGTGTTTTTCTGTTTTATCGGTATCGCCCTCATCTTCATCTTGGTCTAAATCTAAATTGGTATCCTGGTCTAAATTTGCTTCGTACAAATCGTCTTCATTTTCCATTTTATTTGATCCTGGATCGATTGATATCTGAGTACCTGGAAAATTCATTATCACTTTCTTATTATCACTATCAAAGTCAGAGTCTTTGGATTCCTCGGATATTTACTGCTTTTCACGTAGAACGTTTTTGTATCCATCTTAAAGAAATAATTTAAAATAATATGGTCCAGTATGGATTCAAAGCACAGTACTGAAACAACACAATAAAATAAACAAATGTCAACGGTAATCAATATCTAAATGCTGATATAATGCCTCTGTATGTATTTTTATATAAATTGTACACAATTTATAACAATAAATCTCGATCGAAAATACAAACTAATAAGGCAGTCATGTCCATTTGACATACTGTTAAACATTTCCATATAGGTTTCATCATAGGTTCATAGAGTGTATTAAAATGTATAACCAAATGTTGCCTGAAATTAACAGAGGGCATACTAGAGTCGGAAATAGCGAGGGTTAAAATAGCTGTATCGAGCGAGGATAAGGTTATTGATGAGGAAAAAAAGACCTATCGCTGAGGAAGTGAGATAGTAATTGGCAAACGCAAAGAGCACTTTAATTACATTAAATGAAATATGCATTACAATCTATCATGACATACATATCTTGATACATATGAAACAAGACAATTAATAAACACGTTAAGAGATAATAAAAGATAATACATAATCTTAAGAAATAATATCCAAAATTTAATTTTTAATACACAAAAGAAATAATGATATACAGAAGATACACAAATTAAAAAAACGTTATTCCTTTATTGTACGCAAGAGAGATACCTCTAGGAAAAATCAAAACGATCGAAAATATATACCAAAATAACACAATAAAAGTAAAAGTAGAAGAAGAACTAACCGACCCTATTGAAGGTGACAATGGGATAAGACAGGGATATTACCTGAGTCCTCTATTATTCAACCTGATTATGGATGAAATAATAAAAAATAAGAACTAAAAAAGGATACCAAATGGAAGAAAAACAAATTAAAATAATCTGCTGTGCAGACGACGCAATACTAGTCTTTCAAAGTGAAAATGATTTACAACGTATGCTGCACCAATTTCATATAACCGCTAGAAAATTTAACATGTTAATTTCCCCAAAAGAGACAAAATGCATGGTTACAACAGCAAATTTACTAAGATGTTAATTGAAGCTGGAAGGTCATATAATAGAACAAGTGTTAGAGCTTAAATATCTAGGCATCACATTATCTACCTACGGAAAGCTCGAAACTAAAGTGGAAGACCCAGTGAATAGAGCAAACAGAGCCACAGGCTGCCTAAATGAAACATTATGAAGAAATAAAAATATCGGAAAAGAAACGAAAGGCAGAATTTACAGACACAGTCATCAGACCAATAATGACATACGCGGCAGAAACAAGATCTGATACAGAGAGGACAAAAAGGATATGAAACAGCAGAGATGAAAACACTTAGACAAATTGATGGTAAGACACTATGGGACAGAGCTAGAAGTACAGATATACGACGTAGATGCAAGGTGAAGAACATCAAGAACTGGTTAAGAATGACAACAAATAAAACAATAAAGACGGCAAGAGACGGTTAACCCATAGGAAGACGATCAGTAGGACGACCACGAAAACGATGGAAAGGCAACTTACTGGAGGCACATTGAAAAACAGACAGAGTTATGTCTATATAAAAAGAACAAGTAGAAGAAGAAGAAGATACACAGGATAAACATTAAAATAGTTGCAAGAAAGATAAAATAAATCAGTCATATTAATGTAGAATAGCAGAGGACAGAGTGTTTAGAGAAAATAATGAATGTCATATTAATGTAGAATAGCAGAGGACAGAGTATTTGTCATAGCTTTGGACAAGTGCCCAATTGAAAAAAGAACACAGGTCGTTCAAAAAAGACGGAACTCTAGAAAGAAAATAGAATAGATTTAAAAAAATAAAAGCATAAACATGTCTTTTTCTACTTTTTTAATATTGAAGATACGTAAATAGAACATTGAATTAAAATGTAACCTTTGATATCTGTGATAAACCCATCACCTAAACAGTGGCGCCGATGTATGTAGTTAAGATTGTTTACACTTATTTTAGCTGTTTATTGTTTTATTATCTATATATGAGTTGTGACAGATACCACAAACTTATTTATTTTCCACAAAGAGGCTCTTTAGAACCTAAAATTATTACTATACAAATCTGATTCGACATATCTTCAAAAAGTAATGCACGGCATGTAAAATTTAAATTTTTAATAAAAAGTAAAAGATTACGCATTACTTATGGGGTTTAAAAAACGAGCCTTTAGGAAGATTGAAGTACTAATAAGACCACCGCAATCGAGCATACCCCGGGTAATGATTAATTAATTAATCGGCTAATTCTTCTGTCACCCCTTTAATACAGGGTGAGTCATGAGGAACTTTACATACTTCTACCATATGTAGAGTCCCTCAGGGAGCATATCATGTGGCCACTAAAAAATGTCAACTCCTCTTCTTTATTGTCGCACTTTTATTAAATTTTTAGTGAACGATCAAATCTTACCAAAAATAGAACAACCATAATGAAGTATCAAATTATAAGGTATTAATTTAAACAAATGTTATAAATTTCAAACATTTTAATTAAAATGAGTTCCTACAACATAATCTAATACGTAGAAAATTAACATCTTTACTGTCACTTTGTATTATTATTTCTACGATAGAATCAATTGTTTATCAATTTTAAATTTTTACTCATAGATCGTATTGGGGCATTATTTTCGATAAATAATAAATTAAATTGATTAAAAAGTCAAACCTCTTGTATCTGTTAGTTTTTGTTGATAGTAAATGATTAAAATTTTATGTCAAATAATAATACATTGCATCAACTGTACTTTTTCTTCTTTCTATGCCGTCCCCATTAACGGAGGTTGGCGACCACATTTTTATCAACTGTACTAAATAAAAATAAATCTAAAAAAGTTTAAAATGAAGGTTGGCGTTGACCGTTTGACGTTTCTTGATATTTTATACCTATTGTCATTATTGTCATTATCAATTGTTATTTATGTGTACAAGAATACATATTTCTTCTGTCATATCTACGTTAAGTACATTGTGTTAGTTTTGGTAGAGCTTTTGTTACTTTCGTTCAAAATGCCACATCAGTTTTCGACCACAGAATATGCAGACATAATATTTGTTTATGGATTCTGTAATGGGAATGGTAGGGCTGCTAGTAGAGAATATCGCAGGAGATTTCCTAATCGTCGAACTCCCAGTCATCCAACATTTGGGTCAGTTTTTAATTATTTGCGAGAAAATGGCACTTTTCCTAGTGGAACAACAGAGCGACATGTAGATGAAGCGCAGGAAGATGACATTATGGACGCCGTTACTATGAACCCTACAATAAGCACTAGACAAGTAAGTCGAGAACTCAATGTTACTCAATCAAAAGTAAGTAGAGTCTTACAAAAAAATAATCTATACCCATATCACATTCAAATGGTTCAGCGACTACATGCTGGAGATGAGATCGATAGGTTGGAATTTTGTAGATGGATTAACAATAATCGACCAACGCTATACAGGACACTATTTACAGATGAAGCCCAATTTACCAGAGACGGGATAAATAATTCACGAAATTCACATGTGTGGGCAGAAGAAAATCCCCATGCTATTCGAGAACGTCGTTCTCAGTTAAGGTTTTCGGTTAACGTGTGGATTGGTGTCATAAATAACCAATTAGTAGGTCCTCACTTTTTTGATGGTCCTTTAACAGGGCAGGTCTATTTGAACTTTCTACAAAATATTTTGCCGAATTTGCTTGCCAACGCGAACGTTGCTATCCGAGGGATGTATTTTCAGCATGATGGGGCACCCCCACACTTTTTACTGGCAGTGACACAACATCTCAATAATGTTTATGGCAA
Source organism: Diabrotica undecimpunctata (assembly GCF_040954645.1). Classification (NCBI taxonomy): domain Eukaryota; kingdom Metazoa; phylum Arthropoda; class Insecta; order Coleoptera; family Chrysomelidae; genus Diabrotica; species Diabrotica undecimpunctata. Next base: position 92,557,371 of record NC_092803.1, on the reverse strand, counting down.
CAGGTGGATAGGACGTACAGGTCCTATTTCGTGGCCTTCAAGATCCCCTGATTTCAATCCCGTTGATTACCATATTTGGGGACGATTAAAGCAACTAGTTTACGCAGTGAATATTAATAACCGACAACAATTAATTGATAGAATTATACATTGTTGTAATACTATTAGAAACGATCCCCAGAGTATCCGTAATTTAATACGTCAATTAACAATTCGGCAACAAAAATGTGTACAGGCTGCAGGGTTCCATTTCGAAAATCTATTTTGAATTATTTTTATTTTGTTACCATTATTGTATCTTTTCCAGTTCTAATTTATGGGTTTATCATAACTATGTACATATTTTTAGTTTTTTTTATCATTTCAATTAAAATGTTTGAAATTTATAACATTTGTTTAAATTAATTACCTTATAATTTGATACTTCATTATGGTTGTTCTATTTTTGGTAAGATTTGATCGTTCACTAAAAATTTAATAAAAGTGCGACAACATTGTCGCATATGTCGTTTTCATTGGCTATTTATGTAGTTTGAAAATCACTTATTGCATTTTAAAAAAAATATATACAGGGTGTAATATTTAATACGAATCAATAAATTAATTTTTCCAAAGCCAGTCCTGGAATTTTTTTAGTTTAGCTAATACCAGTCGAATGCTTGATAGTAGTGTACTGTATCATGCAAAAATTAAAAAAATCAAATGAGCCGTATAAACACTACAGTAAAATGAAATAAATGGTCAATTACACAAATCACCCTGTTAATTAATAAAGAAGAGGAGTTGACATTTTTTAGTGGCCACATGATATGCTCCCTGAGGGACTCTACATATGGTAGAAGTATGTAAAGTTCCTCATGACTCACCCTGTATGATTTTGTCAAATTGGTCCTTTTTAGAACCAACTATTCTAATAACATATGTCTATAACTGTTAAGGGTATATCTAAAAATCAAGAAACTTTACTTTACTTAAACTTATCAGACATATGAGCTAAACACAAATCTGACTAATTTCTAGTACAGGAAACACATATAGGGCTAACCTAGGGTATTTGGTATATAGCTGATCGCTGAAAACCACATTATAGATATAGACATACTATTTCTATCGGAAAAAAAGCAAAGAATAACTCAAAGTAATAAAGGACAAAACCAGTCAGCTGAGAGAACCTTTTAACGATTTTGAGCTTGGATCCACCATCTACATATTTAATGAAAAATAATACAAATACCGACATTGAGGATCTGAGCACAAAGCTTATTACTAAATCTGGACCAAAAACACTACAATGGCTTATTCAGATGATGAACAACTGTATTCAAATTAGGAGATACCCAAAGTCTAGAGACAAGCCAAAGTGGCATTGGCCAAAGTACCTGGCAAAAACTCTAACGACCACAAAAACTATCGGCCAATATCTTTATTTTGTCAGCTATTCAAAGTGATGCACATCACAAATACTAAATCAAAGATGGGTACGAAAAATATCGGGTATCAGTGGTGATATTTTTCAATCTAAATGCCGCTTACGACACCTTAATTTACAAAATATTTTTTCAAAAACTATATGATATCCCCTTAGATAACAAACTCACTTATATTGTCTGCGTACGCCTACACAAGAGAATATTTTTTGTATCACTCAATGGTAAGAATAGCAGATGAAGAACGGTCTCGCTTGGGGTAGCATAAAGGCACCTACACTGTATAACATTTACACAAACGAACGATCCATAACGGTAGATACTAGGACTTCTATTATATAGACGATACACCTATTATTACACAATAAAAATAAACTAGGAATCAATTTTCAGCCAAAACCCCTGAAACGCTCGTGTGTGCTCCTTCAATTTCCCTAACATAGACGCTTTCACAAAACTGAACATCCAATAATGTCTTGAAATTGTTGAACGTAGACTCCCTATAAATTCCTTGAAAATAGTTTGTATCGCACGGGGTCAGTCACAGATTATTGTTTAAAACTAAAAGGTAAATTGAGGACCAGAAATAATATTGTTCGCAAGCTTGTCAGCTAAAAATAAGGTGCACATCCTTCGGCCCTTAAAACATAGACGCTTGCACTATATGCATCTGCTGCCGAATATACCTTGTTAGACAAATTAACCATTCTTTCTTTTTGTGCACACTACTATCAATTTTAACACAAAAATATCTATTGTAGCTCTTAACCATATTCATTTTGAGATAACCGTTTATCGAGATATCATATGTAGTACACAAATAATACCAGAACTAAAATAAAAAAAAAGCTTTATACAAGATATCGCAGAAAATTGGATGAAATAAAATTAGTTTTTATTAATCGGATGCTTACATAAAACGTACAAAGACATACTCACGTAAACAAAATATATTACGAAATTTCTGTAATTAAAAAAAAACATCGAGTTGGGCATTGAACTAATAAAATTATATTAAATGAAAAGAACAACATTTTTAAAAATGCAGAAAAAATAAAATTTGCTATGCAAGCGAATATCCCATTAAATAATAAGCCCAAATCCTTTTGTATCTATATACCTGTTTTTAAAGAACCAGTTACCTTTTAGTACGTAGTTATACCAGGTAATAAGATATCCTCTGTTACTCAGTGTAATGCGTATTAGATTACACTGTCTACGAACAGTAGATAAAAATTAGGAGCCCATATGAACCGCTCAGGGTATATGTTGAAAATATACGGTATAATCGCACAGTTGCCAAACTCTCAGAGCTTACTTAAACCGATAAACATATGGTTCAAATATACATTGAAGAAGATCTGTACGACCGATATAATATATACACGTGAACTAAACGATATACTGAAATGAAAAATGAAAAAGACAGAAAAGATTTGATTTCACGTTCAAAGCGTCTATGTATCTATTGATACGTATTTCAATATTTTTCATTTTATTCGGATCTACTCTGTATGAGTACGAGAAACAAATTCGTTAGGATTTCTGCATAGATGAATAGACATGTCGTGGAATGCAAATTTTAGATTCCCCATGTCTCTTTTTAATATCTTTATCATCGTCTGGCCATGTCTTGCAATTTTTAGAAGGCTCCAGATTAAAGCAGAAATCTGAATTTATTTCGAAACTATCTTACCGATTTTTCTATCAGATGTCGCTATTGCGTCCATAACGAAGTCATGTTATTGTTGCTTCTAATAAGACAGAGAAGATTATTTTTCACGTTAAGAACGGCTATGAATAACTATTCTGATGAGACTTTTTAAGTCGAAATATGTATCAATAGATACATAGACGCTTTGAACGTGAAATCAAATCTTTTCTGTCTTTTTCATTTTATTCGGATCTACTCTGTATGAGTACGAGAAACAAATTCGTTAGGATTTCTGCCTAGATGAATAGACATGTCGTGGAATGCAAATTTTAGATTCCCCATGTCTCTTTTTAATATCTTTATCATCGTCTGGCCATGTCTTGCAATTTTTAGAAGGCTCCAGATTAAAGCAGAAATCTGAATTTGTTTCGAAACTATCTTACCGATTTTTTTAAACGATATACATTTATGATACTGGGGTATTTACGGGCTCCAAAAAATTTTTATAAATTATTAAACTTTACATGTTGATGAATCGACAGAACCAATATTATGGAATGGTCAAGTTAGCTCCGTATATCGGTATCCACTTGACCACGGAGCTCAATTAAACCTGAATTTTAACATGGGCGGAGTCCACTTTATGCCGTAGATATATATATATATATATATATATATATATATATATATATATATATATATATATATATAATTATATATATATATATATATATATATATAATTATATATATATATATATATATACGTATATATATAATTATATATATATATATATATATATATATATATATATATATATATATACATATATATATATATATATATATATATATATATATATATATATATATATATATATATATCTAGCGGTTAATGTAAGCTCCGTTCTAAAACGGTATTATACTAACTCCAGTAGAATATACACCGTGTATATTATTATCTGCGTAGCGCTTTATGTAGACTCCGAGCAACACGTAGGATTAAGTGAACTCTGTAATAGGTTAAAACACTTTTGGGATCCGTATGTATACCTTCGCGTACACAACTAAACTCTTGCGATGTTGCCAATAATTTGATTAGTCGTAGACTTTCAAATTTTACAGCAGGTACATTTTGGAACTTCAAATTTATTTAAATATCAATCAATTTAGTCATCGAGAAATTTCACAAATACTTGGTTAATGCAGTTAAATATTTTAGAGTGGTAATTTATATTACTTGCTTTAATTATTTTTAAACTTAAGTAGTGCCTATTATAAACTTGGAAAAGGCAAGAGTTCATTTTTATTTATTAGTTTTTTTTTAAATGCGTTGGCACTGAAATATTTATTATATAAATGAACGTTCCGATGTTTCGATTGCTACAGTTTATGACGTATAAAATATTTGTTTCATGGAGTAGTAAAATTTAAATTATAACAATTTATAAATCATTCTTAAAATTCCAATTTTTTACCGTCTAATTTCAATATTTCGATTTTTAAATGTAGGGAATTCAATATCCTATATACTATATTTTAGATACACATAAACACATGGATACACTTATGGCAGATACTAAAAGAAGAAATATTTGGGTTCCTTAGGGTATCTTGATTCTCGGCAACATATATATTACAATTACATATAATATGTTCGGTCTTATTGTTTTAAATGCTTTGTCGCTTGTACAAGCTATTATTATTTTCAACTTTATATAATTGTGTTTTTGTATCTTTCGTTGTCAGGCATATCAAAATTTAATTTTTAATTTAGAAGTAAATGTATATATAATATTCTTTTTTCTGTCACTTAGTTTAAATATAGATCACTTATATTCTTCTTGCTTATTTATTTTTATTCGTAATACTTATTAACGTACGTAATAACGTACCCGTTTTTGCAAAAAGCAACGAGTACGAAAGATATCGGGTATCAGGGGTGGTATTTGTCAATCTAAATGCCACTTACGACATATTAAATAAGAGAACATTTCTCCAAAGCTGCATGACATCGCCTTGGATAAAAACATTACTTGTTTTATCCGCGTATATCTACAGAATAGAAGATTTTTCGTATCATTCAATGGTAAGATGAAGAACGCAGATGAATGGTCTCGCTTGGGGTAGCGTAATGGCACCTACACTGTATTACATTTACACAAATGATTAACCGATAACAGTAGATACTAGGACTTTCATGTAGACGATACATTGCACAACCAAAACTTTTGTTGCTGAAGTGAAAAAAAATCTAAATGATTGCCTTAAATATAATAAAATGAACTACGAATTAATTTCAAGCCAAACCCCGAAAAATCTTAGGAGCGCTCCTTCAATTTGTCTAAGACAGGCGCTTTCACAAAACTGAATATCTAATCTAATATAATCTATAGTCTAATATAAATACCTTTTTTTTAAACGCATCTACCACGCAGAGGCATTAGCGTATTTAGATTAATGTTACAGTTGATACAAATAGTGTATATACATTAGTTCACAATTAATAATAATAATATGTATGTGTATTACAATGTATGTTTTAAATCTTATGAAGAAGTTGACAGTCTTTAAGATAAGAAATTATTCTTTTTGTATCTGTATTTTCTTCTAGGGCAGTTGGGTATGCTATATTTCGTTCACTGTTATATTTAGGACACTGTATTAAAAAATGTTTTAACGTTAGAACACGGTTGCACACTTCACAAACTGGTTTATTTTTGCGCTGTAGTAAATAGCCATGAGTAAGTCGTGTATGGCCGATACGGAGACGGGTAAATATCACATGCTCTCTTCTGTCTTTTATTTTTGGTTTCCAAAGATGTGGATGTTTGTTGACTTCATATAGCCTTGATGGAGTGTTGTTCCAAGTTTGTTGCCATTTTTGAATTATTTTTTGTAGTATAAGTTTATAGTTTAAATCGTTTTGTACCAATATGTTACTTTCTTCGGACATTAGGTTAGTTGGTGCATTTTTAGCTAGTTTATCTACAACTTCGTTACCTTCAATTCTGACATGAGAAGGTACCCATAAAAAATGAACTTGGATTTTCTTATTTGAAATGTTTTTATGTTCTTTTTTACTAAGAAGTAGAAGGGGGTTGTCACAGTATAATTGAGTCAGTGAGGAAAATGAATTTAGAGAATCTGTGATTATTATACATATTTCTTGGTTTTTGTTTTGTATTAACGATAGTGCTTTTAGAATTGCAAATAATTCAGCCGAAAAGATGGTTGTAATTGACGACAATTGGAAACTAACTGAGATGTGTTCCGAATAAATTGCTGCTCCAACTCTGTCTTCATTTTTTGATGCATCGGTGTATACGCTGTATGTATTGTCATATCTGTTTAATAGTGTACGAAACTTTTGTTTAATGACGGTTGACGATATCTCTGATTTCTTAGGTTTGTTTGATGTCGATAGCCGGAACAGATATTGTCCATGGCGCAGGGTTGTGGATTGAGGAGGTATCATAAGTTTTTGAAAATTGAAAATTTAATTTGGATAAGTATGATCGTATACGAAAGTAAAAAGGATGATCAATTTGATGTGTTTGTTAAAATTTATTTGTAAATCGATCAGCAAAAACGTTATGCACAACTGGATTATTTCGGTTTGATGACACTGCTGCTGCTTATGTAAGGCTTAGTGGAAAATATGAATTTTACTATAACGAAATATAAACAAACCATGAAAATTTGATGATTTGAAGAAAGAAAATGTCAAATTAGGCTAGAGCAATAACTGAAACAAAAGAATCAATTGGGAATAATGTCAGTCATCATATATTTACTCTAAAAATAACTAACAAAAGATAGACATTAAATGAGAAGTAAAAATTAAAAGAATAATATGTCACTAAAAGACTTGATTTGGAACGATTATCAAAATTTAATAAAAGTCACAAATGTCATCCGATTAATAACAACATTGAATCGTCTGGCAATAAAAAATGTGAAGAACAATTGGACAACACACAGTTTGGATTTAGAAGTGGATTGGGAACAAAAGAGGAATTGTGCGCAATGGAGGTACTATTACAAAAATGCAGAGATTATAATGAAAACATATTCATATCTAATATAGATTTTCAAAAGTATTTGACATAGTTCAACCTGGTAAGCCCATACATGCATTAAAATACATACACCTAGATACCAAGATATTAATTTACTAAAAAATCTACTAAACTCAAACAGCGGTCATGCGGGTGAAAGATAGAGAAACAAATCAAGCAGAAATTCAAAAAGGAGTCAGCCAGAGATGTGTGTTGTCAACTAATAGGTATTTTAGGAGACGCTATGGGAAAGAAGTAAGGAATGGAGTGAGCATCATTAATAACATAAAATTTGCAGACTAAACCCCAATTATGACAGAAAATATAGAGGATTTACAAATTCTTATAGAAATCATTAACAGATAAAGCAAAAAGATAGGACTAAACTAAACAGATAAAAGTCAATGTTTACAAATAAGAAATTGAGTGTGGTTATTAGATTGAGATCGTCGAATGTTATGTATGGTCGCAACTGCTATATGGGGTAGAAGCTTGGACCCTGACAGCCAAATCTGTAAAAAAATTAAAGGCATTCGAAATGTGGCTATATAGGCGTATTCTTAAAATTCCTTGGACTGTAAAAGTCTCAAACGAAGAAGCGTTAAGACGAATTGTCTATCTGGACATCGTATCTGGGCTACAGTTCGAAACGATAAATACTCTCTTCTACGCGTTATCATGCAAGGAAGAGTAGAGGGAAGAAAAGTCTTGGGAAGAAAGACAAAATCTGGCAGAGAAATATCAGAGATTGGACTAACTTCAGTGTTGAAGAAATAATATATCTAAAAAATCTAAAAGAATATCTAATATATCTATACCAGATCCTGTAAAATTTTAAATACATTAAATTAAATCTCTCGTAAATTATAAAGCCTATTCTTAGATTAAAATAACAAATTTCTTAGTATTATGATATGTAGTATTGTGATAATGTGTAGGTGTCAGTATTCTTTTAAAAGAGATTTATAGGTTGGTATATAAATTTCACGGTTATGTGTCATACGGTTTCATCTTTCATACAAACATTAAAAACCTTAAAAAGTTTCATTTTACATACAATTAGCACGTTGGCTCTGGAAATGAGCTATAAATATGCATTGTTAAAAATGGTATACATTTATATAGATTATTATATATTATATAGATTTTCCTTTGTCGTCTTCTGATTATGTATCTCAATTCGTTCCTAATTAAGCACATGTTGTCCACAAGGTACCTCTCTCATGTTTTAATCACTACTTTTTTTTACCTTTTGCCATAGTTTTCCTCATTTTCTTTATTCATATCGATTTCACTCATAACGAATATTGGGTAGTTTATTGTTTCATGAAACTTTCTCCTTATATGTCCGTATCATACAAGTTGTCTAGTTATTATAGCGTATATAATGCCGTATGTTAATTCCATTTTATTTAACAACAAAATACTAAAAACTTTGTTTTCAAAACTTACACCAAATTAATTGTATCTTATCACTACAGCTGTTTCGGCAGAGTGCCTTTCTCAAGTCTCAAGTTTCTCGAATCCGTCAATCATCTATTGTATTTCTTATCATGATTTTGAAGCAGCTGTGCTCCATTAGTCCATTTTTGTTGCTATTTGTCACTGTTTCCCTTTTTTCTTTATTGTCATTATTACGTAGCGCTACAACACTGGGTGAGTCTTCGCTAACTACAACTTTTTTCCAAGTTGATAGATTTTCCACGAATCTTCAATGAAATGTTAATTTTCTAAGATATGATTGGATGTTTTCTCTATTGTATACTGAGACACCCAAGTGGCATTCTTCTGTGCTAACTTCCTTCCATACCAGTTTTACAAGTTTGACATCTTGGCGTCTATGCATGTGTCCGATCTACCTTAAGCAATTTATTTTCCTAAACAATATCGTTATAAGAGCTTTCTTTATTCAGTATGTGTTCTTCTTCTATACGGATTTGTAGCAATATGATAATGAGGTTAAAACAACTTTCCTATTATTTTCCTTTCAAATATTCGTAGTTCTTGTAGGTAAAAAGTTTAAATTATGATCTGTATTTCTTTAGTGGCATTATTATTAACCGTGATTATTTATCTAAAATATTTAAAGTGTTCCATATTAATGAAATTGTAGTTGTTAACTTTAATATTTTATCAAGATTTATTAAATTGGTCTCTTCTGTTGATTCGCTTGTATTTGGTTTTCATTTCGTTGATTTTAAGTAAAACGTTTTTCGTGCTCTCTTCACTTTATTGAAGATTTTTGCGGACGGGAGAGTTTCTAATGAGATCTATATCATTAGCACATGCTAGGAGTGCTTTGTACGTTGGCCCGTTAATAGATTACATCTTAAATAGGCCTCATTTCTATTTTAGTAAGATGTTCATTAATTTTTTGACTATTTGAATCGAGAATTTATATTTTATTCGACTGTTTTATAACTCAGTGTTTCTTGGTGCATATTTTCATCTTTGGTTTTTTGTTTCCCGTATCATGAGTATAAGGATTTTGCTGGATATCCACATAGGGAACCCGGTGGTATGTACATGATATTTCCATAACCAACAATCGAAAATTTGTCTTATTGTAAAGTCATGATGATTTTACTAGGAAATATAGTGTTATTTAATAATGTGTTTAATTAAACACATATACCAAAACGCAATAGCCAGTGTTAGAGTGTGTGATCGTCACACCCAGAAATTCCCGATACAACGTGGAGTACGCCAGAGGGACACCATATCACCGAAACTGTTCACTACGCTTTTGGAATATATATGTAAAAGGGCAAAACTGACCGACAAGGGCATAAATATAAACTGAGAAAAGCTTAGCCATCTAAGGTTTGCAGATGATATTGTACTAATAGCTGATAGGATAGATGAGGCCAAAGAACTTTTAAATCAGCTCTACCTTTCCTCGCTAGAAGGGGGATTGAAAATAAATATATCTAAAACCCAGATGATGACAAATCTTGTAGTCAGCGAAGATATATGCGTAGGAACAAGATCCATAGACCAGGTAATGGCCTATAAATACCTAGGTCATGAGATTCGCATAGGAAAAGATAACCAAACCGTTGAGCTTCTCCGTCATATAAGACTGACTTGGGCAGCCTTCGGCAAGCTGAACCATATTTTTAAATCGTCTGATATACCAATATGCCTTAAAAGAAAAACGTTTAATCAGTGTGTTTTGCCAGTGTTAACTTACGGTGGGGAAACGTTGACCATGACAAGGAGAACAGTTCAAAAGATCCGTGTGTGTCAAAGGGCGATGGAGCGTGCTATGTTGGGCATTTCACTACGAGACAAGATCCCAAACTAATCTAATCTAATCTATTTTCTAATAATATATATATATATATATATATATATATATATATATATATATATATATATATATATATATATATATATATATATATATATATATATATATATATATATATATATATATATATATATATATATATATATATAATATAAAGTTTTATTTTGAGGTTGCAGTCATTAATAGGGCAGGAAAGTAAAACTTTTTGTTCTTTAATCAAGCTTTCGCAAAATTTATTTGCTTCTTCAGGATATGCTAAAATATGGTAACAGTAAATACAACGAAATTAGAACTAAATAGCATTGTATAAAACTAGTAAAAAAAAAAAACTTACAACATGAGGTTAATCCATTAAATTTTCAAATTTGCAAAACATTAAAACTTAACTTATTTTAAAAATTATACAGTTATGTAAGTACAATATTCCAATTTAATTTAATTTTGTAAAAATTGAAAGCTTGATTAAAGAACAAAGAGTTTTACTTTCCTGCCCTATTAATAACTGCAACCTCAAAATAAAACTTTATTTTACATAACGTGTCAGTCAATAATACCTAACTACTTTATATATATATATATATATATATATATATATATATATATATATATATATATATATATATATATACAGGGTGGTCCTTAAGTAATTGTACAAAAAGAAACAGTAGATTCTACACTTTAAAATATTACGATTTAAACCAAATTACTTTAATAAAATGTTGATATTAAGAAAGGTACAGGGTGTTAAAGTGCAAAATTAAAATTTTATTTTTCGCTGTAACTTTCATGTTTGTAAACATTTATGTATAAAAATTTACAACTGGGTACTTTTAAATATGAGAAATTATAATTTGATGCACATTTTGATGTAACTGATAGAGGGCGCCACTTATGCCACATATGTGGTATAAATTTGCACTTAACTTTTTTGCTATTTAAGTTACCTGTATTTGGGATAAAAAATATTAAAGATACATTATTTTAACAAAAAAAAGGTATACCTATTAATACCTTCAAAACTCAACAGTTTTCGAGATAATCGTATTTTAAAAATCAGCTGCATAATTCTGATCTAAGGCAATTACTCCAGGCAACGAAGAAAAAATAGACAAAAACATTAATACTTCTGAATTTTGGTATAAAATACCTTTAATCAAAGTTAATAGTTAACAAAATACTAAATAAAATAGATATATCAGCAGGATAATTAATAATAGGACTTGACGAAATAACAGAATAATAGGATTTTACATCAAACATTTTACGTTTTATGTTAAATTAAAGTGATAATCAAAACATTTTGTTTACAAACCAAATTAAGAAATAGTTAAACTAAACAACATACCTTTTTGTCAAAGTGAGTGTTCGATATTTCCACCATTTTCTTTAATTCATTTGTCAATATATTCCATAAAAGATCGTCTCATATTAAATAGCATCATTGGTTCTAAAGAAACTGTTGCAGTATTTATTTCTTCCCATAGTTGTTGCGAATGTGGAATTATGGGATTCTCAAAGACACGTTGTTTTAATGCGCCTCATACACCAAAATCAAGCGGATTAAATTCGGGGCTACGTAGTGGCTATAATGTATAATGGATGAATATATTATTTTGGATACATATCCAAATCTTAGGGTATATTATGAAACTACATCTTATTTGTCGCAGAAGTTAAATAATGTATTAAACTATAATTACATCTCAAACAAATGGAATATTATGATTTACTAGCGAACTAATATTATGCTGAACTAAATTGCCTGTGTGTTTACTATATATTTATAACAATATCGGTTATTAGGACAACGATGATGTTTTTGTAAAAATGCTGCGACTTTCAGGTTAGATTTGTAGCAAAAGTATTATGAAATAAGGCACATATGTGTTATTCAATACCTTTGCTCTAGTTTCTATTTGTCCTAATAAAAATGGGTAAACAATTTACATAATGAACAATAAGTATTCTTTTCGGATTTTTTATGAAAGTAATAATTATATCAATATCTCACCACATTGTCAAGGAATATGACTACTACGACCAATCCAACGTTCAGAAAAGTTGTATTCAAGTATGTTCTAACTGCCTTCTCTCTAGAATGTGGTGGTGTACCATCTTGCATAAACCACATATTTTGGGTTTTTGGCATTTTACAATAGAGAAAAAGTAATACAATGCCATTATAGAAACTTAAGAATCGATAGCAAAGGGAATTTGTAAACATGATGACGGCCAACGTCTGAATACGGACACGGCACCTAAAGAAGAAGATGAAATATCTTTTCTCCAATAAGACATTTAGCACCCATAACAAAGTATTTTGTGATGTTACATTATCATCTTTGAGTTGTTTTAATAAGAATAAACTATGAATAATGCTTATCTACAGGTATTCAGTGCTTTACCGCACAAATATCAAACTAAGAATTATTGTGCAGCTGACTTATAAAATGCATTTATCTCGAGAACGGTTGAATTTTCAGGTTACTAACAAGTATACCTTTTCTTTGTAGAAATAATGTATCTTTATTATTTTTTAACACAAATAGAGCTAACTTAAAGAGCAAAAAAGTTAAGCGCAAATTTATGCCACACATGTGGCATATGTGGCGCCCTGTATTAGTTACATTAAAATAAGTATAAAATTATAATTTATCCTACTCAAAAGCAAACAACTGTAAAGTTTTGTGAAAAAATATATACAAACGTAAAAGTTATAGCGAAAAATAAAATTTTAAATTTCCACTTTAACACCCTGTATCTTTCTTAATATCAACATTTTATTAAAGCAAGTTGGCTTAAATCGTGATATTTTAAAGTGCAGAACCTACGGTTTCTGTTTGTACAATTACTTAAGGACCACCCTGTATATATATATATATATATATATATATATATATATATATATATATATATATATATATATATATATATATATATATATATATATATTGTTATGATATGTAAAATCGAGAAAAATATTGGTTTGATTAAAATATTTCAAAGTTCAAAAACATTAAAATAATTCAGATAAGTAGGATAATAAACAACAAACATTTCAAAGAAAAAAAAGTTATTAAATTCTTGGATTACCTGTACTAAACAAAATGTAAGCTATACATAAATTATTTCTTTGTTATACTTGAGTGACCCGCATAATTTTAAGTGAAATACAAAGACAATTGAAACGGGTTTTCCAAAATACATTAATGCAGTGATTAGAGACAAATAGAAGAGATTTTAGAAAGAGGTTTTTGTTAGTTTTTAAGAATTATAGAAAATATTATTTGTAAATAAGTTTTAGGAAATTTTATAATTATAGGTAAAAATTTGTTTGTTATCGAAATGAAAAAATGGGGGAATTGTGACGAGTTTTGATTGGCGGAGATTGAAAAAGGTGGGATAAGTATGTAGGAAAAAGTTTAGCGAGATTGAGGAGAGAGAAAGGAGGATCAGTTGGTTTTCCAAGTCTGTAAGACGAACAGTGATTGTTCTCTGGTGGTTCCAAAGAAGTAGCAAGCAGTAGTGTTGAATGTTAGTGAGTTTTTGTGGAGTTAGTGTATCTGACAGAAGCTGAAGCAGCAAAATATTGTAAGTCATATTTTCCTACTTATATTCCAAGAGTCACTGTTCAGGCCAACGAGAGATTCAGTTTATCGTAAAGAGAAGATATTCCAAGAGTCATTTTTCACTCGGGCCAACGAGAGATTCAGTTTATCGAGAGGAGAAAGGCTATCATAATTTGAATGATTGTTGCTTTTGAAGGAGATCATTAAGGACGATATACTTGCAACAATCTGTTGTAAGATTGCTGATTACATAGGGAGCGGTTGAGAGGAGATAATACAGTCTACAAGGAACAAGGATTTGGACCACTCATCATCAGATAGAGATATTTTTGTTTTCTGCAGTTTTTTTCTTTTATTGATAACACAATTTTTACACGTAATTTAGAAAGGATATAAATATTTTGATTAGGAGAGTTAGAATAGTTAGGGATTTTGAGTTTTCAATTAATATTGTTAGTACCATTAATTTTTATTGTTCACGTACGGAGAACAAAATTTTGAGAATCCTTATATGAGATTTGTTTATTGAAAACTTTTGAGTGTGAATTATTTCATTATTTTTATTTCAATATATAGTGTTAGATCATATGTTTTTTTATTATTCCGGTATTCTCTGGACCTTACCTTTCACATGTAATAGCATAGATATTGAAGCACGAATTTAACCCTGAGAGAAAAGAATTAAAAATTGTGATAGAGTCATAATCATATCATTTAAATAATTTTAATTAATCAAAAAAATTAATTAGCTAATTATTGCTTGGCGCACCAAGACTTTAAATATCACAATAACTGGCTTCCAAAATGTGGGGCTTGAAAATATCGCAGCTTTACATTTGAAGGAAGGGAAAGAGATCTGGAATAAGTACAGGTGATCCAGAGATAAAAACATATAACATTGAGGGAATTTGAATTTGAAAGTATTTTGACAATTTTTCCAGGGAATATAAATTTGATTTATTGATTGATCGTAGTTAGTGGATATTTACTGCTATTGAATTATTTGATTTTATTTTCTTTACCAATCGTACATTTGATATTTATTTTGAATTATTTGAATTTTACTGATTGCATATTTGATATTTGTCGTGAAAATTTAATACATTTGGGGAGAAATATTGTCGTGTTCTGAAACATATAGAGTGTTGTAAAATTTCACATTTGGCGGGGACAAAAACATTAACGAAAAGAAACAACATGTCGACCACAAGGAGTCAAAGCAAAATGCAAGAAAGGAAGGAGGATAACAGAGAAGAGGAAACAATTGTTGATGAAGGATCGGATAATGAAGGAAATGTTACAATAGTTGAGGAGAAAAAAGAATTATCAGGAATAGAGAAAATATTACAACTAATGCAAATACAGACACAAACAATGGAAAAAAACCAAATTGAAACAAAACAGACAATGGAAGAAAACCAACGGGAAACAAAACAAACAATGAGCAATATAGAGCAGCGTCTGGAAAACTATGAACAGGAAATTAGAGGATGTGTTGAGGGGATAAAGAAAGAACTGATACAACAAATAGAAGAGATTAATGAAATTAAAAATGATATGAAAGAACAAGAAATGAGAATTAAAGATAATTTGGAGGAATTAGAAAGCAAACTTGAAAATGTAATGAAAGAAGACAAGAAAGAAATAGAAAAACAAATTGAGGATATCAGAAAACAACGAGAGACGGGAGACAGGAAAGAAGTTATCATCCATGGAACAAGCGAGGCGAAAATACAATTTGGCGGGGATATTCGGAAAACACACCCAGTACCGTTTGTCAAAAATTTGAAAACCAAATTACAACATATTAGATATTTTGACGATTGCAAAGAAACAATTAGAAACCATTTGAAAGAAGGAGCAGCGTTATGGTATGAAAGCAAGGAAGATGAGTTTGAAAATTGGACAGATTTTGAAAATAAATTTCTCAACTATTTCTGGGGGAAAAATAAACAGAGAGAAATCAACCAAGAGCTACAGAATGGAAAATATCACGAAAAAATGGGAATATCTGAAGAAAGATATGCTTTGCAGATATATAACAATTCAAAATATCTAGAATACAAATATTCTACCGAACAGCTGGTAGAAATGATCAGCAGACATTTTGAGGAAACGTTGGAAGATCATGTGATTTTGAGAAACTATCAAGATATTGATAGTTTGTGCCAATTCCTTCAATTAAAAGAAGCGAAAAGAAAAGAAATGAGAAATAGAAGACAACATGACCAATATAATGGACCGGAAAGAAGGTATTCATCAAATTATGACCAGAGAAACCGACATCTCAGATCAACAAACGAATATAGGCCGAGAAATTACAATAATTACAATAGACAACAAAATTACGATAACCGGAATGATACACAAAATAGAACAAATGAAAATCACAACAGGAATAGAGATGCACAAAATCCTCCGAATAGGAATACGAACGAACAAAGGGACGATAGAAATAATCAGAGATTCCAACGACAAAACAGAAGAGAGATGAATCATGTGGCAATAGAAAAGGAGGAAGAAGAAGTATTCAATGAATCCAGACAGGATTTTCAATAAGGCATCCACTAAACAAAAGTAAGAAACTCTCCGGTATATTTTGTCACCCGAGAGAGTTTATACAGTTGGCGGGAAACGAAAAACAAAATTCTAATTCCAATCTAATATTTTTAGATGCATTTATAAAACATAAAGCGATTAAAATTCTGATTGATTCTGGATCGGAAATTTCGTTAATCAATAAAAAACTAGTAAAAGAATTAAATATGGACAGATTTGTGTATAAGATTCCGAGGGTTGCTTTAGTGGGTGCAAATAATAAAAAATTGACTACAGTAAACGAAGGTTTAGGAGTACGGATCAGAGTGGGAGACCAATTCTATATTATGCAATGTGTGGTGATCGAAGATCTAAATCATGATATGATAGCGGGAATTGATGAATTGAGTGAAAAACATATCACCATCAATTTTTCGGAAAATCAACTGGAAATCAGAGCAGAACCAGACAACATAGAAGAAGAAAAGGAAACAGATAGGAGAAAATTTTCTGAAAGGATAAATGGACAAGAAAAACATAAAGAAATCAATATGACGGTAGAGGATAAATCGAAAGCTCAAGAAAAAAATCAATCCGAAGAGGAAAAGAGAATAAAAAAAAGAAGAAGAGTTCGAAAAGAAAGCAGGAAAAAAAGGAAGTTATAAGCAGAAAAATGGAAGGAGCCGAAACATGGTGCTTGGAATACCAGATAGAAATTAAAGATAAAAAAAAAATAGAAGAAGAAATAACGGAAGAGGACAGAGAAGAAATGGCAATTATGGACGAGAATCCAGAATTTTGTGAAGAAGTAATACGGACAGTGAACACATGTGAACAAACTGAGGATGAAAGAAAAATAATATGTGGAGAAAACATGGAGAAGGAAATAGAGAAGATTTTAGAAAATTATGGAGATCTTATTAATGAAGAAAGCCGAGTGGCTAAAAATTATGAACATTCTTTTAAAGTTCAAAACTTAGAAAATTTTAAATCGAAAACTTATCCAATCCCGTATAAATACAGGCAAAGCGTCGGACAGGAAATTGAAAATATGATCAAAGACAAGGTGATCGAAAGATGTGACTCTCCATATATCAACCCGATAGTATGCGTAAAAAAATCAAATGGTGATTTGCGATTATGTTTAGATGCAAGAAACATTAATTCGCACACAATCGCGCAATACGAAGCACCTTTGAACATAGAAGCCATTTTTGGACGAATCACAGGATCACACATTTTCTCCAAAATCGATTTGAAACACAGTTTTTGGTTAATACTTTTGGCAGATAAGTGTCGAAATTATACCGCTTTTTCTATCGACGGAGTGGTGTACCGATTTAGGGTAGTACCATTTGGACTACAAAGTGCATGCGCTGCTTTGGTTCGCGCATTACACACAATTTTAAATAGGCATGGAGAATTTGTTGTACATTACATAGATGATTTATTAATTTTCTCACCGGATATAACAAGCCATCTACGACATATTCATACTGTTCTCGAAGAACTTGATCAAGCCGGATTAAAATTGAATATTCAAAAGTGTCAGTTTTTCCAAAAAGAGGTATTGTATTTAGGATTCAAATTAGACACAAAAGGAATTAGTCTTGCAGAAGATAGAATCGAAGTCATAAACAACTACCCTAGGCCAACCAATTTAAAAACTTTGCGGGGATTTTTAGGAATGGTAAACTATTTCAAAAAGCTGATACCAGACCTCAGTACAAAAGAAATACCGCTAATAGCATTACTTAAGAAAAATGTAAGATGGAAATGGGGAACTGAACAAGAAATCGCTTTCAAAAATTTAAAAGGAGCGTTTTCCACAGCTGTAAGAGTGCACCACCCAAGATATGAGCAACCTTTCATTCTCAGGACCGATGCTTCCATAAAAAAATTTGCAGGGGTGTTATCACAGATACAAGACGATATAGAGGTGCCAATATGTTTCGTTTCCCGTGTAACCAAAACGTATGAGAGAAAATACAGCGTTACTGAATTAGAGTTTGCCAGTGTGTTATTTTGTGTAAACAAATTACGTTTTTACCTACTTGGGGCAAGATTCACCATTGAAACGGACCATGCAGCGTTGGTACACATAATGAAAAATAGGTTGGTAAATAATAGAATTCATAGGGGCATTCTTTTACTCCAAGAATATGATTTTGAATTTAAATATATCAAAGGAACGGACAATATTTTGGCTGATGCGTTGACGAGAGATGAACAATTCCGCAAAGAGGATCACAAAACTCTCCACGTAGGCATGAACATAATGAGAGAAGAAGCAGGCTTATTTTCTTTGGCCAAAATCAGGGAAAATCAGGAAGAATTGAATGAAAGAGAAAAGCAAAGGGCTGAACAAGAAAATAACCTATATTTTAAGAGGGTCGATGGTAAAGAACTCTATGTAATCACGGAGCAAATGGCAAAAGAAGTTTTTTTAAAGTTACACTGTGACAACGGACATATTGGAAGTAGAAAGGTGTGGCTTATGTTCAGGGAGAACTACATTTGTCGACAGGACTATACAATAGCCAAATGGGTGACTCGAAATTGTGTGACATGCCAAAAGTGTAAAAGTAGGAACTTTAAAAATGAAAACGTCACAAAAAACGTCGTAGCTCGGAAGAAACTGGATATTGTTGCTATTGATATGTTGAGCGATTTGATACCAACAACTCAAAGGAATAAACACATATTAGTTATGGTGGATCTTTTCTCAAAATATGTTAAATTGTACGCATGCAGAACCACAAAAGGAATTGAAATACTTAGGAAGATAGACAATTTTATAGAAACGGTGGGAAGACCAGACAATATTTTATTGGACAATGCGACATATTTTAGGAACGAACGTTTTAAAAGGGAATTAAGAGAGAGGGGCATCGATACAAAATTTATAAGCATCCGTCATCCACAGAGCAACCCATCGGAGCGTTTTATACAAGAAGTCACAAAATTTCTACGAATTGCCGCGGAAGAACATCATCGACATTGGGACAGAAAAGTGTTTGAGATCGAGACCTATTTGAATTGTGCTCCAAATACGGTTACCAAAGAGACGCCTTTATATATAATGAATGGAACAATGCCTACAAGACCGTGGGAAGACACCGCCCCCAGACAATACGAAGAAGTGATCGAGTTGGTTCAAAGAAGATTGAGACGAAGTGGAGAGAAATATCTCCAAAGACAAGAGAGAACCCGAAGAAGAAGGCCGATCAAATTCCAGAAAGGAGATAAAGTCTTAGTGAAGGCACTGAGGGTGTCGAATTTACAAAATGGTATTTGTTCTAAATTGATGCCGATATTTGAAGGTCCATATAGGGTCAATACGGAAAATGGGGTAAATAGTTATGAATTAGCGCACATAGAGACAGGAAATATACGGGGTATTTTTAACATTCACGACATTTATCAATATCATGAATAGATTTTAATAACATAGTGAAATAATTTGATCCTAGAAAACTTTTGTCATTTTTAAAATTTAACAAAGAGTTTTCGGCAGATCAAATGGCGGGGATTTGTTATGATATGTAAAATCGAGAAAAATATTGGTTTGATTAAAATATTTCAAAGTTCAAAAACATTAAAATAATTCAGATAAGTAGGATAATAAACAACAAACATTTCAAAGAAAAAAAAGTTATTTCTTTGTTATACTTGAGTGACCCGCATAATTTTAAGTGAAATACAAAGACAATTGAAACGGGTTTTCCAAAATACATTAATGCAGTGATTAGAGACAAATAGAAGAGATTTTAGAAAGAGGTTTTTGTTAGTTTTTAAGAATTATAGAAAATATTATTTGTAAATAAGTTTTAGGAAATTTTATAATTATAGGTAAAAATTTGTTTGTTATCGAAATGAAAAAATGGGGGAATTGTGACGAGTTTTGATTGGCGGAGATTGAAAAAGGTGGGATAAGTATGTAGGAAAAAGTTTAGCGAGATTGAGGAGAGAGAAAGGAGGATCAGTTAGTTTTCCAAGTCTGTAAGACGAACAGTGATTGTTCTCTGGTGGTTCCAAAGAAGTAGCAAGCAGTAGTGTTGAATGTTAGTGAGTTTTTGTGGAGTTAGTGTATCTGACAGAAGCTGAAGCAGCAAAATATTGTAAGTCATATTTTCCTACTTATATTCCAAGAGTCACTGTTCAGGCCAACGAGAGATTCAGTTTATCGTAAAGAGAAGATATTCCAAGAGTCATTTTTCACTCGGGCCAACGAGAGATTCAGTTTATCGAGAGGAGAAAGGCTATCATAATTTGAATGATTGTTGCTTTTGAAGGAGATCATTAAGGACGATATACTTGCAACAATCTGTTGTAAGATTGCTGATTACATAGGGAGCGGTTGAGAGGAGATAATACAGTCTACAAGGAACAAGGATTTGGACCACTCATCATCAGAGAGAGATATTTTTGTTTTCTGCAGTTTTTTTCTTTTATTGATAACACAATTTTTACACGTAATTTAGAAAGGATATAAATATTTTGATTAGGAGAGTTAGAATAGTTAGGGATTTTGAGTTTTCAATTAATATTGTTAGTACCATTAATTTTGATTGTTCACGTACGGAGAACAAAATTTTGAGAATCCTTATATGAGATTTGTTTATTGAAAACTTTTGAGTGTGAATTATTTCATTATTTTTATTTCAATATATAGTGTTAGATCATATGTTTTTTTATTATTCCGGTATTCTCTGGACCTTACCTTTCACATGTAATAGCATAGATATTGAAGCACGAATTTAACCCTGAGAGAAAAGAATTAAAAATTGTGATAGAGTCATAATTATATCATTTAAA
Source organism: Diabrotica undecimpunctata (assembly GCF_040954645.1). NCBI lineage: Eukaryota > Metazoa > Arthropoda > Insecta > Coleoptera > Chrysomelidae > Diabrotica > Diabrotica undecimpunctata. Next base: position 92,535,992 of record NC_092803.1, on the reverse strand, counting down.
TAATTTTAATTAATCAAAAAAATTAATTAGCTAATTATTGCTTGGCGCACCAAGACTTTAAATATCACAATAATATATATATATATATATATATATATATATATATATATATATATATATATATATATATATATTCTGGCGTTCCAAACTTCACTAGACATTTTAAGAATTTTCTGTCATCTTGAATGTTCTCGAACTACTTCTTCTTTTTCGTCAATGGACTTTTCCTATGTGGGATAAATCTTTCGTAACATTATATTGGGAAATTTAGAATTATATTAATTAAATAACCAAAAACATTTGTTATTATTAATAATATAAATGTTATGAAATAACTCTAATATTCCACAAAATAATAATTTTAATTAAATAGATTAAACAATTGTACGCAACTGACACGGGAATACTTCAAATTTTGATGACAGTTCGGCATGTGGCAAAATTGTTTAAGAGTTGTCGCTTTTTTAGAGTAAGAATTTTGTTTATGTTTTGATTTCTTACACAATTTGATTATAATATATCGTCGGCGATCTGACAATAACTGCTATATGCGAAAACTTAGTTTTAACAGGAAGTAAAAAAACGTTGCCAATTTTAAAATCGTTTTCACCTGACTTTATAATTAATACAGTTTAAGGATTTTATTATTATACAGGTATTCTACATATTTTTAGTTTACTTTTTTAAAAATATTAAAAATAATGTCAGATAGCAAGTTTTTTCACAGATTTTGTTGTTAGCAGATACTGTATGATACTTATATTTTTTTATTATTAACTGTTAAATGGTGTTTACAAATGTTTATTAAATGATTTGTCAAACTTAACTATCTAGTTACAAAAATAAAATTAAAATAGCGTTTAGATACTATTTCTATCTTGAACTGTTTTTTTTTTTAGAAGCTCGATGTGGCGTTTGTAATATGGGGGAAGATCGTAAAACATGTGACATTCTTTTGATATGACACTCTTTAAATCTTGTAAGTGACTCCATTTTTTTTGAGTAATTGCCAAACGATTTTTGTATAGCTTTGGTAATCTATATTGGTTTCAATGTTTTTGGGTCTAACAGGAAGATGCTGAAATTCTTCGTTCAAATTTAGTTTAAATTTAATTAAATCCGTAAAATAGTTTCGAAACACAATTCAGATAACTGCCTTAATCTGAGCCTTCTATAAATTGCAAGGCATAGCCAGACGTTGATAAAGATGTTAATAGAGACATGGGGAATCTAAAATTTGCATTCCACGACATGTCTCCTCAACTAAGCAGAAATCGTTAGCGAATTGGTTTCTTGTACTCATACAGAGTAGATCCGAATAAAATGAAAAAGACGGTTTTAATATCAGGCAGTATCTTAAGGCAGTTATCTGAATTGTGTTTCGAAACTATTTTACGGATTTAATATCAGATGTCGCTATTGCGTCCGTTTCGAAGCCATTTTATTGTTGCTTCTTAAGACAGGAAAGATATATTTTTCACGTTGAGAACGCCTATGAATAACTGTTCCGATGAGCTTTATTAAAGCGAAATACGTATAAACAGATACATAGACGATTTGTACGTGAAATGGAATCTTTACTGTGTTTTTCATTAATTCGGATCTACTCTGTATGAGTACAAGAAACCAATTCGCTAACGATTTCTGCTTAGTTGAGGAGACATGTCGTGGAATGCAAATTTTAGATTCCCCATGTCTCTATTAACATCTTTATCAACGTCTGGCTATGCCTTGCAATTTATAGAAGGCTCAGATTAAGGCAGTTACCTGAATTGTGTTTCGAAACTATTTTACGGATTTAATATCAGATGTCGCCATTGCGTCCGTTTCGAAGCCATTTTATTGTTGCTTCTTAAGACAGGAAAGATCTATTTTTCACATTGAGAACGCCTATGAATAACTGTTCTGATGAGCTTTATTAAAGCGAAATACGTATAAACAGATACATAGACGATTTGTACGTGAAATGGAATCTTTACTGTGTTTTTCATTAATTCTGATCTACTCTGTATGAGTACAAGAAACCAATTCACTAACGATTTCTGCTTAGTTGAGGAGACATGTCGTGGAATGCAAATTTTAGATTCCCCATGTCTCCATTAACATCTTTATCAACGTCTGGCTATGCCTTGCAATTTATAGAAGGCTCAGATTAAGGCAGTTATCTGAATTGTGTTTCGAAACTATTTTACGGATTTAATATTAGATGTCGCTATTGCGTCCGTTTCGAAGCCATTTTATTGTTGCTTCTTAAGACAGGAAAGATCTATTTTTCACGTTGAGAACGCCTATGAATAACTTCTAATGAGCTTTATTAAAGCGAAATACGTATAAACAGATACGGGATATTTCTTCGGGATTATACCTTCTTCTTCTTCCTATGCCGTCCCCATTAACGGAGGTTGGCGACCATATTTTTAAAAGCTTCTCTGTCTTTTGCAACGTGGAATAATTCGTCTACAGTCATGTTTGTCCAGTCTCGAATATACCATATATAATCTCGGGATTATACCATAAAGCTTTAATGTCTACAACAAAATTATTTCTACCAGGTTTGGTTGCGGAGTACTGCTGCAGTTCTGATCTGGCATAATCTTTAAAAAAAAAGTCGTGACTTAGTTGAATAACTTCATATGGATCAGGTTTTATTCTAGCCTCTTTCGACGCTTTAACATAATCACTTGGTAAATCAATAGCCCTATTTTTTAGTTTTCTTTCAATACAGCTATGTACAGAATAAAATTCGATTTGTGTGTGACCTTTGGTAAGATATTTTTGCGTAATGAGACTCTATACTTAACGGCAAAATTAAGAAGTGCGTTTGCCATAACATTGTTTCGGTTTTGAAATGTGCAACCGTCTGAGTAAATTACGATAGGTAGATTTTCTCTCAAGCAGTGCCTCTCTAAATAATCCATTAAACAAGAAACAAAAGTGGAAGCCTGCAAACCGCACTCTACTGCTGTAAACCAGTAACAAATGGCTTGATGACTTGTAGTGTTATATATGGTAAAGTTGTGGCATCCCAACTTTGTTTTGAAGTATATTTTAGTGGTATTCAGTGAAGGTGCTACTTTTACAGCTTGCAAGTCCATACAGAGCATAATACATTCTTTCTTATGAGCCTCAGTCTTATCTTCACGTTGTTCATTTCGAGCACTGTTTTTCTCTCCAACATGTTTATTCCATACCGCTTCGTCGATATTATTTTATTCGTGTTCAATGCATAAGTCGCAACGATCTTTTTTGGGGGAAAATAAGGCAAGATGCATATCCGTAAACACTTGTTTAAATTTTTTGATGCCCACGAATTGTACATGTTTTTCTTTGCAAACCGTAACATAAAGATTATGCATGTTTTATTGTTGTAAATTCTTGTTTCAGATATAGTTTGTTTGTATCTTTTCTAACATGTGTGAAGGTTGTTTTGGTAGACTCTCGAAAAATATTTTTTTACTCTCTTCAAAACATTTACTCTGTAGTTTTTGTGTTTTCTGTTTGTATTCCTTTGAGATTGGGATTCAGTAGTTCCGACTACACTATTTTTCAACCAACCTTCTACTGTAAAACGTCCTAAACTTACTTAAAAACATATTTCTACAAACTTGCACTAAACTATTACCATTATGTAACCTATAGATTATTGTGTTTCCGCGTTTGCTTTCTTCTGCCTCTGTCGTCTTTCTTGAAGGTGGTTGGAGACTAACATGTCCTGACACAAACACTTTCCTTTGGTCCCACGTCATATTCTTCCAAAACCCGGTAAATATTTTGTCTCTAATGTCTTCAGTAAAAGTATTACAAAACCTCTTCTTGGATTTTAAGCACATTTTTGAGGCACACCTTTCTCCTTTAACTCGAGCTGGACGGGGAACATTTTGCTTGAAGATCTTATTTTTATCACGAGAAAATCCTAAATACACCTCTCCTTTCATTCTTAGTTTTTGGTTTTTACTCTTTTCCACTCATCTGGGTCACCTTTATATTTTCTTTTTCGACCTTTAGTCATATCGCCCCACTCGGGTTTTTCTGAATTAGAAACTGATGTTTCAACTACATTTCTGCTCTCTAAACTAGTACAAGGCTCTGCGATTTTTTGTGTTTAATTATCAAATCACCGTCCTGATTGGAACTACTTAGTTCATCACTTCGTTTATTATTGGTCACTATTATTATTGGAATATTTTCTATGTCTACATTGGTAAGTTCTGTTAAGTTTTGAGTTTTCCCATTTTCAAATATTTCATTATTACGGAGCCAAGAAATAACTTTTTCGTTCACTTGAACCGTGGTTTGATTGGAAATAACATCAGTTACTTCTTTGTCTTGATTTTGTGTACAGATAGGTTTTGATAACACATTGCAGTTAGTCGGGGTAATATTTTGTGGTTCCTCACAAGACTCTAATAATGAACCTTTGATAGCAGCGTTGTATATTTTTTGTGCTCTTGACAGCATGGTAGGTATTATACTAAAATAAATAAAACTGTAATTCTTACTCTAATTATGTATCTAAACTGTTTAAAAAAATTAATTTCCTAAGCCTAAGTTAATATAATAAAGACAAGCTGCTAAATGTAATTAAAATAGTAAAATTTTCTTTGCAATATCTGCTATCTACATCGCACTAGATAAAACATTTTAGTTAAAATTATATTTATAGTTAATCAAACCTACTTACCCCACAGTGTTTTTAAATGTATACTGAATTAGTACGTATAATTTCCAGTAGTTAACTAATAGAATACACGATGATTTTCTAACGGACAAAATGTTAACCTAAGTATGTGTCTGTGTAATGTGCAGACAGTAGACAAACTGACAGATAGCAGGTATTACCGCCCTTAAATTGATATTTTAATATGAGTAGGTATTGTTAGACCGTAATAAGTCCTCAGACTTGTATTTAAAATAGAGCAGATTTTGTTACAATAAATTATGCATGTGTACGAATCTCTAGACATAACAAACGTAGTTTTGGAAAAAATGTCAGTTAGCAGGTATTGTCAGATTGCCGACGATATTATATATTAATAAATTGTATTTATAAATACACTACTCAAACAATTGAAGTGGATAATTTTAAAATTCCTAAAATTAACATATAAAACTATTTTTAAAATAATTGCCTGTCCTATACTCTATAGGATATCTTTATTGCCAATATTTTTTGCATGTGGTTTTTTTCTCCCTATTCTTATTGGCCCTTATCTCGTACAAAGAGAGAAATGTTGTTCCAAACATGAATATATCATTCGTATAAAAGTGCTTGTATTGGCTTTACCAGTTGTAAATAAGTCAAGAAATCTATTTATTATAAAAACATTATGCCGCAAAGACGTTTAGAACTAGTGCAGCTCGAGCAATTAGTTCGTTGGATCCAACAAGGCATAACTCAACAAAAGGTTGCTATGAGGCTAAATGTGTCGCAAAGTGTGATAAGTCCTGCATGGAATCGGTATGTAGCAACTGGATCTGCAACATACAGGCATGGAAGAGGAAGAGAACGATCTACAACTCGTTGGCAAGACCGTTTTGTAGTTCTGACGGCAAGTAGAAACCCAACATTCACGGCTTCCAGAATTAACAGTATCTTCAGGCATGCTACTGGATGAGCGATTTCCAGTCAAACTGTCAGAAAACGGTTACATGCATCCAATTTAAGGGCTAGATGGCGCGCTACCCATCCACGACTAACTAGGGAGCAGCGTGCATGCATATATTGCTGGGCGATGGAACACTATCAGTGGAATTTCAAAAATTGGAGGAATTGTCTCTTTACTGACGAGTCCAGATTTTGTTTGTATACGAATTATGGCCGAATATTGCTGTGGAGGGAAAGAGGACAGCGTTACAATGAAAATCTGAGACTCTTAACCACTCTTTGTGGAGTTGGATCCGTTTGCGTGTGGGGAGGCATATGTTTTGACGGTCGCACGGACTTAGTCGTCTTAATTAATGAGACAATGACTTCTACACGATATCGAGACAGAGTCATAGTACCAATAGTTGTTCCATTTTTTGGTGCAATCGGCGAACAATTTGTTCTGATTGCTGATAATGCTCGCCCTCACAGTGCTAGAATTGTCAATGAGTATATAGAAGCTCATGGCATTACAAGAATGGAGTGGCCACCGTGTTCACCTGATATGAATTGCATTGAAAATGTTTGGGCCGAAATGTCTAGGCAACAAAACAGGCTCCTTCAACCGCCCCAAACCTTAGATCAGTTGGCCAATACATTACGCGCGATTTGGGAACGTATACCGCAGCAGTTCATCAATAATTTAATAAGCGGTCTTCCAAATAGAGTTAGAGCACTAAAGTGACACAGAGGTGGACCCACACACTATTAATTTTTCTTTTCGGGATATTAGAAATTTTAGGTTGTTAATTTTACAATTTTTGTTTATTTTCTATTTTTTTTTCTTAAAGAATTTATTTCTTTCGGTTCATCGGTATGAAAATACGAAGTAAAAATAAATCTTTATTTATATCACTCCATTTTTCTATTTGACCTTATGAACAAAAAATAAAATACACATTTTCATAATATCCTCTTCAATTGTTGAGAAGTGTACATATTAAATTTAGATTAATAGCTTTAAAAACTAATTATTGTTTTGTATTGTGATTGTGCTATGCCAAAACAACTAAATAGTCTGTAGAAAGCTGATAAGCTTTCATATAAGATAGATTATTTTGAACAAAAAATAATGGCGGGACGTTTTTACTATTAATGCTCAAAAAGAGGTAAGTTTAAAATTTAGAATATATAATTTTGTATTAAAATGTTTTATTAAGTATTTTAGTGTGTTGCGGTAGTCGTAAAACTAAACTATTTTAAAAATTCCTCACTAACTATTCTGATGTTTTGGCAATGCTGTGGGGTTCTGACGTCGTATATCTTGAATGACGTGCAATTATTTTTATATGAAAAATTCTATAAAAGTATTGTTCGCACAAAACATCTAAACAGGTTTAAACAAGAAAAAAACGTTACCGCTAATAAGGCATAAAATACAGTTTAAACAAATTAAACAAGTTTTGATCTAAACACCAACAAAAAACAAAAAAATCTGAGTGTCCGGTTAATTTTGCACCCCACTGTATATATATATATATATATATATATATATATATATATATATATATATATGTATATAGTTCAAATTCAGTTCTTTCATAAATAATTTTCAACTTCCTGATGGATATATCCTTGTCAGCCATTTAGCCAATTTACCATTAACGATTGTTCTTTCAACATTAAGAAACCATTGGAATTACATCCAAGTCCATACCAACTTAACGTTAGATAACTTCTCTGAGATGCTGAAAATGGTGTTTGATACAAATTATTTGGTCTTTAATGGAAAATACTACTTTCACATATTTGGAACCCCGATGGGGTCATCTACAATCAAAACTAGTCAATTTTGTACTTGACGATTTAATCTATTTAATCTCTAATAGACTTAAACTGTTGGATTTTCACATCACTTTTGTTAAGAGGTATGTAGACGACCTATGTTTGGCCTTACCACCGGACGAACTCCAAACCACCTTAGAAATTTTCAATTCCTATGATCCCCACCTACACGTGCGTGTCCACCGGAGCTGTGATCAAGTATTAAGGACCTACTGGTATAGAAAAAATATGGCCAGTAGTCGTTTTTTGAATTACTACTCATGTCATCTCATGAGGTTCAAACACAACCGACTCCAGTGTCTTAGTTTTAGAGTTCACAGGCTGACACATACTTTTTACAGAATGGATTTCCTCTTAATGCTAATGGATATTCTGTTACAGAACTCATATCCTTTACGTATCATTAATAAATATTTGTTTACTGTTTCATATCAAAGACATTTACCAACTTTGGCAGATGCTCTATTATTACATTCAAATGGTCCACCAGGGGCTATCTCTCAGAGCTCTCCGAGAGCATCTAACATTTATTCCTCTTAATCTTTCTCCCACAATTTACTTACAACATTTCGAGGCTTCTCCGGATTGTGCCTGTCAAGATTGGGATAAAGAATGTTATGTCGATAGGAAAATTATTCTCCAACACTAAGATTCCCTTATTGTAAACAGAAAAAAACCAATGTAGTGTATTGGGTCCCTTGTCGGAACTGTGAAATTGTCCTATATTGGTTAACTGGTCAAAAGGACGCCTCATTTCTCATCGAATTGATGTCAATTGCTCTAAACACACTTGTGCTTTATCCACACACGTTTTGTTAACCACCAGGCTTATTTTGAGAATACAGAAATTTTAGCCACTGCAAATAATTATTTTAAAAGAACATTCTCAAACAGCCTTGAACTATGAACAGGCGTAATGTCCATCTCTCCTATGAGACCATCCCTGTTGGGATTGTCACCCTAATTTTCCCTGACATCACATATTAAGTTAAATTTAACATTAAAAAAGTTTTTACATATGTGATTAGTCACATATGTAAATGTTCTGTGTATGTTCTTGTTTTGGTTGAGTTTAATATCTAAATTGAAGAATTGTTGCACATTTCAGGTAGGTGTGTCACATTCTTTAACTGTAAACACTGTAGTGATTTCACAAAATCACTGATTTGATTACATCATTTTTTACAAAACAAAAACATAGAATAAAAACCACTATTTATTAATGGGGGCTGGACGGAATATGTGCTACTAATTATCTATACGTTTTCTCAAAATTGCTTTGATATTTTATTTGTTGTTGAGATATTTATACTTAAATAATTACATTATTATACAGTGATGTGTCGGGATTGTTATACTACAAAGTTTAAATTTTCGCGGCATCTCATCCCTCCCCACCTGTTAAGTTTGTTCGTTTCCTTTGCTGCGTCGTTGTTCTTTAACAATTACAACCTGTCCGTTAGATTTAATGGCGACTGGCAATTAATATCACAAGACATGCCTTAAATTTTCAATTTTTAACGCTGTGCTCTTAGTGCCATCAAACAAAGTAAATATTAATTGTTTATCTAATACTTGTTTAATAAGTTTACTACTTACAAGTTATGTGTTTTAACTACTTTGGTTTTCAATTTAACATTTTAAATTTGCCACGTGCTTCGTTTGGCTTTTGTTAATAATTGTGTTTTAAATCATTAAATAATTGCCAGGCGGATTTTTTCAGACTTCATTGTAACATTTAAAGGTCGTATGACACTATGCATTTTCTTGTATCATTTCTTATATCGTTTCTGATATAGAAAGTTATTTATGTTTTCTTGTATGGTTTCTTGCACGTACATTTGTGCTCTGTATGACACTATGCAAGTTCTTTTATCGGAAATTTTATGTGATTCGGCACATGATTGGCCGAAATTTCAACACATATAAAAATAGAACTGCAGTACCTGAGGACCCCAAGCCAGATGCTACTGATTATTTTAAAAAAATACTGTGGTTCAAAAATGAAAGAAATAAAATGTCCCAATATTAAAACTAAATTGGAAACCACAATTTTTGAACATATTCAACAGGCTGTAATGGAAGACAGAAATAATAAATAATTTGTTTGTAATAATTTATTTGTTTTTTTTTACAAATTATGTGTTTGAATGACATGCTCTTGAAATTCTACTCTCTTATTTGGAGATATAAAATAATCTTTAAACTCATCAAGAATTTTTAAAGCGGTTATGTATTGTTTTTAGTAATACATCTCCTACTTTCAGTAGTTCCGATGCTATTTGATCCAATCCCTGTGATTTATTGTTTTTCAATTTGGCTACTGCTGTTCTAATCTTGGTTACTATTGGTGGGCACTTTTCTCTGATGTCTGCTTGGTCTAATTGTATATCAAAGTTCTCCAGCCGACATTATGACAGAAGTTTTAAGTTTTTGCTTTTGCGGCTTTGCGCACAAATTGGCGCATTTCTTGTACAAGAAACTGCAGCGGACACAAATTTTTGTATCGTTTCTGATATAAGAACTTATACGCTTGTATGACACTATCCATTTTTTTTGTTATATCAGTAACGATATAAGAAATGATACAAGAAACTGCATAGTGTCATACGGCCTTAAGGCTATATTTATGCTACAACTATGCTTCTTTAAATATGTTATATATGAATTAAGTAAACTACTGTAATCTTTCAAATACGATTTGACTATGTGAATTGATTTCATGATCAATTGTTTGTCAAACTGGGTAGCTGTGTTTACCTTCGGGATTGTATTACTACACATGTAAGTCACTTTTATGCATAATTATCTCTTTTTCACTCATTATGAGAGACCATTTTATTTGGAATTCTATTTTAATTAAAAGAAATTTTCTCCTTATAAGAGCACCTGACTCTTATAGATATGGACTGATGCTATTTTGTAAATACAAAATGAACCGTCTCCGCTTATATATGGAATAGTTAACATCTAGTTTGCTGTTTTTCTTCTATTATCTGACTGAGATCTTTAAGAGTTACAGTGTGAACCGAAAGGAATTTCAACCGATTCCACTGTTCTTCACTGCGTATTGATTTTGACAGTCATTGCTCCATATTTGGACCCATTTTGGAGCCATTATCAAGAGTGATACGGTTCCGTTCGAGTTCGTGGTCTCAATCTGCCTACTCCCCTCACTCGAGACGTACCAGTATCGTGTTCTGTATAAATACAAGAACTCTCTCGGCACTGAGGTCTTAATCTGTCTACTCCTCAGTATCGAGTGACAAACGGTCTTACCCTGTCTGGCTGCTTTTATACTCGCTGTATGCGCGGGAACGGTATGCGCTGACATGGTCTGAACTGACGTGGCCTGAGCGGTGTGGGCGGGAGGTCGCTGAAGCAGGGGTCGTCATGTTGCCGGCAATCGGTTCGCGTCATCGCGCGTATTTAAGCTGTTAGGCCGTTTTTCGATTTCGATAGCTTCACGAATGATTCCTGATTTTAAGGAGCGGATGGGGGCGATAGTTTTTGCTTTTTCGAAATCTATTTTGTGGCCTGTTTCTCAGAAGGATGAATCTAAAACATACAATCGATGGTGTTCTCAATAGCGGCTACCTTCGCACTGTGGCGTACCAGGGCGGTTTTGGGGGTTAAACCATCCCCCAGGGCATATAAAGTAAAAAATATATAAAGAATAGTAGGAAAATGTAACTTGTCTTTCACACACAATACAAAATACAAAAAATCCAAAACGCTAATTGAATAATTAAATTACCACTTTAAATATGTAGAACATAATAATTATTGTATAAATACACAATAATTAATAATATTTTTCATTATATTTAGATATAGATACCTAATATTACGCTTATGACAAAAGTAGACAGAACTAGTCTGTTGCGAGTAGTATGCGCCTACAGGACTGTATCTGCGGCGGCCTTGTGGACTATCACGGGTTGTATTCCTCTGCATGTGTTAGCAGTAGAAAAGAGACATCTCTATGAGAGGAGAGAGCATTTGACAACAGCTATAAAAAAAGAAGAAAGGGGAAGATCAATGTAAAGATGGCAAGAAGAGTGGAACAACCAGGAAAATGTTGCCTAGTGGACCAAGATGCTGATCCCGAGCCTAAGGGACTGGGTAGACTGTCTGTTTTAGGGCGTATCTTCATAGGTTCAGAAAGACAAATACAGATAAATACCTATACTGTTGTTACACAACGCTGGAGTATAATAGATGTACAGTGGAGAGAAACAGAATGTATAAAAGAAATAGGTATGAACCCTGTGACTGTAAGAGAGATGATCGTGAAGATGACGAGAAGGACGGAGGGATGGAGTAGTGTTGACAATTATATCCGAGCAGTCATTACAAAGAAAGAAGAAGAAGAGAAACACCAACTGGGCCAATGAAAGATAAGATCTAATTACTATTTTAATGGGAATAAGTCGCAATTGAAGGTTAAAATAAGTTTATTGACGTTTGAATCTTTGATCTTGCACTGATAACTTGTTTATACTCCAACAATTAATAGAAAAAAGAATAGCGGTTGGTACCGAAATACATCTAGCCTTTATCGACCTAGAAAATTCGTATGATACAGTTCCAAGGCTTAAATTGTGGCAAGATTTACAACAACTCGACATTAGTCCATACCTTTTAGGAATAATCACGGAAGTATGCAGGGATAGCACTACTTACCTAAAAATCGAAAATAGACATCAGAGCCGATAAAAGTAACTAAAGGACTAAAACAAGGATGCAGTATGTTACCCTTACTGTTTAATTTATATATTGAGGCAGCTCTCCAAAATTGGAAAAACCACTGCCAGGTAATGGGAATCCCCATAGGAAATGACGTACTGTTCTCCCTGAACTTTGCGGATGACCAAGTCGTCCTTGCTCAAGATTCTTATGATCTAGAATGTATGATAAAGGGTCTATACAGAGAATATGTAAAATGAGGGTACAAGTCAGCATGAAGAAAACAGAATAATTAGTTATCAATTCAGATGCAAGGTTTGAAGTGTTGAGAGACGAGGACGTGGAAATCAAACAAGTGGAAAAATTTTAATATTTAGGTGCACTAATTGCTAAGAACGGCTTGGGAGAAACCGAAATTAAACACCGAATTAATCAGGGACGTAAAATTGTAGGATTTCTGAACTCCTTATGGTGGGATCGCAACTTTTCCAAAAGGAACAAAAAAGAATAGGGTTGGTTGAATCAGTTCTTTGTTATGCCTCTGAAGTACGGATATTTAATGCAGACCTGGAGAGAAGATTGTTGGCAGTTGAAATTGAATATTTGAGAAGAAGTGCTATTTCGCCGTGACTTTCTGCTTTACAATTTAATTGCTGTCCAAGGTAAACGATTTTATCAACTTGCTCAAGTTTGGTATTATTTACATATATAGACGGTTTTTTATGCTGTTGTTTACTTATTACGAGTATTTTGGTTTTCCGTATGTTCAGATCCAGACCTGCCTCCCTACAACTCTCAAAGACACTATCAAATAGTGTTTGCAGATCTTCTTGTTTTTCAGAAAGTGCTATTCTGAAAATTCTTTCGGAGTAAACGTTGAAAAGCAGGGGTGACAAGAGGCATCCCTGCCGTACTCCTCTTTTAATATTAAAAGCCTTTGATTCCACACCATCTACTAAAACTGATGTTGTTTGATTCCAATATAAATTTGCAATTATTCGAACATCTCTGCCGTCCAAACCAATGTCTTTTAGAGCTTCGATCAATATAGAGTGCTTAACACGATCAAATGCCTTTTGGAAGTCAATAAAATAACAGTATATGTCTACAGATATATCTCGACATTTTTGAGCAAGTACGTTCATTCCAAACAGTGCCTTTCTCGCTTCAAACCCGTTACGGAAACCAAATTATGTGTCATCCAGGTATTCCTCGCATTTATTGTAGATACGACCATGTTTTACCTTCAGAAAAATTTTCAATAAGTGGTTTAAAAAATTGATGTTTCTATAATCAGCACATGTTTTTCTGTTGTCTTCTTAGGTAGAGCTATAAACAGTGAATTAGACCAACTATTAGGTAGTTGTCCGCTGTATAAATGGTATTGAAAAACGAAGTTATAGCCTCTAACACATTGCTGTCATTTATAAGCTTGTATATTTCAGTTGGAATTTCATCAGGGCCAGTCGCTCTGCCATCTTTTGATGATTGTATGGCTTTTATAACCTCAGAGCGTGTTATTAGGGGTCCGTCGCAGTTAGTAATATCGGGTATAAAAATGCTATGTTGCTATAATAGTATATATACTTTTATACCCGCAATAGTAATTGCGGTGCTAAAAATAGTAATTACTTTAAAATGCCACAAAAAATAGCTTCAAAACAATAGATAAGAGAAGGGAGTGTTCTAAAAATATCGTCATCCTTACAGCGGCCACCCCACTTTCGGAGTACGGTACGTGCGACAGTCAACTGCGCACAAGAGGGAGAGGGTGGTTTTAGTTGGTTTAGGCAGGATAATAGATACCTGAATCTTTGGCACTGCTATCTTTAGTACTTTAAACTAAACTAAAACACAAATTTCAGGGACTCAAAATAGAAAAAAAAAATTCCCGAATTCTGGGTGCGCCACTGCCTTCGAGACGCTATCGACGAAATAGAGATGGACCACTCCAGATGATTCTCGAATAATACTTTTGGTATATATATATGCAGCGCTGTTATGATATGAATTAGTTAATAATATATATATATATATATATATATATATATATATATATATATATATATATATATATATATATAATATTTAACGTTTACTTCCTTACGTTGTCAGCAAATACATATAATGAACCAGAAGTATTTGCTGACAACGTAAGGAAGTAAACGTTAAATATTGGGTTTGCAGCAATAAAAAATGAAACGTGTACTGTTTTAAATTTTTATTCCAAGCTTTCGGACATTGGTTATGTCCTTCATCAGGGAGAAACTTAATGAGGTTGTATCATCAATGATGTATTGTAATGTTGATAAAATTTATCACAGTCTCTCATCTTTTTTCAATATACAAAACCTATTTTTATGTTTAAAACTTAAAAATTACTGTACATCCACAACACTTAATTATTCTAAACACACATGACATTATTCTCATATTATTATGAAATTTTACTTAGTTCTCGGTAAGAACCGCGTTGAGAATTTATTACTCTACTCTACTCTACGCTATATAGTATATATATATATATATATATATATATATATATATATATTTATGTAGTTTCTCAAAACCTGCTGTAAGAATTTTTTTGATTTTTTTATATTGGAAACTAATCCTCAAATATTGAAATAAGACCAATTTCTTCATTTCGATCAGGACTGGAGTTATAACTTCTCAAATACCAAAAAATCTACATTTTCGAATAAACCTTTAAAAAGGCTGTAATTTATATTCATGCGGTTGTCTGCAAAACGTCTTTTTATATTGTACTTCTTGACAATTTCAATAAAAGTCTCTACTTTCCTTAATAAGTAAATTTTGATTTTTTGACTTAAAGAAGGTCTTAAGCTGATTACAAAATAAACCTCTGATCGAATCCTAACATGCTACATAGCAAATTAAAGGGGTTATAACGAATATATTCAGATAGAAAAAAACAGAGAGACTACCAAAAGGCACTACACATCATCTTCGTTATTAATGAACGTATAGCGATATACGACATATCACGACAGTATGGATGACAATAGACATATTTGCTTTATATATAAAGCATACGGTAAATTTGCTTAATTGACAAGAAGGCCACTGACTGATTACAAAATAAACAACTAGCATATCACACATCAAATCAAACGACGTCAGACGCATACTACATATAATGTATATAGTGTACCATATATACCTAAAACACGTATATACAAGGTATAGCAAAACAAAAAGATGTCAGGTCAGAAGTTCATCAGATCATACTTTATATATACTTGGTTTATATGCAAAAAGTTTATTATTTTAAAAATTTAATGACTGACTCTAGATGACAATTGATTGGATTTCCCGTCGCATGCGACGGGTAAAATCACTAATATATTATATATATTTAAAACCACAATAAACAAATTTAAATACTTTACGAATCTATCAATTATTTAAATACTTTCTGTAAATTTTACTATTTTAGGTAGAAGATCATAATAAACTCATGGAAGCTCCTTTATACTCTTCATTTAGGGCATTTATGATAAGCAAAGTAAAACCTAAAATTGAGGTTAATATTGGAGTAAGTGGAGAGAGAATAGAGATTGACCCGGTGCCACAAAAAGGCTCAAAGTTATTACCTTTCAAAGCTAAAGCTATTAGTCACTCAATTGATAGTATCGCTAGCTGTGATATAACAGACGACAAAGCTAGCAAAACTGGTTTTAGAATTATATATAGGGCTACTGTGGTAAGTGGCTCAAGTACGGGAGAAGGAACGTTTTCTGAAGGTAAGTCTAAAATGAGTCATAATTATCTTATTACTTACTAGAGGTAGGAAAGAAAAAGAAATTCAGAACTTGGTATTATGGAGATGATTTTTAAATTTTTGGAAATATGCATGAGCTGTGAATGTGGGTTCAAGACTCAGTACCACCAAATACAAAGTACCCACCCAATCAGATAATATTTTACCGCGAGTATTGGTGATGGGGACCCCCACTCCGCCGTTTTTGCGTTGAAATCTCCTAGCACCACGCATTCTCCTCTCATACTCATCACCTCCTCCATGATCTTATCCATCTTCCTCTCATAATCACCTACCGTTATATTAGGAGAGAGATAGCGGCACACCATCTGCAATTCCTCCATCAGGACAATCATATACCCTTCATTTGCTTTTATTTCATATACTCACAACTTCTTGTTACAAATTCGTACACCGACTCTTCCAGTCGCATCCACAGACCAGGCTCTCCTCTTAACCGGTGTTAGGTTTGGCTCAGCCGTATCCAGTATGTCTATGTTCTTTTCCGTTGCAGCAGCCTCGGCCACTTGTATTTCCCGTGTTTGCCATACCGTGGACTCGACTGTTTTCAGTCTTTATATACTAGAGTCTAGTGTGCCTATTCTAAACCAGACGGTTGAACCTAGAACACCTCCTCGAGTTTGCTACGTGGCCAGGTACATTACAATTGAAACATATTGTGTCTTTCTTGCATTCAGCAGCCATATGACCTTCGTTGACACATCTTAAGCAGTACTCTCGTCTGGTTTGTCTCTTGCAGTTCCATTGTCTGTGTCCGAAGGCAAGGCATCTCCTGCATCTGGATATCTCTGCCCTTGCTTCCACCACCCGACAAGATGTAAAGACCAGTCATATCCTTTTCATATTAAGAACTGTTTCAACAACGTCTTCGTCGACATCTATTATAGCTCTCTCCATACCTCTCGCGTCGCCTCTTCCTTCTGTCCAGACGTTGACTACGTGTTAGGGCTGCTCTTTGCCTGCAGCTTTCTCTCCTGCTTTCTTAATCACTTCTGCTGTAGTGTCAGGTGGGATTTCCTGCACTAAGATTCTCTTTTTGACAGTGCCCCCTTTTTTCATCACTCTAGACACGCATTCTTTCTCCGAAAGTATTTTCTTAATTTTCTCAGCAATTTCTCTTCCTCCTCCTAGTTCCAGTGATATCCCTTGGTCTCTTGTTGTCTTATTCTGTTGATGTCCACATCTTTACTTCCTGTCAGATTTTGTTTAATTTCGTTCATTAGATCTACGAACGACTTTTCTTTAGTTTTATTTATTATGACCAAACCCTTTTATTCTCTTAGTTTTATAGGGGCCCATCATCTCCTTATTCTTTTTCCTATTAGCGTGAGTAGAAGTACAACGTCTGGATCACTATATTGATAGGGAAATCAATGTGTTAGAGAGAGAAGTATTTTTGTAGTGAGTAAGAGTGAGATAGATTACGTCACGTCGAAGGAATCTCCTCTACCGTAATTCAACTATCGTCCGCTAGGTGGCGCCGCCATTTTTAAACATTTACCAATTTTAGTCCAATGTAAGCTAGGTGGCGCTATTTTTAAATTAAAATATTAAATAAATTATTATAAAAATAAAATATCTAAAACAAATAAAGATTGTAGATATGTAGTGCCTAAGAACGCTCTTCTTCTTTTTGTCTATTCTTCTTCTCATTTTTTTCCGCAACTGCCAATTCTTCTTCTTTTTCCGTAGAGTCATGGACAATAAAGATTGTAGGTATGTATTTTAACAATATTTTTGTAGTTTAACTATTATTCAAATTAATTTAATTATAAATTTTCGGTCATAATGTATGAGGGATCGTTGGAAAGGAGCAAAGCCAAGAGGTACAATCATGTATAAGAATTAAACAAAGCGATGAACCATAAAGACCTTAGATAAGTAGTGCCTAAACAACGTACCTGGATGTGCAAGGTATCATGTGATAGGGCTAAATAAATAGATTTAGATACTATAGAAAAATTAAACATAACATCATGTCATAAAGGCTTTAGATATGTATCTACACGCTTATTGGTCCGATCGTAATGTATGAGGGGTCGTTCGAAAGGAGAGAAAGAGAGAGGTATAATCGTATAAAATAATTAAACATAGCAATGAACCATAAAGACCTTAGGTATGTAGTACCTATACGACTCAAAATAGAGGGATGTGCGACGTATCATGTGATAGGGTCTAACGAATAGAATTGATTGATATAGAAAAATCTACCATAATATTATGCGATAAAGGCATTTAATACGTATATAACGAATATATCTAGATAGAAAAATAGATTAACTATATGACAAATCTTGAATTATTTACTTAAATTTGGAATCTGGCTCAGTACCAAATAAACAACTGAACAAATCCTAACATGCAACATAGCAAATGAATGGGGAGGATATAACAGAATAAATAACAATATATATTGATATTTATCCTGTTATATCCTGTTATATATGGATATATATATATATATATATATATATATATATATATATATATATATATTGTGACGATTGGGGTTTATAGAAAATAATTTATAAGTTATATACTACATAATATTAGATATTTGGTTGTTTTAAATAAGTTATATACTAGAGAATTTAATAAAAATTATTTATGTGAGGGTATTTTTAAGAAATTATCATATAATAATTGTAAAAAGTTGTATTTTAATGTTGTAAATATATTCAAGTGAGCCATGTGCATAGGCAACCAAAAATACTCTCGAAGTGACAGATAGAAATTAGGAATTATAAGGAATATAAAGTGGGGTTATAATAATATATTGTTTGAAATGTGTATTTTATTAAATTAGAGTGTTAGTTACTAATTTGAATGTTTATTCTGATCTGAAAAGCCTAAATGTCAACAAAATTATCAATGGAACATTAACGAATTCTTCAGAGTGCAGAGTGTGACCATTGTTTACGGTCGAACATTCTGGAATAATGATTATGTCGGTGGATGGAACAGATATTTTTTCGAGAACATCCATATCGAAGAAATAGAACGAGATCGAACATGGTTTCTTACCAGATGGTTCTGGAATATCCAAAAAGATATAAATACCCGTGATTTGGATTCAAGATGGCAGTTTTTAGTCAGAAGTCAGGCCAGTTCATTATGAAAGTTAGTAGACACATTTAGTTAGTGAATAGTGAAGTAAATTGTTCAGAATTTTCAAGAAGTCAGTCAGAAAAGTTTAGGAAGAAATATGAAAGTTAGTTGGAGTCAGTGAATCAAGTACAAATAGTCCAATTGTTTAATATAGTGAGTTAAATGAAGATTAAAAATTATGCATATTTAATGATGTGTTATGATGTGTTTTTTGTTTGAATGATGAGCAATGAGTATTTTTAATAATATAATATATAGGGTTTTTATCGCGGTTCTCAAAGAATTAGCTTGTAAGTACTTTTTTAAATTATCTTTATTATAACTATTATGAAACACACATATATATTTAACCTAGCCAATGTAAATTTAAAATAAACTATCTTTAAATTGATGTTCTTATAAAACTAATTAAATTCTATAGACAATGTTAAATTTAAACAAACTATCTTCAAAATTGAAATTGTTATGACACTAACTAAATTATATTAACAAAATTTTGTACCTTTCTTTCACTGAATGCCTAAATGAACTGTTTTCCACTATATAGATTCTAATCACCACTGAATGTCTTCGTACTTCAGTTATCCTTGTCTTTTGTGAAATTACTTTTTCCAATTATCAGCTTCTACCAATTTAAGATATAGTTTTCTTCACCAGCATTTATACACCACCAGCAAACACCATTTATATTTATTCTTCTGTTCAATATACCAATATCCAATTATTATAAGTTGATTTATACTAATCTCCAATCATAATATAATTTTAATTCCTTCCAATGTCCATCCAATCTTCTTCTAATATACTTTTATAATCTTCAATAATTATTTGTGTATAATTATAAATGTGCATTAAATATATGCATAATTTTTAATCTTCATTTAACTCACTATATTAAACAATTGGACTATCTCCAACTAACTTTCATATTTCTTATTAAACTGCTTGACTGACTTATTAAAACTGTGAACAATTGACTTCACTAACTAATCTACTAACTTTCATAATAAACTGCTTGACTTCTGACTAAAAACTCCCTCTTGAATCCAAATCACGGGTATTTATATCTTTTTGGATATTCTAGAACCATCTGGTAAGAGATCATGTTCCAATTTGTTCCATTACTTCTATATAGATGTTCTTGAAAAAATATCTGTTCCATCCACCGACATAATCATTATTCCAGAATGTTCGACCGTAAACAAGGGTCACACTCTGCACTCTGGAGAATTCGTTAATGTTCCATTGATAATTTTGTTGACATTTAGGCTTTTCAGATCAGAATAAACATTCAAATTAGTAACTAACACTCTAATTTAATAAAATACACATTTCAAACAATATATTATTATAACCCCACTTATATTCGTATTATGATTAATTTCTATCTGTCAATTACTTACTGTATAGTTGGTTGCCTAGGCACATGGCTCACTTAAATCTATTTACAACATTAAAATACAACTTTTTACAATTATTATATGATAATTTCTTAAAAATGCCCTCACATAAATATATTTTTATTAAATTCTCTAGTATATAACTTCTTAAAATAATCAATACTTTTTTATATCTAATATTATGTAGTATATAACTTATAAATTATTTTCTATAAACCCCAATCGTCACAATACCCCAAAATAATATTTAAAATAAATAATTTACTTATTATTTTTTTAAATATTAATTTTCTCATACCTTATTAAATTTAATAAATCAAAAATTTTTTTTTTATTTAAAATGTGTTAAATACATCCCTGTTCGCTGTCTATGTCAAAACAGAAAACAACGGAGCACAGTTCGGCTATTCTATGGTCAAACTGTCATGTCAAATGGAGCAATGGATGCGATATCAGAGAATAAAATATAACCTTAATTAAAAATATAATCGATATGGTGTTCTGTTTATTTATAGACAAAATCTAGGAATTATTTCCATTCAAAATAACTTCATCAATATAAATTGGTAAGTTTTTTTTTTCACTTTATTATATTAGAAAGACATTTTTATAGCAATTATAGTATCAATTTTGTGTCTAACCCCAAATTATGATTTTTAGGGTACAAATTAATTTCCATATATACAAAATTCAACAAGTATGATGTCAAATTGATTCAAAATAATGAAATCTACCATCTACCATTTAACAAATCAAGTCTATTGAATAAAATGGATATATCAGTAAGTTATTAGTGTTATTATATTTGTGTTAAAGGTATAGAAATCATTATTCAATCTCTTCATGATATTGAAAAATGTCGTTGATATGAAATATGCCTCTTAGTCTGTTCTCTGCATCTATTAACACATAACTATTTAGTCCATTCTGATTTTCAATTGTATATGGACCTTCAAACATTGGTTGTAATTTCTTACAACGGTTTTCTTTAACATTACTTTTTCTAAGTGAACGAATTAACACTAGGTCTCCTTTTTGAAATATGATTGGTTTTTTTATATTTCGATTTTGTCTTCTGATATATTTTTCAGCTTTCCTCCTAATTCGGTTATTCACTTTCTGCATTACTTGTTCTAACATATCCTGATTATATTCACTAATCCACTTTCTGTTTCCTATATGGCCAAACATTAAATATTCTGGTACTTCCTCTGTATTCAAATTATGTGTATTATTTAAAAAATACTCTACTTGTGGTATATGTTGCTGCCAAGTTTCGTGTTGATTTTGGCACAGTATCCTTAAATATTTTATAACTTCTTTAATATATCTTTCTGCAGGATTTGCCTGAGGATGTCTGATACTTGTAAAATGAATGTTGATTCCCTTTTTCTCACAAAATGTCCGAAATTTTTGGTTGTTAAAATATGTAGCATTATCTATTATGCAATTTCTAAATGGTCCTATTTCTTCGAAAAATTGATTAATATATAATTTTAATGTTTTAACATTTGTTCTAGAGCAGGGATATAGTTTAATAAATTTTGTATATAAATCAACTATCACTAGTATATGCTTTTTTCCTGTTGGACTGAGAACTAAATTTGAAATAAAATCCATGGAAACTGTATTTAGTTTTTCATATACAACATTAGATTTATATGTGTTCTGGTTTTTGAAATTCTTTTCTTTGTTTAGTTGACATATTGGGCATTGGGTAGTAATTTCTTTTGCTATACTTATGTCATTCTTTGCAAAATAATTGTCCCTAAATAGCATCCATAGCTTTCTTGAACCAATATGCATATAATTGTTATGTAAATTTTTCAATATTTTCTTTGCTAAAGTTCTAGTTATTACATATACTTCTATGCCATTTATTATTTTATAATATACTCCATCTTTCCTAAGGACTTTTTGTTTTTCACTCAAATTGATCTGATCTCTTATAATTTCTTCTTTAGAATATAATCCAGTACTTTCTACTAATTGATTTAATCCAATTTTTATTGTTCGCTGCCCTTTTTGTGATGTATTTTCTAACCTTGATAAAGCATCTGCCACTATATTAGATTTTCCAGAAATGTATTTGATTTCAAAGCAGTATTCACTAAGTATTAGACTCCACCGATGTATTCTACTGTTTCCATATTTGTTATTTAATATAGACGTTAAAGCTTGGTGATCTGTTTCTATTGTAAATTCATTACCCAACAAATAAAATCTTAATTTTGTGACACAGTGTATTATACTTGCTAGTTCTAATTCTGAAACTGAGTAACCCTTTTCATGTGGCTTTGTAATTCTTGAAATGAATTGTATTGGGTATTCGACCCCATCATGTATTTGTAATAATACCCCTGATAATCTCTCTATTGATGCATCTGTTCTTAATATGAATGGCTGTGTGTAGTCAGGATAGTATATTTTCAAATTTGACAGAAAAATGTTTTTAATCTCTTGGAATGCTAGTTCTCTTCTCTGATCCCATCTCCATTTTACACCTTTTCTCAGTAGTTCAAGTAATGGAATTTCTTTTATACTTAGATCTGGTATCATCCTTTTATAATAATTAATTATTCCAATAAATCCTCTTAAAGTTCTTAAATTGTGTGGTGTTTTATATTCCTGAATGACTTGTGTCCGTTTTGGATCCATTTCGATTCCCTTAGTGTTAAGTTTATAACCTAGATATATGACTTCTTTTTGAAAAAATGTACATTTTTCTTGATTTATTTTTAGTCCAACTTTGTCTAATCTATTTATTATAATTTTTAGGTGTTTCTCATGATCTTCAGCCGTTTTAGAAAAAATTAATATATCATCAATGTAGTGAATTACAAAATGTTCATATTGATCCAAAATATCATGAAGACATCTACATAGAGCACTGCAAGATGATTGAAGTCCAAATGGTACTACTTTGAATTGATATACTACTCCATCTATCTGAAATCCTGTATACTGTCTACTTTTTCTTTCTAGAGGTATTAACCAGAAACTATGCTGTAAATCGATTTTAGTGAAAAATGACATTCCTGTAATTCTTCCTAATATTCCATCTATACTCATTGGTGCTTCAAATTGCTTTTCAGTAATCTTGTTAATATTCCTTGCATCCAAACAACCTGATTTCACCTGATCTTTTTCGTACTACTACTATGGGGTTAATAAAACGTGTGTCTGCCTTCTCAATGATCCCATCTTCTAACATATTATTAATTGTTTTGTTTACTTCTTCTCTGTATTTATATGGTATTGGGTATGATTTTGTTTTAAAATCTTTTTCTTCTTTAACTTTTATACTATGGATATAATTTTGTGCAATTCTATTTTATTTATTGACAAGTCCCTTGTGTTGCTGCAATATGGAAATGACTATTGATTTATATTCTTCAGGGCAATTTAAAACTTTCATTATATCTTCTTCTTTACAAATAAAATTATTCTTCATTATGTACTCATTATTCCTTGCTTCCAATTTTACGCACTCCGCCTCGTAGGCATCCATCTGCTTAAAATTTCCATTCCTTAAATATTCACTACAATAATTATTCTTTACATTCTTTTGGGACATTTCCCTATCATCAAAATACATTTCTTCTTCATAAACATCATTATTTTCTTTTAATAATATCCTATCAACTCTTATTCCTTCTTCTACCTCATCTTTCTGCATAAATTTAATTATTTGCCCTTCCAAAGTTACCATTTTTTCTTCAAAATCTATCTTTACTTTCTTCTTTTCCAATTCATCATTTCCCATTAATATATCAACACATAAATCCTTGACAATAAATCCTTGCATATTAATTTCTTTATTAAGAATATTAATTTTAAAATTGGCTAGTTTATCAATTTCACCCAACTTCTTATTATTTGCACCAATAATTTAATTTTTGGAATCTTTATTATATCTGATAGTTTTAATGTATTAAAAATAAAATTCTCCGAGACTAAAGTACTTTCTGAACCAGTATCTATCATCATTTTAATCATTTTATTTTTGGCCAAAGCATTTATATAAATTAAATTAATAGATTCAATAATTTTCTCTTCATCTAAAGAAATAAATTCAGAAGGTTTTTCATAATAGCAATGGCCTAACTTGTAATTCAGAAAGTTTACTGCACAAAATTTTGATTATTAGAATTGTCAGATTGTATCTGACCACTTGGATCTGATGTCCTATGTCTTTCCCTACTATGACTTCTACTCACATTTTCCTGACTTGTACTACTTCGTTCCCTGTCTTCGCAGCTTCTATTCCTTCGAACACAATTTACCTGTCTGTTATAGTTAGGTCGCTCTGTATTTCTTCTATTGTTAAAATCTTGTCTATTATTATTAGTACTGTTATTAAAATGTTGTCTATTATAATTACTGTTATTATTATCAAAATTTTGTAAATTATTACCATATCTATTATATGATTGTCTATATTGTTGATTATCATTTTTATTATATTGAAAGTTATTATTGTTTTTTCTGTTGTTATTATTACTTGTCATATTGCCTCTTTGTATTCTTTGAATAAAATTATAAAACTATCTATTGTTTGAATATTTTGTACAGTTACGGTTTGCACAACATCAGCATCAAAATGTCTAGATACATTTAAGACTGTTTCATCCTCTCTAAGTGGTGGTTCTAAATATTTTGCAACTGTTATCAATTTCAATGCATAATCTACCATATTTGATTTTAAATTTTGATTATACTTTCCAAAATATAGAATTTCTCTAAACTTGGCTTGCTCTAATTCACCCCAATAATAATTTAAAAATTTATTTTCAAATGTTTGAAAATTATCTAAATCATTCTCAATACTAGCAAACCAAGTTGCTGCATTGTCATTTAATGTCACTCTAATATAATCTTTAATATCATTAATATTATTCACAAATCTTAATTTATGTTTTAAACTATTTATGTATACTCTAGGATGCAAATTTTTTATATTACCAGAGAATTTAATCCCAGTCTCATTTGTTAAATTTAAGTAAGGTCTCCCTATGTCTCTCATTTGTGAAATATCATCTATTCTCTGTTCCACATTTCTTATTTGATTACAATTTATTTGGATATTTTGTTGTATATCGTCTAATTTTTCTTCTGTGTTTCTCCTGTCTTCGTTAATTTTTACTTCTAAGTTACATTTCTGTAACTCTATTTTCTGTTCTATATCTATTTTATTATCTTGAATAATCCTCTTTACTTCTGTCCTCTCATTGTCTATCCTTTTCTTGTAGTCATTCCGTATACTTTTTATTTCATTTGCAACTTTTTTTTCTGCAGCTTCAAGTTTTTTTATCCATTTGTTTTTCCATTTGTTTTACAATTTTATTATTATTATCTTCTATTTTCTTTTCTAATTTTCTATAATTCTCTTCCAATTTCTGTTCCATTTTTTCATGTCTTCTTTGACTTCTTTTGAATTCTCTTCCAATTTTTTTATGTCTTCTTTGATTTCTTTTGAATTCTCTTCTATTGTCTTGTTCATCTGCATCATTAATGACATCAAAGCTGCCATATTGACATTTTCCTCTCTTTCTGGATTCATTTCTGCAGTATCTTGTGGAACTTGAATTAAACTCTCCTCTTGTATAGGTTGTGTTTCTACTTCCACATCTTCTTCATTCTTTTTGCTTCTTGTACCTTTCTTTCCTTGAGACATTTTGAGACTTTACTTGTTCAAATATAATTAAAATTAAAATCTATACTTTTTCTTTCTACTGATAATTAATTTAATTATATGAGAGCACTTATCTTCCCAAACTAATTCTTTTAAATAGAGAGCCCCACGTTGGGCGCCAAATTGTTATGATGTGTTTTTTGTTTGAATGATGAGCAATGAGTATTTTTAATAATATAATATATAGGGTTTTTATCGCGGTTCTCAAAGAATTAGCTTGTAAGTACTTTTTTAAATTATCTTTATTATAACTATTATGAAACACACATTTATATCTAACCTAGCCAATGTAAATTTAAAATAAACTATCTTAAATTGATATTCTTATAAAACTAATTAAATTCTATAGACAATCTAAAATTTAAACAAACTATCTTCAAAATTGAAATTGTTATGACACTAACTAAATTATATTAACAAAATTTTGTACCTTTCTTTCACTGAATGCCTAAATGAACTGTTTTCCACTATATAGATTCTAATCACCACTGAATGTCTTCGTACTTCAGTTATCCTTGTCTTTTGTGAAATTACTTTTTCCAATTATCAGCTTCTACCAATTTAAGATATAGTTTTCTTCACCAGCATTTATACACCACCAGCAAACACCATTTATATTTATTCTTCTTTTCAATATACCAATATCCAATTATTATAAGTTGATTTATACTAATCTCCAATCATAATATAATTTTAATTCCTTCCAATGTCCATCCAATCTTCTTCTAATATACTTTTATAATCTTCAATAATTATTTGTGTATAATTATAAATGTGCATTAAATATATGCATAATTTTTAATCTTCATTTAACTCACTATATTAAACAATTGGACTATCTCCAACTAACTTTCATATTTCTTATTAAACTGCTTGACTGACTTATTAAAACTGTGAACAATTGACTTCACTAACTAATCTACTAACTTTCATAATAAACTGCTTGACTTCTGACTAAAAACTCCCTCTTGAATCCAAATCACGGGTATTTATATCTTTTTGGATATTCTAGAACCATCTGGTAAGAGATCATGTTCCAATTTGTTCCATTACTTCTATATAGATGTTCTCGAAAAAATATCTGTTCCATCCACCGACATAATCATTATTCCAGAATGTTCGACCGTAAACAATGGTCACACTCTGCACTCTGGAGAATTCGTTAATGTTCCATTGATAATTTTGTTGACATTTAGGCTTTTCAGTCAGAATAAACATTCAAATTAGTAACTAACACTCTAATTTAATAAAATACACATTTCAAACAATATATTATTATAACCCCACTTATATTCGTATTATGATTAATTTCTATCTGTCAATTACTTACTGTATAGTTGGTTGCCTAGGCACATGGCTCACTTAAATCTATTTACAACATTAAAATACAACTTTTTACAATTATTATATGATAATTTCTTAAAAATGCCCTCACATAAATATATTTTTATTAAATTCTCTAGTATATAACTTCTTAAAATAATCAATACTTTTTTATATCTAATATTATGTAGTATATAACTTATAAATCATTTTCTGTAAACCCCAATCGTCACAATATATATATATATATATATATATATATATATATATATATATATATATATATATATATATATATATATCTACGGCATTAAGTGAACTCCGCCCATGTTAAAATTCAGGTTCAATTAAGCTCCGTGGTCAAGTGGATACCGATATACGGAGCTCACTTGACAATTCCGTAATATTGGTTCAGTCGATTCATCAACATGTAGAGTTTAATAATTTATAAAAATTTTTTGGAGCCCGTAAATACCCCTGTATCATAAATGTATATCGCTTAGTTCACGAGTATATATTATAGGGGTCGTTCAGATCTTCTTCATTGTATATTTGAACCATACGTTTATCGGTTTAAGTAAGCTCTGAGAGTTTGGCAACTGTGCGATTATACCGTATATTTTCAACATATACCCTGAACGGTTTATATGGGCTCCTTATTTTTATCTACTGTTTGTAGACAGTGGAATGTCATACGCATTACACTGTGTAACAGAGGATATCGTATTACCTGGTATAACTACGTACTAAAAGGTAACTGGTTCTTTAAAAAACAGGTATATAGATACAAAAGGACTTGGGCTTATTATTTAATGGAATGTTCGCTTGCATAGAAAATTTTATTTTTTCTGCATTTTTAAAAATAATGTTGTTTTTTAATTTAATATAATTTTATTAGTTCAATGCTGAACTCGATGTTTTTTTTAATTATAGAAATTTCATAATATATTTTGTTTACGTGAGTATGTCTTTGTACGTTTTATCTAAGCACCCGATTAATAAAAAATACTTTTATTTTATCCAATCTTCTGCAATATCTTGTATAAAGCTTTTTTATTATTTTAGTTCTGCTCTTATTTGTGTACTAAATATGATATCTCGATAGAAGGTTATCTCAAAATAAATATGTTATACAGTGTAGGTGCATTTATGCTACCCCAAGCGAGACTGTTCTTCTACTGCTATTCTAACCATTATGTCATACAAAAATTTTTCTCTTGTGTAGGTATACGGAGACAATATAAGTGAGTTTGTTATGTAAGGGGATATCATATAGTTTTTTTAGAAATATTCTGTAATTTGAGGTGTCGTAAGCGGCATTTAGAGTGAAAAATACCACCCCTGATACCCGATATTTTTCGTACTGGTCTTTGATTTAGTATTTGTGATGTACATAATCTTCCCTATCTACAGCCACTTTTGCCTTTTAATTTAAGTTTTTCTTCTAATATCGATGATATCATATTAACGATCTTGTGCAAAAGTATTTTAAATAGCTGACAAAATAAAGATATTGGCCGATAGTTTTTGTAGTCGTTGGAGTTTTTGCCAGGTTTAAGCAAGTTAACAACTTTGGTTTGTCTCTAGACTTTGGGTATCTCCATAATTTGAATACAGTTGTTCATCATCCGGATCAGCCATTGTAGTGTTTTTGGTCCAGATTTCGTAATAAGCTTTGTGCTCAGATCCTCAATGTCGGTAGTTGTATTATTTTTCATTAAATATGTAGATGGTGGATTCAAGCTCAACATTGTTAAAAGGTTCTCTCAGCTGACTGGTTTTGTCCTTTCTTACTCTACAATATAAGAATAACTCTCTTCTTAGAGTTATTCTTTGCTTCTTTTTCAACAGAAACAGCATGTCTATATCTATAATGTGGTTTTAACGATCAGCTGTATACCAAATACCCTAGGTTAGGCCCTATATGTGTTTCCTGCACTAGAAATAAGTCAGATTCGTGTTTAGCTCATATGTCTGATAAGTTTAAGTAAAGTAAAGTTTCTTGATCTTTAGAAATACCCTTAACAGTTATAGACATATGTTATTAGAATAGTTGGTCCTAAAAAGGACCAATTTGATTAAATCATATTAAAGAAGTGACTGAAGAATTAGCCGATTAATTAATTAATCATTACCCGGGGTATGCCCGATTGCGGTGGCCTTATTAGTACTTCAATCTTCGTAAAGGCTCGTTCTTTGAACCACAGAAGTAATGCCTAATCTTTTACTTTTTATTAAAAATTTAAATTTTACATGCCGTGTATTACTTTTTGACGATATTTCGAATCAGATTTGTATAGTAATAATTTTAGGTATTAAAGGGCTTCTTTGTGGAAAATAAATAAGTTTGTGATATCGGTCGCAACTCATCTATAGATAATAAAAAAATAAACAGTTAAAATAAGTGTAAACAATTTCAACTACATAAATTGGCGCCACTGTTTAGGTCATAGGTTTATCATAGATATCAAAGGTAACATTTTAATTCAATGTTCTATTTACGTATTTACAATATTAAAAAAGTAGGAAAAGACATGTTTATGCTTTTATTTTTTTTTTTTAATCTATTCTATTTTCTTTCTAGAGTTCCGTCTTTTTTTAACGACCTGTGTTATTTTTTCAATTGGGCACTTGTCCAAAGCTATGACAAATCCTCTGTCCTCTGCTATTCTATATTAATATGACTGATTCATTATTTTCTCTAAACACTCTGTCCTCTGCTAGTCTACATTAATATTATTGATTTATTTTATCTTTCTTGCAGCTATTTTAATGATTATCCTGTGTATCTTCTTCTTCTTCTTTTTATATAGACATGACTCTGTCTGTTTTTCAATGTGCCTCCAGTAAGTTGCCGTTCCATCGTTTTCGTGGTCTTCCTACTGATCATTTTCCTATGGGTTAACCGTCTCTTGCCGTCTTTACTACTCTATTTGTTGTCATTCGGCTTATATGATTATTCCATTCACTCTTCTATTTCTTAACCAGTTCTTGATGTTCTTTACCTTGCATCTACGTCGTATATCTGTACTTCTAGCTCTCTAGCACTCTCCCATAGTGTCTTACCATCAATTGTTCTAAGTGTTTTCATCTCTGCTGTTTCTAACACCCTTTTTGTCCTCTTTGTGTCAGGTCTTGTTTCTGCCGCGTTTGTCATTATTGGTCTGATGACTGTTTTGTAAATTCTGCCTTTCGTTTCTTTCCCGATATTTTTATTTCTTCGTATTGTTTCATTTAGGCAGCCTGGGGCTCTGTTTGCTCTATTCACTGGATCTTCCACTTCAGTTCCGAGCTTTCCGTAGCTAGATAATGTGATGCCTAGATATTTAAATTCCATCACTTGTTCTATTATCTGTCCTTCCAGCTCCAATTAACATCTTAGTAAATTTGCTGTTGTAACCATGTATTTTGTCTCTTTTGGGGAAATTAACATGTTAAATTTTATATGAAATTGGTGCAGGATACGTTGTAAATCATCTTCACTTTGAAAGAGTAGTATTGCAGATTATTTTAATTTGTTTTTCTTCTATTTGGTATCCTTTTTAAGTTCTTACTTTTTTATTATTTTATCCACAATTAGGTTGAACAATAAAGGACTCAGGGAATATCCCTGTCTTATCCCATTGCCAGTTTCAATAGGGTCGGTTAGTTCTTCGTCTACTTTTACTTTTATTGTGTTGTTTTGGTATATATTTTCGATCGTTTTGAGTTTTTTCTAGAGGTATCTCTCTTGTGTACAATAAGTGTATAAAGTTTTTTAATTTATATATCTTCTGTATATCATTATTTCTTCTGTGTATTAAAAGTTAAATTTGGTTATTATTAAGATTCTCTTAACGTGTTTATTGTTTTGTTTCTGCGGTACGAATATATGTGTATCATAATAGATTGTAATGCATATTTCATTTATTATAATTAAAGTGCTCTTTGCGTTTGCCAATTACTTTCTCACTTCCTCAGCGATAGGTCTTTTTTTTTCTCATCAATAACCTTATCCTCGCTCGATACAGTTATTCTAAGATATTTGTATTTCACTATATGCTCTATTGTACCTATGAAATTTATAATATCTAATATCTGGTGCTTTCATATGAAACTGGAATAAACACACTTGGTAGATAATGTTTATTCGTTTTGAGTACACTTTTTTAGAACTTAGTACATTAAAGAATAAATATTTTGTCTGTTCAGGGTTTTCCAAGTCTGCAAAACTTAAAACAGGCTTAAATATTAGATTATACATTTATTAAGAATGTTCAATATCTAAATTTAAGATTTTATATCTCAAAATATGAATAGGTTTTTACATTTTGTTTGACGGTTTAATCTTCGAATCGGAGTTCATTTTTCGAAAAACTATAAAATTGTGAGAACAAATTGCTATATAAAAGAACGAGGCAATATTCTCATGCTGTGAGCTTTGCTGCTCTGGTACTTTTATAACGCTTAAGATATTTTTAATTTTATTGTCAACATTTTTTGAGGTGTGTTTCCTTAAATGACCATGTCTAAGGTTAGTACGTGTGATTAAATGAAATTGACATTAATTTGATAGTTTCTATTTTATTAGTACTGATGGTATAATATGACTAGCATCTGTTGGTACTATATATCAATTTCAACATGTGGAAGTGAGAGCACTCTCTTGTTAGTAATTTCAGTGTAAATTATGACGAAACCAGAAATAACCCATAATATTCTCCCCGTGTGATCTTAGTATTTTTTGTTGATTGAATAGTATAGGCCAGGGTATCCAACATTTCAATCAGCGGTATGTCAGAGTGGGTTTTTATTAATTTTTATATATATTTGCAAAAATGAAGAAGAAAGTTCAGTACAGGCAGTTAAACGGCTGATCCGTCAATTTAGAAAGTAAGAGCAAGTACCAACTTGCTGAAAAGCATACCCATACACAAAAGGAATATGTAATAAAATGTACTGCATAAACTATAGCGATATAAGCTATATATCTATTAATTATTAGGATATACAGTATTTTTTTCTAATACACCTAGAACGATTGAGTAAATAGGTGAACTATATAAATAGGTGGATATTAGTGTGGAATTAGAAAAACTTAATAAATCGTTGATCAATTATTCACTATTAGGCAGTTAATGAGAAATGTTGGGAATACAAAAAAAAACATTAAACTAGTTATTTATAAATTTTAAACAAACACTGATATAATCATAAGAATAAAACTATGAAATACCATGGAAGAACTAGGGCTTACCTAATAAACTAATTAATTTAACAAGGAATAATCTACAAGTAAAGTCAGACTTCAAGGAAAACTGTCGACTTATTTTTCAAATGTACATTGATTTTAAACAGGAAGATTCCGTTCCAAACTCTATTTAAAAAGTAAAATCCAATAGTCATAACCCAAAGTGCTTTAAAAAAAGGTGAACGAATTAGCGAACAGCTGTTTTGAAAACTAAATATTATGAAACGAATTGGGGATATTATATTACACAAACTAAACCGCTTGTCTACAAAAATAAAATCAAGAAAATATGATACGACAGAAAAGACTAATCACTTTACAGTTAATTGCCACATAAATATCAATGAATAACGCAAATGTTAGGACGATTGTATACATATAAGACAAATAACGATAAATGTTACAAATAAAGGTTAAAACATGCTTTTCAATTCGCGGTAAAAGATTTAATAGAGTTCAGCACACCAACATAAATTCGTAACAAAATTCATATAACAGTAAACGGTACTCGAGACAGCAGCAAAGTAATTTTGGCAACAAATATGTAGGTTGTACTTTACACCATTGGAATCATAGCACCCGCTATGGAAAATGGTGTCTTCTTTGACATCCAGCAACCACAAATGTGAAATTAGGAAAGATTAATGTGAAATTAGAAAAATTCAATGAACCGTTGATCAAATATTCACTATTATATACTTAATTAAAAATGTTGGGAATAAGAAAAACATTAAGCTTTAGTTTGCAATGCTTGAGAGCATTACCCGGAAAGCAAACACAGAAAATCTCACAGTTTAATAATTAAGGTCCTCATATTATAGGGACTTTTGACGATGAGTTTAACATAGTAGTGAGTATAATTATTAGTGAGAAAAAAAACATTAATACATTCAATAGAAAAAATCGCAAAAAAGGGTCCTCCAAATCAACGATAATAAAAAAAATATATGGCTATCATAAGAAGACTATCATAAGAAACAGAATAGGACATAATATTTCAATAGACCAGTATAACTTTGAAATGTTTTCATCGGTCTAAATATTTGAGATTTAAGAGCACTTTTAACAAAAAACACTACAAAAGAGAATAACAACAGAATACAAGCTGGAAATTGCTACGTTTTAAGCTCAAAAAATTAAATCCAAAAATACGTCCCGCAGTAAGAAAAATAATATTCTACGTATGTAAGTAAAACACGAACAATGAAAAAAATAAAATAAGAGCCGATTGAGCATCGCAGAAAGAAGAATTCTAGAAGAAATATATAATTCTATTATGAATCAGACCACAAATCAATACAAAGTGCAAAACAATAACTTTATCGTTGAGATTTAGTTTCTTGTACGACGGTGCAATTTTTTATATACCTGTTTGACCTTAGCATTAGTTCCCGGTCGTAAAACACTTCTGACTGAGGGCAATCTTTCTAGCAATCCTGATGTAATTAATACCTGAGTTTTACTTACATTGTCTTATATATGTATATATCCTGATTTTAGTAGTATGTATTACACTTCTGGATTTAAAAGTATTTTGAGGTTATACATATATCAGTTTGCTACCTGAATTTTCCCTTTTGTCTCTTATGTGACAACGTTATCTGCGATATCTAAAACGCTGAAATTTTTTAAAATTATATGAGTCTATTGTTACGTTATATGCCCTATTTTACATCGTCTCTTTTGTCTGGTAATAGCATTATTCTATAGTATTCTAATATTTAATCTATGGAATAAATCAGGATAGCGGATAGATATTCTTTACTTTCTCGGAGAAATTATATTGTAACACACAAAAACCCTATTAAATTGCCAAAAACTTTCTTGCATATTCTACTTGCAATGGCTAATCGTTGGATAATAGGAAGTATGAATGTAGCAGTTTTTAATGGTTTGGTGACTGCTTGCTAAAATCGGGGAGCAGAGATATCAGTACCAAGTTAATGTCTATAGGAGTTGCGGATACATTTTCTGATAACTTTTCTGAGTTCCTCCCTTTTTTAACATATACTATATAAGTCTCAAGTACAGTTCCCATGTATTTTGTGAAATATGCATAAGGTATTTAGACATCGTTTTTTTGTAAAATTAATGTTTTAGATTTTCAGATGTATAAACTTGACGTTCATTAATTTGGACTCATTTAGTTTAGGTTTCCAATTTTAAGTAAATATGAATTTTATTTAATAACAGTTATAATTTTTTTTGCTGCTACTTTGCTGTTGTCAAATACTGTGAGTATGACAGTGTCATTTCCAACTATGACCATGTAGGTATACTATTTGCAGGTTAAACTCCCATGCTATACTTTAGCAAAGGGCTAAGCTATGTCAAAAAAGACTAGCACAATTTTTTTTTCTAAAACGTGTTTCTCAACAAGTTTCTCACTTAGTTACCTATATCGATAATTCTATATATTCAATTAATCATAGGAATATTTTTTATCTCTGAATAAAAAATTATCGGTTTGGAATCAGCTCTTTTCTTTTATTATTGGTTTCATTAACTTAAGGGTGGTTCTTAACTAGCTGTTTCTCAAACAGTTTTAACATTACTGATTTAATAAATATGAACAATTTGTTATATAATATTTTGAATAAATCGAGTAGCGAATAATTCATAAAAATAAGCGATTCATTTATTTTGAAAAATTATGTATATATGCAAGTATCACCATATTTACTGATTCTTCATCATCATTCTCTTTGCCTTTATCCCTTTACGCCTTATCCCTTATATACAGAGATATCTTTCTATCTTTCGCCATATCAAGATGAATTTCTTTCATACACATATTTCTCCTATTCGTTTCCCGTCATCTCTTTTTCGGTCTTTCTCTCTCTACTACTTTCTGGGACATGGAAAACCAGAATTCTATGGTATTGCATGACTCTCGTGTCGACGATCAACATGCCCTAATTATCGTAACCTATGCTTCCCCCATTTTTGCATAGATGAGGTTGCTGCGCCTAGACTTCTGCTAATATTTTAATTTTTAATTTAATATTTTCTTTTTTAAGCGACCCATCCATCTAAGCATTGTCATTTTGTTCAAATGCATTCATTGTTCTTATTTTTTTAACTGTCCAATTACGGTTTTATATCCGTTTTATGGAATTTACCTTTCAGTTTCGTAAGAACCTTTCTATCACACAAGACATCACTTGCTTCTTTCCATTTTATCCATCCTTATTTGATTTCTACTATATCTCCATCTATTTCCCCATTGCTTTGTAACATCAAATCTAGATTCCTACCTAAAACGATTTTTTTTCAATAATTTCACCAGTCAACTTACAACCTGATTTAAAGTGAAGTTGAAGTTAATTTTTAAATGCACACTTTAGATACTCTGTTTTTGTCTTCCTTAGTACCTTTTTGCTCAAGCGCCCATCTTCACTGTCTCAATCATTAATTGAATTCTCTCTCCTTATCTCTTACTAACACCACATCGTTAGCATACATCAGGCACCATGGGATATCTCCTTGACATGTTTTCGTTAATTTTTCCAACACTAATTAGAAGAGATAAGGGATTAGCACTGACCCCTGATGCAATACTATTCTTAAATGAAATTTATCAGTCTTACCCTCACCTGTTCTAACATTAGTTTTCCATTACTTGCCTTATGATAAAAATTGCATCCGTTGTTGATTTGCCTTGCGTGAATTTAAACTGATTTTCTAATATTTCTATTGGTTGGTAAGTTGGCTTTCTCTCTTCTAAAAGCATTTACTAACAGTGGCCATACCTAGTGCTACTGCTAATTCCAGTATATTATCTGCTGCGTTATTTCTAGTTCCAATGCCGTATCCTCCATCTATATGTTCATTTCCTCTGTCTAATTAGCCTATATTAGCGTTGAAGTTATCTTCTATTATGAGTCATTTCTTAGTTGGAATATTTCTAAGTCTACCACCTAACTGATCATAGAAAGCTTTTCTTTTATCGTCACCTATTTACACATAGCGACATGGATTATGCCTGGAGGAACAACCGCTAACCAAATTGATCATGTCTTGATAGACAAATGGGCCGCAACAAGCATACAAGATGTGAAAAGCCGAAGAGGAGCATGCTGCGGATCTGACCATCTCCTAGTACAGATAAAATACAAATGCAGAATTCAGAGAAACAGGAAATAAAGACAGGAACAAAGAACAGAACAGCTAGATATACAAAAATTTAAACAACAAGATGTCATACAAAACTATGAAAGAGAAATAACACAAACACTGACAGCACTAGGTACCGAAGAACATTGGGAAGAAATCAAAACAAAAGTTATTGACTCTGCAAGAAAAATCATAGGCAAGAATAAGAAAAATAAAAAAAGGGAATGGTTTAATGACTAGTGTAATAAGGCCATACAGAAAAGAAATGAAGAACACAAGAAATATATGGAAAAAAGAACCAGAGAAAGAAGGGCAAGTTACCAAGATTCAAGATGGAGAGCAGATAAAATATGCCGAACAAAGAAAAGAAAATACGAAAACGGAATATACAGAAAATGGAAGAAAATGTTCAGAGCAACAATATAAGACAGGCGTACAGATATATACGCAATTTAAGAGAAGGATATAAACCCCGAACAAATCTATGCAGAAATCAAGAAGGGCAAATAAGCAGTGGTCCAAAAGAAATAAAATCAGTCTGGAAAACCTATTTCCAAACTCTTTTAGGGACACAAGAAAATGAAGATCATATTGACATGCATCACAATGAGGGAGACACCGAAAATATAGAACCCCCAACGATGGAAGAGGTAAAACAGGCAATACGAGCACGAAAGATCAATAAGCCTCCAGGTATTGACAACGTCCCACCTGAGCTATATAAATTAGGTGGCGATCACCTAGTAGGACAAATGCATGTGCTCATGAACAAGATTTGGAATGATGAAAAGATCCCTAATGATTGGAAAACCGGGAATATATGCCCAATTTATAAAAAAGGGGATAAACTAAAATGCGAAAATTATCGCGGCATAATCCTCTTGTGCACGGCGTACAAAATTTTTACTTACATACTAAACAAACGACCGGTTTCCGAGAAGGAAGATCTACAACTGACCAACTATTCACAGTAAAACAAATCTTAAACAAATCGTGGGAATACGACATTGACGTCCACAACATATTCATAGATTTTAAACAAGCCTACTACTTAATTAATAGGAACAAGTTATATCAAATATTGCAGAGCTTTAATATCCCCCAAAAATACATCCGACTGGTAAAAACAACAATGGATTCGCCAATAGCAACTGTCAGAGTCCAAAATTAGCTCACTGAAAATTTTACGATAGCCCAAGGATTAAAGCAAGGAGACGGGCTTGCACCGACACTATTCAACCTGACCTTGGAATATGTGATAAGACAGCTGATTATTGGAAGAGGTAATCTCCTAACAAATAAATCAATACAGATTGCCCTATGCCGATGATATCAGCATCATGTGTTGCAGAACAGAAAAGGCGGCAGAAATATATTCACAATTAAAATCAAAGGCAAAAGAGACCGGACTAGAAATAAATATTCAAATGACAAAAAAGTTAACACAGGCAAGAGATAGGGGAAACAGACGCACAGTTGAATTAGAGGACGATATTGAAACGGTAGAAAGTTTCATATATTTAGGAGTTACATTAAACACGGATGGAACAGAAGAGCCAGAAATCCAAAGAAGAATAGTAAAGGGAAACAAAGCTTATTTTTCACTCGATCATGTGTTTCGCTCCAACAACACACATTGGAGATCGAAAATCAGGGTCTACAAAACTATTATCAGACCAATAGTATGTTATGGATGCGAGACATGGGTGATGACAGAAGAGACAAAAAGAAAACTGGAAGTCTTCGAAAGAAAAATCCTAAGAAAGATATTTGGACCTATTAACGAAAACGGAATATGAAGATACAGGTATAACCATGAACTCTACCAACTGTTTAAAGAGACACCGATCTCAGAATTCTTTAAACTTCAGAGACTTCCCTGGGCTGGTCATGTATTAAGAATGGAGACAGAAAGATTGCCGAAAAGAGCCCTTGATAGTAAAATGCAGGACGCAAGACCAAAAGGAAGGCCACGCAGAAGATGGGAGGATGAAGTCGCAGCGGACGCGCAAAATTTGCTAGAAGTTAGAACCTGGAGAAGATCGGCGCGAGACCGACAAGATTGGAGGCATAGTTTGGAGGAGACCAAGGCCCGATTTGGGATGTAGTGCTATTGGAGAGAGAGAGAGATGTAGATGGTGGATCCAAGCTCAACATCGTTGAAAAGTTCTCTCAGCTGACTGGTTTTTTCCTCTCTCACTTTGAGTTTTTCTTTGCTTCTTTGCCAGCAAAGATAACACTTTTCTATTTATCACAATGGTTTTATCTGTACTAGAAATACGTCACATTTGTGTTAGACACATGTCTTACCTATGAGTTTTAGTAAAGTAAAGTTTCTTTATCTCTAGATATGCCCTCAATTTTTATAAACATAATTAGAATAGGTTGTCCTAAATGGTTCGATTTGACAAAATCATATTGCACGGGTGATTGAATAATTAGCCAATTAATTAGTTAATCATTCACCAGGGTACATCCGATTGCAATGGTCTCATTAGTACTTTAATCTTCGTGAAGCCTCCTTCTTTTGACCCCTTAACTAATGGCTTATTATTTACTTTTTATGAAAAATTTAATTTTTATATACAGACTATTACTATTCGACGATATTTCGAATCAAATTTGTGTACTAATAACTGTAGGTAATAAAGAATCTCTTTATGCAGAGTAAATAAGTTTGTAATTTCAGTCACAAGTCGTTTATATGGATAATAAACAGTTAAAATAAGTGTTCAAAATTTTAACTACCTATATCGGCGCTATTGATCTTGACAATGGCTACTTAGACATAGTATTTTTTAGTATGTAATATATTCTGGATCATATTACATACGTGCCAATATGCTGTACTAATACTGTTGAGCGATATTGATATATTTAATGTATGGAGGATATATTGTTCCCATTCCTACTTACTATGCACGCGTTTAAAAATAATATTTGAAAAAAATATATTGAAGGGAAGTACTTTTACCTATGGTAGCGGCAATCAAATTTATTTCTTACACTTTAACGTTTTGTGGTAAAAATGATTTTGTGTGAAAATAATGGTAATTAAATAGGTGCTTTGGAATATTTATTGAGTTCAATCTAACTTCAAGATTGGTATAATAAATTATTTATCCCTACAATATGTGATGAATTTATTTCTATTGTATTGAAATATCTGCAACTCATAAGAGTGAACAAATTACAGAAAGCGAAATTTTACTCTCTAATTATTGATTCAACACCTGATATAGATCAGCGTACCGTCATTCTTCACTATGTTCTTTTAAGTGGTATAAAAGAGGGATTTTTGAGATTTGAGACTCATCAAACTGATGGTTCGGTACTCACTACATCTTTTTGCATTTGCTTTTTTAGGTATCGTCACAAAAGTCGACAGCCGCCAATCCGTTGGTATATAGTCAGTTTCATAAATTTTATTAAACAGATGAAGGAGAGATATTTTACCTGAACTTTGGAAGCACTTTATTATTTCACTTGGTATTTCATCTGGACCTTTTCGGGTCTTTGCTAATCGTATTGCTTGTTCAATTTCGTCCATAGTTATGTCAGGTCCTGTAACTACTTCGTTAATTTTAAGCTCAGACCTTTCATCACTAAACAGTTCCTCAATATACTCTTTCCATCTGTCTATTTTATGCGAATTAGTGATAGTCAGTTTTCCGTCTCTATCAACGTTGTTATTTGCCTGTTTTTTGTTCTGACCTGTCAGTTGTT
Organism: Diabrotica undecimpunctata; assembly: GCF_040954645.1. Lineage (NCBI taxonomy): Eukaryota > Metazoa > Arthropoda > Insecta > Coleoptera > Chrysomelidae > Diabrotica > Diabrotica undecimpunctata. The sequence goes on along the minus strand of NC_092803.1, from coordinate 92,495,471 downwards.
TTATTTTTGTATACATATTAAATTAATCATGTTTTCCCTGTAATTCTTCAATTTCTGAACATTTGTTTTCGAAGTATGTTTGTTTTGCAGATTTTATTTTAGTCCTTATCTCTTTATTAATTACTTTATACATTTCTACGTTTTGGTTCTTAAAATTGGGTTTTTTGTCGATTAAATTCAAATTCTCATCGTTCATCCACTGTTGCTTTTTTTGACTGCTCTCTTTTAAGTTTGGAGTTGAGTTGCTTATAATCGTTTTGATTTGGTTCCAATGATCCTCGATGGATTCTTGTTGTTCATAGTTATCAAAATTGCTCTCTAAATTGTTTGCAATCATCTGGCTATTGTTTCTAATAAAATCCATATACAGTTTGTTATAGGATCGTTGTTGCTTTATCCGTTTAAGTTTTAATTTTATTTCTGCTAACAACAGATTGTGATCAGATGGAACATCGGCACCAGGAAGAGTTTTTACAGACTTTACTGCATTTCTGTAACGCTCACTGATAGTTATGTAGTCAATTTGATTTCTGACGATATTACGGGGAGTGTTTGCTGGAGATTTCCATGTAAATAATCTCCGTTTAGGTAGTTTGAAAAAGGTGTTCTTTATACATAGGTTATGTTCTTTGCGGAGCACAGAGCCACCTTCTCTGTCGCTCACGTGGGTAACTCCAATCTGGCGCCGGAGGTGGCCGGAGTGAATACATGGCCAAGTCCAGATCGGGACCCAGCTCTGTGGGGTATAACACTGACCCCTACCTAGGGATACAGGTGAAGACCACAACGGTAGGCACGGCGGAGAAGAAGATCTTCGGTGCGACGTGGATGGCGGAAGTGGCATCCCTGGATTTTAGGGATGGTATGAAATCAAACCGATAGCGTCTGACCCATATTGGGCGGTTGTCAATAGCGTCTGTACCGATAATGGGCGGCTGAACTAAAAACTCGTCAACACGCAAAGCAAGCGTGACGTTTTAATTGCTATTACCCTTTTATTATGTCAGATACAAATACAAAAACGGATTTACCCCAGGTGAGTAGAAAGAAAAATTCAGAATCTCACACTGCTAGACTATCAGTCAGTCCCACGGATTCTGGGGGGGGGGGGGGACAAAATTCTGACATATCTTAGAAAACCATCTAACAGATATATATTTCTAAAAATTGCAACTTTCAATGCAAGAACCCTGCTATCAGAAGAAAAATTCATAGAAATAGAATCTGAACTTAATAAAATCAATTGGGACATTGTTGGAGTCGCTGAGGTCAGAAGGAAAGGAGAAAGCCTAACCACTTTAAAATCCGGTCACATTTTCTATCATGTCGGAGAAAACGATGGGAATTGAGGTATTGGGCTCTTTATTAATAAAAAACTAGCTGAGAATATCATATCAGTAAAAGCAGTTTCCAAAAGAGTTATACTTGCAAAATTACAACTAAACAACCGTTACTCCATAAAGATCATTCAAGTCTATGCACCAACATCGAGTCACGCTGACGAAGAAATAGAACAGTTCTATGATGACTTGTACACAGCTGTTTCAGAAGACCAAGAACATTTTACGGTAATATGTGGCGACTTTAATGCCAAAATAGGAATAAGCACTGATCCAGCTGAAAATGCCCTCGGAAATTTTTGCACACCAGATAGAAACGAAAGGGGCAAAATACTCTTAAATTTCCTATTAGAAAACAATCTATATTCATCATCACTGACAAAAAACATATAGTCAAAGATGTTACGGTCTTAAATCAATTTAGAGATTTCTCAATACAAAAAGAGAAGACGTAAATAACCTAAACGAAGAAATAGTAGATACATTAACACAAGCTCAGGAAAAATCTGGCCCTAAACATGGAAAAGAACAAAAAAATAGTAAAGAAACGAAACAAAAAATGGAAGACCGTAGAATGCCCAGAAGTCAAGGAAATGTTGACTCACAAGATATAAACAGCATCAATAAAGAAATCTCTAAAGCTATCGGACGGAATATTAGAAAATACAACAACAAGAGAATTATAAAAACTATAGAAGACAACAAAAGCATGAAAGCATTGAGGAGAAAAATGGAAAATGGCAAAAAAGAAATCTTTCAACTTAAAGACAAAAATTGAAATATTATCTCAGATAGACCAAGCATATTACATATAGAAGAAAGTTTCTATGAAACATTATATAAAAGTCAAGTTATTCCAGAGCTCATCGAACAACCAATACAAAAGGTACATAATGTAGGATCGGAGGATATACCAGATATATCACGAGAGGAAATCCAACATGCCCTCAAAAATATGAAAAATAATAGAGCTCCGGGGGAAGATGGTGTAGTCATTGAGACAATTAAACTAGGAGGTCCACTTTTGATGTCCCGAATCCAAACACTTTTTAATTATGTCTGCATAGTGAAAACATTCCAAGTACATGGAAGAATTTGGTTACAATCCTCCTCCACAAAAAAGGGAATAAATCAGATCTCAAAAACTATAGGCCAATTAGTTTGCTTAACCACCTATACAACCTCTTTACTCGAACACTGACAAACAGATTAGAAGCAAAACTCGATTTCTATCAATCAGAAGAACAGGCAGGATTTCGAGCGGGACACGGAACAAACGACCATTTGCAATGCCTTAAAACTCTAGTTGAAAAGTCTATCGAATATAACAGACCCCTTGCTCTTATCTTTGTCGACTTCCACAAAGGATTTGACACAGTCGAAACAGTTGCTATCTTAAAAGCACTATCAGAATGCAGAATAGATCACAGGTATGTAAATATTATTCGAAATATATACGAAAATGCGACAACAACCGTTAACCTCCACTGCATAACTGAGAAGATAAAAATTGGCAGAGGGGTACGGCAGGGAGATACCTTGTCGCCAAAACTATTTATAGCAGTTGTGGAGTACGCATTTAAACGGCTAGAGTGGGAATCAAAGGGTATTAGCATCGATGGAAAGATATTCAATCATCTTAAATATGCCGATGATATTGTTCTCATAACAGACAACTTAGGAGAAGCCAGAGTTACGCTACAATAACTACAGCAAGTAACCCAGAAAGTCGATTTAAAAATAAACTATGGAAAAACAAAAATTCCCCAATGAGCTAATAGAAATCGAAAAGTCGCCCATAGAACTTGTGGAAAAATATGTGTATTTGGGTCACGAAATAAGGTTAACGCGAGATAACCAAACATGCGAGCTACTTAGAAGAATAAGTCTGGGTTGGGCTGCATTCGGAAAAATGAGGGATGTATTTAAAACAAATATACTGATCCATTTAAAAAGAAAAGTTTTTAACCAGTGCGTTCTACCAGTCCTCACATACGGAGCAGAAACCTTAACTCTCACAAAAACATCAACCGAAAAATTGAGAAGGACACAACGAAAGATGGAGAGACCAATGCTTGGAATAAGCTTAAGAAATAGAATAAGAAACGAGGAAGTTCGTAGACGAACCGGAGTGGAAGACATTATCGAACATATTACAAGGCAAAAATGGAGATGTACAGGACATGTTGCAAGAATGAAAGACGACAATTGGACAAAAAAATTGCTTGAGTGAAGACCACGGCCTGACAAGCGAAGCCGAGAAAGACCCCCAACGCGATGGACCGACGACCTCTAAAGAATCGTGACCAATTGGATAGCAGAGGTGCAGAACAGAAGCAGATGGAAAAGTCTAGAGGAGGCCTATGTTCAACAATGGACAACTTAGGGCTGATTGATGATGATGATGATGTTCTTTGCAAAATCTGAGAAATAATCTCTTTCATTTCTATCGCCCAGTCCATAATATCCAATAATGTTACTTTGTCTGCCTTTTCCTATCTTAGCATTAAGGTCACCCATCAGAATAGTAAGATCTCTAGTCTTGAGTTGGTCAGTGACGGTCTTTACATCGGCGTAGAACTTTTCAAGTTCTTCCAGTTCACTTTCCGCTGTCGGTGCATACACTTGTATTAAATTTATATTTCTGGGTTTCGCGTTCAACTGAATCATTATGACCTGTTCAGATACCTGGCATATCGCCCTGTCACATTTGCTAACATCCTTTGTGACTATGAATCCTACACCATTACGATGATAATTACTGTCTTCTCCTGCATAATACACTTCATGATCATCTACATGGCATTGGCCAGATCGGGGCCATCGCATTTCACTAATACCCAGAATTGATATTTGCAGTCTTCTCATCTCATTTATGGCATTCTGTGTTTTTCCGGGTTCATATAAACTCCGCACATTCCATGTGCCTATTCTACAGCTTTTTTCGATATCAAATTTGGCCAAGCCGGACCCATTCTTCGCACCCCTACCTTATTTAAGAGGCGCCCGTACTCGGGGCCATCGTTTAGTTCCTCAGCTATATTGATAAACCTGGGAAAAATAGTGTAGTAGTCATCCCTTGGATTTCTAAACCGCTGTGTACATGCTGTTTAAGTGGTTACCACCACACCGGGTACTGTTACGTTTTGACCGTTCTGGCCTACATGACTTCCGCTTAATACAAATACTGAAAGACCAGCTACCGCTTTCCAGGTTTGATTTTATATAAACCCTAAAACCATTGGGCTGCCACCTCCGCCCTCCAGACCGTTGTAAAGACCTTCTTCTCTGCCCTGGATGCCGTTGCGGTCTTCATCCATAACCCTGGAGAAGGGACCCTTAACAGGTACTAGTTTCCCGGGCCAGGAAACACCTGGAATCTGCGGAAGGCAGGGATTGATTCACTTTCCCTGATAGGACTGTCCAAAAAGGAGTTCCTACCCGCTATCCGCGAATCTCTATATACAGCAGTTTTAATATATTAAAATGAGTGAGTTTATTATCTAAGGGGATGTCATATAGTTTTTAGAGAAATTCCCTTTAATTTAAGGTGTCGAAAGCGGTATTTAGATTTACAAATACCACCCCTGATGCCTGATATCTTTCGTACTCGTTGTTACTTTTTGCACTCACGATGACCTCTATTAACATAAGTGACCAATTTAAAAAGTGATTTATAAATTATTGTAATTTAAATTTTATTAATTTATGAAAGAAATATTGCACGTCATAAACTGTAGCAATCAGAAAGTTACTAAGATCTCCTTGCTGTACAGAGTTTTCTATAATTTTATGTGGTAACAAATATTAGAGTACTACTACTTTCTTAAACTGTTACACGAAAACTCCACTCGATATACGTACATTTATATGATAAATGTTTCATTCCGATGCATTAAAAGAAAATACTAATGCATAAAAATAGAAACTTTCCAAGTTTATAATAGACGCTTACTTAAGTTTAAAAATAATTAAAGCAAGTAATATAAATTACTACCTTGCCCATTAAACATAAAAGTAATATAAATTTATATGTCGGTTAACAATTTATATTATAAAAATTTTAACTACGTTAGCCAAGTATCTATGAAATTCCTCGATGCCTAAATTGATGAATATTAATATAAATTTCAAGTCCCACAATATACCTGCTGTAAAATTTCAAAATCTACGACTAATAAAATTATTGGCAACATTGCAGGAGCTTAGTTTTGTACCAGACAAGGTGTATACGGATCCCAAAAATGTTTTAACGTATTACGGAGCCTACTTGACCCTATGCGTTGGTCGGAGTCTACATAAAGCGCTACTTAGATAATAATATACTCGGTGTATACTCTCCTAGAGTTCGTATAACACCGTTTTAGTACGGAGCCCACATTAACCGCTAGATCTATATATATATATATATATATATATATATATATATATTTTTTTTTTTTTTTTTTCTGACGTTCCAAACTTCACTAGACATTTCAACAATTTTCGATGTCATCTTAAATGTTCTCGAACTACTTCTTCTTTTTCGGTAATGGACTTTTCCTATGTGGGATAAATATTTCGTAACAATATTAAAAAATAGCAATAGTTAAAATACACCCACGTTGGGTATAAAATGATAGAGTATAAGAAACTGTAACTACTTACAGAATTAGTTTATCGGGAGAAAATATAGGGGTCATTGTATGAATGTGCTAAGTAATTAATGTATTATTACGGCAAGTCCGTGCTACGCCATTGATTGACGATTATTCGAGTTGCAGGTATTCTAACAGCGTTCGATAAAGATCTATGATGTTCAAACGTTACGAGGATTCTAGAAACCTTTGAAACATTGCAGCAGACAATATACATAAGAGCGATTACAATTTAAAAAGCCAGTCGAAAATATAAATCTGTACGGTTAAGAAAATTAGGAAACTAAATGTTATAAACTAATTGTGTTTTAGCGTTGGTATTACAAGACTTATAAATAAATTAAAATAAACAATACAGTGTATAAATAATGCGAAAAAACTTGCTGGGATAAAATAATTTAGAACTTGTAGTGAATTATATCAAAGTCGTCTACAGTAGTATTCGGTACATTATTGATCTCACTCGGTAAGGATATAACATGCTTTCATCTAATTCCAAGCCGATACAAGCTTCCCGACTATTATATAAAATAAAGATAAAAAAAATTATTTTTGTTTATTATACAAACATAAGTAAACATCACTTAACAATATGAAAAGATTTCTTTCTTTGATTTTTTTTCTGTTTGGTCGCTAGGTACTCTATTCTTGTAGACGTTGATTTTAACTCCAAAATAAGTTTAATTTTTTGAACCAAATCTATAGCAACGTTGTAAGTACTTTCAAAGTCATAATGCTTATAGGATGTGCTCTGAGAAGGAGAGTAGTTTGTGGCTGAAACAAAAGTGATTAATTATACAACATGAGGTACACATGTACCGCACGGTGAAGGTACAAGCAACGAATATAGACGCATATAGAAGTACATTTCAAATGGGGAAAATGGTCACGTTTAGTTACTACAAAATACTCCTGAAGATGGCAACCGCTTAAACTTTATTATATTATTTGTAGATTTCTACACATTTAAATTAAACATTAAAGTACAATATTGTTTATAGTTCTAAAAATATTCAGATATTAAAAAGTATTAAAAGTTATAATACTTTATTTTCTATAAAAAAAATATGGATCATGACTCGGATTTGATCTCTAATTTTACAAAATGCAAAAATTTAAGGCTAAGCATTCCCAGCTCTACTCTTTCATATTTAAAAAAGTAAAATGTTCCCTCACAGCATATGTCTAAAAATTACGTTAAAGTTCTTCTACATGCGTTTATATTCGTTAGTATCCCGAGACTCCAGATACTACTACACTGATCACTATTCTATACTAGTAGTGAGGTAAATAGTGATCATTGTGCCTGGGATCAAACTCCAGTGGAAACGGACAAGGAAGGTGGTTTGGGGACTATGAGAGTGACAATGTCTACCCATAAGAATGGAGAATAGATAAATCAAGAGAAGTACGGATTCAAGGTTCTCCTAAATAGAAAAGAAGAACCAGAGATCATGAAGTTCCTTAAGGCCAGTAGAAAACTAGTACAAAAGATACAATAACTGGGAAGACACAAAGTCGAGATCCATACTCCGGTTACCCTGAGGATCGAAACAACTAGAATAGGCTTTAAGAGGAAATGATATGACCATCACGCTAGTAGAAGTACAACGTTTGGATCATTATAGAGATAGGGAAATCAATGTGTTAGAGAAAGAAGTATTTTTGTAGTGAGTAAGAGTGAGATAGATTACGTCACGTCGAAGGAATCTCCTCTACCGTAATTCAACTATTGTCCGCTAGGTGGCGCCGCCATTTTTAAACATTTACCATTTTTAGTCCAATGTAAGCTAGGTGGCGCTATTTTTAAATTAAAATATTAAATAAATTATTATAAAAATAAAATAACTAAAACAAATAAAGATTATAGATATGTAGTGCCTAAGAACGCTCTTCTTCTTTTTGTCTATTCTTCTTCTCATTTTTTTCCGCAACTGCCAATTCTTCTTCTTTTTCCGTAGAGTCATGGACAATAAAGATTGTAGGTATGTAGTGCCTAAACAGCTTAACGTAGAGAGATATGGGAGGTATCATGTGACAAGTCGGCATCAGTAATTCGCCATTTTTACTTCAAATTAAATTTATAAAATATTTTTGTAGTTTAACTATTATTCAAATTAATTTAATTATAAATTTTCGGCCATAATGTATGAGGGATCGTTGGAAAGGAGTAAAGCCAAGAGGTACAATCAAGTATAAGAATTAAACCAAGCGATGAACCATAAAGACCTTAGATAGGTAGTGCCTAAACAACGTACCTGGATGTGCAAGATATCATGTGATAGGGCTAAATAAATAGATTTAGATACTATAGAAAAATTAAACATATAATCATGTCATAAAGGCTTTAGATATGTATCTACACGCTTATTGGTCCGATCGTAATGTATGAGGGGTCGTTCGAAAGGAGAGAAAGAGAGAGGCATAATCGTATAAAATAATTAAACATAGCAATGAACCATAAAGACCTTAGGTATGTAGTACCTATACGACTCAAAATAGAGGGATGTGCGACGTATCATGTGATAGGGTCTAATGAATAGAATTGATTGTTATAGAAAAATCTACCATAATATTATGCGATAAAGGCATTGAATACGTATATAACGAATATATCTAGATAGAAAAATAGATTAACTATATGACAAATCTTGAATTATTTACTTAAATTTGGAATCTGGCTCAGTACCAAATAAACAACTGATCAAATCCTAACATGCAACATAGCAAATGAATGGGGAGGATATAACAGGATAAATAACAAATAAGGCGACTATCAAAATGACACTACATCCGTGTTTCAACTACCATTCCAAAATGAATGAATTTTTCTATGAACCCTAGGCTTATAGTCTCAGATTCGTGGTTCAGAAAAGGGAATGCACAAGAAAATTTTGTAAGATCGTCTTGAAGAGTTAGGATAAAAGATAACCTTTTTCAAAAATGACTAAGGGACCTACAATGTTTAGAAATATTTTTTCGAAAGTGAATGAACGTGTAGTGATAATTTCCATCGGATGTTTATCATTTTTTTTTCGTACACTAATTTTCGAAACCAAATTCAGAACTTTTGCTTTAATCTGTGCCTTCTAAAAATTGCAAGGCAAAACAGACGTTGATAAAGATGTTATTAGAGACATGGGGAATCTAAAAATTGCATTTCACAACATATCTCCTCAACTAATTAGTATGCTTTATTTCTTGTATTCTTTAATTCTCTTATTTGTATGATTATATATTCTTAATGATCTGAAATAGGATTAGAATGATTTTCTTGTAGGATTTTCTCCATCGAAAGAGTCTGGAAGATGAATCTTTTGCATTAAATATCATATGCATACAGCGACAGAAAAAAAAGTCATGGAAAGCGATGAAAAACGTTTCAGAGTTTTAAAAATCATCCTAGTATCAGAGATATTTGCGTGCATATAGATGACTTTAACAATAAACCTATTTAGTATATCTTTCTACAAACGTCGTAGATGGATGTTGATTAGAGTAACATCTGGGATGTATTATTAACAAAATGAATGTTAATTGAAATCTAATTTGATTTAGAGAATAAGATTGAATCGATAATATTAGAATATTAAATTTCGAATCCATTTAGCATTAAAGTTAAAACGGAAAATTGATCTTTGAGAGAAAAGCCATGAAATTCAATGAAAAACGTTAAAAAGTGTTAAAAATTGTCCCAAATGATTTTTTGTAAGATTTTGTACATCGAAAAAGTTTAGAAGATGGATCTTTTGCATTAAATTTTATAATATACATATCGAGGCAGAGAAAAGCCATAAAAAGAGATGAAAAAAAAAGTTTAAGAGTGTTAAAATCGCCCTAGTAACAGAGATATTTGCATGTATCTTCCTACATACTTCGCAGATAGATGTTGATTAGAATAACATCTGTGATGTGTTATTTAATCGACTTTAATATCAATGGTGATTGAAATCTAATTCGATTTATTAAATCGATTATATTAGAATATTAAAAAGAGTTTTGCTACATTTTTGAAAAAATTGGAGATAAAGTCTGATTCTGGAATACTAAATGTACAAATGAATTTTTCCGTGAACCCTAGGCTTATAGTCTCAGATTCATGGTTCAGAATAAATAATGAACAAGAAAGTTTTGTAAGATCGTCTTGAAGAGTTAGGATAAAACATTACCTTTTTCGGAAATGACTAAGGGACCTACAACGTTTAGAAATATTTTTTCGAAAGGAAATATGTACTCGTAGTGATAATTTCTATCGGATGTTTAATATTATTTTTTTTTTTCAGTACTAGTTTATTCTTTTGGCATTAGTTGTAATTTTGTATTTTTTCTTTAATTCTTTTATATGTACGATTAAATCATCAATGACCTGAAATAGGATTAGAATGATTTTCTTGTAGAATTTTATCCATCGAAAGAGTCAGGAAGATGAATCTTTTGCATTAAATATCATAATGCATATAGCGGCAGAGAAAAGCGATGAAAAACCGTTTAAAAGTGTTAAAAATCGTCCTAGTATCAGAGATATTTACGTGTATACGGATGTCTTTAACAATAATCCTATTTAATATATCTTCCTATATACTTCGCAGATGGATTTTAATTAGAATAACATCTGTGATGTATTATTTGATCCACTTTTTACGATCGATGGTGATTGAAATCTAATTTGATATAGACAATAAGATTCAATCGATGATATTAAAAAATTAATTTTCGAATTCATTTAGCATTAAAGTTAGAACGGAAAATCGTTCGTCGATGGTTTGTTTAAGTTATAGAGTGAAATGATTAATTTTTTATTGCATTTGAAAAAGTTTTCGTCGAATATTAGCTTGTTATTATTTAAGTCTGTAACTGTTTTATTAAAATATGAATTAATCAAATAATGTTTATCTGCATACGTTTTAAATGTTTTTACCTGTCAATTATTGTGATATAAATTAATGTCAATACGAAAATAATGTGTGTTACGTACAAATGTTATATTGAGACATGCAATTTGGGAAAATAAGTATACACAAATAAAATACAAATTAATTCATATTATCTACAAGCTTTCCCTCAATGTTGTGAATAATCACAAGAAAATTAATATTTAACGATTTATTGTAGAATGTTAAGAAACTATTACTACTAGACATTGATATAAATTTTGAAATTCGGGAATTACTTAAATATTAGTATTCTAGTTTCAAAGCAAGAAAACCAGTTCCTAGTCTGTTACATTTATTACAGTTAACATATAGGTAAATGATTCCTTTATAAATTATTTTTTATTTTTATGTTTAAACTTACGTTACAAATTAAAGTTCTAAGTTGGCTCTTGATGTATTTTCATCTGTATGTCTCGATTTTTTCGTTCCACAGTATCATAGCGTTGCATCAGGTTAGAGTCTCGCACAAGAGACACATTTTTTTTAGTTTTATTCATACATAGTAGTTCTTTTATAATATCTCGCTCTTTCTTCGATTATATTTGTAATTTGTATACATTTTCTCTGTCGAATTACTCCAAACTAAAAGACTTTTGCTGTGAAATTTTGCGTTATTTCTTCTCTTTCAGACCTTCTTTTTAGATACATTTCTCGGTCTCTGTTTTATCTCGCGTCTCGTTGCAACAGATTAGAATCCCGCACCAGAGACACATTTTTTAGGTTTATTTATACATCTTTTCTAATATCTCGTTGTATTTTTGATTACATTCGTAACTTGTATATACGTATATATGTCATTTTCTTGTTTTTATAGACCTTCTTTTTAGACACATTTTCCTGTTTCTGTATTATTCCGAGTCTCGTTGCATCAGGTTCGAGCCCCGCACCAGAGACACATTTTTTAGTTTTAGTAGATTTGTTGTTGTTTTATTCATACATATTAGTTCTTTTCTATTATCTTGTTCTATTGTTGCTTATGTATATTCGTAACTTGTATAAATTTTCTCTGTCGATTTCTTCTTCTTCAAGTGCCATCTCCGCGGCGGAGGTCGGCAATCATCACAGCTATTCGGACTTTTGAGACGGCTGCTCTGAAAAGTTCATTTGATGTACATCCGTACCACTCTCTCAGGTTGCGCAGCCATGACATTCTACGCCTCCCTATGCTTCTCTTTCCTTGGATCTTTCCCTGCATAATTAGTTGGAGCAAGGTGTATTTCTCTCCACGTGTAATATGTCCGAGATATTCTAACTTTCTTGTTTGTCGATTTACTCTACATTAAAAGACTATTGCTTTGAAATTTTGTGATTGTTTTTTTCGTACAGACCTTTTTAGATATTTTTTTTTCTGTTTTATCCGTTGCATTAGGTTAGAGTCTCGCAACAGAGACCCATTTTTTAGTTTAGTTCATACATACTAGTTTTTTTCTAATATCTCAGTCTATTTTCGCTTATATTTGTAACTTGTTTATACGTTTATATGTAATTTTCTGTGTCGAATTATTCTCAACTATATTTTTGCTTTTAAATTTTACGATCATTCTTCTCTTACACACCTTCTGTTTTAGACACATTTTTTGTTTCTGTTTTACTCCAAATCTCATTGCATCAGGTTAGAGTCCCACACCAGAGACACATTTTGTTTTAGTTTTATTCATACATATTAGTTCTTTTCTAATATCTCGTTTTTTATTATATTCGTAACTTGCATATTATTATGTAATTTTTTTCAGTCGAATTACTCTAAACTAAAAGACTTTTGATTTAAAATTTTTGTTTTTGTTTTATTATGAGTCTCTTAGCATGGATTGTTAAATTTTAGTTTTCTTGTGATTATTTTCAATCTTAGGAAAAATTACTGTTTTGTAGATAATATAAATTAATAAATATGTGACTGCAAATATAAAGTACAAATATGATGTGATTTTGAATTTACTTTATTTACATACTTGTTCTAAAAAATTTTCAGAATGGGAATCATCAATCCTGTGCTAGTACATACCAAAGAACAGCTTATTTCAGCATGCCGGTACTTTGCGGGACTGGAATATGTATCTTTGTATATCCATTGTCAATGGATATACAAATATCTATATCCATTGTCTTTATACGAAACCCTAGCCGGCGATGAAACGGAATTCATTGAGCAGCATATTACTGGAAATTACCTTCTGGATGGTCCAGAAGTTCATAATATCCGGAGACAGCTGCCATTCCCTACACCAAGAATTCCTTCAACGATAGAAAATAGATAAACATATGTGTATGTGTACAATCAAAAAAAAATATTTTATTCTAATTGTATTTTAATAATTTTTTCTAATTGTACCTATCGCCTTCTTTCCTTTCCAATTACCCCTCATACGTTACGACTGGGCCAATAGGCAAGAAGATATATATATATATATATATATATATATATATATATATATATATAATAAGATAAAACTAGACAAACTCAGCACAACGCCGAGTACAAATAAGAAACGAGCTGTATTTTATATTTAGAACTGTAGCATTCATATTAACAAATAATGTTTTATATTTAACATTATTTAACGCTTATGTACGTACGTTAGCTTGTGACCTTTGGAATGGTAGTTGAAACACGGATGTAGTGTCATTTTGATAGTCGCCTTATTTGTTATTTATCCTGTTATATCCTCCCCATTCATTTGCTATGTTGCATGTTAGGATTTGATCAGTTGTTTATTTGGTACTGAGCCAGATTCCAAATTTAAGTAAATAATTCAAGATTTGTCATATAGTTAATCTATTTTTCTATCTAGATATATTCGTTATATACGTATTCAATGCCTTTATCGCATAATATTATGGTAGATTTTTCTATATCAATCAATTCTATTCGTTAGACCCTATCACATGATACGTCGCACATCCCTCTATTTTGAGTCGTATAGGTACTACATACCTAAGGTCTTTATGGTTCATTGCTATGTTTAATTATTTTATACGATTATGCCTCTCTCTTTCTCTCCTTTCGAACGACCCCTCATACATTACGATCGGACCAATAAGCGTGTAGATACATATCTAAAGCCTTTATGACATGATGTTATGTTTAATTTTTCTATAGTATCTAAATCTATTTATTTAGCCCTATCACATGATACCTTGCACATCCAGGTACGTTGTTTAGGCACTACCTATCTAAGGTCTTTATGGTTCATCGCTTTGTTTAATTCTTATACATGATTGTACCTCTTGGCTTTACTCCTTTCCAACGATCCCTCATACATTATGGCCGAAAATTTATAATTAAATTAATTTGAATAATAGTTAAACTACAAAAATATTTTATAAATTTAATTTGAAGTAAAAATGGCGAATTACTGATGCCGACTTGTCACATGATACCTCCCATATCTCTCTACATTAAGCTGTTTAGGCACTACATACCTACAATCTTTATTGTCCATGACTCTACGGAAAAAGAAGAAGAATTGGCAGTTGCGGAAAAAAATGAGAAGAAGAATAGACAAAAAGAAGAAGAGCGTTCGTAGGCACTACATATCTATAATCTTTATTTGTTTTAGTTATTTTATTTTTATAATAATTTATTTAATATTTTAATTTAAAAATAGCGCCACCTAGCTTACATTGGACTAAAAATGGTAAATGTTTAAAAATGGCGGCGCCACCTAGCGGACAATAGTTAAATTACGGTAGAGGAGATTCCTTCGACGTGACGTAATCTATCTCACTCTTACTCACTACAAAAATACTTCTTTCTCTAACACATTGATTTCCCTATCTCTATAATGATCCAAACGTTGTACTTCTACTAGCGTGATGGTCATATCATTTCCTCTTAAAGCCTATTCTAGTTGTTTCGATCCTCAGGGTAACCGGAGTATGGATCTCGACTTTGTGTCTTCCCAGTTATTGTATCTTTTGTACTAGTTTTCTACTGGCCTTAAGGAACTTCATGATCTCTGGTTCTTCTTTTCTATTTAGGAGAACCTTGAATCCGTACTTCTCTTGATTTATCTATTCTCCATTCTTATGGGTAGACATTGTCACTCTCATAGTCCCCAAACCACCTTCCTTGTCCGTTTCCACTGGAGTTTGATCCCAGGCACAATGATCACTATTTACTTCACTACTAGTATAGAATAGTGATCAGTGTAGTAGTATCTGGAGTCTCGGGATACTAACGAATATAAACGCATGTAGAAGAACTTTAACGTAATTTTTAGACATATGCTGTGAGGGAACATTTTACTTTTTTAAATATGAAAGAGTAGAGCTGGGAATGCTTAGCCTTAAATTTTTGCATTTTGTAAAATTAGAGATCAAATCCGAGTCATGATCCATATTTTTTTTATAGAAAATAAAGTATTATAACTTTTAATACTTTTTAATATCTGAATATTTGTAGAACTATAAACAATATTGTACTTTAATGTTTAATTTAAATGTGTAGAAATCTACAAATAATATAATAAAGTTTAAGCGGTTGCCATCTTCAGGAGTATTTTGTAGTAACTAAACGTGACCATTTTTCCCATTTGAAATGTACTTCTATATGCGTCTATATTCGTTGCTTGTACCTTCACCGTGCGGTACATGTGTACCTCATGTTGTATAATTAATCACTTTTGTTTCAGCCACAAACTACTCTCCTTCTCAGAGCACATCCTATAAGCATTATGACTTTGAAAGTACTCACAACGTTGCTATAGATTTGGTTCAAAAAATTAAACTTATTTTGGAATTAAAATCAACGTCTACAAGAATAGAGTACCTAGCGACCAAACAGAAAAAAAATCAAAGAAAGAAATCTTTTCATATTGTTAAGTGATGTTTACTTATGTTTGTATAATAAACAAAAATAATTTTTTTTATCTTTATTTTATATAATAGTCGGGAAGCTTGTATCGGCTTGGAATTAGATGAAAGCATGTTATATCCTTACCGAGTGAGATCAATAATGTACCGAATACTACTGTAGACGACTTTGATATAATTCACTACAAGTTCTAAATTATTTTATCCCAGCAAGTTTTTTCGCATTATTTATACACTGTATTGTTTATTTTAATTTATTTATAAGTCTTGTAATACCAACGCTAAAACACAATTAGTTTATAACATTTAGTTTCCTAATTTTCTTAACCGTACAGATTTATATTTTCGACTGGCTTTTTAAATTGTGATCGCTCTTATGTATATTGTCTGCTGCAATGTTTCAAAGGTTTCTAGAATCCTCGTAACGTTTGAACATCATAGATCTTTATCGAACGCTGTTAGAATACCTGCAACTCGAATAATCGTCAATCAATGGCGTAGCACGGACTTGCCGTAATAATACATTAATTACTTAGCACATTCATACAATGACCCCTATATTTTCTCCCGATAAACTAATTCTGTAAGTAGTTACAGTTTCTTATACTCTATCATTTTATACCCAACGTGGGTGTATTTTAACTATTGCTATTTTTTAATATTGTTACGAAATATTTATCCCACATAGGAAAAGTCCATTACCGAAAAAGAAGAAGTAGTTCGAGAACATTTAAGATGACATCGAAAATTCTTGAAATGTCTAGTGAAGTTTGGAACGTCAGAAAATATATATATATATATATATATATATATATATATATATATATATATATATATATATATATATATATATATATATATATATATATATATATATATATAGCGGTTAATGTAAGCTCCGTTCTAAAACGGTATTATACTAACTCCAGTAGAATATACACCGTGTATTTTATTATCTAAGTAGCGCTTTATGTAGACTCCGACCAACACGTAGGATTAAGTGGACTCCACAAAAGGATAAACCATTTTTGGGATCCGTATTTACGATATTGCATATACTTCTAAACTCCTGCGATGTTGCCAATAATTGTATTAGTAGTAGATTTTCAAATTTTACAGCAGATACATTCTGGAACTTGAAATTTATTTAAATATCCATTAATTTAATCATGGAGGAATTTAAGGACTATTTGGCTAATTTATGTAGTTAAATATAAATTGTTAACCGCCATATACCTTTATTTTACTTTTTAGTTTTAATAAGCAAGGCGGTAATTTATATTATTTTTATATATTTTCAAACATATTACACAAGAAAGTGTGTATTATAAACTTGGAAAAGCGAAAATTTCCGTTTTTATTAATTAGTATTTTTTATTAAAATGCATTGGCACTAAAACATTTAGTACATAAATGTACGTATATCAAATAGAGTAATCGTGTAACAGTTTCTGAAATTAGAAGCCCCTTCGGTAAGATTATAAAGTTTGTTACCACAAAAAATCTACTAGCATGCACAGAGATGAGAGAGACCTACACAGAAGAAGATTTATTTTTAGCGAATGACAGGGCCATTTATGTAGCCAACCATTGGAAATACAAAATTTAAAGCTGTTGGTGTTCCGGACACGGAAAGTAAAGTAAGTACAAAAAGAGGTAAAAGTAAAATGAAAAAAAAACTAAAATACTTTTATAATATGTAGACCTGAAAGTGCGCCGGAGGATTTGAAATAAGAATTTACCTAAGGAATGAAATAAGAATTTACCTAATATAAAACAGATCTGAAAGAGAATAAAAAACAGATCAAAGAATTAATAGAGATTAAGTACATCCTTAAGTAACATATCTCAAATCCGCCTGCAGTTTTTTTGGGTAGATCGAGTAGCTCGACAGAACTGTTGCCGGTTCCAAGCCCAAATAAAGGAGGAGGGGGTCTACAGCTAGTTTAGCACCCTACTGATAGACTTTAAAACCATACAGCTCATAGAAACAGAATTATGCCTCGGGACAGGAATGATTTCATTACGACGACTAACGGGAGAAAGAGGACAACGAATTTGTGGTAAACGAGAAATACACTTCGCATCGGTGCTTTGAACGTAAAGTCTCTACAAGAGAGCAGAAAATTACAAAAGAGCTTGTAGAAAAAAAAATATAGACATGTGTGCGTTAACAGATACAAAGAAAAAAGGAAAAGGGTCAAATTATTATAGATGACCATCTCATGATTTACAGTGGTGTTGCCAAAGAAACCACCACAAGGGAAAACTTCTAGGAACACCTTCAGACTGTAATAAACGAGACCCCAAATGATAAATATATATTCATTATGGGTGATTTTAACGCCCGTGTTGGCAATGATTTAGTTCCAGCGATAAAACAGCGATATAACGAAAATATCAGAAATGAAAACGGAAACCTTCTAACGGACCTCTGCAGCAAAAACCAGATACGTAATAATAATACATTTTTCCCTCACAAAGAACAATACAAATACATTTTTGAAAACAGTAGAGGACAAAGATCTATTATAGACTATATTCTGTTGAATAGAGAGCACTAACATCAGCAGAAATAGGAAGCGATCACAAATTGGTATTGTGCCGAATGAAAACACTATATGTGATAACAAAACACCGAAATACACCACAAAGATAAAAGTCGAAAGCTTACAGGATGACTCGACAAGATACCTATTCCAGAAAAGAAGAACCGAAAAAAACAGAAATACATATATCACAGAAAGTGATGGAGTCGAAGAAAGCTGAACAATACTTAAGTCTAATATCTTAGCCTCGGCCAAGAAAGTTCTCGGTAAAAGAAATATAAGTAAAGTGAAGGAAAAATGTAAAGAAAACAAAAAAGCTTACCTGAAATACATGTCAACCAAAACACAAGAGGCATAACATAATTACAAGACAATTAGAAACGAAACACATGCACTTATAAGAAAAATAAAAAATGGTCACTGGGAACGTTTTTCGAAAGAAATGGAACATAATTTTTCTCGTCTGCAAAAGGAAATATAGCGCTTCATCAGACGTCAAAGAACGGAGGTAAAGTAACTAATAGAACTAAAATACATAGAAAATGATACGTGGATTGACTACCTAAAAAAGCTATATACAGGAGAAGAACAAACGACGCTAGAACCGGAAACATCAGAAATTACAACATATAAAGAACTTAATATAAATGTACAGGAAGTTCGGAAAATACTTGAAAACCTGAGGAACAGAAAAGCAGCAGGTCAAGACGAGATACCAAACGAATACTGAAATATTGTGGAGCAGCAATGACAGAACAATTAACAATATTAATTAATAAAATTATAAAACACAATAAAATGCCGGAAGAATGGAGAAGGAGCGAACTAACTCTACTATATAAAAAAGGAGATAAAAACAGACAAAAAACTACAGAGGTATAAACTTGTTAAATACTACGCTAAAACTTACAACTAAAATTTTACAAGTGCTAATTAATCACAATATAAGTTTAGCAGATGAACAACCGGGTTTTTTAAGTGGTAGATCGTGTACAGATGCAAAATTCGTTATAAAGCAAATTACTGAGAAATCACTGAATTATAATAGACTAGCATTTCTGTGTCTGATTGACCTAAAGAAAGCGTTTGACAGAGTAAGACTGAAAGATGTAATCCATCTTCTGTATAATAGAGAAGCTCTCCTAAATATTATAAAAACTATCGAAAACATCGACCAAAACAACAAAATTGAAGTCAGAATAGAGGGACAACTTACAGAACCTATAGAAATAGGCAGCAGAATAAGACAAGGGGATTCGTTGAGATTGAGCCCCATGCTCTTCAATTTGATCATGGATCAAATTATCAAAAGCGTTAACAAACGAAGAGGATACAGAATGGGAAACAAAGAAACTAAAATACTCCGTTACGCAGATGACGCAATATTAATAGCCCAAGATGAACATAGTCTGCAAAGATTGGTCCACAAATTTAACATAAGAGCAAAAGAATTTAATATGACAATCTCATCTCAGAAAACTAAAACAATAGTAGTCAGCAAAGGACCACAGTTGTAAAATAGAAATTGATGGCATTATCAGAAACAAGACCCGACACAGCCACAACGCAAAGAATAATGATAATTTGATATTGAAAATGCTATATCTTCCTTAAACTATACCAGCTCAGTAGGTATTGATCAAATCCCCACTAAAATAATTAAATACATTTCTTCATATATATCTCCTGTTCTGTCTCACATCATCAACCTATCTGTCAAGGATGGCAAGTTTCCAGGTGACCTTAAAACGGGAGTAGTTAGTCCAATTTTTAAAAAAGGAGATCCATGTTTGGTTGATAATTACAGGCCAATCACCGTAACAAGTGTACTCTCTAAGATTATCGAAAAATGTATTTACAGTAAAATGTTAAATTTTCTGAATAAATATGATATCTTAAATAAATGCCAGCATGGGTTTCTTCCTAATAAATCTGCAGAGAGTGCTTCTATTTCATTATTTAATTATATCCACGCTGCTTTGGATCGAAAAAGGTATGTGGGTGCATTTTTTTTTTTTTTGACTTAACTAAGGCTTTTGACTCTATTGACATTGAAATTATACTGCATAAATTAGAAGCCCTTGGTTTTCGGGGTCATTTCTTGAGCTGGTTACGGTCATACTTACAACATCGTAAATTCCTAGTAAAAGTCGATAATAAGAAGTCATCTATTTTTAATCTTGATCGAGGTGTACCGCAAGGCTCCGTATTGGGACCCTTAATATTTCTTTTATATGTCAATGATTTGATACATTTTTTAACTGCAGACCATACAGTTCTTTATGCAAATGATTCAACAATTGTAGTTGACGAGTCAACTGAAGTCGAACTCATTTCAAAAAATGAACTTAGTAGCACAGGAATTTACAACCTGGTGTAAAAGGAACTCTTTAATGGTAAATGCAAAGAAAACTATTTGTATGCAGTTCTACTCGCGCTGTAAGCCATCCCATGGTTATAAAATCACAGTCAGTTCCGAGGAAATACCCTTTAGTGATACAACACTATTTTTTGGTAGCATTCTAGAAAGTAATATGACATGGGATGAAAATGTCACTAGAGTACGCAAAACAATGAATAAGGGTTACTATGCGATCCTTCAGTTGAAAACTCTATTTAACACCAATCAATTGATAAGTGTGTATTATGCATTGGTTTATTCATATATGGCCTATAATGTTGTGTTGTGGGGAAACTCTAGAAACTCTTCTAGAGTTTTTATAACTCAAAAGAGAATTCTTAGATTGATATTCAATATTGATAATAGACAATCATGTCGTAAATATTTTATTGAACACAGACTGTTGACTTTTTCTGCTTTATATATTTATAAATGTATTATTCACGTCAAAACTAAATTTCAAAATTTTACCCTCAACTCTGACTTTCATAATTACCCGATAAGACACAGGAGGTTGATAAGCGTGTGTAAACACTCCACAACTCTCTTTGAAACTAGCCCTGATTTTGCAGGATCTAAATTTTACAATTGTTTGTCACTTAATATAAGAAATGAAAATAATATAAAAAAATTCAAAAATAAATTAAAAGCATGCTTGATCCAATTATGCGTTTACAACCTAAATGATTATTTTGACTTAATAAAAGACTACAGGGAATGAGGACCGACGGGTTCAGAGACGCTCTATATCGCATATCTGTTTTTTATATTTTATTGATTTTGTTTTATGTAATTGTCCTATATAACTTGTTGATCATGCTTTATGTACTTTATGACTTGTCCTATATCACAATGTGATATGATGGGATTAATAAAGAATATTCTATTCTATTCTATTCTATTCTAATGGACGCGGCAGAGATGAGAGTACTGAGAAGAATTACAGGAAATACTCTGAGAAATCGAAAAGAAAATGTAGCGTATAGTGTATAAATGAATGGATACAAAATAGAAAAAAAGAATGGAATAACCACATAGGTAATGGAAATAAAATACCTGGCATTATGAATTTATTATTACAATTTCATCTCAGAAAACTAAAACAATAGTAGTCAGCAAAGAACCAACTAGATGTAAAATAAAAATTGATGGCATCAGTATTGAACAAATAATGAAAATAATATACTTGAACTTTATTTTACTGTCGTTTTGAAATTTTAAACTTTCTAGTGGGTATCTTTATGTCTTTATTACCAATTGTTATTAACATGCGTTTACACAACGTTATAACGTTGTGTATTATAAAAGTATTCTATTTCTTTTTATCGTAGTAAGTCATTACTCAGACAAAATATTTTGGTGTCTTATGGTATTGGTAACTTGATTCTGTAATAAAATTCATGGCAGACGACAAGCGGTTTCATAACCACTAAACATATCTATTTCTTTATTGTTTCCGTATATATTATGTTTTACAGTTATGATATTATGTTCGGTCTAATTGTTTCAAAAACTTTGTCGCTTGTATAAGCTTTAACTTTAATAATAATTTTATAGACCTTAATTATTTAGAAGTAAATAATGTATATATAATTTTTTTTCTGTCACTTGGTTTAAATATAGTTCTTATTATATATATGAGCAGAAAATAACACTTTTTCAGTTCGTACGATTTGCGGTAATTTATTTAATGTTAATTCTGGAATTTCACGTTTATACTGTTTCTGTTGTTCCGCTTATTTATCTGAGAGATGTTACTTTTTTTTCTTGTTATTATTTCTCTTTATAAGCAATTTTACTTGTTCATTGGTGGAATAATACCTCTATGGAAGGTTATCACTTCATTTTTTGCGCGATCGTCCGATACTTCTTCTGCCGATTCGTGACTTATCTCTTCCAATTTTGACGTCACGGGTCTCCTCCATTCTGCTTATGTGATTATTCCATTCTTTTTTTCTATTTTGTGTAAATTCATTTATACACTTTACGTTACATTTTCTTCTAATGTCTTCACTTCTCTTTTGATTTCTCAGCGTATTTCCTATAATTGTTCTCAGTACTCTCATCTCTGCCGTTTCCATTATTCTTTGCGTTGTGGCTGTGCCGGGTCTTGTTTCTGAAGCATATGTCATTATTTGTCTTACACTGGCTTTATAAATTGATATCATCTCAGTGTTAATGTGTCTGTTTAGCCATATAGTGTTATTAAGGCATCCTGCCAGTCTATTTGCTTTTAGTACTTGATCTCTCATTTCTTTGTCCAGGTCTCCGTAGCTAGACAGTGTAATTCCCAGGTATCCCAGGTAGATATCTCTACTCCCCGATTTCAGCAAGCAGTCACCAAACTATTAAAACTGCTACATTCATGCTTCCTATTATCCAACGATTAGCCAGTCCATGACTATATGCATTATTATGGTACTGATATTGCTGCTGCCCCTCATAAGTAAATAGAATATGCAAGGGCGATTTTGGCAATTTAATAGGATTTTTGTGAGTTAGAATATAATTTCTCCGAGAAAGTAAAGAATATCTATCCGCTATCCAGATTTAATCCATAGATTAAATATTAGAATACTATAGAATAATGCTATTAGCAGCAAAAAAAAACGATATAGTAGTCAGTAACGAGAAAACCAAATAAATGTTCATTAACAGACAAAAGAGACGATGTAGTAGGGCATATAACTTAACAATAGATCCCTATAATTTTGAAAGATAGGAGCGTTTTAGATATCGCAGATAATGTTTTCACATAAGAGATCAAAGGGAAAATTCAGGTAGCAAACTAATATATGTATAACCCTCATAACAATTTTAAATCCAGAAGTCTAACACGAACTACTAAAATGAGGATATATAATAATAATAATAATAATAATAATAGCGTTTATTGTCCAACAGAATCCATTTATAGGACAAAATACAATACTACAATTAAATGATATATTAATAATTCATAAGTACTAACTAAATAACACATTTTTCGAGTATTTTACGTTAACATAAAGAAACTACTCAATCACCTAGGTAGATCTCAGCCATCCTAGTAAGCTGCTTTAAACTGCAGTGAAATATATCGCAGTAAGCACTTAAGGAATTATAATAGTTGCACATGAGAAATAGAGGAGAATTTAACATAAGATTAGTTCTAGCTTGTGTATTTCTGAACGTAATTGAATTTCTCACTGGATAAGATGGAACGTTAAAATTTATTTGTCGAAGAATATCAGGGCAGTCAATGAGATTATGTAGTAGCTTGTACAGGAATATTAGGGAGGCATTAATTCGTCTAGATTCTAATGATACTACGTCCAAACCGCTACACAACTCACTATTGCTGATGCCCCTCTTGGGATATATGCCGTTAATTTTGAGAGACAAAAATTTTAAAAATTTACGCTGCACCTGCTCTATAAGTTGGATATGTACATCATAAAAAGGTGACCAAATGACAGAGGCATATTCCAGTTTACAGCGTACAAAAGTGTAATAAAGTAATTTAATTGCCTTAATATTAGTGAGATTTCGACTATTTCTAATTATGAATCCATAAGATTTAAGTGCTTCTTTAACCTTTAAATTTACATGTTCAACAAAGGTGAGTTTATAATCAAATGTAACTCCAAGGTCTTTAATTTTATTTAAACGTTCAAGTTCATTGCCATTGATAATATAAGGATGGTATAAATTAGATTGTTTCCTAGAATAACTAACTACTTTGCACTTATTGGCATTAAGATTCAAATGATTTGCATTACACCATTCATGTACACGATTCAGTTCACTCTGCAAAAAATGACAATCATTAAGGTCACTTATCAATGAATAAATCTTTAAATCATCGGCATAACATAAACATGGTGCAGAAATTAATTCACACAGATCGTTAATAAATAACAAGAATAATAATGGACCTAGATTAGAACCTTGTGGAACCCCTGAAGAAGCTAGGTACTTTTCCGATTTGTAACCATTATAAGCAACAAACTGCGTTCTATTTGACAAGTAAGACCTCATAAAAGTCACGGCATCCTCAGAAAGACCAAAGAGACATAATTTAGAAAGTAATACGCCGTGGTGAATTCTGTCGAACGCCTTCGTAAAGTCAGTATATATGACGTCAACTTGACTTCTATTATCTAGGGCCGCTGAGATATATTGTGTGACCATTAATAAGTTTGTCACAGTGGACCGGTTGGAGACAAAACCATGTTGATATTGAGACAGCTGATTACGAGTGCGTGAGTAAATACGATTATACAAAACTATTTCAAAGACTTTCGATAGATTGCAAATAATGGAAATTGGTCTGTAGTTTTCTACCTGACCCTTTTCGCCAGTTTTGAATATTGGGCACACTTTTGACTCCTTCCAGAGACTCGGATATTCCTTGTTAAGAAGACATAAATTAAAAATTTTTAATAGTGGCACAGTTAAGGCACCAATGCAATCCTTAACCAAAAAGGATGGAATATTATCAGGTCCACACGTCATTTTGTCTTTCAATTTCTTACTAGCCAAAATTATCTCAGACTCTAAAATAGGATAAAAATTTAAGTAATCTGCATTGATTGAGGAAGAGTTAGCCTTGAAATTAATATCTGATGACAGAAAAACACTCTTGAAAAATTCTGCAAACATATTCACAATATTTTGTGGGTCGGAGGTAGTAATGTCATTATATTTCATCACACCAGGAATTCTTGAACTTTTATTTTTTGAATTTACGTACGACCAAAACTTCTTGGGGTTGATGGATAAGGCAATTTGTATATTCTCGACATATACATTGTAGGCCAAACTGATTTTTGATTTGACAAGGTGTCTTAACCGTTGAAACTCAAGCAAATCACACTGATTTTTGAATCGTTTAAACTTTTTTCTAAACTTTGCTTTTAATTTGATGTTGTGAATGATATCAGCATCGAACCAGGGTGGGTATTTATGGCTAAAGTTTTTGTAAACTGGAATATACTTATTGAACACAGAAAAAATCTTATCGTAAAAGTTATTTAAAGTTTCATTAACGTCAATAGAAGTATCCAGAGAGTTCCAATCCGTTTCATACAGTTCTCGATATAAAGCAGGAAAATTGGCTTTTTTAAAGTTGTAAGTTAACTGCTCCAAACCATACCTAAATTTAGGCTCTTTTACAAATATATCCGTAAATGATATTAGAAGAGCTGGGTGATGAGAGTCTTCATAGACCAAAGGTGAGTCATCATGCTTAACTTCACAACTGAAATGCGATAAGACCAAATCTAGCAGTCTACCCAAGTGATTAACAACATTGTTAAATTGTCTAAGGCCAGTAGAGCCCGCAAAACTTAAAACTACAGAAGTTTTGAAATCAGACATATCATTATCTATAAACCTTGAAACATTGAAATCGCCTAGTACTATGCAGTCATTATTTAAGTAATCAAATTGCCCTAAGCAATCGAGAAAATATTCAAAGTCTACCAAACTTAACCTATCAGGTAAATAAACAACAACTATATAAAAATATTTGTAACCAATCCGGCACTTGACAATAATAAGATCAATAAGTGGAAATTGTGCGTCGAAAGCCGTAATGTCCAATATTTCAGATGTTATGAAATCTTTTAACGCGAGCACTACACCACCACCCTTCACCTTGTCCACCTCATGGAATTTTCGGTCTTTTCTGTATACGACATAATTATTCGGAAAAAGTTCCATACTCGAAACATCACTGCGTAACCACGTTTCACTTAATGCTATGATGTCGAATTCACAATCACTAACGTTGGCATAAAACAATGAAATTTTGCTATTAAGGCCGCGTACATTTTGGTAATAACATGTAATTTCAACGTGTTGGGATTTACTTGATCTGGAATTGCTGGACACATTTAGTTTAAAGAGCTCTCAGTTTTACTGACTATGGTAGGTCTACCCCTTACATACTTAATGATCAGATTTTGTTCTCCATTGTCTGTTCGACGTTTCAGTTCTGTCCGGAGTTCATTTAGGTATTGTCTCTGTCGAGGTGTTTTATCATCAGAAATTGAAATAGCAGAGAAGATAGATGTGGCTAATTTATTCTTGATACGCAAAATAGACTTAGCCTGCGCGGGTGTTGAAAAGGTCACTTTCATTAGACGGGCCTTATTAGATCGTTTACCAATTCTGTGTACATGTCTTGCAGAAATCGGATTTGCATTACCACCTTGTATTGTAGTTAGAATATCATTTACTTTATTATTATCTTCCATAGCAGAATTAGTTTCTGGGACGTTATACAAAATGATATTGTGCGATCGATTAATACGGTCCATGGCTTCTTCGATTATCTCTTCCTGATGTTCGGATTGTATTGTAGGATTAATATTAGCTATTTTCCTTTCCAGCTCCTGCATTTTAGTTTCCACAAGATTCGTTAAAAATTGCTTTAATTGAACAAACTTGTCCTCTCCGTTGCTACAAGTATTACATAGTACTTTGATATTTTTACTACGCATTCGTGTAATCCGACTGACATCCTCGCCCTGTAAGCCAATGCATGAAGTATGCAAAGAATTCATACATCCCGAACATTTTATAATTTGAGTGTTTATGGTAGATTGTTTACAGTTTATACACACAGGCATAATTAATTATTTTTCGTCCAATTTTCGATTTAAACCAAATCAATTAAATAGCAATTATACTTTGTAGGTAGATAATCGATATTCGACAAATGATAAATTAAACCAGTTTTTTTGCCTGTTTGCTGATATGAACGGTAATATAACCAATTGTTGCATATATCGGGATTCGCAAAGGATGACCAATAAAAATAGGTACTCACGGTTGTGGATCTTGTGATAATAAACACTTTGTGAAAATTTCACTAAAAACTGACTTGTATAACTCAATTAAATTAATGTTTAATGTGAGGCACAAATGTTTTTCGACTTTTACGTATAAATACTTATGATACTTATGATACTTATGATATATAAAACAATGTAAGTAAAACTCAGGTATTAATTAGATCAGGATTGCTAGGAAAACCCCCAGAAGTGTTTTACGACCGGGAACTAATGCTAAGGTCAAACAGGTATATAAAGATTGCAACGTCGTACAGGAAACTAAATCTCAACGCCAAAGTTATTGTTTTGCACTCTGTATTGATTGGTGATTCATAAGATTCATATATTTCTCTAAGAATTCTTCTTTCTGCGACGCTCAATCGGCTCTTATTTTGTTTTTTCATTGTCCGTGTTTCACTTACATACGTAGATTCTTATTTTTGGTACTGCAGGATGTATTTTTGGATTTAATTTTTTTGCTTAAAACGTAGCAATTACCAGCTTGTATTCTGTTGATATTCTCTTTTGTAGTGTTTTTATTAAAACTGCTCTTAAATCCCAAATATTTAGACCGATGAACCATTTCAAAGTTGTACTAGTTTATTGAAATATTATGTCCTATCCTGTTTCGTAGTGCTCTTCTTATAATAGCCATATATTTTTTTGTCATCGTTGATTTGGAGGACCCTTCTTTGCGCTTTTTCCTATTAAATGTCTTAATGTTTTTTCTTACTAATAATTATACTTGCTACTATATTTAACTCATCGTCGAAAGTCTGTATAATGTAAGGACCTTGCTTATTAAACTGAGATTTTCTGTATTTACTTTGCGGGTGATGCTCTCCAACACGATGGTAAACACGATTGGAGACACGGCATCTTCCTGTTTGAGGTCACTGTACATTTGAAAGTGAGTTGACAGTTAATTTCCTTAGGTATGCCTAGTTCTGCCATACAATTACATAACTAGTGTAATGTTTTTTTTATTCCTAACATTTTTTATTATGTATATAATTCTGAATATTTGATCAATGGTTCATTCAGTTTTTCTAATTTCATACCAATCTTTCCTAATTTCACATTTGTGGTTGCTGTCTGTCAAAGAAAACACCATTTTCCAGAGCTGATGCTATGATTTATATTTGTTGTTAAAATTACTTTGCTGCTGTATCGAGTACCGTTTACTGGTATATGAATTTGGTTACGAATTTATCTTGTGTGCTGAACTCTATTAAATCTTTTACGGCGAATTGAAAAGAATGTTTTAACCTTTATTTGTAACATTTTTATCGTTAACGTTCAGTGAAATATTTTACCTTTTTTAAATAAGTATTTACTATATTGTATAATGATTGTACATGTTTCCTGTTTGAGATCAATGTACATTTGAAAATAAGTCGATAATTTTCCTTGAAATATTACTTTACTTGTACGTTTCTCCTTGTTAAATTAATTAATTTCTTAGGTAAGCCTAGTTATGCTATATTATTCCATAGTTTTATTCTTATTATTATATCATGTGTTTGTTCAAAATCTATAAATAACTAGTTTAATGTTTTTTTTTGTATTCCCAACATTTCTCATTAACTGCCTAATTGTGAATAATTGATCAATGATTTATTAAGTTTTTTCTAATTCCACACTAATAGTCTCCTATTTGATAGTTCACCTATTCACTCAATCGTTATAGGTTTATTAGAAAAAAATCTGTATATCCTAATAATTAATACATAGCTTATACCGCTATAGTTTGTGCAGTACATTTTATCATCCCTTTTGTGTATGGGTATGATTTTCAGCAAGTTGGTACTTGCTCTTACTTTTAAATTGATAGGTTAGCTGTTTAACTGCCTATACTGAACTTTCTTCTTCATGTTGCAAATATATATAAAAATTATTAAAAACCACTCTGACATACCGTTGACTGAAATATTGGAGACCCTATATTATTCAATCAATGGAAATACTAAGATCACACGGGGGGAATATTATGGGTTATTTCTGGTTTCGTCATAATTTATACTAGTAAGTAAGTTCGTGTAACTTTCTGGCTAAGGTCTAGTGTTAGGGTTTTCAGGTCGCGCAAGCGCCCCTAATATGACTTAACAACTACTTTCGTAGCCGGGACCGACGGCTTTACGTACCCTCCGAAGCACGGTGGCAGCGCAGTTAAATTAGAAATTGAAAATTTTGTCGGTGCCAGGATTCGAACCCGGGCCCTCCAGCTTGTTAAGCCAGTAACACAGCCACTGAGCTACGGCTGCCACATAATTTACACTGAAAATACTAACAAGAGAGTGCTCTCACTTCCACATGTTAAAATTGATATATAGTACCAACAGATGCTAGTTATATACCATCAGTACTAATAAAATGGAAACTATTAAATTAATATCAATTTCATTTAATCAAACGTACTAACCTTAAACATGGTCATTTAAGGAAACACCTCAAAAATATTGACAAAAAATTAAAAATAGCTTAAGCGTTATACAAGTAACAGAGCAGCAAAGCTCACAGCATGAGAATATTGCCTCATACTTTTATATAGCAATTTGTTCTCACAATTTTATAGTTTTTCGAAAAATGAACTCCGATTAGAAGATTAAAACGTCAAACAAAATGTAAAAACCTATTCATATTTTGTGATACAAAATCTTCAATTTCGATATTGAATATTCTTAATAAATGTATAATCTAATATTTAAGCCTGTTTATGTTTTACAGACTTGGAAAACACTAAACAGACAAATATTTATTCCTTTATGTACTAGGTTCTAAAAAAAGTGTACTCAAAACAAATAAATTAATAAATTATTATAATAAATTAAGCTGGACAGATATTCGTCCTGCTTTACTAACTAAATATGGAGATAGAAGGTCAGAAGACATTTTGGTAACTCAGTTATCGACAACAGTTCAAAAACATAACGAATCCTATGATCAGTATCATCAAAGGATTTCCACCAATTTAAATGATCTGCTTCAACATATTACTTTAAATGATAATCCTGCTACTGTAAATTTTAAAACGCCATATTTTAAGAACATTGCCTTAAAAACTTTTTGCTCCAGTATCAATGAACCGTACTGCGAATATTTGTTGTATTTTGAAATAGAATCTCTTGAAGCAGCACTTCAAAAGTGTATTTCTTATGATAATTATAAAAACCAACAATATATGAACTTTTTAAAAAGCCAACAAACTAGAAAACCTTTGCTCAAATAGAGGCCACATAATCCAAACCAGTTTCCAGGTAATAATCATAATAATAATACGCATTCAGTCAAATTACTTCAGACCACCATTTCAGAATAATCAAACAAATTTTAATAATACTTCACAACCAAATTTTAATTTTGCTTCTCAATCGTATAATAATAGTTCATCTAGAAATAATCAACCCCCAAATTTTCGACAAAATGTACAACATAGAATAAATAAATATAGGAACCCACAAACTCAACAAAACACACATTCTCCTATGAGTGGCGTTCTAACATCCTCCACAAGAAATCACCAACCCATGACCGTTACCACTAATGGCCATCATTTCAATATTGCTGCTAATCAAATTTATAATTCCGAAGTTAACATTGAAAATTGTGATTCCGAACAAATCACGGAAGAATATTTCGACCAAAACTATCAGGGTTTTCCCCTAGTGTCTCCCGAAGAGCAACCACCTCCTGTATAAATCTGAATAATTTACAAAAATCTCCCCGGCTACCTTATTTTGTTACGCCTATGACTCGTCTTAAAGTTCTTATAGATTCTGGAGGATCAGATACTGTAATCTCTCCGAAAGCTGTAAAATATTTTAATCAATACCACATATACAAAAAACCTTTCACATTAACCTCTATGAATCGTACAACAAAATTTTTCCAAAATATTAAAACCCCTTTATTATCTGAATATGGCATTATTGATCTCATTGACGCACAAATCGCAAATTGGAGCAAAGATTTTGATATCCTACTTGGAAATTATGATTTAGAACGTTTTAACTCCATACCATTGTTTAAATAGAACTAGTTAGCCAACGCAATGTATAAATTTGTTTGATTCTAATTGAGACAGTCACCAGATGTCATCACTCTTTCTGTCTCAATAGATTTTAATATACCATTGTTTGTTTGATATACATTATACTAGATGGTGCTATGTGAAAAAGTTAAGGACTAAACTAAACGTCCATTTTTGATCCACTGAATTAAATTTACCAGCGTTGCAATATTTCACTGACATAGTAGCAACAGGTTTACTTACAAATAAAAATGTTACAAAAAACAGACCATGAATCACAACGTATTCATTTAAAATAGTTATTACTATCAACTAGTAAATATCGTGTCAACTAAAATTGTACATAAACGTACTGTGGCTTCTAAATCTTCCTATATCTAAATAAGTTTAAAGAATTTAAATATTTTATTTTATTTGGAAGTGTATTACAAAAATTTGGTCCGAGGTAAGTAAAACATTTTAATTATATGTGTTTAAAACATAAAAAAACATTGTATGAGAAATGAACAAATTAGTTATTCAGAAATAAATTTTACCGGATAATACATACATTCGATAATATTTGAAAAAAGTGATTTTAAATTAAAATAATGTTACTTCCATAAATAAATGGTTTTTTACAGATGGCTGGAAATATTTGTTGTTATTACAAATGTGGTTTATCACCATACAAAATTCATGGATTAAGAATGTTCAGATTTCCGACAAAAATCCTTCGGCTTGCCAAAGATGGATATTACACTCTGGTAAGTAAATAGAAACTTTTTTTATATTCTTTTATTTTACACCGTTTCCTTTACGCAATTAACTTGAAAAAATGTTTTTTTTTTTTTCATTCATCATTTTTTATTATAGCCAGGGTGCACGCGTCATATTCGAGATGCATTAACTTGAATTTTACGTTTTCCTTGGTATTATAATTATGATATAATAAACTTCGGAAAAACAAATTGGTGAATAAATATCAAGTTAATAAACATAAACAAAGTATTAGATATTTAAATATGTATTTCTTTAGCTATTTTTAGTTATTGTATTGAAAAGTAGAAATAAGTTCATCTTTATCGGAGAACTAATTTATACAAAGGTCCATCTGGGAAAAAATTATTAATTGCACGTAAAAAATTTATACAGATATTTAAAGGTTCTAAAAGATACAAGAGGGTTAGTTAATAATAAATCTGTGAAGACATACAGATGATTTTGGCTATAAACCTTTTTTATCCAGTTTAGAGAAAAATAGTTAAAATAAAAATTGTAGATTCAAAAAGTTCTTCCATTTGTGAGTTTCTAAATTAAAATATATAAAGAATTCACCAAAATAGTTGCAAAAACCCTTGATTTTGCAGAAATTTATAAATTTTAATAACTTTGTTTTTGCATAATGGTATGTAATGTAACTAATAAAAATAGTGACGATTTGTTTATCGTAGAAAGCGATTATGTAAACAACTTTTTGTTGAGCTATCCCAGTTTAAAAAAAATTATGTTTTACGTGCCACAGAAGCCAAGATATTGCAAATTTTGCAATCGCGCTTCATTTTGAAAAAGTTCAAATTTAAAAAAAAACCGAACTCAAATGGTTCTCCATTCTACTTTTCCGAAGCGGTATTTTACGAATACCATCATTTTAACGGGTTATAAATTTTTACTTCTTTACCGCATATGCCATATGTAAGTTGGAACGCACAATTCAGATCTTCATTTAGTGTCCCTTCAATTTTCAGCTCTTACTGTTGATAGACAATGGAAGTATGATTTTAAGAATAAAATGCTTTGGTTTTAAATATAAAATGCTCTCTTGCCTATAGTTTATTTTTATGAACGAGAGAGTAATTAGCATAAATTTAACTGGTAGCTCCGACCACTCCATGGGCGTGCTCAAGATTAATTGAAAAATTACTTTGAATAATTGTAAAAAATAAATGAATTATTTCAGTGTTATGTGTATGTAAACAAAAGTGACCTCTTTTATCACACACTATATTAGAACTGACTGGCCTACATTAAAAAGGGTTTTAAAAAATTCACATTTTTTTTAATTTTTAAAAATTACAAAAGAGAAAAAGAGTTTTTAAAACCGTCTAAGGTATGTTAAATAGATGAATAAAAATATTAATATAAAACTTACAGCTACTTGTTACAAATCCAAATCAGATTCAGAAGATGAACTTTCAGAACCAAGATTTATAATAACTGGCTCGATCATTTTATCAGTAATATTGTTCAGCTTCCACATTTTTTCCTCTTCTTTAATAGTGTGATTAACTGCCTTTTCCCAGTTTTCAGGTTTTACATTATTTACGGCCTCCAAAAACAACTGTTTAACATCATGAATTTTAAAAGTGGTATTTTTTCTTGAAACTTCACTCTTTATCTGTGCCCATACCAGTTCAATCGGGTTTAATTCACAATGATATGGTGGGGATCTAAGTACTGTCATTCCACGATTTTTGGCAATTTCATCAATTTCGTATTTTTTAAATTTTTCTTTATGAAGGGCACACAACGAATAAAGTTCCTTTCTTATAGATCCGGGATGGTACGTAATATTTTTTGAACTCAGCCAATTCTGCAAGTCTTTTTTTAACCACTTGGTTGTGGGCAGTCCTTCTATAAGTCTGGAGTGATAACTTGCATTATCCATTACTATTACACAGTTCTTAGGAAGAAAATCTATCATTTGTTCGAACCATTCTTGAAAGACATCAGCGTTCATGTCTTCATGGTAGTCACCGGTACGAGTTGATTCAAAAGTTAATAAACCACCTTCAACAAAACCGTCTGAACTGCCAATGTGTACTATTATCAGCCTGCGTCCCTTTCCTGATGGTGGGTTTAAACCAGTAGATAAGTTATTTACAAAAGCGTGCCTTTGACTTGTAACAGTTTCATCCTGCCAAAATTTATTTGGTGTATGACCCTCGTTGATCCATGTTTTATCAAGATAAAATATTTTTCTTTTTTGGTTTCTCATTTCCTTTATGGTTCTTAGAAAATGTCTTCTCCATATGACAATATCGCTTCTTTCTAATAAAATAGACTTTCTGGAATTCTTTTTCCAGCGGAAGCCTATTTCTTTTAAAAGTTTCCATAACGTACTTCGACTCATTTCTGGGTAATCCTTATCATCTCGAACTGAGACAAGAACTTTATCCAATGTTGGAAATTCTTGTCTAAAGAAGAATTCATGCACTTTCCGTCGAAGTCCTTCTTTAAAATGATATTCTATTTGAAATTTTGGTTTCCCTGGAGCATTACGTGGCATTTGAAAACTACCACATTTCTCTTCTTTAATAACTCTGTAAATCGTAGATTTCCCAACACCAAGTGTACTGCTAACTAACTCAACGGTCTCATCAACACTTTCACATAAACGTTTGTCTGTAAATGATTTAAAACAATTAAATATTAATGTTTTTTCATTAACTGTTAGAGGACCAATTTTTCGGCGTTTACACGGCACTTCCAAATTTTCCATAACACTAGTATACACAATAAACTGCACCTTGCAACTGAAGTACCTACTCCTAGTGAACTGTTAAGAATTTTGAATACGCCACTTGGACCTTCCTATATACAAAATGGAAAAACCCACTATCACAATTTCTGTGGAATAAGTTTAGAAGGTAATTATCTAGTCAATTACTGTCGTAGATTCCTGGAATTAAAGAATTAAATGT
Organism: Diabrotica undecimpunctata; assembly: GCF_040954645.1. Lineage (NCBI taxonomy): Eukaryota > Metazoa > Arthropoda > Insecta > Coleoptera > Chrysomelidae > Diabrotica > Diabrotica undecimpunctata. The sequence goes on along the minus strand of NC_092803.1, from coordinate 92,460,264 downwards.
TTGATTGTTGAAACCCTTAGTTCGTGGAATGCACTCATTTCAGATAAAATAAAACGTTTTATTTTATCTAAAGAATTAAACTTTATTTTGCAAATAGGCAAAGAATTAAACTTTATTTTGCAAATAGATAAAATAAAACGTTTTATTTTATCTAAAGAATTAAACTTTATTTTGCAAATAGGTAGGTACTTATTAAACTTTTATTGGTTATATATAACCAATAAAATAAACATCTTACATTTCTTGCAAATTCATTAGTACCTGTTAACCTCCATCACTCCGACACTGGCAACCTTATTTAGGGATTAGTAACCTTCACAACTATTGTATTCTATTCTGCTCCAACCTTTATACCTGGTGGTCATACTCAATTTAAAATTGTTTTCCTATATACTTCTGTAAACTTGTTGACAAATATCTGTTTTTCATTGAGTCACCCGTATCAACAGTTTAGGGATTTGCATACATAATTTATTGTTTTATTACTCTCTCATACATAAAAATACACTATAGTAATGGTCATAGAAGATTCTGTTTTTTTTAGAAAGTGTGTTTTTCACCAGTTTTTCATAAGCCCTAAATAAGTTTGTGGCATAAACGATATCAACGTTATTATAAATGTTTATAAACAGATTAAATAACCTATAAACTATTTGCTCTGATTGATATTTAGCGCACTTTAATAACTTATTCATTTCCATAATTTCAAGGAGCTATGTTACATGTCTTTGCGCAAAAAAAGAGTTATTAACATTTATAAATAACTGCAAAAATAAGGTTTTTTTGCAACTATTTCGGTTAATAGTTTCATGTATTTTAATTTGGATACTCTCAAAAATTACATTAACTTTTAATGATCTACAACTCTAAAAAAGCTGAAAAGGTATATGAGGGGTAGCTGATGACAATTATGTGAAGACTACAGCTAATTTTGCTTAGCTTTTTTATTAAACAATCGTAAAAAGTGAAAAAACGTTTCTTATTCATGTTAGAGATATATGATTAAAATAAAAGTTATAGATCATAAAATGTTCTCTAATATTGAGATTTTTATAATTAAAATACATAAAGAATTGACCGAGATAATTTAAAAACCCTTATTTTTAAAGTAAAATTTATAAATGTTAATATAAATATAAATAATATAAATATAAATAACTTTCTTTTTTGCATAACGATATGTAATACAACTATTTAAAATTTAAAGTGTGCTAAATATCATACAGAACGACCATACAGTTTATGAGTTATTCAATTTGTTTATCCAGGAGACCGATTATTTAAACAACTATACTTGTCCAAACAGTCACTCTAGGGTTATTTTGTAAATGGAAATCGATTTTTACGGCTTCGTTTTAAATTATTAAAAACAAACATCAAGATTATATGAAATTTGTTTTTAAAAATCAGTTTGAAGAATAACAAATTTGTAGCATATAAAAATTTCTTAAAACTTTGACTTTTTTATGTGATACACTTGTATCTAGGCTCAATATAAAGCTAATAAAAAAAAACATTTAAAAAAAAACCAAAACCTTCTATTGCCCAGAGGAAATCAAATAGCATTTTTTTTTCTTGTTTAAGAAATTGCAAATATTTTCATTGTTTATTAATATTAAGAGCTGAAAATTAAACACATTGTAAAAGAATATCTGGGGTTCTAAGGAGTAGTGATGCGCAATACAAGGTGTTGCTTCCTGATAACACCTCTAGCCACTCCTACTCAATTCCTATCCTCACCTCCAAGAAGTGTGGCTCAATCACATGGGTGAACCTCGGCAAACCTGAGCAACCTTACCGGAGATTGGGTAACCAACCCCAATGGAAAGTAGGGTCAGGGCTGACGAGGAAGGGAGAAATGGTCCTCTGAAAAGGGGGTTGGGCGATAGGCCAGTAACCTATTCTTGTAAAAAGTACTACTACGAAACCTTCAGATAGGCCTCGGAATGGACGGATATCAAGACGACGACTCTGGCAACGGAATATGGAATTTACGCTGGGAACATGGAATGTCAGAACGCTAAATAGACCAGGAGCACAGAGGATCCTTCTACACGAACTGAAAAGATATAAAATAGGAATCACTGCAGTACAAGAGACTAAATGGTTGGGAAAAGGTATCCGGGACACTAAAACACACACTATACTGTATAGCGGTAAAGATGAAGGAAATAAAGAATTTGGAGTAGCCTTTATCGTAGATAATAAAATGAAGCACCTGATAACAGACTTTCAAGCCATCAATGAAAGAATCTGCAAGCTTAGGATAAAAACGCATTTCTTTAACATAACCCTTATAAATGTACACTGTCCCACAAATGAACAGGAAGAAGACACTAAGGTAGCCTTTTATCAAGATTTAGAACGAATCTATGACTCAATACCAAGAAACGACATGAAAATGGTGATAGGCGACACAAACGCCAAGATCGGAAAAGAAGAAGAATACACAGGGGTAATAGGGAAACATAGTTTGCATAGAGACACAAATGAGAATGGTCAGTTTCTAATAGATTTCGCAGCTGGAAAGAATATGATTATCAGTTCGACATGCTTCCCACATCGGGACATACATAAGGGCACCTGGATATCACCTGACGGAAATACGATCAATCAAATAGACCATATACTGGCTGAAAAAAGAATGGCGACGAGTATATTAGATGTAAAAAGCAGACGTGGTGCAAGCTGTGACTCAGACCATCTGCTAGTACAGGCACGGTTTAGATGCAAGATCAGTCGACAGGTAAAGGAAAAATATACAAAACAAGAAAAACTAAACTTAGACAACCTAAAAGTCTCTGAGGTACAAGAAAGATTTGAGAGAACAGTGGATGAAAAATTACTAGAAGAAAACAGAGCAGACTCTACAATAGAAAACCAATGGAACACAATAAGCAGTATCATACTCAACACAGCGAAAGAAGTCTTAGGAACAAAGACACAACGGAGAGAAGAAACATGGTTCGATGAAGAATGCAAACAAGCTATACAGGAAAGAAATGAAGCGCATAAGAATTACATACTCAGACGTACTAGAGAGAGAAAAACAGAACATGAGAACAAAAGACGAAGAGCAGATAAACTGTGCAGGCAGAAAAAGAGAAAGTATGAAAACCAACGGATACTAAACATAGAGAGAGAGTTTAAGGAAAACGAAACACGTAGCGCACACCAATTAATCAAACATCTAAGACAAGGATACAAACCGAGGACTAGCCTCTGCAAAAATAAGAAAGGTGAAATCATTAGCGATATGGACGAAATTAAGAGAACCTGGATGACATATTTTAAGGAATTACTAAACAAAGGGACACAACTACCATTACAACAACAGTGGCAGCAGCAGGCACGACAGGAGGTACAACAACAAGAACTGGGGAAAGATGGAGAAGAAAATGAATTAACTAGACCCCCAACGCTAGAGGAGGTCCAAACGGCAATCCACATACAAAAAAGCCATAAAGCACCGGGAATAGATAAAATACCGGCAGAACTACTCAAGCAAGGAGGAAGGAATTTGACACAACAGATGTACCAGCTAATACGAGAGATATGGATAGAAGAAGAAATTCCCCAACAATGGAAGAAAAGTATAATCTGCCCTATTCATAAAAAAGGAGACAAACTGTTGTGTCAGAATTATAGAGGCATCTCTTTACTTTGTTCGGGATACAAAATACTCACAAACATCATTAATCGAAGACTACAACCTCTCACGGAAAAAATCATCGGGGAATATCAAGCAGGGTTTAGGCAAAATAGATCTACCATTGACCAACTATTTACAGTTAAACAAATACTAGCCAAAGCATGGGAATATGACATGGACGTTTACAATCTCTTTGTAGATTTTAAACAAGCCTATGATTCAATAGATAGAACAATTCTACCTAATATACTGAAAGAATTTGGCATACCATCAAAATTAATACGACTAGTGCAAATGACAATGACAGAAACAGAAGCACAGGTATGTATTCAGGGACAGATCACTGATGCGTTTACGATAACGCAAGGACTGAAACAAGGCGACGGACTAGCTCCAACGCTCTTTAATCTTGTTCTGGAATATGTAATTAGACGGTTGACGGTGAGCGGAAATAACATACTTACAAACAAGTCTACCCAATTAGCAGCATACGCAGATGACATAAACATAATGAGCAGAACAATGAATGCAGCGGAAGAAACCTACGTTGAGTTGAAACAGAGTGCAGAAGCAGTAGGGCTAGCAATAAATACAAATAAAACAAAACTACTCATACAAACCAGATCAAATAGACCGGTGCAACAACACTTTATTGACGATATAGAACATGTAAATAGATTCACATACCTAGGAATGGATCTGGTCGCAAGCAATGAAGAAGAACCGGAAATAAATAGAAGGCTTGTGCTGGCAAATAAAGCCTATTTCGCGATGGGCCACATATTCAAATCGCGAGACGTACACCGGAAAACAAAACTCCGGGTCTATAAAACAATAATCAGGCCCATAGTAAGTTATGGTTGCGAAACATGGGTGGTGACACAGAAATCTGCCAATGCATTAGATGTGTTTGAAAGAAAAATATTACGTAGGATCCTGGGCCCAATAAGTGAAAACAACAACTGGCGAATTAGGTACAATAGAGAAATATACGAGCAATATAGCGAACCACCTCTAGCACAACATACTAAACTGCAGAGATTACGATGGGCAGGGCACGTGGTCCGCATGCATGAGAATAGAATCCCCAGAAAATTATTAAATGCAAGAATGCAGGGAAAAAGACCTGTTGGAAGACCTAAAAAGAGATGGGAAGATGAAGTCGATGAGGATGCCAGGAACTGCCTGGGAACGCGTTCATGGAAAAGAACAGCGGTAAATAGAGATGGTTGGAGAAGCCTGTTGAAGGAGGCCAAGGCCCGATTTGGGCTGTAGCGCCATTGGATGGATGGATGGTAAAAGAATATCTAAATTTTATAATTCGATTTATAAATGGCATACACAGTGAAGAAGTAAATTAGTATTGAAACATTAAAATAATGGTACTGGTAAAATATCGCCACAGAAAAATGCAAGGGATATCTTTTCGCTGCAATATCTCAGTTTGTTTCTTGTTATTGGTTATGGAAATTTCTGTTTTTTTTTTAATTGTGCTTTTACACCAGCTTTTCATTGAGCCTATGTACAGCCGTATGACATGAAAAATATCAAAAGTAGTATAAATGTTTAGAAGCTAAAAAGCACTTTTTCAAACTGTTTTTTTAATAAAATGTTGAAGTTTACAAATAAAGCTTCAAATAATCGATTCAAAAAACGTCAAATAACTGTCAAAGGTTAAACACCCTTTTTAAAGTTCCTCACGGATTTTAAAGATTTAAACAGTGTTAATTAATTCCACCGTCATCTAACAGATAAAATAATTCATCGACGAGTTAACAATACGAAGCGAAGTTCTTTAATCACAATGTGATAAGAAAACGAGTATCAAATTTGGTTTTATATTTCAATAGTCGAATTTAATTGTGGCTATATTGGTGTAATTAAAGAAAACCAGTGAAAATCCCAAGAAATAGGTGAGATCCTTTTTTCTTTCTTTCCAGTTTGGGAGAGGGTCCATTAGGTACTCACATTTAGGTATTGTGTTACGGTCTGGGTAACCAGGACTACACATGAACAGCAATTAAATATTTACATTTACACAAAACAACTTCAATTCCAACCCAAAATCATATGTCGTTGCCGCAGTCTCTAGACCTCCTCCCCGTTCGTTTTCTAAAAGGGAACAAGTTATTGTCATTCACTCCATTTTGAATACTGTTTTATTTAAATATATTAAAGAAATTGGTGAAATAGTTTATCCAAAAAATATTACTTTTACATCTCGCATTTCGAATAATCGAATCTGCGTTTTCCTCACTTCTACCGACATCGTTGATCAACTAAAACACCGAACGTCATAATTAATTCCACCGTCATCTTTATCTGCAGGCTTCTTTCTGAGACCAAAAGAATCCTTATTTCAAATGTATCTCCTTCCATCCCACATTCACTAATCGAGCCGTCCCTAAAAAATACGGAACATCAGATGATCAATAGGCACATATCAGGAGTTTTCCTAGGGAAACATTTGTAATCCCTGACAAGGTGAACTTCGAAGTGCAATCTTCTCTGTTAATTAACCATGAAAATACATCCTTTAAAATATTTTTATTCTCTGAGAGACTATAGTGTTTTCTTTGTAAGCTTACGGGTCGTACCGTGGGGTCTGATTGCAAAGTCTCCAGTTGACCAGATCACACACTCATTGCAGCTAATGCTCCTCCCTCTTCTTCATTTTCAGCTGACTCTAAGGAGTCCTTAATCCTAAATCCTTAACTTCATCAAAAGAATTTCTATCTTCGGAAATTGAGTCCATCTCCGTTAACTACATACCCATCCTGGCTGCCATTATGGATTTATCCATCCCTCGTCGTACTAATTCAAAGCCCATGTTGGCAGTAGGACAAAAAAGGGGACACTTCAATGACAGTCCTCCTGATACTCCTACCATTCTATCTTCATCCGGTATTCTTGCTCTATTAAGTTCTTTTCCTCCTTCGGCATTTTCGATGCCACCCAAACGAGCCAAAAAATGTCCAAATCTAATCTTTGATTGGATTACTCGATGAAACCTTATTATATTTCCGCTAGATTTACAAAGATAATCCGACTAATTTTACACTCAATTCCACGCAACTTATTACATTTCTTGAGAACTCTTTTGTATGTATCACCCCACTACAAGAAGCTTAAAAATCCTCCAACATAGATGGTATTCAAAAGGACTTATTGCAGCTCTACATAGGTACAAGGAAAATATCACTAAAAAACCGTATCACTAGAATCTTAAAAAAGTTAAAAGAACAGCCTACCTCTGACTACAAAAGTATATATAAGTGGATCCTCTGATAAATCTGTCAAATCTAATCACAGCATACATGATGAATAGAATTTCTCTCTTTCTCTCGCATTTATTAATTTTTTCTGCTTTCTGTATATTTTTACTTCATCTTTTAAAAATTTAGACACGATATTTAATTAAGTAAGAAAACTTTATGTACTTCAAATACTAGCCCAAGTCCAGTGTGGAAAAAAAATTGTTAATAAAAAATAACCTTAAAATATCCAATCTCTTTTTTAATCCAAAGGTTATCCTTGACAATTAAGAGACAGCCAAGATTCTGGCAGAAAATTTAAAATAAAAGTTTTGCAACAAATCTGGACCTAACCATATATACTATTTTCTTCCTTCGCCCTTTCATTATTCATCCTCAGTTTCACAAGATACCAATTATCCGAACTCTCGTATAAACTATTTCGAACTAAAAGCTGCACTCAAATCCTATAAAAACATAAAAATTAGGGTTTTCTAGAATGATCTTGAAAAATTTCTCGAAAATTCCTTAGGCACCAACGACCCTTTAAATGAAGCCAGTAAATTTACCACTGACATACCGCTGACAATCGTTAATGAAAGATCTTGCACTAATCTATACTAAGATAAAAGAAAGATCATTACAAAAAACAAACGAACACAAACGGGTTATGTCATGAAGACACGTTTTCGGAATCCATATTCCATCATCATTGTCTAGGTATACATTACTTGAGCCACTAAATATCTGGGTAAAAACCCGTTAAAAGTTATATGTTACAATTAAGTTTACATTATTTAGTCTGATATATTAGGATGTTAAAGTTACCAGTGGATATGATAACTCCACTCTCATTTATAAAAAAAAACTGTTTCACAAATCCAAGGCAATAAAAGTAACCTTCATCCTATGAATTTAGTCATCCTTTATTCCTATATCCTAACTATTTCTTCTATCATCTTCAACAACACAGTTATTTCTGACAGTCAATTCATTTCCGACACACTCGCTAATGGGATTGAAGACAGATTCAATAAAAGTAATATGGCTTTTACTCTCAGTTCTTTACGCGCTCAATCTTTCTCCACCATCTCGTCAACTCCACACGATGTCACATTTATGAACGCTTTGTTTACCCTAAATAAACTAAAATTTACCTTGTTTTCATGTACAAAATCTGCTGATGATCCCGATGATATCTCTTATATATTTTTAAAAAATCTCTATAATACATCTCTCTCCAAACTTCTCGAAATTTTTATAACCTTATCTAGAACACACAAAAATTCCCAGATGTTTGGCGCAATTCTATAATCATTCCAATTAAAAAACCTGACCAACCATCTATAACTCCAATACCTTTCGTCTGATTTCTCTTACTTGTATTACCTGCAAACTTCTTGAAACAATGATCAATGAAATACTCACTTGGTTCGTTAAACAGTATAATATTATTCCCGACGCTCAATCCGGCTTCCGACGTAATCGGTCTACTATTGATAACTTTTTTATTTTTCAAACACACATTTCGTAAGCAATCTATAATCAACAAGATGTCGTAGCAACTGTACTTAACGTTGAAGGGGCATTTTATTCAATCTCCAGAAAAGCAATCATTTACAAAATCTCCCACTATAATTTAAATGGTAATATTTTCTCATTTGTAAAAAAAATATCTAATTGAAAGAATCTTTAAAGTCCTTGCCAAGGGTAAACTTTTTTAATCTCTTCCTCAAAATTAAGGTGTCCCTTTAGAATCTGCATTAAGTTTAACTTTATTCATTCTTGCCATCAACGAAATTTGCCTCCCATCAAATATGTTCAATACGCTGATGACCTAATCATTTACTGCCATATTAAATCTGTCCCAACCTCATATAAACTTATACAAAGTGTAGTAAATCTAACGAACTAGGATTATCACTCTCTGAGAGCAAAACCAAATTAATAAAATTTTCCATAGGGATTTCCACTCCCTTACCCCAAATTTTATTTAACAATTCTCTACTTTCTGTTGTTAATTATTGTAAAATTCTAGGTTTTATGTTTGACTCCAGATTAAATTGAAAAAATCAAATCTCTGAACTTAAAATCAATTGTTTTAAAAGGTTGAACATTTTTAAAACCCTCAGTCATCTTCAATGGGGTGCCAATAAAACTACTTCTAGGTCTGAGCGCTTTCGCTTTAGTCCTATTGAGAGTGTATACCGTGAATTTAATGAACTTTCTCCTACCCAAGACGATAATCACTTCTACTTTTGTATGCTGCATCAACATTCGCAAATCCATTTAATCCCGTTCATTCCCTAATTGCCACAATGCCGTCTTCTTCCACTAACAATAACCAACACTTTATCATAAAACCTATACCTCAATTAATTTGTCCACTACTTAAAAATATTGACCTTTTTCTGACTAGTTCATTTCCTCTACCTTTACTTTATATATATATATATATATATATATATATATATATATATATATATATATATATATATATAAACATATATTGGCATAACTGCCAAGTTATTTATATTTTGAATACAGAACTTAAATTGTTTTTTTACTTTATTGTGCAGAAAGTTGCTATTTTTTTAGTTGTGTTAATAATAATATTGTTGTAGGTAATGCTGCATTGGAAAGTCTGGAGCTACACGATTAAAAAAAAATTTCTATGCAGTAAGCATTTTGTCAAAAATATCTAAATGCAAACCAAAAAAATATAGTGAGGTAGAAGAGGAAGGTTTGTTAACGACACCACGCGTTTTTCATACGTATTCGATAGCAAAACAACCTCAACCAGTGCCAATAGTGTTTCGCACTACATACATTGCTTATTTTAGTTCATGAAAACAATTAATTACTATTTAACTGGGAATAAGCCACAATTATGGGTTAAAATACGTTTATTGACGTTTCAATTTCCACTTCGGAAATCGTTCGAAAAATTTTGAGAACGATTTCCGAAGTGGAAATTGAAACGTCAATAAACGTATTTTAACCCATAATTGTGGCTTATTCCCAGTTAAATAGTAATTAATTTAAAATGCCACAAGAAAATAGCTTCAGAACAATATCATGAAAACAATGTTACAATCAATTTCTATAACTATTAATGTAAACAATTTTGTTTTGTTTTTTACCTTAAATTATTATTTAATTTATTATTTCGTTAATATTGTCTATGTGTAGATATTAGAATTTTGATGTGGTATATAACTATTAAAATAATGCGAATTTAATTTTTGCAATATCTATCACTTTGTAATTTAAAATTATTTCATTAATAAACAGCTTAAATCGGGCGAGTTGATTAAAAAAAACATTCTCATTTATGTAAACAGAAATACAAAAATGGTGTTTATATTATAAAATACATAAATAAATAAAATAAAGGATACTATTTATTAAAGTGTTGTTAATTATTATTCCTTTTATCCCAACACATAGATTAATATTTCCCTAAATATGTGTTGCCTCTTGTTGTGGCATATCGATGTGTTTATTTGTTTCAAAAGCTTTATCAAAAAACCATACCCATAAATTTACTATATTTTCAAACGTCATTTTAAAGATTAAAAGATTGAAAATTTAATTTTCTCAAAACATACATAAAACCATTGTTTAAAAAGATTTTCTTTTTTAAACAATGATAAAACTTAAGTCTTGACTAAAAAATAAACCTCCGCATTAGTGTTCTAACACGATAGCAATCGAGTCTATTTCAATTAAATATTTAATCCTTTTCTAGCAAATCATATAACCAAATTAAATATCTGGTAAACTAATAAAAATTTAAAAAAAGACAGCATTTACCTACTTCATTTAAATAGATTACTAACCGATTTAGATATAGCAAGTCTCAAAGTATAAAAACAATTCGAAATAGTCAAGTTATCTTTCACTAGACGCATACAACGATAATAACAATAAGCATTTTATTAAAGTCTTATATTTTCTTCACAATCTGGCATCCGTGTACAGGTTTGCATTAATAATGAACAGGTAAAAATATACTCGAATAGAATACTGCAGAAAATTAAGTTTCTGTTAATAGTTTTTGAATTTATGACTAGAGGCCACCACATGACGGCAGAATAAAAGTCAAACGTTTGTTCCATAAGGATTGTTTAACTAGTCCTATTTAAACAATGTCCATACTAAATTATCAAACTAAAACATTAACCTTAACAAATTACAGAATTACTATTCATTTTGAGACATTATATTACAAAATTCCAGTTAACGCCTTAGACAGTGAAATTCTAGTACCCCGTGTAGACTTAAAAAAATTTACATTACCGGAATCCATACACACAGTAAAAAACGGTTTCATTAATAACTTGACACTCCCTTATCCGATAAAATTATTAGAACCTATTCAGGTTCAAAAACTTAATGAGTATGAAATTTCAACCGGACCAACGCACTTTGTAGAATCTAATATTCGTACACAACATTTAAATAATGAAGAAAAAAATAAAATACTTAACCTTTGCAGAAAATACAGAGATGTATTTTACGATGAGAAAAAGAGTTTATCTTTCAAGTCAGCAGTGAAGCATGAAATTAAAACAAAAGATGAAAATCCTATTTATGTTAAGGGATACAGGCATACTAAGGCGATGCAGGAAGAAATTAGTCGACAGTACAAAAATTATTGATGATAAAATTATTAGACCATCAATTTCTCCCTATTCGGCCCCAGTGTGGGTTGTGCCGAAAAAAGCTGATGCTTCAGGCTAGAAAAAATTCAGAATGGTTATTGATTATAGGAAAGTAAATGAAAATACTATAGACGACAGATATCCTTTACCAAAAATAGAGGAAATTTTAGATAATTTAGGTAAGGCTACATATTTTACAACACTAGACTTGACTCAAGGCTATCACCAAATCGAAATTCATCCTAACTCTGTCCAAAAAACTGCATTTTCAGTGCCACATGGTCATTTTGAATTCTTATGTATGCCGTTTGGCTTAAAGAACAGCCCAGCAACCTTTGAAAGACAACATTCTCCGTCCTTTCGTTCACAAATTTGTATTCGTCTATATGGACGATGTCATCATTTTTTAAACATAATTTAAAAGTTCAATTAGATAAGCCTGAGTTCCTTACGAAAGAAGTGGCTTTCCTAGGACATGTAGTAACCACTCAAGGTATAAAACCTAATCCCTGCAAAATTGAAGCCATTCAAAAATACCCATTACCAAAGACTGTCAAAGAAATAAAGTCCTTTCTAGGATTAATCGGATTCTACAGGCGATTTATTCCAAATTTCGCAAAGATTACGTCTCCATTTTCCAGATGCACTCGTAAAGGTGCTGTTATAGATCCTAAAAATCCAAATTATTTGGAGTGTTTCGAAAAATGTAAAAATGTAAACAACTCTTAACTAATGCTCCTGTTCTTCAATACCCAGATTTCGAAAAACCTTTCGTACTTACTACGGATGCTTCTGATATAGCGATAGGATCAGTCCTATCTCAAAATAACCATCCCATTGCCTTTTATTCGAGGACCCTAAATTCTGCCGAACAAAATTACTCTACAATAGAAAAAGAATTATTGGCAATCTTAGATTCATATAAACATTTTCGTATGTACTCTAGTTTGGATCTACAAAGTTAAAGACCTTACTTCTAGATTAACTCGCTGGTGACTTAAGTTAGAGGATTACAATTTTGAAGTTAGATATAAAAAAGGAAAAGAGAACCAAGTAGCCAATGCCCTCAGCAGAATTCAAATAAATGCTCTAAGCTCCAGCTCAGAATGCGCTGAACCTCCAGATGCAATTGATGCTTTTGACGCAGAAAATTTTCTCAAGGAATTTGAAAATTTACAAAATAATACCAACACACAAGACACCGCTGTCGAACACCCTATCACAATACAATACAAAAGATACATATTACAATACAAAAAGATTTTTAATAAACATCGATACACTGTAACGCTCACCGACAACTGGCAAGCAGAAATAGCAGATGTATTGGAAAGTATCCTAAGGCCGAATCAAAAATTTGCCATTACAATACCTCATGAATTTAGACCCTTCATTTGCAATTATTTTAAAGAGAAAATAAAATCAACAGTAAAGACAATATTCTGCAATAAATTGCTAAAAGATATTGAAGAAGAGGATCGACAAGTTGAATGTGTAGAAAAATATCACAGAGAAAATCATAATGGAATAGTGGAAATATATACACATCTAAAACAAACCTTCTATTGGCCTTCTATGCAAACCACGATCTCGAACTTTATAAATAAATGTGAAATATGCTTAAAAAACAAATATGAAAGGCACCCATACAAACTTTCACAATTAGGGCCATTACTTGGACAAAAACCATTTGACATCTTACACATTGACATTTTTCATTGCAACAAAACATTATATTTAACAATAATAGATTCATTTTCTAAATATGGACAGTGTTATAAATTAAACGATAAAACATCCATTTCAATACTGAATAAACTTAGGCATTACTTTACGCACCATAACTATCCAAAGAAAGTTGTATGTGATAGTGGCACAGAATTTAACTCAGCAGTCATAAAAGAATTTTTAAAACTCCACAAAATCGAAATTAATTTCACAACAGTTAATAACTCATCTTCAAACTCCCTCATAAAGCGATTCCATTCTACACTTACCGAATTACAACCTTTTATCGAATATTTATACAATAAACAAAAAGAAAACAGGCAGCAAATATTAGATAGACAGAACGAAAACGCTGAAGAAATTTCCGAGATAGATCTCTCAAAAACTTTGTATGTTTCAAAAAAGAAACATAAACCAAAACTACAAACACCTTATTCTATAATACATCCAGATAAACAAGAAAAAACAAAGATTTTAGGTAAGACAAACAAACAAAACCCAACAAGTACACATCTTAAGTTTGTTAAAAGAACAAGAAAATGTACAGACAAAAATACTCAAGCTCAAACTTGTTCACAGGAAAATCCTCGCCCTGGGCCGTCAACTCAGGATTCAGGAGATTCAGAATAATGGCTACTATGCTGAGGAGATAGGAAAATCAAAAGAAATCTCCCATTACCATAGACACTTCCTTCATATTTCACTAGACAATTTATCGAATATAATAGAAACTAGCCCGATCAACTAATTCCAAGCTCATTTTAAGAAAACACCTCTCACTTCTTTATTCTCGATTTAATCATATACGCGAACAATTAAAAGATGATTTGCATAAGATTACTCGCAAACAAAAAAGAGGACTCTTTAACTTTCTCGGAGCTGCCATCAAATATATAACAGGTAACCCAGATGACTCTGACCTTGATCTATTAAAAACACATATTATTGCAATAGAAAATAAACAAAATGAAATAATCAAAAAATTTAACAATCAAATATCATATGGACAATCGATTAATACAAGATTCGATAAACTCTTAGAAAAGATAAATACTGATAATGCTACTCTTGTAGCTGCAGTAGTAAGTTTTCTGCAGATTTTGATAGTTATTTGATTTTGCATAATGAAATAGTAAACATTCAAAATATTAACGAATTTTTAATGAAACTAATTAGAACCATTACTTTACCTCAATTAAATATTCCAAATATCGAATTATTCACGTTAAAAGAATTAGACAATTTAAAAGAAAATCTTAAACTGTATCCTAGAAATTCGCTTCTTGTCAGTGATGAAGATCCGTATGAATTAATCGAAGCATCCAAAATATTAATCTGTGTAACCGCCAATACAATGCTCATAATAGTTAAAATACCTATTCTCCACGAAACTTCCTATACCACCTTTAAGATTTATTCGATCCCAAATAAAGATCACATTATGATTTTACCACCTACACCCTATTATGTTAACAACAAATGGTTCGAAAGCTGCATTGGAGAAAGTGACCACATCATTTGTACCAAAAACGTACAATCTCATTGTACAATACCAAATGTCCATAATTGCACAAAGACCACAGTGACAGAGAACTTTTTCCAAGAAACCAGCAAAATGATATTGCTGGGAATAATCCATACAATAATAATTCAACAACATGAAGTCAAATCAAGTTTACTAACGACAGAAGAACCAATCGTCATTCAAGGAATCTACTTCAACAAGAAAACATCCGAAGACATTTCACTACCAAAAATAGTTCCCATAAAACTATTGCCGGATCACCAGATAAAAATTGAGAAGTTAACGATTCCAAATACTCATGGTCAAATTCAATCCCTCAAAACAATAGATGTTTTACCACCACTTTCAATGGGACTAAGCACCACTTCAATTGTTATACTTTTATTTGTTTTAGCATTTTTAGTAATATTCCTAATTAAAAAACGAAAAAGAATTTCCCAAATTCTATTTGGTACGAAACTCCATCCTGCCCAAATTCAAATTCTGAATGAATTAATTGCAGAAGTTTCGAGGACGAAGTCCGAACCAAAGGAGGGAGGAGAAATGTGAAAGAAGCTCCCCGACCATCTAGAGTCGGGGAGAGGCTTCTTAATTTTGAAAATAAAATAATTTTTTTGAGAAGTTCAAGTGCTTGTGACACATATATATATATATATATATATATATATATATATATATATATATATATATATATATATATATATATCCTATATATATATATATATATATTGTTATGATGTATTTTTTGGTTGAATGATGAGCAATGAGTGTTTTTAATAATATAATATATAGGGTTTTTATCGCGGTTCTCAAAGAATTAGCTTGTAAGTACTTTTTTAAATTATCTTTATTATAACTATTATGAAACACACATATATATCTAACCTAGCCAATGTAAATTTAAAATAAACTATCTTTAAATTGATGTTCTTATAAAACTAATTAAATTCTATAGACAATGTTAAATTTAAACAAACTATCTTCAAAATTGAAATTGTTATAACACTAACTAAATTATATTAACAAAATTTTGTACCTTTCTTTCACTGAATGCCTAAATGAACTGTTTTCCACTATATATATTCTAATCACCACTGAATGTCTTCGTACTTCGGTTATCCTTGTTTTTGTGAAATTTCTTTTTCCAATTATCAGCTTCTACCAATTTAAGATATATTTTTCTTCACCAGCATTTATACACCACCAAGCAAACCAGCAAACAGCATTTATATTTATTCTTCTTTTCAACATACCAATATCCAATTATTATAAGTTGATTTATACTAATCTCCAACCATAATATAATTTAATTTCTTCTAATATATTTTTTTTTAATCTTCAATAATTATTTGTGTATAATTATAAATGTGCATTAAATTATATGCATAATTTTTAATCTTCATTTAACTCACTATATTAAACAATTGGACTATTTGTACTTGATTCACTGACTCCAACTAACTTTCATATTTCTTACTAAACTTTTCTGACTGACTTCTTGAAAATTCTGAACAATTTACTTCACTAACTAAATGTGTCTACTAACTTTCATAATAAACTGGCCTGACTTCTGACTAAAAACTGCCCTCTTGAATCCAAATCACGGGTATTTATATCTTTTTGGATATTCTAGAATCATCTGGTAAGAGATCATGTTCCAATTTGTTCTATTACTTCTATATAGATGTTCTCGAAAAAAATATCTGTTCGATCCACCGCCATAATCATTATTTCGAGAATGTTCGACCGTAAACAATGGTCAAATTCTGCATTCTGGAGAATTCGTTCATTTTTTATTGATAATTTTGTTTACATTTAGGCTTTTCAGATCAGAATATATAATTAAATTAGTAACTTAACATTCTAATTTAATAAACTACACATTTTAAACAACTATAACCCCACTTATATTCGTAAAATTCTTAAAATGACACTTGGAATGGAGGGTATAGTGTGTTGCCTAGTCACATGGCTCACTTAAATATATCTACAAAATCATAACTACTAAAATGCAACTTTTTACAATTATTATATGCTAATTTCTTAAAATGCCCTCACATAAATATATTTTTATAAAATTCTCTAGTATATAACTTATTTAAAACAACCAAATATCTAATATTATGTAGTATATAACTTATAAATTATTTTCTATAAACCCTAATCGTATATATATATATATATATATATATATATATATATATATATATATATATATATATATATATATGTTCGGATAAGTTTCCGCGGTCAGATAAATGAAAATTACTGAGTTAATACAACTGTCTCCCAACTGTCAAAAACATCTGTTATATATATATATATATATATATATATATATATATATATATATATATATATATATATATATATATATATATATATATATATATATATATATATATATATATATATATATATATATATATATATATATATATATATATATATATATGAAAATTACTTAGTTCTCGGGAAGAACCGCGTTGAGAATTTATTACTCAACGTTTCGGCACCCATTTTGGAGCCATTATCAAGAGGGATACGGTTCGGTTCGAGTTCGGGGTCTCAATCTGCCTACTCCCCTCACTCGAGACGTACCAGTATCATGTTCTATATTGCAAGAACTGTCTCTCGGCACTGAGGTCTCAATCTGCCTACTCCCCAGTGTCGAGTGACAACCGGTCTTACCCTGTGTGGCTGCTTTTATACTCGCTGGCAACCCCTTCTGCCCGTTTGCCGGCAACATGGCGACCCCTTCTTCAGCGACCTCCCGCCCACACCGCTCAGGCCACGTCAGTTCAGACCACGTCAGCGCATACCGTTCCCGCGCATACAGCGAGTATAACACAGGGTAAGACCGGTTGTCACTCGACACTGGGGAGTAGGCAGATTGAGACCTCAGTGCCGAGAGACAGTTCTTGCAATATAGAACACGATACTGGTACGTCTCGAGTGAGGGGAGTAGGCAGATTGAGACCTCGAACTCGAACCGAACCGTATCCCTCTTGATAATGGCTCCAAAATGGGTGCGAAAAAACGTCGAGTTTTAAATTCTCAACGCGGTTCTTCCCAAGAACTCAGTAATTTTCATATATATATATATATATATATATATATATATATATATATATATATATATATATATATATATATTATTGTGATATTTAAAGTCTTGGTGCGCCAAGCAATAATTAGCTAATTAATTTTTTTGATTAATTAAAATTATCTAGATGATATGATTATGACTCTATCACAATTTTTAATTCTTTTATCTCAGGGTTAAATTCGTGCTTCAATATCTATGCTATTACATGTGAAAGGTAAGGTCCAGAGAATACCGGAATAATAAAAAACACATATGATCTAACACTATATATTGAAATAAAAATAATGAAATAATTCACACTCAAAAGTTTTCAATAAACAAATCTCATATAATGATTCTCAAAAATTTTGTTCTACGTACGTGAACAATCAAAATTAATGGTACAAACAATATTAATTGAAATCTCAAAATCCGAACTATTCTAACTCTCCTAATCAAAATATTTATATCCTTTCTAAATTAAGTGTAAACATTGTGTTATCAATAAAAGAAAAAACTGCAGAAAACAAAAATATCTCTCTCTAATGATGAGTGGTCCAAATCCTTGTTCCTTGTAGACTATATTATCTCCTGTCAACCGCTCCCTATGTAATCAGCAATCTTACAACAGATTGTTGCAAGTATATCGTCCTTAATGATCTCCTTCAAAAGCAACAATCATTCAAATTATGATAGCCTTTCTCCTCTCGATAAACTGAATCTCTCGTTGGCCCGAGTGAAAAATGACTCTTGGAATATCTTCTCTTTACGATAAACTGAATCTCTCGTTGGCCTGAACAGTGACTCTTGGAATATAAGTAGGAAAATATGACTTACAATATTTTGCTGCTCCAGCTTCTGTCAGATACACTAACTCCACAAAAACTCACTAACATTCAACACTACTGCTTGCTACTTCTCGGGAACCGCCAGAGAATAATTACTGTTCGTCTTACAGATTTGGAAAACCAACTGATTCTCTTTTTTCTCTCCTAAATCTAGCCAAACTCTCACTCCTACATACCTATCCCACCTTTTGCAATCTCCGCCAATCAAAACTCGTCACAATTCCCCCATTTTTTCATTTCGATAACAAACAAATTTTTACCTATAATTATAAATTTCCTAAAACTTATTTACAAATAATATTTTTCTATAATTCTTAAAAACTAACAAAAACCTCTTTCTATAATCCCTTCTATTGTCTTTAATCACTGCATTAATGTATTTTGAAAAACCCGGTTCAATTGTCTTTGGCTTTCACTTAAACTTATGCGGGTCACTCAAGTATAACAAAGAAATAATTTATGTATAGCTTACATTTTGTTTAGTACAGGTAATCCAGGAATTTAATAACTTTCCTTCTTCGAAATGTTTGTTGTTTATTATCCTACTTATCTGAATTATTTTAATGTTTTTGAACTTTGAAATATTTTAATCAAACCAATATTTTTCTCGATTTTACATATCATAACAATATATATATATATATATATATATATATATATATATATATATATATATATATATATAACGCAACAACAACGCAATAATTTCACGAAATCAGAAAAACTTACCTCACAGTTTTTCCTATTCCGTGTACCGGAAACCCACTCATACAAACCGACATCTTAATGCCCAGTCACATCATCACCCCGCCCAACTCAAGTCAGTTGTCAACACTCTCATTTCTCGTTCCATAAGACTTTCTCGCGACTCTCATTTCTCGCGACAACAATCATAGGTCATCCGAAATTAATTCAATAAGGCAAACACTCTAACAAAACGGCTACCACAAAACCCAAATCAATAAGAGCATTCAAAAACATCTAAACCCCATTCCATCCAAAAAAGAAACCTTGCCGCCGGATCAACCCAAAATCTTTCTACCTTTTATTAAAGGTGTCACTGATAAGATCAGTAGAACTCTTATCCCTCTAAATATCAAAACCATCTTCACTACTCACTCCAAGTTGTCCAATCTCGTCAGATCCGTAAAAGACCAAATCCCTAATGAAGACCATGGTGTCTACGAGATACCCTGTTCCAGTTGCCCACGTACATACATCGGACAGACAAACCGACGAATCCATAACCGTATTTACGAACATTCTATATCTGTCAAACATTCCGATACTACTTGAGCCCTAGCCCATCATATTCAAACAGGCCACAAAATAGATTTCGAAAAAGCAAAAACCATCGCCCCCATCCGCTCCTTAAAATCGAGAATCATTCGTGAAGCTATCGAAATCGAAAAGCGGCCTAACAGCTTGAACACGTGCGATGACGCGAAACGATTGCCGGCAACATGGCGACGTCAGCGCATACCGTTCCCTCTCATACAGCGAGTATAAAAGCAGCGACACAGGGTAAGACCGGTTGTCACTCGACACTGAGGAGTAGGCAGATTGAGACCTCAGTGCCGAGAGACAGTTCTTGCAATACAGAACACGATACTGGTACGTCTCGAGTAAGGGGAGTAGGCAGATTGAGACCCCGAACTCGAACCGAACCGTATCACTCTTGATAATGGCTCCAAAATGGGTGCCGAAACGTTGAGTAATAAATTCTCAACGCGGTTCTTCCCGAGAACTAAGTAATTTTCATATATATATATATATATATATATATATATATATATATATATATATATATATATATATATATATATATAACAGATGTTTTTGACAGTTGGGAGACAGTTGTATTTTTAATTTGGAATGTTGAAGTATATAGTTGTCAGTTAGTTAAAAAGTATTGTAATATTGTTGGTGTTGAATAAAGTTAATTTTCAAGAAGTGTAACATTGGTGACAGCGGTGGGATAAAGAAATATTTAGCAGTTGTTAATGGTAAATACAAG
Source organism: Diabrotica undecimpunctata (assembly GCF_040954645.1). Taxonomy (NCBI): domain Eukaryota; kingdom Metazoa; phylum Arthropoda; class Insecta; order Coleoptera; family Chrysomelidae; genus Diabrotica; species Diabrotica undecimpunctata. The sequence continues at coordinate 92,439,485 of NC_092803.1, read as the reverse complement.
ATCCACTGAGTTTGACAAAGAAATGGATACGCCCGGACCCCCTGCATGGTTTTTAAAAATGAAAGAAGATGAATAGAAGCGTAGACAAGAAGAGAAAGCGGAAAATGAGAAGCGTAGGCAAGAAAAGGAAGAGGAAAAGGAGAGGCGTAAAAAAATATAGGTAGAAATCATGGATGGTTTATTCCAAATTCACGAAAATTTTCAGTTAGAGATAAGTCAAATCACTAGTAGAATAGATAAATTAGAAGAAAAACAAAACAATTTTGAAAATAAAATAGAACAACAAAATGATTTGAAATCTAATTTACAAATACAAATAGTTGAGTTAGAAAAAAAAAAATTAATACCCAATCTTCTTTATCTAATGTTTCAGTAACTAACGTCGAATCAACAAACAGCTTCATCACCTTCCATAATTGAACCAGGTACAATTAGAACTAGTAAATTTTTAAAATCACCCACATTCGATGGTCAGACAGCATGAGAAACTTATCGTTTTCAATTTGAAGCTGCAGCTAGAGAAAATGGCTAGAATGAAAAAGAAATGGCAGCTTCTTTGGTGGTGTCGCTTCGAGGACAGGCAGCAACCGTTTTGCAATTCCTTCCCCAAGATGCACCCAGTTATACTTCTCTCGTTGAAGCTTTCGAGACAAGATATGGCTAGCAGCATCTAAAGCAGGTTTTCCAAAGTCAGCTAAAAATTCGATATCAAAAACATAACGAAAGCCTGCAAGAATTTGAAGCCAACATTAAAATACTATTGCACTTGGCATACCCTCAGGCACCTAAAGATTTTCTGGAACAAATTCGAATACAGGCATTCATAGATGGACTATAGGATGTTGAAATGCAACAAGCTCTCCGATTACATCACAAAGACAACATCTCCTCAGCCCAGGAGTATGAAACGGCAAAAAGCATTTCCAGATCCCACCGTTGTCACCAATGTTACACTTTTTGAAAATTAACTTGATTCAACACCAAGAATATTACAATACTGTAGCGAGATTAAATAAAACGAGCGGTTCGAATTTATATAAATATATTTATTTATAAGTTTACAGTTCGGTACTCCCTTATCAACTAAACTAAACTCATAACATCGTTACATATATATATATATATATATATATATATATATATATATATATATATATATATATATATATTGTCATACTTTTTCTTTCCCAACCAAAGAAAAATAAATAAAAGTATCCATCGGAATAAAATTTTAAGATATCATTATAAACAAAAATGTATATAGTAATTTAAGATAAGATTTAGTGTAGATAAGAATAGAAATTTGTTTGGCAAACGACCTTTTTCCGTTTCAAACAAAATTATCAAAAAAACCTTTGTTTAGAATTAGAAGACATTTTACCTGTATTAGTTAATCTTTTCATTGTTTGTATAGTCGAGTATTAAATGACCATATTCTAATCTTTTGAAATATATATAAATTGTGTATTGACAAAACCAATTTTAAAGTAAGCTATTTAGTTTTTCTCTGAAACCGAAATTAGGCTTTTCCAAAATCATGGTAAACACAATTTGAGCTTTTGATTGGACGGTCGTTTTTAAACGGAGGTTTGCAGAGACGTTAGGAAGGAGCCGAGGTGCAAAAGAGGAGAGATCACATCGTTGAGGAGACTGGACTTTTCTGGGTATGTTCCAACATACAACTCAACAAGAAAATAAGCTGTAAGTGTTTGTACAATTGAATTTTATATCTGTGAAGGATCGGTTTGACATCATGGTCATTAGCATTCAAATTTAAGAACTAAGGTTTTGTTAGGCTAATCAAAAGTTTAAAGTTTTGTTGTTTCTTGTTTCAAGTAAAGAAAATTTTAAGTAAAATTGGTTTTCACGTAATATAAATGTATGTAGCTTTATAATCTTATTATTATAAAAATTTGATTTATTTTCTTGTATGCTGATTGATAAGATAACGACAGAATTTAATAATTGTTTTATTCGTTCATATAAAATAAAGAAACGTAAATCTTTGTAATATAATATATTTGTATTCTTATCCTTTCTTCTCTCCCGATAAAAGACAACTAGAAAATCTTTTGAATCCGTCGAACACAGGTAATATAAGGATTATTTTACTTTTGATAACAAATAAGTTATAATTCTTTTTTATTGGCTCAATAAACTAAGATTAAAGTCTAAATAAACAATCATAATAATATATATATATATATATATATATATATATATATATATATATATATATATATACTAAAGTTAATATGTTCGAGAACATTCTGGCGTAGTCCCACCTCTAATTCGCCTACGTGACCGGTTGTTCTCTCTCGCACTCGATACATCGCGAAGGTTCTCGAAGAGTTTTAGAGATGCAATGCAACCATTACATGGGCCATGCCGCAAGCATGTTCTTAACACTGCTCCCCTCTTAAATCTGAGCGTCCCGATCAGCAACTCTATATGTAGGCACAGGATGGCAAAATCTACAGGACTCTCCAGCTCTGCATGAACCCTTTAAAAAGAAATAACAGTCTACTAACTTTGAAGGATACGATCTCATCGGGTTAATGCAACACACAGGAATTCGTACGCCGGTTTCTTGGAAGATCACTTCAAGCATGCTTCTGACAATCTTCCAGTCCAGATTATCTAGTGCATGGCCTATCTTGGGTAAGGCCAAATTCTTAATGTTGTAATTGCAGACGATTTTCTTCAAACTAGTTAGAGCACGCCATATATCCTCGTAGGTTGCCTTGTCTGTATACGACTTCCTGGTCACCATATACAGCAAAGATCGAGAACCATCTTCTAATCTCAGTACTCTTCCAACTTTAGGCTGCTGGTTTTTTAACTCGTCCAAACTACCGAATTTCTTATAAAATACGGATGAGATTCCTTTATTCATCTTAAGATCTTGGGCAACACAGTGGGCTAGAGAGACGTTATGCGGAACACTAAAAAGATCCTGCTGAACTTGTGTGGTCACGCCGAATCTAGCACTCTTTCTCTCTGCGTAATTTGACATAAATTCATTAAAGCTTGAGTTTGCAGTTTGGGAGACAAGCCTCGACGACGTTGTGGATTATATAGCCAAACAAGATCATCTACTTCATAGCTTTCACACTTGCATCGAGAATCATATTGATCTTTCATTCTGTCACTGGCTAACTGGATGTGTTGTCGGGCAAGTTCATGAAAGTTGTTCATTCTTAACTTCAGGCGGTCGACATAATCTTCGCTTGCAAGATGTTCTTCGGAAGGTTTGCAGCCAAACTCTAGATCGCAGGGCAAACGAACTTCACGACTTAACATCAGGCAGGCAGGTTGGAGTCTGGCCTGTAGTTTCATTCACGGCCGAGCGGTAGGCCATGAAGAATAAATGAATGTGCTGGTCCCAATCTCTTTGATGTTCTGATACAACTTTGGACAGGTGTTTACCCATCGTTCGGTTCATTCTCTCGACCATTACATCTGATTGAGGATGCAGGGGTGTCGTTCTGGTCTTATTGACACCAATCAATTTACAAACGTTTTGGAAAAGGGTTGACTCGAAGTTTCGCCCTTGGTCGGAGTGGATCTCCAAGGGAACACCAAATCGGCTAAAGAATTCTTTAACAACTACCTCTGCAACGGTAGCAGCTTCTTGATTTGGTATCGCATAGGCCTCAGTCCATTTCAATAATCCATGGCTACCAGGATATATTTATTTCCATCATTTGTCTCTGGAAGTGGACCTGCAATGTCGATTGCTACTCGTTCCATAGGACTACCAACATTGTGCTGTTTCATGGGTGCCCTCTTTTTACCAACTGGGCCATTACTGGTTGCACACAATTCACATTTCCGGCACCATCTTCTTACATCATCTTTACAGTTCACCCAATAGAACCGTTCTCGAACCTTTTGCAGACTCTTCGTGATACCAAAGTGTCCACCTGATGCACCGTCATGCAACTGACGCAATACTTCTGACACTTTACTTTTAGGTACAATCAACTGAAGCTTAGATTCTGTACCATCATCGTTCTCAAAGGTTCTATACAGAAGATCATCTTTTAGCACGAGGCAATTCCATTGGCTCCAGTAACACTTGACTCTTGGACTACATGCACTAATGTCTTGCCAAGAAGGTCTTTCACTTCGACGCATCCAATCGAATACTCTTTTTATACATGGATCATCTGCTTGAGCATCTTGTAGCTGTTGAGGCTGCCATTGATCATTAATGACGGTGGTTCTTCTCACGGGGCAAAGTCGTTCTTCTAATTTAAGACAATGATTACAATTTGCACTGCACGGCCGTCTCGAAAGAGCATCAGAATTTGAATGAACTCTGCCAGCCCTGTGTTCGATCTCGTAATCATATTCTTGTAATCGTTCTAACCATCTTGCCATCTGGCCCTCTGGATTACGGAATTGTAGGAGCCATTTTAGAGCAGCGTGATCCGTGCGAAGAAGAAACTTTCTGCCATACAAGTATTTATGGAAATGCTCGCAAGCCTTTAATACGCCTAGCAATTCTCTTCTAGTAACGCAATAGTTTCTTTCTGGTTTCGACAAGACTTGCTAAATTAAGCGATGACTTTCTCCTGTCCATCTTAGATTTGGGAGAGAACAGCTCCTATTGCACTGTTGCTTGCATCGATGTCCAACACAAATTTTCCTGCTTCTCCAGGGTAGCTTAAAATCGGTGCGCTGATCAGAGCCATTTGTAAGTGTTCGAAAGCTCTTTGACACTCTTCGCTCCATGTATATTCTTTGCCTTCTTCTGTCAACTTTGTTAATGGCTTCGAGATGTTGGCAAATCCTTTGACAAAACGTCGGTAATATGTACATAGGCCAAGAAAACTTCTAATTTCGTGTTTATCCCTTGGTACTGGCCAATCCTTAATTGTCATCGAATGCCATAGTCTGTGGACTAGTACGCATTTCGATGCGCTTCGCCCCGCCTCGAATTTTCCCATTGGCTCTTGACCTGGAAATCCCTATTTATCGCTCGAACAGCGCATATAAAGACTGGGCTCTCCGAGAGCTTAGTGCTCTCGGGGCTCTGCTTCCTGCATTTATTTTCCATACTCTGAGGCTGAGAATTGTTTCAACTTAACTTGGTGTTTTATTTCGACGAAGAAATTGTCATGTAAGAAATATCTTGCCTTTTTCAAGGCAAGACACCGAAGATAAATATTTTTTAAGTCCATAATCTGAAAATGGACTTAAGTAGAGGATCTCTCGACAGTATATTCGAAGCCATCTACAGAGCACCCGGAGACAACCGAAAGTGGTTAGACCCTTATTTGTTCCCCCGAGGTGACATAATTGGTGCAAGTTTTTCAGGATCAGCTGTTACACCATTACTTGCTACAATATGTCCCAAGTACTTCACTTCTCGTCGAAACAAGTGACATTTCTTTGGACTTAACTTCAAATTCACTCCAGTGAAATAAAACAACGCATAGGAAAAGCGAGATCGGCGTTCATAATGATGAAGTCTCTTTTCAGAAGTCACGATTTACCACTTTCTACCAAAATCTTTCTCATTAGATGCTGTGCATTTTCTACGTTATTATACGGAGTAGAGGCCTGGACACTTTCCGAAGCTTCTTTAAGAAAACTCGAGGCATTCGAGATGTGGTGTTACAGACGTATTTTAAGAATTTCATGGGTGGATCGTGTGACTAATATTGAGGTCCTACGTAGAATAGGCAAGGAATGCGAGATTATTAACACCATCAAAGAGCGCAAACTAGAATATCTTGGCCATGTTATGAGGAATGAACAGAGATACGGCTTGTTGCAACTCATTCTTCAGGGCAAGGTATTTGGAAAGAGAGGACCAGGGAGAAGAAGAATATCTTGGCTTCAAAACCTGAGAAAGTGGTTTAATACATCGACAACCAGACTATTCAGAGTAGCAGCAAGCAAAGTTAGGATAGCCATGTTGATCGCCAACATCCGGAACGGATAGGCATCGTAAGAAGAAGAAGAACTTCAAATTTGCTGCCCGTAATCGTTGAAAGACTTCTGTCAGATTATTGGCGTGTTCATCGAAGGATTTTCCAACTACAATTACATCATCCAAATAAACCAGGCATGTTTTCCATGTTAGACCTCTTAAAACTGCCTCCATTAATCTTTCAAATGTGGCCGGGGCATTACATAAACCAAAGGGCATAAATGTGAACTGCCAAAGCCCTGATCCTATCGAGAATGCGGTTTTTTCACGATCGGCTGGCTCCATGTCTACTTGCCAATATCCACTTTTCAGATCGAGTGTGAAGAACCAACGAGAACCAGAAAGTGTATCCAAGGTATCGTCTATTCTGGGCAAAGGATAACGATCTTTTTTAGTTACCGCATTGAGCTGTCGGTAGTCAATACAAAAACGTGTTGAACCATCTTTCTTCTTTACTAGCACTACTGGTGATGTCCATGGACTGTTTGATGGTTCAATTACCCCTTGTTTGTTCATATCTTTGATGATGTCTTCGGCTTCATCTCTTTTCGCAAATGGGAGTCGTCTAGGTTGTTGTCTGATTGGCTGAGCGTCTCCTGTATTAATTTTATGCTTTACTATGCTTGTTTTGCCATTATCCTTCTTATCCATGGCAAAAACATCTTGAAATTCTATCAGCATAGACTTCACTTTTGTAGTTCGTTCATCATCAAGATCTTGGCACGTTTTAATCATCGTCTCAACAAGCTCCTTTGGATACTTCGATTTCGACGGTTTTTCATTAGTATTCATGGATCAAATCGAAGCCACGGGAACACACTGTCCAATCAAAGTTCTTTTACTTAACTTAATAGCAGTTCCCTTTAAATTCATAACTCTTACAGGAACGACATCTCGAATTCTCACCAAAGCTTTTGCCGTTAGGAACTCGGCATTGTTCACATCTTTGACCATCCTTAAACTTCCCTCTCGGCAGTAATCATCAGGTCTGGTCATCAAAATTTTCTCACTATTACCGGGTATTGTTACGTCACAAGTAGTTATTAAGCTGATAACATCTTCTTTGACTTCATGAAACGGCAACTCTTAACCACTGATCTCGAGAACTCCATCTTTGACATTCAATACAGCCCCAACTTTCTTTAGTAAATCCATCTCCAATATGAACTCGTCGGAGATATCTGCAATTAATACTCTATGTTTCACTGTGGTCTGGCCAATGGATACTGACATATTAGCCTCGCCATATGTATTAATTATCTCACCAGTTGCTGTTCTAAGCTTTACTGTTGCAGGCGATAATTTAAGATGGCCTCGTACTACTTCTGACCGTGCAATAGTTCTCGTTGCACCTGTATCTACCAAAAACGATCTACATTTATTATTGATACGACCCTCAATGTACAAGCTATGAATTCCACCTGGGGACGTAATGTTCACAGTTACTACGGTGTCGACCCGTTCTAGTTTTCCGACTGTTGTATCATTTTCTTGCAATTACGGCGAATGTGACCTACGTCACCACAATTCCAACATCTGGGCTCGCGTCTCTTCTGCATCGTGTTACGAACTACTTTTCGTTCCATTTCTTCCAGACGTTCATCGTTTGGTTCGTCGCCTTCTTCAATGGTTCTTACTCGATGGCTCCGTGAAGTTTGACTAGCTGTTTCATGTTTCAAGGCAATAGGGAGCGCTTCATCTAGAACTTTCGGTCTTGCTAGTCGTAAAGTTTTCTGTAATTCACTTTCTTTTAACCCAATGACGAAGGTATCTACAGCAATTTCTTCCAAAAGGTTGTCTGGTACCTCCGGATAAGCCAACCGCACTATACGAGCCACATTTGCTTCAAACTCTTGCAAATTTTCACTTGCTCGTTGAATTCTACTTCCTAGTTGCGCCTTGTAGACTTGTTGTAGATGGACATCTCCGTAACGTTTGTCTAGTCAGAGTGAACAAGGTCTGGTAACATTTTTCTTGACCCTTAGGAATCGATCTTAAAATATCTGCAGCATCACCTCGTAAAGCAGCAGTCAAGGAAACAGCTTTTTCTTGTTCTGTCCAATGATTGGCTGTCGCAATAGCTTCAAATTGTCCAAGGTATATGGACCAAGAGGACTTTCCATCAAATGGTGGCAATTTGAATCTCATATGATGTGTCATTTCGTCTCTAGGTGATTCTTCTTTCACTACCAGATCTAAAGCTACCGTATTAATTGGTGGTAACACTTTCGTGTTAGTTATCATGGTCTCTAATTGTTTGATCATCTCTTCTACGTTGTTTACATTTTTCTGTATATGATCGAATGTTCTTGAGACTTCTTCAAATTTCTCATTGTTTTGATTACATACTTCTTTAATTATTTGAGGTCTCGTCGAATCTTCTAGCAACATTTTCAAATTTCTCGTCATTTTGTCTAGCTATTTCTTTAATAATTTGAGACGTTTTATCGAATCTTTCATCATTCTTTCGAGAAGATTCTTCAATTTTTTTGCGAAACGTTTTCAAATTTACTATCATTTTTTTTTTAAGTTTCTTCAATCATTTGAGACGTTTCGTCGAATCTTTTGGAAACATTCTCGACTTTATCATCATTTTTTTTTAGAAGATTCTTCTATCATTTGCGAGACATTTTTTATTATCATTAAAACTGCTTCTTCTGCTGACTGGAACTGGAATGTCTCTGGGTCTTCTCCATTCTTGTTAAGCACAGTCTTCAGTCGTTCTTGGAGTATCTTCTTAGACCCAATGCAGTCTTCATCGCGTTCTTCTAGTTGCTCACGCAACTGTTTTACTGAAAGTTCTACTAGCAGCATCTTTGGTCAGGCACACACGTACTTTTTAAATGTTCTTTCGTACAAAGATCACTACCGAACTACGCGGATGTTCCCAACGAATAATACTTTTTTTTAAAGTTCAAAAGTCTTTTTTAGAAGTCACTGCTGAATTTATTTTCGAATCTCACACCGGACACCAACTGTCATCATCATCCAGCCTCAAGAGTCCACTGCTGAACATAGGCCTCTTCCTCATGTTTCCAACCCCGTCTATCTTGCGCCGCTCTTATCCAGTTTTTATTGAGTCTTCTTAAATCGTCAGTCCATCTTGTACAAGATGGACACCAACTGTAGCGAGATTAAATAAAACGAGCGGTTCGAATTTATATAAATATATTTGTTTATAAGTTTACAGTTCGGTACTCTCTTATCAACTTAACTAAACTCATAACATCGTGACATATATATATATATATATATATATATATATATATATATATATATATATATATATATATATATATATATATATATAGGATAATATGTTCGAGTACATTCTGGCGTAGCCCCACCTCTAATTCGCCTACGTGACCGGTTGTTCTCTCTCGCACTCGATACATCGCGAAGGTTCTCGAAGAGTTTTAGAGATGCAATGCAACCGTTACATGGGCCATGCCGAAAGCATGTTCGTAACAATAATTTTTAACTGGCAACTATATACTTCAACATTCCAACTTAAAAATACAATTGTCTTCCAACTTTCAAAAACATATGTTATATATATATATATATATATATATATATATATATATATATATATATATATATATATATATTTTCTGACGTTCCAAACTTCGCTAGACATTTCAAGAATTTTCGATGTCATCTTGAATGTTCTCGAACTACTTCTTCTTTTTCGTCAATGAACTTTTCCTATGTGGGATAAATCTTTCGTAACAATATTAAGAAATAGCAATGGTCAAAATACACACACAGTTTGGTATAAAATGATAGAGTATACGTTTGTGTATTTAAAGGTATAGAGAGGTCTAAGGAGTCACGGCGTTTTAGTCTTCCTCTCCTCGATCGCTTAAGGTTGATCTTCACCCTCGATTAATTTGTTTCTGATCCTAGAGATGGCTCTACTGCGGCATACTACTGTGGTAATTTTTTTAACTTAATCGTAGATTTCTACATGATGACTCTGTAATATTTTCAAACCCTAACATAAATTGCAGTTTTCTATCATTATATCAATTGGCTGAGTTGCCAAGTTGTGTAAACAGTAATTTTATCAAATACCTACGCTATAACTTATAATACTAGTAGACCAAGTAAGCAAAGATATCTTTAAGACCATCTTTATGTATAATACTTTACTGCTCTGCTGTGTCAGTCGGAATATAATAATTATCTAAACAATTTTATCGACAAAGAAATTATTGCGTCTATATCTGTGAATATCATATTACCATTAAATTGGTACATCATATTATATTACATTTTTGTTGATAGTTAAAAATTAAATGATCTGGTATTATGTAATATTTATACTATCTCAGTCTTTATGGATTAATACATTTTGCTATGTCTTCCTCTTCATCAAATTAGTTCATAATAGAAATAGCAAGCAATTTTACTTGAATTTTACAATGAATCATTTACTTGAATTTACAGTCTGTAAACAAAAAATCCTTTTTGATTCGCTTTCCGTATCAGTTATTTTTAATGGGACTGATTGTATTTTTATTTTAATCATGTTTAGGCTTCTTAATACCATAGTGAAAAGTAATCACATTTTTATCTCGAAAAAGAAAATATAACGATCACTTCACAGCTACAGAGGGAAATTAATTACATTTACTTTTAAGTAAAGTGCATACTCAATTTTTAATTGTAATTAATTTGTTCCCAGCTCTGATATCTAATAAAAAGTCTATATTGTACCAAAGTATCGTTATATTATACGCGTTGACAGTACACGCAAAAATTTTAACAACGCATACATTTGCCTTTAGGTACTGAACGTAAGAGAGTATGCAAAATATTCTTCATGAATACCCTAGATATTTCCGAGAAAACCATCAGAACTGTTGTGAAAAAGAACAACAACTGTACTGTCAAAGGCATTCAGGATGAATATCTTAGAGGAAGACACAATAATCATCACCAGATTAATCCATCTCTACGAAGACGTCAGGGATCATATTAACTCCATTCCGAGAATCGAGAGCCATTATTGTAGATCTCGTTCTAAACGCGAATATATAGAAGGCTGTCTTACCATTGCTGCTTTACACCGAAATTATGTTAAATGTGTTTCTGAGGTATATTCCACACCAAATGCATGATCACATTTTTGTGATAGACTTTAATATCTCCTGTCAGCCCAAGAAAGACCAGTGTGAAGAATGTACATTCTCTAATAATGCTGACGATAAACCAAGTTTATAAGCGAAACAAAAACCAGATGAAAGAGAAAATTCTTTCAAAATCAGAAAAAGAAAAAGACGAACAAAAAGTTACTGAGATATTTATAATTTCAGTATAAGACTTGCAGGCTGTAATGCCTTGTCCACGGGGCGAGGTCTCTAATGTTTATTATATTTCGAAAGTAAATGTACTTAATTTTACAATTACCGGTTTGTGGCTCTTTTGTATTGAAGTAGCGATATATAGCGAGTATATTTTAATATACAATACATACAACACAATACAAAATATCAAGTTTTAAATTTTCAAGATTTTGGTTTTACGTGGTAGATCAACTATTAGACGGTCGGTAAGGAATAAACAAAAGATTAATAGATTAACTTACCGTTTAACTAAATGTAATCCTCTCCTACTATTCTTTTTAAAAGGCATATTGTCCGAATACTAAAACTAATTCTAATACTAATATAAAAATTACCACTAATACGTTATGCACTGTGGCGTACCCAGGGGGGTTTTGGGGGTTACACCCCTCTTCCTCAGGGCATATAAAGTAAAAAATATATAAAGAATAGTAGGGAAATGTAACTTGTCTTTCACACATAATACAAAAAATCCAAAACTCTAATTGAATAATTAAATTACCACGTTAAATATGTAGAACATAATAATTATTGTATAAATACACAATAATTAATAATATTTTTCGTTATATTTAGATATAGATACCTAATATTAGGCTTATGACAAAAGTAGACAGGTGGTAGACATTGTGGACTATCACGGGTTGTGTTTCTCTGCATGTGCTAGCAGTAGAAAAGACACATCTCTATGAGAAAATAGAGCATTTGACAACAGCTATAAAAAAAGAAGAAAGGGAAAGATCAATGGAAAGATGGCAAGAAGAGGAGAACAACAAGGCAGATGTTGCCCAGTGGACCAAGATGCTGATCCCGAGCCTAAGGAGACTGGTTAGATTGTCTGTTTTAGGGCGTATCTTCACGGGTTCAGAAAGACAGATACAGATAAGTGCCTATACTGCGAATATTCCGACATTGTTACTCACACAATGCTGGAGTATAATAGATGTACAGTGGAGAGAAACAGAATGTATAAAGAAATAGGTATAAACACTGTGACTGTAAGAGAGATAATCGTGAAGATGGCGGGAAGTACGGAGGGATGGAATAGTGTTCACAATTACATCCGAGCAGTCATTAAAAAGAAAGAAGAAGAAAGGAAACACCACCCGAGCTAACTACAGAGATAAGATCTGATTAATATTTTAATGGGAATAAGCCGCAATTGAAGGTTAAAATAAGTTTATTGACGTTTGAATCTTTGATCTTGCACTGATAACTTGTTTATACACCAACAATTAATAGAAAAAAGAATAGTAGTTGGTACCAAAGTACATCTAGCCTTCATCGACCTAGAAAAGGCATATGATACAGTTCCAAGACTTAAATTGTGGCAAGCTTTACAACAACTCGACATTAGCCATACCTTTTAGGAATAATCACAGAAGTATACAGGGATAACACTACTTACCTAAAAATCTGAAATAGACTATCAGAGCCAATAAAAGTAACTAAAGGACTAAAACAAGGATGCAGTATGTCACCCTTACTGTTTAATTTATATATTGAGGCAGTCTTCCAAAATTGGAAAAACCACTGCCAGGGAATGGGAATCCACATAGGAAATGACGTAGTATTCTCTCTGAACTTTGCGGATGACCAAGTCGTCCTAGCTCAAGATTCTTATGATCTAGAATTTATGATGAAGCGTCTATACAGAGAATATGTAAAGTGGGAGTTACAAGTCAGCATGAAGAAAACAGAATATTTAGTTATCAGGTTCGAAGTGTTGATCGACGAGGACGTGGAAATCAAACAAGTGGAAAAATTTAAATATTTAAGTGCACTCATTGCTAAGAACGGCTTGGGACAAACCGAAATTAAACACCGAATTTATCAGGGACGTAAAATTGTAGGATGTCTGAACTCCTTATGGTGGGATCGCAACATTTCCAAAAGGAACAAAAAAAGAATAGGGCAAACCATGGTTGAATCAGTTCTTTGTTATGGCTCTGAAGTATGAACAATTAATGCAGACCTGAAGAGAAGATTGTTATCAGTTGAAATGGATTATTTGAGAAGTGCTAGAACATCAAGGCAGGAAAGGAAGACCAACGAATATATAAGAAATAAGATGAATGCTACAGAAACGGTCATTGACAGAATAGAAATAAGAGGTTCAAAATGGTTTGGACACCTATTGAGAATGCCTGACGAACGTTGGCCCCAAAAATTTCTCAAATTGAAGCCCCCTGGAAGAAGAAAAAGAGATAGAACTTGAAGCTCATGGAATGAAGGAATTAGAAGAGCGATGGAATGAAGGAATTAGAAGAGCGATGGAATCAAAAGGTTTGGAAGAGGAGCATGCCTTAAACCGGCAGGATTGGCGGAGAAGAACGGGAATACGGCGACATCCGTCTCCAAAATGTATTGTATTTACAAGTTGGATTAATGTCAAACGTTAATAAACTTATTTTAACCTTCAATTGTGGCTTATTCCCATTAAAATAGTAATTACTTTAAAATGCCACAAGAAAATAGCTTCAGAACAATAGATAAGATTTAGATAAGAGAAGGGAGTGTTCCAAAAAGTGAGTGTCGTCAGTCTTACAGTGACCTCCCCAGCTCTTTCGGAGTACGGTACGTGCCTCCATACCCCTTTCGGAGTACGGTACGTGCGACAGTCAAATGCACACAAGTAAGAGAGGGTGGTTTTAGTTGGTAGGTAGGATAATAAATACTTGAATCTTTGGCACTGCTATCTTTAGTACTTTAAATTAAACTAAAACCCAAATTTTAGGGACTCACAATGGAGGTAGCACAAAAAAATTTCAAAACCAACCCTCAGAAAAATTGTGAGTACGCCACTGGTTATGCAAGGAGCACTATTGTTTATAAATACTAAAATATTTAACTAAAAACGCCTAAATAGTTTTGTAAAACTAAATAGGTTTTTTATAGATATATTACTTATAGAGTGTAAATTTTATAATATCGTACTTTCAAAATAAAAGTTGCAGTATCTACTATTGTGTAACTCTGTAAGTTTCAGCATGACCGGTTCAAAATTCAAACCGATAACATTTATATTAAATTTTGTTATAATCTGCCAAAGTGTTGTACAAAGTAATTGATATGGCAACCCTGTTAGTATGACGTTTTGTTTGAAGCACAAACCATACATACTCTGTATGTATGGTCTGTGGTTTGAAGCGTTTCGAAGCCGAACGTAATGCTATCTATGGATGATAAATACTACCATTGTTTCAGATGGAGCCATCTCCCTATATTACAATTTGAAGGCGGCAGTTCAAGACATAATTCTTATTTAACGAGATTTTTCATATGTTTAGGAAAAAATATTTAACGTTTTATTGCAAATATTTTCCAAAAAAATTTTCGGTTTCTTACCGGTAACTTTATTATAAGCCGAAACATATTATTTTTTCCTATTGAGACAAAACTGTAAATTCAAAAATTTTCAAAAAATTCATAAGTATTTCTTGATGCTGTAAAAAAATTAACAAAATCCTATGTTTGGTTTTCCCGCTTTATACTTGGAAAAAAGTAGTTTTTTTGAGTTTTTTCAAAAACGAAAACATGAAGTTTGCTTAAAAGTTGTCAAAATACTTCTAGTCATCACATATACCTTCTCAAATTTTTTCTAATTTTTTGAATTTGGAGTTTGTCTTTTGGGGGTGCAGATCAACCTTAAGTAGGTCTTAGGCAAGCGTATTTGGATGGTTAAGTAGTCTATTTTGTAAGTGCTACTGAGTGAGACAACGGTGTCTTTAATGTTTTGAATCTGAAGGTCTCGATGTATAACATAATTGGGATGTATAACATAATTACCACCAGTAAGTGAGAATTAGATGCTGTATCCCATATCTGTACACCGTTAGTCCAAGCTGGCTTTAGAATAGATTTATACAGTAATAATTTATTATTTAGACTTAATATAGATTTTTGGTTAATTTTTCTGTATATTAATCCTAGTTGCAGTCGCTTTGTCCAGATGTGCTTTCCCCAATTTAGTCGGCTGTCAAAATGTACTCTCAAGTATTTAACATCACTTCTTTTGGGTATTATGGTATTGTTTATATGCACAGATGGTACACCCTTCCTGTGTAAAGTAAATGTTATATGTGTTGATTTGCTCATCATATAACGGGGGTCCTACGGCGATTGCCGCTTCCCGCATTTCAGCCTCCATCTTTTCCTATCTCTCCAATCTCCCTCTTCTAAGCCTCTAGATTGCATTGTTTTTGTAATTTCTCTTCTCCAGGAATTTGGTGGTCTTCCCCTTTTCCTTCTTTCTGGCGGAACATACATTAAGGCTTTCTTTGGCCACCGCTCCTCCTCCATTCTCATCACGTGACCATACCATTGTAATTGCCTTCCTTGTATTCTATCTGAAAGAGTATCTCTAATTCCTGTACGGTTTCGTATTTCCTCATTCCTGATTCTTTCCATTCTCGATACTCGACATGACCTTCTAAGATAATCCATTTCCACAACGTCTACTTTATCTCGTTCATTCTTTGTCATCGTCCAACATTCGGCACCATATGTGGTAATTGGTTCTACAATTGCTCTGTATACGCGAAGTTTGGTATGCATCTTTATTTTATTAGACCACAGTAATGAATTCAGTATTCGGATGCATTTTTTCCCTTGGGTTATTCGGTTTTGTACATCTATCTTAACTCTGCCATCTGCTGATATGATGCTTCCTAGATATTTATACTGGTTGCAGCCTTTTATGACTGCGTTTTCAAGCCTCAGATCTGTGGTATTTCCTCCAATTTTTAAATATTCTGTTTTGCTTATGTTTACAGTAAGCCCCCATTTGGCATATTCCTCAAATAATTTTCGATTCATTGATTTGCTGCCATTTACTTTAACTCGCCACAGTTTTAACCATTTCTCTAGATCATTTAAATGAATTTGTTAATTTTGACAAGCTGTAACAGGAACCGAGCTAGAACCCATTATGACAGCATCGTCTGCGTAGATAGCAATTGGGCTGTTTATTCTTGTGGGAATATCTGTCGTATAGAGTAAGTATAAAGTTGGTAGCAATATACTACTTTGAGGTACTCCTGATAAAATTGGAGTTTTGTTTGATACTTCTTCATTATATCTGATCTGAAAGTATCGATTTGTAAGATAGGATCTCAGAAGCGCATACAAAGAATGAGGAAAGTGAGTTTTATTTTAGATAGCAGCTCCTCAGGCCATATTTTATCAAATGCTTGTGAGACATCCAAAAAAGCTGCAGTGCAGTATTCTTTCTTCTCTTCTGCATCTCTTGCTTCTTTGGCAACCCTATGTACCTGCTCAATTGTTCCATATTGTTGCCGGAATCCAAATTGATAATTAGGTATTAATTTTTTTCCGTCGATTATAGAATTCATTCTTTGAAGGAGTAGTTTATTAACTTAACCAGATTTAGCCATACGGCTCACACTCCCTGTAAGGGGAACATTCGCTCATCCCAGATACCTACGGTATCAAAAGGATTGAGCTCTGGTGGGACTCTTTCCATGTTATCGAGTCCTAGGTGACTTGGTACGTCGGTGTATTTCCCCAAAAATTTTCGAACGCATCTGGACGTCGAAAGTAGCACAGCTTTCTGCATGATCTTATATAGATGTTCATTTAGACCCAGCTTTTTTATGTTTTCTAGGAGGTTCTTCGGGATGACTCCAGTGGTAGAAAGAATAATAGGTATCGTCTGGGTACTTTCCATTCTCCATTGTCTCCTTATTTGTATTTCCAGATCTCTGTACTTGGCAATCTTTTCGTTATACTTAACACGCAGATTATTGTTGTTAGGTATCGCCACATCGATTAGTGTTGTTTGTCTTGTTAGTTTATTAACTAGCACGAGATCTGGTCTATTATGTGCTAAGTTTGGCACAGTGAGCACAGTGCTATGCCAGTATAGCTTGTAGTTGTGATTCTCAAGCATACTCTCAGGAACGTATTGATAATATGGGAGATGGTTTGTTTGTAGAAGTCCCAGTTTAAAAGCTATCTCTTGATGGAGGATCTTCCCTATTGAGTCATGCCGTTCCTTATATTCAGTTGCAGCAAATGCCTGACAGCCCCCGGTAAGATGTTGGATAGTTTCTTGGTCTTGACATCCATATCGGCATTTGTCGGTTTAGACCTGAGGGTCTTTGACGATATATTTCAGGTAATTTTTGGATGGTATAACCTGATACTGAATGGCGAGTAATGAACCTTCTGTTTCAGGGAACATCTTTCCTGATGTCAGCCAATAGTTCGACGGTACATTGTCGACATAGTCTTGACTGACTTCATTCGGATGTCGCCCGTGCAGAGGTTTACCCATCCAGATGCGCATTTTTTCGTTCTTAGTAAGATGGTTTATGCGCATTTCTTGTTCCCTCAGTTTGATCGGTGTTGTGTCATCTACTGCACAAATCGCGCGATGAAGAGTAGATATCTCCGCCTGCACCTGAAAATAAGTTCGTAAATTAGTAATCTGTTTTTCTAATTGCTCGCTTATATCAATAAGTCCTCGTCCTCCTAAATACCGCGGTAATGTCGTTCTTTCTACTGCACTTCGAGGATGGTGTTTTTGTGCCTTTGTGAGGTGTGTTCGTACTTTTCGCCGAAGGGTTTCTATATCCGTTTTAGTCCACTTAATAATCCCAAATGAGTAGCTAAGCGTGGAAAATGCGTAGGTGTTTAATGCCTTAAACAAAATTTTTACTATTAAGATGTGAGCGGAGTAGCTGTTTTACTCTTCGTATGAACTCTGATGTTAATTCGATTTTCATTTGTTTATGGTCAATTTTCCGTGCTTGCTTTACTCCTATATATTTATACATGTCATTTTCGCCCATAGACTCGATGTTTTGGCCATTTTGCATATCGAATCCTCCGGGCTGAACCTTTCACTTAACTATATTTAGTACACGACATTTGTGTAACCCAAAGTGCATACTGATATTATTTGAAAACGTTTCTACGTTTCTAGTTTTTAGCATTTAATATAAGTGATTTCGAGTGGAAGCCATTAGTTTCAAATCATCCATATACAACAGATGATTAAGCTTCGCCACTACAGTATTGTTATTTTTAATGCTAAAACCTGAGTCAGTGGAGTTTAATAGCTGGGATAATGGGTTCATCGCTAGACAGAACTACAATGGACTTAGCGAGTCTCCTTGAAATAGGCCGCGGTTAATTGCGATATTTTCCGTTTCGATATTGCTTTCACCAGGTATTTGGAGGTGAATTTTAGTCTTCCAATCTGTCATTATATGTCTTAAAAAGGCCACTATATTATCATCGACTTTATATATTCTTAATATATCTACCAGCCATTCATGCGGCACTGAGTCACAGGCTTTCTTATAGTCAATAAAGGCAGTGAAGTTATTAACTTTATAAATGTGTTTATTATTTGCATTAGTAACCAATTCTACGCGTTCTACTTCTTTTATCCTGTTTTCGTTTTATGTTGGAGATATTTTTGACTGAATGTCCTAGTTCTTAAAAGGTCACGTCCCAAGTGCCCTTTTAATATCACTAATTTTTGTTGAATATTGCGGACAAGCACTCAAAATCCACGGCCCTGTTGTGGATTGTAATTGGAATCTGATGTGTGTGAAACTGAGTTTTTTTTGCTATTAAACTTTTAACAATATCCGAATAGTTTTCAGGTGAATCTATTTTTAGTTTAATTTGGTTATCCCTAAGACATTTAATGGTATTATAGATTTGGTATTTTTTCATCAAGAAGTTTGCGTAGCGTTTTTATATATTCGGTATTCTGAATGAATATTTGTGGAGGTTTTTTGGATTCGGCATTTTTATTTTCTTCTTCTATATCATCAGTAGCAAAGGTGCTATATCTATTGGTCGTTGGCTTAGGTTTCTGCAAGCAATAATCAATAATCATGAATAGTAGTTTGTTTTTTAATTCTATTAGGAGGGCTATCTTCTGATCGCTGACGTTTCTTATTTGGAATTAATGTCCAACCTGTATCATCATCATGCTGACGAGTTTGTTTAGTGGCTTCTGTTTGTTGTGCTGGTTTGTTTTCTGATGAACATGTCGACGTTGAGACACAATGGGATGAGCTATTAGTGGAGTTTATCCTGATTTCATTTTAGGAAATACTGTTTGTTCTGTTTTTAAGCGACAGTGGAGAAGTTCGGGCTAGGCCAGACTTTCTTACTTTCCGCGTATGAGGTAGATTCTCATATGCGGAAGATTCTCCTTTAACGTGAAAAAATAACTCTGGATATTATTTGATTTTGGAATTTGGTTTTCCTATTCCATTTTACCTACTTATTTAACATTGTATTTTATAAGAATATTGTTATGTATATAATGGTTTTGATCAATTCTCCTCTTAAAGCTACTTAGTTTTTATATATCTAGTAATAGCAACTTTGTTTTCCCTCTCTATATTATTTTTTTAAGTCTGGAAACACCGCCGGGTGTTGAAACGTGGGCCGTTTTCTTATCGCAGAACTGAATTGCAAATAACCTTACTTGTTTTCTTCATTTTCTGAACTAGTATAATTAGTTACTACCGATTTTTCACTGTTTATGCATTTTTAACCTGTTGGCTTCACCGAAGCGTTACCAATTTTTTATTTACAAATAAATTCTGTAATTGTTGTTTGAACTTTGGTGTTGCGTTTCCGCATAACTGGATGCAAACAATAATACTGCATCTATTTTTTGAAGTTACATTTTCGCAACATTGAGCTGAATTGAAACATGAATCTGATTTCAAATAAAAGTTGCTGCAAGAAGAGCCTTCTGATTTTGATGTTCAACAATGTGAGACTTCTTCTTAAAGTTCCATCTCCTATCGGAGGTTGGATATCATAACGGCTATGGTCACTTTGTTGGCTGCTGCTCTGAAAAGTTGTAGTGAACTACAGTTAAACCATTCTCTAAGGTTCTTCAGCCAGGAGATGCGTCTTCTTCCTATGCTTCTTCTTCCTTGGATCCTTCCTTGCATAATAATTCTCAGCAGCTCATATTTTTCTCCTCTGGTTATGTGACCCAAATATTCTAGTTTTCTTCTTTTTATGCTGTTCATAATTTCTAACTCCTTATTTAGACGTCGTAGTACCTCAGCATTGGTAATCCTTTGAACCCACTGAATTTTTAATATTCTTCTGTAACACCACATTTCGAACGCTTCTATTTTCCTTATGTGTTGTTTCTTCAATGTCCAAGCTTCCATTCCGTATAGTAAGATAGAAAATATGTAACATCTTAGAGCCCTCAATCTGAGATGCAACTGAAGGTCTCTGTTGGTAAGCATTGTCTTCATTTTCACAAATGCTTGCCTTGCAGTTTCAATTCGGACTTTGATTTCTCTGCTTTGGTCATTTTTGTCATCAACCCAGGTTCCCAGATATTTATATGTCTCTACTTTTTCTATTTGGGTTTGCTCTATCATTAATCTTTCATTTCCCTGTTGCGTTTTTGAGACAATCATAAATTTAGTTTTTCTCTTATGTATTTTTAGTCCGTATCTAATGCAATAATCGTTAATTCTATTTACCAATTCTTGTAGCGATTCCAGGGTGTCTGCCATTATAACGGTGTCATCAGCGAATCTTATGTTATTTACTATTCTTCCGTTTACAGAGATTCCATCACCCAGATCCGCTATCGCTTCCTGGAATATGGCTTCACTGTACACGTTAAACAGTAATGGTGACAGAACACAGCCCTGTCTTATGTGAGACTGGAGAAGACTAAACTTACCAATCGCAGAACAGTAAAGCCGTTGGCAAAAGTAGTTCGAAATTAGAATAAGACTAAGCTTTCCGTTAATAACAATTTATTATATTGAATAAAAGAGAGAGCTCCAATGCATGGAAATTACACTTTCCTTCCATGGATGTTGGAATTTTTTTAACGAAGGTTTACTCGCACAGATTGTAAGAAAAACGGTCCGGGATGCTTCTGAGACACGATCTCAACTAGAATTTAGTATTCATGAGCTAAACGCCTTCATAGGAATATTGTTAGTGAGCGGATATAACGCAAATCCAAGAAGACGAATGTATTGGGAAGAATCTGATGATGTCTAAAATATAAAGATTTCTTCACTTCAATGATAATTTAGCTATTTATCCAGCAGCTCAAACCTACAAGATTTCTCAATATATTCAAATGTTAAAAAAATCTTTTGCCGAATTCACCGTTTGGGAAACGGAATCAAGCATAGACGAGATAATGTGTCGCTGGGTTGGATCTGCGCGGTTTGGGCCAGGCGATTGGTTCATAAGGACTTTTAGTAGAGGTCACCTCCTGGTGACCTCTTCCTGTTCCAGGTATCAATCTGTAACTGATGCAAATAAAAGAAAAAAGAAACGGTCTAAATAAAGAACTGTAAAAATCTTTATTGTTGTGTTTACAATGTATAATGTTCCACCAGACGGAACGAAAATAACGGGTAACTGTTCTTGTTTTAATAAGAACGATAACGTATGCCGTTGACTCGAATCGTCTTAGCAAAGAACATCGTCGTAGCACTAGAGACTAAAAGTAGTTACTTCGACTGGACAAACTAAAAGAGCCCTCCGAATCGTTCTTCTTTTATTCAGAAATCATGCTTTAGTCGCGTCGCTAGATCGGACACGTCACCGATTCTGAACTGGTCAATCACGCGCTTCTATCTGCGTATCTCACCCGTACGGCCTTCTGATTGGTCCCCGAGTATATTCCATTTCCTGATTGGTGAGTTTCAGGTCACTTCTACGTTCGACCTCACCAAGGTTACGGAAATGGAATAAAAGACGGTGCACTTTTTCAGAAGGCTTATTCGGTTCGAGATCTACGTATCATCTAGACCTTTGACAACACTGCGCGCCGTCGACTTTCCACGAACCTTTGTTGCTCCGTCGCCAATAGTTTGTCATTATACAGTGGTTGTTTAAAGCAATAACAGCGTAGATTTGTAATTTATTTTTGTATAAAACATGTCTGTTTATACGCCCGCATAAAAGATTCAAATAATAAAATGGTTTTATGGTGGTAATTCTGGACAACAGTGTGTAGATTTATTTTCTGTGTTTTTTGATGGGAGACCAATTCCTTGCGTACAGTCAGTTTGTTTGGGATGTTTCCCTGGATTTTTAAGCACAAAATATTTTTATTGTGTTTTTTCAACTATACTAAACTATAACTATAACTAAAATTGGATTACACAAAAAAAAACATTAAAATGTGTTGAGTGTCCGAGAAATGAATGTCATTTTGCGTTGGAGGTCTGTCTCTCAGTCGTCCCTTTGCACAAGTAGCAATTTGGCGGTCATTTCGTCTCCTCGCCCTGGACCCTCTTCTAACTGTCGCGAAGAATCCAGAGTCGGGTTGGCAGTTCCGCGGCCTACCCACTTTTAAAATAAAATAAATGAATACAGTTAGGACGGAGTCTTAACATACCACCCCCTGTTGGAAGGTCCACCTTTCAACCCATTTTAACGCACATGAAACAAATAATGAAAGTTCAGTTCATAAAGCTAATAGAAAATGGGGTTATTTCATGTCAATGGGTAAAACACAAAGTTTGTTGAAACCGCGTTTAAATTGTCCGTTACTTGTACGCACTGTTGCCACTCTAACTACATTGTTCCTCCGGATGAGATCATCCTCCTTGATAATGACCATATCGCCGATTTGCAATTGTCTGCTGCCTAAGTACGCCATTTACTTCGTGTCTGAAGGTGACTTAGATACTCTTTAGATCACTTATCCCAGAAATGCTGAATGATTTGAGTGACGTGATGAAATTTGGAAATTCTAAATGCGTTGTGATGTCGTACGTCTTCTTGAGGTAAGCGTTTTAATGTGCAACCAATTAAAAAATGTCCAGGCGTAAGTACCTCTAGGCCCTTAGGATTTTCGGTTAGAGATGTGAGAGGACGAGAATTGAGGCAAGACTCGATTTGTGTTATCACTGTGTTAAACTCATCATAGCCCAACCGTTCATTTTCCATTACTCTACGTAAATAAAATTTAACAATTCGAATCCGTGCCTCTCAAATTCCACCAAAGTGTGGGGACCGTGGAGGGTTAAATGACCAAATTATATTAGCATTTGAGAAAAACTCTGTAAATTTCGTCTGATTTCCAGGATTAGTAAGAAATGAATGAAGGTCATTAAAATGATTCCTTTCCCCAACAAAATTTGTTCCTTTATCTGAGAGAAGATTCTGACACAAACCCCTTCGCGTAGCAAACCTTTTAAAACAATTAATGAATGCTTCCGTAGTTAAATCGAAAGCTAACTCTAAATGAACGGCCTTAACTGATAAACAAACAAATATACATATGTAAGCCTTTACAAATAATTCTCTCCTAAGTCTACTAACCTTGATATCAAATGGTCCAGAATAGTCTGCCCTAGTATTGGTAAAAAGTTTAGAAGGTGTTATGCGGTCCACTGGTAAATTTCCCATTTTAAGGTTTTGTGTGACCTGCTTTACCTTGAAACAATTTACACACCGTCTTGTAACCTTCGACACTGTCCGAAAACCTTGAATTGGCCAATATCTTATTATTATACAGACGACCGCCTAGTCTAATTATTAATTCCTGTTCATCAATAAACGGCCTTAATGAAATTAATTTAGTATTTCCCTTAACAATGCCTAATGATTTCAATGTTTTTAATTCAGTCTCAAATGCTTCTGCTTGAACAAATTTGATTAAATGTATTGTTGCCTTATGAATTTCATCTGCTTGCAATGTTCCACTTAATTTTGTATTTGAAGACTGACAGTTGTTAATGAATCTGACAATAAGCCCAAACCCCTTGAATCCTAGTTAAGTTAGAAAGTTTATTAATCCTTATCACAGAAACCGTTGAAGTACATGATAATACCGATTTCTTCTTCCTTTCGGGTATTTCTTGAAGCATCCACACAATTCTAATCTAGGTAAAGACACCACATTTAGTGAAGCTACCTTGCGCTTTGCGCAAAGCAGATTTACGTAATTATTTCCATTTGTATCTGTTGATTTTATGAATAAATAGGCTACTTCGGATGCATCTGTAAAGCAATGAAGGTCTATTCCGACGTTGTTTGTACACATTGCTTGCCGACTAATACTGATCTTGCTAAGCTCATCTATTTGACTCCTGAAACGTACCCGAATTGTTTGTATATCCAACGGAACGGACTCGTTCCGTGTCAGATTTAATTTCCAAAGCTGCTGCATGATTAACTTTGCTCGAATAACAACTGGCCCAAGCAATCCCATTGGATCAAAAATTCGCGCAATTGTTGACAAAATAATCCTTTTCGTTACTCTTGTTTGTGATTTATCAATATTGATGCTATACCATAAGGTATCCTCGTTTGATTTCCATAAAACTCCTAATGTGTTTGTGACGTCCTTATTCGAAAAATAATGTTCAATATTTACACTTGAATCCCTCTCGTCGTTTAATATTTCGATTCGATACCCATTTTCTCAATAAGAATCCGCCCCCCTTCACGATATCTGTAATTTTAGCCTTTAAATTTGGAACGTTTTCAATTGTATCACTACCTGTCAATAAATTATACGACATAAAAATCTTTTAATATTGTTTTGCTTGCTTCTGGATAGATGTCCAAATTGTCAAGAGCTGTTTGATAAAGACATCTAATTGATAGAAATGATGCGCAAGCTGTTCCGTATGTGACCGTATTCAGAACGTATGTCTGAATTGGTTCCTCCCTATTAAATCGCCATAAAATCCTTTGTAGATTTCTATGTTCTTGTTTCACTTGCACTTGCCTATACGTCTTGACAATATCTGCACCCATTACGACGGAATACTTTCGAAACCTTAGAAGAATATCAAAAAAATTGTATTGTAGTTTAGGTCCAACCATTAACGTGTCGTTCAACGAAATACCAGTATCTATGGTCGCTGAACCATCGAAAACTACCCTTAATTTTGTGGTAATAGAATTTTGTTTGAATGCCCCGTGATATGGTAAGTAGTAACTATCCCCTCTCTGCATGGAAGGTGTTTCTTTTGAAGTTAATTTTGACATACGCCCCAAATCTATATATTCTCGAATAAGTGCACGATACGACTCTCGCAATTCTTCATCCTTTTCTAACCTTTCGAGCTGTTTGAATCGTTTTCTGACAAAAATGACGAGTTTTATAACTGATTTATGTTGTCACGTAGCAACAAATTTACCCTAAAACGCCCTTCTTCATTTTTTACTGTTGTTTCCTTGAAGATCCTTTCGAATTCTTGTTCCTCTCTGGTTGATTTTTGTTCCTGACCGAATTCCTCCAACAACCAGATTTTTTCTATTTGTTTGTGTATTGACAGAAAAGTTGCAAGTATGTGCTCCGATTCTTAAAAAATATGACATGTTTTGCTGTGAAGATATAGCTTCTGCTACCACCCATCCTAATTTCGTTTTTTGAACCGTCAAGTTAGTATTTTCTTTACGTACTTGCCCCACGCATAAAAGTTGCCAAAAGACCGATGAACCGTCTACCCTGGTAGATATACCAAAATGTTCGTCTGCAAGAGTTACTCTTTCTGGACTTTGAATCAATTTTAAATTGATATCAATTTCTGGGAGATTGCTAACAATATCATTTATTACCAAAAATGAAACCTTAAATGAATAATTATTAACCCTTGAATTGACCATAGCATCTACTGCATGTGTGATTTTAGTAGAACTCTGACCTATACCCTTAACCGAAATATCCATGTTTTGGTGTTAACCCTAGTTACTAAAAGAACTCCCGTGACATAAAATTAGATTGTGATCCTGAATCTAAAAATACCCTTCCTGCATGTATAATCCCATCTTTACCGGTGATATGCTTGAAAGCAAAACAACTATTTCCGAATTTTGTCTTAAATGGTTGCCTATAAAGAGATGATTATTATTATCATTAACCAAATACCCCCGATTTTCATTTTCCCCTAGACTAACGGATGGAAATGCCCCAATATTTCCTTGCTCTTCTTGAGTTGTGTTACCTTGATTTATTTCCTTCCTAAAATTGTTATTTGATGATGAATGCGTTGGATACCCTTGATAACGCGATTGATTTGAAATATTAGTGTGAGTTAACTGATTGTGTAATCGTGCCCTTGAACCATCTTGTATATGATGAGTATAGTTCCTGCTATTTGCTCTTGATCTAAATGATTCTCAACTCTTGGCGGTTGAGCTTGTGCCCTCGTGTAATTTCCTGTAGCTGGTGTCCTTGCATTTGTGTGAAATTTTGAATCATGGAGGAGAGAATGATGTTTCCTCCCACATGATTTGCAACCTCCTAATTTACAGTCTGGAACCCCGTGTCCCAGCTGTAGACAATTCCAACATGATTTTGTTCTTTTGACTTCTTCAAGTTTTGCGCCTAATTGCAAATTAATAAATTTTCTACAAGTAAATGCTTTATGTCTTTCTTCGCAAAATTGACATTTATCCTCCACGGCTATAAATGATCTACTATTGCCTACCTTTACCTTGTGATCTGTGAATGTACCTTTAAAACCTTGTTTGTTTGCCTCCATCACCTCGAACATTTGACATTTTCTTTCCAAAAAATCTTGAAAATCCACCATTGTGGCGAATTTGTCGTGTAATCCTTCCTTATGCCATTCTTTCCTTGTAATTGGGTCTAATTCCTTATATGATTATTTATTATTACTTTCCAAACTTTTAATCATTAATATACAGAATTCCATCTTGTGGACACGGATTGTTTTAAACTTAATTGAAGTGTTTTTTATTTTTGTGTTGCTCTTAATTCGTCTCCCGCTATTATGCTTTGTTTGAACCAGATAACTACAGTTTTCATTTTTTTGATTTACTCAACTAAATCTCTACTATAGCTTTTTCAGCAATTGCCTAAATTTATTTGATGGACAAAATAGTGTAAATATCGTGTGCACTCAAAACATAATTCTATGGCCTTACCCATGTTTGCTGCACCATATGTAACAATTACTGTTAGTTTTTCTTTTACAATACCCCAATCCATGCAAATTATTTGTAATGTCTTTGAATTGTTTTCACTGGTGTGCCTTTCACTAAGTTCCCAAACATTTAATGCAAGGCTACTAATTCTAAGGTCTTACTGAAAGTGAAGTGTTACGCCAAGGAAACTTGTGTACCAAATATCTGTTGTAAGGTTGTAATAATTGTCAATATTTTCAATTTTTGTTTTAACATGTGCTACTGCAGCATTATATTGGTTTTCCAGTAAATTTGGGACTGTTCTGCTTGTTGGTATTTTATATTGTGATGTTAATATTTGCAATAATTGTCCGAATCCCTTGTCTTCTACAATAAAAAATGATTGACAATCAATATATATGAGGATCCTAGAGGTTAAGGAGTATGTTCTGATTCCTTTGGTCATATATATATTAAACAGGAAGTTCATACAGAATCTTTATTATAGCAATCAAGAAGCTACATGACCCTGGCCGGAATGGCGGTACCGGATGACATCTGTCTGTCATCGGTCTTCTTCTTTTTTACCTTACCATAATATATTACATGTTCCCTTTTTTTTAGATAGTACAAAACTAAAATACAAAGTCAACTAAAATACAAATACAAACAAGTAGCCACAATTTCAATTTAACACATAGTCCTTTAAATATGTAGGAGGCTTGTGAGATCTCTTATTTGTTTTAATAATAGTGTTACCTTCCTCCTCATCTCTTACATTCACTAGGTTATCTGAAATGCAAGTGTTATTTTTAAATCTAGGTAAATCAACAATAACGTCATTATTTAAATTAATATTTTCAAACATCTCAGTTGGGGTACTAACATTGTGTACTTCGTTATTGTCAAGCAAGATATTTTCATTTTTAAATAAAGTCAAATGAAGATCATATAATAAAAAGTCTTTGTTACACGATAAATTTGTTTTATTTAGAAACTTTCTATTCCGTCTACATTATGTACCTTTTGAATCCTGAACAATATAAGACCTATCATTAACTATGTCTCTTATTACTCCTCTTTCCCATACTTTTCTTTTCTGAATTAAAATGTTATCCCCCTTATTAAGTTCCTAATTCTTTTGCATTTCGGTCAAAATATTTTTTTTGAACATTTTGATTATGTTTCAATTTTTCCTGTATAATACTGGAATCTAAAACTTTTGGAATTAGATTTTTATTAGACATAGGTATCCAAGTTTTTAACATTCTGTGCAAAAATAGTTGGGATGGAGAATAGTCTAGATTTGTTAATGGGGTGTTACGGTATTCCATAAGTAGAATAGGCAAATCTTTAGTAGATTCAGACTTTTGTAACATTTGTTTAGTTATTCCTACATATTTTTCAGCAAGTCCGTTTGATTGGGAATGGTACGGACTGCTAAAAATAACTTCAAAATCCCAATCTTGAGCAAACTTTTTTAAATTCTCAGAATTATATGGCATATTATCTGCATAAAATTTTTCCAGGATACCGAATTGAACAAATTTTTCTTTGCAAAAATTAATTACCTCTTGAGATGTTTTACCTTTAGTTTCAGTTACTTCCAACCACTTCGAGTAGGAATCCACAATCAGTAAATAGTTCTTATTATCGTATTGAAAGAAATCTGAAAACAAATATTGGGGATCTACAAGGTATTAAATGATTAATTAATGGCTCTTTTTGATTAGATCTTTGAAATATTTGACATTTTTTACACTTTGAAATCATATCCTCTATCTACTTAAATAGGGCCAATATAGTAATTGTCTAGCTTTGGCTTTAGTTTTTGAAATACCAAAATGTGCTTTATGAACCAATTCCAACATTTCTTTCCTTAGTGAATTTGGAACAATAACTTTATATTCCAAAAATAATAAATTATTAGATAAATAAATCATTTCTCTTAATTTATAGTAAAACTTTAATTCCTTGTTCAAATTTTTATCACTAACAGGCCAAGATTCAATACAATATCCTTTTATTTTTCTTAATGTTTCATCATTGTCAATTTCCCTTTGAAATATTATTTTCTTATTCTCACTCATAGGAATATCCTTAGATATGGTATGAATGGCATATTCCATTTCTCTGAACCACTGTTTTACACCCATAAATAAAATAATGAAATTTTTCTACTGCAAAAACAACTGCAAGTAATTCCTATAATTGTTAATGTATGTCCTTTTATCGTAATATTTACTGAGGCTAGTCTCTGATTTATTGTTTCCCAGCTAGTAAGACCTTTCTGATATTTTTTATGTATCAATATTGATATTGTTATTATTATTAAGTTCAAATCATTATTTTCACAGAATGTGGATATACCTTGAATATCTTATTGTAAATTAATACAGTCATGTTCATTTGTTATTGCAAGAAATAATTTTAAATCGTCTGCAAATAGAAGAAACTTGGCAAATTTTATATAATCGGTGATGTCATGCCCAAGGACCAAGGTCAGGTGTACCGCAAGGTACAAGATTCAAAGAATTTTATAAGTTTGTCAGAAAGTACATATGACCTCAGTTTTTTTAATAGTACTGAATGATTTACTCTATCAAAGGCTTTTGCTAAATCAGTAAAGATAACATCAACTTGAGAATTATTTATGAATTAAGCAATATAGTGAATGAGAATGCACAGATTTGTTTTAGTTGATTTTTTGTTTATGAAATCATGTTGTTCTTCAATTAAAGTTTTTGAAACATGAGTATACAGTCTGTTGGACATAATTTTTTCCAAGATTTTTGAAAGAAAAGGCAATACGACGATGATTTGATATTAAACTCGTATTTCCAGATTTGTGGATAGGAGTTATTCTACCTGCCTTAAGTGCATCCGGAAACGTGCTTGTTGTTATGTTATGTGAACCTACCTTAATATTTGTAAACCTACCTTAACATGAGTGACAGGTGAAGGGTGAAGGAGATGGACAGCGGACAGCAGTGTTCCCAAACCTACCGATAAATCGGTAGATCTACCGATTTCGACGTATTTCTACCGATCTACCGACACAGGCTTAAATTCTACCGATTTTTATATTCAGATAGAAATTTTTGACTTATTCTTAAATTTGAGAAGAAATATGTAAGAGACAAAACAATTTTTCTTCCGATACGTGTAATTTGCATTCAGCATTTTTGTGTATTCACGAAAACGTGTGAAAACATTCAAAAATTTATTCTTAAATGATACCTAAGCGGTACTTTACAAAGTACACGATGTCATAAAAGCTAATAATGCAATAAATGAATCCAAATCCATTGTGATCCCGACCGCTTGGTTCTGGGAATTTGTCAAGTTAGGAACGGAACAACGCATAGTTAATCTAAGCTTCCGAGTGCACCTCACATAAAAACTCGGTAGTTTGTTTGTTGAATAATATTTCCTTGTAAAAAGGTTTTATACTTGAGTTTTCGTTTTTCGGATAAGTATTCGATTCCTAGTCACAGACTCATTTAAAGATTTAAATTTCAGTCAGTTGAGGTTTGTGAAGTCGTAACTCGTAACGTCGTGTTATTGTATTAGTAGCGTAATTTTTTATTGTACGCGTAACAATAATTTAATAGTTATGTCGTCAAGTTCTGAAAGTGATTCAAACCTAGGTGAAACAAGTAGCAGGTGTCTATTTCAATATTTCATTTAGTTTGAGATTATATTATATGGTTTAAAATAAACATATCAAATAAAGTTTTTTAAGTCCTCTTTTTTTTTCTCTCGTCTACTTAGTAGAATCCAGACCTTAATATTTATGTAGTATATGTACCCAATATAAATGTGACAACTTCGTATTTCCCACTTCGTTACTGTTGGATGTTACTGCCAGCCAAGTGCCAACGTGCCAGCAGTGCCAACCTACTCGTTTTAAGTTTAGTATCTCGGTTCTCATTTTTTTATTTTATTAGATTTAGATGAATAAACATATTTTATTTTTTCTTAAATAAACGAATTGCAAAACATTATGAAATTTAAACAAAATAGTATATTTTGAAAAATCTACCGATTTTACACCACAATCTACCGATTTTTTTAACAAATTCTACCGATTTTATTTTTTTAAGTTTGGGAACACTGGCGGACAGGGAGGCGAAAAAGATGGCTCGTTAGATATAATCATGTATTAAGTTTAGTTGGTCTTTAATAAAAGATATTAAAAAGAAACTGGTCGTCAATATTATTAAAAGCCCACAGAGACAACGTAACATGGTGTCAGAAGAAATTCAGGTCAGATTATAGCAACGAGTATTATAATAGTCATACAAAAGTCGAAACATGGTCTAACAGCACGTGGTGGTCTGGTTGGTTTTAAAAGAAATTTAATTAAAAACGGTCAAAAGATAAAGTTCAACCATGTCGGAACAAGATTCTATAGAGCAGAATCAACCTGTCGTTGTAAAAATAAAAAGTAACGTAATAGGAAATGAAATCCAACCATTGTCAATGCAAGGAAATTTGGCACACAACTGGGGAGAGTGGAGCATAAATTTCAAAATATTTTTGAGGGCCACAGGTTTAGAGGAAGAAAACGACGCGAGAAAAGTAGCTTTATTATTGCACTATATTGGTACAGATGCAAGAAATATTTACAAGTCATTTGAGGTTAACATGGGGCGCGTTCAGCAGACGGAGCTGCTCCACAACTGTTGACTAAAAGTCTGCAAAATCAAACCGCTACCGATACGCTACTTCCGGAGCGGCCTGTCAAATTTGGTAGCGTAAAAATGTATCGCTACCTCCATCCAACATGTTGAGAGAAATGTCATTCATGACATTTCTGTACTAAAATTGAGGGTTAGGTGTTTGTCTGTTTTTTACGTTTTTACTTCCAGCCATAATATTACTTTATTATAATGACATAACCATTAAATTTATTTAACTTGTTTAGAGGTATTTCTTGATTGGATTTCTAATTCCTTTCCAGCTGTTTCCTAATACCAAAAAGGTGATCCATTATTTATCTTTACAATTTAATGACTGTTTGGTTCCATTCCTTCATGTTTTGTTCATACTTTCTTTTCACTTCATATATTAACTATTAAAAATGTTTACGTCGAAATTGATCATTACTTGATAGTTAATGTTATCTAAAAAGAAAACTCTGAAAACTTTTGTTTTCTACATCTCCATAACTTTTATTATAATTTCTTTCCACTACAGCTATTTCAGCATTTTGCCTTTCTCAATTGACAAAAAAATGTCTGCTGTGTCTACACTTTATAGTCTCTGACTGAACAAATAAAGGAGGGGAAAGCTGTATGTCTCAAATTGGTCCTTCAGAATTATATATGTATATTTTAATACTTTCACTGCCATGAGAAGCATAATGTGATACACGGGTAATACGATTTTACAGCCGCGAGAATCGAATACACACGTATTTGTAATGCTCACACATCACAAATTATGAAAGCTCTGAGAAGCAATTGTGGTCTCTCATATCAAAGTATCGTTAATGCAGTTTAAACGTAGACGGCTGTAAGCAACAGAAACTATATTTGGCCTCTGAAATATGTGAACCAATGTTTGATTCTCAGCCTGAAAAGTGGGTTACTGATAAAAACTACTCAAGTCAACTATTATATATTTATTTTTTAACGAAAACTATTATTTAAATACATTGTTATTTTAATAAGAAATTAACAAAAACTTTATATATTAAAAAAATATTGTTTTCATTACACTATTTAGTTTCTCTTGTTTTTTTTAACTCATTTTCACAGTATAAAGAATTGCACAGAGTAAACATTCACGCAACAAGGCTGCGTGAATCATATAGTGATTCTCACCTCTAATACAAATTAACGTTTTTTTTTTAAGAAACGTGTAGATATATACTTAGTTTTTAATTTTGTGTGTACATAGAGTTAAAAAGATATACTGCCAGAAGGGTATTTTTTTTCACTATGGTGCAGTGTGAGGGTTCATAAATTTCTTAATTTAAGGATTTGAAATTGTTCACTAAACGAATGATTATGATATAAAAGGTGAAGTGTGCATGTAGACTCTGTTTTTTGTTGTTAAAAGCTCTTTTGTGTTCTGGTATACATTTGTTGAAGGTTCTACCAGTTTAACAGATGTAATATTGTATGTTGGGTTTTTGATTAAGTTTGTTATACCCCACTACATAAATATTTCTTATGTTGGCTCTGGTGCTTATTATATTTGCTTAAGTAATTGTTTGTTCTGAAAGCTGGTGTTATTCCTCTCTGTTTCTGTTTTCTTAGTTCTGTTGTTATCATGTCTGTATATGTAATTATTGTTTCAATTTGTTGATGGTTTTATTACTTACGTATCAAAGTCTTTCTTTCAGGCACTTAATAGCTTTCCTTATTTAGAGGATAATTGTGTGTAATGTTTAATATAATTGTCAACTATCTAATATGTTGTTTCCAAGTAAGTGAAACTTTACTACATATTTACTGACGATTTAAAATGCTTTAAAATAAACAAATGCCAGGCCGAAGTCTGCAGAAGGATATTGATCGCCTCTAAGTGGAGCACACAAAATGGTGTTTGGATGCGTCAAAATGTCATAGTTTTCATTTGCACCTTCCTCATCCCCCAATAATATTCGAATATAGTAAACACAATTTAACCCTATATTCTACTTTTGAAACCAAGGATCTGTAGCAAAAAACTGGGGTGTGTAGGAGGAGAGATGTATAAGAAGAGTGGTCTAAATATATGGGATAAAATTGATAGAAGTAAAATAGATAACAATTAAGTAAAGAAGTATGAAAAAAATATTGAACGGAATGTGGCTAGGCTAGCAATGTAGGCAAGAGAATGACCACTAGAAACTCAAGGATGGATACGGCCAATTTGCATGCCTTTTAAAGACAGTAAATCAGGAAAATATGAATGATGGATAGAAAAGAAGATAAGAAAAATGAATAGATATAATGAAAATTAACAAAGAAAACAAATTGAGGGCGCCAGAAGAGGGATACTACTCTAAAAAGAGTAACGGTCACTCTTCCAGGTATCGTATACTGCTAATATTAATTAAAGTTGATGTAATAAACAAAAATGCTGTAAATGTAAAAAGGTAAGGAAATATTAATAAAAAAATTATATGCAAAACAAATTCAAGTTTATTAAATATAACTTCTTAGATTTTGACAATCTCTAAGTTACCAAAAAGTATATGAAAATTTCACAATATAATATTATAACGGAAATGTTGAAAACAACTATAACAAAAAGTTGAAAACTACACAGAATAACTCTGATATAGAGTGTACAACCTACATCTAGGTTAAAAACAACCTTAAACAAAATAATGCTAACGTTGGAAGAACGTATAGCCAAGTAAATATATCATACTAACCTACAATATGACCAACAATATTGTTAAACACCTCCAAATTCAAATATAAACAAAATAATACATAAATGGGAACAAGCCAAGTTAAACAATTGAAACGGTCTATTATCCTGAAGGGATAATAACCAGAGTTAATAACGCAAGATGAAATATAAAAAAAATTAGTTAAGTAAACAAATAATGAAATAATTAAAGTTAATAATGAAATAAATGGTTAATACAAAAAAAACAATGGAAGATAATCTCTGGGTAGAATTTGAGCTCAAACTTACCGATACCTTACACCAAGGGGAGTTATATTAATTAATATATATATATATATATATATATATATATATATATATATATATATATATATATATATAATGTTATAAAAAAAAACTAGAACTGGTGAAACAAGATATATATATATATATATATATATATAGTTCTGAATTAAAAACCAACTGTCCTCCTAGGTGAAACAGTTGTCTGGAAGGATACTCCCGAATGGCTTCGGTGTCCCAGCGAAGTCCTCCTTGAGGTCCGAAATTAGCACGGAGCTGGTGCTAATTGGCTCAGTTCCAATTATTACGGTCCTGCCCTACCTCTAGGTGCAGGCTGGAGAAAAAATGAGGGTGGAGTAGACAATACTCCCTGGCTTGTCCCAATGACCCTGATTCTAATAGAGTTGAAGTGGTACTCTCCCTCGGATGTTCTGAGGGAAATTTATAATTCCATGGTAGGTGGCTGAAAACAATTCCCCGTTACTTCTAATCTCAACATTGATAAAAAGAAATCAAAGAAGAAGTGAGGAAAGTTTCTTTCAGCATAAGAAACTGGAGCAAAAAGATAATTATAGTAGATAAAAAAACCCATCCAATCGGATGTAGCGTGACCTTGCTCCACATAGAGTAAAAATATAATGGCCTTGAACAAAATACTATATTAAAATATGAAATAATAAATCTGAATAATAGGATATAGATAAAATACTCTAATGTTCATTAAAATATCTGTGGAAATTGTAATAGATGTCAGAGATTTACGAAAAATTCAGAATTTTAATCAGATTCATGCCAGAATGATTGTAAGCGGCCATACTATGCTTGAATTCGTGACCCAAGGTCATTCTGAATACCTTAAGGATGTGGGATGTGGGAACAAAAAGTTAGTTTTTATAATATAAAAAAAAATTCTTTACCAGATAGCTACTTAATTCCGTGCTAGAAATTTCACTTCAACCTCCCGAGTTTCCGAAAACACCGTCAATTAAATTGTTATGGTTATACTTAGAACATTTAACTTCTTGAAGTGAAGGAAATTCTATGCATTAATTGGATTTTCTTTCGCTAACTACCACCTTTGTACCACTTCAAACTCTCGATCAAAAGTGAATTGTAATTCACAGTTTGTTAACCAAGTTAACTAAGAGCCAGTTTCCACTCCCCCTAATCTCCTGTCATCTCTTTGGTTCGCAATGGTACCAAATTAGATCAGAGTGACAACTTAAATTATTAAAAATACACACTTAATGGGCAAATGAACACTTAAAGTTAGGCAACCCATAGTACATCTCTGAAATTATTTTAATATAAATTGTTTATTATTTTAATATAAATTGTAATAAAAGTAACGACTGTTACATTCCCCTACTAGTCGGAAAAAAAAAATTTTAATCAAAAATTTTTTTTTTTCTAAAATTAAAAGTATCAATAACTAAGTGTACTGGCCTAACATTCCACGTTGATCCGCAAGTTTACACAAAAAAAAATAACCACGAACTAAAGATCACGGGAAAAAAAAGAATGGTCATGGCGCCAGACACCACAAACTCAGATGACTCAAAGTAAAAATCAAAATCTCAATCGACAATATGCTTAAAAGCCAAATATTAACTAAATATACCAACTAAATTCTTGCTGACAAATAAATGTCGAATTGGGCACTAAATCCAAAATTGAACTATCCATGGACATCAGATCTATAAGACTAAGTATATCCAAGGACGAACAACCAGGCAAATGTATGAGCCAATTCGACCAATATCTCACCCGGAGATATACTAAACTAAGATCAAAGAAATCATAAACTAAATAGGTTAAGAATTGAACACTTAATCCAAAATTGAACTAACAATGGACACCAGATTCATAGTAATATATCCAGAGAAGAACAATCAGGAAGATTTATGGAGCAATTCTCACCAAACCAAATAACACAAATAGTAATCTAAATCGTAAACATACCAAAGTATATCAAAGACGTAATAACCAAAATAAATGTGAAATAGGACGCTTAATCCAAAGTCAGACTATCAATGGACACCAGATTCATAAAAGCATATCCAAAGAAGAACGACCAGGAAAATTTATGGACCCATTCACACCAATACTAAATCTCAAAACTAAATGAGGTCTACGTACACCCACATCTGGTGATACGAACCTACATAACCAAATAAACCAAATAAGTGAGGAATCAGACACTGAATCCAAAATCGGACTATCGATGGACACCAGATTTATAAATAGAGCATATCCAAAGAAGAACGATCAGGAAAGGACCAATTCTCACTAATGCTAATAACTAAATTAGCTCTTACCCTCATCCGGTAATATGAGCCAATACCAACTAAGTAATTACAATAAAGCAAAATTTCCTAAAATATGAAGCAGCATTGTCACACTTATTCAGACTAAGTAATGTAATATGTAACTGAACTAAACCAAAGATAAAGATAAATACCTAAAGTCTAAAATGGACTAAAGGAATTCAGAGGCTAAATAAATTTTGAGTGTGCTGGTATTCGCTGACTATAGCATGTGACTACAACAGATGTATGAGAATAACCAGACACCGATAAAATCCCAATAGAAATCCTAAGAAAATATAAGTGGTGGACTTTTCCTATAATACCATTACTAACGATAGAAAAAAATATGTCGAGAACAAGCAACCAATTTTGAACAAAACTGTAGATTTATAACAAGTTCTCGCAGCATGGAATTATCCGGGAATAGTCCTAAATCTAAACAGCAATTTATGCCTAAGGAAAGAAGTGGGATTACACTAAGAGAACAACTCATTTGTCTAAACTCTTAAATAATGAAAATGACTAACTTGACATGTGTAGGGATAGTTAAAGAAAAAACATAACCTGAAGTAAGATAACTAATATGAACTAATTAAACTTCCCTATCAAGTTGTGAAAAGGTAACTGGAATATTGGGACAATCACACAAGAATGGTTAGGACATGTCGCGAGCATTTCCTGACCAGAAATATTATGAGGCATAAACATCTGCCTACTCTGCAATAAACACATATAGTACGAACCTAATTGAGCAGCAGTGATCAGTTGCTGAGCAACAATCTCGAACCCACGTATTCACTAAAGCTGAGTATTGACAGATTCATTGACAGAAAATTCAGAAGAATAAATAAGAAGAAATAAGAAGGACACCGGTCATCCTTACCTACTTCAAAATTCCAAACTAATTCCAGAACCATCCTGTATATGGAATCAGGACATAAATTATTGTAGAGTATTTAAGATTTTCGTGACAAGTGAGAATAAAGCAGACCAAAGATAAAAAAAAATCACAACATCTTTCCAAATTGGCAAATATTGAACAAATATATCAAAACAAATACTAAGGAATCAAATATCAAAAATATAACACACAATATATGATCCAGTAGTGTAACAACATAGTTCCATAGTTCCTTATCAGTAATAGGATTAACTATAAGTATAAATCTAAATATGTAAATATATACTAAACAACCCTCGTATCATAAGAGGTTAAAAGGAGTAATTCTCCTGGGAAAATTAGTACTTAAGAATATTAATTCATTATAAAGTGCATCATTTATAATACAAAAGAAAATGGATAAGTCATACATACTAATTATCTAATAAGTTATAGAAGTCATTAACCAATGCCAAAAGATATAAAAAATAGCGGTGTACCTACGTTATCTGGTGATTAAGAAAATCTTAGACTAAAATGCAAAATATAATCAAAATAAGCTAAAGACAAGCAGAGAAAGAGATTAGCTTAAACGAAAGTGTTAAGTTAGTCTTCTTCTGAGGATGAAGAACTAACCTCGTCGATGGTGTTATCAGGCAGTAAATCCTTTACATGAAATTGACCAATTCGTTTGTTGGTCGAATTGTCCCTTAATTCATATACCAAAGGAGATATTACCCTTACAACCGTACACGGAATGTATTTCTGGCAAAATTTTGCCGAAATAGCATCAGCCTTACTTGATTTTACAAAGTTTCTCTTTAAAACTCTATCGCCAACAAAGAATCGCAAATCTCTCTTCCTCAAATTGTATTGACTTTTGTTCCGGAGGTAAGAAGTTTTTAACTTCTTCCTGATATCAGCAAAAATTGGGGGTAGAGTCTGAAGGTCATCTAGACGATGAAGTCTCTCGGATATTTGAGGGAGATTTGCGGAATTTTCAGAAATTAACCCAAAATAGTCACCAGATAAAGCAATGTTTCTGCCAAAATTCAAGTATGATGGGGAGCACTGTGTCACTTCATGGACAGAAGTCCTTATGGCTTGAGCTATGGAGTGAATATATTGATCCCAAGCTCTGTGATCTGGGAAAGTGTATGATCTCAAGGCTGTGACAATACTTCGATTCACTCTCTCAGTATGGTTTGCTTGCGGATGGTACGCAGCATTATAGAATATCTTTTGGACCTTATATTTACTTAAAAGATCTTTAAAGGCTTTAGAAATAAATTGTGGACCATTATCACATGATACTATTTGGGGAATACCAAATAGTAAGAACACTTGCTCCTCTAAGAACTTCAAAATAGCTGGAGTTGTAGCCTTACGAAGAGGGCAAACTAAAGGAAATTTGGTGAAGTAATCTACAACTACCAAACAATACGTATTACCTGAATAACTACGTGGATACGGTCCAATAGATCATCCTGGAATGAGTAAGGAAGAAAATCTGACTTCAACTTGTGTACCAGATCATACCAACAAGAAAAACTACCTCTATTATTCATGAACCATGTAACCTCTAAGTTACCAAAAAGTATATGAAAATTTCACAATATAATATTATAACGGAAATGTTGAAAACAACTATAACAAAAAGTTGAAAACTACACAGAATAACTCTGATATAGAGTGTACAACCTACATCTAGGTTAAAAACAACCTTAAACAAAATAATGCTAACGTTGGAAGAACGTATAGCCAAGTAAATATATCATACTAACCTACAATATGACCAACAATATTGTTAAACACCTCCAAATTCAAATATAAACAAAATAATACATAAATGGGAACAAGCCAAGTTAAACAATTGAAACGGTCTATTATCCTGAAGGGATAATAACCAGAGTTAATAACGCAAGATGAAATATAAAAAAAATTAGTTAAGTAAACAAATAATGAAATAATTAAAGTTAATAATGAAATAAATGGTTAATACAAAAAAAACAATGGAAGATAATCTCTGGGTAGAATTTGAGCTCAAACTTACCGATACCTTACACCAAGGGGAGTTATATTAATTAATATATGTATATATATATATATATATATATATATATATATATATATATATATATATATAATACAAAAAAAACAATGGAAGATAATCTCTGGGTAGAATTTGAGCTCAAACTTACCGATACCTTACACCAAGGGGAGTTATATTAATTAATATATATATATATATATATATATATATATATATATATATATATATATATATATATTGAATTTGAAATTTCCGCGGGAGCTATATGTGGTTTCAGTTGTTTTCCGGGTTTGACTCCGCGTTAAATATTTTTGGTTTTTAGAAAAACCATTGTTTTGACGACGTTTCGGCAAGGTCACACTTGCCATTGTCAAGTCAGATTCTGCTTCGTCTTGATGTTACAGGCGAACTGATTTCTCGGTCGCTGCACGCTGAGTTTAAATATCTTGTTGCGCTTCTTGTCATTGGTCCTGTGCGCAGAGTGGGCGTGGTCTTCTTCGCTATTTTAATTTTTACGTTTTTCTGCAGAATTGTTTTCCACGTATTTGGGAGTCTTTGGGCATCATCTCTGGTGTTTAAATTTTTCGGATGTTTTTCGATCTCTATGGCTTCTCTGATTACACGTTTGGCCTTATTTTCGATGTTGGCTAGCATTGTTGTTCCATTTAAGTCTATTTTATGTCCTGTGTTTATGACATGTTGTGCTAGGGATGAAGTTTTTTCTTTTCTTTCGATGGCGTTTCGATGTTCTTCGCGTCTAACCTGTATCCTTCGATTTGTTTGTCCGATGTACGATTTATCGCAGTCTTCACACGGGATCCTGTATACGCCTTGATTTTCTAATGCAACTTTTGTTTTTGCTGATGGTAATATGGTTGCTATTTTTCTGTCGGTGTTAAAAATAGTTTCTATTTTGTTTTTTCTTAGAACTCTGCTGATTTTGTCTGTCGTACCCTTTATATAGGGCAGGATAGTTTTACCGACTGGTTTTTCTTCTTTTTCTGGATCTTTGCTGTTGTTTCGGGATTTATGTGCTTTTTCAATCATGAACATGGAGAAACCATTTTTTCTTAGACTTGTTTTGACTTTGTGCATTTCTTCATTCTTATGGTCCTCATCTGCGAGTTTCTCAGATCTTGTTATTAAGGTTTTTATTACCGAATTTAATTGTGCAGGATGATGGTGTGAGTCTGCGTGTAAGTACCTGTCAGTATGGGTTGGTTTTCGGTATACTGTATGTCCTATGCTTCCATCTTCTTTCTTAATAACTAACACATCTAGGAATGGAAGTTGTTGGTTATTCTCCCGTTCCATGGTAAACTGTATTTTTGGATGGATATTGTTAATGTGTTGTAGAAATTTATTAAGTTTCTCTTCTCCGTGCGTCCAGATAATAAATGTGTCGTCAACATACCTAAGCCACAGTTTGGGTTTATGCTCTGCTGTTTCTATTGCTTTTGATTCCATATCTTGCATAAAAAGGTTGGCTATTACGGGGGACAGTGGTGAACCCATCGGTGCTCCTTCGACTTGTTTGTACCTCTGGTCCTTGTAGATGAAGTAGGTGTTGTTTAAGCAATGCCTCGTTAAGTTTAGTGTATCCTGTGGTATTGGATATTTTCTATGTATAATTTCTAATGTTTCTTCTACTGGGACATTGGTGAATAATGAGATTACATCAAAGCTCACTAATAAGTGTTCAGGTTCCAGAATAACGTCCTTGATACGGTCGATAAAGTGGCTTGCGTTCTTGACGTAAGAATCCGCTTCCTCCGCATATGGTTGTAGCTGGTCAGCCAGAAATTTTGCCAGTGATTGTAACGGTGATCCAATAGAGCTGACTATTGGTCGTAATGGTAGCTCTGCCTTATGTACTTTAGGTAAACCGTACAGTTTTGGACATCTTGACGACTTTTCTCGTGGAATAAGCTGGAACTGTTGTTCTTTCTTGATGTTTGACGCTTGTATTTTGGCTTTCGTTGTTTTCTCCAGATACGTTGTTGGGTCTGTTGCGATTTTTTGATATGCACTATCGTTTAGAATGTTTTTTATTTTTGTGTCGTAGTCTTCAATGTTCATTATGACAGTAGCGTTACCCTTGTCAGCTGGAAGAACGATAATGTCTTTGTTTTGTTGTATATTCTTCAAGGCTTTCTTTTCTTCGTAAGTTAGATTCTTTTTCGGAGGCTTGGCTGTTCTTAATATTTGTGATACGTCTTGTCTAATAATCTCGGCTGTTTCTGATGGTAATTTAGTGATAGTCGTTTCCACTTCGC
Organism: Diabrotica undecimpunctata; assembly: GCF_040954645.1. Classification (NCBI taxonomy): domain Eukaryota; kingdom Metazoa; phylum Arthropoda; class Insecta; order Coleoptera; family Chrysomelidae; genus Diabrotica; species Diabrotica undecimpunctata. The sequence continues at coordinate 92,397,149 of NC_092803.1, read as the reverse complement.
TAATGATGTTTTCGATGGGAATACGTGTCGGTGCAATAGCAAAATTAAACCCTTTGGAAAGGACACTATTTGTAGCTTCATCCAAAGTAAGATTTGAGAAATTGTAGACTAAATTATTGGATTCTGTTGTTGGTAGTTCCTTATTCTTTGGTCGTTGTTGTAGTATCAATTTCTCAAACTTTTTGATTTGTTTTTTCTTGGTGAGATCAGCATCTGTCTCCGATCGAAAGTTTGTGAGTTTGTCGAAGATGTTCCACATAATCGGATGTACTTTGTTACTTAGTGTGAGATATAGCTTTAGCAACTCTGAATTTACTTTATCGATGTCTCGTCTGGAATCTTGAATTGCTTCTCTAGTAAGTGCTAGACTTGCCCTTTTTAAAATATTCTTAGTTTTATGGTTGTTTTTGTGGAAACTTAACTTCATACAAGTGGGTATTATGGCTTCATCGCGGCAGCGTTCTAAAAAGGTTAGGTTACAAAGTAACTTACCTCGCTTTGACCGTAGTTTTTCATATCGTCTAAGGTCTCGTAGAATTTCCTCCCCGTAGAGGTTAATTATATTGAATTTGAAATTTCCGCGGGAGCTATATGTGGTTTCAGTTGTTTTCCGGGTAATTCAATATAATTAACCTCTACGGGGAGGAAATTCTACGAGACCTTAGACGATATGAAAAACTACGGTCAAAGCGAGGTAAGTTACTTTGTAACCTAACCTTTTTAGAACGCTGCCGCGATGAAGCCATAATACCCACTTGTATGAAGTTAAGTTTCCACAAAAACAACCATAAAACTAAGAATATTTTAAAAAGGGCAAGTCTAGCACTTACTAGAGAAGCAATTCAAGATTCCAGACGAGACATCGATAAAGTAAATTCAGAGTTGCTAAAGCTATATCTCACACTAAGTAACAAAGTACATCCGATTATGTGGAACATCTTCGACAAACTCACAAACTTTCGATCGGAGACAGATGCTGATCTCACCAAGAAAAAACAAATCAAAAAGTTTGAGAAATTGATACTACAACAACGACCAAAGAATAAGGAACTACCAACAACAGAATCCAATAATTTAGTCTACAATTTCTCAAATCTTACTTTGGATGAAGCTACAAATAGTGTCCTTTCCAAAGGGTTTAATTTTGCTATTGCACCGACACGTATTCCCATCGAAAACATCATTAGCGAAGTGGAAACGACTATCACTAAATTACCATCAGAAACAGCCGAGATTATTAGACAAGACGTATCACAAATATTAAGAACAGCCAAGCCTCCGAAAAAGAATCTAACTTACGAAGAAAAGAAAGCCTTGAAGAATATACAACAAAACAAAGACATTATCGTTCTTCCAGCTGACAAGGGTAACGCTACTGTCATAATGAACATTGAAGACTACGACACAAAAATAAAAAACATTCTAAACGATAGTGCATATCAAAAAATCGCAACAGACCCAACAACGTATCTGGAGAAAACAACGAAAGCCAAAATACAAGCGTCAAACATCAAGAAAGAACAAAAGTTCCAGCTTATTCCACGAGAAAAGTCGTCAAGATGTCCAAAACTGTACGGTTTACCTAAAGTACATAAGGCAGAGCTACCATTACGACCAATAGTCAGCTCTATTGGATCACCGTTACAATCACTGGCAAAATTTCTGGCTGACCAGCTACAACCATATGCGGAGGAAGCGGATTCTTACGTCAAGAACGCAAGCCACTTTATCGACCGTATCAAGGACGTTATTCTGGAACCTGAACACTTATTAGTGAGCTTTGATGTAATCTCATTATTCACCAATGTCCCAGTAGAAGAAACATTAGAAATTATACATAGAAAATATCCAATACCACAGGATACACTAAACTTAACGAGGCATTGCTTAAACAACACCTACTTCATCTACAAGGACCAGAGGTACAAACAAGTCGAAGGAGCACCGATGGGTTCACCACTGTCCCCCGTAATAGCCAACCTTTTTATGCAAGATATGGAATCAAAAGCAATAGAAACAGCAGAGCATAAACCCAAACTGTGGCTTAGGTATGTTGACGACACATTTATTATCTGGACGCACGGAGAAGAGAAACTTAATAAATTTCTACAACACATTAACAATATCCATCCAAAAATACAGTTTACCATGGAACGGGAGAATAACCAACAACTTCCATTCCTAGATGTGTTAGTTATTAAGAAAGAAGATGGAAGCATAGGACATACAGTATACCGAAAACCAACCCATACTGACAGGTACTTACACGCAGACTCACACCATCATCCTGCACAATTAAATTCGGTAATAAAAACCTTAATAACAAGATCTGAGAAACTCGCAGATGAGGACCATAAGAATGAAGAAATGCACAAAGTCAAAACAAGTCTAAGAAAAAATGGTTTCTCCATGTTCATGATTGAAAAAGCACATAAATCCCGAAACAACAGCAAAGATCCAGAAAAAGAAGAAAAACCAGTCGGTAAAACTATCCTGCCCTATATAAAGGGTACGACAGACAAAATCAGCAGAGTTCTAAGAAAAAACAAAATAGAAACTATTTTTAACACCGACAGAAAAATAGCAACCATATTACCATCAGCAAAAACAAAAGTTGCATTAGAAAATCAAGGCGTATACAGGATCCCGTGTGAAGACTGCGATAAATCGTACATCGGACAAACAAATCGAAGGATACAGGTTAGACGCGAAGAACATCGAAACGCCATCGAAAGAAAAGAAAAAACTTCATCCCTAGCACAACATGTCATAAACACAGGACATAAAATAGACTTAAATGGAACAACAATGCTAGCCAACATCGAAAATAAGGCCAAACGTGTAATCAGAGAAGCCATAGAGATCGAAAAACATCCGAAAAATTTAAACACCAGAGATGATGCCCAAAGACTCCCAAATACGTGGAAAACAATTCTGCAGAAAAACGTAAAAATTAAAATAGCGAAGAAGACCACGCCCACTCTGCGCACAGGACCAATGACAAGAAGCGCAACAAGATATTTAAACTCAGCGTGCAGCGACCGAGAAATCAGTTCGCCTGTAACATCAAGACGAAGCAGAATCTGACTTGACAATGGCAAGTGTGACCTTGCCGAAACGTCGTCAAAACAATGGTTTTTCTAAAAACCAAAAATATTTAACGCGGAGTCAAACCCGGAAAACAACTGAAACCATATATATATATATATATATATATATATATATATATATATATATATATATATATATATATATATATATATATATATATATATATATATATATATATATATATATATATATATATATATATATATATATATATATATATGTTATAAAAAAAAACTAGAACTGGTGAAACAAGATATATATATAGTTCTGAATCAAAAACCAACTGTCCTCCTAGGTGAAACAGTTGTCTGGAAGGATACTCCCGAATGGCTTCGGTGTCCCAGCGAAGTCCTCCTTGAGGTCCGAAATTAGCACGGAGCTGGTGCTAATTGGCTCAGTTCCAATGATTACGGTCCTGCCCTACCTCTAGGTGCAGGCTGGAGAAAAAATGAGGGTGGAGTAGACAATACTCCCTGGCTTGTCCCAATGACCCTGATTCTAATAGAGTTGAAGTGGTACTCTCCCTCGGATGTTCTGAGGGAAATTTATAATTCCATGGTAGGTGGCTGAAAACAATTCCCCGTTACTTCTAATCTCAACATTGATAAAAAGAAATCAAAGAAGAAGTGAGGAAAGTTTCTTTCAGCATAAGAAACCGGAGCAAAAAGATAATTATAGTAGATAAAAAAACCCATCCAATCGGATGTAGCGTGACCTTGCTCCACATAGAGTAAAAATATAATGGCCTTGAACAAAATACTATATTAAAATATGAAATAATAAATCTGAATAATAGGATATAGATAAAATACTCTAATGTTCATTAAAATATCTGTGGAAATTGTAATAGATGTCAGAGATTTACGAAAAATTCAGAATTTTAATCAGATTCATGCCAGAATGATTGTAAGCGGCCATACTATGCTTGAATTCGTGACCCAAGGTCATTCTGAATACCTTAAGGATGTGGGATGTGGGAACAAAAAGTTAGTTTTTATAATATAAAAAAAAATCTTTACCAGATAGCTACTTAATTCCGTGCTAGAAATTTCACTTCAACCTCCCGAGTTTCCGAAAACACCGTCAATTAAATTGTTATGGTTATACTTAGAACATTTAACTTCTTGAAGTGAAGGAAATTCTATGCATTAATTGGATTTTCTTTCGCTAACTACCACCTTTGTACCACTTCAAACTCTCGATCAAAAGTGAATTGTAATTCACAGTTTGTTAACCAAGTTAACTAAGAGCCAGTTTCCACTCCCCCTAATCTCCTGTCATCTCTTTGGTTCGCAATGGTACCAAATTAGATCAGAGTGACAACTTAAATTATTAAAAATACACACTTAATGGGCAAATGAACACTTAAAGTTAGGCAACCCATACTACATCTCTGAAATTATTTTAATATAAATTGTTTATTATTTTAATATAAATTGTAATAAAAGTAACGACTGTTACAGATCTAGGTGTGAACCTTGACTCTAACCTTGTATATAAATCATAGATTTCCACAACAATACAGAAATCTATGAAGCTACTTGGATTTGTGAAGAGAACCATCAAAGATTTTTCTTACATCTCTGCTATTTGATCTCCTTCTCCATGGTTAGATCCCTTTTCATTTACTGATCTACAGTTTTGTCCCCCTATTACATTGCATCTAAACTGAAACTTAAGACTGTCCAATTTTCTGTCATGCCATTGTATGGATGCATGTATACTGTGAATATGTTGCATTAGAATGTATACTGAACTTCTCTTGAGGTATGTAGAAATCAAAGAGACTTAATAGTTCTATTTAAAATTATCAACAGTCTGTGCACCTGCTTCAAACTTCTCTCCAAAATATTTGTTTATTATTCTCCAATATTGCAACTAGGTATGTGCAGACTTTTTATATTCTTTTCATAGATTCAATTACTCTTATAACAGCTTTACTCCCAGAACTCTTCTATAAGCTAACTCTTCAAAGAAGCTCCAAATTTTTAATCTATCAGTTTTCCCCTTCAAAAGTGATAATTCTGATCCAACTTTGTAATTGTTTCGACTTCAGCTTTTGTATTGTGTTTAGTGTTACATTACCTGCATGCATTGGATAACTTAATACCATTATACCTTGTGACTTTTTCTGAATTGATTTGTTATCTTATTTTGTGACTGTATATGTTATTTTTTTTGTAATCGTACTATTCATATTCTTCTTCCAAATCAGTTTATTGTATTAACTACATTTATAGCACTGTAAATAAAACTTATAAAATGTTGTAAATAAAATGATATATTTTTAGTAGCTTTTCTTTTATTAAAATTCATTATTTTACAGAGGAAAGTGTGTTTATAAGCCAAATAAGAAAACTTTGTAAATATAAAATAAATATTAATGAACCAAAATATTTAAAAGTATCATCATTCTATTTGCCTTTTCTATGAATATTTTCTTATGATTGCAGATACCTAAAAAATGATAATGACTATATCCAAGTGAGTGTGCATGTGTTAAACATTTACCTTGTAAAATAATTTAATGAAAATGTTTCCTATTAAAATAATCCACAACATTTAACTCAGGTTGTTTGCCTAAAATCACATTTTTTTAGAACATTGAATAGTTGGATCAAAGTCTATAATTACCATTATTGCTTCATTGTGGTTATCTGGCCACATTATATATTGATGCATATACGCATGACACAATTTCTTTAAAAATACTATGGGCTGTGCTCTTGGCTATATTGAACCTGTCGCCACAGGCTAAAAAGATTCTGGTTTAGCTAAAACCCAGATGGTGAACAGCACTTTTTTATCTAAAGGAATTGTAGCTCCAATGGGTATAACTCCTAAATTTCCTAGTTGCTGAGTAATTACCTAAAATATTTATATGTAGTTTTCAAAGAACTAATAATCTTTACTAAAACCTACTTCAGCACATTCCCTACTCACGCGAAAATGCTTTACAAAAAGATCTCCCATATATTGGGGAATGGTTTCCTCATAAAAATTTTGATTACGAGGCACTTGAGCTCTCTCAACATTATTTAGCTCTAATTCTTCATTTTGTGCAAACTGATCCACAACATTTAAAATTAGCTGGATATTATTTTACTCGTCCGCAAGTTCTTCCACTAATACTCTAATTATGTCATTCCTTTCCATATTCCTATTATATGAATGTGACGTAAAGTTAAATAATATTTAAAAGTCAAGCTAAATTGGCAATCTACTCACAAACGTAAACAAAATATTTAATTTTTAAAATGACAAATTATTTGACATTGACAGATAAGGTAGCGGTAGTGGAATCCAGCAGGTTTTGACTTATGACATTTGGTCCAGCGCTTACCGATGGATTCGGAAGTAGCGGAGCGGTAGCTGCTCCGTCTGCTGAACGCGCCCATGGATACTGTAACATTTCAAGAAGTTGTAGGGAAATTTGAAAAATACTGTAACCCAAAGAAAAATTTAACAGTAGAAAGACATTATTTTCTTACTAGAGTACAGAAAGATGGTGAAACCATTGAAGATTTCATGACTAGTCTAAAGAATTTGAGTTTAACATGTGAATTAGGAATTTTAAAAGAAAGTTTGGTGTGTGACATGTTCATTATTGGTTTAAATCCTAAATACCATTCAATTAAGCAAAAACTATTGCAAGAAGTAGATCTGAAGACAGAAAAGGTATTACAAACTGCTCAAAATATAATTACAACTCAAATGCAAGCACAACAGTTAAATAAAAATTCAGAAGCAGTGGTATACAAAGTAGAGAAGAATAAAGATGGTCCAGATCCGAATTTTTACCAAAATAGTAGTTACAAGAGTCACAATTCAAATCATTCAAGGTATAGAAATGAAGTCCCAGGTCCAAGTTGGAGAAATGATGATAGTCAAAGGTACAATATAGATGGTACGAACACAAACAGTCAAAGTCAGGTAACGAGTCAGAATTTTAAATCAAGATATAATGGATGTGCAAATCAGAGTAAGAATAGTGAAAATAATCAAGTGGTAAGAAAAGTTTGTCAAAGATGTGGTGAAAACCATAGAAATAAATGTCCAGCATTAGTAGCTATTTGTCATTATTGTAAAAAACAAGGTCATTATGCAAAATGTTGTCAAACTAAAAGAGTAAATAAAATAAATTTAAGAGAAAGTACAGTACAATCATCTAATAATGGAAGTGATCCATGTTTTGTTATTAAAACTATTAGTCAGAATAGTATTAATCAGAATTGGTCAATTGTAGTCAGAATCAATAAAATAAATGTAGTATGTTATTTAGATACAGGTGCACAAGCTAATGTGATGTCAATAAAAATTTTTAATGAGGTTAATGTAGAAAAGTTAGAACTGGTACCTACATGTATAAATTTAAAGTCTTTTTCAAATGATGTCATACCTATAGTAGGAAAAGTAAATTTGTTATGTGAAATTGAGAATAGGTTAGAAAGTATTGAGTTCATTATTGTGAATTTGGAGTGTCAAACAATTTTGGGTCTAGATACTTGTCATAAATTAAAATTAGTTAAAAGAGTTGGTCTAGTAAGTCATGAGTCTATAATAGAGAAAAATAAACAAGTTTTTACTGGTCTAGGTTGTCTACCTAATGTATGTCACTTAGAAATTGATAAAAATATTAAACCTATAATAGAACCGCCAAGAAGAATACCTTTTTCTTTACATGATAAATTAAAAGAAGAATTAAACAGAATGTTGTCTACGGTAGTAATAGAAAAAGTCAATGAAGCAAGTGAATGGGTAAATTCAATAGTCTTAGTCGAAAAAAGTAATAAAAGTTTGAGAGTTTGTCTGGATCCCCGTAATTTAAACAAAGCCATAAAAAGATGTCATTATCCTATACCAACATTTAATGAGATTAGGTCAAAATTAGCAAAAGCAAAATATTTTTCAACACTAGATGCACAGTCAGGGTTTTGGATGATACCATTAGATTTAGAGAGTTCTAAGCTATGCACATTTAATACACCCTTTGGAAGGTTTAGATTTACAAGATTACCTTACGGTATAAGCTGCGCTCCTGAAATTTTTCATAAAGTAATGAATGAAATAGTTGGAGACATAGAAGGAGTTTGTTTATATATAGATGATATTTTAATTTATAGTGAAACGTTGGAAGGTCACAATAAAATACTAGAACTAGTACTAGAAAGGGCAAAACAATTCAATTTAAAATTCAATATGGACAAATGCAAATTTCTATTATCAGATATAAAATATTTGGGTCATATTTTTAGTGCAGAAGGCATATGTCCAGATTCTAGTAAAATAAGTGCAATTTGTCAAATGTCTATTCCTAACAGTGTAGCTGATATTAGAAGATTTTTGGGAATTATTAATTATTTAGGTGAGTACATAGATAATTTAGCAGAGCGTACAAAAAATTTAAGGTTGTTATTGAAAAAAAATATTAGTTTTCATTGGACAGAAGAGCATGGAAGAGAATTTGAGTCGCTTAAAGAAATGATTAGTCAAACGCCAGTACTAGCATATTTTGATAACAATTTACCTTTAACATTATCAGTTGATAGTTCACAATTTGCAGTTGGTGCAGTGATTTTACAAAACAAAAAACCTATAGCATATGCATCTAAATCTTTGTCACAGGCTCAGTCAAATTATGCACAAATAGAGAAAGAGTTATATGCAATCCAGTTCGGATGTACTAGATTTAAACAATACATTTATGGTAGAAAAGTTCAAGTTGAAACAGATCATAAACCATTAGTCAGTCTTTTTAAAAAACCATTATCTGAGGTTCCAACACGTTTGCAAAGGATGATGCTAAACTTACAGCTTTATGATTTAGAAGTTAGCTATACTCCAGGAAAATTTCTTTTCATCGCAGATACATTAAGTAGGGCACCAGTAGAAGGTCCAGATAATACTGATAGTGGAGATGAAGAGTTACGTATACATGGAAGTTTATTAGTTAACAATTTAGCTGTGTCTTCAAAGAAATTAATGGAAATACAGGCAGCAACCAAAACTGATAGAGTTTTACAGTCAATAAGATATTATAATGAAGGTTGGCCAAGTTCAAAAAATAAATTGGAAACGGAGGTTAAACCGTATTACAATTTCAATCATGAAATACATGTTGTGGATGGATTAGTCTTTAGAGGAAATCAAATAATAATTCCTGAATCATTGCGTCAAGTTATATTAGAAATAATTCATGAAGGACATTTAGGATATGAAAAATGTATTCGACAAGCACGTACAGTAGTTTTTTGGCCAAGCATGATAGTAGATATAAAGAATAAAGTTGAACAGTGTCCAGTATGTATTAAATATCATAGATCAAATAGTTCAGAACAACTATTACCACATGAAATACCAACTTTACCTTGGCAGAAAATTGGTGTTGATTTTTTTATTATAGTAAAGTCACATATATATTATTAGTAGATTATTATTCTAAATACTTTGAAATAGCGCCTTTAAATAATACTTCAGCAAAAGAGGTCATTAGTACAATGAAGTCTATATTTGCGAGACATGGAATACCATTGATCTTAATGTCTGATAATGGTCCCCCATTCTCATCAAAAGAGTTTCAGTCATTTTTAGTAGATTGGGACATTACTTATCAAAGTTCTAGTCCTTATTATCCAAAAAGTAATGGTTTGGTAGAGAGGACAGTTCAAGCTGTAAAGAATATTTTTAATAAGTGTATAGAGTCAGGCTCTGATCCATATCAGGGAATGTTGCAATACAGAAATACAACGTTAGAATGTGGTTATTCTCCAGCACAGTTATTAATGTCAGGTAATTTAAGAATGAAATTACCTGTTAGTGAAAAAATACTCATACCAAAAACAATTGATAGGGACGAATATAACAAATTTATTAAGGAAAAAGAAAGGAAAGTAAAAGAATATCATGGTAGGTCAGCTAGAAACTTACCGAATCTGTTTGTTGGAGAAAATGTATTTTATAAAAAGGTTCCATCATCACCGTGGTTACCAGCTACTGTGATAGAAATAGGTCCTTTTCCAAGATCATATGTCGTCAGAACACCTGAAGGTGTACATTATCGTAGGAACAGACAACACATATTAAAGCCTGCCAGTAGGGGAGAGTGTTCCACAGTGAATAATTTTTTTTTCAAATGACATTTTTTTTTAGAAAAATTAGATTTTTGTATAATTTGTTTGTAATATCGCAAATATTAGACATTACTTGTCATTATAGCAGCGATTAGTTTGAATTACTTAATAATATTACCTATCTTTTATTATTTTTTTATTACCATGTCATTTGTTTCAGTGTGCCCCAAATATGGGGCACACTGAAACTATCGGTGGGGTACAATGAAACACTTTCTAAACAAAAATATGTTTAATGTAAAATATGTAGTGTCATACAAGTTTTACTCACTAGGACCTCAATGAACTTATTAATAGATATATTTTACCGAACGTCATGATTGTTAAAATTTATTTCAAAACTCATGTAGGCATTTTGTCTTGACGTTGAGCCAGAAAGATTCGGTTGAGGTAAAAGCATTTTAATATCTTCTAACCGAACAACTGAAATATCTGGATTTGTAGGAAAGAAGAATTTGCCAGTTACTTTTGCGCTTTTCCTCATAAAGGAAATTTCAAATTCATCTTTTTCCAAAACGTTCAATATTTTCCCAACAAAGTTAATCAAATTCTTGGTCGTAAACTGTACCAAAACGAAGTTATTTTAGTTGGAGGTCTGGTTAATTCCTCAGTAAGATCTGGAATTGGATCTTCCGGTGTCCAATCGCTTTCACTTGATGATTCCTGCCATTCTTGTTCTTCGTCATCATCATCATCTGTAATTTTTCTTGTCACCTTTTTAACAGCTGTTTGGTTTACTTTTTTTCTACTCAATTCCATTTTAGCTAGTTCGTCCTTTTCAGGAGTGTCATTCGCAATAATTGTTTTTCCTTGCCTTCTAGATTTCTGAATCTTTCTTTTTTGTGCCTTTGGAAATCCTCGAAAGATTTGTGGAGAAACAAAAGAAGATTTATTATTGGTTTTATTTTCTGCTGGCGTTTCATCAGTTCATCAGAAAGATGCCAGTTTTCTTAAATCCTGAACTGATGTTCGTAGGTGTCATTGATCTTTCATGCGCAACTTTAACAAATCTTCCGACATTAAAAATATTTACTGGAATACCAGGGTGATTAAGAAGCCAACCTTGCATGGCATTGTTATAATGCGCCTTGAACGATGAAAATACTGCTACATCTAAGGGCTGCATTTTGTTTGAGCAGTGTGGAGGTAGGGTCAATATTGTGACCCCATTCGACTTTGCAAGATCCAAGGTTTCCATTGACAAATGGCTCTCGTGATTATCCACGATGAGAAGGCTGGGGTTGTTACGAGAACTAGAAGAATATTTTATAAAATGTTCCATTACTTCCGGAAATAATTCCCTGTTCACCTATCCAGAAGAAGCAGCCAATCCCAACGTACCAGCTGGAGCATCTTGTATCATCATTTCCTTGAAATGAACTCTGGGAAATACCATGGCCGGAGGTAAGGCATAACCATCAGCACAAATGATACTGCAGGTCGTTACAAGAACCCCTCTATCCCCACTAGTACATTGAGAGACCTATTTCATACCTTTTTTGGCAAGAATTTTAGGAGGAGCATGAACTGTGGTGGTTCCAGTTTCGTCTAAATTAAAGACTCTACTGCCATCACTAAAACGAGCCTCACGCTTAAGAACTGTTTCAAGATTTTTGAAAAAAGTTGAAACATTGTACCTGTTAAACGCAGTAGAACAGGATAAACTACAAGCTTCTGGTTTTCGACAACTTAATTCTGGATGCCTTTTCCTGAAGCCAAAATACCACTCTCTACCTGCCATTTTTTGTTCTTTCCAATTATTAGGGATTTCCTTATTGTTTTTTATTGCTGACTCAAACGCAAGCTTGCGGCATTCCAGTGGAGTAAGTCCATAGCACATCTTTGCAGAGGTCAAAATATAGTCAACTAAGGTTTTCTCTTCATCATGTGTAAAAATTAACCTCACATCATATTTGGGACGAAAAACAGTGTCTGAATCGGGGTTCGCTTTAACTTTGCGTACATACCTAAAATAAAAGAAAAACTATTTTTAGAAATGAAAAATAGTGCATCATACAACAGAAAAAGTTACTTAAATGCATCTGATTTCTTATCTAAACAAAGTAACATATGCAACACCTTGTAATTCGGCTGCTCGTCTTATAGGCAGATTTTCTTGAACAACGAGACGCACAGCTGCTTTCATCTGTTCTTGACTGAAAGTGCCAATGTTTGTTTTGCGCTTACGGTTACGAGCCATCTTAAACTTGGATGACAACTAAAAAATAAATAACTAAAACATTGTTGCATGTGTCATGGGGAACAGTGAAATATGTTTCACTGTGCCCCACATGGACTTGTTTCAATCTGGACCATTAAGCACTTTTCCCAACAATTAACTTAACAACCTAACCTAAAACATTCAAAATGCCGCAAATTTCAGAAATCATCAATCAATTATGTACCTTACCTCGCAACGTTCTTAGCAAATATTAAATTAAATAATTGGAGACTTACCGGGTTGAAAATATATCACTTAAAATTTACTTGGAACCAGAAAAACAATATTTTTTTCGTCGCAACAGAACGGCGGATTTACACACACTGAGGTTAAGATAACAAGTAGAGGACGGCGTGAACTTCTCTGAAGCGAAGGTTGCGTTGATTTGGCGCGGTATTTGAATTTTAAAATTTCTTTGTTTCAGTGTGGAACATGTTTCGCTGTGGAACACCCTCCCTACAATTAGTAGACAAAATAGTGAGGTGATAGTTAAGCATGAAAATAGTACAGCAGCTAGTTCCAATTTGTATGAGGCTCCAAATATGAACAACGATACATCAATTTCAAATCAAAGTTATGACAATTTAAATGTTAGCTTAAATAGGTCACATAGACTAAATGTAAGTAATCAATTTTGTACCAGGAGTGGTCGAATTGTAAATAGACCAAAAAGGTTTTCATTTTCAGAAGAGTAATGCGGCAGTGTAGTGTTGCGGGTAGATTTAGGTTGTTGGGATAGTTTAGTTTTTTTTTGTAAAAAAAAGGGGCATGTTATGTTATGTGAACCTACCTTAATATTTGTAAACCTACCTTAACATGAGTGACAGGTGAAGGAGATGGACAGCGGACAGGGAGGCGAAAAAGATGGCTCGTTAGATATAATCATGTATTAAGTTTAGTTGGTCTTTAATAAAAGATATTAAAAAGAAACTGGTCGTCAATATTATTAAAAGCCCACAGAGACAACGTAACACTTGTCTCTAAACATTTATTAAATATCATTTGTAGGAGATGTAACAGGACTTCTGAATACGCCTTAAACAGATAAGAAGGAATCCCATCCACACATATAGCTGCACTACTTTTTAAAGACTTGATTGCAATATTTATTTCTTCTAGAGTTACACAATTAACACATAATTGTTCAAGTCCATATTCCTTGTAGGAGTCTCTTATTATTGGATTAGTGTTAGAATGTATAGATTCAAAATAACGTGCAAAAGCATTTGTTATATCACTTTCAGATTCGTAACATTCATTCATTGTTGTCTGATAAAACGAGATCCGCTTATAACGAGGCAATTAGTCTTTCATTTCAGTTCTCTTGATAGAGGGGGTCTGATTTATTAAATAAGTCCTGAAAACAACATTTTATAGAAGCAAAACGCACTAGGTCATACATGTTAAAATTTTTGTTAACTTCAAATTCTAACTGGTTTTACTATGGAATCACTAACACGAGAATGTTACTGTCACCATTGCATGTGGTTTTCTTTTTTAAGGCAAATCACATGTTATGATATTTTTTTTGTGACGGATATTGATAATAAAATGAACTACCTTTCAATAAAGTCGCCTCAGGAACGCAATTTACAAATATTGGCAATATTGTTTTAAAGTCTTCTACTTTAAAATGTATAATATATGTCTGAATTGCCTATATAAATAAGTCAGATTAAATTATTAGAAACATTTTTTTACCAAGCAACAACATGTTGGTTTAATTTAGTAATATTTTGTATTTTGATAACGACATCTGACGTGGATATAAAGTAATTTCATGAATATTTCCTTATTAAGGACAAGATTACTAATAATTATGTGTATAAGTAAAATTTTAAATTAAAAAAAAATTTGGTGTTAATGGGTAAGCCCTAATTTACTACTGACCTTGGAACAAAATTGTTTTTTTTTAAATGGTTTCTAAGAGGATCTATAATTTCTGATCTTCTTTTTGTAATAAAATGAATTCTAATATTCAAATATTTAAAAATTATAGATTCTATTAGAAAGTATATATTATTAGTTGTTGATGTTAATACATGGTCTTTAAGATTTTTCAATAATTGCAGCTGAATGCATTCGAACATAATTTTATTTTTTATAATATCGACAATTTTATTCGTATGTAAAGAGCTTTCATACAGTTTTATAAAATGTTCTGAAACATTGCAAATTTGTATTACATCTTTTGATGGATAAGTTAAACCACCACGAGATTTTTTTGTAATTAAAGAATTTAAAACATTTTGTGGGTCCCCAGCTAATTCTTGAACACAGTATTTTAGCTGTCTCGTTTTTTTAACCGTGTAACTCTTTAATTTAATTGTCTGATTTTCTTTTTACTCTTCATTTGTACCGCAAATAGTCTTCTTAATTTTTTCTTGCGTGGAGTTTCATCGCCTGCCTGGGCTGAAGTTGTTGGGATCTCCACCAACGAGGTTGAAATTTCAGATTGTCTACTTTCTAAAGAGCGCTAAAACAATGAAAAAAGTTATTAAGTTCGGAAAACAGTTTCTGGGGCTGTATCAGTCATAATAACCAAGATTGAAAGAGGTGAAGCGGATATCTATAGTTCATATATCCTAACGACGACCCAATAAGCTCTCAAAATTAAAACTTTAAAAAAGATGTATTTAATTGAAAAAAAAAATTATGTGCCAATGGCCTGTTATTAAAACAATCAGGTTATTAAAACAAACATTTCTAGCAATAGCGTGTAATGGAAGTATAAAAGAGAATCTGAACTTTACTGTGGATAATTTGAAAATATAAAAGACATTTTATGTTTACAGGGTTGTTATCTAATACTTAACTGAATATTTTCAATTATTAGAAACAAAATTGTATACCAAAAATGGTAAAAAAAACTTTGGTGTGTTAATTGCTATAAAAGGTTACCTTTCTTCGTTTTTTAATCCCTTCAAATATTGTAGGAACCGCACTACCTAATAAATAGGTTTTGTCACCACTTGTGTGGAACCATTCTTTTTCGAAATGTTTCGAACAGAGTCTACTGGTTTTTGTGGGCATCCAATTAACAGCATTTATTTGTTGAACCCATTCATTTGTTCTCTCGGTATTATTAAGAGGAAATCTGTAAAATCATAACATTAGTTTAAACTACTAATTTAGATACTTATAAATAAAACTAATTACTTACACATTGTAATGCCTTGAGTTACTGAAAATACCTCATGGTAATACTAATATAGTAATAATAACATAATTGTTTATATAGTAATATTACAATAAAACAATGGTAATGCCTAAAAAAAGAATGCTCAGAAATTTAATTTATTTTTTATGGAATTTTAACCCTCAACGCACACCGCCAATGGCAAATCATCATGGTGTGTGAGTGAAATGTCCGAAATTATTAATTATAATATAATTACTGAAATAACTATGCATATTTAGCATTCTTATTTACTAATTTCGATCTCACCTTTCCTTAAAATACTAATTTAAATTGGTTTTGAGGTTTAAAATTAAAATAAGAAGTAAAATCAATTAATATCTAATTGCACTATTATAAATATTTACCTATGAAACGATATTCCTGGTGTTTTCTGCTCGCTGCGATTTTTACAAAGAATATACGCACAATTCACAAGAAAAGCACATTAGTAAGAAAACCAAATTAAAAATTTACAAGACTGCAATCAGGCCAGTGATCACCTATGGTGCAGAGACGATGTGCCTAACACAAAAAGATGAAATGAGGTTGGAAATCTAAGAAAGATAATTCGACGAATAATGGGACCGGCGAGGATAAGTGTAGGCGAATTTAGAAGATTAACCAATGAAGAAATTAAAGAAGTCATCGAGGGTGAAGACATAATCAAGTTCGTGAAGACGCAAAGGCTCAGGTGGCTGGGACACCCAGAAAGAGCTAACCCAGAAGTAATAATATTTCATTGAGTATAATACATTTATTTACACATACTTTTTAACAAAGTCTCCAAGAATCCATGTTCTACTAACAAACGTTGACAAGTAGTGACAACTGACAAAGAGTCTCCATACATTGTGCCTAGAGCCCCGTGACCGTAATCATGACCTACTGATATGACATCTTTCCCCTTACATTTGATAGTCCTTAAAATGCACTGGAGCCCTTTTGAGTCTAGTGCTAGTTCTATTTTCAGCATTCATCTGGGAGGTTGAAGGTTCCTCTACTCCACAACTCTGATTCCCAGATAAGGAGTTTAATGATCTATCATTATGTGCAAAATCAGTATTCTTCTTAATTTCCGCTTTAACTAGGGAAGGCCTCAAGTGATAACTGTTTCGCCTGACCACTTCCCCATTTTCTTTCTGCACTAAATAAGATCTGGGTGCCTCATCAACTTTTTCCAGAATTTTACCTGGTCTCCATTCTCTACCCTCTCTGACACCTACATTCTCTCCTGGCACTATTTCTCTTCTTACCTTGGTGTTTCTATCATAATAATTTTTATATTCGTTTCTTTTTGCCTCTAGTTTCTCCCACTCTTCCTTTAGATTTATGTCTTTGTGCTTTTTATTTGATGGTAGCTTCGATCTAAGAACCCTGTTAGTCACTAATTGGGCCGGTGTTTTATCTGTTCCATTTATTGGAGTATTGCGATACTCCAGGAGCGCCATATCTAAGTCGTCACACTTTCTAAGCATGTTTTTGCAATTTGAACGGCTCGTTCTGCCTGCCCATTAGACCGTGGATAGCGGGGACTGGACGTTACAAACTGAAAATCCCAGTCTTTAGCAAATTGCTGACAATGCCACGAATTATAAGGCATGTTATCTGATATGACTTCGTAGGGTATTCCGTGTGTTGAAAAAATTTTCTTTAACTCCTTGATGACCACCTGAGAAGTTTTTGAATTAATTTTCACTATATCGAGCCATTTAGAAAAATAATCGATTAGAACTAGATATGACTGCCCACCACAATCTAATATATCACTTGTTACTTTTTCAAAAAGTGCTTGAGGCAACTCTCTAAGTAATAGTGGTTCTTTAGCATTATGACTTTTAAATATCTCACACTTGCTACAATTTCTTACCCAGTCTTCTATACTTTTGTTCATTTGTGGCCAATGTAATATCTGTCTTGCTCTCTGTTGGGTTTTCTGAATGCCAAAATGACTCGAATGCAATAATCTTAGCATGCTCTCTCTCAATATTTTTGGGACTATAACTCTGTCTTTGTAAAATATTAGTCCGTCAAGTAAATATAGTTCATTTCTTATATAATAATAATACCTAATTGAATCGCTTACTCTTGACAAGGTTTTGGGCCACCCTTGTATACAATATTTCTTTACTAGTTTCAGATCCTCATCAGCATCCACTTCAGTCCTAAATTGTTCTCTCTTCTCATCAGTCATGTTAATAGTATGAACTATTTCTGTAATAAATTTATCATCATCCACTTCATCTTTTATAAAATTCCTCGATAATAAATCTGCCACATGCATGAACTTGCCTGGCTTAAATTTTACCTCTATGTCATATTTAGATAATCTTACCCTAATCCTTTGTAATCTCGGCGACATTATGTCCGCAATGTCTTTATGCATTAATGCCTCCAAAGGCTTATGGTCAGAATCAATTTGCACTTTCCTTCCGTAGATAAAATTGTGATATTTATTGCATGCATATAGGATTGCCAAGAACTCCTTTTCAATTTGACTCATATTTGACTCTGCTGTCGTTAGCGCCCTAGATGCAAATGCTACCAGTCTGTTATTCTGTAAGAGACAGCACCCCAAGCCATTACTACTACTGTCAGTCTATATCACGGTTGGTAACTTCTCATTGAAATTGGCAAGCACAATACTTGACATAATTACTTCTTTTATTTTATTTAGTGCATCAGAATGTCTATATGTCCATACCCATGCATTCCTTTTTTTAAGAGTTCTCTTAAGGGCGTGGAAATCTCTGACAAGTTTGGAATGAATGCCCTTAAATAATTTACCATTCACAAAATTTGTTGTAATTCCTTTTTATTTTCCGGATCCTTCAATCTTCTTATCGCTTCTACTTTTTTGTTGTCAGCTCTCATCCCATCTTTATCAAAGATATGACCCAAGTATCTAACACTTTCAACGCAATATTGTATTTTGTTTGGGTTAAATTTCACATTTAGTTCTCTAGCTCTATCTAACACCTTATTTAGTGTATTATTATGCTCTTCTAGTGACTCACCACAAATTAATAGAACATCGAAGTAGACTATACAACCAGGAATATCTGCAAAATTTTCAGAATTTAATTTCTGGAAGTATTCAGGTTAAGACCAAATGACAGGCGGCAAAATTTATATGTGTCAAATATAGTGCCAAAAGCACATAAATTACTGGATTGCTCATCCAGTTCTACTTGGTAAAAACCCTCCTTAAAATCTAGAACTGTAAAAAATGACTTACCCTGTAACATTGAACGAATCTCATCAACAGTAGATATTATACAAAATTCCTGTTCCAATGCCTTGTTCAGGTCACGAGGATCTAGGCAGATACGTAATGATTTATCAGTTTTCTCAACAATTACCAGGTTACTAAGCCACTGTGTAGGACCATCAACCTTTGCTATGATTCCTCGCTTTTCAAGATCAATTAGTTGATTATTAAGTTTAGGCTTGATTGTAAGTGGGACTCTACGAGGTGACCTAGCCACTGGCACTGTGTTGTAAAAAGCAACCTGTATAATATAGTTATTTTATCGAATTGTGCGCTTATGTCGTCAGCTGTCGTGTTGACGTGTGTGCGACTGACTCCCTACATCATAAACACTCTACTCCCCGCTTTATATAACTTAGGACTAGGACTAGACAATGACAGTTTGCCTCTCAAAAAGTGAAGGCCGGGCGTGTGTTGTCGATCCCGAAAAGTGCGTGGTCCGTAAGTGATAAATGCGCTTGTAAACCCGGTGTTTTGTGTTAAACGTATATCAGTTTGTTTCTCTCAAGTCTATGTATCTCTGTTACTGCCTCTCAGCACTGTAAAGCTAATATTTGTATAACTCTTTATGTAACTGTCAGAATTGCGATAATTGTCAATGTTTGAATCAGCCCTTAAGTTCACTGTAAATAAATCGAAGGAAAATACCTCTTAATTGTTTTATTGCTTCAGTGGTCCTTTATAAATATTTTGAAGCAATTAGGTGTTCAAATACGCCTCTCTTAAATGTGGATAGTTTGGCAACAAAGTTTACCCTTTCCATCATCTTGTGGTCTCTTCGAACCGAATATATTGTTTATCGCAATTCTTTTTCATAAATCAAATTAATTTTCTCTTATTTTAATTCTTTTCCCATAAAAATTAAAATAATACTCATTACTAAGTGCTCTTCACAAAATAGAACTTTGCGTAAAAACATAAGATAAACAATCTCACGGCACATGGAACATTACGTCACCACGCAAGTGTTTGAAGTGTTCATCCTCAACATTCTTATCGCAGATTTATCGCTCTTCGAGGTGCATCTCAAAATCTCAAGTGAAATTGCTGACAAGAAACATGTGATGTGACTGGATTTATGGATTTTTTACGATTCGTTTCTATTAATTTGGTGAGTTCGTTCCATGATATATTTTTATAATCACGCGTATAGGGACATTCAAAAGTTCGAACGCGTATTATTAGTATACAGGACGAGTTTATATTTCGCAGGATTCGTACAGACATTATTTTCTGAGACTCTTGTTTATTATACGGGGTGGACTAAGCTGTGTTTTAGACTCTAAAATTTTTTATTTCTCGTGTATCTCTCATAGATAAATATCTCGCAAAGCTTTTGATACATCTCTAACCGCAATGGATCAATTGAAGAAACAACGCAAACCGTTGAAATCAAAAATCTCTCGTATCTCTAATTGGTTAAGGGATAACTCTGCTCAAGAAACAGATCCCTTGCAGTTTCAACTCCGTCATACTGAACTAACTAATTGTTACGCCAAATATGATGACCTCATGGATCAGATTGAGGAACTGGACGAAGAAAACACTGAAGAACGCGATAGGGAAGAAATTGAAGAAAAGTACTTCTCAACTCTGGCAGGTCTTCAACATAAAATGGAGATGCTCCAACCTCCTTCACACCAGTCCAGTTCCACTTCTCCACGTTTAGCTAGTGCTAAAGTGACTCTTCCCGAAATTAAAATTCAAACTTTCTCAGGATGCTTCTCAGAATGGAGTGCATTCTATCAGCTCTTCGAAACGTTAATTATTAATAACCCGGAACTCAACAACGTCCAGCGTTTTGTTTATCTCAAATCCTTTCTACGCAACGAACCTCTCCAGTTGGTAGAAAACATCCAAGTTTTAGAAGAAAACTTCCAAATCGCGTTAGAGACTCTTCGAAATCGCTACGAAAACAAATCGCGCGTAATTAGTTTGCTTATACAGCGTCTTTTGAAAGTTCCATCCTTAGTCAAAACTAATGCAAAGGCCTTACGTGAATTTTTGGTCACCGCAAAACAGACCTTACTCGCGCTAAAAAATATGAATGTACCCATCGAGCATTGGGATCTCTTATTAATAGAAATATTTTTGCAAAAAGTGGACTTTACTACTCACCGGTCTTTCGAATACGAGTTAGGGTCAAAAGATATTCCCACGCTAAATCAATTCTTTGATTTTTTAGAAAAAAAGTGTGACATTATGGAAAAGTTAAACTCCTCAGATAATAACGATAAAAAAGTTATTAAAACAAACTCTAAAACGGTTCTCTTCTCTTCGGCAAGTAATAAAAATAACTCATACTCCAAAACATGCGTATTTTGTAATAATGCTACACACACTATTTATGCATGCACAAAATTTGCTAATCTTTTCTTACAGGATAAGTATAAATTTGTTAATGAAAACAAACTATGTCGCAACTGTTTAGGAACTAAACACTTTTCACAAAATTGTTCGTCTCAACGTTTATGTGGTATATGCAAGAAAAGGCATCACACACTCTTGCACAATGACCATGAAAATAGCTCTTCTTCTAGTAGATCTTTTCAACGACAAAATCACGCAACCTCTCGCAATGTACAAAACACTTGGTCTGATGGTGAAGCCGGTCCAAGTAATTCTGTCTCTCTCTCTGAATCTCAAACCTCTCAGGTGTCAAATGTAATGACTTCTCTCTCTGCTCTGTCAATAAAGCAGGATGTTCTGCTGGCAACCGCTCTAGTCACTATTTATTCAAAGCATGGCGTACCCATACACGCTAGATGTATTTTAGATAGTTGATCTCAGTCGTCATTTGTCTCTAAAGATTTGGTTCAAAAATTAAATCTCTCTCCTTACAGCAAAAAGTTACAAATCTCTACTATCTCTGAACATAGTTCATTCTCGAACAAAATGGTCGATCTAGAAATTTTTCCATACAAAAGAAATGGTAATGGTTTCAAAATCTCCTGTTCTATTTTAGACAACATAACTTGTAGACTCCCTCAGGTATCCATAAACAGAAGTAAATTTAATATCCCCTCTACAGTCACTCTCGCAGATCCCACCTACTCTGTCCCTGGAAATATAGATCTTCTTCTTGCCAGTGACATATATAGCGAGTTGTTATCGGATGGTTTAATACGTTTAGGTAAAGGACTCCCTGTTCTCCAGAACACACACTTAGGGTACATTATGTTTGGTTCTTTACCTCCTTACGCACTTCACAAAGGAATTTATAGCTCACAGTTGTCCCCTACACAGTCAAATGTCTCTTTATTTGTCCAGTCCACATCTGAGGAAGATAAGCTCGATAATATAATTCGACAATTCTTCGAAGTCGAAGAAGTGACCCCCTCTGTTAAAATCTCCTCCTCTGAGGATCTGGCTGAACAAATATTCACTGAAACAACTCAAATTCTACCTTCTGGTCGGTTTCAGGTAAAGCTTCCTCTCATTTCTGAAACAGCACATAAAATGCTGGGCAATTCTTACAATATGGCTAGGAAAAGGTTTATTAGTTTAGAAAATAAACTCTTAAAGCACGAAAATGTATACACTCAATATAAAGCATTCATCAATGAATATGTTTCTCTTGGACATGCCAAAAAGGTTCCTCTTTCTCTCACAAATGTGCACTTAGAAAATAAATACTTTTTACCTCATCACTCTGTCATAAAAGAAGAATCATTAACTACCAAATTACGGGTGGTTTTTGATGGCTCCATGAAAAGTTCCAGTGGCTATTCTCTTAATGACATCCTGTTGAAAGGAAAAACTCTTCAGCCTGAACTTTTCGACATTCTCCTTCGGTTTAGATTGTATACCTATGTCTTCACTTCCGACATACAAAAAATGTACAGGCAGGTACGAATTCATCCTGATCACACATTCCTGCAGAATATCCTCTGGCGGGATTCTCCAGAACAGGACATCGAATGTCTTGAGCTTCAAACCGTAACTTATGGAACAAAAAGCGCAAGCTTTCAAAGTACTCGTTGTTTGATGGAATTAGCTAAAACTCATCAAAACAAATACCCATTGGCCTCCGATGCTCTCTTAACAGGATGCTATGTAGATGACATTCTATATGGGGCCAATGACACGCAAACTCTTCTTAAGGCTCATAATGAGATAACTGACCTACTCAACAAGGCATGCATTTCTCTTCATAAATGGTGCTCTAACTCAAAAATGTTTTTGGAAAATGTTTCTACTCTCTCTACAAACTCTGCGTATATTATTCTAATAAGGTTTTAGGTCTCTGTTGGAACCCCAGTACTGATACATTTTCAATTTCTGTACCTCAATTATCAATAAAGGATAATTACACAAAAAGGGAAGTACTCTCTATTATCGCTCAAATTTTTGATCCACAAGGGCTCATTAATCCCGTAACTGTTCTTGCTAAAATTATTATGCAAAAAATTTGGATTTCTAAAATTAATTGGAATGACTCCGTGGATTTAAATATTTTAAATGAATGGTTGAAGTTTATAACTGATCTCGCTGCTCTCAAAGACATAAGCATACCCAGATGTCTTTTCTCATGTCATGAAATTTCTTCTATTGAAATTCACTCTTTTTCTGACGCAAGTTTGAAAGCATATGCTGCTTGTTGTTATATACGGGTCATCTACAAATCAAAAAATATCTCGTGCTCTCTTATTGTTTCGAAAAGTCGTATTGCTCCTTTAAAGACCATAACGCTTCTAAGGGTGGAACTTATGGGTGCTTTATTGGCTAGCAAGCTCACCACAAAGGTGGTTGATATCATAAAGGATAAATTGCCCTCTATTACCTCTATAAACATGTGGAGCGATTCTGAGATAGTTTTGGCGTGGCTCAGATCACATCACTCCAGATGGAATCAATTTGTCGCCAACAGGGTAGCTCAAATTCAAGAAAATTCTTCTCACTCTCATTGGAGACACGTAAAGTCTAAAGACAACCCTGCTGACATCCTCTCCAGAGGAATGATGCCCTCTAACATACTCAACTCCACTCTTTGGTTTCACGGTCCACAGTTTTTGCAAACATTTGACCTAAATTTGTCTTAATATAGTCCGAAGTTTAATTTTAATAAATTACCTGAAGAAAGAAAAGTTGTTCTTCACACTCGAAGTGCTCAATTTGATTTCTTTGTCATGCTTTCTGAAAGGTTCTCCAGTTTCACGAAATATGTAAGGACTATAGCTTATGTACTCAGATTTGGTAATAACGCAAAGTCTGGCACTCAAAAATTATCGGGTGCACTTGAAGTATCTGAACTTCAAAATGCCGAAATGAAAATTATAAAATTATTGCAAAACTCATGTTTTTCCTCAGAAATTGCTGATCTCAAAGGCAATAAGATTATTTCTAATAAGTCTCTCTTACAATTTGCTCCTTTTCTTGACAAAAATGAAATGCTCCGTGTAGGTGGACGTCTTAGGTATTCCGAAGTTACCTTTGATCAAAAATATCCTCTCCTCCTCCCCTCGAAAAATCATGTTGTTCGTCTAATTCTCAAAAAAGAACATCTCAGGCTCCATCATGCAGGTCCTCAGAATACTCTCTCTCAAGTTCGCCTTAGATATTGGCCCTTGAATGGTCTACGGGAGATTAAGAGGATAGTCCACGAATGTCATGTTTGTTTCAAGTTTAATGCCAAACCCTTAGCTCAAATCATGTCTGATTTACCTAAGGAACGCTTATGCTCTGCTCAAGTTTTTGCTCATGTAGGTTTGGATTTTGGTGGTCCCTTTCTAATAAAGGCCTCTAAACTTCGTAAAAGTCCCTTGATAAAGTCATACATAGCTCTGTTTGTCTGTATGTCCACACGTGCGGTTCATATAGAATTAGTCAGTGGGCTTACAACAGAAGCGTTTCTTCTCACTCTCAAGCGCTTTATCAGTCGCAGAGGTCTCCCTCAGACTATTTTCTCTGATAATGCGACAAACTTTCTTGGGGCTAAAAATCAGTTATTCGAACTCTACAATTTCTTGAAAAATAAGGAAACTAACTCTTCTATTCAGGAATTTTTAGCCTCCTCTCAAATTCGGTGGAAAACAATACCACCTCGATCTCCTCATCATGGAGGACTCTGGGAGAGCGCTATAAAGAGCGCTAAACATCATATCTATAGATTGTTGGGCAATCTCAAAATTACATTCGAGGAATTCAGTACCGTGCTTACCCAAAATGAAGCCGTACTTAATTCTCGGCCCATTTGTGCCCTCTCTAATGATCCCTCCGATTTCACATATCTTACCCCTGGTCACTTCCTGATTGGAAGGTCTCTCACCTCGCTACCCGACCAGGAGTATACATCTATCCCGGAAAATCGACTTAGCATCTGGCAAAATCTCTCTAAGCTCCAGCAACTTTTTTGGAAAAGGTGGTCGACTGATTATCTGAATCGACTTCAAAATCGTCCAAAATGGTTTCTCCCATTTAAAAATTTACAACCCAATGACCTTGTGCTAGTTAAAGAAGACAATCTCCCTCCTCTCTACTGGTCATTGGCACGAGTGATGGAAGTCTTTCCGGGTAAAGATGGCCGAGTGAGAATTGCATCTGTTAAAACTAATGATGGGATTTTCAAACGCTCGATAACAAAATTGTGTCCTCTTCCTAGTGAAGGATTATGTTAATGTTATTAGGTTTAGTACTTTTACTCATAATATGTTGTTTGTATGAATTTGTATACTATTACTCATATTGGTTTTTTTATGTACTCTTTTCTTTTTAATGTCTTTTATAATGTTAAAGCTAGTGCTTCAACGGGGGGCAGTATGTTGTAAAAAGCAACCTGTATAATATAGTTATTTTATCGAATTGTGCGCTTATGTCGTCAGCTGTCGTGTTGACGTGTGTGCGACTGACTCCCTACATCATAAACACTCTACTCCCCGCTTTATATAACTTAGGACTAGGACTAGACAATGACAGTTTGCCTCTCAAAAAGTGAAGGCCGGGCGTGTGTTGTCGATCCCGAAAAGTGCGTGGTCCGTAAGTGATAAATGCGCTTGTAAACCCGGTGTTTTGTGTTAAACGTATATCAGTTTGTTTCTCTCAAGTCTATGTATCTCTGTTACTGCCTCTCAGCACTGTAAAGCTAATATTTGTATAACTCTTTATGTAACTGTCAGAATTGCGATAATTGTCAATGTTTGAATCAGCCCTTAAGTTCACTGTAAATAAATCGAAGGAAAATACCTCTTAATTGTTTTATTGCTTCAGTGGTCCTTTATAAATATTTTGAAGCAATTAGGTGTTCAAATACGCCTCTCTTAAATGTGGATAGTTTGGCAACAAAGTTTACCCTTTCCACACTGCATTTTCTTTAAGCTTTAAACTCCATTTTTTCTGAAATTTACCTAAACCTGAAAAAACATCCTTATTCATTTCTACAAATTTTTCTTTAGAATGCGGTGTTATGTTATCAATTTTATTAATTAAATCAAGCTCTATGGTAGAACATAAACCCAAGATAGGTGTTGATCTTTCCTTTACAACAACAAAATCTAATAAATGATCAATATTTTTATATTTACAGACAAGTTTTATTATACCCAAAGGAATGATCTTAAAACCACCATGTGTTATGTGATTAATTTTTAAATTTTCCATCCAGTCTTTATTATTTTTATTCTTAATTTCATTAACAGTGATTGATGAAATCATGAAATTGTCTACTTCATTATTTTCACTTTCTTCCACTTGTACCTCTCTTACTAACCTACCATGATAACACACTTTATCAAAATGCCCATTTTTACCACACTTTCTACACTTTTTTCCATATGCTGGACACCTCCTTGGTCCATGGACACTCCCACAGTTTCTGCAGTTAAATTCACCTCTAGAAGAACTTGCACCCCTGACTGTTTAGACTGAATTATGCCCCTGCTTGACTTTACTTCCAATAGATTCAATTTTCACCTTCTCTAAGCTATTCTGAACTTCTTTTATTTGAGCTTGGGATACTTCATGCATTTTACATATTTCAATAGCTTTAGTCAGATCTAAATTAATTGTTTTTAACATGCTTTGTTGTGCATCCTTACTATTGGTGCCTAATACTATTCTATCTCTTACCATTGAAAATGCTTCAACACCAAACTCACAATTTCTTACTTTATTTTTTAAATCTGTTAAAAAGTGGTCAAAAGGCTCTCCTTCTTCTTGAATGCGCTTATAAAACAAATATCTTTCATAAACCACGTTTTTTCTAGGGGTGACATAAGACTCAAATGCTTCCAATACATCTGCTAGCTTTCCTTGTTGGACCTCTGTTAATTCTAAACTGTTATAAATCTCAATCTTCTTCTCCAATTAAATTGAGTAAAATTGCTACCTTAACTTCATCACTTTTACCACTTTTTCCTGATGCCATCAGATATATTTCAAAACTTTGCTTAAATCGTTTAAAATTTTCGGCCACATTGCCTTCAAATGATAATGGATTTGGTAACCTTTCTTCCATGATTTTCGTTTAATTTCCACTAGACTGCGCCAAGTAATAATATTTCATTGAGTTTAATACATTTATTTAAACATACTTTTTAACAAAGTCTCCAAGAATCCATGTTCTACTATAACCAGAGATATGTAAGAGAGGGGATATGACATACGGTGAAACACGATACACAGACTAAACGGAATGCCGATTGTCGTCGCTAAATTTGGTTCGGCCGCGCATCTACGTCACGCGGGACCTAAAATGTATTTGCTCCATTTGCTCCTTGTTTGTTGTTTGAGTTTCGATACATTAAATTCATACTTAGTGGCGTTGAAAGTGATCAAATTGAAGTTTTAAAATATTAAGCTGTAAACAATTAAAGTAATTCTGGATTAGTTTAGTTACAAATTGTTGTTTATTGTTGTAATATTGCTTAATAAATTTAAAAAGTTTCTTTTTATAATATTCAGAATTTTATATTTTTTTGAGTACAAAAACATATGAACAAAGATTCCAATATTTCAAAATTTTCATAGGAAGTGTAATTATTTTACGAATATCCAAATTTCTTGTTTACGTTGTTTTATCAATGTTATAAAAAAACAAACCGATAAATATTTGGTAAATTAAAATTATTTTATGTGGTACAATTTTCATTGGGACAGTTAAGCCCATGGAATTTATTTGATAAATCTTCATATTATTTCTTTTGATAATAAAAGATATTTGTATTTGTTTATTTATGTTATTTCTATTTATTTCCTTTTCCTATTTTATCCCGATAAGGAACAACTAAGAGATACTGGAAGACTCGAGAAAAGATAAGTATAACCTAATAACCTAAGCTGATTTATTTTTTTTGTATAGTAAAATGGCACCCTGAGATTATTTTTTTTATGTATTTGCGACACTTAGATAATTAATTAAAGTAATTAAATAAATAAAAAGTTAATATAAAAGTAAGAGAAAGCAGATCTTAGTAATATATATATATATATATATATATATATATATATATATATATATATATATATATATATGTAATAAAATTTTCTCACTTTAAATTTTTAGATTCCTGACCTGGTTTAACTTGAAATGAACCTTTTTCTACTTTGTAAATAAAATTTGAAAGTCACCAAGTAAGTATTTTATCTAAAATTTAAAACTTCCTAATTGATTTGGGGTTAAGTTTATGTGAAACATTTTTACAGACCCAAAAGTAAAGTGAATGTTTATATTAATTTTGTTTTATTTTTTTAATATATTATGGTAAATGTATATTGGACAAAAGATAAAATCTTTATTTTTCAATGGAAATTCATGTTTAAATAAAATGCATATTGGAAAATCGCAGTAAAAAGATTATAAAATACAATTTTTTATTTAAAAAGCGATGATAGGTACATAATTTTAAAATTCAAACAATTACCGCTTGATTTAGCATTGCCGACTGAAAATTAAGGTTCCCACATGACGTCACGCGTTCGCCTTTCATGCGCAAGAACCATCGAGTTAGAATCTAACTCGATTCTAATCTAGATTCTAACTCGATGGCAAGAACATACCGGTAGTCTGTGTATCGTGACGGTGAAATAGATGGAATCGGTTCGCCATATTGGTGAGTATCTGACAGATTGTTGTTTGTGTTGAGTAGTTCGTGCATAGAAATTTAATTTGAAAAATATTTTTGTACGGTTTTTACGTTTATTTAAAGTGAAACTATTATGACATCGTGTTCTTTTATTTTGTGTCCAAATAACACTCGTAACAATAAGAAAATCTTCACTGGAATATCTTTTCATAGGTTTGTATGAAATTGTAAACAGTGTACAGGGCGGTATTACTTCCGTTTTTAGTGATACCGCGTGTAAAAAGAACAGGTAATCTTTTAATTTGGTTTATGTGGTTGTAGATTTCCTAAAGATGTTGAAAGGAGAAATGCCTGGATACAGTTCGTAAATAGTGTGGGAACTGGGGACTGGGAACCTTCAAAATTTAGTAAATTGTGTTCTAAACATTTCGCGGAGGACTGTATAGATAGGACCTCATTAGCTGTTATCCGTTTGCGTGAGAATGTAATCCCTACAATTGGTGAATCTCAGGTAACAATAATTATAAATATTAATAAACGAAGTAGGTTATTAAAATAATATAGGTAATATTCTGAATTACACCTGGACATTATACAGTATACAACTTCAATTATACATTTCACTTGCTTTCATTTGCAAATAAATAAGTTTGTATAGGTGTGAACAAAGAGATTGCAACTAGAAGGTTCTTGATATTTTGTATAAAGTACTAGTTAATAATTAATCACATTTTTGTTTTGCCCATTCTTTAAATATGTACTATTTGACAGTATGTAACGAGTCCGTTACTTAAATAATCGTTTACCTTTTTTTGTGACTGGAATCTTTTAATTTAATTCTAAATTAAATTCATATTGAAATATTCTTAAACTAAATATTTCAATAACTCCCAGTAAATCTTATTTTCTAAGGTTGGCATTAAACCGCGCCACCAGTGGTAAGATTCTGAAAGTACATCCACTCGACGACGTGTAGAACCTTCACAGGGACTTGTCAACTGGATGTGATCGAAGAAAGATCGTTTCGATCAGAGTAGTTGCGGCTGTGAAGTGCCATTTTTTTTCCGAATTGAGTTTAAGTTTATTTTATTGTCAAGAGCTGTTTGTTTTAGAAGAAATCATTTGAGTTATTTTGTTGTTTGTACGAGGATACTTTCAGTTGGATCACCCTAGCCGCCTACTCCCAGAATCCAGTTGCAAGTCAGGGGAAGAAATCTTTTTTAGTTTTGGGGTTGTACTTACTAAGGACAAGGGGAAGAAGTTTCAAGTTCATTTATTGGAAATTTAAGAGAATTTTAAGTTGACTTATTTGTCTAAGAGTACCTGATCCAGGGAAACCAGGTTTGGTGTACCTTTTACCACCTGAGTCTAGTTCTCCACCGGATCATCTTCAAGGGAAACCGGCAGGAAGAACTTACTTTTATTTTTGGTTCTCACTCAATTATTTTAAATAACTTTTGCTACATCCTCTTCAAGGTTTTAACTTTTGGTTCCACTTTTAATTTGAATATATATTCTTAATAATAAATACCTTCAATTTTCTTAAAACATTAATTATTGTAACTTAATTTAATTATTTATTGTCTACCAAGGGATGAGGTTATAACTCTCTTTTGAATTTCTCTTTGTTAGGTTATCGTGTGCACACATATCCAGAGAGTTTTCACTTGAAAACCTAGACAATTCTTGAACGAAAACTAAACTATTAGTGAGTAGTATATAATTATATTTATTATTTATACATTATTATTGGATATAACTTTTGTCACGATTTGAAATTAAGGGGTATATCAGGGTCAAATTGTTTTATAATTATATTCAGGGATTTTACTGTAAATATAGCTAAGTTAATTGTACATAAGAGGTGGTGGTTTAGTATATAAGCATTTAAAATAGTCTGTACCTAAGTTTGGTAATTATTAAAGTTGTGGTTAAAATTTAATATTTCAATTAGTACCTATCTTTCATATTTCAGCAATACAAGATATCTCGGAAGAAAACATTTAACTTCCTGGCGCCCAAGCATTCATTAGAGCAACTTTTATCTTTCATCTGTTTATTTCTTGGTGGTTTTCTTGTCATTAGTTCTTATATCTTACGGTCTCTGTAGGGCATGCAAATTGGCCGAATCCTTCTTTGAGTGTCAAGTGGTCATTCTCCTGAATAGTCGCTAGCCAACACTTAATTCTGCTATATTTTAAAATTCATATTTACCCTTTATTTATTTCTTTTACATAATTTATTTCTATCTAACCCCTTCCATCTTCCGTTATTCCACATATTAGTTCGTTGGTGTATCAAGGTACATTTTAGAGTTCACACTTTTGCTAGACTGGATACAGTCACCCAGACTCCTTTAGCCCATTCATTTTTGTTACATTGGCGAGCCCAACGTGGTGCCTATTTTCAGTTCAGACCGTACATTTTGTAGTATATTTCTCTTTGCAAAATATTCTTTATTATTTCTAATTTGTTCCTGTTGCTCTTTGTTCATTTTTTTTAACTTCTTTATTTATTTATTTTTCCTTATTAGATTTACATTTATAGGTATACTTGTATTGCTGTAGTTTACTTACATTCATATTTAAACCCTCACCTTTTAATCTCATTTTGTTTAGTTAACAACTTATTTTACTATTATTGAACTATAAAATTTATTAATTTAGATATTACTATTTTTATATATATATATATATAGTAAACTCTTAAATATTGGGGAAATCTGCAAGAAATACTCTAATGTGTATCAATTGTTTCGCCGAACATTAAACTTAATGTAGCTTGTAGATCAGCCCTAACAATTAATAATCTTTATTCTAAGATAAAAGATAAGACTCCCATAGATAGGCTTAGTAATATTGTCTACAACATTCCATGTCTCTCTTGCAACAATTCCTACATCGGTCAAACATCTCAATTATTGAAATCACGTATTACATTACACAAAAGTGATTCTCGACTTCACCCTGACCGTTGTGCATTAGCCAAACATGTCCATTCCACTGGTCATCTCATGGACTATACCAACACCACAATTCTCCACCGTGAGAACAATAAATCTAAAAGAGAGTTCATTGAAATGTCCTATATTTTTCTTAACGATTTCTCCATTAATGTTAAGAGTGACATCAAGAATCTAAGCGATATATACCACCTGTTACTTAAATCAGATACCAAGAACAATACTATATCACAGATTACTAATTTGACTGATATATCCATTAACAACTAACATACCTTTATAATTAATTTTCATTAACAAAAAATATATAACATTCCCTTGCTTTTCTTAGATACGTCTCAATAAGATTCAATAATACATGAACAATAATATAATTAAATAAAGAAAATCAAAATAATATTTCCCTTTACTGGGATTTAAATTTATTCGTTTTTTACCAATGAACCTTAACGACATAAAGATTCATACCAATTATAATGAAGTTGTCAGCGCTTGCGTTCTGGCTTAAACAGAACCTCACTTTTAACTATTTAAAATCGAAATTTAGTTATTGCCGACATTTCAAAGAATTACCTCCTTTTAAATGTAGTTGCATTGGGTTTTTCGATTAACCTTGGGTAAGCCTTTACGTGTCAAGTTCGAAGCTACCATACATTTCAATTCTTATAAAAAACTTTTTTTGCACATAGTAACAAAAAACACCA
Source organism: Diabrotica undecimpunctata (assembly GCF_040954645.1). Lineage (NCBI taxonomy): Eukaryota > Metazoa > Arthropoda > Insecta > Coleoptera > Chrysomelidae > Diabrotica > Diabrotica undecimpunctata. The sequence continues at coordinate 92,364,553 of NC_092803.1, read as the reverse complement.
CTATGTTACTAGCAAAGTTTTTTAATATTTTAACTCTACAATTCTAAGTTACGGTAAGATCAATAATGTTTTAATAGATAATATATGGTAGCTAATTATAATTTATTCTCTTTCAGCCCTGAAGAAGCCAAATTAATTCTCTTTGGCGAAAACGTTCGGCGAAACAATTGATACACATTAGAGTATTTCTTGCAGATTTCCCCAATATTTAAGAGTTTACTATTTAACTAATCTGCAAAGATTAAATTTCTTTTCTATATATATATATATATATAAATATATATATATATATATATATATATATATATATATTTATATATAAATATATATATATATATATATATATATATATATATATATATATATATATATATATATATATATATATATATATATAGATCCTACAGACATTGATGCGTCCTTACATTTATGTTTTTGCATGTAATGCTGCATCCACCGCATTGTTGCGTCAATATACGGACGCAGGATTACAATCGCTTATATTTCAAAAATGGTCGTTACCAATTTCTCCTAACTGACATCAGGGGACACTCGTAATCCAAACAACGGATGTGGCGAATTTGCATATAGTTCTGAGTTATAGCAACAAATTTATTAAGGATTTTAAGTGACGCAACAATGGTGTTAGCATGAAATTTTTGTGGATATATTAGTTCATGGTATCTCCTGCAGGAGGCGTATGAAACAATGGAGTATACTTCATTGGTGTATATTATTTTCATTCTCTCGATTATTCTGCGTCATTTCAATTTGGCAACATTGCTAACCGTCTGAAATACCATTAAATATATAGATGTTTTGCAGTAACATGTAGGTAATAGAGTTTAAGTTGTAAATATGTATATTATTTTTACAATATTACTTTGATGACATTTCATATTTAAGCTTTTTACTAAAATCGCATCCTTTGAAAATGTTTACAGCAACCTTCATCTAGAAGCTGTGGTACTTTACTCTTGTACTTTTGTTTTTTGTGATTTTTTAAGAATGTATATTTCCGATATATGAAAAGCTGGTCTTGCGAACAACTTTTATTTGAAAAGCCTTTCGATATTGTAAAAGAACAAATTCAGATTCGGGGTGGTTAATTAGTGATAAATTTAAATACAGGGACAGACTTTTAGACGTTTTTCAAAAACTAGATAAAATATATTTTTGTGCATGCTAAACCTGATAACGAAAGTCGCATAACCCACCCACCTTGAAACGATGTCAGGTACGTGACGGGTCAACATCAGATTTTTTAACATTTTAATAGATAGGTGTTAGAAGTTAGCCTTTATTTTATGAGTAGAAAATTGAAAAAGGTACGATAGTTAAACAATCCCTTCGGAACAAAATTAAATACTTCCAAAATGTGTATTTTTATACAATTAGTTATATTTAATTTAAACACGAATGCACAAGTTTAAATGGATGTACTTACGTTACTTAATTTAACACAAAGATTGTTTTATTGAGTTTGCTTTATACAGTATCAATTAATCTATAGGCTAAAAACTGAACCTGTCAAGAAGTCAGAGAATTTTCAATCTGCTAAAAGATGAATGGTCCATACCAAATCATGAAATCACTAAAGGGACATATCTGAAGAACAAAATGTTAGATTGGTGTAAACTCAGGATTACTACTGATGCAGTAATAATAGCACAGCCACACAAAATAAAAAGAAAAGTGTCTACTACGCACTATGCTAGTGTAGGTATTCCGATGTATTTTTGTGCATATTTGTTAAATATTTACGAGTAGATTCTCAGTTACGGAAAGTTTCTTTAGTGGCAAAGAAAGATTTATTGATTTGTAGCAACTGATCTAAAAATTTTCAAAAATTATTTATTGAAGAAAGCAGATGAATCTATTCAACATTTAAAGAATAATAAAAATAGTAAAATAAGCTACAAGTTAATTATATAATACATAAAATTAATGGAAATAATTTTCTGCCGTTTGATTTTATTGAATCGTGAAAGAGTTGGCGAAACGGAGCGCATGCCAATTCACGTTTATTCTGAAACAAGTACTCATCAAACATGAAGAGTTTTGAGAAGCCATAACACGTACTGAAAAAATATTGCTAACTAAATTCAAAAGAGTTGTAATTCGTGACAAAGGAAGGGGTATTCCGGTGCTCTTCAGCATTGACCTACAAGAACACACAGGTGTTTTGACAAATTGAAGAAAAAACTTTGTTGAGGATTCAAATATATATTTGTTCCCGAAAATCGGTACAAATAATCCGACGACCGGTTATAAAGTTAAGGAAAAACATGTCAAAATGAGTGGAGTAAAAAATCCTGGTGCCATTACATCAACGAGATTATGCAAATATTTAGCCAGCCAAATCTTCAACATGTAGCCGAATGATATCGAACAACTAACAACTTTTATGGGTCACATTAATGACGTACATAAACAGGTGTATAGATTGCCTGATGACTTATGATACATGTGATGTAGTATAAGCAAATGATGCAGAATTAGATGGTAGTGAGTTAGTTTGTCAAACCTGAAAATGTCCCTACTATCAACAAAAAAAGTCATACTCTGGTGCCATGTACTTTAGACCAAAAAGAAATTGCAAAAAAATTCTTTACAGATCACATAAGAAACAAGACACCACCGAAAAAAGGAGAGTGTGAAGAACTTAAATCCAGCAATACAAATATTTTTGGCAATAAAACATAGCTCCAAATTAAGGTTTTTATACGAAATATTTACCGATTGAGTTAATTTGTGATGCAATTTGACACTGGGCTGACAATCACGAGATACATTAATGCCTGCCGCTAGTTGATGGTTTATTCTTACTTCTGTGCTTATAGCACATTCGAAGTAATTTTTTGAGTTCAGTGTATTTTATTCAATAGAATGTAGTATTTTGTATTAGTTTACTATAGTTTTAAATTTCTACTCAAGTTCTTTATTAAAACGAAAATGATTATTGATTTGTGTTATTTTAAATGTTTCACTTCATTCCTATAGTCAACTTTGTATCTCTTTGGAGATAATACTCTTTTTAATCTAAGAGGGGATGAGAAAAGAGAAAATTTTCACGTTTATTGAAAAAAGTTTTTGAACAAAAATTATTAACCATCTTTAGTTTCAGAGCTTACTCTTTTATTAATAATATGTAGTCTTTAGTTTAGTTTAGTTTTTTAAATTTTTGGTCTTTATAAAAATTGTTAAAAAAAAATAATCAACACAGTTACAACTGTTTGTTACTTATAATATTTTTTGAGATATTCACCTACTTTGAAGTAATCCTTAAAACGAAAAAACTTTCAACTGCATTTTTCTCAAAAATTATCTTGTGTGATTTATATTTAATATTAGTCTGGGTATATAAATAATACGCTTTTTCGAATTTTGTTACAAAAAATGGAATTTGTTGATGTCGATACCGTTATAAGCACCATTTTCTATCATCCAAAAAAAGGAAATTAAGTGTTTTTTCGTATTATACGATTTTTTAATATCTAAAAAATTTCAAATGTAATAAATATTTATATATAATAAAAGTTATAACATTAATTATGCCTGATACATTATATTTAAGATATTTTTTAAAGTTACAAATAGTTAAAAAATATGTTTTTGAAACAGTACGATTACTTCAAAACTAATTAATATTAAAAAAAAATGTGATTTATAAACAATTCAGTTCTGAATGTAGCTCATAACTTTTGTCCGCAACTTTTCTCGGTAAACACGAACGTTTCTATTCTCTCACTTTTTATTTTTGATACTTTACTGGTATTTCAAAAGTGTTTGAAATACCAGTACAGTGATACCAGTGATACCAGTAAAGTATCAAAAGTGTTCAAAAACACTGATAATTGTTAATAACTTTTATTAAAAAGGTTTTCCGATGCAACATAATTTACATTATATCTTTTTTGAGAAATATGAGTATTTTGGAATTTCTATAATAAAGTTATTAGTTTTGACATTATTATTAAAATATTCGTATATCATGTAATACTGAAATGTGCTTAGAAAATTATGAACATTCTGTATAGTGCCTTAGTATTTGCGGCATATTTTGATTAACTTTTTGACTTTTTCTTTTTCTTTAATTCTTACTTTAATATCTTTAATTCTCATTTTATATTAGTGATATTCCTGTGAGTCAATAATTTTCATTAATAACACTATATCAGTTTTTCCTGATTTACAATTTCTTTTCGTTTTGTCGTTATGGCTTCATTTATAAAAAAATGCTACTCATTATCTAGCAGACAACCTTGAGAATATAAGATGGCATTTTCTACGCAGACATATTTTCTAACAGAGTACAGATAGTATTTAGGATGACATCAAAATGAATGATAAACTGAACCGAGGTATTTGATAATGGCAACGTTGCGGATGCATAAACAGCTTTAGTATGAACAAAAATACCCGTTGCGGACACAGAAATGTCGGCTTGCTGTAATATGGTATATTGGGACGTTCCAACGATGGCAAAATATGTGGATGCAAAATTGCTATCGTAGTGAAAGTAAAAAATCATCTTCTTTATTCTTAAAGTATATAGAAAACTGAGTTGACACTGAAGTAGCCATGGTTGCGTGATAGTCAACAACAGTCTAAAATTTAGATATATTTCAATTTTTCGAGTGGACGCACAAACATACCTATAATAAAATGATGCAGCAATGATGGTAAGATTTATATATATATATATATATATATATATATATATATATATATATATTAGCCAATATTGGTGGGTTTTTTATATTCAATTATTTTGTAACGATGCTATGATCGTTTAACAGTTCGAACCGTGGGAGTGTCAATATTTGCGCATCCACTTCTACAACGTGAAGGCGTAGTGGGATTCAAACGGCTATTTAAGGCGTGTGAATAGCGGAATTAGACAGTCTTGTAGCTAGCGCTCTAGGCTCCCTGACTCGCCGGTGTAGTGAACCAGCGAGACATTCTGGACAGAGATAGTTCCGTATTGAGGATCATACTCTGTCCCTAACCAAGCGGAACCCATCGGTATTGCGTATTGAGCATTACCGTGGATCTGCACAGAACCAACCGGGACAGAGATTTCCGTATTGAGGATCATACTCTGTCCTTAGCCAAGCGGAACCCGTCGGCATTGTGTATTGAACATTGCCGTGGGTCTGCACAGCTAAATATTTTGTTTGCGAGCATATTCGGAGCTTTCGCTGAATTGAAGCGAAAGCGAGTATATTAGTAGTACTAATTAGTTTCTTTTCTTTTATAGACGTTTGCCGGGGAATTCATTCATCGCGGGACCCAGACGGAAACGTAGAATTCATTTTATTTTTGTTTTATAAGTATACAACGTAGAATTCCTTTTTTTAGTTTTTATTTATTGTATATATATACTTAATAGATTTATTTTTATTTCAAACCTGTGTTTTACTGAGTCTGTCGCCCCGAAAGAGCTACCCATCACAATTTGTTAACCATATACTTGTTGAAACCCTTGTGTGTTGCTTCAAGGATTCAAATTTATATTTACTTAACCATTTTTGAAATTTTTTGTGAATAACTTTAGATTATTCTTGGATTGATTTTGTGGTGTGTTGGTACATCTATTGTTATTGGTTTTCCTAATGTCTGCATTCAAGGTAGAACATTTGTTAGTGAAGGAATTGGATTACGAGTTAAGGTTTAGGGACATCAATATTGATGAGTCTTCCAATGTGGACTTAAAACGCAAACTATTGCGTGGAGCTTTAAGGCAAGAAGAAGGAAACAGAAGCTTTCGACAAATTTCTGCCACAAGTATTCCTTTTCTAGAGCAGCAAGAAGAGATTGATGAGACTGTGGATGATTTGGCTAAAAGGATATCCGATTTTAGAGGGACTGTCCAAGATAGCCTATACTCCAGGCTGATATCACGTCTAGCTCATGTCTCAGGCCGTGTTCATTTATTGTCGTGTTCGAATGAGGAGCAGCAATCTTATAAACGCTCAATTTCAATCCGAATTCTTAGCCTAGAGGGTGAACTTGATTCACGAGTAAATCCAATTGCTACTTAAACTCCTATTTCTTCTGTCCAAGCAGCTAACTCATTTCTACACCCCAAACCTATTCAGGTATATAAATGGGGCATTTCGTTTTCTGGTGAAGGTCATTATGACCAAGTAATTTCTTTTTTGGATAGGGTGGAATGTCTTCGTGTATCGAGAGGAGTGAGTGAAGATGATCTTTTTGCAGCTTCTGCTGAATTGTTTACAGGCGCAGCTTTTACGTGGTTTAGAAACAATCGCAATAATTTTTCTAATTGGTCTGATTTGGCTCAGAAACTTAAGTCTGACTTTCTACCATATTCTTTTCAAGATGACCTTCTAGACCAAATCAAAAATCGTAAACAGAAGCCAAATGAGTCTGTTACGATGTTTATCAATAACATTTTGGGTATGTGTAGTCGCCTTGAGACTCCTTTAACAGATTCTGCAAAAATTAGGATTATTCTAAAATGTCTATTGCCATTTTATCATCAACAATTAGCTTTAGTAGACATCAACAGTATAGCAGACATAACCGAGAAGTGTAAACGTTTGGAGGAAACTTTATCTTGGTCTTCTCAACCTCCAACCACTTCCAAACACTCTTCTGACTCTTTCGGTCACCAAAATTCTTTTAGACACCGTTCTTGGCAACCTAAGGGCCCTGAGCGTAATATTTCAGTTGTAACTTCTGTAGTGTGCTGGAATTGTCGTGAGTCTGGTCATACTTTTTATGATTGCGGTATCCCTCGTACCCGTATTTTCTGCCACGGTTGTGGTAGGGAAAATACCCTCAAACAAAATTGTTTGATCTCTAACAAACAGAATATGATCTCTAAATTTATAACTCTTTCGTCGAAAGACAAGTTAGGTCGTACATCCTTAATATCTCACACTATCGAGGTGGGAGATACCACACCTTTTCGACAATACCAGTATCCTATTCCTTAGGCTTGGCAAGTTGACTTGGAAAAGGAAATTGATTCCATGTTAGAGTTGAAGATCATTGAACCTTCCACGTCTTCTTACTGTAGTCCATTGTGGTTAACCAAGAAAAAGGATGGATCTTTTAGGGTTTGCTTCGATGATCGAAAGTTGAATAATATTACTACAAATCGGGATGCTTATCCTATTCCCCGAATAGACGTCATTCTAAGTAAACTCCAGAATGCTAGGTATATTTCTTCTATCGACCTATCTAAAGCTTTTTTACAAATTCCTTTAAGTGAGGAAAGTAAAAAGTATACAGCTTTTGCAGTTAGAGGGAAAGTATTATTTCAGTTTGTCACTATGCCTTTTGGTCTTGTTTCAGCTCCTCAGACAATGTGTCGTCTGATGGACTTAGTCATTGGTCCTCAGTTAGAGCCCTATGTTTTTTATTATTTGGATGACATTTTGGTTGTCACTCCTGATTTTTCTCTTCATATGGAAATTTTGGATAAGTTGTTTTTACGTCTCAAAGAGGCTAATTTAACTATTAATTTAGATAAATGTCAGTTTTGTCGTAATAGTCTTAAATTTTTAGGATATGTAGTCGATAGTAAAGGTTTAAGGACTGATCCTGATAAAGTTACTGCTATCAAGGATTTTCCTATACCTAAGACTACTACCCAAGTCCGTAGGATATTAGGCATGCGTGGATATTATCGTCGGTTTGTGCCGTCTTATTCTACTTTGTTGTCCCCACTTACAGATCTCCTTAAAAATAGGAAAAAAGGCCAAACTATTACATGGACTTCAGAAGCCGATGATGCTTTCCGGCGTATAAAAGAAGCTCTTACAAGTGCACCTGTCATGACATCTCCGAATTTTAAAGAGCATTTCTATCTCATGACAGATTGTTCCAACACTGCTTCAGGTGGTGTACTATTTCAAATGAAGGATGGTTCGGAACATCCAATAGCTTATACCAGCAAAAAGCTCAATAAAGCACAGAAAAATTATTCCACCACAGGAGAGAGAGAGAGAACTTCTTGCAATTATCCATGGTCTTGATGCCTTTCGGTACTATCTTAAGGGTCGTAAGTTTACTGTCATCACAGATCATAGTTCGTTATTATGGTTACATTCCATGAAAAATCCGTCACAACGTTTGTCCCGTTGGATTTGTAGGCTTTCTGTCTTTGATTATAATATTGTTCATCGCAAAGCCAATGGTGTTGTGGTTGCAGATGCGTTGTCACGTACATTCGATATCAATCTTTTAGATCTGTCCACTTTATCTCCAGATAATTGGTATCGAAAGATGATTCATAATGTCACCCAAGAACCTACTAGATATCCTGATTTCAAGGTAGAGAATAATATCCTTTATAAACATGTAATCAGTCCAGTTGAATCTTTATCGAATATGTCTGATTGGAAAATAGTAGTCGCAACAGCAAATAGGGATGAAGTCTTGAGAACTTTTCATGATGATGTGACATCAGGTCACTTTGGTTTTTATAAAACATTTAGTTAAATAGCTGAGTTATATTACTGGCCTGGTCTGCGCAACTCAGTTAAGAAATACATCTCTAGATGTAGAGTTTGTGCAACATGCAAGCCGAGTAACCTACCTCAAGCTGGATTAATGGGTTCGTTTAGGAACATTAATTTTCCTTGGCAAATGATCTCTTTAGACCTTATTAGACCGTATCCACGTAGTTATTTAGGTAATACATATTGCTTGGTAGTTGTAGATTACTTCACCAAATTTCCTTTAGTTTGTCCTCTTCGTAAGGCTACAACTCCAGCTATTTTGAAGTTCTTAGAGGAGCAAGTGTTCTTACTATTTGGTATTCCCCAAATAGTATCATGTGATAATGGTCCACAATTTATTTCTAAAGCCTTTAAAGATCTTTTAAGTAAATATAAGGTCCAAAAGATATTCTACAATGCAGCTTATCATCCGCAAGCTAACCACACTGAACGTGTAAATCGTAGCTTTGTTACTGCTCTTCGATCTTACACTTACACTGATCATAGAGCTTGGGATCAGTACATTCATTCAGTTGCTCAAGCCATTCGAACTTCTGTTCATGAAATCACTCAGTGCTCTCCAGCTTATGTTAATTTTGGTAGGCATGTTCCATTGTCAGGTGATTATTTCGGTTTAATTTCTGAAAATTCAACAACTCTTCCTCAAATTTCTGAGAAACTTCACCGTATGGAAGATCTCCAAAACTTACCTCCAATATTCGCTGACATTAGGAAGAAGTTGAAAGCTTCTTACCGTAGAAATCAGCATCAGTATAATTTGAGGAAACGAGATTTGCGATTTTTTGTGGGTGATCGAGTTTTGAAATGGAATTTTGTAAAATCAAATAAAGGTGATGCCATTTCTGCTAAGTTTTATCAGAAATATGTTCCCTGTACTGTCGTTAGGGTAATATCTCCTTTAGTATATGAATTAAAAGACAATTCGACAAATAGACGAATTGGTCAATTTCATATAAAGGATTTACTCCCTGATAATACAACAGATGAGGCAACATCTTCATCTTCAGAGGAAGATTAACTTAATGTCTATTAAGCTAACCTATTCCTTTGATTGTTATTGTTTTGGCTCGGTTTGGTTACGATTTGGTATTTTCTTAGATTTTTGTTATTAATCACCAGATTTGGTGTACCTACAGCTTATACTTTGATTAGTATCTGTTTATAATAAGTTAAAATTATTAAGGCCATTAGAGTGTTTACTTATATTAGATGTTGCACTGGTATGGAACTAAATATTGTAATGCTACTATACTGTGCTATATGTTTATGTGTTGTATAACCTATGTTCTCATTTTGCATACTTGTTTTGCCAGGTTGGAAAGAATGTTGTAATTTTTTTTATGGATTTGATTCCGTTTATTGGTCATGATCAAGTTATATAGGAACATGTATCTGGATTTGCTATGTGGGATGGTTTTTTTTATCAGTCATTAGGAATTTATATAGATAATCAGTATGCATAATTTTAGTACACTCCTATATTATATAGACTATTCTGCCTGTGTATATGTGACTGAATATGTGGGTTCGAAGTTTTAGTTCAATTAGAGGCCTCAGTTGTTCAATGAATTTCGAAATTCACCATTTTCATGACAAGTTGTACAGTTATCTAGGCAGTAGAAAGTCTTCCATAGATAGTAAATTATCGTTAATGTTAATTAGGATTTGAACATTTAGCTTTAATCCTTAATATTTTCAGACTTTGGTCTAATAACAGAATTGTTCCTTAGCTGATTTATTATTCTTACTTATATAGTTTATTCAAGTCATGGATTGCTCCCTTTACAGCATGTTTAGATTACAGTTATGGATAGTATTTCATATTTTGGCAACAAATGACCATTTATAGTTAGTTTCACTTCTTTCCTTAGGCACTTATCTATATTTTGGTATATTGAACTAGGAATTATCCTGTTCTCTTTTATTAATATCAGAACGAATTATAAATCTGCAGTTTCTTCAGAAATTGGTCTACTCGTTCTTGATGTTCTGTTTTGTTGTTACTTCTACCTTAACTCTTACTATTTTGCTATGGTTGTTAGAGTTACTGGCACATTAAACTCCTTTTAGTGCTCTTATATTAGATATTCTTATAAATTTGTTGTAGCTACCTGCTATAGTTATCGAGTATCAGCATAAGTTAATTTTGTTGTAAGAAGTTACCACAGCAGTTCACATGCTTTGGTACTCTACCTTTTGAGTTCAAGTTGTCCAGCTTTGCATTTGCTAGGATGATTAAGTTTATAACACCTCCTAGTTTTTATTTTTGGTCTTTATTTTGGATCTCAAATGTACTGATGGCAGATCATCAGGATGGAATCGATTTTATGGCTGTCCTTTTGTTTAAGCCGTTAGTCCCACATTTTGATCCAATAATTTATTTGATGAATTTTAAGGTTAGGCACATATTACCGGATGTGGGTATATGTGGACCTACCAGGGTCCGATTTCACATTATTTTGGATTATTTGCATTGAGTATTTGTAGTACTAGTCTATACTATGTTATGTTAAAGCTTTACTCTACTTTAATTTTACTCTAGATAGTATGTGACTTTGTACTTAGTTACATGTGGGTATCTTTAGATGAAACCATATCTTTATTTCTACATCACTCATAATCTGTGGTTAATGATAATCGCGTGAATCGATGTAGATTGTTTTGGAAGTATTTTAGTGAGTTAATATAGTTTATAGCTGTATTTGGCAAACTGGTGCCATGGCTATAATTTTTTATATATAAGTTTTTTTTTTTCTCGATTCTTGATTGCACCACAAATCGTTGAACTATTGGTTAACCTACAGCTAAACAATCAGTCAAGTAAATGGAAAAAAAATTTTTTTCACTTAAAATTTTTTTTCTCCAAGTAAGAGGGGAGTGTAACGAGTCCGTAACTTAAATAATCGTTTACCTTTTTTTGTGACTGGAATCTTTTAATTTAATTCTAAATTAAATTCATATTGAAATATTCTTAAACTAAATATTTAAATAACTCCCAGTAAATCTTATTTTCTAAGGTTGGCATTAAACTGCTCCACCAGTGGTAAGATCAGAGTAGTTGCGGCTGTGAAGTGCCATTTTTTTTCCGAATTGAGTTTAAGTTTATTTTATTGTCAAGAGCTGTTTGTTTTAGAAGAAATCATTTGAGTTATTTTGTTGTTTGTACGAGGATACTTTCAGTTGGATCACCCTAGCCGCCTACTCCCAGAATCCAGTTGCAAGTCAGGGGAAGAAATCTTTTTTAGTTTTGGGGTTGTACTTACTAAGGACAAGGGGAAGAAGTTTCAAGTTCATTTATTGGAAATTTAAGAAGAATTTTAAGTTGACTTATTTGTCTAAGAGTACCTGATCCAGGGAATCCAGGTTTGGTGTACCTTTTACCACCTGAGTCTAGTTCTCCACCGGATCATCTTCAAGGGAAACTTACGGAAACCGGCAGGAAGAACTTACTTTTATTTTTGGTTCTCACTCAATTATTTTAAATAACTTTTGCTACATCCTCTTCAAGGTTTTAACTTTTGGTTCCACTTTTAATTTAAATATATATTCTTAATAATAAATACCTTCAATTTTCTTAAAACATTAATTATTGTAACTTAATTTAATTATTTATTGTCTACCAAGGGATGAGGTTATAACTCTCCCTTGAATTTCTCTTTGTTAGGTTATCGTGTGCACACATATCCAGAGAGTTTTCACTTGAAAACCTAGACAATTCTTGAACGAAAACTAAACTATTAGTGAGTAGTATATAATTATATTTATTATTTATACATTATTATTGGATATAAATTTTGTCACGATTTGAAATTAAGGGGTATATCAGGGTCAAATTGTTTTATAATTATATTCAGGGATTTTACTGTAAATATAGCTAAGTTAATTATACATAAGAGGTGGTGGTTTAGTATATAAGCATTTAAAATAGTCTGTACCTAAGTTTGGTAATTATTAAAGTTGTGGTTAAAATTTAATATTTCAATTAGTACCTATCTTTCATATTTCATCAATACAAGATATCTCGGAAGAAAACATTTAACTTCCTGGCGCCCAAGCATTCATTAGAGCAACTTTTATCTTTCATCTGTTTATTTCTTGGTGGTTTTCTTGTCATTAGTTCTTATATCTTACGGACGAAATTATTTATTTCTTTTACATAATTTATTTCTATCTAACCCCTTCCATCTTCCGTTATTCCACATATTAGTTCGTTGGTGTATCAAGGTACATTTTAGAGTTCACACTTTTGCTAGACTGGATACAGTCACCCAGACTCCTTTAGTACATTCATTTTTGTTACATTGGCGAGCCCAAAGTGGTGCCTATTTTCAGTTCAGACTGTACATTTTGTAGTATATTTCTCTTTGCAAAATATTCTTTATTATTTCTAATTTGTTCCTGTTGCTCTTTGTTCATTTTTTTTAACTTCTTTATTTATTTATTTTTCCTTATTAGATTTACATTTATAGGTATACTTGTATTGCTGTAGTTTACTTACATTCATATTTAAACCCTCACCTTTTAATCTCATTTTGTACAGTTAACAACTTATTTTACTATTATTGAACTATAAAATTTAATAATTTAGATATTACTATTTTTGTATATATATATATATATATATATATATATATATATATATATATATATATATATTAGCCAATATTGGTGGGTTTTTTATATTCAATTATTTGTTAACCATATACTTGTTGAAACCCTTGTGTGTTGCTTCAAGGATTCAAATTTATATTTACTTAACTTTACTTAACCATTTTTGAAATTTTTTGTGAATAACTTTAGATTATTCTTGGATTGATTTTGTGGTGTGTTGGTACATCTATTGTTATTGGTTTTCCTAATGTCTGCATTCAAGGTAGAACATTTGTTAGTGAAGGAATTGGATTACGAGTTAAGTATTAGGGACATCAATATTGATGAGTCTTCCAATGTGGACTTAAAACGCAAACTATTGCGTGGAGCTTTAAGGCAAGAAGAAGGAAACAGAAGCTTTCGACAAATTTCTGCCACAAGTATTCCTTTTCTAGAGCAGCTAGAAGAGATTGATGAGACTGTGGATGATTTGGCTAAAAGGATATCCGATTTTAGAGGGACTGTCCAAGATAGCCTATACTCCAGGCTGATATCACGTCTAGCTCATGTCTCAGGCTGTGTTCATTTATTGTCGTGTTCGAATGAGGAGCAGCAATCTTATAAACGCTCAATTTCAATCCGAATTCTTAGCCTAGAGGGTGAACTTGATTCACGAGTAAATCCAATTGCTACTTAAACTCCTATTTCTTCTGTCCAAGCAGCTAACTCATTTCTACACCCCAAACCTATTCAGGTATATAAATGGGGCATTTCGTTTTCTGGTGAAGGTCATTATAACCAAGTAATTTCTTTTTTGGATAGGGTGGAATGTCTTCGTGTATCGAGAGGAGTGAGTGAAGATGATCTTTTTGCAGCTTCTGCTGAATTGTTTACAGGCGCAGCTTTTACGTGGTTTAGAAACAATCGCAATAATTTTTCTAATTGGTCTGATTTGGCTCAGAAACTTAAGTCTGACTTTCTACCATATTCTTTTCAAGATGACCTTCTAGACCAAATCAAAAATCGTAAACAGAAGCCAAATGAGTCTGTTACGATGTTTATCAATAACATTTTGGGTATGTGTAGTCGCCTTGAGACTCCTTTAACAGATTCTGCAAAAATTAGGATTATTCTGAAATGTCTATTGCCATTTTATCATCAACAATTAGCTTTAGTAGACATCAACAGTATAGCAGACATAACCGAGAAGTGTAAACGTTTGGAGGAAACTTTATCTTGGTCTTCTCAACCTCCAACCACTTCCAAACACTCTTCTGACTCTTTCGGTCACCAAAATTCTTTTAGACACCGTTCTTGGCAACCTAAGGGCCCTGAGCGTAATATTTCAGTTGTAACTTCTGTAGTGTGCTGGAATTGTCGTGAGTCTGGTCATACTTTTTATGATAGATAGATAGATAGAACGTTTATTGACCACTTTACATAAAGTTTGAAGTCCGTATAAAAAATACAATAAAAGATATAATAATGTAAACTTAAAATTAACTTAACCATATTGGTTAAAGTAATATACATATGTAAGTATTAGCAGAAGAATTAAAATTAAAAATTTAAGATAAAAAAATCTCTAACCAAAAAAAAGCAAACCTAAACTGTCACATAAAAAATCTTTGAAATATGGAAGTAACAAAAATGTGCAAATAATTAAGAATATTCCCGAATCGATGACTAAATAAACTAATACATAAAACTTAGTACATTTTAATAGCAATAATACAATGTGATATGTAGATAGTAAATCGACAGTATTCTGACCAAACTGGGTACACGTTATAAAGGTGTATTGAGGTATTCTGTCTTTGAGTAAAAACAATATGTTAAAAAATGCTTTCTGATCCTATTTTTAAACAGTGGTGGAGACAGAATTTTTATTTCGTTAGGCAGATAGTTATACAAGTGAATATCAATTGAATTCTTTGTGCTCTTTGATAGTCTGAATCGTTGTGACCTAATTAAATCCCTCGATCTTGTTAGATGATCATGTAATTGGGAGTTTATAGTAAACTTATTTTTATTATCGTGAATTTCCAACAGTGTTGCATACATATAAAGCGAAGGTAGAGGCATAATACCCATGTTCAAAAATAATGGTTTACAATGATCCCTTAAATCCGCTCCAGCAAGTATCCTCACCACCTTCTTTTGTAATTTAAATATTCTGTCGGCATGACTAGAGTTGCCCCAAACAGCTATTCCATATTGTATATGACTATGAAACAATGAAAAGTAACACATTTTAAGGGTACTTTTAGGTACCAAATAAACCAGGTTACGCATTACAAATATTGTACTGGCGAGTTTAGAACTTAAGTTGTCTATATGGATGCCCCAATCTAAGTTGTCATCCATAAAAATCCCTAACAATTTGATGCTATATCCAAAAATGTGTCTTCGATCTGAACTGAAAACTATATTTTGATTTTTATCCTCGTTTAGTTTTAGTTTATTATGTGTAAACCAGTTTTTAATTTTAAGCACATCGTTTCCTATTTTGTTATTTAAATTATATTGATTCTGGTCGGTACTAATAACGGTTGTATCATCTGAAAAACATATACACCTTAAGGGGTGGGTATAATGAAATATATCGTTGAGATATAGAAGAAAAAATGTAGGTCCTAATATAGACCCTTGGGGAACTCCATGTTCAACATTGTGAAAATTGGAGTAGTTATTATTTAAAAAAACGGCCTGTTTTCTGTTTATTAAATACGATCGAAATAAATTAAGAGCATTTCCCCTTATGCCATATTTGTGCATTTTGTCTAAAAGTAAAGTGTGTGAGACACAATCAAAAGCCTTAGATAAGTCACACAATGTTAAAGACACGAAGTGACCTCTCTCTAGGCCATCAACTACTTCCCTTACAATTTCCTGAATTGCTTGAGTAGTGCTGCATTTTTTTCTGAAACCATATTGATTACAATGAAGTATTTTGTACTTTTCTATATACTCTATTAAGCGGTTATTCAAAATACTTTCAAAAATTTTACCAAGAATGGGAATAATAGAAATAGGGCGATAATTTTCAATTTCTTCTGGAGATCCTTTTTCGAGTAGCGGTAACACTTTTGTTACTTTTAATACATCGGGAAAAATTCCTTCGATAAGGCAAAGATTATAAAGTATGACCAGTTTATCAATAATAATATCCAGAGTTTCTATCACTAATTGTTTGTTTAAGAAGTAAAAATCAGTGCATTTTGAGTTTTTCAAGCTGTATAATGTATTCCTAACTTCAGTATCACTAACAGGTGTTAAAAACAACGAGTGGCAAGGGGAGTATATTCCCTCCAAAAAATTCATGGCATCATTTTCATCTGTCTCATCTAACGAGTTCAATATATTTCCCGCTACCGAAGTAAAGTAATTATTAAACTCGTTTGATGAAATATTACATGAAGTTACTTTTTTATTTTGAGTTTTATTCCAATGATAATTGATGACTTTCCAAGAATCTCGAGATATATTATCAGATTTTAAGAAAAACTGCTCATATGCCAGTTTTTTCTTTATTGATATTGTTAATTGATAGTGTTTTTTGAATTGATTATACAGAGTGTAATCACTAGTAAGGTTAGCAGTAATTTTTATCTTCGAAAGGTTTACTCGCATTTTCCTTAGTTCATCGTCAAACCAAGAAACAGGTGCCTCAAAATGAATTCTTGACTTTTTTACTGGAAAGCAAACTTCAGTTAATTTTACATATGTGTCAATTATGAACTCAGCTAATTCCGTTGCTGTTATTGAATTGTTTATTAACGACCAATCCACAGATTTTAGTGATTGTTTTAACATTTGGGTGCCTTTACATGTTATGTGTCTTCTGAATATCCTATCATTGTCAATTTGATCAGATTTTATTAAATTCAGGAATTGAGCACAATGATCAGCAAGGCATGGGTCTACAACACCACACCCAACTATTTCATTATCTATATTTGTTAAAATATTATCTAAACAACTTGCTGATGTAGCAGTGATTCTTGTAAATTCATCAATCCTCATAGTTAAACCAAAAGAAGAAATTAGATCGGAAAAATATTTTAATTCATTTGAAGTGCCTTTGAAATCAATATTGAAATCCCCAATTATAATTGTTTGAACATAATTATTAGAACAGAATATTAATAATTTTTCAAATAGGCCTAAGAAAATTTGGAAATCTGCGTTACCTGTTCTATACACTGATACTAGAATAGTTTTTATATCTATAATTTCCAAAGCACAAAATTCACCTTCATATTCACAAGATATATCATTTAAAGAAACTGGACGTGTAGATATTTTGCCATCGCAGAAAATAGCAACACCCCCATGTTCTCTATTTTTTCTACAGTAACAAGTTGATAAAAAGTATCTGTCAATTATCACTGTTGTTAATTCAGATTCTCTAAGCCAATGTTCAGAAAAGCACAAAATATTGTAAGTTTTATCTTTTAAAAAAATGTTAAGTTGATCAATTTTATTTAATAAACTTTGTGTATTTATATGAAAAATGCTTACCAAACTGGTTTGGTCAGGATTTACTACCAACTTTTGTTTATCAGAACTTATCATATCACTTTCACAAAAACAGGTGTTTCCTATATTCTTTTGCACTACCGCTGATTCTATTCGTACACTTTTATCTACATCTCTTGCGGCTTTCTGGGTGTTACGTGAAAAAAACGTTGTACGTGAGCTCCACATGGCCATATTTTAGGAGACATAGCTTCTTTAAAATTGTTATTAAAAATTGTAACTTTAAATGAACTGTAAATATCAGGATGCTTTGATTTTAGGGATTCTACCTCTACTTCGGGAAATGTAGTCTTCATAAGTTCCCTCATATTTTCCGCAGTCATATCGGGATCGACCCTGTATACATGTAGGTCTATCAACTTATGTACTCCCTTGATTTCTTTTCCATTTAATATCATTTCAGTGTTTTTTCCCACAACTAAATGCTTTCTTTTTTCCCTTCTATCTACTTCTGTCCATTCAGATTTTTCCTGGTTACTTTCACCTACGTATATGTACTCATTTAACTTTTGTTCTGTAGTTACTTGTAATATCGCTTCTGAAACATCTTTCTTTGTAACTTCACATTTCTGGGAAGAACTGGCAACAGTGCGATCTTTGTTCGCGTTGATGGGTTGACGAACTGATTTTGTTTCGACTGAATCCATAAGTGTGTCTTTGTTTATTACCTTATTTTTATGTATAAGTTGTTCTTGATTTTCGACAACATTTTTTTGCGAATTTAATTGTTTTAGTAAATCAATATGTTGACTCATAAGGTCAATTTTTCCGTATAGCTCTTTAATTAGGGTATCTTTTTGTCTAATTATATATTTGAATATGTTAATATCAATTACCTTATCATCTGTTATTAAGTTATCCATTTCTTCCAAAAATATTTGATCTTCAGGTTTCACTGGTAAACAACATTCAATCAACTCGTCATTTATAAACTTAACATTGTTACTCTTTCGAGCACAACTCACATGGATGCTAGCGTCATAATTTATGCACTTTACTCCATTTACTACAGTTTTTTTACACTTTTTACAATATTTATTTTGGAGAGACATTTCACACGTCTTTACACCTGCTTGCCGTGTTGCCGTATCTAGACTATTGCGACTATGATTGCGGTATCCCTCGTACCCGTATTTTCTGCCACGGTTGTGGTAGGGAAAATACCCTCAAACGAAATTGTTTTAAGTGTTCGGGAAACGAACGATCGGAGGTCCGTAACCTGAGCGTTTATCCGTCCATACCCCCATCAGGGAATCAAACCGCTACATCAAGCGAAGTCACTGGTCCAACCACGTCAAGCCACCTAAACCCGTCTTCCAGTCGGAAAGGGAAAGGGGTTTTCCCCAAAAAACCAACACACACCACACCAAGTCATCCCAAGAAGTAACTTCTCAATATAATACATTTGATTTGCATAGATTATCTTCCCCAAATATCTCCCCAAATTTTAGTAATAAACATAATAGTAGCAGTGTAGTAGTTCCAGTATCTATACCAGAGTCTACCACAATTCAGAAGGATTCTTTTATTTCTGATTATTCTTGTTTGCCTATCGTATCCTCTGATTGTGTTAGTAGAGATAATAAGTTTAGTTTAGTACCATTTAAAATTTTTGACCAATCAGATCATGCTTGTTTTGATTTGAATTCGTTATTAGTGAGAAAACATAATGATAATAGACCTTATCTTCCTATTAAGATTTTAGGACAATCTTGCTTAGCTCTTTTAGATAGTGGCTCGAACATTTCTGTGATAGGTTCACATTCATTAGCTTTACTGAAAAATGCTGAGGTTTCCATTATGCCCATTTCTTCTCTGCAAGTGTCTACTGCAGATGGTACAGTTCAGTCTATTACAGGCAAATTTGAAACCGAAATCACAGTAGCAGATTTATGTAAGCAAATTACATTCTATATCATTCCGTCAGTTGAGAATTCCATAATTTTAGGTATGGATTTCTTAAATGTTTTTAATAGCACACTAAATTGCTCAAATTTTTCCTTTTCTGTTTTTCAATTTAATCTGTCCTTACTTAGTGCTATTCAGGATTTTACTAGTTTATCTAGTTCCGAACAAAGGCAATTAGAGAATATGATCTCCAAATTTATAACTCTTTCGTCGAAAGACAAGTTAGGTCGTACATCCTTAATATCTCACACTATCGAGGTGGGAGATACCACACCTTTTCGACAATACCAGTATCCTATTCCTCAGGCTTGGCAAGTTGACTTGGAAAAGGAAATTAATTCCATGTTAGAGTTGAAGATCATTGAACCTTCCACGTCTTCTTACTGTAGTCCTTTGTGGTTAACCAAGAAAAAGGATGGATCTTTTAGGGTTTGCTTCGATGGTCGAAAGTTGAATAATATTACTCCAAATCGGGATGCTTATCCTATTCCCCGAATAGACGTCATTCTAAGTAAACTCCAGAATGCTAGGTATATTTCTTCTATCGACCTATCTAAAGCTTTTTTACAAATTCCTTTAAGTGAGGAAAGTAAAAAGTATACAGCTTTTGCAGTTAGAGGGAAAGTATTATTTCAGTTTGTCACTATGCCTTTTGGTCTTGTTTCAGCTCCTCAGACAATGTGTCGTCTGATGGACTTAGTCATTGGTCCTCAGTTAGAGCCCTATGTTTTTTATTATTTGGATGACATTTTGGTTGTCACTCCTGATTTTTCTCTTCATATGGAAATTTTGGATAAGTTGTTTTTACGTCTCAAAGAGGCTAATTTAACTATTAATTTAGATAAATGTCAGTTTTGTCGTAATAGTCTTAAATTTTTAGGATATGTAGTCGATAGTAAAGGTTTAAGGACTGATCCTGATAAAGTTACTGCTATCAAGGATTTTCCTATACCTAAGACTACTACCCAAGTCCGTAGGATATTAGGCATGCGTGGATATTATCGTCGGTTTGTGCCGTCTTATTCTACTTTGTTGTCCCCACTTACAGATCTCCTTAAAAATAGGAAAAAAGGCCAAACTATTACATGGACTTCAGAAGCCGATGATGCTTTCCGGCGTATAAAAGAAGCTCTTACAAGTGCACCTGTCATGACATCTCCGAATTTTAAAGAGCATTTCTATCTCATGACAGATTGTTCCAACACTGCTTCAGGTGGTGTACTATTTCAAATGAAGGATGGTTCGGAACATCCAATAGCTTATACCAGCAAAAAGCTCAATAAAGCACAGAAAAATTATTCCACCACAGGAGAGAGAGAGAGAACTTCTTGCAATTATCCATGGTCTTGATGCCTTTCGGTACTATCTTGAGGGTCGTAAGTTTACTATCATCACAGATCATAGTTCTTTATTCTAATAATATATAGGATTGTTTACTGTAATAAAACTAATACCGCTGTCACTAGTCTAATAATATATAATATAATTTATTATTGGAAGCTGTAATTAAATCTAATATACCCCTCTAATGAATTGTCTCCACTCTGATAATATGTTGTCACCATTGTAGAAGACGTCCGTTCAATCTCCTTATCAATGCCTCTACAATCCTTAGGGGATACTTATCCCTGCGAGCGGGGCAAGGCTTACTGGCTCCACTAGTCTGAACTGACTGGTTTCGCCCCCGCGGATTTACAAGAGGGTAGAGAAATCTTTTTGGGAAGGAAGGGGATCAAGGACTTCTCGGTCTCAGGTCCTGCAAAGAGTGAGAGGCTATGGGCTTACGTTAGAAGCCGGAGCACTGCATAGCGAAATGTGTATCTCTTCTAGTCTCGACCTGTAACGGCTAGGAATAACAAAACAAATCTCGAATTTACAATGTATTAACTAGACTGTACATTACAAATATCAGTTATGACAAAAATGTTCGCTCAGGCGCGAAGGGAGACGAGAAGAAACCAGCAAGGAATTAAAGATCAGACAATTTCCGTATTATTAGATATACCTGGGGTTAGTATATAGAGATCTTAGTTACCTCTGCGTATCTAGACTCTAGCTAGGGAATACGCCTCCAGTCTACCGGGATTTGAGATTTCGTACCTTCGAATCTCCAGTTGCCGACACTTTATACGTCACACTACCCCGTCGAGTTAAAATACGCGTCCACTGTCTGCGTACCTTCCGATCTCCACACTATGGCGTGGAGCTGCTGCGTGAAAACTTCCCACTAACGCCGCTCTCGCGTGGGGCCCTCAGGCGCCGCGCTACTACTGTCCGCCGACCAACTTCTGCCTGGTTTTTATGTATCGCCAACTTCTACCTTAGATTCTTTATGTCACGTATTCCATGTGTTAAACTGGATCACGCTATGTAAAAACTTCTTACTCAGCACAATTCTTCTCACTTGTTTAACAATTCTTACCTTGTATTAATTTCCAACAAGGTCTAAGTGTCGTAATTTTTTTAAACATTCAGGCTTGTGTTAAACTGGGTCAATCGTTTTGTTTTTACTTTGGAATGTATACGTTAACCTGTGTCGAATTTAATCTTTGTTAATTTGGAATATATAATAATTACTTAAATAATTATTACTCTTTACTAGGCTAATTACCTCTTAATTTTTCCTTCTTTACTTCCTTGCTGTTTACATTACATATTTTACAAAAAAAAAGAAATGGCCTGAGAGGCCTTTTCCTTTTCCAACCCATAATAATTATTCTACTTACATCTTACATTACTTATATCCTACTATACTCTTTTATATTAAGTCCCAATTTTTGTGTTATATTATATTGTTTCTTAAGAATATTGTGCGGTGGTCAGCAAATGTATCATGCTGCCCCCGTATTGTACCTATGTGTATGACGAGTTGAGTTACTTTTGTATTAAATTCTTATTGAAATTTACAAGTGAAACATTCTTGACTTATTACAGTGTTTTGTGACTACATGTGTCACTTATTCTAAATTCTAAAATTCTAAAATTGTTCTATCCGAATGTAGCTCGCGTTTCTCGGCAATCGCGGTTTTGCTTATGATCGTTCACTATCGACGTATCCCTGTGGGGATTTTCGCACTTCACTCGCGTCGTCTTGGCTTTTAATGTCCGTTTGCCAATTTTCACGTACCGTGTTAACTATCTTGTTAGTGCTGTCTATCTCCATTGGGTTGCTCTCGCTGATTTGGTCTTTTCTGGTTGGTACTGGTTTACTTTTTGCCGCGTTATACTTCTGACAAATTGGTGTCTGGTATGTGTTTGCTGCATCTCTTTGTCCAATGTTCATCTTCTGATTCTGGTTGCTCATTGCTTGTATTCAGGTGTATATTTTGTTCTTCGTTCTTTGATTTTTGGTGTCGGTGTATTACCCAGTTGGTGAGGTTTGTCCATAACCCTGCTATGATTATGTAGCTGCATCCTATTGTTTGGTATATTCTTAACCCATTCAGTATTATTCCACAAGCATATATAATTGTTCTATATATTAAATATACGCCAATTAAGCTGCTGGTGATATTTCCTAATGTGGATAACCATCCCCATATTCTATTGAGGGTGGAGTGAGCGATCTCCTTTAGTTTATTTTCGTCAAATATTTTGGTTAATGTGTACCCTTGATTTATTGTCTCTAGGCCTGCTGTTCTTCTGGTGATTATGTTCTCTACTGCTTTTCTTTCTGATCCGAACGTGACTATCCTTTGTGCGTCTTGTATTTCTTGTTGTGTGTATATTCCGCCAGCTGCTAATGGTTGTAGTGGTACCATGTCTATTAATGATTCTGCTTCTACTGTGATTTCTGTTGGATTGACTGCCTTAGTTGGGTCTGGTTACAAGCTGATCCATTGTTCTTCTACGTAGTACATCGGAGGTGTTACATGGTTGCAATCTATTTCTTCGGCGTAATCTTGGATTATTCTTGTTACTGGTGACATAAATTTTGACTGGTTTAGTAGTGAGATCGGTAGTTCATGGAAACATTTGTTTGTTCTTCGTATGGTCACTGGTTTCGGTATGCATTGCATTATGTAAAGTACTTCTCCTAGTACTCTTCCAGTGTACCCTGGCATGTTCTGCATAAGTTGACTGACAGCGTTAGGTAGGGATGGGGCCATTAGTAATCTGTTTTTTAAAATTTCTCTCTTTGTTTGACATCGCCGCAGTACTGTGTCTAAGTATAGATTCTCTATTTCTCTTTGGTAGGCTTGTTCGGTGTAAAGGAATTTGCTATTTATGTAGGTCATTAGGTCTACGTTTTGGGGAAGGAGTGGCATACTAGGATTTATTTTGTTGTTTACGAGGAAATTTATTAGGATTCGGGGGTGTTCAGTTTGCCATACCTCTGTGTTACATATTATAGCCCTTTTGTGTAGCGTTAGAGCAAATATGTTTTTATCTTGTTCTACTATTACCAGCTCTTCTAGGGATTGTTCGTTAGTGATCTTTTCACCGTGCCCTTTATACAGTTGTGACAATTGACTTTCACAGCTGTTGTCTTTGTATTGTTCCCAGGTTATTTCGCCTATTGTAGAGTCGAAGCAATAGCCATTGATGAATGGACATGTTACTCCCTCTCGTAGGTGGATTTCTTCTGCCTGGTTGTGGTTGCTGCTTCCAGAAATAAGATAGTTAATAACGTGATCGGTTTTGAACGGTATCCGTGGTTTTCTTTGCGGTTTTTGTAACAAATAGCACTGTTATTACTGTCCGAGTAGTCGCACTCCCGTTAGCAAACTTTAGTTAGCATTAGTACTTTCTACGCGTAAGTCCAACGCACCTTAACCTATACATACATTGTAGCGATAGCTTTACATAATTCTGACTTATAAACTAACCTACATTATATTGCATATTAGTATGCCTTACGATCATAAACTAATAAAATAAATTAATATTTAATTAGTTAATAACGGATATATCGATAATTGGGACTTTTTTAAACGATTACAATATACTATAAGATATTTATGATATATATACACCCTGTAAAGTTAAGTCTTATATTTTTTTAGTTTCAACTTGTCATCACTTATTTTTTCAATGTACTGTGTACTGAATTCTGCTTTTATCAGAAACTATATCAAGTATCCTATTTTCAAATAAAAATTTTTTTTTAAATTCAAGACTATTTCTTAACTATTTCCTAAAATTTTAAAATAATTCCAAGATAAAGTTTATCTTTATTTATCTTTTTTATTAAACAAAATCACCTGTTGTTTGTACTTTACAATTGTTTATTATAATTATGTTTCAAGGCTAATTACATTTTGCTTAGCAGCAGTCTTTGTTGCAAATTTACGTACTGACCTATAATATGCATTCTTGGTATTCGAACTACGTTTTGACTATACTGCATTTTTGAAATTGCTGACGATATCTAACTTGACCTTTAAACATTTTTTATATAAAATTGCTTAGTTTTATGATAAAATAATAATCTTGTATTTCTATTCAGTGATTTGTTTGTCCACGTTAGTTTTTAACTATTTTTAGTTTAATTTTCGAGCCTGCCCTATTTATACTTTCAAAGAAAATTATTTTCGTTAACTCTATTTATTATTTTTTTTTTTAACTGTGAATGAGTATATTACCTGTGTTTGGTCTTTCGTCCCTTGTTGTTAATGGCGAATTTTCTTACCTATTAACATGTGTACTTCTATTAGGAAGGGTGACGACCATATTCCAATCCGTCGTTACATTTATACTGGATTGCAAAACCTACCCTTTCTATGGTTATTTGTTTTCCATATTTTCGGATTATGGGAGCTAACATTTTCCTTGCTAATGTGGTATGACGGTAGAGGATTGTGTCACAGGCAAAATAATTTCTTACGGGGGGTGAACAAGGTTTAGAGACACTAAATAATATGTCACGAGATGATGTGGGGTGTTTGCAAACATTATCGAATGCACATCGGAACAGTAATACGTTCCAACAAGGCAAGTATGATTCTATTCGCTTGATGATGTATGGAAATTGCTGGTAAGATATAGGGAATTTGGGTGTCTCGTCTGAGAATCTGAAACCGACGTCTACTTCGTCGTACCAAGTGTTTCGGCGTTTTTCTGCCTTCTTCAGACGCCATTCTAGCGCTCTGATTCGGCGTTTTTCTTTCCTTCTTTCCGTGTATATTTTCTGTGGGTTTTCTGGGGGCGGTCTCCACGCAAGCGTCCTTGCGTTGGGTGCCTTGCCCAATTTGCCTTTTTGAATTCGCAGGTCAAATTCCTGAAAATTCCTCTCTGCACATTTGCACAATACGCTATAAGCTGGCATTGTACAGCTGGAGCAGCTTCCATTAACTACTTCTGTTAATATAGGAAACCAGTATGTGGTATTTACCTATCTGTTAGTAACACCACCAATAATGTGTTTGCCTCGGCAAACATTAAATTCTTGTTTTATTTCCGTGATTGTGTCGGGATCGGTGATTACATCGCCGCTGAAAATGTCGTTCGCTAATGCGTTTGACATTAGAGCTATTTCACAATAGCAGAAAACAGCTAGTGCTGTTTCTCTGAGTTGGGGGTCATTTACGAGATTGTTAGCTTTTGACATCGCTTCCTCATTTTCTAAAACGTCGCCATGATAATTGAAATTTTGGTCGCCTTCCATTTCAGTGTTTTATAACACCTCCGTTCCTAGAAATGATAATACTTGCTATACGGTGATAATGAGACTGTCATTGAAAGAAAGTTTATTTATAATAGAACGCGACTGATGAGCGAGATAATATGCAGAGTATTTTACGTTAGTTTATTACTGTTGTAATGTATATTTTTGACTTATACCTGGTAATGATATTCTTCTATATCGGATTCCTTACTATATTAAATTTCTTGTTAAAATTTTACCATTATTCGAGCGGCCGTCTCTTGTAATACCAAGCTTTTAACCTTTCTTGTCGTTGATTGATGTTTCCTTATTGGTTTTCTGCGTCGAAAAACGTTTCTGCGTTCTCATCATCCTGTGTTATTATTGTTGTCTCATTTTTATTTCTTATTCTGTTGTATGAGTTCCATCCTTTCTTTTTCGTTTTATGGAATATGCAGCAACATTTTCTTTTGGGCTTGCTGCCTAATCTATTCCTTATTCGTTCTGATCTTTTTGGTTGGCTGATGTCCCCCTGGCTTCCTTTTCTTCTTCTCGGCGGTTTGTTAAGTGAAGTTCCTGGTCTATGATTAAGTGCTTATGCCCTTGTCAATCATCGCATCTCTTCACATTTCACATATCTCTCAAAATTTCTTCGTAATTCGTTCCAGAAATATTATTTCCTTATATTTCTGTACTATATATCCTATTTATTCTTCCATATCCTTCCTGTAACATGTGGAAGTCATTAATTATAACTCTTCTTGACCTGTTTATCTTGTACTATACAAATTTTTGTACCTGTTTCTTAAATAATTATGATTCTTTTAATATTTTCGTATTTCATTAAGAATTGGCTGATTCTTATTTTTTTCATCTCTTCTTATTCTCATTTTTCATTATTATCCTTTTCTTTATAATCGCCTGTACTCGCACTTGTGAGCCAAAATCTCAACAAGTCTCCTAATGTTATGTCTTAAGCATAAATCCTTAAAATAAATTGTTTTTCTTCTATAAATCAGAGAATTATAAACTGCGTTTATTTGATATATCCATTATTAAATTTTCTTGACATTTATCAAACATCCATTAAACTTTACTTTTTTTTTTCCTCGATAATCTGTTACGTGGTGCTGCTATTTTCGCAAAATTGCTTTTCTTGCATTCTGAAGTGTAAGATACTAATTCGCAAACTATTTCCGCAAAATGTTCTTATTCTAGAAAACATGAACATATTTCTGTTCATCGATTTTTCTTCTCTGTCAAAAAAAAAATTCCATACTCGTTAGTTCTTCTTGCATCGTAAATAATATTTTAAATATACGGATTGTAATAATAAAACATTTAACCTGGTCAGTTATTTGTACACATTTCAAGTTTATGGACTGCTTACTCGTACATTCCAACTGTATCAAATATCATACTATTAACCTAATTTCGTTATGTAATGTGTTTGCTATCGACATAAAATATTCTAGTTATGTTTTTTTTTGTTTAATTTCTTGTCTTTTACAAATAAAACATCTGCATATTTTGCGTTTTTCCATATTTATTTGTGCAAATATAATTTTTTTTTCTTCAAATATAAAATTTTTCCTGGTTTTGTATCTTCAGAATAAAACTTCTAATTTATGTTTATGGCTTATTTACATTTATGATTCCTATAGATAACATACCCTTAATCGGTTTATCTATTGATCCTTCTGTAATTCCTTCGCAACTTCTTGTTTCTATATTACCGTAATTGTTTCTTCTATTTTTTTCAGTTCAATCTCGAAATTAATTTCGTCAAATATGTAGTAATATTGACAAATACTTTTCTCGATAATCTCTTTATCATTTTTCGCCTTTGTGCGTACCTAATTTACTCAACATCTTTTCTTCTCTTGCATATAAATACAATACTCATAGGGAATCGTCCTTCATTGTGACAAACTTCTTTTTCAATAATTTTCCCATTTACTTCATTGAAAAAAAAATCCTAATTCCCAATTCGTTTCGCAATTTTAATCCAGTCTGTAGTTACTGCAGTGTCGTGCTGGAGCAGCAGGACTCTCAGCGGGTTGGGATTCAAGTACCACCCTAGCTTATCCTCTTAGCAGCCTCCTGTTCGACGTAGGTTTCAACATTAAGGTCGAACCACCTCCAGTTTGCCTACATTCCTGTAGAAAAAATTTACTTCTGGCACTGTATTCGTATTCGCATGCGGTGCGAAATATCCTCTCGCTGTGCCTCTATTTCTGTGGCATCTCACCTGTGTCCATTTATTATTCTTCTTCTTCGTTGTGATTGCCAATCTCCTCTGTTTCTATAAAATCTATTACGATATATCCTCGTATCGTGTCTTTCATATTCACTTGTATTTCCATAATTTTTGTTTCTACATTTTTTTCCTTGTATTATCATTCGATTTATCTCCTGTAATGCTACTATTTCCTCGATTACTACTATCGGTTTATCTCCTGTAATGCTATTTCCTCGATTACTACTATCGGTTAACCTCCTGTAATGCTACTTTTTCCTCGATTACTGCTATCGGTTTATCTCCTGTAATGCTACTATTTCCTCGATAACTACTATCGGTTTACAGCGTTCTCCGACGCCTTCCGTCTCCTACTCGTCTATTATCTTACTATTTCCTCTATCTTTTCCAAAATTCTTCACCAAAATACATACGAAAAAGACTCCAACTGTTCAACAACATTTGGTTTTCTCAACAATTCTCATCTCTATGGAGACAATCCTTAACGATTCCTATCAAAAAGGACACTCAATCTCCAAACACGTTAAACTTATACAGGACAATCTCTCTCACCTGTACATCATGCAAACTTCTAGAAAATAAATAGTAAATGCATGCCCTATTCAACAAAATGAAATAATTGCAATTTCCCTTGATATCGAAATCGCTTTTGCCTCCATACCGCTTTCTCTGATACTAAACACTAAGTCAGATCATACGACGTCAAACATTCTCACACCATAGAATCAAAAAAGGTCTGCTCTAAGCAGCATACTATTTTTCCTTAGTATAACGATTTACGTTCCTTCATAAATGATCCTGTACAATATGGAATATATGCTGACGACATAATATTAGTCTGTCATGGAAAGGTCATATCCACCACAAACACTTTACTACAGAAAACGGTAAATAAGAGGAACAACTGGGTCAGTCAATCCGGCATTAACTTTTCCCTATCGAAGTCAAAGTTATTCCTTTTACCAGAAAACAAAACACGCAATCTCTAACCATCTTTGTGAATAGAAACTTTCTCCAAGTAGTAGATCAAATAAAGCTTCTCTGCATTATTTTTCGATAAAACATTCCTGGAGACGACATATTCGAGAACCTAAGGTCAGCTGCCTTCAAATAAAAAAAATCCTTAAATCACTGGCTCGTTATAGTTGGGAAGTCGATGAGGAAACACTAATAAAAATATACCGATCTGTTATCCGTCCAAAAATTGATTTTGGTAGCATTCTCTACATGTCCTTAAGTAAATCCCTACTACGTTCAATAAATAAAGAATACACGAAGAATTTTTCGAACTTCTACTTTATCTAAGACGACAACAAATTCTACTCCTCTCTTTCGCTAGAGTTTCAGCGAATCCCACAAAAAATCTCATCTATAATAGACAACTAAAGTTACTAAAATTTCTGGAATGA
Source organism: Diabrotica undecimpunctata (assembly GCF_040954645.1). NCBI lineage: Eukaryota > Metazoa > Arthropoda > Insecta > Coleoptera > Chrysomelidae > Diabrotica > Diabrotica undecimpunctata. The sequence continues at coordinate 92,334,760 of NC_092803.1, read as the reverse complement.
TACCGTCCACTAAACAAATCAATAATCAATATAGTCAATTCATATTTATATAATATTAATCTATTGTCCACCATAAAAACTTTCAGAGTCCGTCGGACTTCTCCAAAAAATATGTAAACTTCCGAATCTCAATATCGAGTATGATATGGTAAATTTTATACTTTCTTCAAAATATTCCTCGAGTAACAAAATATATATGGCACACTTAATGCATCAAAACAAAATTGAACTTGATATGTAAACAGTCATTTAATAAAACTCAACTTATGCTGTATTGCATTTTTTCCAACATAAGGTGCGCTCGACACTGTGAACTTGACCTAGTAACTTAAATTCCTTATGTTCAACTTCTATTTACGTAAATATTGTATACTCATATATTTAGTAAGTATTAAATGGTAACTTTAAGAATTAAAAAAAACATAAATATTTAGAGAATGTAAATGGCTGTCAAATAAATAAATTAGAATTGTTATATCAAGTAAAATCAACTGTAAGATAGTAGTTAGTATTTATTTTACAAGCAAAATCATTTAAGTTGTCCTCCCTTTAATTCATTATAAAGCAATTCACCTACCTTTTATGGCCTTCTTGGAATTTTTTTGGTTTTAGGACGGGATTGTTATGAAGGTATTTTCTCGCGAAAAAAAAATCTACTCGCTAAACAAGATTTGTGCTTTGTGAAACAGCACGAAAATTATTTGTACTTGAGTGACCTGACGAAAATTTTGCAAACTGATTTGTTTGCTTATGCCCTAAAATTTTTCAAAGTTGATCGAGGGTCTATGTGTCTCTGGACGCAAGACGTCAATGGTTAAAAAAAAAACAGAAAAAGATTTTCAGAAAGAAGTCCTGTACATAAAATAATATTCGCTGAATATTGTACTGTTTCTATACTAGAAGAAAAATTTTGGAATGCCACTGGTGAAGCAAGATTTCAACGATGGGAAAAAAATTCTTATAAATATAAAAAAAAACTTGCAAAAGTTTACCAAAAAAATAGAAAACTGTAGAAGTGACTTAATCATCCCTACTTTCCGAATTAATTTCTCCAAACCGGGTCCGCTGTCACCATTCTAATAATATATAGGATTGTTTACTGTAATAAAACTAATACCGCTGTCACTAGTCTAATAATATATAATATAATTTATTATTGGAAGCTGTAATTAAATCTAATATACCCCTCTAATGAATTGTCTCCACTCTGATAATATGTTGTCACCATTGTAGAAGACGTCCGTTCAATCTCTTTATCAATGCCTCTACAATCCTTAGGGGATACTTATCCCTGCGAGCGGGGCAAGGCTTACTGGCTCCACTAGTCTGAACTGACTGGTTTCGCCCTCGCGGATTTACAAGAGGGTAGAGAAATCTTTTTGGGAAGGAAGGGGATCAAGGACTTCTCGGTCTCAGGTCCTGCAAAGAGTGAGAGGCTATGGGCTTACGTTAGAAGCCGGAGCACTGCATAGCGAAATGTGTATCTCTTCTAGTCTCGACCTGTAACGGCTAGGAATAACAAAACAAATCTCGAATTTACAATGTATTAACTAGACTGTACATTACAAATATCAGTTATGACAAAAATGTTCGCTCAGGCGCGAAGGGAGACGAGAAGAAACCAGCAAGGAATTAAAGATCAGACAATTTCCGTATTATTAGATATACCTGGGGTTAGTATATAGAGATCTTAGTTACCTCTGCGTATCTAGGCTCTAGCTAGGGAATAAGCCTCCAGTCTACCGGGATTTGAGATTTCGTACCTTCGAATCTCCAGTTGCCGACACTTTATACGTCACACTACCCCGTCGAGTTAAAATACGCGTCCACTGTCTGCGTACCTTCCGATCTCCACACTATGGCGTGGAGCTGCTGCGTGAAAACTTCCCACTAACGCCGCTCTCGCGTGGGGCCCTCAGGCGCCGCGCTACTACTGTCCGCCGACCAACTTCTGCCTGGTTTTTATGTATCGCCAACTTCTACCTTAGATTCTTTATGTCACGTATTCCATGTGTTAAACTGGATCACGCTATGTAAAAACTTCTTACTCAGCACAATTCTTCTCACTTGTTTAACAATTCTTACCTTGTATTAATTTCCAACAAGGTCTAAGTGTCGTAATTTTTTTAAACATTCAGGCTTGTGTTAAACTGGGTCAATCGTTTTGTTTTTACTTTGGAATGTATACGTTAACCTGTGTCGAATTTAATCTTTGTTAATTTGGAATATATAATAATTACTTAAATAATTATTACTCTTTACTAGGCTAATTACCTCTTAATTTTTCCTTCTTTACTTCCTTGCTGTTTACATTACATTATTATGGTTACATTCCATGAAAAATCCGTCACAACGTTTGTCCCGTTGGATTTGTAGGCTTTCTGTCTTTGATTATAATATTGTTCATCGCAAAGCCAATGGTGTTGTGGTTGCAGATGCGTTGTCACGTACATTCGATATCAATCTTTTAGATCTGTCCACTTTATCTCCAGATAATTGGTATCGAAAGATGATTCATAATGTCACCCAAGAACCTACTAGATATCCTGATTTCAAGGTAGAGAATAATATCCTTTATAAACATGTAATCAGTCCAGTTGAATCTTTATCGAATATGTCTGATTGGAAAATAGTAGTCGCAACAGCAAATAGGGATGAAGTCTTGAGAACTTTTCATGATGATGTGACATCAGGTCACTTTGGTTTTTATAAAACATTTAGTTAAATAGCTGAGTTATATTACTGGCCTGGTCTGCGCAACTCAGTTAAGAAATACATCTCTAGATGTAGAGTTTGTGCAACATGCAAGCCGAGTAACCTACCTCAAGCTGGATTAATGGGTTCGTTTAGGAACATTAATTTTCCTTGGCAAATGATCTCTTTAGACCTTATTAGACCGTATCCACGTAGTTATTTAGGTAATACATATTACTTGGTAGTTGTAGATTACTTCACCAAATTTCCTTTAGTTTGTCCTCTTCGTAAGGCTACAACTCCAGCTATTTTGAAGTTCTTAGAGGAGCAAGTGTTCTTACTATTTGGTATTCCCCAAATAGTATCATGTGATAATGGTCCACAATTTATTTCTAAAGCCTTTAAAGATCTTTTAAGTAAATATAAGGTCCAAAAGATATTCTACAATGCAGCTTATCATCCGCAAGCTAACCACACTGAACGTGTAAATCGTAGCATTGTTACTGCTCTTCGATCTTACACTTACACTGATCATAGAGCTTGGGATCAGTACATTCATTCAGTTGCTCAAGCCATTCGAACTTCTGTTCATGAAATCACTCAGTGCTCTCCAGCTTATGTTAATTTTGGTAGGCATGTTCCATTGTCAGGTGATTATTTCGGTTTAATTTCTGAAAATTCAACAACTCTTCCTCAAATTTCTGAGAAACTTCACCGTATGGAAGATCTCCAAAACTTACCTCCAATATTCGCTGACATTAGGAAGAAGTTGAAAGCTTCTTACCGTAGAAATCAGCATCAGTATAATTTGAGGAAACGAGATTTGCGATTTTTTGTGGGTGATCGAGTTTTGAAATGGAATTTTGTAAAATCAAATAAAGGTGATGCCATTTCTGCTAAGTTTTATCAGAAATATGTTCCCTGTACTGTCGTTAGGGTAATATCTCCTTTAGTATATGAATTAAAAGACAATTCGACAAATAGACGAATTGGTCAATTTCATATAAAAGATTTACTCCCTGATAATACAACAGATGAGGCAACATCTTCATCTTCAGAGGAAGATTAACTTAATGTCTATTAAGCTAACCTATTCCTTTGATTGTTATTGTTTTGGCTCGGTTTGGTTACGATTTGGTATTTTCTTAGATTTTTGTTATTAATCACCAGATTTGGTATACTTACAGCTTATACTTTGATTAGTATCTGTTTATAATAAGTTAAAATTATTAAGGCCATTAGAGTGTTTACTTATATTAGATGTTGCACTGGTATGGAACTAAATATTGTAATGCTACTATACTGTGCTATATGTTTATGTGTTGTATAACCTATGTTCTCATTTTGCATACTTGTTTTGCCAGGTTGGAAAGAATGTTGTAATTTTTTTTATGGATTTGATTCCGTTTATTGGTCATGATCAAGTTATATAGGAACATGTATCTGGATTTGCTATGTGGGATGGTTTTTTTTTATCAGTCATTAGGAATTTATATAGATAATCAGTATGCATAATTTTAGTACACTCCTATATTATATAGACTATTCTGCCTGTGTATATGTGACTGAATATGTGGGTTCGAAGTTTTAGTTCAATTAGAGACCTCAGTTGTTCAATGAATTTCGAAATTCACCATTTTCATGACAAGTTGTACAGTTATCTAGGCAGTAGAACGTCTTCCATAGATAGTAAATTATCGTTAATGTTAATTAGGATTTGAACATTTAGCTTTAATCCTTAATATTTTCAGACTTTGGTCTAATAACAGAATTGTTCCTTAGCTGATTTATTATTCTTACTTATATAGTTTATTCAAGTCATGGATTGCTCCCTTTACAGCATGTTTAGATTACAGTTATGGATAGTATTTCATATTTTGGCAACAAATGACCATTTATAGTTATTTTCACTTCTTTCCTTAGGCACTTATCTATATTTTGGTATATTGAACTAGGAATTATCCTGTTCTCTTTTATTAATATCAGAACGAATTCTAAATCTGCAGTTTCTTCAGAAATTGGTCTACTCGTTCTTGATGTTCTGTTTTGTTATTACTTCTACCTTAACTCTTACTATTTTGCTATGGTTGTTAGAGTTACTGGCACATTAAACTCCTTTTAGTGCTCTTGTGTTAGATGTTCTTATAAATTTGTTGTAGCTACCTGCTATAGTTATCGAGTATCAGCATAAGTTTATTTTGTTGTAAGAAGTTACCACAGCAGTTCACATGCTTTGGTACTCTACCTTTTGAGTTCAAGTTGTCCAGCTTTGCATTTGCTAGGATGATTAAGTTTATAACACCTCCTAGTTTTTATTTTTGGTCTTTATTTTGGATCCCAAATGTACTGATGGCAGATCATCAGGATGGAATCGATTTTATGGCTGTCCTTTTGTTTAAGCCGTTAGTCCCACATTTTGATCCAATAATTTATTTGATGAATTTTAAGGTTAGGCACATATTACCGGATGTGGGTATATGTGGACCTACCATATTTGGTTTAGTTGGTTATAGTGTGAATTGGATCATTATTGTCCACTGTATGGTCAATTTTGGATTTACCCTCCAATTCGACACTTTGTTTTATATTGTATTGTTTTATATACGTTTGGTATTTTTATTGTTACTTATTATTGTGTATCAGTCCACCCATTTGTATGATTGATTATTCCTTGGATATGCTCTTCTATAAATCTGTTGTCCATTGATGAGTCAATTTTGGAACCAGGGTCCGATTTCACATTATTTTGGATTATTTGCATTGAGTATTTGTAGTACTAGTCTATACTATGTTATGTTAAAGCTTTACTCTACTTTAATTTTACTCTAGATAGTATGTGACTTTGTACTTAGTTACATGTGGGTATCTTTAGATGAAACCATGTCTTTATTTCTACATCACTCATAATCTGTGGTTAATGATAATCGCGTGAATCGATGTAGATTGTTTTGGAAGTATTTTAGTGAGTTAATATAGTTTATAGCTGTATTTGGCAAACTGGTGCCATGGCTATAATTTTTTATATATAAGTTTATTTTTTTTTCTCGATTATTGATTGCACCACAAATCGTTGAACTATTGGTTAACCTACAGCTAAACAATCAGTCAAGTAAAAGGAAAAAAATTTTTTTTCACTTAAATTTTTTTTTCTCCAAGTAAGAGGGGAATGTAACGAGTCCGTTACTTAAATAATCGTTTACCTTTTTTTGTGACTGGAATCTTAATTTAATTCTAAATTAAATTCATATTGAAATATTCTTAAACTAAATATTTAAATAACTCAAAGTAAATCTTATTTTCTAAGGTTGGCATTAAACCGCGCCACCAGTGGTAAGATTCTGAAAGTACATCCACTCGACGACGTGTAGAACCTTCACAGGGACTTGTCAACTGGATGTGATCGAAGAAGGATCGTTTCGATCAGAGTAGTTGCGGCTGTGAAGTGCCATTTTTTTTCCGAATTGAGTTTAAGTTTATTTTATTGTCAAGAGCTGTTTGTTTTAGAAGAAATCATTTGAGTTATTTTGTTGTTTGTACGAGGATACTTTCAGTTGGATCACCCTAGCCGCCTACTCCCAGAATCCAGTTGCAAGTCAGGGGAAGGAATCTTTTTTAGTTTTGGGGTTGTACTTACTAAGGACAAGGGGAAGAAGTTTCAAGTTCATTTATTGGAAATTTAAGAAGAATTTTAAGTTGACTTATTTGTCTAAGAGTACCTGATCCAGGGAATCCAGGTTTGGTGTACCTTTTACCACCTGAGTCTAGTTCTCCACCGGATCATCTTCAAGGGAAACCTACGGAAACCGGCAGGAAGAACTTACTTTTATTTTTGGTTCTCACTCAATTATTTTAAATAACTTTTGCTACATCCTCTTCAAGGTTTTAACTTTTGGTTCCACTTTTAATTTGAATATATATTCTTAATAATAAATACCTTCAATTTTCTTAAAACATTAATTATTGTAACTTAATTTAATTATTTATTGTCTACCAAGGGATGAGGTTATAACTCTCTTTTGAATTTCTCTTTGTTAGGTTATCGTGTGCACACATATCCAGAGAGTTTTCACTTGAAAACCTAGACAATTCTTGAACGAAAACTAAACTATTAGTGAGTAGTATATAATTATATTTATTATTTATACATTATTATTGGATATAACTTTTGTCACGATTTGAAATTAAGGGGTATATCAGGGTCAAATTGTTTTATAATTATATTCAGGGATTTTACTGTAAATATAGCTAAGTTAATTGTACATAAGAGGTGGTGGTTTAGTATATAAGCATTTAAAATAGTCTGTACCTAAGTTTGGTAATTATTAAAGTTGTGGTTAAAATTTAATATTTCAATTAGTACCTATCTTTCATATTTCAGCAATACAAGATATCTCGGAAGAAAACATTTAACTTCCTGGCGCCCGAGCATTCATTAGAGCAACTTTTATCTTTCATCTGTTTATTTCTTGGTGGTTTTCTTGTCATTAGTTCTTATATCTTACGGTCTCTGTAGGGCATGCAAATTGGCCGAATCCATCTTTGAGTGTCAAGTGGTCATTCTCCTGAATAGTCGCTAGCCAACACTTAATTCTGCTATATTTTAAAATTCATATTTACCCTTTATTTATTTCTTTTACATAATTTATTTCTATCTAACCCCTTCCATCTTCCGTTATTCCACATATTAGTTCGTTGGTGTATCAAGGTACATTTTAGAGTTCACCCTTTTGCTACACTGTATAGAGTCACCCAGACTCCTTAGCACATTTTTGTTACAAGTATTTTTGATGCAACAACAGCAGTTTTTTGCGTTTAAAAATATGATTTATGCTTTTTTTAATATAAAGCTACTTTATTTGTGTACAAAATGAAGTTTTATATATGTTATGGTATTTTAGGTTTATGAAGTCAAGCAAGCAATTTGATTAAACCCAGCCTATGAGACATGTTCACCCCTAAGAATTACGTTCGGGTGTAACAATTCATTGGAGCGAGGTGTGTTAACTCGAGTATATACAGGAGTCACCCCACCGCGCTCCAATGCTCTAGACCATCCCTTTCCCCCCTATAGCACTCTGATGCGCGATAGGGGCACAACTATCAGCCAAATGCTTTTCATGTGGAGGTCCTGGGTAATAGAACCCCAACATGGTTTCCTAACCGATTGCAAAACTCAGGACAGCGCATTATCACTATGATCCTGTTATCATGATGTGGCTTATCCGCGAACTAAAATTGCTTACTTGGGCCTCAAGTCTCCGCTCCGAGCCTAGGCTCAGTTCGGCGACTTGGTGCTCAAGGGGTTGGGCCCTACGTGCCCGGGTTTTGGGGTTTTTGTTAATTTTTTTGGTGGCTTACGCCGGTTTTTGTTAGTATTTTTTAATTTTTTTGGTGGCCGAAGCCGGTTTTTTGTGTTTTTTATGATTTTTTTTGTAGGTGGCCCTGAAACAAAAAATGAGAATTAGTGTAAAGTCCATACTATAACATTGAAAATATACATATATATATATATATATATATATATATATATATATATATATATATATATATATATATACTGACAATATAACAATATAGACTTTATCGTCTATAGGCAACTGGGCCCACTCTGTGCTTTGCGATAGTCTTTGGGTGTTTTGAGCTACGAACTGTCTTCTGTGTGCGTTGTTGTTATTTTTGAAGTGTTTTCTCTCTAGTGTTTTTTGTTTTCTCTCTAGTGTTTTATTTTTTCTCTCTGGTATTGTTTTCTCTCTAGTACTTTTTATTTTATTCTACTATTTGTTGTTTTGGTCTTTTGTGCTTCCATCTGTGGAAAGCGTCATACCTCATCATCTCTCTTAGTATGTGATTGGGGTGGTTCTCTATATCTGCAAACTTTGTCCTGGCTTTTTCTTTCATCGTGTCTGTCACTCTGATTTGTTGCAATTCTCTGAAGAGGAATCTTTCTGCAACGTATCTTGGTACGTTGACTGCCTCTCTGAGGCTGTTGTTGTGAGCCGCTTGTATTTTCTTTTTTGATGTATTGCATACATGTCCCAGGCGAGGGATGCATATGTCAGTATGGGCAGTATTATGCTATTTATTAGTCTTATCTTTGTTTTTATTCTGAGTTTACTTTTCCTCCCTGTTTTTCCTCTTACAGAAGCTCTTGCCATGTTTGCCTTTTGTACTGTGGCTTCTACGTGTTTGTTGAATGTTAATCCTTTATCCATAATTACTCCGAGGTATTTAGCTTCGCTTTTCCACTTAATGGGGTTATCTTGCACAGTTACCTGTTCTTCTGGTTGCTGATGTTTTTTTTTGAAAAGTACAGCCTGTGTCTTATCGGAGTTTATTGCTATTTTCCATTTTAAACTCCATTCTTCTATGTCGTCTAGTGCTGTTTGGAGGTTATTTACCGCGATGTCTATGTTTTTATGTTTGGCCGCAATCGCTGTGTTCTAGGTATGTCTGCTGTGTTTATTGAGTACAGTAGGGGTGACAGTACCGCTCCCTGTGGCACTCCAGCCTCCGGGTTCCCGAGTTCGGATAGGACTTGTCCTATCCGGACTCTGAAACGTCGGTTGCTCAAGTACGACGAGATCAGCCTTGTCATTGCTCCACTGTACCCGTATCTTCTCATTTTGTATATTAGTCCTTTATGCCAGACTCTGTCGAATGCTTTGCTTACGTCTAGGAAGGCTGCTCCTGTGTATTGTTTATCGTTGAATCCAGCTGCTATGTACTCTGTTAGTCTGAGCACTTGTAGCTCACTGGAGTGTTCTGATCTGAAGCCGAATTGGGCTTCAGGTATTATTTCTAATCTGTCTGTTTCCGCTTGTAATCTGCTGAGTATAATTCTCTCTACAATCTTGCTGATAGCAGGTAGTAAGCTTATTGGCCTGTAATTTTGCGGGAATGTGCTGTTGTTTCCGGGCTTTGGTAACATTATGACATGGGCCTCTTTCCATCTGTTCGGGAATTTCTTAAATCTTAGCATTGCATTTATGATGTTAGTTAAGTATACTATAGCTCTCGCTGGTAGATATTTTAGTGCCCTATTTGTGATTTGGTCAGGTCCGGGTGCTTTTTTCGGCGAGCTATTTTTAATCAGTTCGTTTATCTCCTCTGGTGTTGTAGGAGGGATAATTTAGTTTGGATTATCAGGTCTTTTTCTTTGTCTTTCGACTTCTTCTATGAAGTCGATGTCTTCGTCTGGATGGTAATTTAATGTACACTCTCTCTCGAGAGTACTCCTCATTACCTCTGCTTTTTCCTCTATGGTGTATACGATTCCATTTTCCCCGTGTAGTGGGGGGATTGGTTTTCTGTCGGTTCTCAAAATCCTCTGGAGTCTCCAGAGATTTTGCATGTGTGGTCCTTGTTCTTCCATATCTCTTATGTGATTTTCCCAGCTTTCACTACGGTGTTGTTGTAGTGCTGTTTTGACCTCTCTGTTTAGTCTGTTTGATCTGTTTTTGTCTGCCTGATTCCTTGTCCTTCTTGCTTTCTGCTTTGCTCTGTTCTTTTTCCTTATCAAGTCTTTTATTGCTTGTGGTATATCCTTAAATCTTCCAGAATGCATTTCTACTTCCTGTTCTGTGGTGCTGTTTCTGAGCGCTTGTTGGATGATGTTTTCCAACTCTAGGACTTTGTCTTCTATTTCTCGTGGGGTTTCTATCACTGGAACTATATTTATTCCAGTGCTCACGAGTCTCTTAAAGTTTGTCCATTTTGTTTTCTTTTTAATTCTTCTGATTGAGCTTTCTTCCTCCCACGTTCCTAGTTCTAATAGGATGGGATTGTGGTCGGTTGTGCCTTCGTTTAATGTTTGTAATTCTGTTTGTAGTCCTAGATTTTTTGCTACTACTATATCTATGTGTGTGGGAAGTCCGTTTCCTGGATAGTGAGTAGGGTCTGTTGGGCCCATTGCCATAATGTCTTCATTATTTTCGATGTAGGTATTTAATAGTCTTCCATTTCTGTTCGTAGCTCTGTCGTTCCAATTAGGGGATCTTGCGTTTAGGTCTCCTATTATTATTGAGGGTTCGTTATTTAAGAACGTGTTCAGGTCGTCGTCGATCAGTAGATCTTGTGGTCTTACCTAGGCGGAGGTAATGTTGACTTCTCCTTGCCTCATTTGTATTCTTACTGTTGTTGCTTGCATAGTGTTTAGTTGCGGTGTTATTATTCTAATGTGCTCTATGCCTTTTTTCACTAAGATTGCTGTGCCACCTGATCTTGCTGTGTTGTCGTTCCTATATATGTCGTATCCTGGGAATTTTATACTTATGTTGTTTGTAAGTTTTGTTTCTTGTATTGCAACGACATCCATTTCGTATCTATTGACCAGTTCGTCCAGTATATTCTGGTTGGTCCTTATGCCTCCTGGATTCCAGGAGCCTATCCTCAAGTATCCCCTATTTGCTTGCACTAGTTCAGTGCTAGCTTTATGTCTGCTATCGCCTCGTTGACTACTCTAGTAGTAACTCTTTCACAGAGTTAACTAGGCCGTCTTGGTGTTGCCTTGAGATAAGGATGGTGTTTTCCTTATCTTGTGCTTTTGCTGTTGCTGCCTGGGCGTATGATGGGCCGCCGGGAGTGATTTGTGGCCTTCTTTGCGCCGTTGCGTTTTGTCTTTGTTGGGGCTGCTGTTGACGTCCCCATGTAGGGCATCTTGGGCATCCCCTGAAATTGGCTGGGTGTTGTCCTTGGCAATTTGCACATTTTGCCTTTTGATCTTTGGGCAATTGGCAGCTTTTGCTGGAGTGTTCCTCTCCGCATTTTACGCAGCGAGGTGCTTTAAAGCACGCTCTCTGAACAAATTCTCCTCGATGGCTCAGTGAAGATGTTCGTTCTGTTGTAATGGAAACACCAAATAATAGTAGCAGAGTTTATTGTTGAGACGTACACTATGGGTGTAGACCCGGGATTACTTTGAGTAGAGACTGATGAAGTTGATCGTTGAAGACTATATGTTCGTTGAGTGAATATTGATTGAATGCTTCTCTAGTCAAGAGATATTAGTTTTATATAAATTCTATTCGGGTCAATATTTTTCGCGTACCTAGCGTGATATGTGTATTTAATTTATGTAAATTGTTTAGCTTTGTCAGTACTTTTGACTGATGTCCAAATTATTATTTATAATTGACCAAATGTGTATGTAACCTAATTAACTACGTGTGTGTATTTAATAACAAATAGATTCATTCGGTCTACTGGGTGATAAAATTATACTGTCCAATTTCGGATATGAATTCTGAAGATTTGATATTGGACATACTGCGGAATCGGGCAATCTGGCCCAAGTGTCAATACTCAAAGTTTACATATAAGTATTACATAACATAGTAAAATTCAAACATGATAAATTATAAATAGTTTAAGAATAATCAATAATCTTCCAACCGTACCCTAGCTATCAATGTCCGACTCTATCTCTAGATTAAAATTAGGGCAATTGGATGAAAATGTGGAAAGTGGGATGTCAACTTGGGAAGTCGACCGTACATTGTTGTGCCGATTACTAACTAATACAGGTACTTCCTGTTCGTTAGTCTGAGTTTGTGGATTCCCTGAACGACATAGTCGTGCAACAGGACGGTACTGCCATAACGTGAGTATCCCAATTATTACCATTATAGTAATGATCCCGGTGGCCACAAAATAATGCCAATTAGATTCGTGAATCGATCGCCACTGCGTATGCGTCATTTCTTGTTCCAGACTCTCCTCCTCAAGTAACACATGACGTAGCTCTCCTCCTGGTATGTCAAGGTAGGTGTTTAGAGGCGTGTTAAACTTGCGGGGTGTCCTCGCCACCAGTTGGGCCACGGGAGTGATTGGCGACTTCAGGTAACTCGTCACTGCTCTGTCCACCCCACTGCTAGTGGGGAGTAATGTAATATTTTTCGTTTGGGCGATACATTTGGGTGAAAGCTTCAGGAATGTGACTCGTTCCAGTACTCTTTCGCTCCGATTTCCATCGCAAATAATGGATATGTGTATCGTGACTGGCGTGATAACTAGCCAGAGGTTGGGAGTACCCATCTTACTCCATTGAGCTGTCTGTATTGTCCTGGCTACCACTGGACATGTGCTATTCTTAGATCGCTCATAAATTTCTTCTAGTATGCAGTTTGGTTGGGTATCCATGTTTCTTATAGCCGTTGGTGAGCACGCTATCTGCGCCTTTGTCAACAGTAAGCACCTTTCTCTATCTTCCGTGGTCAATTCGAAGTAGTGCAGTGTGTTATAATCTACGACCAGTAGATTCCTTGGGGCGACAAATGTGCGCAACACCGACCCCTCAACGTTAAGTGGTATGGCCGTGACTTTGAGCATGCTGTACTTATTTTTCCCTGTCACTATGAAGTAGCCGATGACTGTTATATATCTGTCGTCATGACTGACTTCTGTTTCTATAATGGGTTGTCGTCGTATTTCGACCCCTTGAGGCAGTATCTGCCCTGCTTTCCCTATTAATTTGGTTATTTCACCCGGTTTCACTATATCAATGAAGTGTCCGTGGTTATAGTGAAGGTTTAATATTCCCTCGTAAAATTGAGTATATTCATTTATGAAGTCCATAACTTGTAATGCTATCGTTTGTATTCGTAACGTGCTATATTCGGTTTCTAGTTTTTGTGCTTTGTCTTCTACTTCGTTAAGTCCTTTAGATATTTCTTGTAGACCTGTGATTAGTGCTTTGTTAAACTTGTTCATTTGCTCGTTTATCCTGTTCTCTGTGTGATTGATTGATGTTATTGTTTCTAACATTATCTTCGCCTGGTGCTGTGATCCCTTTATTAGCTCCTTTTGGTTATTATCTAATGCTTCAATGTTACTGTAGGCTTCGTCATTGACTCCAAATACTGAGGTTAATATTGTTCCTAATATTCCTCTTCTTTCCCTTCCTTTTATTTCTACTGTCAACCCCTCGCTTACTGACTCCGCCTTTCTTTGTCCTTCCTCTAACTTCTCTATTATACCCTTACAATTCACGATTTTTATCTCATGACACAGTTCTCGTACGCCTTGTATCATATTTCCTATTAGTTGGTGCTCTGTTCGAATTCTTCCTTTTTCGAATAACACCTTTATTTGAAATGTTCCCCGGTCTATGACGACCTCTCCAAGGTCTTCTGTGAAAAATCCTGGTACCGGATTATATATTTTATACGGTTCTGCCTTTATGGGTTTTAACATCGTTAAAAACATTATAGCTACTAGTATTTTCTTCCATCTTAGTGCTGCTGCCTTTTTCGGCTTTTCCTGTTTCTCTTCTTCCAGTCGTATTAGCTTATGTATGGGTCTTTTAGTCAGTTTCCCGTTTGCCTTTCTCACTGTTACTACTCTGGTTAATCCCTCCGCTCCAGGGTGTGTTTCTGTTACCCTCGCTAATGGCCATCTGCCTGGAGGTGTATCCTCTTCTTTAATTATAACTATTTCTTCTTCTTTTATGTTATGGTGCGCCTTATGCCATCTATTTCTCTGTTGTAATTGGTGCAGGTATTCCTGTTTCCAAATTTTCCAGAAGTCTCTTTTTATTTTCTCCACTAATCTCCACCTCGTCGGCATCTTCAAGTAAGTCGTAAGCTCTTCTTCCCGATTTGGTGATATAATTTCTCTCCCTATAAGGAAGTGAGCTGGTGTCAGGGCTATTTTCCCTTCAGGGTCTTCTGATGACCCACATAATGGTCTCGAGTTCATACATGCTTCTATTTGTGCCAGCACCGTACTCAATTCTTCATATGTTAGAACTGTTTCCCCGATGATTCTTTTCAAGTGATATTTCATTATTCGCACTGCGCTCTCCCATAATCCTCCGAAATGTGGTGCATATGCAGGTATGACATGCCACTGGGTACCTAGTGCCCGTAATCCTTGTTTTATCTCGTCATCTATTTTTTGATTTTCTTTTTTCAACAAATTTGCTGTTCCTACGAATGTGGTTCCGTTATCGCTGTATACGTTGTTGCACTGTCCTCTGCGTGCCGTAAATCTCTTGAACGCTGCGATGAAAGCATCCGTAGACATATCGCTTACTACCTCAAGGTGTACTGCCTTCGTTGACAGACACACAAATACTGAGATGTAGCCCTTATAGCTCCTCTGTCCTCTGCCTCTCGTGGTACTTATTTTTATTGGCCCGGCATAATCTATCCCTGTGTTAGTAAAGGGATGACTCGGGTTCACTCTGTCTTTCGGTAGATCTCCCATTAATTGTTGTGCTGCTTGACTTTTATACCTCCTGCACCTTAAACATTTTGCTAGATGATCTTTCACGGTTCTTCTGCCGTTGATTATCCAGTATTTCCTTTTTATGTACTGTAGTGTTTGTTGTAATCCGCTATGTAGATTTCTTGCGTGACTATCTGTTATAAGTAACTTTGTTAATGCACTATCCTTTGGCAAAATTATCGGATGTTTTTCTCCGTACTTTAGATTCGTGTGTCTCAGTCTTCCGGTGACTCTTAGAATTCCTTGTCTATCCAGGAATGGTACCAATGACGCTAATTTATTTTTCTTGTCTAATTGCTGTTTCTTCTCCAGCTTATTTATTTCTTGTTTGAAGTAGGCGTGCTGTGTGTGCTTTATCTTATAAATTTGAGAATCTCTCGCATATGTCCTCCTTTATCGTTGTCGTGTGCACCGTTATTTTCGTTTGGACTTCCTCCTCATTTGTCTCTGGTATTTCTTCTGATTCCTGCGTTAAAGTTTTGTTACTAGTCAGCCAAGTTGGTCCCTTCCACCATAGCTCTGCTTCTAATAATTCTGATGCGGTACTTCCACGTGAGAGGATGTCCGCTGGATTTTCCTTTGTATCTACTTTATGCCAATTTTTCGGTCCTATAACGCATCTTATTTCCTCTACTCTGTTGGCGACGAACATTTTCCACCTTTTTGATGATCCCCTTATCCAAGCCAGGGTTATCGTTGAGTCCGACCATGCATATACCTCAATGTTTTCCCTGTTCAATGCTTGTAGGGTTTTCTTCATTAAATTTGCTAGTAGTACCGCGGCACACAGCTCGAGCCTTGGTAACGTCGTTTTCCCTTTCAATGGTGCGACTTTCGATTTTGCTATCATTAGATTCGTTTTAATTTCTGGGCCTAATACCCTTGAGTAGATTACCGCTCCATATCCTTTCATAGACGCATCTGCAAATCCATGCAGTTCTACTCTGTTTATCTTGCTTAAGTTGTTCCACCTGGGCAATGTTATTTTCTCCAGATTTACTAATTGCGCCTGGTATGTATTCCACCTGCTTTGTTGGTTGCTAGTTAATTCTTTATCCCAACTGGTCTTTTGCTCCCATAATTCCTGTATGAACATTTTCGCCTGAATTACTACAGGTGCTATCCATCCCAGTGGGTCGTATAGTTTTGCTACTTCTGACAGTACGTGTCTTTTCGTTATTTTCTTTGCCGTCGTTATCCCTATTTTGAATGTGATTATATCATCTTTAGGTGACCAGTGTATTCCTAACGTTTTCCGTACTTCTTCTTGTTTGAATGCCTTCGAGTCTACGTTCCTCATATCCTCCGGTACGTTCTCCATTATTTTTTCTTCGTTGCTCAACCATTTTCTAAGAGTGAAACCTCCTTTTCTGAACAGTTGTATTAATTCCTTTTGGGCTGTTTCTGCTTCCTGCACTGTCTCAGCTCCTCCTAGTATATCGTCTACATACATGTTTTCTTTTACAATTTTCGATGCCAACGGGAACCTCGCTCCTTCGTCTTCTTGTAATTGTTGTATTGTTCTTAACGCTAAAAAGGGTGCTGCGGCCGTGCCGTATGTCACCGTCGTTAAGTTATACTCTTGTATGTGGTCCTTTGTGTCCTTTCTCCACAAAATTTTTTGATATTTTTGGTCTTCTTCTGCCATTCTGATTTGTCTAAACATTTTTTCCAGATCCGCTGAGTATGCTACCTTATTGGATCTCCATCGTAATAGTATATTTGTCAAGTCTTGTTGTAATTTCGGCCCTGTGTGCATAATATCATTCAGGCTTACTGCCGATGAGCTTTTGCTTGATGCGTCAAACACGGCTCTTATTTTCGTTGTAGTACTGTCCTCTTTTCTCACTGGATGATGAGGTAAGTAGTACCCATCTCCCTGGTTTTCTGCTATTACCATATGACCTTGGTTTTCATAATCTTCCATGAATTGTCTGTAATTCGCTTCTAACTGTTTGTCTTTTGCAAACTTCCTTTCTAGTTGCATCAATCTGGCGAATGCTTGCTGTTTAGATTCTCCTAACTTTGCGACGTCTTCCCTAAACGGAATTTTTACTTCGTATCTCCCTTCTTCATTCCTTTTTACAGTCTGTCGATACAGTTCTTCACATTCTTGTTCTTCCACTGAGAAACTTGTATTCTGATTTACTTCTTCTAATTCCCAGAAGTTCTTTATTTGTACGTCCATTTCTTGTCTTGATATCATACAGCTTACTTCTGCTTTTATATTCTCCCTTTCTCGTGCTATTCCCGAAACTATCCATCCTAGTTTGGTGTTTTGACTCAGGAGTCCATTACTTATTCTGTGCATCCCTTCTGTCAATATGTAACTGTATTCTTTTACTCCTAGTAGTAAGTCTATCTTCCCTACCTTGTAATATCTTGGATCTGCCAGTATTGCATTTTTCTCGTTATAGTCCGGTAGAATTATATCCTTTTCCGGTAAATTCCTTGTTATCTTCGGTAGTATTAGTGCTTCTATTTCCATCTCGAAGTCACTTTCGTAATGAGTTTCGATTAAAAGTTTCATACTCCAGTTGGCTGTTTTTTCTCCTGACGAGCCTATCCCGGATATGGTCGCCTGTATGGGCTTCCTTGTTGTTCCTAGCGTCGTCGCAGCTTGTTCCGTTATAAATGCGCATTGTGACCCTTGGTCGATTAGTGCTCTCATTATGTGTGAATCTCCTTTCGCATCTCTTATGCGTACCACAGCTGTCGCTAGTAATGCTTCACCTTCCTTATGGCTTGCACAGTTTACTGAATTCTGCCCTCTTTGCTGGTCGTTGCTATTCCTAGGCCCATTGGTATCTTGTGTATTTTCTCGCCTTCCGTTATTTTGTTCTCTGGCGTTGTATGGATTATTATTTCCTCCTCTGTACCTATCAGCTTGGTACCCGTTTCTTCTATTGTTTGAATCTCTTCCATTTCTTTCTTGTGTTTGTTCTCGTTTCGTTTCATTGGAGTTTCTTTTGTTGCTTGTGTTTCCTTTTTCATAATGCAACATATGGTGGTGGTCTCCGCCACAGTGTCTGCACCTATATTGTGAATAACATTGTTTTTCTTTTTTATGTGCTAGGCAGTTTGTACACAATCCTTTTTCTTTTATCATCCTGTTCCGGTCTCTTACATTGAGTTCCTGAAATTCTCTGCAGTTCGGTACTCCGTGATCTCCGTTGCATATCACGCAATGTGTTTTTGGTTTCCTAAGAGATCCTCCTTGCTTCTCTTGTCTTTTTTCTGACTCCAGCAGTTCCAGTGTCTGAAATCTTCGCTGTAGGAATGTTTGTGTCGATTTGTACGTCGGTATCTCTCTACTGTCTCCAATGTGGTTTTCGTACAGCCTCCTAGTTTCATTGTCCCATTTCGTTATGATAATTCGGGCTATCAATGGGCTCCACGCTTCCGTGTCTGTTCCTAACCCTCCTATGGCTTCCAGACTTTCGTGGAAGGTGTCATGTAGTGATTTCAATGCTCTAGCAGAAGATTCCTTTACTTCCTGCGCTAGTAGCATCCTGTCTATTAATTTAAACAATATCATCCTTGGGTTCTCATACCTATCTTTTAGCATATTCCAGGCCACTTCGTAGTTGGCCTCGGATATGTTTAAGTGTTGTATCATTCTGTTGGCTTCCCCTCTTACTTGAGTTTTTAGGTACTGCATTTTTTCTGCGTTTGATAACTGGTCGTTTTCATGTATTACTTTAGTAAACAGATCGTGGAAAGTTCTCCACGTTTCATATCTGCCTTCATACACAGGGATTTTTACCTGCGGCAATGTCACACCGTCCCTCCTCTGTGTGCTTTCTGGCCGTTGCATTCCTGGCCTTATTTTCTTTAAAACTTCCCTGACTTTCCTCTTTAGATGATTTATTCTCTCTACTTCTCCAATATCTGTAGCGTCCAGTTCCTCATTTACTGCTGCTTCAATCATTAGTGTATTCACCTTTTCCATGTATTCTCTTAACTCTGACTGCAATTCTTCATCCTCCTACAAGTCTTGTTCATTTTCTGGCCGTAATAATTCCTCGATTCTTTGTTTTCTTATCTGTATCTCCTTTACTTTCGGTGCTTTTCCTCTTTTCAGCACCCTTCCATATTCTTCCAACAGGGTTTTCCCCTCAATGTATGTCTTAAATACCTGATCATAGTATTTTGTTTCAAAATATTTTTCTTTCGTTATACCCCCTTCTAGCAGCTTTTCGTGGTTATTTAAAAATTTTGCCCAATATTCTTCTAATTTTTCCTGTCTATCCCGGATGTATTGTTGATTTTTCCGAGATTGGGAATCCTTTTTTGTATTTGAAACGAGTTTCACTATTTTTGTTCCTATTTCCGCTTGCTTAACGTATAGACTCTCCATGATTATTTTAAAAAATTTTTACATTCAGCGGTAAATATATTAGACAATACTAAATGTACGTTATGTATTAAATAAGTATACCTGTATTATAACACTTTCTTTTCTATCGGAATGTGCAATTTAGCGAAATATGAGTTTGACCTTGCCTGCTGTGCTATTCTTTGCATTGAGGTAGGTCAAGATGTAATCCACACACTCTTATAATGATATATATACATATATATATATATATATATATATATATATATATATATATATATATATATATATATATATATATATATATATATATATATATTGTTATCAAAATAAATGAAATTATTTGCTACGTAATTATTTTAATTTTTCGAAATAAAATATTTAATTGTAATTAAAAGCAAGCTATATGTATGAACGTTTCTTTTTTCAAATTGTCATACAAAATTACTGTTTAGTTAATTATAGTTGTGAATGACGTTTATTTTTGTTTTATCAATTCTCTGTATTATTTAAATGGTATGCATTCTAAAGTACATTATTATACGATTGATAGAGTGGAGATTGTTGTTCTAAATTGTTAAATTGTAATAAAAAAAAACTTGTTAAATTGTAAGATTGTAAAAGTTGGAAGATTTTGTAATTATTCAAAAACTTACGGTTTTTTGTGTTCTTAGACGTTGAGGATCCCTCGCTTCTGGTGGGTTCTGCAATCGGTCCTGTCCTTTGGCTGCTCTGCGGCTCTAGTATGGCTCTCGGCTTTGGTACTGCTCTCGGCTCTAGTATGGCTCTCGGCTTTGGTACTGCTCTCGGCTCTAGTATGGCTCTCGGCTTTGGTACTGCTCTCGGCTCTAGTCTGGCTGTCGGCTTTGGTACTGCTCTCGGCTCTAGTATGGCTCTCGGCTTTGGTACTGCTCTCGGCTCTGGTACCGCTCTCGGCTCTAGTATGGCTCTCGGCTTTGGTACCGCTCTCGGCTCTAGTATGGCTCTCGGCTTTGGTACCGCTCTCGGCTCTAGTACCGCTCTCGGCTCTAGTATGGCTCTCGGCTTTGGTACTGCTCTCGGCTCTGGTACTGCTCTCGGCTCTAGTATGGCTCTTGGCTTTGGTACTGCTCTCGTTCTCCCGGGTCTAGTGGTCTCTCTCTGCTACTGAGGGTGTTGCTGGCGTGGACTGTATAGGCTCTCTCAAACTTCCTTGAAGTATTCTGTTTCTCGATAGGACCATGAACAGATTCCCTTCGTTGGCTCAGTGAAGATGTTCGTTCTGTTGTAATGGAAACACCAAATAATAGTAGCAGAGTTTATTGTTGAGACGTACACTATGGGTGTAGACCCGGGATTACTTTGAGTAGAGACTGATGAAGTTGATCGTTGAAGACTATATGTTCGTTGAGTGAATATTGATTGAATGCTTCTCTAGTCAAGAGATATTAGTTTTATATAAATTCTATTCGGGTCAATATTTTTCGCGTACCTAGCGTGATATGTGTATTTAATTTATGTAAATTGTTTAGCTTTGTCAGTACTTTTGACTGATGTCCAAATTATTATTTATAATTGACCAAATGTGTATGTAACCTAATTAACTACGTGTGTGTATTTAATAACAAATAGATTCATTCGGTCTACTGGGTGATAAAATTATACTGTCCAATTTCGGATATGAATTCTGAAGATTTGATATTGGACACTCTCTGCGCGTGATGGTAGCCCTGGCAGTTGAAGCACTGTGTGGGCCCTGTTGCTTTACGTAAGTCCTCTATTTTTATTTTCATGTGCATCAGGTTAGTGATGCTTTTTAGCTTTTCAGTGTCCTCCCTCTCCACCGTCATGACAAACATTGGTAAGTGTCTCCTGTCGCTCTTTCTTGAAGTCATGTTCTTAATCGACACGACTTCTATTTCATACTCATCTCTGATGGCCTCGAACATCTCAGTCGTGTTCGTAGTTGGAGGTAACCCTCTCAAAACCATCCTTGGTTTAATATCTTCTTCCAGTGGGAATGCAATCCACTGAATTGGATTTTCTTCATTGAATTTCTCAATGATTTTTACCATTTTTGCGGTAGTCCTCGGGGTTCTTGGCTTGGATGAGTGTTTCCCTGCCACTTCTCGACAGCTTGTTCGCTGTGATAATTTGTTGTTTTTGTGCAATACTTAGTATTGCACCCGTGTATCTCACACTCTGTAATTTGATTACAGGTGGTTTTGCCCAAGTTTTCTTGGGAGCTACTTCGATGTCCATCTGTGACGTAGACGGAGGACGCCGATCGGCTTTTGCTTCACCTTCCTGATGTTGTTTCGGAGGGGTGAGGGGTGGGAAATCTTCTTTTCTTCCTTTTGTTGTTTTGTCTTCTTTTTGCGAATTTTTTGGGATTGTTCCCGTAGCTTCGGCTTGAGTATTCTTTGGAATGGCTCCTGTGGTTTTTTGTTTCTTTTTTCCCTGAGTTTTAGGGTTTTCCTCCGGTTTTGCCTGATTTTTCAGGTTGTCTTCGTGTTTGTTTTTCTGTGCCTGGTTTTCCAGGTTTTCCTCAGGATTTTTCGAGTTCAGTTGGTTGAACTTTTTGTCCATATGCTCGATGATGGACTTTTGTGAGGCTACCATTGTGTCTTGGAGCTCTTGTATCTTTTTCCTTAAAGATGCTATTTCTGCATCTTTTTCCTTTAGTAAAGTCCTTAGTGCATATAGTTCAGACTTATCGTCCTCGCTACTTCTTTGTCTGGTCCTTTTTTGGGTTAGCCTTTTTGGTGTGTCATCGTCGGTAGTTAGTGGTTCTTCGCGGTTTCCCTCCGCTCTGTCTTTTGTCCTCTTCTTCTTGTTTTTGGGACGTTTGAATTCCCCTTCGTTTTCTTGTTTTTCATCTTCTATCGGTAGCTCTTTGAAAATTTCATAATTTGCGCTGTCATCATCCATGGGGGGTAGTGCGTCGTAGATGTTACAGTGGAGTTTCCTCTCACTGTAACCATATGGGGTGGGACTGGGGGGTGCCTTTTTGTCAGGCGGGGATCGAGAGCGATCCATTTTGGGGGACGGATATCTTAACGTGGACGAAGGCTTTTTTGTCATCCGTCTGGCCCGTTGCCAGCACGGTTTCTGGGTGCCACCCAGTGACCTCTTACGCGGTAGTTCACGCTTTAGGCAGAACTAAAGCGGGGATCCTCTTGAGTTTCTCAATTCTCTGACCCAGGGGCCGTGTCTGCCAGATATAGAGTTCTAAACAACTATATCCCACAGTGTCATCCCAACGGAGGCACAGAGAATATCCCGACGGGCAAGCCCGTATGCTTTTTCGATTTCCTACGCCTCAATTTTGGCCTCCGTGAAGATCTGATTTAAAAAACAAATCTCCCCGGCTAACCTAGTTGTGACGTAGGAGTTTGCCTCTCTTTTTCAAGCCTAGGCGCTTTTAACGCCAAGTCTCCGCTACCGTGCTTACATACACGGCACGAACTGATAAGTTCGGATCGGACTTGGTCGCTGCAGCTCCTCGGCGGTGTCGCTTGTCGCTCTTCGGCACGTCTGCACTGTTCGACTGCTGGAGTCGAACTTGGTTTATGAAGTTTCAGAACTTTTTATGAATAACATTTTTATAAAACTAATATTAAATATGTTTTCAAATGCAGTCAACTTAAGTTTCAAATCATTTACATACTTGTATATTAATTAATATCAGATATATCTTAAACTACTAATTAATTAAATTAAGGGGGCTCATATTTTCTAAACCTATATATATATATATATATATATATATATATATATATATATATATATATATATATATATATATATATATATATATATATTATATATATATATATATATATTATATATATATATATATATATATATATATATATATATATATATATATATATTATTATATCTTTGATATTGTGATATTTACTGTTTTGTTTTTTCATAGAGGTGCTACATATCCAAGAAAATTCTAAAATAAGAGTATTGTCAAACATAATTAATGTTCAAACGCCACAAACATCACAAGATATTCCTAGTACATCTTGTGAGTTAACTCCTAAGAAACGGAAGATTTATAAAGACTTGGTTCATTCACAGAAAGTAAGTAGTGAACGAAAAAGAAGGTTAAGAAATGTTCGTCGAAAACTACACAGATGTGAGAAACAAGTAGCCAACATGAAGAATGTAATTGAGAAGCTCAAGAAAACAAGGTTGGTTCAAGAGGAAACATTGGATCTTCTTGAAAAATTAGAAAAGAAAAATATTTATTAGTTTTTTCAGGTTTAAAAAAAATGAATGCATTTAAAAAGCATTGGCTCAATATTTTGCACATAAGCTCTTAACAACAATTACTTCAGTTGAAATATATTTACAATTTGAATCTATTATTTCATTTTTTTTTAATTTTTTCAGATTTTAAACAAATGTTGAATACATATGTTGTGGTGAAAGATATTCCAAGCTACCTTTATTTTTTTATTTATAAAGGAAAAAAGTATACATATTTTTGTTGTATTAATTAATGCATTCGAACATTCGGCACATAATATTTTTGTTTTCAATTAGTGAACAACATGACCTGCTATATATGCAATCTAAATGTCTACTTCATTGAAAGCTGGATGTTACGATAAGATTCTAAAATCTCTGAAGATTTATTTTTTTGCACGATGGGATCACATTTTAAAATGGACACTTTTTCTAATGGTATGCAATTGTTTCTAAACCTGTCAATCAGTTCAACATGAACCCATAATTTTTTGTAAGCCGAAATGAACTGGCGAGCTGTTGTGTTATTATTATAACCCCCTTGTGATCTAATACTTCCAAATAAATAGTTCTATATGATCCTGGGAGAACTTATATAATGGTAAAAAAGTTGATATGCCAGAAGTTAATAATGATTTGTATAAAAGATGTAATTTTTATGCATACTTTAAGACCTCAAAATTATGTGTGGCGAAGAGTGCCTAACAAAAGACTGTTTAACAACATTAGTCTTTAACGTACCAAGGTATTTATCAGTGGACCGTAGAAAATAGACTGGACCGTTTTCTATTATAGTTGCAAATTGTTAATATATATATATATATATATATATATATATATATATATATATATATATATATATATATTGATATGATTGGTGTTTAAAGAAAATAATTTATAAGTTATATACTAGATAATTTTAGATATAACAAGTATTTGGTTATTTTAAGAAGTTATATACTAGAGAATTTAATAAAAATATATTTGTGAGGGCATTTTTAAGAAATTAGCATATAAAAAGTATTTTTTTAGTAATTATGATGTTGTAGATATATTTAAGTGAGCCATGTGACTAGGCAACCAGATATACATACTCTGAAGTGACGTTTAAGAATAATTACGAATATAAAGTGGGGTTATAATGATAATATGTTGTTTAAAATGTGTAATTTATTAAATTAAAATGTTTAATTTATATAAGTTACTGATTTAAATGTATACTCTGATCCGAAAAGCCTAAATGCCAACAAAATTGTCGATAGATAAGTAAGGAATTCTCTAGATCACCGGAGATGGCTTTGTTTGCGAAATGGTTTGTTCCAGAAAATTCAGACATGTATTTAATAGAACAAATGGAACATGATTTCTTACCAGATGGTTCTGGAACATCCAAAAAGATATAAATACCCGGTGATTTGGATTCAAAGCAGTCAGAAAGTTTAAGTCAAGCAGTCAGAAAGTTTAAGTCAAGCAGTCAGAAAGTTTAGTAAGAAAGTCGATTCAGTTAGTTATGAGTTTTTTAGTATGAAAATTAGTTAGAGGCAGTCAATCAGTTACAATTGTTCAATATAGTGAGTTAAATCAATATTAAGAAACAGTATAAAGAAAATAATATTGAAGATTAAAAATTATGTTATGTATAAATGATGATAATGGAAGAAGTATTAATTGAATATTAAAATTAAATGATATTTTGGTGATTGGATATTGATATATTGAAAAGAAGAATAAAAATAAATGCTGTTGCTGGTGTGCTTGGTGGTTTATAAATGCTGTGAAGAAAAATATCTTAAATTGGTGGAAGCTGATAATTGGAAAAAGTAATTTCACAAAAACAGGGATAACCGAAGCTGAGAAGAAGACATTTGAGTGGTGATTATAATCTATATAGTGGAAAACAGTTCATTTAGGCATTCAGTGACAGAAAGGTACAAAATTTTGTTAATATAATTTAGTTAGTGTCATAACAATTTCAATTTTGAAGATATTTTGTTTAAATTTTACATTGTCTATAGAATTTAATTAGTTTCATAAGAATTTCAATTTAAAGATAGTTTATTTTAAATTTACATTGGCTAGGTTAGATATATATGTGTGTTTCATAATAGATATAATAAAGATAATTTAAAAAAGTACTTACAAACTAATTCTTTGAGAACCGCGATAAAATCCCTATATTATTAAAAAATACTCATTGCTTATCATTCAAACAAACAATACATCATAACAATTTGGCGCCCAACGTGGGGCTCTCTATTTAAAAGAATTAGTTTGGAAAGATAAGTGCTCTCATATAATTAAATTAATTATCAGTAGAAAGAAAAAATTATAGATTTTATTTTTAATTATATTTGAACAAGTAAAGTCTCAAAATGTCTCAAGGAAAGAAAGGTACAAGAAGCAAAAAGAATGAAGAAGATGTGGAAGTAGAAACACAACCTATACAAGAGGAGAGTTTAGTTCAAGTTCCACAAGATACTGCAGAAATGAATCCAGAAAGAGAACAAGAGATAAACGAAATACAAGAACTTAGGTTACAACTTCTAGAAAATATGTTAAACGAACTACATGACGCAACCAAAACTAGAAACGAGACGAAATTGAAGAATTATATAGCTCAAAGGGAGACCGAGAAACAGGAACAACTTGCTAAAATCAGAAGAAAAACTGCAAGGGAATTGAGGAAATTAGAGTCTCAGCGTAAGGGCATAGACAGGAAATATCATGCAGTGAACATAATCGACGAGCACGTCGACAAAAAATCAGAAATATACGCCCCACTCATGCGACACGGTGAACATCCGAAACGGTGGCATCAAGTTATAGACGAAAATATGAAGAGATATAAGGCTCAATTTATCGGAGTTGAAAATCTTAGCACTTTACCGAAATGGTTAGACCAAGCAACGAAGATAGACAAACGGGTATTACATTCCAATTGGCCTAAGCGTAAATTGTGTATTAAACAAACCAGGTGGACTGCTCCGGTGCTAAAACAACTACACGAAGAACTTAAAGGTCTAAGAAAAGGCATAGAGAAATATACTCTACGATTAAGAACGAAAGTAGATAAGCTTATAGAAGAATCTCATACCCCAGAAGTCGAGGGAGTATCCGAGGACGAAGAATCTAAATATCAAGCTTTAGTACTACTTCAAAATATTATTAAAGGCAGAGCTGCTCAAATTCTGATTTATGAAGGAAGAGACACTTGTAGAGAGCTAATTCAAGAATTAAAACATTCCAAAGGATTACTGAAAAAACAGAAGGAACAGAGGAGAAAAGAAAAATACCGAGTCAAAGTACAACAGCGAGACGAATTGATACAAATGAGAATCATAGAAAATTAGAAAAGAAAATAGAAGATAATAATAATAAAATTGTAAACAAATGGAAAAACAAATGGATAAAAAACTTGAAGATGCAGAGAAAAAAGTAGCAAATGAAATAAAAAGTATACGGAATGACTACAAGAAAAGGATAGACAATGAGAGGACAGAAGTAAAGAGGATTATTCAAGATAATAAGATAGATATAGAACAGAAAATAGAGTTGCAGAAATGTACTTAGAAGTAAAAATTAACGAAGACAGGAAAAACGCAGAAGAAAAATTAGAGGATATACAACAAAATATCCAAATAAATAGTAATCAAATAAGAAATGTGGAACAGAGAATAAATGATATTTCACAAATGAGAGACATAGGGAGACCTTACTTAAATTTAACAAATGAGACTGGGATTAAATTCTCTGGTAATATAAAAAAATTGCATCCTAGAGTATACATAAATAGTTTAAAACATAAATTAAGATTTGTGAATAATATTAATGATATTAAAGATTATATTAGAATGACATTAAATGACAATGCAGCAACTTGGTTTGCTAGTATTGAAAATGATTTAGATAATTTTCAAACATTTAAAAATAAATTTTTAAATTATTATTGGGGTGAACTAGAGCAAGCTAAGTTTAGAGAAATTCTATATTTTGGAAAGTATAATCAAAATTTAAAATCAAATATGGTAGATTATGCATTGAAACTGATAACAGTTGCAAAATATTTAGAACCACCGCTTAGAGAGGATGAAACGGTCTTAAATGTATCTAGACATTTTGATGCTGATGTTGTGCAAACAGTAACTGTACAAAATATTCAAACAATAGAGAGTTTTATTAATTTTATTCAAAGAATACAAAGAGGTAATATGACAAGTAATAATAATAACAAAAAAAAAAAAAACAATAATAACTTTCAATATAATAAAAATGATAATCAACAATATACACAATCATATAACAATAATACTAGGTATGGTGATAGTTTACAAAATTTTAATAATAATAACAGTAATCAAAATAGACAGAACTTTAATAACAATACTAGTTATAATAGACAAAATTTTAATAATAATACTAATTATAATAGACAACATTTTAATAACAGTACTAATAATAATAGACAAGATTTTAACAATAGAAGAAATACAGAGCGACCTAACTATAACAGGCAGGTAAATTGTGTTCGAAGGAATAGAAGCTGCGAAGACAGGGAACGAAGTAGTACAAGGCAGGAAAATGTGAGTAGAAGTCATAGTAGGGAAAGACATAGGACATCAGATCCAAGTGGTCAGATACAATCTGAGAATTCTAATAATCAAAATTTTGTTCAGTAAACTTTCTGAATTACAAGTTAGGCCATTGCTATTATGAAAAACCTTCTGAATTTATTTCTTTAGATGAAGATAAAATTATTGAATCTATTAATTTAATTTATATAAATGCTTTGGCCAAAAATAAAATGATTAAGATTATGATAGATACTGGTTCAGAAAGTACTTTAGTCTCGGAGAATTTTATTTTTAATACATTAAAACTATCAGATATAATAAAAATTCCAAAAATTAAAATTGTTGGTGCAAATAATAAGAAGTTGGGTGAAATTGATAAACTAGCCAATTTTAAAATTAATATTCTTAATAAAGAAATTAATATGCAAGGATCTATTGTCAAGGATTTATGTGTTGATATATTAATGGGAAATGATGAATTGGAAAAGAAGAAAGTAAAGATAGATTTTGAAGAAAAAATGGTAACTTTGGAAGGGCAAATAATTAAATTTATGCAGAAAGATGAGGTGGAAGAAGGAATAAGAGTTGATAGGATATTATTAAAAGAAAATAATGATGTTTATGAAGAAGAAATGTATTTTGATGATAGGGAAATGTCCCAAAAGAATGTAAAGAATAATTATTGTAGTGAATATTTAAGGAATGGAAATTTTAAGCAGATGGATGCCTACGAGGTGGAGTGCGTAAAATTGGAAGCAAGGAATAATGAGTATATAATGAAGAATAATTTTATTTGTAAAGAAGAAGATATGATAAAAGTTTTAAATTGCCCTGAAGAATATAAATCAATAGTCGTTTCCATATTGCAGCAACACAAGGGAGTTGTCAATAAAGAAAATAGAATTGCACAAAATTATATCCATAGTATAAAAGTTAAAGAAGAAAAAGATTTTAAAACAAAATCATACCCAATACCATATAAATACAGAGAAGAAGTAAACAGAACGATTAATAATATGTTAGAAGATGGAATCATTGAGAAGGCAGATACACGTTTCATAAACCCAATAGTAGTAGTACGTAAAAGATCAGGTGAAATCAGGTTATGTTTGGATGCAAGGAATATGAACAAGATCACTGAAAAGCAATTTGAAGCACCAATGAGTATAGATGGAATACTAGGAAGAATTACAGGAATGTCATTTTTCACTAAAATTGATTTACAGCATAGCTTTTGGTTAATACCTCTAGAAAGAAAAAGTAGACAGTATACAGGATTTCAGATAGATGGAGTAGTATATCAATTCAAAGTAGTACCATTTGGACTTCAATCATCTTTCAGTGCTCTATGTAGATGTCTTCATGATATTTTGGATCAATATGAACATTTTGTAATTCACTACATTGATGATATCTTAATTTTTTCTAAAACGGCTGAAGATCATGAGAAACACCTAAAAATTATAATAAATAGATTAGACAAAGTTGGACTAAAAATAAATCAAGAAAAATGTACATTTTTTCAAAAAGAAGTAATATATCTAGGTTATAAACTTAACACTAAGGGAATCGAAATGGATCCAGAACGGACACAAGTCATTCAGGAATATAAAACACCACACAATTTAAGAACTTTAAGAGGATTTATTGGAATAATTAATTATTATAAAAGGATGATACCAGATCTAAGTATAAAAGAAATTCCATTACTTGAACTACTGAGAAAAGGTGTAAAATGGAGATGGGATCAGAGAAGAGAACTAGCATTCCAAGAAATTAAAAACATTTTTCTGTCAAATTTAAAAATATATTATCCTGACTACACACAGCCATTCATATTAAGAACAGATGCATCCATAGAGAGATTATCAGGGGTATTATTACAAATACATGATGGGGTCGAATACCCAATACAATTCATTTCAAGAATTACAAAGCCACATGAAAAGGGTTACTCAGTTTCAGAATTAGAACTAGCAAGTATTATACATTGTGTCACAAAATTAAGATTTTATTTGTTGGGTAATGAATTTACAATAGAAACAGATCACCAAGCTTTAACATCTATATTAAATAACAAATATGGAAACAGTAGAATACATCGGTGGAGTCTAATATTGAGTGAATACTCCTTTGAAATCAAATACATTTCTGGAAAATCCAATATAGTGGCAGATGCTTTATCAAGGTTAGAAAATACATCACAAAAAGGGCAGCGAACAATAAAAATTGGATTAAATCAATTAGTAGAAAGTACAGGATTATATTCTAAAGAAGAAATTATAAGAGATCAGATCAATTTGAGTGAAAAACAAAAAGTCCTTAAGAAAGATGGAGTTTATTATAAAATAATAAATGGCATAGAAGTATATGTAATAACTAGAACTTTAGCGAGGAAAATATTGAAAAATTTACATAATAATTACATGCATATTGGTTCAAGAAAGCTATGGATGCTATTTAGGGACAATTATTTTGCAAAGAATGACATAAGTATAGCAAAAGAAATTACTACCCTGTGCCAAATATGTCAAATAAACAAAGAAAAGAATTTCAAAAACCAGAACACATATAGATCTAATGTTGTATATGAAAAACTAAATACAGTGTCCATGGATTTTATTTCAAATTTAGTTCCAAGTCCAACAGGAAAAAAGCATATACTAGTGATAGTTGATTTATATACAAAATTTATTAAACTATATCCCTGCTCAAGAACAAATGTTAAAACATTGAAATTATATATTAAGGTTGATCTGCACCCCCCAAAAGACAAACTCCAAATTCAAAAAATTTGAAAAAATTTGAGAAGGTATATGTGATGACTAGAAGTATTTTGACAACTTTTAAGCAAACTTCATGTTTCCGTTTTTGAAAAAACTCAAAAAAACTACTTTTTTCCAAGTATAAAGCGGGAAAACCAAACATAGGTTTTTGTTAATTTTTTTACAGCATCAAGATATAATTATAAGAAATACTTATGAATTTTTTGAAAATTTTTGAATTTACAGTTTTGTCCCAATAGGAAAAAATAATATGTTTCGGCTTATAATAAAGTTACCGGTAAGAAACCGAAAATTTTTTTAATAAAAACATATATAAAACTGTAAAAGTGGAAAATATTTGCAATAACACGTTAAATATTTTTTCCTAAACATATGAAAAATCTCGTTAAACAAGAATTATGTCTTGAACTGCCGCCTTCAAATTGTAATGTAGGGAGATGGCTCCATCTGAAACAATGGTAGTATTTATCATCGATAGATAGCACTACGTTCGGCTTCGAAACGCTTCAAACGAAACGTCATACTAACAGGGTTGCCATATCAATTACTTTGTACAACAGTTTGGCAGATTATAACAAAATTTAATATAAATGTTATCGGTTTGAATTTTGAACCGGTCATGCTGAAACTTACAGAGTTACACAATAGTAGATACTGCAACTTTTATTTTGATAGTACGATATTATAAAATTTACACTCTATAAGTAATATATCTATAAAAAACCTATTTAGTTTTACAAAACTATTTAGGCGTTTTTAGTTAATTATTTTAGTATTTATAAACAATAGTGCTCCTTGCATAACCAGTGGCGTACTCACAATTTTTCTGGGGGTTGGGTTTTGAAATTTTTTTATGCTACCTCCATTGTGAGTACCTAAAATTTGGGTTTTAGTTTAATTTAAAGTACTAAAGATAGCAGTGCCAAAGATTCAGGTATTTATTATCCTGCCTACCAACTAAAACCACCCTCTCTTACTTGTGTGCATTTGACTGTCGCACGTACCGTAAAGGGGTGTGGAGGCACGTACCGTACTCCGAATGAGGTGGGGAGGTCACTGTAAGACTGACGACACTCACTTTTTGGAACACTCCCTTTTCTTATCTAAATCTTATCTATTGTTCTGAAGCTATTTTCTTGTGGCATTTTAAAATAATTACTATTTTAATGGGAATAAGCCACAATTGAAGGTTAAAATAAGTTTATTAACGTTTGACATTAATCCATCTTTTAAATACAATACATTTTGGAGACGGCTATCGCCGTATTCCCGTTCTTCTCCGCCAATCCTGCCGGTTTAAGACATGCTCCTCCTCCAAACCTTTTGATTCCATCGTTCTTCTAATTCCTTCATTCCATGAGCGTCAAGTTCTATCTCTTTTTCTTCTTCCAGGGGGCTTTAATTTGTGAAGTTTTTGGGGCCAACGTTCGTTAGGCCTTCTCAATAGGTGTCAAAACCATTTTGAACCTCTTTTTTCTATCCTGTCAATGACCGTTTCTGTAGCATTCATCTTATTTCTTATATATTCGTTGGTCTTCCTTTCCTGCCTTGATGTTCTAGCACTTCTTCTCAAATAATCCATTTCAACTGCTAACAATCAATTCTCTTCAGGTCTGCATTAATTGTCCATACTTCAGAGCCATAACAAAGAACTGATTCAACCATGGTTTGCCCTATTTTTTTTTGTTCCTTTTCTAAATGTTGCGATCCCACCATAAGGAGTTCAGACATCCTACAATTTTACGTCCCTGATAAATTCGGTGTTTAATTTCGGTTTGTCCCAAGCCGTTCTTAGCAATGAGTGCACTTAAATATTTAAATTTTTCCACTTGTTTGATTTCCACGTCCTCGTCGATCAATACTTCAAACCTTGCATCCGAATTGATAACTATATTCTTTTTTCTTTATGCTGACTTGTAACTCCCATTTTACATATTCTCTGTATAGACGCTTCATCATAAATTCTAGATCATAAGAATCTTGAGCTAGGACGACTTGGTCATCCGCAAAGTTCAGGGAGAACACTACGTCATTATTGTCCATAAATTATCCATTTATTGTTATGGAATCTAGGTATATCTTTAAAATACAAAATCTTATTTTAATAGTAATAAGTGACATAAATATCTGTAGAGCAAAAATAAGTTCGGGTAATGGATTAGTCCACAGTCAGGAAATTCAATGACACACACACACACACAACACTACGTCATTTCCTATGTGGATTCCCATTCTCTGGCAGTGGTTTTTCCAATTTTGGAGGACTGCCTCAATATATAAATTAAACAGTAATGGTGACATACTTCATCCTTGTTTTAGTCCTTTAGTTACTTTTATTGGCTCTGATAGTCTATTTCCGATTTTTAGGTAAGTAGTGTTATCCCTGTATACTTCTGTGGTTATTCCTAAAAGGTATGGACTAATGTCCAGTTGTTGTAAAGCTTGCCACAATTTAAGTCTTGGAACTGTATTATACGCCTTTTCTAGGTCGATGAAGGCTAGATGTACTTTGGTACCAACTACTATTCTTTTTTCTATTAATTGTTGGAGTATAAACAAGTTACCAGTGCAACATCAAAGATCAAAGATTTAAACGTCAATAAACTTATTTTAACCTTCAATTGCGGCTTATTTCCATTAACATAGTAATCAGATCTTATCTATGTCGTTGGCCCGGTTGGTGTTTCCTTTCTTTTTAAAGACTGCTCGGATGTAATTGTGAACACTGTACATTTACACTGTTTACACTGTTTATCTCCACTGTACATCTAATATACTCCAGCATTGTGTGAGTAACAATGTCGGAATATTCGCAGTATAGGCATTTATCTGTATCTGTCTTTCTGAACCTGTGAAGATATGCCCTAAAACAGACAATCTAACCAGTCTCCTTAGGCTCGGGATCAGCATCTTGGTCCACTGGGCAACATCTGCCTTGTTGTTCTCCTCTTCTTGCCATCTTTCCATTGATCTTTCCCTTTCTTCTTTTTTTTGTAGCTGTTGTCAAATGCTTTCTTTTCTCATAGAGATTTGTCTTTTCTACTGCTAGCACATGCAGAGAAACACAACCCGTGATAGTCCACAATGTCTACCACCTGTCTACTTTTGTATATATATTTAGGGATTCTACAGTATTCACTGACTTCCCTCGCTCAACCGTTTCCATCTCTCTCTGTTGTTCCATTCTCCATCGTTTATTCCTCTCTTACTCATGGCGTCGTCTACTTCGTTCCTCCAGGATTTTCGGGGTCGTCCTCTTTTCCTCCTTCCTATGGGGCTCCATTCGGTTATTCTTTTTATCCATCTGCTGTCGCTAGCTCTTCTTACATGTCCATACCACTTTAGTCTTTTTTGTTCTATATATGTTAGTATGTCTGTTTCTATTGATGTTCTTTGCTTTATTTCGTCATTACTTCTCCTATCCATTCTTGTTACTCTGCAGCATCTTCGCAGGCATTCCATCTCTGTTGCTATTATCTTACTGCTGTTTTTCTTGTTTATGATCCAATTTTCTGCCTCATATGTCATAATACTTCGCACTAATGTTTTATAAATCTGCGTTTTTGTCTTCATATTTAGGTGTCTATCCCACCATACTGAGTTAAGTTGTCGGATTGCTGTTCTTGTTTGTCCTAATCTTTGTGTAATTTCTTCCTCTGTTGTTGCCTTTTTCGTGATTATAAACCCCAGGTATTTGAATTTATCCTTTCCTTTGATTGTTACGTTGTCATCAATCTGTAGATCTTCTATGTCTTCTTCACTTGTAGATAGGTACTCTGTTTTCGCGAGGTTAATATCTAGGCCAGCCTTGGTATATTCTTCTTGTAGTTTCTTCATCATGTAGCTGAGGTCGTCTTGGTCTTGTGCAATCACTACTTGATCGTCTGCAAAACTTAACGTATATAGGTATTCGTTCCGTACCGGTACTCCCATGCCTTCGCATTTTCTTTTCCATGTAGTCAAGGCTTTCTCTAAGTATATTTTGAATAGGGTTGGAGATGTGGAACAACCCTGCAGGAGCCCTTTTGTTGTGGTGAAGTCTCCTATGATTCTTGTTCCCATTTTAATGGACACTTTATTTTCTTTATACAGAGCTTTTGTAGCTTCTATGAGTTCCATCTGTATTTCTAATTTGTACATTGCCTCCCATAGTTCTGACCTTGGTACAGAGTCATACGCCTTTCTCAGATCCACAAATGCCAAGTGTATATCTCTATTTTTTGCTTTTTTCTTTTCCAACAGTTGTTACAGTGTGTATATGTGGTCTATGCATGATCTTCCTGCCGTGAAGCCTGCCTGATCCTCCCCGATTTTGCCTTTTATCGCTTGCTCTATCTTTTCTCGCAGTATCTTCCCATATAATCTTTTTATTGATGATATTACGCTTATTCCTCTGTAGTTTTCGCATCGTTTTCTATCTCCTTTCTTAAATATAGATGTCATATATGCCGCCGTCCATTCCTTTGGGAGCTGTTCTCCATTTATGGCTTTCTGAAATATCCATTGTATCATCCGGTGTAATTTTTTTGATCCGTATTTTATAAGCTCAGGTGACTACTTTTGTCATAAGCCTAATATTAGGTATCTATATCTAAATATAACGAATAATATTATTAATTATTGTGTATTTATACAATAATTATTATGTTCTACATATTGAACGTGGTAATTTAATTATTCAATTAGCGTTTTGGATTTTTTGTATTATGTGTGAAAGACAAGTTACATTTTCCTACTTTTACTTTACTTTTTACTTTATATACCATGGGGAAGGGGGGTGTAACCCCCAAAACCCCCTGGGTACGCCACAGTGCATAACGTATTAGTGGTAATTTTTATATTAGTATTAGAATTAGGCTTAGTATTCGGACAACATGTCTTTTAAAAAGAATAGTAGGAGAGGATTACATTTAGTTAAACGGTAAGTAAATCTATTAATCTTTTGTTTATTCCTGACCGACCGTCTAATAGTTGATCTACCACGTAAAACCAAAATCTTGAAAATTTAAAACTTGATATTTTGTATATTTTGTATTGTGTTGTATGTATTGTATATTACAATATACTCGCTATATATCGCTACTTCAATACAAAAGAGCCACAAACCGGTAATTGTAAAATTAAGTACATTTACTTTCTAAATATAATAAACACTAGAGACCTCGCCCTGTGCAGAAGGCATTACAGCCTGTAAGTCATATACTGCAACTATAAATATCTCAGTAACTTTTTGTTTGTCTTTTTCTTTTTCTGATCTTGAAAGAATTTTCTCTTTCATCTGGTTTTTGTTTCGCTTGTAAACTTGGTTTATCGTCAGCATTATTAGAGAATGTACATTCTTCACACTGGTCTTTCTTGGGCTAACAGGAGATATTAAAGTCTATCACAAAAATGTGATCATGCGTTTGGTGTGGAATATATTGTTTATTCTCAGAAACACATTTATTAACATAATTTCGGTGTAAAGCAGCAATGTTAAGACCGCCTTCTATATATTCGCGTTTAGAACGAGATCTACAATAATGGCTCTCGATTCTCGGAATGGAGTTAATATGATTCCTGACGTCATCGTAGAGATGGATTAATCTGGTGACGATTATTGTGTCTTCCTGTAAGATCTTCATCCTGAATGCCTTTGACAGTACAGTTGTTGTTCTTTTTCACAACAGTTCTGATGGTTTTCTCGGAAATATCTAGGGTATTCATGAAGAATATTTTGCATACTCTCTTACGTTCAGTACCTAAAGGCAAATGTATGCGTTGTTAAAATTTTTGCGTGTACTGTCATCGCGTATAATATAACGATACTTTGGTACAATATAGACTTTTTATTAGATATCAGAGCTGGGAACAAATTAATTACAACTAAAAATTGAGTATGCACTTTACTCAAAAGTAAATGTAATTAATTTCCCTCTGTAGCTGTCATGTGATCGTTATATTTTCTTTTTCGAGATAAAAATGTGATAACTTTTCACTATGGTATTAAGAAACCTAAACAAAATTAAAATAAAAATACAATCAGTCCCATTAAAAATAACTGATACGAAAAGCGAATCAAAAAGGATTTTTTGTTTACGGACTGTAAATTCAAGTAAATAATTCATTGTAAAATTCAAGTAAAATTGCTTGCTATTTCTATTATGAACTAATTTGATGAAGAGGAAGACATAGTAAAATGTATTAATCCATAAAGACTGAGATAGTATAAATATTACATAATACCGGATCATTTAATTTTTAACTATCAACAAAAATGTAATATAATATGATGTACCAATTTAATGGTAATATGATATTCACAGAGATAGCCGCAATAATTTCTTTGTCGATAAAATTGTTTAGATAATTATTATATTCCAACTGACACAGCAGAGCAGTAAAGTATTATACATAAAGATGGTGTTAAAGATATCTTTGCTTACTTGGTCTACTAGTATTATAAGTTATAGCGTTGGTATTTGATAAAATTACTGTTTACACAACTTGGCAACTCAGCCAATTGATATAATGATAGAAAACTGCAATTTATGTTAGGGTTTGAAAATATTACAGAGTCGTCATGTAGAAATCTACGATTAAGTTAAAAAAATTACCACAGTAGTATGCCGCAGTAGAGCCATCTCTATGATCAGAAACAAATTAATCGAGGGTGAAGATCAACCTTAATCAATTTTTCGAAGAAATAGGACCATTTAGAAATTGCATAATAGATAATGCTACATATTTTAACAACCA
This sequence comes from Diabrotica undecimpunctata, assembly GCF_040954645.1. Taxonomy (NCBI): domain Eukaryota; kingdom Metazoa; phylum Arthropoda; class Insecta; order Coleoptera; family Chrysomelidae; genus Diabrotica; species Diabrotica undecimpunctata. Next base: position 92,297,162 of record NC_092803.1, on the reverse strand, counting down.
AAAATTTCGAGCATTTTGTGAGAAAAAGGGAATCAACATTCATTTTACAAGTATCAGACATCCTCAGGCAAATCCTGCAGAAAGATATATTAAAGAAGTTATAAAATATTTAAGAATAGTGTGCCAAGATCAACATGAAACGTGGCAGCAACATATACCACAAGTAGAATATTTTTTAAATAATACACATAATTTAAATACAGAGGAAGTACCAGAATATTTAATGTTTGGCCATATAGGAAACAGAAAATGGATTAGTGAATATAATCAGGATATGTTAGAACAAGTAATGCAGAAAGTGAATAACCGAATTAGGAGGAAAGCTGAAAAATATATCAGAAGACAAAATCGAAAAATAAAAAAACCAATCACATTTCAAAAGGGAGATAAAGTGTTAATTCGTTTACTTAGAAAAAGTAATGTTTAAGAAAATCGTTGTAAGTAATTACAACCAATGTTTGAAGGTCCATACAGAATTGAAAATCAGAATGGACTAAATAGTTATGTGTTAATAGATGCAGAGAACAGACTACGAGGCATGTTCCATATCAACGACATTTTTAAGTATTATGAAGAGAATGAATAATGTTTTCTATACTTTTAACATTAATAATAACAACTGTTACTGATATATCAATTTTATTCAATAGACTTGATTTGTTAAATAAATGGTAGATTTCATTATTGTGAATCAATTTGACATCATACTTGTAGTCTTGTACATATGGAAATTATTTTGTACCCTAAAAATCATAATTTGGGGTTAGATACAAAATTGATTTTATAAATGTCTTTCTAATATAATAAAGTGTAAAACTTACCAATTTATATGGATGAAAGCCTTTTGAATGGAAATAATTCCTAGATTTGTATCCTAACATCCATGGTAAAATGTAGTAAACACAAAAATATAAACACAAAAACTTCCATTTGACATGACAGTTTGACATAGACAGTGAACAGGGATGTATCTAATAGAACACATTTTAAATAAAAAAAAATTGAATTATTAATTTACTAAGGTATGTAGATAAGAAAATTAATATTTAAAAAAATAATAAGTAAATTATTTATTTTAAATATTATTTTGGGGTATTGATATGATTGGTGTTTAAAGAAAATAATTTATAAGTTATATACTAGATAATTTTAGATATAACAAGTATTTGGTTATTTTAAGAAGTTATATACTAGAGAATTTAATAAAAATATATTTATGTGAGGGCATTTTTTAGAAATTAGCATATAAAAAGTATTTTTTTAGTAATTATGATGTTGTAGATATATTTAAGTGAGCCATGTGACTAGGCAACCAGATATACATACTCTGAAGTGACGTTTAAGAATAATTACGAATATAAAGTGGGGTTATAATGATAATATGTTGTTTAAAATGTGTAATTTATTAAATTAAAATGTTTAATTTATATAAGTTACTGATTTAAATGTATACTCTGATCTGAAAAGCCTAAATGCCAACAAAATTCTCGATAGATAAGTAAGGAATTCTCTAGATCACCGGAGATGGCTTTGTTTGCGAAATGGTTTGTTCCAGAAAATTCAGACATGTATTTAATAGAACAAATGGAACATGATTTCTTACCAGATGGTTCTGGAACATCCAAAAAGATATAAATACCCGGTGATTTGGATTCAAAGCAGTCAGAAAGTTTAAGTCAAGCAGTCAGAAAGTTTAAGTCAAGCAGTCAGAAAGTTTAGTAAGAAAGTCGATTCAGTTAGTTATGAGTTTTTTAGTATGAAAATTAGTTAGAGGCAGTCAATCAGTTACAATTGTTCAATATAGTGAGTTAAATCAATATTAAGAAACAGTATAAAGAAAATAATATTGAAGATTAAAAATTATGTTATGTATAAATGATGATAATGGAAGAAGTATTAATTGAATATTAAAATTAAATGATATTTTGGTGATTGGATATTGATATATTGAAAAGAAGAATAAAAATAAATGCTGTTGCTGGTGTGCTTGGTGGTTTATAAATGCTGTGAAGAAAAATATCTTAAATTGGTGGAAGCTGATAATTGGAAAAAGTAATTTCACAAAAACAGGGATAACCGAAGCTGAGAAGAAGACATTTGAGTGGTGATTATAATCTATATAGTGGAAAACAGTTCATTTAGGCATTCAGTGACAGAAAGGTACAAAATTTTGTTAATATAATTTAGTTAGTGTCATAACAATTTCAATTTTGAAGATATTTTGTTTAAATTTTACATTGTCTATAGAATTTAATTAGTTTCATAAGAATTTCAATTTAAAGATAGTTTATTTTAAATTTACATTGGCTAGGTTAGATATATATGTGTGTTTCATAATAGATATAATAAAGATAATTTAAAAAAGTACTTACAAACTAATTCTTTGAGAACCGCGATAAAAACGCTATATTATTAAAAAATACTCATTGCTTATCATTCAAACAAACAATACATCATAACAATAAATATATATATATATATATATATATATATATATATATATATATATATATATATATATATATATATATATATATATATATATATATATATATATATATATATTTATATTATATATCGTATCTACTGGTAGGTTACTAATTTCTTTGTGTTTGGTCATAATAGGGACCTGTCTCTCTGCCCTTGCTTATGTGTAATAATAATAAATGTGTGATAACGGAAGTAGAAAACTAGTTCTTGAATTCAAATTGTTTAAAAAAAAAATAAAATAAAAATATTGTTTAAAAATTCTATTTTATTATTTTTCTAATTTTTATTGGAGGACTCGATATACCATCATATTGTGAGCTAGCTTTTGTACCAGCTTTATACATACGATGAGTGTCTCAAACTTTATATGTTACGGAAAATAACGAAAAGCCGGTGAATATCGAGAATCGCCTGTTGAGTTAGTTATTGTTGACAGTTGCAACAGCTAACAAGCAGTATTTTCAACCGTTTAAAATATTCCGCGACTTTGACACTAGCTATAATATCCCTTATCATAGGCTCGCATTACTGGAAAAGGGATCTTTACATGCAGATATAAAAATTCCGTAGAAACCACAATAAGGATAAAGAACACGGCATGTCTTTGATACAATTCTTTAACTACCTACCTATACACAATAACAATTTTTTTTATTTTTCATATAAATATATAAAATAATTATATATAAATATATAATTTATATTAATAGTACATGGAACTAACATATCTAAATGTATATAAACTTATGTAAGTGCACTTGCTAATTGTTGTTTTTTACTTGTATGTAAATGTTATAATTTTAAAACCATATCATTGACTGGTTTTGTATATTTTTTTAAACCTTATGTATGTAATAAATTTTATAATTATTATTAAAGTGTACTTGAAGAGTACCAAAAATGAAAGTAATTTTATTCCAAATAACTATTATTAATCTAACTCAATGCTTATTCCCAAACTAAACAGTAAATCGTAAATACAGTTTGAATTAATTTGAATCCGGACCTGCCCGTCGCCATATTGGAGAGTACATACTGTCAAATTAAGTGGTCCCATTTAGTAGATACAGAAATATCGTTTGTGTCATATCCCCCCTCTTACATATCTCTGACTATAACAAACGTTGACAAGTAGTGACAACTGACAAAGAGTCTCCATACATTGTGCCTAGAGCCCCTTGACCGTAATCATAACCTACTGATATGACACCAGACTCTACGCTAAAGCGAATAACTGGATGGAGAGGGAGACCAACAACAAAGAGACCAAAGGGAAGACCCAAAACAAGATGGAGAGATCAAGTCTTAGGAGACATAAAGAAGCTGAGAATCTACAATTGGAAGGAGCGCTGTAAGGACCGGAAAGAATGGAGGAAATTTGTAGACAGGGCCAAGTCACACACGCTGCTATAATAATAAAAAAAACAACAGCGGACTGATTCTCCGCAATAAATGAATCAGAGAGCCCAAAAGGGCGGCAAACACTCCGCCAGGAGTGAACAAGCCATGATGATGATGATACGCACAATTCACCATTTTGTATAAAGTCAAAAAAATCGGTGTTCAATTCACTTTTTTTAAAAAAACACAAAAACAAAACTGGTGTCACATCTATTGTTTGCCACCAAAAAAATGGCGGACACATCGAAAAGTAGCTTCACTTTTTGAACGCTGGTTGAACGAGCGTTACCCGTCCTCTCTATTTCCTTGTCTAAGATTAAAACAATAACATAAACAAGCAAAGTTAGGTTAGAATCGACGTGTGAGATTGTCTGATACTTGGCAGTTAAGGGGATTTTTCCTGGGGATTTTTTAGCGAGAAGAGAAATATTTGCTCGGGGAATAACAGGGCACTTTATAGTTGGATCCTAAATACTATGCTGCACTAATATTGTAGTATTTCAAAATTTTTACGGTAATCTATTTTACAAGAAGTTTTTTAACAATTGAGAGAAATACATTGTGACTAATAGTTGGATTACTAATACAGAATAAATGCGAATATCTTACTAATTTTTTCACTTTTATTTGAAAAAATTACAAAAATACATAAAAAATTTAAGTTTTTTGTTGTGTATTTGTTCTTTTATTGACTCAATAATTCCCAAATTTCTTGCCTTCCATTTTGGCTGTATTCTGCGTCCGAAGTGACTTAAATTCACAGCCGATATATGGTTACATGACCACACGATGTTGGTCTATTAGGAGAAAATGATTTATATTTCAAAAATAAAACCCTATATTTTTGTAAAATATTTAGATAAGTAGGTACATTTTTTTTGTGCCTTAAAGGTATCTACTGAAAAAACCAGATATGTATATTATTTATTTATGTAAGAAATAGCCTTACACCTTAGTAAGAAATACATCTTTGTGTATCGGAGTGTTAATCCTAAACAACTTGTGACCAAAAATCGATTTTTACACCAAAATTATACTAATTATCAACAGAGGGCGCTGAAATAATTTATAGGTTCCATCAAATTTGCAGTTCTATGTATATTCGCAAATTGAACTATTTAAGCTTATAAAAATTTAAATTATATTTAAAAATAAAAAGTCGATAGACACTTGAATCATCCGAAATTATCCAAAAAATTGTTCAATCCGAAAATTATCCAATGGTCCACAAAATTATCCGAAAATCGGATAATTATCCGGACATTGGCAACACTGCTGATACTGTTTACTGGATTACCGCAAGGCTAGATAATCAACCAAAAAATATGTATTTGGTTACTTTCATGGTGACTTTTCTAGTAACTTTCTTGGGTGTGAATCTGTCTTTTTAGTTTACTCCTCCTGGTTAAAAAACAAACCATGGTTGTCAGATTGCAACAGATGTTCAGCAGACTTCAATTTTATGATTACTTTCTTATAATTTTGGGATGGAATGGTACCGTTCGCGTCATAAAAAACTGGTACAACTCTTATTACCGAAAATCATGTTTTTCAAGTTGTGTAAGTTGATCTTGTCACATGTGTCATTCTAATTTCTAGGGCACTGTTGCCAGTTCAACGAAAATATTATATGAAATAGGCTAAAAATTATGTGTGATAGACCGCGTTTTGAGTATTCTAAAAACTAAAACATCGAGCATTCTCGATCAGTCAGTCACATTAAATTTGTTTAAACATGCATCCTAAAAAATTTTCATATTAATTTTGTAATTTTTCATTATCTCAATTAAGTACTCATACCTTGATTTGTGTTTTATTATAATTTATGAAAATATTTCAATTCAAATATAGTGATAGATAAAATCAATCTACACATAACTTTAAATTATTATAATAAAACATTACAGTGAGGTATTGGATTGTAACTGTCACTTTATAATCTACGTAGGATAAAGTATAATGTTAGTTTTTGTTAATGTTATCGTTCATATAATAAATAATAAATAAATCTTGGTAGTTGGCCTGTGACTAAACTTATTGATATAAAATACAGTTCGTGTTCGGTAGGTAATTGAAGTAAAAAATTAGGTACAGTAGCTGCATTCCAATGTTCCCTGTGCCAATAATCTAGGTTTAAAGATCCTTCAAATATTTTGGATATTAGCTGAACCCTATCTCTGGTTATTAAATTTATTAAATACGGTTTTTTGTTGTTAATGATAAAAATAATACCTATCTAATAATAACTTTATTTTTTTTAATTAGATTTAGTGCAATTCCGTTATCTGTGATGGCAACAGCGAATTAATTCACGAACCACTGTATCCAGTCTGAACCCAGGTTTACATTGGGAAAAAAAGTGTACCAGTTTTATATGACGGGAAGTGTACCTGAATAGTGAATACCATTTTGTTAATGTATTAGTTAGTTACTGGAACTTATTCAGATTGTCACTACATTTAAATTGTGTGAATTTGTGTGTTTGGTAAACAAAATTTCAATTTAAAATCATGTATAAAATTAATTAATATTATATCGCATGCTCTTTCCTTATTTATTCGCCATTGAAAACAAAGTATCTGACCTCTGGCGGAATAAATTTAAACTACTAAAAGTGGTATAAACAAACCAGGCAGCTGTTGATTTCAATAGAATTATTAATTTTTTAGTAAATTTCAGCTTTATGACTACGTTAAAGTATTTTAAATCAAATCGATATTGTTCTGTTCCTTAATGCAATTCAAGATCAACAAAAGATATTTCCCTATTTCTCTTTCCTAAACTGGAAAACTTGAGGAAATCAATAAAAATAAAATACCACTATCATTAAGTCAATAACATATTGAGAATACATAATTTATTTTCAGATATAAATAAAGAAATAACAGAAATACAAATACTTACCATGTTGGGATAGTAGATAGTATCATGAGGTTTTTTCCTCATGATTTATTATGGAATATTTTAAAGATAAATCATGTGTTATGATCTTTTCTGACAGGTGATCTCAAGTTAAGGTTGATTTCATGTAATCAAATGAACTATCTTACAATAAAATCAAGTTTAAGTTATTTATGTTAATATTATGTCAAAAAATAGTATAAAATAAAAATTAACAAACATAAAAACATAAGGCGTAATATCAAATAATGCATATATTAGTAAGACAAACATTACACAGAACATTATACCAAAGAATATAGACGCTTATCTATATTCTTTGATTATACTCTGGACTGGATTCCAGGTATACACAAAATAGGATTCATCAATACACAAGCCAGTTCCAAACATTAAAGTTAAAATTTAAGAATTCATCACTTGAAAACTGCTTCCCCTTCAACCAATGGTCTCTTTGCTTCACCACAATACTCAAAGATATCATTAGGCTAATTTCCATTTTTAAATAATAAAAATAATTCGTTTTAAACCAAACTAAACATGCAAAAGCAATGGTAAACTCGGTTCGCTATTCCCAGTCTGAACCTGTGGTCCGAACCATGATACTATGAATAACAAGATAGGATCTTCCCGTAGCACAAAATTGGTCGTGTTCGCGCATGCCGTCATTGGAGAGCAGAATTTGAATTCTTGTTAAAGTTAAATGGGATTTTTATGCATTCTGTGATGAAATTATTCGATTAGCAAAAAAATAATAATAAAAAAAGGTTTAATAATTACAATAATCGTACACAAAAGGATATCTCCAAACTATTAAAGATTATTTATTGACACATACAAAAAACTGACATTACGAACGTGCAGCTCTCCAATTACGTCACGACTTATGCGCAATATCTTATCTTCTTAATCATAGGTTGCGTTCACCAGGTTAATCCGCTTTCAATCCGATTGCACAGCGCTTAATACTAATAATTAAAGTTTGGTGAACGACTGACGTTTGACAGTTGTGCGTGCTGCTTTGTCTTAAATTAGGTTGTGGCTCGGAGTCACTCATGAAAAAGTGTAACGCCCGCTCACGTCTGTTACGATGAGTCACCGAACGAGAGAGAGGCCCGCCGGACCGGCGAATGCCTTGCGTCTCTCTCCCACTCAAACATGATCGGTCCGCTGTAGTACCGCTAAGTCAAGTACGTTAAAAGGAACAACCATCGACTTGACTTTCGCAAGACACATTACAGCAGAAACACTTCCTTTCATTTCATATTTCTCCTATCATCGTCCTATCCTCAACAAAATCACTCAAATAGAAATTAGTTAAGTTTAAGTTTACATGTACAATGTTTTAGTAAACAAAATATATTTCTATAGTTAAAATTTGTGCAATTCTTATTTTCATTCAATTCCTTGTTCCTATTGTGCAATTTAATAATATTCATATCAATAAATATTCTACCGAGAAAAAGACGTTGTCACGTAAAATCTTCGCCCGTAAAACCGACTTTACAGGCAACCGATTTTTTTTTTGTTTTTATTAACCCAACTAAAATGGATAATATTCTTGAAGCATTTTTGTTTGGGGACGATATTATCCCCCAAGTTGCGAATGCCGTGGTGAATTTAGTGAATGCGCCTCAAAATGTTCCAGAAGGGCGTGGTGAAATAACACGGAATGAAAATTATTTCGAATATACCATTCCACGTTATTCCGATATCCAATTTAGAGAACATTTTCGTATGTCCAGAGTTACTTTCCAGGTAAAATTGTGTAATAAAGTAATAACGTCACGTCTATATTCTTATATATTTTCAGAGACTCTTTAATTGTATTGGTCATATCCATCAGTTGGAAGACAGAATAATTCCATTGGAAAAGAAATTAATGTTTACGATTTGGATGCTAAGTAAACCAGAGAGTTTTTTGGCTGCTGGGGATAGATTTGGTTTGCCGAAGAGTTCTGGGCATAATATTTTTAGTGAAATAATTATGGAATTAGGAGGCCTGACTCCACAATACATAAGATGGCCTAATATGCAAAATCTTGTACAAACTGCAAATGTAAGAAGACAAATGTTTATTCAATCAATAACAAAAATTCCTTTGCTACTTATTGATTTTACTTTGTGCAAGGTTCATTTTAAAATTATTTCTTGTAGGTGTTTGAAGCTCGTTCTCAAGGAATCCCCGGTGTGGTTGGTGCTATTGATGGCTGCCATATAACAATAAAGCAACCCGTAAATAATGCCATTGATTTTTATAATAGAAAAGGATTTCATTCCATAATACTACAAGGTATGTTAGGCCATATTCAAAGCTTAATTTCTACTAGAAAGTATTTTTGGAAAGTTGTGAATACATTTGAATTTTTTTGCTCTACTAATAAAATATGTTTTAAAAATTCTTTATCCCACATTCCTGTCTACTGGTATCACCAATATCCAACCTTTTTAATAGAATTTAAGTACTGCCTTAGCGATATACTCATCAAATATCTTATGTTACAATTAAAATCTGTTTTTAGGTGTTTGTAATGAGAGGGGAGTATTTACTTATGTAAACATAGGTAGACCTGGACGAATGCATGATGCTCGTGTATTTCGGATGAGTGAAATATATGATTGTTTAACTCGAGCAGATCCTATTTTGCCACCAAATATGCATCTCATTGGAGATTCAGCATATCCCCTACTCATAAACTTAATGAAACCATATCAAAACAATGGACATTTGCTACCAGAACAAGTAAATTATAATAATAAATTAAGTTCTATTCGTTCTGTTGTAGAAAGATCATTTGGTCTATTAAAATGTAAATTTAGGAGACTAAAATTTCTTGATACAGAAACGATTCAAATGGCAAACCGTACTGTGCTTGCTGCTTGTGTCCTACACAATTTTATAATATTAGAAGGCAATGTTCTGGATGAGTACAACATTGAGAATCATATATTAAATGAAGATAATAATGAAGGAATTAATTATATAATGGTTGGTGGAGCAGAACAAAAAAGAAGAGACATAGTGCAACAGTGTTATGTGGAAAATAATTAATATTGAATATTATTGTTAATGTTGAATCTAATTTTATTTTAAATATTTTGTTTAATTGTATTGTAAATATTATATATAATTTTTCTCCTGTCTGTCTTTTAGTTATTAATGCAAAGAAAGATTTGTTTATTTAAAAGTGAAAGTATGTTGTTTTATTTTAAGTATCCATAGTGTCTTTAAGAATGTTTCTTTTCCTACTAGTCCTATCCTACTTACAAGTATTAACATATCAAATCTCTATTTAGGCCCTTGCTTCAAAATAGGTTTTTTCTTTAATGGAAAGATAAAACAAAATTACTGATATACTATTTTATTTTGGTTTTGAGAATTACAATATATGAAAAGAATTAGATGATTTATAAAACAATTTAAAAAAGAAATAAACATATTCAGATTGGGAAGCTGATAGCAGAAAAACAATTCACTTAATATCACATCAATTTTTTGTTGGCAAATATATATCTCATTGGATATTCAGTATATCTATTCCTCATTAATTTAATGGGTAAACAATAATAGAGAAATTTACTAGGGATTAACAAACAGAATGGAAGATTTAGATTACACTGATGATATATGCCTCTTAGCACTTACAAAACATGACATGCAACTAAAAATAAACATTACAAAAAAAATCAAACAAGGTTGGTTTAGAAATAAACATCACCAAACCCAAAGAAATGTGATTTGGCATTTGCTTATTGTAATCAGCAACCCGGAAATTGAGAAAGTGGTGGAATTTCTATATGGGCAGCATAATTGACTGTAATGGTGATACAGTGTGATGTGCAGGAAAGAATTAATATGGCTCATAAAGCATACAATATGCTTAACATATGAAAATCCAGAATTTACCCAACTAAAACAAAATTAGTAAAAATTCTTTGTATATTTTGACCTAATGGAATATCAAATGAAAATAACGCAAATAAGGTGAAAAAAATGGAAATGATTGGGCCACACACTCCATAGACAACCAGACGACATTGCAGGAGAGTGTTAGATTGGAATTGACTAGCGACAACTGGAGTTCGCTGAAGACACTTTGTGGAGGCCCTATGTTCCTCTCCTAGTAATCTTTATATATATATATATATATATATATATATATATATATATATATATATATATATATATATATATATATATATATATATATATATATATATATATATATATATATATATGTATATATATATATATATATGTATATATATATATATATATATATATATATATATATATATATATTTATATATGTATATATATATATATATATATATATATATATATATATATATATATATATATATATATATATATATATATATATATATATAAACAAAGTTTCTTTGTGCTTACTGTTTGTATCTTACACAATTTCGTTATATCAGAAGGCAATGTTCTGGATGAATACAATACTATATTATATGAAGGAATAATAATATAATGGTTGTTGCAGCCGAACAAAAAAATTGTAAAAATAATTAACATTAAATATTATTTTATTGTATTAATTATAAATAGTAATCAATAGGTACCATTTTTCATAAGATTTGTGTATCAATCAAAAACTGGTTTGTTGGAAAATAAATGAAGTATGTATATGTTTTCAAATTTGTTTTAATGTCTAGATAACTATATAAATAACAAAAAAACTATGAATATTTATAACCTAATCCCTAATCTAGATAATGACTATATATATTTTAATAATAAAAAAACTATGAATATTTGTAACCTAATCCCTAATCTAGATAATCACTATATACATTTTAATAATACTAAAATATTTACAAACTAATCTAAAATTCCCTTAGAGTCTAAATATTTTTTAAATAAATCATTTCTTTCTTTTTGCACTTCGTTGTGGACCTCCAGTGCACTAGCTACTCTTTCTAGAGCCACAACCTTTCTTAGTTCCACCTCCTCCATTGTCCGGCGAAATTTGGACAATGATTGTCCCTCCATTCTTCTTTTTAGAGGTGTTTCAACTTTTGGGCATTTGGCATTTTAAGGCACTCTAACCTAACCAAATATATTTCCTCAAGGCACCGCGTCACAGTGTTGCCGTATTTATTTTAAATACGGCAACTATGCAAACTATGCAACATATTAAAATATGTATATGAATGTTACAAATAAAGTTACTTTTACGAAATAATAATTTGTGTTATGAGAAGCTACAAATTTTAAATAAGTATAAAACTTGCCATATTTTTTTTGTAAAATGTATACGAAGGTTTAAAATATAAGTTACTTTTACGAAATTATAATTTGTGTTATGAGAAGCTACAAGTTTTAAATAAGTATAAAACAAATATTATATACGGTAATTTAATTAATACTATTAATTTTTTATATCATTGTAATCAATTTTATTGTATATGCATTTGATTATCTTTAATTTAACTAAAATCTATGAATTTTTATATAATTTCAATGCATTTCTATTATATACGGTAATTTAATTAATACTATTAATTTTTTATATCATTGTAATCAATTTTATTGTATATGCATTTGATTATCTTTAATTTAACTAAAATCTATGAATTTTTATATAATTTCAATGCATTTCCTATTAATTTTTATATGCATTTCTTTAATATTATGTGAGAGTATGAAAAAACTGGAGACTTGGCAACTCTGACACCATTTAAGAGCATGGTACAATGTGTATTCATTGTACCATGATTTAAGAGTATGTTAACTGTCATATAAAAGCTTGGCTAGGTTAGAGTGCCTTAAAATGCGAAATGCCCCAACTTTTATCCCACACCCACTAGTACCTGGTTGTGGCTCTAAATTTGTAACCTTTTCATTGGGAGCATCTAAAAGTTCTCCCAACTCTTTGATTTCTTTTGGCATGGCCATACTCATAGATGATATAATTATTTCGTCAGTGTTGATTGTCTTATCATCTACAAATATGGCCTCCATGTCTTCAAAATATTCCCAACCAACAGTACCTTGTCCTGTTTTTGATTTTTTTGCATTATCTTTTACCGTTTTGAAATGGGCTTTCATGTTTCTAAATTTTTTGTCTAAGATTTCATGAGATATATTATATCCATGAGATTGAAAAATTTTTACTATTTGGCCCCACACTTGCCTTTTCTTTATTTTTGGATTGCGAAAAAGTTCCTTTTTTTCGTTGTAGCATGATAGTAATAATTTAGTGGTTTTAATACTCCATGAAAATGGCACAGGCACATTTACTGTAGGAGGGATATTCTCTACGTCTAAATTTTCTACGGATATCTCGATTTCATTTCTGTTCTCTTGGCAATATTTTTCGAAATATTCGGGATCTAAAAAATATATATAAATGTAATATTTTAACATAAAATTATATTAAAAAATTTAAGGAATTTCACATAACCTCTTATTTATAGAAATATGTATATTACCTTCTAATAAATTGTGAACCTCTTCACTTTCCACTATTTTATAAATAGTGTTATTAAAATTATACTCTATTTGGATTAAATTTGCCATTTTTTGTTGGATAAATTTAAATTTGGCGGGATCTTACTATTAGAAGAAGCTATTCAGCGATGATTAAGCAAAACAAATTTAAGGCTGAATAAAATGGCGACCGCTTATCAGCCGCTTGGAGTTAGCGCATGATCAGCATATCGTTCACCAGAATCGATTATAAGCCGCTTGCAAGCAGCTTCTAAGCGATCGAGTCTGGATGGGTGAACGCAACCATAGTATCATGGTCCGAACTGTCTAGTGAATTTAGTTATTATTTTTTTGCAAAGTTAGTTACTTTTTGACAGACTAAAAGTGGCTGGAAATTACTATACAACCAAGCACACGTACTCATAGCCAATATTAAGAGTAAACAAACTAAATAGTAAATAAAATAGAACTTTGCGAATTACCGACAATCAATATTTATTTATCTGCACCATATAATAAATATTTATGTTAAATCATAACAACTAAAATATATTTTTTAAATATATACTACCCAAAATTTGATGGGTTTAGTATACACTTCCACTATTTAGAATAATTCTTCTTTTTTTTTATGAAAGAAGTCTGCAATAGTAGAATACTTGAGCTATTAATACTGAGAAGTAGGAATTGTTGTGTTTTAGGTTTCCGACAATGAATCTGTCATAATATGCCCTAGCTAAGCGTATGGAGTATAAACATTAGACTTTTATGTTTGTTTATACCATTTATATCGGCCATGACACTGCAATCGACCTGCCCTCTATATTCAGTTTCAATCGCGAATTAAAACGACATCACAAATCACAAACCATACATACTCACACAGACCATACAGTATGTATGGTCTGTGAACGACATGGCAATACTGTCAAATACAAACCTTTCCCTCCTTTGCTTCATTTGTAGCAGCGTAGCAATTTGTAGCTAACTTCACCCGCACTATATACTTTTGCCCTTTTACCGTATACATTTATTTTATTGGGATCTGTTAGATAGGATATTGTTCCTGTTAAAATGTCTTGTAGTTATGCAGATGGTTTGTCTCATTACGAAAATAAAGGTGTTCTAGGTGCTCCAGAAGTAAGATTTTTTTTTTAAATACTGAATAATTAATTTATACTTTCATCTTTTAGCAATTTGACTCAGAAAAGATGGTTAATGAGAAGTGTGATATTTTGGTCCAATGGATCAAGAATTCTAAACATATAGTTCTCCACACTGGTGCAGGGATAAGTACATCTGCTGGTATACCAGATTTTAGGTAAACGTATAGAGATAATTTGTTCATATTTTACAAGTTTCTGAAACTACTTTCTTGTGACATCTCTAGATTAAATATTATGTTTATATGAGATTAAGTCACAATTATTGGTTGTAATGAAAATCCCATTTTTAATAAACTATGTTTGACGTTTCGATTTCCAGTCTGGAAATATTTTTCAAAAGGATATTATACAAATTCTGAAAAATATAATACCAATGTTTTTGTTATTGCTTATCTAATACATCATAAATCATAAACAATAACAAAAACTTTGGTTATACTGATTTTTTTTTAAACTTTACCCAAAGATAATGTAGCTACTGATTTTGTAATTTGATTGATTTTTATTGGTTCAATTTAACATGGTGGTTTGGAAAATACAACTCGTATCAGGTATCAGATCAGATAACCAAAGCCAGCACACAGCTCAAAAATCACACCTAGGAATTTTTGTTAATAGCTTAGACATGACATGTGGCACCCTCAAAGACCATTTTTATGATTCTGACGACTTTAGGAGTCAATAATAGCTGCTATTTTGTTATAACATAATAGTGGTACATCCCATAATTGGCCTAAAATATACAGGTGCATTATACTATAGGATTAAAATAAAATTTTTCTTTCTTTATTTAACTTAGATTTACCAACTTATATTTTATTAACTATTTTGTCAATATCACATTTACATATACAGGGTGAGACACCACTAACAGGATGGAAGATTACAGCGAAACAGTAAAAGATTTTGAAAAAATTTTAAATTTATAGTTTGAAGGTTGATAAGAGCTACATTTTAAAATTATTTTGAAATATACAGGGCGTCCCAATAAAGTGCGGCGTATCAAAGTTATATTTTTTCTTATGGGACACCCTATATTTTATCACATTTTCTAATTGTCAGCAAAAAATTAGGTATAATTTCATAAGACTTCTCTATACCTATGTAGAGTGTTCTGAGTTATGTGGAATATTCTTAAAATGTAAAGCTTTAAACGAAGACTCATTCCTAACTTATTTAAGAAATTCTAATAAAATTAGTTATACCTCTCAATAGTTGGATATTGGTTAAATGTATTTCATGATTAATTATTAAACATTTATTTACAGGGTGTTCAAAATTTGTAGTTTCATTATTGGATTATTCAATGTGAAATATAAGACTTATTTTAAATGGAATACCCTGTACACTAATAAATTATTATATTAAAAAAAATTTCCACTTTCCAATGATATATGGATGTCCTATAACTAGGAGTGATAGATTTTGCGTAATTTAAAATTTTCTTTTCGATTTCAAAATATTTATAGTTGTTACTCTCGATTTTTAAATCCATCATTTTGACATATTTGTTATAAATGAATCCAATGTAGTTGTAAACAAATGTGTATACTTTATACTTTTAGTTGCTGAAGCACAACGAATCAGAAAGAATTTTAATAAAACAAATAATACAAAATAAACCACAACTTACTACATTATAAGCAAAAAAATTTTTTTAAAGAAGACTCATTCTCGACTTATTTAAGTAATTATAACAAATTTTCTCTTACAGCAAAATAGTTGGGTAATGGTTAAATTTATTCCATTATTGATTATTAAACATTTATAGGAAAATCCCAGTAGTTGGCTGTATACCATTGTTTAAAAAAACATACAGAAGTTAAAAACACTTCACCATTGTATTTAGGTATATAAAATAAACATATAGTTAAAACTTTTACAGGTGTCCTCAAAATTTATACAGTAGTAGCATAACGTTTTCGATCTAATCAGATCATCTTCAGTGCCTTAGTACTTGAAGCTAACAATGAAATTTGTGGCTATGACATCCATATATGGGTTACATCTTTCCAAACTTAAATTATGTGTTGACTCTAGGTCGATGACAATGGATAAATTCAATACTTGAGGAACTACATGCCTCTCTGCTTGGTTTTTAACACGTGGTTCTTGTCAGTTAAGACGACACAGACCAACTGGCTGAGGTGACAGGAATATAATTTAAGAAGACAGCTAAACATGACAAAGTATTGGTGTGTTCCGAGGCTAATGTAGTTATTAAAAATTATAAATTTTTTTTATTTTGTTATAATAATACCTAATATCTTACTAATGAACCTTTAATTAAAATTGAATCTGTTTAAATGGGCCTGGGCCTGTGTAGCGTAAGCGGTAGGATGCTTGCCTCACAAGCCGGTGGTTCGGAGTTCGAATCCTACTGCCGGCAAGAACAACTAGATATTTTTAAAAATGGCTATAGGCCCCAGGTCGACTCAGCCGAAATAAAAATGAGTACCTTGGGTTAAATCCAGGTCTAATAATAGGCGGTTGAAGCGTAGCACTGCCCATGTTACCTTCCTTGTATACCGTAGGCCCTAGATATAGCAGACTACCCTGCTATACTCCCAAAGCCGCGAAGCGGTATAAAACGGGAGACTATTATTATTATTATATCTGTTTAAATGATATAAATTTTATTTCCCTTTAAATCTGCAAATCTCTATTATTGAAAAAACAACAAGTCAGTTATGAAGTTAGTGGAATTAATGTTTGAGGTTGAATCTATGACATCATAAGTGGTTTGAAAATTGATAGATATGGAAAATGAAAGAAAATGATGTGGTACTGTCCACATAATAGTGTAAGAATGATATAAAATAAGTATATAAATGAAATGATTAAGTTGGAATCCAATGAAATTGAAGTTAAAATTTTTTTTATATATTTAAATTTGGGTAATGGTGGTTGCCTATGAGAAACTCCTGTTACTGTTACATCATAAACATAAAAACAAGATTTCTTCAACATCAAACTTTTCAGATACTCTAAACCCTTCTTTTTCTCATAACTTTGCCTTCCAAAAAACACAATCACAGCTTAAGACCCATCAATCAAACAAAATTTCAAGACACACCTTAATTTTTTCTAAGGCTGATAAAGGTAATTGTTTGGTTATTCTAGACCATGATTCATATGACAATAAAGTCTCTTCTTTTCTAGATGACAATCACTTCTCTCTTTTACCAACTGATCCTTCTAAGAGATTTATATCCAAACTCAAAGATCATGTCAAAAAACATTCTGAATTTCTTTCCAATCATGATGCTCCCTATAGCAAACTACCTGGTAGCCCTCTCGTTCCAAGGTTATATGGCTTGCTAAAAGATACATAAAGTTGGAATTCCCATTCGTCCCGTTGTCAGTTTCATCAACACTCCAGTGTGTATTTTATCTAAATTCATACTTAATACTTTAAAAAATCTA
This sequence comes from Diabrotica undecimpunctata, assembly GCF_040954645.1. NCBI lineage: Eukaryota > Metazoa > Arthropoda > Insecta > Coleoptera > Chrysomelidae > Diabrotica > Diabrotica undecimpunctata. The sequence continues at coordinate 92,279,315 of NC_092803.1, read as the reverse complement.
ATTAATTTTACTCTACAGTTTACTATAATAAATTCATATCAATTGGTTGATAAACTTCAACTCATTATTCTCAATCCTGACATTACTATGCTTTCTTTTGATGTTAGTAATTTATTTACTTAGTCTGGTAAAAACACTCCTAGTCAACAAGTCTATTCAGTCCAACATCATTTCATCGATATTTGATATCCTTGAATTATGTCTATCTCAAGATTTCTTCCAATTCAACAACAAATTTTATAGACAACCTGATGGTTTAGCAATGGGCAGTTGCTTATCCCCCTTCCTGGCTGATGTCTTTATGGATCATTTAGAATCCAATCACTTCATAAAAAATCCTGAAATTTTACACTGGTTCCGTTATGTTGATGACTGTTTAGTCTTCATGTCAGGTAATCATGACTCAGCACAACAACTACTTCTTAAAATCAATAAATCCATCCAAATATCAAATTTACCATGGAACTAGAATCTTCCCAAGCCATCAATTTTCTAGATTTATCTATTACCAGACTCAACAATCAATTTGACTTTGGTATCTTCCGCAAGCCCACCCAAACCGATCATGTCATTCATTCTTCCTCCAATCACCTCCAATTCCTCTATCACACAAATTAGCTGCTTTTAGAAGTTTCATCCACAGACTATATTCAATACCTATGTCTATTGACTCCTTTAATAAAGAACTCAACATCATAAAACAAATAGCTGTCAACAATGGTTATGATCCTTTTATAATAGATAAAATCATCCATAAAAGAGAATCTAGATTGCTTCAAAATTCTGCTTTTAATCAATCTTCTTCTACTCCAATTTACAGGTCTTTACCTTACCACACTCCCAAACTATCTGAAAATATCAGACAAATTATAATGAATTCATCAGAAAATACACACATATCTTTCAAAGTTGGAAATACTCTTAACCATTTCTTGACAAATACTAAGGATACAATACCCTATATGAACCGTAGTGGAGTTTACAGACTGACTTGTTCTGATTGTGATGCCTCCTACATTGGCAGGACTTATAGGTCACTTTCAACTAGATCTACTGAACACTCTAAAAGAGATAATACATCAGCTTTTTCACACCACCTTAAAGTCAATAATCATCATTTCAACATCCCTGATGGAGTCAAATTAATTCATAACATCCAAGATAGAAATGCTTTATGGTTGGACTTGTATGAGGACCTTGAGATCTCCAGAGACATGAGGACTAGCCCCAACTGTGTTAACCGCCAAACTACTCTAAACCGACCTTTTACTCCCATACACCGACAACTATTCACTTAATTTTCATTAACATTCCACTAATTGCATTCAAATTTCATCTTTTTCATTTTGCTTCTGTTTTCTCTTTCCCAACCAGCCCACTAACATCTAACATTTTAACACCCTTACTAATCACCCATTAACACATATCATACCTCAATTTGTCCACCTCCTCATTTCTTTCTTTTTATTCATCATACTCTTTATTCCACCATTTTACCCTATGGCAGTTTCTTATTTCTCATCCTCCTGCCAGTTGCATTCAAATTTCATCTTTTTCATTTTGCTTCTGTTTTCCCTTCCCTAAACAGCCCACTAACTTCTAACATTTTAACACCCTTACTAATCACCCATTAACACATATCATACCTCAATTTGTCCACCTCCTCAATTCTTTCTTTTTATTCATCATACTCTTTATTCCACCATTTTATCCTTTGGCAGTTCCTTATTTCTCATCATCCTGCCAGTTCTTGTATAACTCACTCCTACACATATTCTTTTCCTCATGTCTCCTACTTCTTAGGGTCACCTTACTTGTCTTTGTACTTTTTTCCACCATAATTCTTTATCTTTAATCTCTAAATTTAAATTTCATCACTAAAATTAAACTCCATCTGTCATCTTCACACATCCTTTTGACACTTTCAGTCTGTGGACCCCATTACCACCTATATTACACAAGTCAATCTAATCCCTTCACAGTTAACTCAACATATAGTCTCTATTATTTCATTCTTTCCCTAATAATTATTTTCACACATATCATTTTGTCTGGTTTTCCATTTACATACTTAATTATTTAACTTTGTCCATGCAGTTCACAACAACATTGTATCCAATTTATTCTTGCTGCTGTACATTACTCAACCAACATTTTATATTTCCTCTTTCCTATATTAATACTCTTATTCATTCTTTCTCAACTCATTTATGTTCATTTTAACATACTTCACAATATGGCAATATTATATTAACACCATCAAAACTACAATATAATTTAGTTAGAATATCATATCCTGTTATCATATTATCTTATAAAAATTTCAATAGCTTATTCATTTTACTAATTAATAATAAAAGAAAAAAATTTTCAAACTCTCAGAGATTTACACACCAGGTCTCTTACTGTTGTTAGGCAACCACCATTACCCAAATTTAAATATATAAAATTTTTTAACTTCAATTTCATTGGATTCCAACTTAATCATTTCATTTATATACTTATTTTATATCATTCTTACACTATTATGTGGATAGTACCACATCATTTTCTTTCATTTTCCATATCTATCAATTTTCAAACCACTTATGATGTCATAGATTCAACCCATCGAGTTAGAATCTATGGAGAAGCTATGAGCAAATTAACGTGTGTATTAAAAACGGCGTAGGTAGGCGTGGCTAACGGTGATACCAATATGGCGGTGAGATCATGGCCGGACTCAATAATATTAAAACTACTATAAAAATATGACTAGTTATTCAGAAGATTTAATCATAATCTACAAAGTGCAATACGTTTTTAATAAACTATAATTTATTTATCCCGCGGTAAACACTAAAAACACGATATATTATACATAAAGATAAATTAATACAGGTAAATACTATTAATTTATTCTTTGAAGTACGGGCCATTACTTTGTTTACATATTTGTATACTAACCTGTAGAACGTTATTCCTGAAGATTTTTTATTAACAATGGTTCTGCCACTGCAACTACGTTGAGAACAAGAAACCATTATTATGCACTATCACAATATATTATTACAGTTTCTATAAAAGTATTATAAAACTAAAAATATTCGAAAATCAACAAACGTAAACAAACATATACGATCTGTCAAAAGTGTCAAAACAATATGGCCGAAGTGAGGTCGTTTTTAGTCACGTGATGCCCTCTCCATAGATTCTAACTCGATGATTCAACCTCAAACATTAATTCCGCTAACTTCATAACTGACTTGTTGTTTTTTTCAATAATAGAGATTTGCAGATTTAAAGGGAAATAAAATTTATATCATTTAAACAGATTCAATTTTAATTAAAGGTTCATTAGTAAGATATTAGGTATTATTATAACAAAATAAAATTTTTATAATTTTTAATAATTACATTAGCCGCGGAACACACCAATACTTTGTCATGTTTAGCTGTATTCTTAAATTATATTCCTGTCACCTCAGCCAGTTGGTCTGTGTCGTCTTAACTGACAAGAACCACTAGTTAAAAACCGAGCAGAGAGGCATGTAGTTCCTCAAGTATTGAATTTATCCATTGTCATCGACCTCAACACATAATTTAAGTTTGGAAAGATGTAACCCATATATGGATGTCATAGCCACAAATTTCATTGTTAGCTTCAAGTACTAACAGTACTAAGGCACTGAAGATAATCTGATTAGATCGAAAACGTTATGCTGCTACTGTATAAATTTTGACGACACCTGTAAAAGTTTTATCTATATTTATGTTTATTTTATATACTTAAATACAATGGTGAAGTGTTTTTAACTTCTGTATGTTTATTTAATATCTAATATGAGGCTGATTTTAAATGGAACACCATGGATATTAATTAATCGTAATGATTGCGCTAAGAACTTTTCTTAACGTAAGTTTTCTTTGCCAAAATTAATATCCCAACTGATATTTCCAACTTTTTATTTAACCAAACAAATTTACAGTGCTATGTTATTTCCGCCATTATAACCACTTCTCTCTATACAACCTTACTCCCGTTGTACATGTACATTGCCACTCGGGCGAGTCCATTAGTCTTACAGGTTGCAACTACACACTGTTGCAAGACTGACCTAAAAATCCCATATTATACAAAATGAAAAGTCCCAAACACGTAATACTAAAAAAAGTTTCCTCTTTTAAACTGTATAAAGATGTCCTATACTTAAGTCTCATAGTTTTTGCGTAATTTACAATTATTTAAACTCTTCATCGGTTGATTGTAAAACAAAAGATATAGTTAGTTAATATCATTGTATGACATTGTCATTTTCTGACATTACAGTCTGGTAATTGTCAAAATATAAACATTCATGTGTAATATTTAACTTTCAATATTCCTAAAAATGAAGAATTACGCTATCCATGAAAGAGTTGACATGGTACTTTGCATTGGAGAATGTTTGGAAAATTGTCTCTTAGCTTCTAAAGTTTATGCTCAAAAGTATCCTGATAGAAGACACCCACACAAGGAAGTTTTTGAGAGATTGCTTAATAGATTCCGTGCTACTGGTAATAATGCATACGAAAAGGTAAACAAAAATAAACCAGTTATTGGTGACAACGTTAACGAACTAATGTCCTGCTTTCTGTTACGGAGAACCCAAATATTAGTACAAGAAAAATTTCGGGTTACCACTAGGGGTATCACTTTCATCCGTATCACATTCAACTTCACCAGCATTTGACAGAACAAGATTATGGTAACTGTTTAAATTTGTGTTTATGGACTTTAGATAAAGTTGGAGAAGATCCTGATTTTTTTAGAAATGTAATGTTTACAGACGAATCGACTTTTCATAATAATGGTCTAGTAAATAGACATCATTTTCATTATTATGACACAGAAAATAAACATTTATTTCGTACTGTTGATCGCCAACACCGATGGAGTGTTAATGTTTGGGCGGCATTATGGGCGAGTACGTTATCGGCCCGTATTTTTTTGACGCACATCTCAATGGGACAAATTTCCTAAATTTTTTAAAACAAGATTTTTGGACACTACTTGAGAACCTTCCACTTAGTCTACGAACAAAAATGTGGCTCCAGTTGGACGGAGCTCCTTTCTCACGTAATGTTAGGAACTACCTTAACAGAAAATTTACAAACAGATGGATAGGTAGAGGTGGTTCATATAATTGGCCCCCTAGGTCACCAGGACTAACCAAGATGGATTTTTTTTTAAGTGGGGTTATATTAAAAATATTGTATATGCTACACCTCCTACTACTAGAGACGACATGAAATTAAGAATTACAAACGCGTTTGCTTCAATAACTTCTGCTATGTTAAATAATGTAAGTAAATCATTTGAAGGTAGAATCGCTTGTTGTATTGCACAAGATGGCAAGCAATTTGAACATCTGTTACATACCTGAACATTTTATAGATATACTAAGTTTTGGATTATTTTATATTATTTATGTTCATTATTCATTTTATTTATATAAGGTTGAATGCTCGAATAAATGAACTTTGATAAAATGAAAGGCAGATATTGAGCACACTTTTCTTAATTTAATCTTGGGCAAGATTAAATTAAGAAAAGTGTGCTCGATATCTGCCTTTCATTTTATCAAAGTTTAATTATTCATTTTGTATTATTTTGTATTATTTGTTTTATTAAAATTCTTTCTGTTTCGTTATGTATTTAATTGTTTTCAAAAAAAGAGTGTGTGCTCGTAAGCATGTAAGAAGTTATAGGTACATCTTATTATTATTATTATTATGAATTCAACGAAACACATATATTTTACAGTTTTATTTTTATTTAAATATTAAACTTATTTTAATACTTAAAATAATACAAACAATTAAACATAACGTTAATATCTACGTCATTTTTGAAAACTGTAACCTTTGCGCAGTTGCCTTTCACTTGATGAATCGTAGAAAATCTAAAAAACATCAGATCAACAAATTTGTTTTATTTTCTTTTCATCATATTTTAATACTAATTATTCTATTCCCAACGAATACAAATCCAAAGACATAAAAATTTTAGTTTATTTACAAAAAATGTATTTACAACTACACTGGTTTCGTTTATAACAATATGTCAATATGATGGGTTTAAAAATCGAAAGTAACAATTATAAATATTTAAAATCGATTTCCATTTAACAAAATTTTAAATTACGGCAAAACTATCAGTCCTAGTTATAGGACTTCCGTATATCATTCGAAAGAGAAATTGATTTGCGGAAAGATGATTTACAACGTATGCTGCACCAATTTAATATAACCGCCAGAAAATTTAACATGTTAATTTCCCCAACAAAGACAAAATGCATGGTTATAACAGCAAATTTACTAAGATTGGAGCTGGAAGGTCAGATCTTAGAACAAGTGATGGAGTTTAAATATCTAGGTATCACATTATCTAGCTACGGAAAGCTCGAAACCGAAGTGGAAGATCAAGTGAATAGAGCAAACAGAGACACAGGCTGCCTAAACGAAACAATATGGAGAAATAAAAATATCGGGAAAGAAACAAAAGGCAGAATTTACAAAACAGTCATCAGACCAATAATGACATACGCGGTAGAAACAAGACCTGACAGAGAGAACAAAAAGGATGTTAGAAACATCAGAAATGAAAACACTTCAATCGTGGTGTGATCGTGTTCTGACAGTCCTCAGCTGGCTCTGATTTTCTTTTTTTCCGTCGACGTTCCGTTGAGGTTCAAGATGGCGTCTGATAGTCAAGTCGCAGTTTTAACAGCGGAACTAAATAAGCTAAAAAAGCAGGAATTAATTGACATATTAGTGAATTTAAAGTTACCAGGGTCCGGTTCTAATCCTCAGTTATCAGATTACGTTAATAAATTAACACAAACAGTGCAAAAAGGTATTAAAGCATTCAATATCGAACATAACCTAGACGTTATTGTGTGTGAACAGTGTATAAAGACCAACAAGGAACTTACTAATATAAAAAGTGAACTTGCAGCAGTAAGTAAACTATCATTCCATCTAGAAAAACGTACGGAAGAGCAACAAGATTTAATTTCTTTATTAAAAGATAAATATAATAAAAATTCAGCCATGCCCGTTCCAACGTCATCTAGTGAAGAAACTGTAAATAAAGCAGGCCCGAGCAACTCAGGTTCTACCAGTCAAGAACCCATTAAAATGTCATTAAACAAAAACACAAGTCTACCTCATTCATACATGAGTGATAAACAAAAAGAAAATAAAAACAATCTAAAAACAGGACACTCATCTTGGAATACCCAACCGAAAAAAGAAAACAAATACAAACCGATTATTGGAAGCAATGAAAAGTCTACTGTAAACATCATTCCTAGACAAGGTCATGTACATGTGTCCCGCATTGGTGTTGATATGAAAGCCGATGATCTTCTAAAATTTTTGGGTGAGGCGTTACCCAATATTACTTTTAACTGCGTTGAATGGCATAGAACTGACAAATACTCCACATATAAGGTATCTTTCCCTTTCGATAAAATTGACGAAGTCTACAGTCCTAATATTTGGCCCAAAGGAGCTGCCGTTAGGAGATTTAACTTCAACAGAAATTTTCAGCACACAAAGAAGACGGAGGAAGAAACCTAGAAGCTTCTACAAAATTTTATCAAAATAAACTAATTCAAAAAGGTACGGTAAGCATGTTTCATGTTAATTTGCAGTGTATTTCCAATAAAGTCGATATGATAAATGCTTTTCTTGCGGATCAAAAATTATATGACGTCATATGTTTTTCCGAGCACTGGCAAAGTGAAGAAAATTTAAAATTAATTAACATCTCCGGTTTTTCATTAGCTAATTTCTTTTGTAGGGTAAAAAAGAAACAAGGCGGAGTTGCAATTTATGTAAAAGAAAATCTTATGTATTCTTCTCTTAATCTAAATGAATATAATGTAGAGCAAAGTTCTGAGTTTTGTGCAATTTATGTACCTTCAATAAAAACCAATATTTTAACTGTATACAGATCGGGTAAGGGTGACTTTGACTTATTTTTGGTGAATTTTGAAAATGTCATAACATCCTTGCTTAGTAAAGCAGACAAACTTATCATACTTACTTGGTGATTTTAATATAAATTTTAAACTTGAATCTGAACCTTTTTTTGATATTCAAAATCCATTAACATATTTTGGTCTAAAAACAACTATAAACGATTATACTAGAATCACATCCCAGTCCAGTAGTTGCATCGACAACATTATGACAAATTTTTCTGAAACTATCTACAGAGTGGGCGTATTTGAACCTTGTTTTTCTGACCATCGAGCTCAGTTTTTATTTATTGACTCTGAGCATAAAGTTGTTGACACTTATCAAACATTTCAGCGGTTTATTACTTCTTCTGGTTTACAGAAGCTTAAACGTGCGCTAGCTAGTACAAATATGGACTTTTTCTATGATATTAATAATGATCCTGATTTTTTAACAGTCTTTCTTACCGAAACTTTTAACAATTTAATATTAAAGCATTTTCCGCTAAAAAAAGTACGACAAATGGCTGAAAAAACACCTGTGCAATGGTTTAATAATGAATTAAGGTCTTACAGATCCAATCTTTCTCTTGTTAAACACATTGCAGATACCACTAAGGAAGCCGATTTGTTCAAAGTATATAAACAACAAAAAGTTGAATATAATCGGCAATTAAAAATTGCCAAAAAGTCAGCTTACTGTAATTTTACTACTAATTCCAATAATAAACCTAGAGACTGCTGGAAAATAGTAAATTTCGAAAGAAACTACACAAGATCCAGTTCGGTACAACCTGATCTACCTCCAGACGAAATGAATAAATTTTTTACTACAATTGCAGAGAATATAATTACATCTCTTCCCAATATTAACGTCGATGTCCTCGTCAATTACAGAAATTATCCTTCTCCGAGCAAGTCCTTTTTTTGTCCCGTTCTGGAAGAAGAGGTCTCTCAAATAATAAAGTCTCTTAGTAATTCTAATTGTAGGGACGTTCACGAAATTAATAGCAAAATTTTAAAAGAAACTTACCAAATAATTTTAACACCTTTCACTCATCTTATTAATTTAATTCTATCAACTGGAGTATTTCCAGAAATACTAAAATACTCAAAAGTACTACCAATCTACAAAAAAGGTGATTCCTCAAAAACTGACAATTACAGACCCATAACCATTGTTTTTACTTTTGGGAAAGTGATTGAAAAAGTTATCAAACAACAATTTTATTCCTATTTTGAGTCAAATAATTACTTTAGCAATTCACAATATGGATTCAGAAGTGCTCGTTCTACTACGAACGCGGTATTTAATGTTGTGAGCGAGGTGATTGAGGGGGTTGAACGCGGCAATCGCATAGCAATTTCTCTTTGCGACTTGTCGAAGGCTTTTGATTGCGTTTCACACGACATTTTGCTTCACAAATTAAATTACTATGGAATCAGAGGTATCCCTCTTAAGCTTATAACTTCTTATCTATGTGGCAGACACCAGGCGGTAGTGTCTAAAGGTCATCTCTCCGATTTTCTATCCGTAAAACATGGAGTCCCACAAGGTTCGGTCTTAGGACCTCTTTTGTTTATTATTTATGTCAACGATCTGCCTAAATTCATATCTCCGTACAAAACCATACAAGTCGCAGATGATACGACATAACGTTATATCAGGAAAAAATAATGATGATTTAAAAATGTCTCATGAGGAAGTTTCTACTAAATCTAGCTCATGGTTTGCTGCAAACAAACTAAAACTTAACTCTGATAAAACGCAAAATTTGGTTATATCTGCAAGTAATTTACACAATGATCTAGTTAACAAAGAGACTGTTAAACTATTGGGAATAACCATAGATAATCGACTTAACTGGTCGGCTCATATCTCACAACTTAAGAAAAAACTATCAAGTTCATTATTTGTTATTCGCCAACTAGCAAGGGTTGTCAACTTTGAAACATTAAAAATGACATATTTTTCCTTATTCCACTCTCATCTAAACTATGGTGTAATTACAGGGGGCAATTCAACAAATTCACTTCAAATTTTTAGAATGCAAAAGAAAGCTGTCAGGATTTTAGCAGGGGTTAGTTATCTAGAACACTGCCGACCTTTCTTTATCAAATTCAAAATTATGCCGCTACCTACTCTGTTGATATTTCAAGTTTTAACTGAAATTCACAGAAAACGTGCTCATTTAATAAAGCAGTCTGATGTCCATGTTCACAATACGCGAAACTGTCACTACCTACGAACAAATCGCTGTAGATTAAGTCTTTCAGAAAAAAATAGTCTTAATTATAATTATTACAATATTTTACCAAAAAGTATAAAACAGCTAAGCTGTAATAGTTTCGATAAAGTTATAAAAAAATATCTTCTAAAACATTGTTTTTACTCCTCAGAAGAATATATGACTCATTGCAGAACATCGACTGAACTGCTTACCGTAACTTTGCCATAAATGTTTTTCTGTTTATTATTATGTTCTTGTTTGTATATATATTATTTAAGTTACATTTTATATTCGTTTTTTAATACTATGTATGTTCTTTTTGACTTGCTACAAACAATATTATTTGTATTGTTATGTAGTTAAATAAATACTCTACTCTACTTCCCTCACTTCGGTAGCATAGTCAACCCATGTGTGGCTGGAGGTTAACTGTCAATCTGCCACAGGGCACCCCTCCAGTGAGGAACCTGCTGGTTTCGAACGGCTATGTTGACCTGTGTTGCTCATCAGACGGTTGGCATATGCATGTTCTTCCTGTACCTGTTGGGCCGCAATTGGAATATATGCTGGTTTGAGTCGGTCCATGGAAATTCGCTGAGGAACATTTTGGACATCCACAGTTAAAAACTTATCATTTCGTTCTAACACTCTAAACGGGCCGGTATAGGTAGGTGTAAGAGGAGGCTTCACTTTATCGGTCCGCACAAACACATAACTCGTAGTCTGTAGATCCGGATGGACAAAGGTAGTGCGGGCTGAGTGGTTTTTTATCGGTACAGGACGCAATGCTCCCATGGTCTCACGTAGTCGTTGGGCAAAACTATGCTCGTCGGGTGTAGCAGCACTAGGGACAAGCAGCTGTCCAGGGGGACTCACTGGGGTACCATACACTAACTCGAAGGCTGTACATGCAATGTCTTGTTTGAAAGTGTTTCAAAGGCTTAACATGACAAGAGGGAGGGCTTCAACCCACGATACTGTGTCCGTGGCGATGAAAGCAGCCTTGAGCGTTCGCCGGAAACGTTCAATACATCCGTTTGACTGTGGGTGGTAGGCAGTGGTTTTAATATGTTGTACACCTAGCAATCCATTGAGCTGGTGAAACAACTGGCTCGCAAATTGCCTACCTCGGTCCGTTGTTATGGTTGCTGGCCCGCCAAACCGGGATATCCATCTCTCAAGAAGCTTCTGCGCGACAACTTCGGTTGTAATCTCCGAGATAGTTATGGCCTCTGGCCATCTTGTGAAACGGTCGATGATTATGAGAAGGTATCGAAAGTTCTGATTTGCTGGAAGTGGGCCCACGATGTCGATATGTATGTGTGCGAATCGATCATCGAGCAAAAAGACAAAAGAGGGAATCTAATCTTTATTAAAAGGAGACCAAAAAAGTGGCCTCTGATGGCGGACATATCCGGAAATGCAAATGCGCCAAATTTAAATTTTATGACACTTCACAATAATCATACAGTGGTGTAGGGGTTCTAATTTATCTATTTATTTGTTATATTACATAATATTAATATTACATAATATTAATACATAATACACTTAAAATACTTTTTTTTAACACTAGAACACAATAAAGTTTTAATTAAATAATAACAATAATAGTCTAAAATGTGAAACAATTGTTAAAAAACTTTAATACAAATACAAATAATCTTTCATGTAACAGTTGGGACAAACAATAACATCAGCAATAACATAACCCAACTAAATTTGATTTCTTAAACAAGGAAAGAGTCTCTCTTTCCTTGTTTAATGTGGCCTCTCAAGATGGCACTTCCTGTCTAACAATATTTTTGCCCCCACTACCTTTACATTCCCTCTTTTCTCTTTTTGCTCGATGGAATCGATCGTCTGGCATTCCTAGAGATGTCACAGGTATAACACGTGTGACGTCCAATTTTGGCACGTTGACATTGGATGCACTCTAGTGATCGCTGCTTGACTTGGCGATTCATGTTATGCCACACAAAACGTTCAGCAATCATTCGTAATGTAGCAGCATGCCCTGGGTGGGACTGCTTGTGGAACTTCAGGAAAACATCTCTTTGGAACACAGCTGGCACATATACTCGTATACGACCATCTTGGACTGAACAATAAATAGGTCGCTGGCTATCTGGTACAACTATGCGCTAAAGTTGTAAGGAACTGGCAGGATCGTTCAGGGTCTGTTGAAGACCCTCATCTGTAGTCTGAGCTTCGGATTGCCGGTCATAGTCAATGGTAATGGGTGTTGTGATAGCGTCTACTTCAGGTCGTGAGAGACAATCGGCAACGATATTTGCTGCGCCCTGTATATGTCGATGACCTGCATAGGGAGGCGTAGAATGTCATGGCTGCGCAACCTGAGAGAGTGGTACGGATGTACATCAAATGAACTTTTCAGAGCAGCCGTCTCAAAAGTTCGAATAGCTATGATGATTGCCGACCTCCGCCGCGGAGATGGCACTTGAAGAAGAAGAAGTATATGTCGAATATCGGTCCAGAATTGGCCAATAAATTCTAGTTGAAGTATCTGTCGTGGAGACTGCCGCTCATGTCGCTGTTGGAAGGCAAACGTTAAAGGCTTGTGATCAGTATAAATGGTAAACGGCATGCTCTCAAGAAAATGACGGAAGTAATGTATGCCACTGAATATGGCAAGCAACTCTCGGTCATAAGTGCTGTAGTTTCGCTCCGTCCTAGAAAGCTTTCGAGAGAAGAAAGCGATGGGCTGTAGGTGTTCACCTATAAGCTGTTGCAAAATACCGCCGATGGCAGCATCTGAGGCATCAACTGACATGTTCAATTGGGCATTTGGTACTGGAAAGACCAATTCAGTCGACGCGGCCAAGAGTTATTTGAACTTGGTGAAAGCTGCTGCGGCTGCTGGGGTTAATGTTAGTTCTTGCTGCTTTTTCTTTTGCTGAGACAATAACTCCGTTAGTGGCATTAGCTCATTGGCAGCATTAGGTAACCACCGTCTGTAGAAATTGAGCATGCTCATAAATCGTCGTAGCTGTCGATAGGTTGTAGGTTGTGGAAACTTGTGAATCGCGCCAACTTTAGCCGGCAATGGACAAACGCCAGTTGGGGATACCGTGGCACCCAGGAAGTTTACTTCACGTTTACGGAATTTTGATTTATCCTTGTTGATTTGGAGTCCATTTGCTTCCAGAATCCGAAGTACTGATGCCAGGTGTTGCTCATGCTCAGTCTCAGTCTCCGAGGCAACCAAAATATCGTCAATGTATACATACACATATGTGCATTCTCGAAAAAGGTGATGCAAGAGAAAATTTTCTTACCATGTAGCTGGTTAGTAAAATCCTGGATGTGCGGTATCGGGTAGCGATCTGGTTTCGTCATGGCATTTAAACGGCGGAAATCTCCACAGGCACGCCATCGTCCATTGGACTTCTGAACTAAGTGAAGCGGACTGGCCCAAGATGACTTTAATGGTCGGATAATGCCTGCCTGCATCAGCTCGTTGAATTCTGCTCGTGCAGCTTGAATACGGTCTGGTGGAAGTCTTCGTGGTTTAGAGAAAACTGGTGTACCTCGAGTCTCAATATAGTGCTGGACTCTTTCAGTATCCTCTAGTATAGCAACAGTTGGACGATCATAAGGATGGGCAGTGGATAAGCCTACTTATGACACCCTAACACGACGAGACACACAGGTAATACTGCTTGACATACTTGTACTTACTAGTCGTTTGTTTCTCATGTCTACACTAATGCCATGGTACGTCAGAAAATCGGCTCCTAGTATGGGTGTGGTGACATCTGCGACTACAAATGTCCATGTTACAGGTTGGCCTAGACCAAGGTTTAGTGTGAGCTGTTTCTGCCCATATGTTTGGATGTACGATCCAGTGGCAGAATACAGGCAGACAGTGCTGAGTCGCAGTGCAGATTTTACGTGGAAGCACACTTAGGTCTGCCCCTGTATCAATAAGAAATTTCAGTTGGAGAGCACTATCGGTAATGAAGAGACGGCGTGGTATGTGAGGGGCTGCGGTTGCCGCTATTACTGCGCCCTTTGTTCGTTTTTTATAAAATTGCAGGGTGGTCTACATTTCTTTGCTTGTGCACCAAATCTTCGATGGTAGTAACACTGTTCGTCAGATGATGACTTGGTACTTTTGACTATTTGAATATGTTGCCCGTCTTCAGCTACAGTTACTCTGTTGGATAAATTCACTGTCATTCACTTGGTCACTCAATGCAGCCACTGTTTTGTCTAAGGTAGAGCTTTAGGTAACAACCATGACTGAAAAACTGGAACACAGGAGGTACGTATCGACTTTCTTAGCAAGTTCTAGGTCTCCATCAAGAATAGATATAACCATCATGGCCAAAGCTTGCATTCGATGGAGTAGTTGAGTGGGTTTTAGGTCACTCAGAGTGAGTTCCATCAACTTGTGGATCTTTTCATTTGAGCTGGTGCCATACCTGTCGAGAAGTCGTGCTTTTAGTTGTATATAGGCATTGCCAGCAGTGTGATTCTTTACGATGTCTGATACTTCTATAAGTACTTCACTGTTTAAACTAGCAACAGTATGGTCGAATTTACAGTTGTCAGTTGTGATTTTGGCTTGTCGAAACTGCGCTTCCAGCCGGAGAAACCATAGGTCTGGTTCAGTGCGCCAAAACTCTGGCGCTTTGATGCCTACCCGTTCAATTAATGAGTGATCATCGCCTTCGCGCAGTGTAATATTCATATTGTTTGGTCGGTGTTTGTCATAGTTGTGTATAAAACGTTGTACTTACAATGTTTTTTCTCGGGGTCACCAATGTGTGCTTGTTTGTGGGAAGCAAAGTAGTCTGGGCACACTTTAAACTGTTCTATTGATTTATTAACAATAAACTACGGTTGAGTTTACCGAAAGTACAAGCTGAATATAGCCGCAAATGTCAAAAATATTTCGGTTTGGCAGTGTCGGCATGTTTTTATAATGCATATGTTGTATGCTTTAAATATAAAGAGATAAAGCTTTTAAAAAGTATATTTTGATTATACTATTTTATGAGTTCTGCAATTTTTAATTTATATCAAGCAATAACGAGTAAATATTTGTCTCTTTCGAGATTAATTGTAAACATCTGTTGTAATCTGGCAACTGCTGATTTGACGATTGTCAAATCTATCCTCTAATCTATCAAAGGGTAATTGCTAAAAAAAATTCTAATAATTAACTGCAATTAATCTACAAAGAAACAAATATTTACTCATTGTTGTTTTATATAAATCAAAAATTGCAGAATTCATAACATAATATAAACAAAATGTATTTTTCTAAAGCTTTATCTTGTAAATAATAATAAATAATATAATAAAATACAAATACAAAAAATATGTAAATGAGTATTTTTGAGATTCAAGAGTATCTAAACTAAAGTATCAACATTGATTTTGGTGAGAAATCGGAGCAATATTTTCCGTAGCAGAAAAAGGTGATCTTTTGAATTTGAATTGTTTCCGGCAAAAATGTCCGGCACCCTTCAACCTTCGATTTGTTTAAACGGGGCATTTTTGAATAGGACTCTTCAAAGGACAGAATCAGTTTTTTTTTTCAAATGGGAGCGGGCTCACAACATCGAATAAATAACAAATTAATTCTTTCAAATTAAAGCTTGTTAATTTTAGTGATTTATAAGAATATTGGACTTATTATTTAGTTTTTACATAAACCATAATATTTTTTTACAATTATCTGTAAATAATGGCTCATTCTGTCAGAAAATTTTAAAAGATTGTCTATCCAGCAATTAAGATAGTCAACTGAAATTTAATTTTTAAACACGGCCTACTGTTAATGCACAAACAGGGTGAATCTTCAATATTTTGCTTCGAGTTAGAGATATCTGAAAAAGTTATTTGGAAAAGATGTTCCAAATATTATTATAACCCCACATAACAAAGTTTTATGTCAAAATTCGCACTTTTACTTTTTTCATTAATTGAAGAGCTTATTTCCAAAGTGTCTTAAATCCAAAATTTCGATTTTTTTAATTTTCTTTTTTTAAACTTTATAGATTTCTTCAAGTCTAGAATAAAGTTATATGTACCAAAACAACTTCTTATTTACCATTTAAAAGTGCATATGAAAATTGTAAAATTGTATAATTTGTATGTTAAATTTGTATGAAAATCTGTAATTTCATGGATTTCATTATATGGATTTAAGACACTTTGGAAATAAGCTCTTCAATTGTAGTCAGGATTCTAAAACGGACAGTTGGCTGTCCCGAGATGCATCTTTAGACAGCCAATTGTAGATTTAGGATCGAGATTACAAATAATACTGAAAAACTAAAATTGCGAATTTTGTCATAAAATTTGGTATGTGCGGTTACAATAAGTGGAACAACTTTTCCAAATAAGTTTTTCCGATTTCTCTAACGCGAAGCAAAATATCGAAAATTTACTCTGTTTGTGGATTCGCAGTAAGCCGCGTTTAAAATTTAAATTTTAGATGACTATCTTTAAAAAAATGTGCACTATCAACATGTATGACTGTGCAAAATGTCAAATCTGTATGTATTTTAGTAGCTGATATAATAGAGGTGTCTTCATCTTAAATGCGACACACTGTATAATAATGAATACTAGTGTTCAAGATGCATCGCGATAGCTGTAAAGAAATTAATTAGAAGGACTGAAAAGAATCGTCAGAGTCTTCTGAAGTCGAATCGTTCCCAGGTTGGATAACTATTGGTGCTATTGCCGGTAAAACAGGATATTCGTTTTCTATTTTTATAACATGAGCTTCGCAATTTTTCCACACATCGCTATTAATGCCACTAATTATTTCTCGAATATTCTCAATGGCCATTGCGCTTAATGTTGGTGACTGATTATATTTTCGCAATCGTTTTTTTACGGTACCCCAAACCATTTCAATTGGATTAAAAATGCAATAGTATGAGGGTAATCGCAATAGAGTATGGCCGTGCCTGCTGCAAATGGTGTCAATAACGTATTCGTTTTTAAAATTCCGACTTTTGATCATTCTAATTAATTCTTTCTTTACTGGAATCTTTTTAGGAACAGTGATGTTTTTAAGTTGCATAAATTTTAAAATTTCGTCCTTTTTCGTGTTATTATTAGGTATTTTATTTAATATGCGGGAATGATCCGACGCATTATCTATAACAATCACTGAATTCGGCGGAATATATAATTATATTCAGGGAAATCTCTTAATTTTTCACGAATCAGTTCTAAAGTAGGCACTCTATTTTCTTTGTAAAAATTGTAAACTGTTCGCTGAATAACGTCTTTTGCAGCAGTGTCAATCCTACCCAATTTTTTATTTGGTCGCTTTCGTTTTAAGGAATGATCTGTAACTGTGCCTAATTTAATAATTGTATATATCGTCTTATACCCGATTTTTTTAATACATGAATTCTCGAAACAATTGCATTATCAATTGTAAACTGTTCGCTGAATAACGTCTTTTGCAGCAGTGTCAATCCTACCCAATGTTTTATTTGGTCGCTTTCGTTTTAAGGAATGATCTATAACTGTGCCTAATTTAATAATTGTATATATCGTCTTATACCCGATTTTTTTAATACATGAATTCTCGAAACAATTGCATTATCAGCCATCCCAATATTTTCTTTTTTCAAACACTCATACATATTTAAAACTATTCTTTGGGATTGTACGTGCAAATCTTTATTTTTTAATTCGAAGCTGTCATTAACATAATTGTCATTATTTATTGATAACACAGAAGTTGATGCATCTTAAAAAATGCCATCCTAGAAAAATATAATATTACTTATAACTTATATTACTTATACCTTTTAATAAGCCTCCGCCTCTGCAAAAGGAAATATTTTAGGGTGTCACATAGCCAGACAAACAGGTGTTCATTAGAATTTACGGCTTTGCGTTTCGCTGTTGCCATAATGCATGAGTTTAAAATTAGTGAATATAACCTTAATACCATTATTAATATATCTGCAATTTTTCATGTTTCCAGGTAAGGTATAAAATCAATGAAATTTGGAAAAAAATAATACAATTCTTGAAACCGTTTTTGAGAACTTGGATTCTTAAAAGTTGTCTGATTTCTTAAAAGTCGATCATTATATCTATAAAAGTATTACCGCTAAATTCACCAACAGGGCAACGTCGAACGTTCAAATTCTCTCCAGACTACAATGTTGCCAATATTCGAAAATTACTTAGAATATAAGTAATATATACAAAGTTCACGGTTGCTTTAATTCATTAGTGTAGAGTCCATGGAAATATTAGTACCTAGTTAATTAATTTATATATATATTTTTTGAGAATATGTTCATATTATTTTTTAAGAGTGTCGTTCGTTGACTAGCAATTGAATAATAACGAATAGAGAATAGAGAATATTTTTTAAATATAACCTTAGGAATTTTAGGAAATATGTCTGACAACCTTGATTTGAAAGGCGGTCTCTTTGATACCAGAATGAGACATGTTTATGTTGGAAAATTATTAGTGGATGTACTATAACGGGTTATGATATATTGCACCTACCTATTGTATGTTCGCTACAATTGGTCCAGTCGTGACGTACAGCGCCTCAAATGATAGGATTTAACCAATAAAATACGATGAGACGGAAAAATCAAATAAAAAATATCAAATAAAAAATAAAAAAAAAGCATGCCAATGGTATTATGGTATTATGTTTGAAAATATGGGCAGTCACCCAGTTGAAGTTCATCGAATTGCTGATCAGTCCACGTGGACCAAGAGCCAATGAAAACATCCGATATCTCTATTATGACAATTCAAAGTGGGTTATCTTGTATCGGCAAACTTATGCATTCTTTGAGTAAGATAACAATATTTGTCTGAGCAACCGATACCATAAAGTAGTTTATCCGAAAAAATTTTCGTTTCGACCGCCAAGTGGTTTACACTTGGGCAGGTAGGTATAATATTTTATTTTATTTTAAACTTTATTTTTAAACGAAATATTGTTTATTTGGATGAGACCTGGTATGATGACTCATACCAGGTATTCTCATGACGGCATGAAAAAAAAAAGACGAATAATAACAAGAAGTGTTGTAATTCAGTACCGCCCAATAAAGGACAGAATTATAATTTTACACTGTGGTGTAGAAAATGGATGCATCGACGATGTATTATTAATATCTGCAAAAAAAAATTAAAGACGTGAATCTAGATTATCATGAGGATATGGAGGGTTCAATTTGTGAATCATAGTTTGAAAAATCTCTTCTTCCAGAATTATACATATATATATATATATATATATATATATATATATATATATATATATATATATATATATATATATATATATATATATCGAAAAAGAAGTACGACCGTCAATTGAAATATAAAATTTAGTTCAAAAGAATATCTGCTTATGGGAGGGATATGGGTCACAAAGTTGGAGAAGAAAACAAAGGGATCTTGTTACTCAATCCTTTATTAAAAAGGTTTCATATATAAATCCATACACATCATCAGTTCATCTAAAAGTAAACCGATATGCTTACAACCATAGACAAAATTACACAGAATACCTTACAAAGAATTTTCAGCTATCAATATGATGGAAATGAAGTATAAAAAAAGTTCAAATCAGGAACCATAGATATAAACGTTTAATGTTTTTTTTGAAGAAAAAACAGAAGTTAGTTTTTATAAAACTCACAAAGAACGGAAGTACGTAAAAATATTTAAAAGAACAGTAAACTTTATAATTTTACGAAGATACCCGTGGTGTGATAATAATTCTGCAGCTGAAGTGCCAGTGGAACCCTCTAATCAATTGAAATATTTACAAAGCTGTGTAGTAAAACGTAAGCGACATTTTCAATACCTCTCTGATGATCCCAAACACATGCTGAAACATGTTTATGAAGGATTGTGTTCTGAATTGTCTAAATCAGAGGCAATTGCAGAAACATGTTTATCAGAGTGCTCAAAGCAACCTGCTACAAGATTATAGAAAAAAGCATCTTCTAGACAGAGGAGAAAGGATTGTGCAAATTCAGACAAATAGAACAGCACTTAACCCTTTAACGCTCACTGGTATACTTGTAGTACCAAACGTTGCCAGATGGATCAGTGAACCTAAATGCTGTAATGGAAACATAGCAAGGAAATAAAGAAGGAAAAATTAAGGGACAATTAGCCTAGTAAAGAGAAATAATTATTTAAGAAAATTACATATTCCAAATTGATTAAAGAACAAATAAATTCATAGCTAGTAGGTAACATATTTACGTAAACATTTTACATTCAACAGATATTGAAAACTCGACCCAGTTTAAATGTATTACACGAGTCTCAAATATCAGGCCACCAAGGTTGTTTAAATCACGTTTCAAAACATAGACCTCCGCCGAAATACAACACGGGGATCAGTCAGCAAAAAAAAACAATAACGCGACCTTGGTACTACGACTGAAAATTGAGAACACGGACTGATAAAAAAGGCGAACAAGGGGGCCAGCTTGACTAGTGGGAAGTGGTCACGCCAGACGCTCCACGCCATAGTGTGGAGATCGGACAATACGCAGACAGTGGACGCGTTATTTAACTCGACGGGATAGTGTGACGTATAAGTGTCGGCAACTGGAGATTCGAAGGTTCGCAATCTCAAATCCCTGTAGGACTGGAGGCGTATTCCCTAGCTAGAGCCTAGATACGCGAAGGTAACTAAGACCTATATACTAACCCAAGGTATATCTAATAATACGGAATTGTCCGACCTTTAATTCCTTGCTTGTCTCTTCTCGTCTCCCTTCGCGCCTGATCGAACATTTTTGGTCCTAACTGATATTTGTAGTGTACAGTATAGTTAATACATCGTAAACTCGAAATTTGTTTTTGTTATTCCTAACCGTTACAGGTCGAGACTAGAAGAGATACACATTTCGCTTATGCAGTGCTCCGGCTTCTAACGTAAGCCTATAGCCTCTCACTCTTTGCAGGACCTGAGACCGAGAAGTCCTTAATTCTCTTCCTTTCCAGAAAGATTTCCCTACTCTCTTGTAAATCCGCGAGGGCGGAACCAGTCAGTCCAGACTAGTGGAACCAGTAAGCCTTGCCCCGCTCGCAGGGATAAGTATCCCCTAAAAATTGTAGAGGCACTGATAAGGACATTGAGACAGACGTCTTCTACAATGGTGACAGCCTTTGTCAGAGTGGAGACAATTCATTAGAGGGGTTTATTCGACTCATCTACAGCTTCAATCCTAAATTATCACGCTAACCCCCCCAATTTATTAGAATGCTGCTGATATTTAAATTAGAGTGGAGGCGGTGTTTGTGTTTACCGGTGGATTTCGTCAGTTGGCTTAGTAGTTTCATTGTTGGCGATAAAACTTGCCACGTGCTTCTGAGTGGTATTACTGGTGTACCAGTGAACATTTAGACAACCGTTTTTTACAACCTTTTTTGTATTTGGTGTTTATTTCTGGCTGTTATTTCTAAATGTAGCTGAAGTTTTTCCCTAAACACAGGTAAGTTCATTTAAAATATGTTTAAACTGTACATTTCTTGAAAGCATATTTCAAAAAATTTTAATATTAAAAAAAAGGTTTTCAAATGAAATTTTCTTTTGGGAAAAAAATTATATATATGTATAATTTTTCTTTTCAAAAAATTTAAAAATAGTTTAAGATTTCCAAGTACACAGTGTTAATCTCTATATTCTTTAGATTTGTTTTTTGCCTTTGAACCTTAATTTTTTTGTTGCGCCAGGAAAATTTTTGCATTTTTCAAAAAATGGTTGAAATTTTTATATACTATTTTAAAGAAGTATGTACCTACTTGATCGTTTATTTTGTCACATTTCTAATCAAATTGAAGTAATTATACTTTCTGTTACCTTTTTCTATAAAATGATTAAGCTTCAATACCAATTAGTTTTCAGTGTTGTCCTAAGGTGGTTAAAAGAAGCTTCACAAAAATAAATATATGTAAAATAATATAAATAATTTTTTTATATTTGCATTTATTTTCCAGGATTGTTAAAAATTATGGAAGAAAAGCGAAGTTTTTCAACATGGTTTTGGAAAAAGCCTTTAACGCCAGCGGAACTGTTAGAATAATTGGAGGGAATTACTGATGAGCAAGCCGAGAACTCCGATGTTAATGGAGATTCCGATGCTGATGATGATTTAGACGAAGTATCTGATACAACTAATAATAGATCATCTTTATGTATACCTACATCCTCAAGTACTTCTACACCACAGCTACCTCGAAAACGAAAAATTAACTTGAATTTATCAGAGGATAATATAGAAGGTGATTTGGATTCCGATGACTTAGTGGACGATACTAATTTCATGCCTCCTTCACAGGTTCCACTGGTTTTCCATGAAAGTGAAGAAGATGATGAAGAGGTAGAAAATACTATTGAACCATTTTCTTTTTGGACTAAAAGTGCCATCCCTCCTAAGAGGTTCAGTGAATTTAATTTTACTGCCTATGTAGGAATACAGATTGAGGTTGAGTCCGAGGAGCCAATTACAGTTTTTGAAAAACTTTTAACACCTGATTTTATGAATTTTTTTGTTTAACAATCAAATCTATGTGCCGAACAAAATGGGATACAATTAGATTTAACAGTGGAGGAGCTTAAGGCATTTATTGGTGTTTTAATTATAATGGGAACTAATACATTACCAACCCTGCGCAAATAGTGGTCACGTAATCCTAATTTTCACAATAACAGAATAGCAGAAATATTTCCTCTCGAAATTTTTTTAAAAATACTCAGGCTTTTGCACCTAAATGACAATCACAACATGCCGCCTCGTGGATCCACAGCTTATGATAAACTGTACAAAGTGCGTCCACTCATTGAACACTGCTCTAGTACATTTTGCCGATCGTTTAAACCAAGCCGAAATGTTGCAGTAGATGAAAGCATGGTTGCTTTTAAAGGGCGTACCAGTCTAAAACAACTGGCTATTTATTTGCATTTATAATATACCAAGGTAAAGAATAAACGACGACAAATGATACTTTAAGAGAACGTGTTGTTTTAAATTTAGTTCAAGATTTCTTTGGTCAGGGATATTGTATTTATTTCGACAATTTCTATAACACTATACCCTTTACGGAAAAATAAAAGAGAGATCTCTGTTTGGTTGTGGAACAATTAGACAATCTAGAAAATATGTACCAAAAGAGAAATCTAAAGAAGAAAAAAAGTTGGCGATGGGGCAAATAGACTTTGCAGTGTCTGATGAGATATCTATCACCAAATGGAAAGATAGAGGGGTAAAAGCAGTTACTGTGTGTAGTAATATGCATAATGCTGCTGAAACTGGCCACGTTCTTCGAACGAATAAAAAAGGAGAGAGAGAAGTTGTTGAGTGTCCATCTTCTATAGTTGATTACAACAAATATATGGGCGTTGTTGACCGCTTTGATCAAAGAATGGCAGCATATTCCATTTGTTGGAAAAGTAGATGGTGGGTGAAGCTTCTATATTACTTTATAGATGCATGTATTGTGAACGCCTATATACTTTTTAGAGAGGTTAAAAAAAAACGAATCCACGAAAAAAGCCTTTAGCCACCTAAACTTTAGGAGCAAATTAGCGTATCTGCTCATAGGGAATTATAAGGCCAGAAAACGGCCAGGATCTACAACTATAAACAGAAATGATTTTGGGAACATTACGCACGTTCTAGTTAAAACAACCAAAAGGAGGTGTCAAGAATGTATCAAACGGGGAATACAGAAGCGTAGTAATTATAAATGCCATGTCTGTGATGTAGCTTTATGTGTGGAGTGTTTTGGGCGATACCATATTGGGAAATTTAAAATATATATTGTTTTATTTAGATAATGTTTTGATTTGATACTTTTAGTCTTTAGAGTTTGTAGTTTTAGTGTATTTTTATAATAAATAATATTGAATGGTTTCGGTATACCATGTATACCAGAGAACTTTCATTATTTTTTTCCTCTAATGCTCCCTGGTACAATGGTTTACCACATTTTTACAGAAAAATCAACCATCAAAAAAATAGAAAAAAATTTTTTACTACTTAGTGTACATATTTTTGTGTATAAATGCACTTCTCAACAACGCATCATATCATTCAAGATTAATGAGAAAATTCCAAATATTACTTGAAACAAATTACACATTCAAGAATTTTTATTTGAGAAATATTTGTATTTTGAGGCATCATATAGTAAAAAGCAGTTGTTGGAGGTTGTTTATAGTAGACAGTACCAGAAGGAGTATTTTGTTGATAACTGTACTCGCAGTAACGGGCATACCGTGCTTAGACTTCCTCCTTACTATTGTACATTGAACCCATTAGAGTTAATATGGACTCAACTTGAAGGAAATATAAGAAGAAGAAACAAGGCTACTAAATTTCCGTCTACTGTTATCCAGTTAATTAGAAGAGAAGTCACAAACATCACAGCAACCAACTGGAAAAATGTAATCAAACATGTAATCGCAGTGGAAAATGACTATGTTAAATATTTATCAGCATTAACCAAATTAACTATAAATTTAGAAGATACGAGTGATACTAGTAATTACAGTGATTTTGAGTAGATTAGTAAGTACTTACTTCGAACTAGGTGTTAGTTGAAACCTTTATTTTTATTGTAATTGTAGATATTCTCGTTTTGCTTATATATCTTTGAAAATAGGGTACAAACACACTTCATGATAGAACAAAAACGTACAAAGTATTTAATTTAAAATAGTCAAAGTACAGGTTAGGTTATTATAAAATACCTGCTAGATATATAAGAAAAGATGTTCATAAAAGTTTAAGAAGTCTTACCCATTTTTAAATTATTGAGGTATTGAGGGAAGTCTTCCCTCGCACGGTGTCAAACCAAAGTTGTGGTTCTTTAATAGAATACTCTATATAATTTAAAAAATAAATTCCCTATTTTTTCCTGATTACAATAACTAAGTTATCAGGGATAAAATGTGCTCATAAGTTTTAAAACTTATGAACAGTTGTGTTAACAAAACGTTTGTATACTAAAATACTTGTACATAAAAAATTTGTTTAATTGTATGTGATAATTACTTTTATTAACAATTTTTTATAGGTATTATTTTACAATAAGTTCTGTTCAGTCGAGTCGATTAGTGTTACTCTCTCTCTCTAGATATACCACAGAAGTTAACAACACCGATATTTTTTATTTAAACTTTATAGAAAATGAAACTTTTTGGTAAATAAAATTAAATAAAAATTTATATTTAATTTAAAATTAGATATCTACGCTACTGTTCAGTAAAGTACTGGTCACTCTAACATTGTTGCCATTTTGCTAGTATCTGTAGTATATAGTAGTATCTCAAAATCACTGTAAATTTCCTAGTAACATTGTAGCATTTTTAAACTTCCTTGATATATATACAGGGTGGTCCTTAAGTAATTGTACAAAAAGAAACCGTAGATTCTGCACTTTAAAATATTACGATTTAAGTAAACTTGCTTTAGTAAAATGTTGATATTAAGAAAGATACAGGGTGTTAAAGTGGAAATTTAAAATTTTATTTTTCGCTATAACTTTCACCTTTGTTAATATTTATGGACAAAAATTTACAATTGGATGCTTTTGAGTAGGGGCAATTATAATTTGATACATAATTTTATGTAGCTGATAGAGGGCGCCACATATGCCACATATGTGGCATAAATTTGCGTCTAATTTTTTTCTCTTTAAGTTAGCCCTATTTTTATTAAAAAATATTAAAGACACATTATTTTTACAAATAAAAGGTATACCTGTTAATAACTTCAAAATTCAACCGTTTTCGAGATAATCTCATTTTATAAGTCAGCTGCATAATAATTCTTAGTTGTGATAATTTTGCGGTAAAGCACTGAATACCTGTAAATAAGCATAATTATTAGTTTGTTTTTATTAAAACAACTCAAATATAATAATGTAATATCCCGAAATGCTTTGTTATGGTTGCTAAATGTCTTATTGGAGAGAAGCTTCCATCTTCTTCTTTGAGTGCCGTGTTTGTATTCACAAGTTGGCCGTCATCATGTTGACAATTTCCTTTATAAATCGCTTTTATAAGTTTTTATGCTGGCGTAGTATTACTTTTTCCTTATTGTAAAATCTTGTGGCGAGAGTCACGGAAGAAGCGCTACGAGACGGCGTCACGAGCGCTACGTGACGCCGTTAGTTAACGTTAGTTGTCAATAAATTCCTTGTAACTATAATCAAATTGTATTTTTAAACGTCTTATTTATTTTATATAGTAATTAAATTTAATATCAAATTAATGATCGAATATCAAATTTTTATTTCAATAATAACTTAATATATTAAGTCTCACTTTGACGGGTCTGTATTTTGTTGATACGTTAGCAAATGGCGCTACTAGCAAACTTAATTAATATAATATAATTTGTTTAAAATATAAATAATAAATAAATAACAAAGTTACTTTATTAAATGTTAAAAATATTATTTAAAAAAATATAGAAAACATGATATGAAGCTAAGTGCTAGTCTACAGTGTCAGCTATTGTACCTACCACGTTTTTTTTGTGAAGGAAGTTTTAATGCCAGTAGACAACCCCAATGCATTGCGGGAAATTTTAATATAGTAGGCTGATGTCACGAATGCCTTTGACAACTAAAAATAAGTCTTGTTTTGTTTAATGAGTGATTTTTGCAATATCTAGTGTATTTTGGTTTCTTAAAGAAAAGCAGAAAATGCCAAGGCATAATAATTTTTCTAATATGGATATGAGAGATATGGTTGCTATTTATTGTCAGCAACACTTTAACGGGCGAGCAGCGAAAAGGGAATATTTAAGAAGATACCCAAACCGGCTGCAACCCAATCACCAAACATTTAAACATCTATTTCGAAATTTAGGCGAAAGTGGTTCATTTCGTCCTAAACGTGACAATTTAGGTCGACCAAAAATCATTACGCCTGACCAAGAAGATGAAGTAATGGTTCGCGTTGACGATAATTCTCAAGTAAGTACACGACGTTTATCTTCAGCGTTAGGAATCAGCAAAACTTCAGTTTTAAAAATCCTACACCGTGAGCATTTTCACCCTTACCATTTTACACCTGTGCAAAATCTATTACCAGCAGATTTACCTTTAAGATGCAGATTTGCAAATGATATCCGAAACAGGCAAAATCTTGACAACTCTTTCGTCGATAGAATATTGTTTACGGACGAAGCTACATTCACACGCCATGGTGTTTTTAATTTAAGGAACAATCATTTCTGCGATACTAAAAATCCCCATGTTAAGAGAGAAAGGCATTTCCAACATGAATTTAAAAATGTATGGTGTGGAATCATTGGTAATCATTTTTTAGGGCCACGCGAGTTACCTCGTAATTTGAATGGTGAGCACTATTTACATTTTTTACAAAATGAGTTTACTGATTTGTTGGATGAATTGCCATTAAACTTAAGGCAAAATATGTGGTTTATGCAAGATGGTGCACCACCACATTATACAAGGGCAGCGAGAACATACTTGAATACCAACTTTCCGGAACGTTGGATTGGTCGTGGTAGTCATTTTCGTTGGCCACCACGTAGCCCAGAATTTAATCCGCTAGATTTTGGTGTATGGGGCGCAATGAAACAACGTGTCTACAAGAATCCCATAAACACTCGCAACCAACTTTGGGAAGAAATAAATACTGCAGCAGTTTCTATTGAACCGATGATGCTATTTAATATGAGACGATCTTTTATGGAACGGATTGATAAATGTATTGAGGAAAATGGTGGACATATCGAACACTTACTTTGACAAAGAGTTTAATCTTAATTAGTTTAACTATTTCTTAATTTGGTTTGAAAAATAAAATGTTTATGACTTTAATTTAATATAAAACGTAAAATGTTTGATTTCAAATCCAATTATCCTATTATTTTGTCAAATCATAGTATTAATTATCCTGTTGATATATTTATTTTATTTAATATTTTGTTAGCTATTAACTTTATTAAAGATATTTCATACCAAAATTCAGAAGTATTAATGTTTTTGTCTATTTTTCTTTCATTGCCTGGAGTAATTGCGGTAAATCAGAATTATGCAGTTGATTTGTAAAATACGATTATCTCGAAAACTGTTGAGTTTTAAAGTTATTAACAAGTATACCTTTTTTATGTTAAAATAATGTATCTTTAATATTTTTTATCAAAAATATCGATAACTTAAAGAGCAAAAAAGTTAGGTGAAAATGTATGCCACATATGTGACATATGTGGCGCCCTCTATCAGCTACATCAAAGTGTGCATCAAATTATAATTTCTTATATTCAATAGTACCCAATTGTAAATTTTTATACATAAATGTTAACAAACATAAAAGTTATAGCGAAAAATAAAATTTTAAATTTTCACTTTAACACCCTGTATCTTTCTTAATATCAACATTTTACTTAAGCAAGTTGACTTAAATCGAAATATTTTAAAGTGAAGAATATACGGTTTCTTTTTGTACAATTACTTAAGGACCACCCTGTATATATATATATATATATATATATATATATATATATATATATATATATATATATATATATATATTTAACGCTTTTGTAACTTTCTGCATTTCTTCTTTCTTGTGTTCTTCGTCTGTTAGTCGTTCAGATCTTATAGTCAGAGTTTTTATGACTGAATTCAATTGTGCAGGATGGTGGTGTGAATCTGCATGTAGGTATCTGTCAGTGTGAGTTGGTTTTCGATACACTGTATATCCAATGTTGCCGTTTTCTTTCTTTATTATTAAGACGTCTAGGAAAGGTAGTTGTTGATTACTTTCTAATTCCATCGTAAACTTGATCTTGGGATGGATACTGTTAATGTATTCTAGAAATGTAGTAAGTTTGTCTACTCCATGTGTCCATATGATGAAAGTGTCGTCCACATATCTAAGCCATAGTTTGGGTTTATATTCTGCTGTTCTTATTGCCCGTTCCTCTATGTCTTGCATAAAAAGATTTGCTATCACGGGAGATAGCGGTGAACCCATCGGTGCCCCTTCAACTTGTTTGTACCGTTCATCACCATATATAAAATATGTGTTGTTTAAGCAGTGCCTCGTCAAATTTAGGGTATCTTGCGGTACTGGGTATTTTTTGCTTATAATTTCCAAGGATTCATTGATGGGAACGTTGGTGAAAAGTGAAACAACATCGAAACTTACTAACAAGTGTCCCGGCACAAGAGTAACATCTTTTATATGCTCGATGAAGTGGCCTGCGTTCTTAACGTAGGAATCAGTTTCTTCTGCGTAAGGCTGTAGCTTTTCAGCCAGGAACCTTGCCAGTGGTTGTAACGGTGATCCGATGGAGCTCACTATTGGTCGTAGTGGTATATATATATATATATATTGTTATGATGTATTGTTTGTTTGAATGATGAGCAATGAGTATTTTTAATAATATAATATATAGGGTTTTTATCGCGGTTCTCAAAGAATTAGTTTGTAAGTACTTTTTTAAATTATATTTATTATATCTATTATGAAACACACATATATATCTAACCTAGCCAATATAAATTTAAAATAAACTATCTTTAAATTAAAATTCTTATGAAACTAATTAAATTCTATAGACAATGTAAAATTTAAACAAACTATCTTCAAAATTGAAATTGTTATGACACTAACTAAATTATATTAACAAAATTTTGTACCTTTCTGTCACTGAATGCCTAAATGAACTGTTTTCCACTGTATAGATTATAATCACCACTCAATGTCTTCTTCGCAGCTTTGGTTATCCTTGTTTTTGTGAAATTACTTTTTCCAATTATCAGCTTCCACCAATTTAAGATATTTTTCTTCACCAGCATTTATAAACCACCAAGCAAACCAGCAAACAGCATTTATATTTATTCTTCTTTTCTATATACCAATATCCAATCACCAAATATATTATTTAATTTTAATATTCAATTAATACTTCTTCCATTATCCAAACATCATTTATACATAACATAATTTTTAATCTTCAATAATATTTTCTTTATACTGTTTCTTAATCTTGATTTAACTCACTATATTGAACAATTATAACTGATCTGGTAAGAAATCATGTTCGATTTATTCCATTAAACACATGTCTGAATTTTCTGGAAACAGTATATGTTCGATCCACAGACATAACCATTATTTCGAGAATGTTCCACCGTAAATAAAGGACAAATTCTCTATTCTGGAGAATTCTTTAATTTTCTATTGATAATTTTGTTGACATTTAGGCTTTTCAGATCAGAATAAACACTTAAATCAGTAACTATATATAAATTAAACATTTTAAACTAACATTATTATTATAACCCCACTTTATATTCCTAATTATTTAAAATGTCACTTGGAGAGTATGTCGTATATCTGTCTGTCATTCACATGTATAGTTGGTTGCCTAGTCACATGGCTCACTTAAATATATCTATCACATTATAATTACTAAAATACAACTTTTTACAATTATTATATGCTAATTTCTTAAAAATGCCCTCACATAAATAATTTTTATTAAATTCTCTAGTATATAACTTCTTAAAATAACCAAATACTTGTTATATCTAATATTATCTAGTATATAACTTATAAATTATTTTCTTTAAACACCAATCATATCAATACCCCAAAATAATATTTAAAATAAATAATTTACTTATTATTTTTTTAAATATTAATTTTCTATTAGTTTATTGTTCTATTAAATATATCCCTGTTATCTGTCTCTGTCAAACTGTCATGTCAAATGGAGCAATTGAAAATGGAGGCTATATCAGAAAATAAACATAATCTAATCATCTATTATTGTGTTATGTTTATTTATAAACAAAATCTAGGAATTATTTCCATTCAGCAGGCTTTCATCCATATGAATTGGTAAGTTTTACACTTTATTATATTAGAAAGACATTTATAAAATCAATTTTGTATCTAACCCCAAATTATGATTTTTAGGGTACAAAATAATTTTCATATGTACAAGACAATAAGTATGATGTCAAATTGATTCACAATAATGAAATCTACCATCTATCTATGAAATGGATCTATCAGTAAGCTGTTAGTTTTGTTATTTTTAGTGTTAAGTTTATAACCAAGATATATCACTTCTTTTTGAAAAAATGTACATTTTTCTTGATTTATTTTTAGTCCAACTTTGTCTAATCTATTTATTATAATTTTTAGGTGTTTCTCATGATCTTCAGCCGTTTTAGAAAAAAATTAATATATCATCAATGTAATGAATTATAAAATGTTCATATTGATCCAAAATATCATGAAGACATCTACATAGAGCACTGCAAGATGATTGAAGTCCAAATGGTACTACTTTGAATTGATATACTACTCCATCTATCTGAAATCCTGTATACTGTCTACTTTTTCTTTTTAAAGGTATTAACCAGAAACTATGCTGTAAATCGATTTTAGTGAAAAATGACACTTCTGTAATTCTTCCTAGTATTCCATCTTCTAACATATTATTAATTGTTTTGTTTACTTCTTCTCTGTATTTATATGGTATTGGGTATGATTTTGTTTTAAAATCTTTTTCTTCTTTAACTTTTATACTATGGATATAATTTTGTGCAATTCTATTTTCTTTATTGACAAGTCCCTTGTGTTGCTGCAATATGGAAATGACTATTGATTTATATTCTTCAGGGCAATTTAAAACTTTTATCATATCTTCTTCTTTACAAATAAAATTATTCTTCATTATGTACTCATTATTCCTTGCTTCCAATTTTACGCACTCCACCTCGTAGGCATCCATCTGCTTAAAATGTCCATTCCTTAAATATTCACTACAATAATTATTCTTTACATTCTTTTGAGACATTTCCCTATCATCAAAATACATTTCTTCTTCATAAACATCATTATTTCCTTTTAATAATATCCTATCAACTCTTATTCCTTCTTCCACCTCATCTTTCTGCATAAATTTAATTATTTGCCCTTCCAAAGTTACCATTTTTTCTTCAAAATCTATCTTTACTTTCTTCTTTTCCAATTCATCATTTCCCATCAATATATCAACACATAAATCCTTGACAATAAATCCTTGCATATTAATTTCTTTATTAAGAATATTAATTTTAAAATTGGCTAGTTTATCAATTTCACCCAACTTCTTATTATTTGCACCAACAATTTTAATTTTTGGAATCTTTATTATATCTGATAGTTTTAATGTATTAAAAATAAAATTCTCCGAGACTAAAGTACTTTCTGAACCAGTATCTATCATAATTTTAATCATTTTATTTTTTGCCAAAGCATTTATATAAATTAAATTAATAGATTCAATAATTTTATCTTCATCTAGAGAAATAAATTCAGAAGGGTTTTCATAATAGCAATGGCCCAACTTGTAATTCAGAAAGTTTACTGAACAAAATTTTGATTATTAGAATTGTCAGATTGTATCTGACCACTTGGATCTGATGTCCTATGTCTTTCCCTACTATGACTTCTACTCACATTTTCCTGCCTTGTACTATTTCGTTCCCTGTCTTCGCAGCTTCTATTCCTTCGAACACAATTTACCTGTCTGTTGTAGTTAGGTCGCTCTGTATTTCTTCCATTGCCAAAATCCTGTCTATTATTATTAGTACTGTTATTAAAATGTCTATTATAACTAGTATTGTTATTAAAATTCTGTCTACTTTGATTACTGTTATTATTATTAAAATTTTGTAAACTATCACCATACCTAGTGTTATTGTTATATGATTGTCTATATTGTTGATTATCATTTTTATTATATTGAAAGTTATTATTGTTGTTCCTGTTGTTATTATTACTTGTCATATTGCCTCTTTGCATTCTTTGAATAAAACTAATAAAACTATCTATTGTTTGAATATTTTGTACAGTTACTGTTTGCACAACATCAGCATCAAAATGTCTAGATACATTTAAGACTGTTTCATCCTCTCTAAGTGGTGGTTCTAAATATTTTGCAACTGTTATCAGTTTCAATGCATAATCTACCATATTTGATTTTAAATTGTGATTATACTTTCCAAAATATAGAATTTCTCTAAACTTGGCTTGCTCTAGTTCACCCCAATAATAATTTAAAAATTTATTTTCAAATGTTTGAAAATTATCTAAATCATTTTCAATACTAGCAAACCAAGTTGCTGCATTGTCATTTAATGTCATTCTAATATAATCTTTAATATCATTAATATTATTCACAAATCTTAATTTATGTTTTAAACTATTTATGTATACTCTAGGATGCAAATTTTTTATATTACCAGCGAATTTAATCCCAGTCTCATTGTTAAATTTAAGTAAGGTCTCCCTATGTCTCTCATTTGTGAAATATCATCTATTCTCTGTTCCACATTTCTTATTTGATTACTATTTATTTGGATATTTTGTTGTATATCGTCTAATTTTTCTTCTGTGTTTCTCCTGTCTTCGTTAATTTTTACTTCTAAGTTACATTTCTGCAACTCTATTTTCTGTTCTATATCTATCTTATTATCTTGAATAATCCTCTTTACTTCTGTCCTCTCATTGTCTATCCTTTTCTTGTAGTCATTCCGTATACTTTTTATTTCATTTGCTACTTTTTTCTCTGCAGCTTCAAGTTTTTTATCCATTTGTTTTTCCATTTGTTTTACAATTTTATTATTATTATCTTCTATTTTCTTTTCTAATTTTCTATGATTCTCTTCCAATTTCTGTTCCATTTTTTTCATGTCTTCTTTGACTCTTTTGAATTCTGTTCCATTTTTTGTTCTATTTTTTCATGTCTTCTTTGACTTCTTTTGAATTCTCTTCCATTTTTTGTTCTATTTTTTTCATGTCTTCTTTGACTTCTTTTGAATTCTCTTCCATTTTTTTCGTATTCTCTTCTATTGTCTTGTTCATCTGCATCATTAATGACATCAAAGCTGCCATATTGACATTTTCCTCTCTTTCTGGATTCATTTCTGCAGTATCTTGTGGAACTTGAACTAAACTCTCCTCTTGTGTAGGTTGTGTTTCTACTTCTACATCTTCTTCATTCTTTTTGCTTCTTGTACCTTTCTTTCCTTGAGACATTTTGAGACTTTACTTGTTCAAATATAATTAAAAATAAAATCTATAATTTTTTCTTTCTAATGAAAATTAATTTAATTATATGAGAGCACTTATCTTCCCAAACTAATTCTTTTAAATAGAGAGCCCCGCGGTGAGCGCCAAATTGTTATGATGTATTGTTTGTTTGAATGATGAGCAATGAGTATTTTTAATAATATAATATATAGGGTTTTTATCGCGGTTCTCAAAGAATTAGTTTGTAAGTACTTTTTTAAATTATATTTATTATATCTATTATGAAACACACATATATATCTAACCTAGCCAATATAAATTTAAAATAAACTATCTTTAAATTAAAATTCTTATGAAACTAATTAAATTCTATAGACAATGTAAAATTTAAACAAACTATCTTCAAAATTGAAATTGTTATGACACTAACTAAATTATATTAACAAAATTTTGTACCTTTCTGTCACTGAATGCCTAAATGAACTGTTTTCCACTGTATACATTATAATCACCACTCAATGTCTTCTTCGCAGCTTCGGTTATCCTTGTTTTTGTGAAATTACTTTTTCCAATTATCAGCTTCCACCAATTTAAGATATTTTTCTTCACCAGCATTTATAAACCACCAAGCAAACCAACAAACAGCATTTATATTTATTTTTCTATTCTATATACCAATATCCAATCACCAAATATATTATTTAATTTTAATATTCAATTAATACTTCTTCCATTATCCAAACATCATTTATACATAACATAATTTTTAATCTTCAATAATATTTTCTTTATACTGTTTCTTAATCTTGATTTAACTCACTATATTGAACAATTATAACTGATAGACTGACTCTCACTAACTTTCATACTAAAAAACTGGCCATCATAGTAACTGTAACTCATAACTGATTGACTAACTGAATGGACCCTCTTACTAAACTGCCCTCTTGAATCCAAATCACGGGTATTTATATCTTTTCAATCTTCCAGAACCATCTGGTAAGAAATCATGTTCGATTTATTCCATTAAACACATGTCTGAATTTTCTGGAAACAGTATATGTTCGATCCACAGACATAACCATTATTTCGAGAATGTTCCACCGTAAAAAAAGGACAAATTCTCTATTCTGGAGAATTCTTTAATTTTCTATTGATAATTTTGTTGACATTTAGGCTTTTCAGATCAGAATAAACACTTAAATCAGTAACTATATATAAATTAAACATTTTAAACTAACATTATTATTATAACCCCACTTTATATTCCTAATTATTTAAAATGTCACTTGGAGAGTATGTCGTATATCTGTCTGTCATTCACATGTATAGTTGGTTGCCTAGTCACATGGCTCACTTAAATATATCTATCACATTATAATTACTAAAATACAACTTTTTACAATTATTATATGCTAATTTCTTAAAAATGCCCTCACATAAATAATTTTTATTAAATTCTCTAGTATATAACTTCTTAAAATAACCAAATACTTGTTATATCTAATATTATCTAGTATATAACTTATAAATTATTTTCTTTAAACACCAATCATATCAATATATCGATCGTTCGGAAGAAAAGGGTTACATCTCAAAAATGTTCATTTTTTAATTTATTTCATTAAACTAACTAAAAAGGTGCCTACTATTAGGAACGCATGAAGTTTAGAGAGAATCTTTACTACCAGCCAAAAGATGTCCGCATGTAACACGGGGATTTTTGCATTTTTCGCAGAATATTTTGTACAAGATCGTTGTATTTCAGTTTGTCACCGTTAGTGTTGTGTAGTGTTTCAAATATTTAGGAAAAAGAAGATACATTCGATATTATTGCAAAAAGTAAGTAGTAAATGCATGTAAATTTTACAACGAAACAGATACATCTCAGAATGTTACAATCTTGGATTAAATTAACTATTTCGCGTTTGTAACAAAGCCGCAACATTTTGTTTTGTAACTGTTTTGAACCAATTTTTTCAGTTAATTTATTCACATACTATGTTTTATTTCAAAATGTAGCGCTTTTCTTGATTGATTTTTAAATAGTTACTGTAAAATTAAGACATGTTACACTTTTGACTCAACTTTTTTGATAAGTTTATTCACAGTCTTTGGGTTATGTCAAAATGTATCACTTTTCTTAATACTTTTTGTAATTTTTTACGATAATATTTTAGACCTTCAACTATTTTCGTGCATGAAAAAAATATTAAATACCTAGGCTTTTGTTGAAAATCCAGATATAAAATGATTTAATTTTTTTCTGTATCTTTATTAAAAGTTTGTTTAATAATAAAAAAATCTTTTGATAGTTTTTCAACAAAAATAACCAGTTTAGTTAACAAAGGTGTTTTGTTTGCAATTTAAAAATTCCTCTATTATTGAACAGCAAAATATTTTAGAAAAATATCAGAAACATTTGAAAGAAAAGGATTTAAGTCGCAAAGAAAAAGATAATGACAGAAATACTACATAAAATACTAAAGTAATTGTTTTTGATCTGCAGGCAGTTTTGACTTGTCCTGTAGGAGATACTGCAGCTTTCTATTATGTTTCAAAGCTTAATGTACTAAATTTTACTTTGTATGATATTAAAAACCACCAAGGTACTGGCTTCATGTGGCATGAGGGTGAGGCACAAAGGGGAGTGAATGAAATAGGTTCCTGTCTTTTTAAATTTCTAGAAAATATAAGCAATCAAAATAAAGAAGATTTAAATGTAATACTTTATTCCGACAACTGTACAGGCCAAAACAAAAACAAATTCATAATAGCTCTTTATATTTATGCAATACTAAAATTAAATATAAGTTCAATCACCCATAAATTTCTTGTTTCCGGCCATAGCCAAAATGAAGTTGATAGTGTACACGCGACAATAGAAAAGGCAATAAAACTATACAGAAAATCAAGCCCTATTTACGCTCCTGATCAGTATGCTTGTATTATGAGATCAGCAAAAAAAACTTTTGTTTTAAGGATTTTATGGATTTAAAAAAATTAACTTCTGACTTGTTTGTGAATATCAATAAAAATGTAAAAACTTCGTCATTTAGGGAAATCAAATTAGAAAAAAAAAAAAACAATCCAAATACATTATTTTATAAAAATTCTTTTGAAGATACAGATTTCTGCCAAGCGGAAATTGTTAGTTCGAGAAAAACTGTTAGTATAGAACGAATCAAAATAAAAAACGCATATTCCACGAAACCTGGTATATCAGAGGCAAAAAAACAGGTTTGATATCATTAGTCGAAAAGAAAAAATACGTAGCGCCATATTATTTTGATTTTTACAATAATTTCTAATGCTTTAATCTAATTATTTTAACGATTTTAGGTATGTATTGAATAATTATAAATTAAGTTAACATTGTTACAACTTGTAAAAATTTACTAATTTTTAATTCAAAACTGTTGCATGTATTTTTTTATAACAATAAATAAACAGTTTGAAAAATCACAATTATGTCATTTAATTAAACCCAACTTAGCCTACTGATTTAAATAAAAATCACAAAGTTTTATTAATTAATGATCAGGTAATAAAAAAAAAAACTCCGAAAAAAATCTTAAAACTCTTCTCCTGCAAAAGTAGTTTTTTCGAGTTGTAACCCTTTTCTTCCGAACGATCGATATATATATATATATATATATATATATATATATATATATATATATATATATATATATATATAGATCTAGCGGTTAATGTGGGCCCCGTACTAAAACGGTATTATACTAACTCCAGGCGAATATACACCGTGTATATTATTATCTGGGTAGCGCTGTATGTGGACTCCGACCAACACGTCGGATTAAGTGGACTCCGTAATAGGTTGAAACACTTCTGGGATCCGTATACATTTCTTTGCGTACACAACTAAACTCCTCCGATGTTGCCAATAATTTGATTAGTCGTAGATTTTTAAATTTTACAGCAGGTACGTTTTGGAACTTGAAATTTAATTAAATATCAATTAATTTAGTCATCCCGAAATTTCACAAATACTTGGTTAATGTAGTTAAATATTTTATGTTGGTAATTTATATTACTTGCTTTAATTATTTTTAAACTTAAGTTAGTGTCTGTTATAAGCTTGGAAAATGCAAGTGTTCATTTTTATTTATTAATATTTTTTTAATGCATTGACACTGAAAAATTTAATATATAAATGTACGTTCCGATGTTTCAATTGCTACGTTTTTTGATGTACAATATTTGTTTCACAAAGTAGTAAAATTTAAATTATAATAATTTATAAATCAATCTTAAAATTATAATTTTTTACTGTCTAATTTCAATACTTCGATTTTTAAATGTAGGAAATTCAATATCTTACTATAATACTTTATAGATACACATATATTATACATGGCATAACACCTAATAATTTCGCTTTTAACTATAAATGTATCGTATAACGTAACGTAGCAATCAGTAGTGAGTCATTACTCAGATAAAATATTTCGGTGACTTTATGGTAATTTGATTCTAGCCAACATATCTATTACAATTATTACATAATATAATATGTTCGGTCTTATTGTTTTAAAAAACATTCATGTTTTAAAATAGGTCTGAAGTGAATTATGCTTTGTATTTCTTTAGTGACATTATTATTAACCGTGATTATTAATCTAAGATATTTAAAGTGTTCCATACCTTCGAAATTATAGTTGTTGACTTTAATATTTTATCTAGATGTATTGAATTGCTTTCTTCTGTTGATTCGCTTGTATTTGGTTTTTATTTTGTTGATTTTAAGTGAAACATTTTTCGTGCTCTCTTCACTTTGTTGAAGATGTCGTTTGCGGACGGGAGAGAGTTTCTTATAAGCTCAATATCATTAGCAGATGCTAGGACTGCTTTGTACCTTGAGCCATTACTGAATTGCATTTTAAATAGACGTTATTTCTATTTTAGTATGCTGTTCACTAAATTTTTGAATATTTGAATCGAGAATCTGTATTTTATTCAACTGTTTTATAACACAGAGTTTCTTGGCGCCTATCTTCATCTCTGTTTTTTTTTGTTTAGCGTATCATTCTTCTTCTTCCTATGCCGTCCCCATTAACGGAAGTTGGCGACCACATTTCTAAAAGTATCTCTGTCTTTTGCAACGTGAAATAATTCGTCTACAGTTATGTTTGTCCAGTCACGAATATTTCGCGGCCATGACTTCCTCTTTCTACCTATTCCCTTTTTGCCATCGACTCTACCCTGCATGATGGCCTGCAGAAGACTTTATATTCCTTAGTATGTGTCCCAGGTATGCAGTCCTGCGTACTTTTATTATTCTCAACAATTTTTTGTCTCGACCCATCCTTCTCAGCACTTCCTCATTGGTGACCCTGGCAGTCCATGGAATTCTCAACATTCTCCGGTATATCCAAAATTCAAAGGCTTAAAGCTTCCTAACTATTTGCGCTTTTACCGTCCATATTTCTACTCTGTACAATA
This sequence comes from Diabrotica undecimpunctata, assembly GCF_040954645.1. Taxonomy (NCBI): domain Eukaryota; kingdom Metazoa; phylum Arthropoda; class Insecta; order Coleoptera; family Chrysomelidae; genus Diabrotica; species Diabrotica undecimpunctata. Next base: position 92,239,542 of record NC_092803.1, on the reverse strand, counting down.
GTTGAGACCAGATGTAACATTCAACAAACCTCAGTCTCAGCGCAGTATTCAGATTTTTGTCACAGAACAATTGCTTGAATTTTCAGAACCCTGCCATTGCCATTTCTATTCGTACCCTGATTTCTTAGTCTTAATCTAATCCTTTTTTGATGTAAGCTCCCAAATATTTATATTTTTACTCCCGTATCATTATTAAAAGGATTTTGCTGAATGTCGATCTAGGGAATCCGGTGGTATGTATATGATGTTTCCATAACCAACGTTCGAAAATTTGTCTAACTGTAAAGTCATGACGATTTTACTAGGAAATATAGTGCTGTTTAATAATAATAAAGTTCAATTAACAATTCCTATATGCACTAACTTGGTACTGATATCTCTGCTCCCCGATACCAGGTAGCAGTCCCGAAAACATTAAAACTGCTACACTCATGCTTCCAATTATCCAACGATTAGCCAGACCAGGACTATACGCCTTATTATGGTACTTATATTGCTGCTGTCCCTCATAAGTAAATATAATATGCAAGAAAGGTTATATTATTTCTCCGAGAAAGTGAAAAATATCTATTTACTATCCGGATTTAATCCATAGATTAAATATTAGAATGCTATAAAATAATGCTATTAGCAGTAAAAAACGGTCTGATAGTAAGTAATGAGAAAACTAAATAAATTTTCTTTAACATACAAGAGAGAGGACGTAGAGTAGGGCATAACGTAACAATAAACCCATATAATTTTGAAAGATTGCAGCGTTTTAGGTATCGTAGATAACGCTGTCACATAAGAAATAAAATGGAATATTCAGGTAGCTAACTAATGTAAATATAACCCACATAACACTTTTAAATCCAGAAGTCTAATACAAATCCCTAAAATCAGGATATATAAAAAAGTGATTAAACCAGTGCTATTGTAAAGGTCATTGTCATAGTATAGTCAGAACGCAACAAGGTTCTATTGGCTTTTCTGCTTTTTTTCTCCTCATTCCTATTGAAAACTTAGCCACTTAAATAACGTTTTAAAAATATATGTCAATATTTCTGAAGTGCCTTTCCTAAGATAACTTTTATTAAGCCTAGTTCGTTTGACTACATGTAATGGATTTGATAGTTCCCAACAGATAAGTATTGATTGATTGATTGTAGGTTGGATAGCAGTTGGTTGTACAGGCATGTGTTGATAAATATGATGGGTCGGTCGGTAGTCCCATTATTCCTAAATCTGACCATATGTTACCTCCCCTATTGATTCGTGGACGTTCTAAGGGCATTTTTTTTCTCGGGGAATTCTTCCAGTTTAACTTGGCAATGCAGTTATTAGAAAGCCTTTGGATATAGCCAGCGTAACTTTGGCGTTGAGATTTAGTCTCTTGTATGACGTTGCTATCTTTATATATCTGTTAGACTTTGGCATTAGTTCCGGTTCAGTATTGGTTAGTATTCGGACCTTTGTAAGTTGCTTTCTAAGTGCTATTGACTGAAAATGTGACGAGAACGCTGACAAAACAATGTAAGTAAAACTTAGGTATTAATTAGATCAGGATTACTAGAAAAGTTATCAGAATTATTTTCCAACTTACAAAGGTCCGAATACTAACCAATACCGAACCGGAACTAATGCCAAGGTCTAACAAATATATAAAGATAGCAACGTCATACAAGAGACTAAATCTCAACGCCAAAGTTACGCTGGCTATATCCAAAGGCTTTCTAATAACTGCATTGCCAAGTTAAACTGGGAGAATTCCCCGAGAGAAAAAATGCCCTTAGGACATCCACGAATCAATAGGGGAGGTAACATATGGTCAGATTTAGGAATAATGGGACTACCTACCGACCCATCATATTTATCAACACATGCCTATACAACCAACTGCTATCCAACCTACAATCAATCAATCAATACTTATCTGTTGGGAACTATCAAATCCATTACATGTAGTCAAACAAATTAGGCTTAATAAAAGTTATCTTAGGAAAGGCACTTCAGAAATATTGACATATATTTTTAAAACGTTATTTACGTGGCTAAGTTTTCAATAGGAATGAGGAGACAAAAAGCAGAAAAGCCAATAGAACCTTGTTGCGTTCTGACGATGACGTCTATGACGATGACCTTTACAATACTTGAGACAACTGTTTGTCTCAATTTGGTCAGTCAGAATTATGTCTGTATTTTTTAATTTGCTAATTTCCATAGATTCTAATTTCCATAGAATCGTAATATCGTAAATAGAACCTGGAATATACATGTAACCTTTAATCTCTGGTATAAATCCATCTCCTGAACAATGGCGCCGATATATTTAGTTAAAATTCTGTGCACTTATTTTAACCGTTTATGTCCTTATCATTCATATATGAGTTGTAACCGATATTACAAACTCATTTACTTTTCACAAAGAGACTCCATATTAACTATAGTTATTAATATACAAATCTGATTCGAAATATCGTCGAGTATGTAAAATTATTTTTAATGAAAAGTTAATTAGCCATTTCTTATGGGGTTCAAAAGAGAAGCCTTTACGAAAATTTGAGTACAAATAAGACCACCGTAATCAGTTGTACCCTGGGTAATAAATAATTAATTAATCGGCTAATCAGAATCACCCGTTCAATATGATTTTTGTCAAATCGGTCCTTTTTAGGATCAATTATTCGAATTATGTCTATAAATATTAAGGGCATATCTAGAGATAAAGACACTTTACTTTACTTAACCTTATCAGACATATCCGCTTAGCACAAATGTGACGTATTTCTAGTGCAGAAAATACATAGAGGGCAAAAAATAGTGTATTTGGTATTAAGCTGATCGCTGAAAATCACATAATAAATGTGAAAGTGCTATCTCTGCCGGCAAAGAAGCAAAGAAAAACTTAAAATGAGAGAGGACAAAACCAGTCAGCTGAAGGAACCTTTTAACGATGTTGAGCTTGGATCCACTATCTACGTATATAATAAAGAATAGTACGGCACTGACTGAAGATCTGAGCACAAAGCAAACCTTTTAACGATGTTGAGCTTGGATCCACTATCTACGTATATAATAAAGAATAGTACGGCACTGACTGAAGATCTGAGCACAAAGCTTATTATAAAATTTGGACCAAAAATACAACAGTTACTGATATCCAAAGTCTGCAGACAAACAAAGCAAAGACAAAGTTGTTGCCTTGCTTAAACCTGGCAAAAACTCCAACGACCACAAAAGCTATTGGTCAATATATTTATTTTGCTTTACAAAATACTCCTCAAGAGGTAAAACAGAAGAAAAACTCAAATTAAAAGACAAAAGTTGCTACAGACAGGGAAGATCATGTACGTCACAAATACTAAATCTTGCCCAACACAGCAAAGATGGGTACGAAAGATATCAGTTATGAGGAGTGGTATTCGTTAATCTAAGCAGCAATTTGCAGCTTACGACACCTTAAATAAGAGGGCATTTTTTCAAAATCTATATGATATCTCCTTAGGTAATAAACTTACTTGTTTTACTAGCGTATGCCTACACAACAGAAGATTTTTTTTATTTCTCAATGGTAAGAATAGCAGATGGAGAACGCAGAAGAACGGTCTCCTTTGGGGTAGCGTAATGGCACCTACACTGTATAAAATGTACACAAACCATCAATCCATACCAGTAAATACTAGGACTTTTATTATGTATACGACACATCTATTATTGCACAACCAAAAACTTTTGTTGCTGAAGTGGAGAAAAATCTAAATCATGCTTTAAACACAATAAAAATAGACTATAAATCGTTTTTAAGCCAAACCCCGGAAAAACTCAGGTGTGCTACTTTAATGTCCCCAACACAGACGTTTTCACAAATCTGAACATCCAATAGTGTCATGAAATCCTTATACTCTGGACTTGCTATAAATATCTTGAAGATAGTTTGTATTACACTTGGTCATTCACAGAACTTTGTTTAAAACTAAAAGGCACACTGAGGACCTGAAGTATTATTCTCCGCAAACTTGTCAGCTTAAAATGAGAAGCACATCCTTCCACCCTTAAAACGTAAACGCTTGCATTCTATGCTTCTGCTGCCGAATATACCTTGCCAGTATGAATGACACCAACACATACTTAACTCGTAGATTTAGCTATCCAAATTCAGCGGATATTAAGACTCACATCCATACATAAGCTCTACAATATCGTAGCTACCAAGACACCTAATATTCGAAGATAAGTAGCTAAGGAACGAAAGAAACAAAATCTAGATTCGCAACATGTACTCCACGAATACAAGCCCATTTTATGACTAAAATCGAGAAAAAACTGGGCAGATCAACACGTGTGTAAGATATACCAAAAAAAAAGCTAATCCTCGCCATCTGAACCCTCGGGAGGACTCTTGCCTGCAAATACCGGTTAACTTGTGTGAATGTGGGGTGGTAAAAGATATTTCACACCTTCTTAGTTGACTTTGCCATTTAAATTGCTCTTTTCTGAAGGGACAAGGTTTAATTATTTAAACTGAACATGTAGAGTACAGTCAGTAAGCTATTGCTTATAAAAATCATTGCAAATTGGACACTAACTCCACTTATATTGATTAGATATTACCCCTAAATTACCTTACCATTCAGAAGTATGTAATATTGGTAAAGTGATATATTCTGGCTAGATAAATTAAGCATTCTTTCATTTTTTGCGGACTAGTATCCATTTTTACACAACAATATCTATTTTAGCACTTAAATATTTATTTTAAGATAACCTATCCAGAATTATATGTAGTATACAAACAAACCCAGAAATAAAATAATAAAGAAGCTACAAGATATCGTAAAACAATAGATGGATTAAATAAATCAAGTTCATATTAATCGGATTCTTAAATAAAACGTATAAAGACATACTAACGTTAACAAAATGCATTAGGAAATTTCCGCATATGAAAAAAACATCCAAATTGGTAACGAAATCCTTTTGTATCTATAAAGCTATTTTTAGAAAAGCACGTACCTACCAAAAACAGGTATTTGATAGTAGACATATCTATTACATACTGTAATGCGTATGTATGATAACAAAAATAAGGACTAAGGAGTCCGTATGAACCGTTTAGAATATACGCTGAAAATATACGGCTTAATCGCATAGTTGCCAAACTATCAGAGCTTACTTAAACCGATATACTTATGGTTCCAATATACAGTGAAAAAGACCTGAACGACCCCTATAATATATACAAGTGAACTAAGCGATATACATTTATGATACAGGGGTACTTATAGACTCTACAAAATTTTTAAAAATTATGAAACTATACATGTTAACGAATCGACACAGCCAATATTATGGAATGGTCAAGTGAGCTCCGTATATCGGTGTCCACTTCACCGCGGAGCTCACTTGAACCTTAATTTTAACATGGGCGGAGTTTACTTTATGCCGTAGATATATATATATATATATATATATATATATATATATATATATATATATATATATATATATATATATATATCATCATCATCATCATCATGTGCAGCTTTATCAACCGTTTCCAATTACGGTGCAGCCTCCCTTATTTCAAAGTTATTCTATATTCTTATTATTATTCGACGATGTCTTAGTTATACGTTGTTGTAATAATTTGCGCTCATTTGCGCCCATATTCTTCTATCTTGTGCTATTCGAGACCACGTTGTTCCTGTTAATTTTCTAATATCATAATCCCATCTGAGATTTGGGCGCCTCTTTGGTCTCTTAGCGTTCCTGGGGTACCACATAGTTGTTCTAGTGGTCCATCTGTTATCTGTTCTTCTTGCCATATGTCCTGCCCATTGCCATTTCAGGGATTTTATTCTTTGGATTACATCAGTCACCTGGGTTTGCCTCCGTATCCATTCAATTCTTTTACGATCCCTCTTTGTTATCCCTAGCATACATCTTTCCATTGCTCTTTGAGTTACTTGGAGTTTTGACGTTATTTCTCTCTTTAATATCCAAGTTTCACATCCATATGTCAAGACGGGTAATATGCATTGATCAAATACTCTCTTCTTAAGGTATAGTGGCATTTTGGACTTGAAGACTATGGAATTTCGTCCGAATGCTGACCACGCTTGTTTTATTCGTCTGTTGATTTCCGGAAGTAGTGATCCCGATTTATGTATGAGCTGTCCCAGGTATATGTATTCATCTACTACTTCTAGCGAGGTTTCATTAATTTTTATTTCCACGTTGGCGATCAGATCATTGCACATTATTTTAGTCTTTGCTAGGTTCATTTTTAGGCCTACCTCATTGCTGGCTGTATTAAGGTCATTAATTTGCAGTTGTAATTCTTCAGGACTTCTAGCAATTAGAATGATGTCATCAGCGAATCTAAGATGGTTTAGGTATTCTCCATCTATACATAGACCTTGGTTGTTCCAGTCTAATTTCCGGAAGATATTTTCTAAGGTTGCAGTGAAGAGCTTAGGGGATATGGTGTCTCCTTGTCGGACTCCTTTCTGAGTGGGAAATTCTGGGGTATTTTCATATATGCTTACTCTAGCTGTGGCCTCTTTGTATATATTTGCTAGCGTTTCGACATATGGTTTATCTACTCCTTGGTCGACGAGAGCTTCTATGACTGCTCTTGGGTATACGGAGTCAAATGCTTTCTCGAAGTCTATGAATGCTAGCGCCAGTGGTAGATTATATTCTTTTGTTCTGCTCATTACTTCCCTTAATGTTTGAATATGATCCATTGTGCTGAAGCCACTTCTAAAGCCTGCTTGCTCTCGGGGTTGTGCAGCGTCAAGTGTGTTTTGTATTCTGTTGTTAATGATTTTGGTGAATACCTTGTATATCACAGGTAGCAAGCTGATCGGTCTATAATTTCTAATGTCTTCCTTGCTACCTTTCTTGTGAATAAGGATTATGTTGGCTGAATTCCACTTTTTTGGAATATGTCTCGATTTTAGGCAGTCTGTGTATATTTTTGCTAGGATTTTCCAAGTTGTTTTACCAGCAATCTTTAGAAGTTCGGCTGTAACACCGTCATTACCGGCTGCCTTGCCGTTCTTCATGCTCTTAAGAGCTGCTTCTACCTCATCCACGAGAACATCTGGTACATCTTCTTGAACCGCAATTTCTTCTTCGCCTATTTCTTGTGCTTCCGGAGCTTTATATAGACCCTCATAGAATTCGGTTACATGTTTTATTATTTCATCCCTATTTGTGATCCTTCCGTTGTTGTTTCCCAATGCTATTATTTGCTTTCTACCGATTGCCAACTTCCTCTTGGTTCTCCTATAGCTTTTATGGTTTTCGATTGTATTTTGTACAAGTCGTTCATTGTAGGTTTTTATATCTTCTGCGATTTTTTTCCGTATTACTTTGCACAGTTCGGTATATTCAATTCTATTAATATTGGAGTTAATTTTCATTTCTCTTCGTTGTTTCAGGAGAGCTGTTGTTTCATCTGAAAGTTTTCTATTGCTGTTGTGTGCTTGTGATCCTCCAACTTCTTTGGCGCAATTTAAGATTGTTTCCATTAAGTGTGTGCTATTCGTTGGGTCTTGTAGTTTTTCTTGAATTAAATTTTGATAGCGTTCCGAGTTGTTGCTTAGGTTAGTGATATTTACCCCTGCAGTTGGTTTCTGGAGTAATTTCATTCTTTCTAGTTTAGTGTTTAGAACGACCCGAGATCTAATTAGTCTGTGATCGCTACCTGTTCGGAATTTGTTGAGCACACTTACATCCTTTATGGTTTTCAGCTTATTAGTTAGGATGAAGTCTATTTCGTTCTTGGTAGTTGCATTGGGAGCTAACCATGTCCATTTCCTATTGAGGTTCTTCTTAAAATAGGTATTGGCGATTGAGAGGTTCTGGTAATGTGCGTATTGAACCAGTCTCTCTCCCCTTTCATTTCTTTCTCCAATGCCAAAGTTGCCGACACCTTGTTCTTGATTTGATTGTTTACCCACTTTGGCATTAAAGTCCCCGACTAGATACTTAAATTGGCTTTTGTTCTTGTTAAGCACCTCAGTTATTTCATTGTAGAATTCCTCTATTTCCTCATTGGAGTGGGATATGGTTGGTGCATATACTTGCACAATTTGGATGGTGTATCTTCTGGATAGTCTTAGACTTAGACTAGCTACTCTGTCTGAGGTGCTTGCTATGTCGACTATCCTATCCTTCCATTTCTTATTAATTAGGAAGCCCACTCCACTTGTTCGTCCATTTTCGGTTCCTTTGTGATAGAGGATGTTGCCCGATTCAAGTTCTATTAATTCTTCGTCCTTTCGTCTTACTTCGCTTATTCCGATGACATCCCATTTAATATTGACTGCTTCATTTTCTAACTCTATGAGTCTTGCCTGGTTCGCTAACGACCTGCAGTTATAGGTCGCTACGTATAGTGTTGTTGATCTGGCTGGGTAGTGGTTTAGACTCCGCAGATTCTTAGCACCCTCTGCCCTCCTGACTGGTTCCCGAGAACTACCCATCTCGGGGTCAGTTGGGCCTACGGAGAATGAGGGCCGTGGCTTTATTTTTCCTTTATATTTATATATATATATATATATATATATATATATATATATATATATATATATAATATATATATATATATATATATTATATATATATATATATATATATATATATATATATATATATATATATATATATATATATATATATATATATCCCCTCGTATATGTATTAAAACACCGAAGAATAATTTCCATGTATTTCTGTTTCCTATCATACAAGTTAAAACATTCAAATAATATTTCGATCCCTTTTGCGTTGCCAAGTAATATAAACACTGTGTAGCAGTGTAAAGTATAGTAGCAGTTCAATTAATAGTTACAGTTAGAGTGAAATTTTGAAGATAACCTCATTTTGCCATTGTGTTCAGTTATACCTGTTCCAGTCTTTTAAGGAGACGAGTTTTCCAAGGTTCGTGTTCCAGTGCTAGCTTCCACCCTCATTTTCTTATCATTGGTCGTTGTCCCAGTCTATAGATACAGCTTTTTGGGTGACAATGAAGGTCCAGTTTCAAACCGCAGAAAATATGTAAAGAAATTTAGTGAAAATCAAGGTAACTTTTTGTGTTTAAATTTTAAAGTAAAGATAGACATTTTTTAATAATAATAATTGCTTTCATCATTTAAAAAGATAATTTTTTATTTGCAAAAATTTATTTCTGCCACTAGTAGGCTTACACAGCCCAGTAACAATAGTAAGTGTTTCTCTTTGTTATTTTTGAATTTACTTTTGTGACTATGAATATAGTATTTTTATATTGTCTATTTTTGAGTATTTTTGTATTGTCTATTTTTGTAACTGTTTGTGGTAAGACAACAATAAATGTTTGATTTGTTTTTCTAAATCATTTTTTTTATTTAGAAAAAAAGTTTATAACCTTTTTTTGAGTTTCGTTTAAAAATATATATTTTGCATTTCTAATAATTATTTCAATAGTTACAACTAGTTGTTGTAATCGTTATAGTTTGTCACCTCGAAGCGGCGCCCTTATTTTAAATAGCTAGAGGTCCTTCCTGTTATTTTGTTTTTTCATTTGTTCCAGGAGATTCATCTAAGTACCTCTTTGTTTCATTTTTGTAGTTGCCCCAATCCAATCCCTTTGCCATTCACTTATCCACGACCCAGCTACTCCAAATAAACCCTGAGTGCCGTTCGCATAAGTATCGTTTACTTTGCTTGCCCTATCTCCAACCCCAGTAACTTTTGTACTAATTTTCAAACCCCCATAATAATACCCTATGTGGTAGGCAAAATATTACGTTGCAATTTCGCGCCCAACGTTGGGCATTGTTATAATTTAACGCCCAATGTGGCTAGCATGTTCTAGATTCTATATTCCTGTATCTGTAGTAGTTTCCCCCCACTCATGATACTATAACAAAACAAGATAAGTCAACGGGCATGTTCTTGTGACGTAAGCCCGAGACAACTTTAATGACGGCAAGTTAAATGCTCATAAGTGTTCATGTTAATTATATTGCTGTGTTAATCGAGTTTGCTATCCTGTGTATTTCAAAACGTAGTGAATGATATTTTTTATTTATTCATTGATGTAGTAAAGACTTTGTATATTATATTGTTATATAAATTTTGAGGTGAAAACATTCAGTTCATTTAATAAAATCCCCAAGCGCTAAAACATCGCCTGAAACTAGACGCAAAAGAAGAATGAAAAAAAATATATATTAAAAAACATGTAAGTATTTTGGTTTTAGACACACTTTAACAGCAGAGCAAATGTTTCTATAGATAATAATATATACTAATGCCCATTTTAATAGAACTTGAAGTAATAGTTTATTTTTGATAGGTCTTTAAAAAAGTTACTTTGGATGTATGTAGTAAACTGGAACATATTTTTCGTAGTTATAATGGCGACACATTAAAAATAACAAAAAATTATTTAAACTTAATAGAAGCTGCAAAATATGTAAATGTTAGCGAAGATGTAAAATTACTTTTTTTTTTAGATGTAAAATGTATTTTAAAATACGAATTCTAAATCAAAATATTAAAGATAATTACAATATCCGCAAAAGAAAAATCACAAAGATTGTAAAATAAATATCTAAATGATATTCATAGTCTCTCTTTACATTTTGCCGGCCATTATATTTAATTTATTTTTGTAGCAATATTTATTTTGTTTGTAATACACACAATCAAATCGTAGATTCTTATATTTCTTTAATTAATTTTACAAATTACTTATTAATTTTCAAAACACGTTTTCACATAAAGCAACTATACAGCGTTCCACGTTAAGAAAATAACATTAGGCTTATGGAGATCAGTGTTGCCAAAACTCTCAAGCATGCGGTTTACTAGATTCTCGATATATTTTTCGAATTTCCATTTTCAATTAACATTTAACTGTAAAGTCAGAATAACAACTGAAGAACCACAAAGCACAAAGCCTTATTATCATTATGTAATCTCAGAGAACGACATAAAATCGCTGACATACGCACACCGTATTATTTTAAGTTGCAATTAGTAATTAGATATATGCATTCCAAGCGATCCGTTTATTTTCTTTTAAATATTTAATAGCCGGCAAAGTGCATGATTTAACTAAGCAATATTTTCTACTGATTTCTATGATTCATGGTATATGATATTCTTACCGAAAAACAAATAAACTGTCGTTACTATAATTAAAATAAGATAAAATAAAATAATCTTTTGTAAATACTATTTATTTAATTAAAATCATTTTCCCTACTTTTCATCTCTTGTTTCGAATGGTTTTACGTTAAAAAACATTAATTTAATTCATGTCTGTGAAAACGAAAATACAAATTATACAACCCTGAATGGTGCTTGTGTTCATCGTGGCATCGCTGCGCTTCTATCGTCCATAAGAAATACATGGCCCTATCTCCGCAATATTATTTTCTTAACGTGAAACGCTCTTTAGTTATGACTTCTTAGTGCAAGATAACGCATCGCGGTGTACTTACCGTTAACAGTTTAAGTTTCGAAGTAGTTCATTACAGTAATGGAACAACGTTGCCATATGATGCATCGTTAAAATATAATACATATAAGTCCCCTGGATATGACGCCATGCGCAAAGTCGATTAAAATTAGAACGGCAAGTGAGCATATCTTGTTGTTATAGTATCATGTCCCCCAATATCTTTTTTCCAATCTTTTCGAGTTTTTCTGTCATTTATATGGAACCCCGTCTTTTGAATAGTGCCCCAGTGTAACAAACAGTGATTGTATATGTATTTTGTATTAACATATGTATTTTTGTATATTAACATAGGGAACTGTGTTTATAAATTTAATTTATTAACTTCATTTATTATAAAATGTTCTACACTTTTCAACACTTTATGAATTTATTTACATACATTTATTTATTTAATCCACATAGAAAACACTTAAATTAATTTATTTACACTTATATAATTTATTTAAAACATTCACACCGGTTACAATTTAAGCCTACACTGCTCATTGTATCATATATGAGACATACCAAGAATTTACATGTATAACACAGTGAAATAATATTAAGTTCAAATAGCACTATGTAACATTCAATATATTATATATACACATACACCACTCTATTATATATACACATTTTGTAACCTGGCAACGTCGTCTAATATTTTATAAATCGCGCGAATTGTCAGTTATCACTTAACCGTCGTGTTGACGATAACGCTGAGTTTAAAAAAAATTTATAGGTGGTTATTAATGAAATTCACAAGCCATCCAGTATTAGTTTTATTCAGCATCTACTATTATTTTTAAAGGTATGGTAAAAAATTTGTTTGTATCATTTATGATACAAAATGTAATTTGAGTATTATTTTAGATGTCTAGCTGGTATATGAAGAGGCCTTTATCAGATAAAGAATTGCAAGATATTGTAGCGAGATTAAATAAAACAAGCGGTTTGAATTTATATACATATATTTATTTATAAGTTTACAGTTCGATAGTATCTTAACAAGTAACTCGCTCATAACATCGTTACATATATATAATAAAGTTACTGTTCGAGAACATTCTGGCGTAGTCCCACCTCTAATTCGTCTCATCGAAAGCGCATGAAGACGGGCGGTATTGAAATGCCAATTCTTGTGTTCTCTAGATCTTTCCTTCTAAGAATTATGACGTATCGGAGATGGGCTATTTCGTTACACTGCTCCCCTCTTAGATCTGAGCGTCCCGATCAGTAACTCCAGATGTAGGCCCAGGATGGCGGAATCTACAGAGCTCTCCAGCTCTGCATGAACCCCTTAGAAAGAAATAACAGTCTACTGACTTTGAAGGATACGATCTCATCGGGTTATTGCAACACACAGTAATTCGTCCGCCGGTTTCTCGGAAGATCACCCCAAGCATGCTTCTGACAATCTTCCAGTCCAGATTATCTAGTGCATGGCCTATCTTGGGTTAGGCTGCTGGTTTTTTAACTCGTCCAAACGACCGAACTTCCTATAGAATACAGATGAGATTCCTTTAGTCATCTCAAGATCTTGGGCAACACAGTGGGCTAGAGAGACGTTACGCGGAACACTAAAAAGATCCTGCTGAACTTCTGTGGTCACGCCGAATCTAGCACTCTTTCTCTCTGCGTAATTTGACATAAATTCATTAAAGCTTGGTCGCCGGTTATCTTTGATCTCATGTTGAAGGGTTCGTGCTTCTTCTGTTTCATTTAAGCCAGCATATGGTGCAAGACGATTTATGTGAACTACTTTTGGTTTACCTTTCAGCAACTTCTTAATTCTTTAACTCTTTAATTCTTTCTTAACTCTTTTTAATTTCATACGGACCTTCCCATTGTCTTTGCAGTTTGGGAGACAAGCCTCGACGACGTTGTGGATTATAAAGCCAAACAAGATCACCTACTTCATAGATTTCATTCTTGCATCGAGAATCATATTGATCTTTCATTCTGTCACTGGCTAACTGGATGTGTTGTCGGACAAGTTCATGAATGTTATTCATTCTTAACTTCAGGCGGTCGACATAATCTTCGCTTGCAACATGTTCTTCGGAAGGTCTGCAGCCAAACTCTAGGTCGCAGGGCAAACCAACTTCACGACCTAACATCAGGCAGGCTGGAGTCTGGCCTGTAGTTTCATTCACGGCCGAGCGGTAAGCCATTAGGAATAAATGAATGTGCTGGTCCCAATCTCTTTGATGTTCTGATACAACTTTGGATAGGTGTTTACCCATCGTTCGGTTCATCCTCTCGACCATTCCATCTGATTGAGGATGCAGGGGTGTCGTTCTGGTCTTATTGACACCAATCAATTTACAAACGTTTTGGAAAAGAGTTGACTCGAAGTTTCGCCCTTGGTTGGAGTGGATCTCCAAAGGAACACCAAATCGGCTGAATAATTCTTTAACAAGTACCTCTGCAACGGTAGCAGCTTTTTGATTTGGTATCGCGTAGGCCTCAGTCCATTTCGTAAAATAATCCATAGCTACCAGGATATATTTATTTCCATCATTCGTCTCTGGAATTGAACCTGCAATGTCGATTGCTACTCTTTCCATAGGACTACCAACATTGTACTGTTTCATGGGTGCCCTCTTTTTACCAAAGATAATAATAATACCACTTTGGTAATACCAAAGTGTCCACCTGATGCACCGTCATGCAATTGATGCAATACTTCTCACACTTTACTTTTAGGTACAATCAACTGAAGCTTAATTTCTGTACCATCATCGTTCTCAAAGGTTCTACACAGAAGATCATCTTTCAGCACTAGGCAATTCCATTGGCTCCAGTAACACTTGACTTCTGGACTACATGCATTAATGTCTTGCCAAGAAGGTCTTTCACTTCGACGCATCCAATCCAATACTCTTTTTATACATGGATCATCTGCTTGAGCGTCTTGTAGCTGTTGAGGCTGCCATTGATCATTAATGACGGTGGTTCGTCTCACGGGGCAAAGTCGTTCTTCTAATTTGAGACAGTGATTACACTTTGCACTGCACGGCTGTCTCGAAAGGTCATCAGCATTTGAATGAACTCTGCCAGCTCTGTGTTCGATCCCGTAATCATATTCTTGTAAACGTTCTAACCATCTTGCCATCTGGCCCTCTGGATTACGGAATTGTAGGAGCCATTTTAGAGCAGCGTGGAAAGAAGAAACTTTCTGCCAAACAAGTATTTATGGAAATGCTCGCAAGCCTTTACTACGCCTAGCAATTCCCTCCTGGTAACGCAATAGTTTCTTTCTAGTTTCGACAAGACTTTGCTAAAGTAAGCGATGACTTTCTCCTGCCCATCTTGGATTTGGGAGAGAACAGCTCCTATTGCACTGTTGCTTGCATCGGTGTCCAACACAAATTTTCCTGCCTGTCTAGGGTAGCTTAAAATCGGTGCGGTGGTCAGAGCTATTTGCAAGTGTTCGAAAGCTCTTTGACACTCGTATACTCTGCCTTCTTCTGTCAACTTTGTTAATGGCTTGGAGATGTTGGCAAATCCTTTGACAAAACGTCGGTAATATGTACATAGGCCAAGAAAACTTCTAATTTCGTGTTTATCTCTTGGTACAGGCCAATCCTTAATTGCTGCAAGTTTTTCAGGATCGGGTGTTACACCATTACTTGCTACAATATGTTCCAAGTACTTCACTTCTCGTCGAAACAAGTGACATTTCTTTGGACTTACCTTCAAATTCGCCGCCGCAATCGTTGAAACACTTCTGTCAAATTATTGGCATGTTCATCGAAGGATCTTCCAACTACAATTACATCATCCAAATAAACCAGGCATGTTTTCCATGTTAGACCTCTTAAAACTGCCTCCATTAATCTTTCAAATGAGGCCGGTGCATTACATAAACCAAAGGGCATAACTGTGAACTGCCAAAGCCCTAATCCTATCGAGAATGCGGTTTTTTCCCGATCAGCTGGCTCCATGTCTACTTGCCAATATCCACTTTTCAGATCGAGTGTGGAGAACCAACGAGAACCAGAAAGTGTATCCAAAGGATCGTCTATTCTGGGCAAAGGATAACTATCTTTTTTAGTTACTGCATTGAGCTGTCGGTAGTCAATACAAAAACGTGTTGAACGATCTTTCTTTTTTACTAGCACTACTGGTGATGTCCATGGACTATTTGATGGTTCAATTACCCCTTGTTTGTTCATATCTTTGATGATGTCTTCGGCTTCATCTCTTTTCGCAAATGGCAGTCGTCTAGGTTGTTGTCTGATTGGCTGAGCGTCTCCGGTATTAATTGTATGCTTTACTATGCTTGTTTTGCCATTATCCTTCTTATCCATGGCAAAAACATCTTGAAATTCTATCAGCATAGACATCACTTTTTTAGTTCGTTCATCATCAAGATCTTGGCACGTTTTAATCATCGTCTCAACAAGCTCGTTTGGATACTTAGATTTCGACGGTTTCTCATTAGTATTCATGGAACAAATCGAAGCCACGGAAACACACTGTTCGATCAAAGTTCTTTTACTTAACTTAATAGCAGTTCCCTTTAAATTCATAACTCTTACAGGAACGACATCTCGAATTCTCACCAAAGCTTTTGCCGTTAGGAACTCGGAATTATTCACATCTTCGACCATCCTTAAACTTCCCTCTCGTCAGTAACCATCAGGTCTGGTCATCAAAAGTTTCTCACTATTACCGGGTATTGTTACGTCACAAGTAGTTATTAAGCTGATATCATCTTCTTTGTCTTCATGAAACGGCAACTCTTCACCACTGATCTCGAGAACTCCATCTTTGACATTCAATACAGCCCCAACTTTCCTTAGTAAATCCATCCCCAATATGAACTCGTCGGAGATATCTGCAATAAATACTCTATGTTTCACTGTGGTCTGACCAATGGATACTGACATATTAGCCTCGCCATATGTATTAATTATCTCACCAGTTGCTGTTCTAAGCTTTACTGTTGCAGGCGATAATTTAAGATGGCCTCGTACTACTTCTGGCCGTGCAATAGTTCTCGTTGCACCTGTATATACCAAAAACGATCTACATTTATTATTAATACGACCCTCGATGTAAAAGCTATGAATTCCACCGAAGGACGTAATGTCCACAGTTACTATGGGGGCTGTGTTTCTCGAGGTCGGCAGTTGCCCCTTGGTGTCGACCCGTTCTAGTTTTCTGACTGTTGTATCATCTTCTTGCAATTACGGCGAATGTGACCTACGTCACCACAATTCCAACATCTGGGCTCGCGTCTCTTCGTCATCGTGTTACGAACTACTTTTCGTACCATTTCTTCCAGACGTTTATCGTTTGGATCGTCGCCTTCTTCAATGGTTCTTACTCGATGGGTCCGTGAAGTTTGACTAGCTGTTTCATGTTCCAAGGCAATAGCGAGCGCTTCATCTAGAACTTTCGGTCTTGATAGTCGTAAAGCTTTCTATAATTCCAACATGTTGTCTGGTGCCTTTGGATAAGCTACCCGCACTATACGACCAACATCTGCTTCAAACTCTTGCAAATTTTCACTTGCTCGTTGAATTATACTTCTTAGTTGCGCCTTGTAGACTTGTTGTAGATGGGCATCTCCGTAACGTTTGTCTAGTCGAGTGAACAAGGTCTGGTAACTTTTTTCTTGACCCTTAGGAATCGATCTTAGGATATCTGCAGCATCACCTCTTAAAGCAGCAGTCAAGGTAACAGCCTTTTCTTGTTCTGTCCAATGATTAGCTGTCGCAATAGCTTCAAATTGTCTAAGGTATATGGACCAAGAGGACTTTCCATCAAATGGTGGCAATTTGAATCTCATATGATGTGTCGTTTCGTCTCTCGGTGACTCTTCTTTCACTACCGGATCTAAGGCTACTGTATTAACTGGTGGTAGCACTTTTGTGTCAGTTATCATGGTCTCTAATTGTTTGATCTTCTCTTCTACATCTTGTCGTTTACATTTTTCTGTATCTTATCAAATCTTCTTGAGACTTCTTCAAATTTCTCATTGTTTTGATTACATACTTCGTCGAATCTTCTAGACATATTTTCGAATTTCTCGTCGTTTTGTCTAGCTGTTTCTTTAATAATTTGAGGAGAAGTTTCTTCGATCATTTGAGACGTTTCATCGAATCTTTTGGAAACATTCTTGAATTTATCATTTTTTTTTTAGAAGTTTCTTCTATCATTTGAGACGTTTCATCAAATCTTTTGGAAACAGTCTCGAATTTATCATCAGTTTTTTTTAGAAGTTTCTTCTATTTTTATTAAAACTGCTTCTTCTGCTGACTGAAAGTAGAATGTCTCTGGGTCATCTCCATTCTTGTTAAGAACAGTCTTCAGTCGTTCTTGGAGTATCTTCTTGGACCCGCTGCAGTCTTCATCGAGTTCTTCCAGTTGCTCACGCAACTGTTTTACTGAAAGTTGTACTAGCAACATCTTTGGTCAGGCACACACGTACTTTTTAAATGTTCTTTCGTACAAAGTTAACTACCGAACTACGCGGACGTTCCCGACGAACAATAGTTTTCAAAAGTCACTGCTGAATTTATTTTTTTTTACTCCACACCTGACACCAACTGTAGCGAGATTAAATAAAACGATCGGTTCGAATTTATATACATATATTTATTTATAAGTTTACAGTTCGATAGTATCTTAACAACTAATATATATATATATATATATATATATATATATATATATAATATTATATATATATATATATATATATATATATATATATATATATATATATAATATAGTTACTGTTCGAGAACATTCTGGCGTAGTCCCACCTCTAATTCGTCTCATCGAAATCGCATGAAGACGGGCGGTATTGAAATGCCAATTCTTGTGTTCTCTAGATCTTTTCTTCCAAGAATTATGACGTATCAGAGATGGGCTATTTCGTTACAATATAGTCGACAATTGGGATGATAGTGAAGATGATTGTGATGTAAGTGACGTAAGTGATGAAAATATAGACATATCAAACATTCCAGTGGTATTTGAAGATGAGCTAAGTGGGACAGAACTAGAAGATACAGCAGAAAATAAAAGAACAAATAAGGAAAATCGAAGATATAAGAAATGAATTAGATGAAAACGTTAATGAGACTGAAATCGAATATATAAGGGAAGACTTAGATGAAAATCCTAACTAGTTACATTTATTTAAAGACAAATTCAAAAATATTTTGTGGAAAAAAAATTTACTACTAAATGAAGATGTTTTAGCTTTCAAAGGTTATTCTTCATTACCTGCATGTGTACAAGAATTGTCTTCTCCATTTCAATTTTTTAAATATTTTTTTGACAATCTATTGCAAGAGATTACCAACCAGTCTAATTTATACAGCGTTCAAAATAATCCTGCTAAGTCAGCCAACATTGTTACAGATGACATCAGTCAATTTATTGGAATATACTATATGTCAGTCATCCATTTGCCGAATGTACGTTGCTACTGGTCTAAAAATATTGGAGTGTCCTAAATAAAAGAAACAATGAGCCAACATGCTTTTGATCGTGTCAGAAAAGTAATTCATTTTACAGATAATTTAAAAATGAAACCTAAGGATGATCCACAAGCAGATCGTCTTTGTAAATTGAGAAATGTCGTAGAGCATTTAAATTTAAAATTTAAAAGTATACCTCATGAACAATATTTATCTGTAGATGAACAACTATGTGCAACTAAAGCCAGGCATTATCTAAAACAATACTTGCCCCTTAAACCACATAAATGGGGATTTAAACTGTTTCAGTTAAGTGGTGTAAGTGACTTTTCTTATCAGTTTGAAAATTTACACTGGCCAAGAAAACAGCTCGTCTAAATTCAGAACCAGATCTGGGGCCTAGTGCCAATGTGGTGGTTAGATTATGTCGAAATATTCCTAAAAATAAATTCTTTAGGGTTTACTTTGACAACTACTATTCATCAGTTCCTTTAGTAGTATATTTGGCTAACCAAGGCATTTACTCACTGGGCACTATTAGAAGGAATAGGATTCCAAATTGCAAATTGCCTTCAGATAATGAGATAAAGAAGCAAGAAAGCGGCACATCCTACGAGTATGTATCAAATGCAGGTGTTGATATATCTACCGTTATTTGGAAAGATAACAAAGCTGTTACACTTATATCTAATTTTGCTGGACAGTTGCCTATACAAGAAGTAGATAGGTTTGACAAAAAACAAAATAAGAAAATCAAGATTTCATGTCCACATCTGGTCAAAGAATATAACAGACACATGGGTGGAGTAGATCTATTAGACAGTCTCATTGGTAGATACAAAATTAAACTACGTACAAAAAAGTGGTACTTACGCATTTTTTTCCACCTTGTAGATCTCACATTTGTAAATAGTTGGATTCTTTGTAAAAGAGTATGCAAAGAAAATGGAACCAAATCTATGCCATTAGTAAATTTTAGAATTGAGGTAGCTGACTGCCTGTGCCGAGCAGGTATGCAAAATTTATCAAACAAGCTAGGACGACCATCTACAAGTTCTATTGAACATAATATAAAATTTAAGAAAAAGAAAGGGCCAACAAGCTATATTCTTCCAAAAGATATTCGAACAGATGCTGTAGGACATTGGCCAATCTACACTAGCGATCGAACCCGATGCAAAAAGCCAAATTGTAAAAAATTAATATATGTTAAATGTGACAAATGTGGTTTGCACTTATGTTTTAATAAGAATTTAAACTGTTTCTTTGAATTTCATCAATAAAAATATTATATTATAAAGGTACTTGAGTATTTTATTTCCTATATATAATTTTGCCCAAATGCACTTTGTATCATATTTGATACATTACCGAAAATGTCCTGAAATTAAAAAAAAAAACTTTAAATTTTTAGTGTATTATTCGATCCTCATCTCGAAAGCTCTAATAGCAGGTATAAGTGACGACCCGGTATGACTCACATTTATCGTACCATTGTCCCCGTCTTAAAAGATTGTTCCTCCTGGAACCTTGTCGGGACTGGAACTGGAATGGTATGCTGGTATCGGCAACTGGACCCTCTTTTACAAATTCTAGTTGTAAACAAATGACAAGGGACGGTTTTCTCTCCGCACCAGTAACTATGCGGATTGCAACAGACTAACACTTGGACTTCGGTGTCTTTAAAGATCTCCTCCACCATACACATCTAATTGGTGGCACTCCAACTTTGGCATGGGTAACTTTTGCACGTCGGACTCAAGTACGTACTCTCTCAACTGAATAAGGCTTCCCATACATCTCGGTAGGTAGGTTGGTCACGGGCAGTGTCTTTTGTTACCAGGTAGAAAAGGTAACGTGATGCATCTTGGAGTTTCAAGGCTTTCCCGGGAGCTGGCACTTGGCATTGAAGTTCTGCAACTCGAATGAACTTGGCCGGGATGGTAAGGGCCAGTGAGTAGTCATCGGGAAGCGCGAGTAGATCTTGCTTTTCTTCAGTGGTAACATCATGTCTTGCTTTACCGGTACCTTCATAGACCCCCATGAATTCCTCAAACGTGAGGTCAGACACATCTTGGACTTGGTTTACTTCCACTTCTTCGTGGTCATCTTCGAAAAACGCCAGCCGGTTATGATGTACTATCATCGGTTTTCCCCTCGGAATCTTGCTTATTCGGTAGATGACATCGTTGATCTTCTTCATAATGAGGTATGGACCTTCCCAAAACTGCTGCAACTTGGGAGAACCACCTTTTCGCTTCTTGGGATTATAGAGCCAGACCTTGTCGTTCTTCTTAAAGCACCCCTTTTCGGCTTGCGTATCGTACCGTTTCTTCATTCGGTTGCTAGCGATCTGAAGATGGGAACGGACCAACTTGTAACTACAACTTGTACTAGTTGTAACAATAGTTACAACTAGTTGTTGTAATCGTTATAATTTGTCACCTCGAAGCGGCATCCTTATTTTAAATAGCTAGAGGTCCTTCCTGTTGTTTTGTTTTTCCATTTGTTCCAGGAGATTCATGTAAGTACCCATTAGTTTCATTTTGTAGTTGCCCCAATCCAATCCCCTTGCCATTCACTTATCCACGACCCAGCTACTCCAAAAAAACCCTTAGTGCCATTCGCATAAGTATCGTTTATTTTGCTTCTCCTATCTCCAACCCCAGTAACTTCTGTCCCAATTTTCAACCTCTCATAATAATACCCTATGTGGTAAGAAAAATATTACGTTACAACATCACATTTGAGTTTTTTGAAATTAAAATATTCTCAGTCAAATTAAAATAATTTACATACCGTTGGTACAGTATAAATCCCGAGTGGATTATACAACAAAACATTCAATTGAGACATAGATGTTCGACTCAACAAGCTTGCAGGTCACTTCTGGAAACTTGTATCTAAGGCTGTTTCCTAAGTCTTCGGGTTTAGTGCTAGGAGTCAATCTTGTAACATGCAGAGATGCTAATTTAGTAATCGTCTAAATGTTTAGATAGATTCAGACCTACGTCCAACCATAAATCTCTTACGACGATTGGACTTGGGCGCACAGACACCCATTCTCAATCATTATTTTTCACTTCCAACCAAGTTTTGAATTTTATACATGATATTCTGCTGCTTAGTATATGTATATATGTATATATTGACTATAGTTATTTCGTCTACTTTCACAGCAAGTATAAAAATCTCTTGTGTCGAGTAAGAGTGACATGTGCTGTAATGTTTGATGTCTGCTCTACAATAAGTCGTGATACCGTACTGAGCGTGGTTGATTGAAGCTATTAGTGTGTATCTAG
This sequence comes from Diabrotica undecimpunctata, assembly GCF_040954645.1. Taxonomy (NCBI): domain Eukaryota; kingdom Metazoa; phylum Arthropoda; class Insecta; order Coleoptera; family Chrysomelidae; genus Diabrotica; species Diabrotica undecimpunctata. The sequence goes on along the minus strand of NC_092803.1, from coordinate 92,217,310 downwards.
GGATTTTGCCATGGTTTTTTAATTGTAGATCGTCTGCAGTATGTGTTTCTTGAACAGTAACCACGTCAATTTTGTTTTTTGCCAGTAGCATGCTAAGATATTCGCTCTTGCTTCGGCTAATGCCTTCAATATTTATTTGGCATACTCGAATTGTTGGTCCGATTGTCAACTGGCTCTGACAAGAGCCGTCATTTGTTTGTTGTGTGCTGTTGTTCATTGCAATGTGTTCGTCAGGAGATCTACGAGAGACAGGTCTGGCGGTTCTATTGTTGCTAGTTCATTTCGCGTTACCCAGGGTGCACGTGTAGTATTATACTACGGACGCGAACTAGCTTTACACCCCAGATAAACACTTAAACAGAATTTATCAACTAAAAATCTTAACTAGGCATATAATAAGTAAAAAAACTTATACTCACGCATTAGCCTTTAAGTTACCAGACTATAAATACTTGTTTTTACAGGAAAGGCACTTGTGGCACTTATAATTACAAAGTACGCCTAATTTTTTTAAATTGTATTGGCCATTACAATTGCAGTGACGGAATCATTGACCGCCTAAATTCGAATCTTTACAAGCGCATTCTATAAGTGTTTCTTTGTAGGTGATGAATTACTTTCTTGCATAAAGGTGGTTTAAAATACAATGCTTGGTGCCAAGCTTATATAATAATAGTGGCAGTAATATTTCGGCTATCGGCCTTAGCTCTATCAACTTCTGGAATTCGCACTCTTCGAACACTTTGACCTACTTTTGCAACAGGGAAACTGTCATTAGAATGCTTTAATATTCTGTCAGCTTGTTTTACAAGTGACTGATAAAGTATCAGCAGCTAGGGATATTTTTAAACCTACTTTAGTCTTACAAACGAATAGTGCTTCGTATGGACTACAATTAATCCGGAATGGTAAGCTCTATTTTTCATAAATTGGATGAACTTTATTTCTTCCGACCATTGACTTTTTTGTTTATTTCCAGCCATGTGGCCAACATTTTATCGATATCTTGATTCGCTCTCTCTACCGAACCTTGTGACTGACTGTCAGGGTTCTCCGTGGACAATTTTCAGTTCGTCCCACATACGCAGACTTCTTCAATAACCTTGTTTGCGAATTCTCGACCATTATCGCTGTGTAAAATGTGTGGGGCCCCAAATCTGGTGAACATATCCAACAAATGATACGCAACTTCTTCGTCACGCTTGGTAATGCTCTGAGCTGGACAAAGTTGGTAAGATAGTCTTGATAGACCATAATAAGTTTGTAGTCACCATCCGCTTGTGACTGCTTGTCAATAAGATCGACTTGACATCTCGAATTAAACGTGCGGCATATAACATGCTTTACAACGAGTCCATTTTTTGGAATACTCATTTTCTGTTTACATGGTACACAAAAATTTAATGATGTTCTTAGATTTCGTCTTAAAATGTCCAATTGAAATATGAATCTTGTGAATTATATCGAAAGTTTCCTCCATGAAGTCATAATAAACAATAGGATCTCTCCCTTTGTTTGCAAATTGTCGATCATTATCGTTGTGTAAAATGAGTGGAGCTCCAAATCTGGTGAACATGTCCAACAAATGATACGCAGCTTCCTTTGGCACGCTTGGTTTTTAATGCTCTGAGACCATAACTGATGGACCATAAGAAATCCGCTTGTGACTGCATGTCAATAAGATCGACTTGACATCTCGTATTAAATGTGCGGCTTACAATAGACTTTATGATTCATGTTCAATTGGAATATGGGTTTTGTGAATTATATCGAAAGTTTCCTCCATAAAGTCATATAGTGACTTTTACAATATCATACCGTGATAACCATTGATATTCCTCAGGTGTTTTGTAAGACGTCTTGTCTTTGGTTGTTTTAATTTTCATTAAAAATGCATAATACTCATCTCTTGTGAATAGCTGATAATTTTTTCCTTTTCCAGATTCAAGCGTATTAATTTGGTCGTTAAATCGTGCTTTCATAGAGTCGAAATCGCTCGATCACATACATTGTAAAAGTATGCACAGAACACTCGAAGCGTCACGCCACTCGTTCAACCAAAATAGTGTATTACACAGTGGTCGCTTCCGACTACAGATTTACTAGCACTGTGGTGCGCGCCTTATTTAGCAGCCATATGTCGCAGTGACTAATACATCTCCCTCCACTCCGCAAGCTTCTACGCACTTAACGGTATTGAAATGTATCACATTTACCATTTTATTACGGGATTTATTAATAATTATCGATCGATGTGATTAATTCTGATGTATCTATTGGTTTTACCTAGCTATTCGGGTTGTGTTAATAGTAGCCGGTAATTAAGAAACGAAGAAATTCGTAAAACTGGTGCAAAGGATACTGTAGAATACATAGCAAAACTTACATGACGATGAGTAGAACATATCGACAGCATGAACTACAATAGAGACAGAAGAAAAAAAATATAATAGAGACCACGAGCAAATAAATGAAATTCAGTAAGACCTCTAACAAGATGAATTGACGACATTAAGATCATCTTAATTGGATTGCTGCAGCGCATAATAGATCAGAATGGAAGTTTATTGAGCAGGCCTATATTTAAGAAGGGGCGGCTTTGGGTTGATCATGATGATGGTAGATATTAATATTATTATTGGTTAAGTATGCTGTGTTTCTGAGAATAAAGTTATATTTTCAAAAATTCGATCAAAAAAATTATTGATTTTTCTTACTACACATAGCTGTTACTGGTCTTCTGATAATATGAGATTATTCCGTATATAAACTACGTGACCTGTGGTATTATCCCTAAAATATTACAATTCATAAAAAGATTAAGTTTAAAAGGAACGTGTAACACATTTCGCATTTGTTTATATAAAATATGTTTAATAATTCGAATCGAGGATATTCATAAAAATAGCCTCGATTAGAATGTGTAAGTCAGCAGAATTGTGAATCGCGAACGCAAAATTGTCGTAGGTTGTGTAAAACAAACTTGACCCACTAATGAATGACTGCTGACTGTAGCAAGGACTATTATAAAAGAGACAACGACTTTTATCTTAGAGAACAGAACTAAATTAACGTCACGATGGCAAGTTGATGTATCGCGTATCAGTAATTATGAAGTAGTCTCATAGCAATTTCAACTAAGTACTAAATACAATTATAATAAGTAATGTTAAGAAAAGAATGTACAGTTGTGTTCCAAATAAATGGTCATCAAATGTAATAACCCCATCATTTACCATATGGCGATCCTGAAGTGGTAGAAACCAGGAATCTTCATCCAAATAGGCCTAGAATGGGAGGAAAATCATCCGAGGAAGAGCTAAAAGAGAATGGAGTCGTCAACACCAACTTCATAGTCAAAACCGAAGATGTCAGGCCAAGCGAAGAAATAAAGGTACTATTATACGTTATTACCACAGTCCTGATACTGAAGTTAATATGGTCATTATGGAAGGCGCACGGGAGAAATATGAAGCGGAGCATACACCGGGATATAGCAGCGAGGTCGACAACAAATTTAGATGTTTAAGTAGTGAGTCTGCATATTATCTATTTTTATTGTACTTCCTTACACGCATAATAATATACCAGTTGATTTATTTATTATTTTATTATTGAATCTATTATTATCTATTATCCAGATTTAGCCGTACGGCTCACACTCCCTCTAAGGTGAAAATTCACTCATCCCAGATACTTACGGTATCAAAAGGATTGAGCTCTGGTGGGACTCTTTCCGTGTTATCGAGTCCTAGGTGACTTGGTTTGCAGGAGTATCTCTCAAAAATTTTCGTACACATCTGGACGTCGCGAGGAGTACAGCTTTCTGCATGGCCTTATAAAGATGTTCATTTAGACCCACCTGTTTGATGTTCGCTAGGAGGTTTTTGGGAATAATACCAGTAGTAGATAGAATAGGTACTGTCTGGGTACTTTCCATTCTCCATTGTCTCCTGATTTGTATTTCTAGATCTCTGTACTTGGCGATCTTTTCGTTGTATTTAACACGTAAATTATTGGTGTTGGGTATCGCCACATCAAGTGTTTTTTGCCTAGTAATTTTATTAACTAGTATGAGATCGGGTCTATTATGGGCCACTGGTTGGTCTGTAAGCACAGTGCGGTCCCAGTATAGCTTGTAGTTGTCATTTTCAAGCATTCTATCAGGGACGTATTGATAATAAGGAAGATGGTCGGTTTGGAGAAGTCCCAGTTTGTCAGCTAGTTCTTGGTGGATAATCTTTCCTACTGAGTCATGGCGTTCTTTATAATCAGTACCGACAAATGCCTGGCAGCCACCGGTAAGATGTTGGATGGTTTCTTGGGCTTGGCATGGTTTCTTGAGCTTGGTATCCAAAATAAGTTCTTAAATTAGCAATTTGTTTATCCAATTGCTCACCTATATCCATAAGTCCTCTTCCCCCTTGATACCGCAGTAATGTTGTTCTCTCTACTGCACTGCGTGGATGATGTTTTTGCACCTTTGTGAGAAGTGTTCTTACTTTCCGCTGAAGACTCTCTATATCCGTTTTTGACCACTTTATAATACCAAATGAGTAGCTAAGCTTGGAACAGGCGTACGTATTTAATGCCCTAAACAAATTTTTACTATTAAGATATGACCGATTTAGTTGTCTTACTCTTCGCACGAACTCCGAAGTTAGTTAAGTTTTCATTTGTTTATGGTCAATTTTCCGCGCTTGTTTTACTCCGAGACATACCATTTACGCCTGTACTCCTGTACATATCATTTTCACCCAATGCCTCGATGTTTTTGGCCATCTTGCATATCGAAACCTCCGGGCTGAACCTTTCCTCTGACTATATTTAGTATACGGCACTTGTCTAGCCCAAAATGCATACTGATATCATTTGAGAAATTTTCTACAGTTTTTAGCATCTCATCTAGGTGGTTTCGAGTGGAAGCCAATAATTTTAAATCATCCATATACAACAGATGATTAAACTTCGCTACAACAATATTGTTATTTTTGATGCTAAATCCTGAGTCAGTAGAGTTCAGCAGCTGAGAAAGTGGGTTCATCGCTAGGCAGAACCAAAGTGGACTCAACGGGTCCCCCTGGAAAAGGCCCCGGTTAATAGGGATATCTTCAGTTTCGATATTAATTTCACCAGGTATTTGAAGGTGAATTTTACTCTTCCACTCTGCCATTATATGCTTCAAAAAGGTTACGAGATTATCATCGACTTTATATATTTTCAATATATCTATAAGCCATTCATGTGGTACTGAATCAAAAGCCTTCTTGTAGTCTTTCTTTCTAGAAAAGGTTTCTTTTTTTGGTGTATGCCTGGTTAGAAATGACTGAGTCGATGATAAGTTGTTCTTTGCAGCCCATGGAGCCCTTAGCGCATCCTTTCTGTTGAGGCTCTATGATATTGTTCAGAGCACAGTGTTGGTAGATACGCCGGGCCACACAGGATGTGATCAATTTGTACAAAGTTGGAAGACAAGTAATTGGGCGGTACTTGGCTGGATCTTGGGTGTTATTTTGATCCTTCGGTATTAGATAAGTGGTTCCCTGAGTAAGAAATGATGGTATTTCCTGTGAATTAGAAATAATATTATTAATAAATACTGTTAAAAGCTCATGAACCCTCCAAAACTTTTTTAGCCAGAAGTTTTGAACTTCTGGTCCAGGAGATTTCCAGTTATGAAGCTCTTTGATAAAGTTGTTCGTCGTTTCTTCAATCCATCCAGCATTGTTGGTATGAGTAGTTGGCGTCGAAAGTTGGTTTCCCCAAAACTCATAAATTTCTTCTTGGCTTGGGTAGGATTTATTATTTGTATTTTCTACAGTGGAATTAAGTTTCCTATAGAAACCCTCCTCTGCTTGCTCAAAAAGTATATTGTCGCATTTCCGGTTGTTACTAACCTTGTGTCTCTTCAGGCGGGCTGAGTAAACAGATAGTTTTTGTTTTAATGTGTCCAGGCATTGTTGAGGTGTGTTGTTTTCTGTGTGTGTGAGTGTCTTAGAGTGTTAAACAATATTTCTTCAGCTCTTTTGATGATTTTTCTACTTCTTACTCCTCTTATGTATTCTGTTATTTGTCCAATGTCCCTACGCAGTAATTCAATCTTCCCCAGCAGTCGTTTTTCCCAGGGTGCTATTCTGTTACCAATCCTTTCGATGTTGGTACCCCGTCGTGTTCTGATCTTAATACCCATAACATTAGCAATTGCTGTTGCTGCACAGTAAATCAGCATATGCAAATATTCTAATGTGTGGGCTTCTGTGATATAATTGGGTAGGACTTCAGTATTCACAATTTGTAACAGCGCTCCTAGTTTCTTAGAAGAGTTTATTTTTGGTAGCGGTGGTCTGCTAAGTGGGTTTGTTCCACTAAACGCTTGTACAGCGCGTGCCATCTCGTTTACCAGACTATCGTGCAACTCGTTATATCCCTGCTGTGTATTATTATGTTGAGTTTCTTGTATGAGAAACTCAGGAATCTGCTCATTAGGGAATTGGTCTGCAACTTGTTCTTGGTTCAATCGCAATCGTATCTCCCGTTCAATTTCGCTTCTGATAATGTCGCGCCTAGTCTCTGGGATAAGATTGTTTCTTAAAATTACCCGGTATTGGTCTGCTACTCTTTGTTCAGATACTTGGATTTCTGGGTACTCCCTGCAAAATTCGGCATACAGTTGTTGTTAATAGCCGATTGTTTCTTGACCGAGGTTTGTCACCTTATAATAAAAGCGCAAAATATTTTCGTTTATGGACACTTCATGCGCTGTCTCGGTCGTCCCGCTTGAGTGAGCGCCGGCTGATGTTCCAGCGCAGCACCTTCAGCGAGTGGAGCTCTTGTTGTTGTTTGGCTCATCTGTGGTTCTTCTTGTTGTTGGGCTGTAGCTGATTGTATGACATGGGCCCGCCTCCTCAACACTCTGCCACCGACGTCCCGCATGCTGTCACGTCCAGCTCCGGCTCCAGACGTGCCCTGGCGATCCCCAGGCAGCGACCCTAAACATAAATTATTAAACTCCATTTTCATGGGTGTGCATTTTATACCTACTGCCAGGTGTCAGTTTTTGTTCCACGGCAAGAATCCCTGCTACCCTCTGGGTATTGGTTCTAAGAATACCCAGAGAGCATCCCCCATTCGCAGGGGGCCGCGTCTGATAGAAGAACTGACAAAAACTCCCACAGGTTATCTATTATTATTATCAAGATTATCCAGATTTAGCCATACGGCTCACACTCCCTATAAGGGGAACATTCGCTCATCCTAGATACCTACGGTATCAAAAGGATTGAGCTCTGGTGGGACTCTTTCCATGTTATCGAGTCCTAGGTGACTTGGTACGTCGGTGTATCTCCCAAAAATTTTCGCACGCATCTGGACGTAGAAAGTAGCTCAGCTTTCTGCATGATCTTATGCCTGGCAGCCCCCGGTAAGATGTTGGATAGTTTCTTGAGCTTGACATTCATATCGGCATTTGTCGTTTTGGACCTGAGGGTCTTTGACGATATATTTCAGGTTTATCCAGATTCAGATTTGAAGTTCTGCCCAATTATGTCGTAGAAGCCCATACATTGGAATATATGCACACGCTGATTTACTGTGCAGCAACAGCAATTGCTAATGTTATGGGCATTAAGACCCATTATCCAGATTATCCAGATTTATTATTATTATTATTATTACTATTTATAATATTTATTGATTATTAATTATTATTTTTATGACTTTTGATGATAATTTTGCCTATATTTGTGAATGGATAATTTTTAATTTATTAACTTATTGAATTTTAATGGATAATATTGACGATCTTATCTTTCTGAATGGATATATTTTTTAGCTAAGTAACTATTTATCGAATTTTATCGTACTACATAAGACTATCGGATTTGTGTTTTCTTTTTTAAATGCCTAGCAGTTGGAAAGATTTTGTTAGAATACTTGACACCATTACGCAGGATATAACCAAACAGAGCAAAAGAGTGTTAAAAAAGGAGATACCTAAAAGCAAGGAAGTAAAGATTGAGATAACGACACAATTAATTGAAGCATATAATAGATTTGTACACCTCATAACCAAAAATTGGAAAGCTTTAACTGATATTCAGAGAGAGACTTGTAAGAGATACTTTAGTAAAAACCAAGATAAAGTCATACGATCGTTCCAAGCCATATATCCCAGAATATTAGTTCCTAATCTGATAACTCAACAGATTGACAAAGATATAGAGGAAGAACAAAGCGACACAGAACAAGAAGAAACCATGGCTCTTAGTATCAACCAATTTTTAAATATTGCAAGCAAAATTTTACTGAGTTCGACGGAACCACAGGCAAACTACAACCCTTCTTAGACGCGCTTGAACTTTTGCAGAAAATAGCAGTAGGGCATGAAGAAACAGCGGTAAGCCTCATAAAAACAAGATTAACAAATACAGCCAGAAATTTGATAACCGCAGATGACACAATTTTAGATATACAGGCAACACTGAAGACAGACCTAAAAGGTGACACGCCGAAAATGGTGATAGCTAAACTTGAAAAAAGGAAACAAGGACATAGGGATGCAGCTGTGTACGCATACATAACAGAGGGAAAGCCAGGAGAGTTGGCTAAGAAATACACAACGGAGGTAGTAGTGGCTACAATGAAACGTAATGCCAGCACAGACAAAGCCAAGCTAATATTAGAGGCAGGCAACTTTACAACCCCACAAGAGGTAATGTCAAAATTGTTATCAATAGACACAACAGAAGACAACGCACATGGAAGAGTGTTAAATTATAGAACGTACTTTAACAAAAGAGGAAAATTCCAGCACAAAAGAGGATATCACAATGGATATGACCAGTGGAGGAGACCAAATTTCTCGCAACAAAACGATTTAAAAAGAGATCACCGTCCACATGAACAGAAAGGGTTCAGAAAATTCAATAATCAAGCACATAGAGGAAATTCAAGATGATTCAATGGAAATATACGATTATTAGAAATAGAAGATAGTCAGCGGGAATCAGAAAACCCACAGTTGGGGTTTTGAACAACCAATTCTCATATAAGACGGATGAACAGATGACAGAATTAGAATACTATATCTACAACTTCGACTTAAACCTAACAAATTTCGTAAGGATAAAAACAGGAATCTTAGGACGAGTAAATACATTTATTATAGACACAGGAGCGGATATTTCAATACTTAAATGCACACAAGACTCTATGCGAGAACATGTAAGACCAAATACAAAAGCAAGAATAAAAGGAGTAACCCGAAGAGAACCGCAAACAATGTGAGACATCGAAACTACGCTAGACGTAAGTGGCAATCTTTTTGGGCATACCTTTCAATTGGTAGAAAACAACTTTCCTATTCCAACAGACGGAATAATTGGAAGGGATTTTATCACAAATTATCAATGCATATTAGGCTACGCGAATTTAAAAATACACATCAAGAATGATAGAAACTATTACATCAGTACAAATATTTTGGATACTGTAGACGATAACACAATTTTAATACCACCCAGATGTGAAGTTTACAGAACAGTTCAATATTTTCAAACGTTAAAGGCAGATAGACTAGTAGAACAACAGGAGATACTACCAGGAATATTCATAGCGGGAGCGATAATATCAGGAAATAACCCATATATCAAAATTTTAAATACAACTTACGAAACTGTTACGATAGAGACGGGTACAATCAAAACACTAGACATGAAATTGTTCAAAGTATATAGATTAATCAACGACAGCAAGGACAGGAAGAAAGAACTAAGGGAAACATTAAAGCTAGATATCCCAGAATACACACGAGATAAATTAGTATCGTTATGCGAAGATTTTGCAGATATATTTGCATTAAGACATGACATGCTAACATGCAACAACTTTTATGAACAAAAATTGAGAGTAAAGGAACACACACCAGTTTACATAAAGAATTATAGGACACCACATTCACAAACATAAGAACTGAATAGACAAGTACAACAATTAATAGACCAGGGAATTGTCGAGTCATCGATATCAGAATACAACAGCCCGGTCGTACCGTTCGCGTCATAAAAAACTGGTACAACTCTTATAACCGAAAATCATGTTTTTTAAGTTGTGTAAATTGAGCTTTTCACATGTGTAATTCTAATTTCGAAGGCAACGTTGCCAGTTAAACGAAAATATTATATCAAACCAGCTAAAAGCCAGCTTAAGACAGACGATGATATCTTACTCCGCTTAATTTTATTCTCATTATCATTTATACACCGTAAATCATTTAATTTAGAAAAAAATATGCATGTCAATGGGTAGGTAAATGTTTTTTGTTTACATTTTATACATAATAATGTAAAAAAGTAATAGTCTATTTATAGATAAAAACGGATTACAATTAGGGTGTAGATTCAACCTCCATAAGAAACATTACAGTGAGATATTGGATTGTAATGTAATACTGTCACGTTTTGAAAAGCATTTTTCTACGTAGGATAAAGTATAATGTTAGTTTTTCACATTTATCGTTTATGTAATAAATAATAAATTAATTTAAGTAGTTTGCCTGTTACTAAACTTATTGACATAACATACAGTCAACAGTTTGTGTTCGGTAAGTAATTAAGTAAAGTATAAAATTACAGTAGATGCATTCGAATGTTCCCTGTGCCAATACCCTACGTTTAAATATCGTTCAACATTTTGGACATTAACTTAATCCTCTCTCTGGTTATTAAATTTATTAGATACGGTTTTTTGTTGTTAATAATAAAAATAATACCTATCTAAATACTTTATACATTTTTGAACGTTATTTTTTACGTCTTAAGTTTTATTTAAATTTACTGAAATTCCGTTATCTGTAATGGCAACAACGAATTGATTCACGAACCATTGTGTCCAATCTGAACACAGGTTTACATTGGGAAAAAAAAGTGTACCAGTTTTATATGACGGGAAGTGTACTAGTACCGAAAAAAGCTAAAGATGGAAACAAAGCATGGAGATTATGTATAGATTTCAGACAGCTAAACAAGAAACTAGTCACAGATAAATTTCCGTTACCAAGAATAGACTCAATATTAGACCAACTAGGGAGAGCAAAATGGTTCTCAGTAATAGACTTAATGTCAGGGTTTCACCAGATACCATTAGAACAATCATCAAGGAAATACACATCTTTTAGTACGGGAAAAGGAGCATTCCAATTCACCAGACTACCTTTTGGACTAAACATAAGCCCAAATAGCTTTTCAAGAATAATGTCAATAGCATTCACAGGTTTAACACCGGAGAAAGCATTTCTGTATATGGATGACATAGTGGTGATAGGAATAACAGAAAAACATCATTTAGACAACTTAAAAAAGACATTTGAGATATGTCGGAAATTTAATTTGAAGCTAAACCCAGCAAAATGTCAATTTTTCAGAAAAGAAGTTACATATTTGGGACACGATCTTTCGCAAGAAGGAGTATCACCGAATAAAGCGAAATATTCAACAATAGAGAAATACGCGACACCGAAGACAGCGGACGAAGCTAGAAGACTCATAGCATTTTGTAACTACTACAGACGTTTTATTCCGAATTTTGCAGAGATATGCATACCTATAAACAGATTGTCGAGAAAAGGAGTAGAATTTTTTTGGTCGCAAGAGTGTGAAGAATTATTTAAGAAACTTAAATCATCTTTGATAAAACCACCAATTCTCAAATACCCAGACTTCAACAAGCAATTCATATTAACAACAGACGCATCAAATGCGAGCTGCTCAGCAATTTTAAGTCAGAACTACGACGGAACAGATTTACCAATAGCTTACGCATCGCGCAGCTTCAACAAAGGAGAGCTTAACAAACCTATAATAATTAAGGAATTACTTGTAATCCATTGGAGAATCAACCATTTCAAATGTTATTTATATGGAGCACCAACATTCTTGATAAAAACGGATCATAAATCACTAACACACCTATTTTCGATGACAGAACCTACCTCGAAACTCACGAGAATCAGATTAGATTTAGAAGAATACGATTTTGAGATAGAGTATATAACAGGGAAAAATAATTACGCGGACAGTATTTCGAGAATATCAACGAACCAGCTGAAAGACTTATACAGAGACAAAATTATATCTTAGCTATAACCAGAGCTCAATCAAAGAAGAAAGCTGAAAGTGCAGAGCACAGGGAGACAGAAGAGGAAATTATATTACAGCATAAAACCCACAAGCAAACAGTAAGAAAGGTACTAAATAATACGGAGGCGCATAAACTACCAATTTTGTCTTTTGGAGCAAACCGGGTCTCACCAAGACTGAGCATTCGGGTCAAAAACAAAATCAAATGCAGCAAGAGCATGACCACAGGATTTAATCACTTTGATTTAGGTCATTTGTTGCTACAGCTTGATCAGCTAGCGGTAGAGAATGCAATAAGTAAAGCAAAAATATATGTAAATGATATTATTTTTAAATTGTACACAATTGATGAATTTATAAACGAAGGAAATAAGATATTGAAAAATGTAGAAATATACATATGCGAAGTACCAGAAATCATAGAGGATGACCAAGAAAAACTGAGAATAATACAAGAATACCATAATCACCCGATGTTTGGAGGTCATGTGGGAAATAATAGACGTAAACAAACTAAAAGCGAGATTCAGATTGAAGAACATGGAAAAAGACATACGTAAATATATTAAACATTGCCATAAATGCCAAATTAATAAACCAAAAAGATTTCATGTCGAAGAATTTGTGATATCGGACACTTCGTCAAAACCATGGGACATAGTGTATATAGACACGACAGGTCCATCTCCTAAAAGTAATGAAGGCAATCGATACTGTATTACGATGCTTTGCGAACTGACGAAATACGCAGTAAGTATCCCAGTAGCTAATAAGGAAGCCGAAACGATAGCTCGTGGAATTTTTGATAATTTGATACCAACATACGGACTCATGAAACAGATTAGAACGGATCAAGGCACGGAATACAAAAATGAAATAATGAATGAATTAACTAAAATGCTAAAGATCACACACAATTTTTCAACGGCATACCACCCTCAGTCAATAGGGAGTTGTGAGAAGTTACATAGGACACTAAATGAATACGTAAGATCATTCATAGACGAAAACAAGGAAAATTGGGACGAGTGTTGCAGAATGTTCACATACTGCTACAACACTACCCCTAATGCATATCACGGCTACACACCTTTTGAATTGTTGTATGGTCGGAAGGTAAATTTACCAGAAGATCTCACAAAGGAAATTCAACCATGCTATAACATAGATGCCTATTATAATGAGCTCCGATATAAACTACAAATTGCACACGACAGAGCTAAAACATTCTTAATAAAGCACAAAAAGGGAAGACAAGACGCAAGCAAGCTAACTGCAGCACCTCAACATTTTAAAATATTAGATCTAGTCCTGCTCAAAAGAGAAGAAAATAATAAGTTTGATAGTCTTTATGTCATAACAGAAGTAACTAATGTTAACTGTAAAATTAGGCTAGCTACCGGAAAGATTAGGGAGGTGCATAAAAGCAGATTATACGCTTACAATCAGTAGACATAAGTGAACGCGGTGATTCTAGGAGACACTATTAGTGATATCGCGGGAAAAGTGACAGAGCAAATGAACAATCGCGGCGTAAACAAATAATCGAATAGGGCAAACTAATAAACTTTTTTTATCACATATGTTTTAGATTTAAGATAATGTATATGTATACGGTAGCATAGGTAAACAGTACTTATTTGAGGTTGAAAATTTCTCTTCTTCCGAAGGGAAAGGGAGAGAGGAATGAGACAGTTGCAAGAGAGAAATTGCAAGCTTTCCGTAAGGGGGATGGTGTGGTATTATCCCTAAAAGATTACAATTCATAAAAAGATTAAGTTTCAAAGGAACGTGTAACACACTTCGCATTTGTTTATATAAAATATGTTTAATAATTCAAATCGAGGACATTCATAAAAATAGCCTCGATTAAAATGTGTAAGTCAGCAGAATTGTGAATCGCGAACGCAAAGTTGTCGTAGGTTGTGTACAACAAACTTGACCCACTAATGAATGACTGTTGACTGTAGCAAGGACTATTATAAAAGAGACAACGACTTTTATCTTAGAGATCAGAACTAAATTAACGTCAAGATGGCAAGTTGATGTATCGCGTATCAGTAATTATGAAGTAGTCTTATAGCAACTTCAACTAAGTACTAAATACAATTATAATAAGTAATGTTAAGAAAAGAGTGTACAGTTGTGTTCCAAATAAATGGTCATCAAATATAATAACCCCATCATTTACCATAGACCTTTCTTTCTCTCTTTTAAACTCCTCGTCTTCTTACTTATTTATGGAGTTCAAAGATGAATCGTAATACTTTCCTCTTCTAGATATTTACCTTTTGCTTCATTAACCATGTTTTTGTTCGCAAAGGTGACATTTTTAACGACAAAGTTACTGTCCCTACTTTAAAGACTCTATCTCCCGTACATGTATCGGCCATTAAGAAGCTGCCTTGGTATACAAATTTATTAATTTATATTTTTCAAATTGAAATCAGTAAATATAATCTAAATGAATGTTTAACCTTTAAGGGGCCCTAACGGTGTTTGGACGTTAGAGAAGCAGGGAAAAAAACCAAGTATTAATATTTCGTTTAATGAAGCAATTCCCACCAAAACCCACATGGCCATTAAGCATTTGTTGGACACTAATATTATTCATTACGTAATAAGTCAAAATATCGATGGACTTCATTTAAAGAGTGGTGTTTCCAGGAAAGATATTGCTGAATTACATGGAAATATGTTCATTGGTCAGTGTAACATTTGTGAAAGGTAAGGATGGTTGATTTTGAAAATTATTTTATTATGAATACATTTTTGTTATTTTAATTAATCATATGAACTACTTAGGTGTATGTTTGTGTGCGCGAGTGCGTGTACGTGTGCTCATATGTGCGATTGTGTGCACTCGTGCCTGGCCGCGCGCGCATGTGTGTTTGTGTGTATTTGTGGTGAGTGTACAATTCGACATTATATGTTTATATTATTTTTAGAATGACTTATTAGATTAATTGTCGCATTTTGTGCAAATTTTGTTCTGAAGCTATTTTCTTGTGACGGCTTAAAACAATTTACTATTTTTATTGTGAATAAGCCACAATTTTACTTTAAAATAAGTTTATTTTGACGTTTAGATTTCCACTTCCGAAATCGTTCTCAAAATACATTCATTAATAAATTAAACAAATTTTGTTTATGTTACTTGGTAAAAAGATTCTTCTAATAATTTAATTTTTGTCCATATTTTTGAGTTTGTGTTCTTGGAACGACTTTGGAAGATTGGAATTGGGATTGGAATTGGAATGGGATATAGTTCATTTCATTACATGAAATTAACTTTAACTTAAGAATATCCGTTAGAAAAATCATATCATATGATTTGTGTTTAAAAAGATAACCATATGGAATGATAACAGTAAAATTTCCATGTCACCATCCCAAGAAATAATATGGATAAGCTATTTATTTTTATACAAGAACTTTACTTTTTGGATAATATTTTGATCCATTTTTCTGCAATAAAGGTGTACAGTTTGGTGGTAGAAAGATTGTTTGGATATTTCCCTCACTTGATCTAATTTCTTGTTCATTTTGGTGGCCTGAAGCATTGTGATTTACGAGTAAAGCTTTTATGGGCAACTTGGATCTTTTCATAAACTTCATCACTTCTCAGATAAAATCTTTATGGAACCATTCACTAAATACCTCTCTCGTGACCCAACTTTTAAATTAGTTCTTGTATTCATACGAAAATGGTTGCGTTTCGATTTAATTTGAGTTTCTTACCACTCCCTGACACGTGTTTCTGGGTCTTCCCGTCATCAGAGAGAGCTTGTAAGAAAACTCAAACTAAACCAAAACGCACCGACTACTCTAGCAATTATAGAAAAAATAATTACCAGAGTATGCTACTAGAGACATCTAGTGATGAAAGATGAAGTTAAATGTGTCGATAGCAATTAAAGTAAACTGTATACTCACGCTTAATCAAGCCATTAAGAGCGATGCTGGGAATATTTATATTCCACTATGCATCAACAATTTACTCATATAAATTACCATCTTTCTTGTACTCATTGCGTCGAGTAAGAACGATAAATATACGAAAATGGTTGCGTTTCGATTTAATTTGAGTTTCTTACCACTCCCTGACACGTGTTTCTGGGTCTTCCCGTCATCAGAGAGAGCTTGTAAGATATAAATATTCCCAGCATCGCTCGTAATGGCTTGATTAAGCGTGAGTATACAGTTTACTTTAATTGCTATCGACACATTTAACTTCTTCTTGTATTCACACTGACAGATACATGCTTTTGAAACTTTGGGATTTTTGGCTTTACCTATCGCTAAAAAATCCAATTTGTCTGTTCCGGTAGCATGTTAACAGGGCATACATGTGATTCTATCTTTGCTCACATTACGACCTGGTGCACTCGCTTCTTTAGAGAATGCAAATGTTTAGTTGCGCAACAGTCTCCAAAACTGACCACTCTTGTTCTCATTATAGATTTGGTCAGGAAGAAAACCCAGTTCTTCTACTTTGAATTTAAAATTATGAATAAGTGGCTGCACTGCAGATTCGTCGACCAAGAGAACCACTGAAGCAACTAAGAAACTGTCAAAATTATGAATGCTGTAGAGAAATATATTTTTTAAATTAAAATTAATCAATCGCATTTTATTTAAATACATATACATAATAGATATTTGTACGCCAAAAATGCAGGCCTATGTATTAAAAAAATGTAAAATCTCAATTATAATAATTTAAGAATGAAACACTGAAATTTTTTTTTCTATAGTTTTACAAAATTTGTTACAATTTATTATCACTACAGCTATTTCGCAGAGTGCCTTTATAGTCGTAAACTGAATAAGTTGAGGGGAGAGCTGTTTGCCAAGTTGGTCATTCAGAATTATATCTGTATTTTTTAGTTTATTAATTTCCATAGATTCTAATAAAGGTAATACAATGTTTATTTTAATTTTTATTTACATTTTTGTAACATTAACACAATTAATTTATGATACATTTATTACTTGACACTACAAATTTCTATTTTCGACTAACGCTACGATTTAATTTATCATTATTTATATCGTCCGTTTTAATGCCTGTTGCGTTCTGTACATACGATGACTTCAATATAACAATTGGAGTCATCTGAAAGGGTAGAGAAAACTCGCTGGTTTTCCCTTTTCGCATTGGAGTTGTATATTACTATAGATAAATAATAGACGAGTAGACTATATAAACTATATTTGAAATCAAATAAAAGCCAAAGACAAATATACATACTGTTACGAACATACTCTCAGCATGGCCCAGGTAACGGTTGCATTGCATCTCTACTACCCTTCTCGAAACTTCGAGGCGTATCGAGTGCGAAAGAGAATAACCGGTCACGTAGGCGAATTAGAGGTGGGACAACGCCAGAATAATCTCGAACCTAGTAACTGTAGTATATATAGGTAACAATGTTAGAAGTAGAGTGAGTTGATAAGAGAGTACCGAACTGTAAAGTTATAAATAAATATATGTATATAAATTCGAACCGCTCGTTTTATTTAATCTCGCTACAGTGGTGTTACGGTGTGAGATTTGCAAATAAATTCAGCAGTGACTTTTGAAAAAGACTTTTGAACTTGAAAAGTATTATTCGTCGGGAACATCCGCGTAGTGATCTTTATATAAAAGAACATTTAAAAAGTACGTGTGTGCCTGACCAAAGATGCTGCTAGTAGAACTTTCAGTAAAACAGTTGCGTGAGCAGCTAGAAGAACGCGATGAAGACTGCAGTGGGTCCAAGAAGACACTCCAAGAACGGCTGAAGACTGTTCTCAACAAGAATGGAGAAGACCCAGAGACATTCCAGTTCCAGTCAGCAGACGAAGCCGTTTTAACTAAAATAATTGTTGGAAAATTTGAGACTGTTTCCAAAAGATTCGATGAAACGTCTCAAATGATAGAAGAAACTTCTAAAAAAATAGAAGAAACTTCTAAAAAAAATGATGATAAATTAGAGAACGTTTCCAAAAGATTCGATGAGAAATTCGAAAATGTATCTCGAAGATTCGACGATCAATTTGAAAATGTTTCTCAAATGATGGAAGAAACTTCTAAAAAGAACAATGAAAAATTTGAAGAAGTTTCTAAAACATTTGATAAAATACAGAAAAATGTAAACGACAAGATAGAAGACGTAGAAGAGAAGATCAAGCAATTAGAGACCATGATAACTAACACAAAAGTACTACCACCAGTTAATACAATAGCCTTAGATCCGGTAGTGAAAGAAGAATTACCCAGAGACGAAACGACACATAATATGAGATTCAAATTGCCACCATTTGATGGAAAGTCTTCTTGGTCCATATACCTTAGACAATTTGAAGCTATTGCGACAGCCAATCATTGGACAGAACAAGAAAAAGCTGTTTCCTTGACTGCTGCTTTACGAGGTGATGCTGCAGATATCCTAAGATCGATTCCTAAGGGTCAAGAAAAATGTTACCAGACCTTGTTCACTCGACTAGACAAACGTTACGGAGATGCCCATCTACAACAAGTCTACAAGGCGCAACTAAGAAGTAGAATTCAACGAGCAAGTGAAAATTTGCAAGAGTTTGAAGCAGATGTTGCTCGTATAGTGCGGTTGGCTTATCCGGAGGTACCAGACAACATTTTAGAAGAAATTGCTGTAGATACCTTCGTCAATGGGTTAAAAGAAAGTGAATTACAGAAAGCTTTACGACTAGCAAGACCGAAACTTCTAGATGAAGCGCTCGCTATTGCCTTGGAACATGAAACAGCTAGTCAAACTTCACGGAGTCATCGAGTAAGAACCATTGAAGAAGGCGACGAACCAAACGATGAACGTCTGGAAGAAATGGTACGAAAAGTAGTTCGTAACACGATGCCGACGAGACGCGAGCCCAGATGTTGGAATTGCGGTGACGTAGGTCATATTCGCCGTAATTGCAAGAAAATGATACAACAGTCGGAAAACTAGAACGGGTCGACAACAAGGGGCAACTGCCGACCTCGAGAAACACAGCCCCCATAGTAACTGTGAACATTACGTCCTCGGGTGGAATTCATAGCTTGTACATAGAGGATCGTATCAATAATAAATGTAGATCATTTTTGGTAGATACAGGTGCAACGAGAACTATTGCACGGCCAGAAGTAGTACGAGGCCATCTTAAATTATTGCCTGCAACAGTAAATCTTAGAACAGCAACTGGTGAGATAATTAATACATATGGCGAGGCTAATATGTCAGTATCCATTGGCCAGACCACAGTGAAACATACAGTATTAATTGCAGAGATCTCCGATGAGTTCATATTGGGGATGGATTTACTAAGGAAAGTTGGGGCTGTATTGAATGTCAAAGATGGAGTTCTCGAGATCAGTGGTGAAGAATTGCCGTTTCATGAAGACAAAGAAGATGTTATCAGCTTAATAACTACTTGTGACGTAACAATACCCGGTAATAGTGAGAAAATTTTGATGACCAGACCTGATGGTTACTGCCGAGAGGGAAGTTTAAGGATGGTCGAAGATGTGAATAATGCCGAGTTCCTAACGGCAAAAGCTTTGGTGAGAATTCGAGATGTCGTTCCTGTAAGCGTTATGAATTTAAAGGGAACTGCTATTAAGTTAAGTAAAAGAACTTTGATCGGACAGTGTGTTCCCGTGGCTTCGATTTGTTCCATGAATACTAATGAGAAACCGTCGAAATCTAAGTATCCAAAGGAGCTTGTTGAGACGATGATTAAAACGTGCCAAGATCTTGATGATGAACGAACTAAAAAAGTGAAGTCTATGCTTATAGAATTTCAAGATGTTTTTGCCATGGATAAGAAGGATAATGGCAAAACAAGCATAGTAAAGCATAAAATTAATACCGGAGACGCTCAGCCAATCAGACAACAACCTAGACGACTTCCATTTGCGAAAAGAGATGAAGCCGAAGACATCATCAAAGATATGAACAAACAAGGGGTAATTGAACCATCAAACAGTCCATGGACATCACCAGTAGTCCTAGTAAAGAAGAAAGATGGTTCAACACGTTTTTGTATTGACTACCGACAGCTCAATGCAGTAACTAAAAAAGATAGTTATCCTTTGCCCAGAATAGACGATACTTTGGATACACTTTCTGGTTCTCGTTGGTTCTCCACACTCGATCTGAAAAGTGGATATTGGCAAGTAGACATGGAGCCAGCCGATCGTGAAAAAACCGCATTCTCGATAGGATCAGGGCTTTGGCAGTTCACAGTTATGCCCTTTGGTTTATGTAATGCCCCGGCCACATTTGAAAGATTAATGGATGCAGTTTTAAGAGGTCTAACATGGAAAACATGCCTGGTTTATTTGGATGATGTAATTGTAGTTGGAAGATCCTTCGATGAACATGCCAATAATCTAACAGAAGTATTTCAACGATTGCGGGCAGCGAATCTGAAGTTGAGTCCGAAGAAATGTCACTTGTTTCGACGAGAAGTGAAGTACTTGGGACATATTGTAGCAAGTAATGGTGTAACAGCTGATCCTGAAAACCTTGCAGCAATTAAGGATTGGTCAGTACCAAGAGATAAACACGAAATTAGAAGTTTTCTTGGCCTATGTACATATTACCGACGTTTTGTCAAAGGATTTGCCAACATCTCCAAGCCATTAACAAAGTTGACAGAAGAAGGCAAAGAATATACATGGAGCAAAGATTGTCAAAGAGCTTTCGAACACTTACAAATGGCTCTGATCAGCGCACCGATTTTAAGCTACCCTAGACAGACAGGAAAATTTGTGTTGGACACCGATGCAAGCAACAGTGCAATAGGAGCTGTTCTTTCCCAAATCCAAGATGGACAGGAGAAAGTCATCGCTTACTTTAGCAAAGTCTTGTCAAAACCAGAAAGAAACTATTGCGTTACCAGGAGAGAATTGCTAGGCGTAGTGAAGGCTTGTGAGCATTTCCATAAATACTTGTATGGCAGAAAGTTTCTTCTTCGCACGGATCACGCTGCTCTAAAATGGCTCCTACAATTTCGTAATCCAGAGGGCCAGATGGCAAGATGGTTAGAACGATTACAAGAATATGATTACGAGATCGAACACAGGGCTGGCAGAGTTCATTCAAATGCTGATGCCCTTTCGAGACGGCCGTGCAGTGCAAATTGTAATCACTGTCTTAAATTAGAAGAACGATTTTGCCCCGTGAGACGAACCACCGTCATTAATGATCAATGGCAGCCTTAACAGCTACAAGACGCTCAAGCAGATGATCCATGTATAAAAAGAGTATTGGATTGGATGCGTCGAAGTGAAAGACCTTCTTGGCAAAACATTAGTGCATGTAGTCCAGAAGTCAAATGTTACTGGAGCCAATGGAATTGTCTAGTGCTGAAAGATGATCTTCTGTATAGAACCTTTGAGAACGATGATGGTACAGAAACTAAGCTTCAGTTGATTGTACCTAAAAGTAAAGTGTCAGAAGTATTGCGTCAGTTGCATGACGGTGCATCAGGTGGACACTTTGGTATCACGAAGACTCTGCAAAAGGTTCGAGAACGGTTCTATTTGGTGAACTGTAAAGATGATGTAAGAAGATGGTGCCGGAAATGTGAACTGTGTGCAACCAGTAATGGTCCAGCTGGTAAAAAGAGGGCACCCATGAGACAGTACAATGTTGGTAGTCCTATGGAAAGAGTAGCAATCGACATTGCAGGTCCACTTCCAGAGACAAATGATGGAAATAAATATATCCTGGTAGCCATGGATTATTTTACGAAATGGACTGAGGCCTATGCGATACCAAATCAAGAAGCTGCTACCGTTGCAGAGGTACTTGTTAAAGAATTCTTTAGCCGATTTGGTGTTCCTTTGGAGATCCACTCCGACCAAGGGCGAAACTTCGAGTCAACCCTTTTTCCAAAACGTTTGTAAATTGATTGGTGTCAATAAGACCAGAACGACACCTCTGCATCCTCAATCAGATGGAATGGTCGAGAGAATGAACCGAACAATGGGTAAACACCTGTCCAAAGTTGTATCAGAACATCAAAGAGATTGGGACCAGCACATTCATTTATTCCTAATGGCCTACCGCTCGGCCGTGAATGAAACTACAGGACAGACTCCAACCTGCCTGATGTTAGGTCGTGAAGTTCGTTTACCCTGCGACATAGAGTTTGGCTGCAGACCTTCCGAAGAACATGTTGCAAGCGAAGATTATGTCGACCGCCTGAAGTTAAGAATGAACAACATTCATGAACTTGCCCGACAACACATCCAGATAGCCAGTGACAGAATGAAAGATCAATATGATTCTCGATGCAAGAGTGAAAGCTATGAAGTAGGTGATCTTGTTTGGCTTTATAATCCACAACGTCGTCGAGGCTTGTCTCCCAAACTGCAAAGACAATGGGAAGGTCCATATGAAATTAAAAAGAAAATAAATGACGTAATATACCGAATTAAGAAGTTGCCGAAAGGTAAACCAAAAGTAGTTCACATAAATCGTCTTGCACCATATGCTGGCTCAAATGAAACAGAAGAAGCACGAACCCTTCAACATGAGATCAAAGATGACCGGCGACCAAGCTTTAATGAATTTATGTCAAATTACGCAGAGAGAAAGAGTGCTAGATTCGGCGTGACCACAGAAGTTCAACAGGATCTTTTTAGTGTTCCGCATAACGTCTCTCTAGCCCACTGTGTTGCCCAAGATCTTGAGATGACTAAAGGAATCTCATCCGTATTTTATAAGAAATTCGGTCGTTTGGACGAGTTAAAAAACCAGCAGCCTAAAGTTGGAAGAGTACTGAGATTAGAAGATGGTTCTCGATCTTTGCTGTATATGGTGACCAGGAAGTCTTATACAGACAGGGCAAGCTACGAGGATATATGGCGTGCTCTAACTAATTTGAAGAAAATTGTGTGCAATTACGACATCAAGAATTTGGCCTTACCCAAGATAGGCCATGCACTAGATAATCTGGACTGGAAGATTGTCAGAAGCATGCTTGAAGTAATCTTCCGAGAAACCGGCGTACGAATTACTGTGTGTTGCATTAACCCGATGAGATCGTATCCTTCAAAGTCAGTAGACTGTTATTTCTTTCTAAAGGGTTCATGCAGAGCTGGAGAGTCCTGTAGATTCCGCCATCCTGTGCCTACATATAGAGTTGCTGATCGGGACGATCAGATTTAAGAGGGGAGCAGTGTTACGAACATACTCTCGGCATGGCCCAGGTAACGGTTGCATTGCATCTCTACTACCCTTCTCGAAACTTCGAGGCGTATCGAGTGCGAAAGAGAATAACCGGTCACGTAGGCGAATTAGAGGTGGGACAACGCCAGAATAATCTCGAACCTAGTAACTGTAGTATATATAGGTAACAATGTTAGAAGTAGAGTGAGTTGATAAGAGAGTACCGAACTGTAAAGTTATAAATAAATATATGTATATAAATTCGAACCGCTCGTTTTATTTAATCTCGCTACAATACGTTAAAATATAATAAGCTATAAAGAGCTACAAATTAATTGCGACGTGACAAATATTGTAAAATCAATATTTATTTGTAGCCAAGAATAAATTTACAAAAGAAAAGTGTACAGGCGACAATCACTCAAAAGACTAAAATCTCAGAACTGGTAAAATAAATGCATCGATACATGTAATGATATACTTAATCGGTGGTAAAATGAATCAGCCTTGTTAATAAAGACACACAAAATGCAATCCAAAACAATTCAATGAAATATATTATATATATTAGTATTAATAAAAGTATTAATAAATGCCGTTCAAAAGGAAAATCAGTAATACACTACACGTTCAATTAATACTAAAATTAATACAATTTAGTACGACTTTTAAGTCAATAATAATTACCGATACAATAAAAAATCGTTAAGCAACGTAAAATATTCTCAACGGGCGACACAATGTAAAATAAAGTGCAGCGCAATCAAGTGAATTCGCAACAAATGAAAA
Source organism: Diabrotica undecimpunctata (assembly GCF_040954645.1). Lineage (NCBI taxonomy): Eukaryota > Metazoa > Arthropoda > Insecta > Coleoptera > Chrysomelidae > Diabrotica > Diabrotica undecimpunctata. Next base: position 92,193,207 of record NC_092803.1, on the reverse strand, counting down.
TGTTCTTAATTGACAATGTTCAATCGCGATCGCGGTACAACTGAGATAAAGTTCTAAACAAACAAATATACAATCTATATACCAAGTAAACGTACTTGATATATGCAGTAACAAGATAAATGGTGTATTGTACTTTACCCAATGAAATGATAGCACTAACAGCCATCGATAAAGACGTACAGGAACCATAAAGTATTGATAATGGACCAACCTCCACCCTTCCTGCATTTAATGACTCACATATACAGCCGGGGTAATTTTCACTGCCTATCGTAAGAGGAGTCTATTGGGAGGGAATGAAGAGGTGGAGAGCCGTCGTTCGAGGTGTCGCGTCGGGTTTGTAGAAACGCACGCAGGGCGCTTCGGCGTTACGGTCGCCGGTCTACACACCTAGTATCCGAGACGAGCCTCTCGTGGGACCACTCTACTCTCATTCCACAGAACCAAGGTGAGGTTGAACGTGCCACGTCCTTGATACACCCTTTCCCATTAAGGGCGTGGGGTTACGGCACGTACCCATCTGGGAGACTTAAGAGTGGCAGAGGAGTGCTCTGCAGCGGCGACCTGTCAAACGTGCGAGGTCAAGCCTCGACCTGCGTTCACGTATTCAAGTATTGATAATGGACCAACCTACACCCTTACTGCATGTAACGACTGTCTCTGTTACAAGACCGAAACGAAGTGTCTCAGGTACTCTTAACCCAAACGCACGTCTGTCTCATATGGCATATGGAACTCGTCTCATCTCATTCTTATCTCAAATACACATCTGTGACATTTTGCAGATGGCTCGTCTCGTAATATGTAGTTTTAACACAGCTGTATTTTTGTATACGGAATCTTGGAATACGGGGAGAATCAAAACTACCTCAAAGTCTGTTAATATTATATAAATGTTTATATATCGTTGCGAAGTAATTACTATTTAAATGGGAATAAGCCACAATTAAAGGTTAAAGTACGTTTATTGACGTTTCAATTTCCACTTCGGAAATTGTTCTTAAAATACAAACATTAGTAAATTAATTTAATAGTTTGATTAATAATAATGGTTAATAATTTGATTTAAACTAACCCGTTGCATAAAAAACACCGTCAGAGAGGGTTAATTAGGAACAATGGGCATAACAACTATACAACTACACAGCTCAAACAAAAGTCACTCAAAAATTACATACATTTACTCAAAATGACCAAACCAAAAAACAAAAAATCGGTTGCCTGTAAAGTCGGTTTTACGGGCGAAGATTTTACGTGACAACGTCTTTTTCTCGGTAGAATATTTATTGATATGAATATTATTAAATTGCACAATAGGAACAAGGAATTAAATGAAAATAAGAATTGCACAAATTTTAACTATAGAAATATATTTTGTTTACTAAAACATTGTACATGTAAACTTAAACTTAACTAATTTCTATTTGAGTGATTTTGTTGAGCATAGGACGATGATAGGAGAAATAGCATCGCACCAGCGGACCGATCATGTTTGAGTGGGAGAGAGACGCAAGGCATTCGCCGGTCCGGCGGGCCTCTCTCTCGTTCGGTGACTCATCGTTACAGACGTGAGCGGGCGTTACACTTTTTCATGAGTGACTCCGAGCCACAACCTAATTTAAGACGTTGTCACGTCAAAATTACAAAATCCGATTATTCTGTAAAGCCTGTCAAATCAATTAGAAATAAATGCAACAATAACTGTATTAATTGTTACTGTTAATAACTTTTAAAAATCATTTCAATATCAAACATCACTTAATTCATATTTAAATATTCAATCTCAAAATATTTGCTTTCATTACACATTAAATACATATCTCATAGTATATATACAAACATTTCTACAATACATTATATCAAAAAACAACAGTACATATTATGTTAATATTATATAATACATATGTTAATACAAAATACATATACAATCACTGTTTGTGAGACACTGGGGCACTATTCGAAAGAGGGGGTTTCATATAAATGACAGAAAACTGGAGAAAATTGGAAAAAGATGTGGCTTGGGGAAAAACTACTACAGATGCAGGAATATTCAAAAGCCTTACTGGTTGGGTGCCAAATTGTAACGAAATATTTTGCCTACCACATAGGATATTATTGTAGGGGGTTGAAAATTGGGGACAGAAATTATTGAGGCAGCGATAGGGCAAGCAAAATATATCGAAACTTATGCGAACGGCGCTCAGGGTTTATTTGGAGAGCTGGAGTCGTAGATAAGTGAATAAAACAGGGGGATTGGATTGGGGAAACTACAAAAAATGAAACACAAGGGTACTTACATGAATCTTCTGGACAAATGGAACAACAAAACAACAAGAAGGACCTCTGCTACTTAAAATGGGACGCCGCTTCGAGGAAACTTCCTGCTTGATGACAGAAAAGGTTCTCCCGTCCTACAAAACACAAGAAAAAGGGTTAGAATCTTTTTTAAAATAGATAGACAAAATGGTTTAGAGAAATAAACCAAACATTTATTGTTGTTTCTCCACAAACAGTTACAAATACAGATAATGCAAAAATAATTACTCTATAAATAGTTACAAAGATTTAGACCAAAATAACAAATAAGAAAAACTTACATATCCTATCCGTTTACAACATCCGTTTACGAGTGGGAATTGCTACAAAACTTACAAAAAATTGTTACTGGGCTATAAACTGTGGCAGAAATAAATTATTACAAATAAACAGATCTATCAGTAAAATTTTTCATAGAGGTTAACCTTTTTCTAAAAACAAAACAAACTAATGTCAAAAAACTAAAACTAGCTGTCAGATGTCAATACTTAAATTTTAAAACTGAGAATAATAATTATAACAGCTATGGCCACGCCCTAACACATATAATTCTAATTATTACAATTTCTTTAAATTATCAAAGCAATTATTAGGAAAAAAATGTCTATTTTTACTTTAGAAGTTCCAAACAAAAAGTTACGTGAGTTTCACTAAAATGGACTAAAACTTCTGGGGTGGAAACTGGACTTACTAAAATTTCTGGCACTGGAATAAAAAACTACATCTCACACTGTGATTTATGTTCTGAAACGGCTTCTTAGGACATTGAAGTTTGAGGTTGAAACTGGCACATTGGACACGCCCTGGAAACAGCTTCTTAAAAAACTGGAAACATGCGGGTATTTTTCAGAGTTGTTGCACACGCCGTTCTACAAATATCTCACGATGAGAGACGGCATACAACAGAAAAAACAGTGATGACTCGTCCAGAGCTGACACATCACATTGAATAAAAAAAATCACTTTTCTTCACAAATTTACCGGTTCCCTCCGACTAAATTAAATACGTCTGCTCATTATTGCTTACATTTTAAACCTAACTTTCGACCATCGATCTAATACCGATGGCTCCTATCCCTTTTCTTACTCCGCATATCAAAAAAGGGACTAGCGAGACCGGAATTCTTGTTAAACCGCTTCAAACTAATATCGCAAAACGACCTTGAATCACTCAACTTTTTAAATTGTGGGACTAAACACGTACAAATAAATAAAACCATATTTAAAGTCACAGTTACAAACAGAGAATTGGGGAAATATTTATACTCGGACCAAGGACGTACTAGAAAATTTTTATATCTTACATATTAAATAGTTTAAGGAATTTTCTACATGCTACAATATATATGTGAAATAAAAAGAGATGAAACTCGTAGAGGTGGGAAATAATCGGTAGAAACCTATAATTTACATTACCATTATCGATAGTCTCACACCTTTAGACGTTAGTTTCGAGCTAAATCACCTCGGTCATAATTATTATGTATAACGTATGTGTGACGTATTTCCATTTTTTAATTTCACATAAAGTAAAAACTGATTGAGACCACAATAAAGCAAAAATGTGAATAAAATAATTTAATTAATAGTAATTATTTAATCTAAAGTTTTAAATTATTAACCAAGAATACTAATTTCTACTATGATATGAGGAGTTTCATACACTCTTGCCACGGAATAATCACAATCATTCGTGGATTAGTGGTAAGAATTCGACATAGACGTCGCAGACGATTAGGTTTTCTTTTTTTTTTTTTTTTAATAATTTGAAATTATGCAGAGATCGTTTTGCTTTGAATCACTAAACATTTATGTCAGTCGTTACTAGTATTAGAAGTGTTTAAAGTATCGTCGTACTTTCGAAAATAAAGTAAAAATTCTTCAAAATTAAAAGAACGTTTAAAGAATGTTTAAATAAGTAAAAATTCTACAAAAATAAAAAAAAATATTGTAAATAAACGTATTTACAATATGTTCAAATAAGCCTTCATTAGCAGCAGAACAATAACCCAAACTGTCACTAAAGAAATATAAAAGTTTGATGGATCAGAATTCAAGTCACGATGTTCTCATGCAGGCGCTCAGGGTTCAAATCCCACATGAAGGTTTTACTTTTTTAAAAATTTGAAATTATGCAGATATTATATCGTTTTGCTTTAAATCACTAGACATTTATTTCAGTTTTTATTAGAAGTGTTTATAGTAAAACATGAAAATCTTATTGAAAAAACAATGTCGTACTTTCGAAAATAAAGTAATAATTCTTCAAACATAAAAGAACGTTCTAAATAAATGTACTTCTAAAAATAGTTAAATAGGTAGAAATTCTATAAAAATAAAAAAAAATTATTCTAATGAAATGTATTTACAATAAATGTTCGAATAAGCCTCCATTAGCATCTGAATAATAACCCAATCTATTATAAAAGTTTCGTCTAACATTAGTTAATGTTTCTGGACTAATACCTCTCATTGAATCAGAGATCTTTTCTCTTAATTCTTGGAGAGAATTAGGCCTATCGTCTTCAATTCCAGATAGCATGGACTTGATATATCCCCACATAAAAAATCACAAGGTGCAAGATCAGGTGATCTTGCAGGCCAAAAAATATCTCCGTGGCCACTAATCAATCGATTAGGAAAAGTCGCACTGAGATATTCACTGACGATGCGAGAATTATGTGCGGGACAACCATCGTGTTGAAACCATATGGAATCGAAAGGTATTGGTAAATTACGAAGGGCTGGGACAATTTGATTTTGCAGAAGTTCCAAGTATTTCCGCCCAGTCAACATACCGTCTATAAAAAATGGACCAATGACATGATTCTCTATTATGCCTCCCCAAACATTTACTTTTCGAGGACGCTGGGTACGAGCGACATAAATCTGACGAGAATTTCCTCGAGACCAATACCGAGCATTCATTGAATTGTGATGGCCCTGCAATGAAAACGTACATTCATCGGTGAACAAAACGTTCTCTAAAAAATGTTCATCTTGATGTGACATTTCCATTGCAGTTTGACAAAATTCTAAACGTCTATATTGATCCCCAGGGAATTGTTCGTTGGATTTATGAAGTTTATAGGGACGGTATCCATGTCTTTTGAAAATTTTACCTACTCTAAATCTTGAAATTCCATATTGTTCTCCGAGACGAGATGTTGATTGGGTAGGATTTTGTTCAATACTTGCACAAATCAAAGTGTCCCTTAGTTCCAAATCTGGATTTACCTCCCTTCGTCTACGAACTCCTCTTGGAGTGAACACGGATCCATAAGTAAAAAATTACGTATAATAAACTGAATTGTTGATCGTGCTGGAGTCGGCATATTTGGAAACATATTTACAAATTGTTGTCTAATCATGTTGTCTGATAATCCATTCACATGCCAGACAACAATTTGCATTTTTTCCTCGACCGTTAAAACCATTTTCACGAATTGTTTTTTCAATAAAAATTTCTGTTTACCGTGCAAAAACACTCCTCGGTATGTTATTATTTTTGATGGCTTGATGATTTGGTTAGCTGTAAAGCAGGCAGCTGTTCGCGCGCATCCATTACAATGTTGTTAATTGTATTGAAAATCATTACCTGTACAGAGGAATTGATAAAATACTGAGAATTTAGTGATGGATTTGGCATTAAACAGTCTTAACCGGATTATTTTGCAATCACAACTGAAGACTGTAAAACTGAAATTGAATTTGAATTATTTTGTATTTCTATTTTTTAACATTGGAATAAGAATAAATTGTAAATAATGAGTTTTTCGAAAACTTTTTACCTAATATGTATCATATTTTCTATTATTTTTTGATTGAGTAAAACAAAAATTTTATCCTTGGTGTGAATTGAACCTCAATCTTCTTGTCACTACACCACGTCTCTAACTATTACGATAATTTCACATACAATAATTGTTTTCGGATTGAACATACCTACCTTTAGTTCAATCATTTATTCTAACATCAGAAATTATTAAAATAAAATATTTTCGAGGTCATCCGTATAATTATGACTGAAGTGAAATAGCCACGTCAAGAACTAGCTTTATCTCATACTATCTCACAACTTAATCTGTCTTCTATCTTTTCCTCTATTTTGCCGAGTGGTAAGACACTCATCACTGTATATATATATATATATATATATATATATAAATATATATATATATATATATATATATATATATATATATATATATATATATATATATATTATAAGTTATCGACCCATAAATTACGAACTAAGCTTTAATGAGGTAATGACCCAAGTCCAGTGAACTGAAGAACGCTGATTAAGACAGCATATATTCCGAATGTTAATACATTGCACTTTAATATTATCTCATTCCGTATAAAAATTATATTTGTAAGTTAGTCTAGATTCTGCTTTTATCATAGTAAAACCTTGTTACTATTTTGTGTTAAATAAATATTTTTTTAAAAATATAGTTTTGGAAAACTCTAATATATTTGGCGCAGTCAGATGGTCAAACGGGCGTTAATGAATATAACTCTCGGTTCGTTTCTACGATTTTTTGACCATTTGAACCATATTCGCGAAGTGAATTCCAGTTGGGCGAATTGAGTAACCTGACGAGAAGATTCGTACTTCTATACCGGAAGGACTTTCAAGTGAATATTGTGAGTGTCTCTAGATCCAGTTCCAAAGCAAGGTATTCCATGGACAAGATCGCTACATTACTGTAAGTGAATTATTGTCATATAGAGAGCCTAATTTAACACTAGATACTGATTATTCAGAGAGTAGTAACTCAGATACAGATTCTGACTCAATTTTAACTAATTTACATTTTTATAGTAATAATAAAATAATTCCAGAAATATTAAAATTAAATAATAAATTTAAAATGGCAGTTCCACAATTAAAGAAAGAATACTTAGATATGATTCCAGATGTTAATGGAAATCATACATTACTTCCTATATTTTTAGAAATTTGCGAAAAACTTGTAAATAAATTTTATAATGCTGCGGATGTGAATGATTTTCAAAATGAATATTTGATGTCAAGTATAATAGCAAAAATAAAAGGCGAAGCCGCAATTAATATTTCTTCTTGTATTCTTAGAATTTGGCAGGATTTAAAAGATGCTTTGATAAATTCGTATTCAGATAAAAGAGATATTTATACTTTAAGCATAGAAATTTCAGATTTAAAACAAGGCAATGAATCCCCATTCGATTTTTATAACCGAATTCAACACATATTAAATCTTCAAATAGGTATCTGTTTTGTCTACAAAAACCGAACATATGGTTGAGATTAATATTCTCGGTAGCTTTTTCCGGAATTTAGCATTAAGAGTACTGTTACGTGGGTTAAGGCCGTTCCTCGCGATTCTGGGCATAGCTAAATTCCAATCTAAAAGTTTATATCAAATAACGCAAAAACTATGGCAGATATTGAGATGATTCTTTTTTTATATGAAAGGTCTTAAAAAGTTCTAGTGCCCTATTTGGTTGTAAATTAATAAATTGTTTAAACAGTATTTTTTTTTCAAATATTTTTGGTTAAAATAAACGTAAAAAAATTTTTTTTGAAATAGGGCACTACAGAATTTGACCCACTTTCCGAATATGTTTTTATTTTTAATATAAAGTGTAACACAAAGCAGCTATTTGATATAAACTTTTTAAAAAATCTCAAAGTTCTGCTAAATGTTACTCTCTCTCGGTCAGTACAGGCTGTCTTTGTCGATAGCTTCTGGATTCTCGCCGACAGGTAGGTAAGAAATATACACTCTCTCATAAATAATGTTGAATAACATTATTAGGGCTTATTAAAGAGTAATAAACAAATATTTTGCAGTATTTAAATATGGAATTTGATTATTTATATTTATTGGACAATACCCAAATATTTTGCAGTATTTGAATATGGAATTTGATTATTTATAGTTATTGGAATATTTATTTTAAACTTTTTTGTTAGTAAATTTTACATAATATATGAAGTTTGTTTCGTCACTTGCTTGTCCAGTCATATTAGTCCAGGGTAATAAGGATTTTCTCGTGACACTCAATAATCCAGGTAGCTGACAACTTTTTTAGTTATTGTAGACCTATAAGAAGAAAACCTATCTGTTTCCTGCCTAAAGTTCGGAGCCGTTTTTTAATGATTAACAATTTAATGCAAACGCGATTTTTTCTATTTTTTGCACTCCATTAGAAAGCTAAATAATTGACATAAAATTACAAAATTTTATTTTTTAGAATATTGACAAAGCTTCAAAATGCCGATTTTTGAAAGTTGAAAAGTCAATTTGTTGCTTCGCAAACTGCAAAATAAGTGGCAATTGATATTTGTTAAAAACTTTTAGTAAACTTAAACTTTAAACTTTAGAGTTCCACCCAAAGTTGGGTATTGGGGTACTTAACAAACCCTCAAAATTTGGGACCGATATATTAATTAGTTTAAAAGTTATTGTATTTGTTTATCTCAGAGACCTTTTTTTTACAATAACAACAGATATAGAAAATAATAAAGATAGGGTAATTCTGTGGGTGACAAATGAAAGCAAAAGACTTATACTATCAATATGCATTAAAAAAAATAAAAGAATAATTTATTATAGTCAAAAATCCTGATGTCAACTTTTTGAAATTATGTAGTTTATAAACATTTAGAATAACTTTAAAAACATTGTCCCTAGAAAAAATCTTTTTTTACATTCGAAAAGCTAGTATTTTCACCCGAATTTTCAAATAAAAAAATTTGGCCTAGGTTAATTTGGGCCAAAGTTAGCCATGTTTTTTTGTTAATTCACGGCTAATTTGATTATAATAATTAAGGAACCTTATTGACGCCATGTTAAAGAATGGGATTTTTATTTTTTGTTAAAAAATTTCCACAAACATTGTACCTTTACAGGACCCTCTACGAATTTTCAAAAATGTAGTTCAAATAGTGACTAGGAAGAACCCACAAATCCATGGCGTTTAAATACCGAACAAACAATTTTAAACTAATAAAATTTTCTATATCTCCGGATCTACTCAATGGATTTTGATCACTCTTGTTTTAATTTGTATGCAATTTCTACGTACATTACAAATATGTAATTTGTTTATATATTAATTAATTAATAAATGGTCTAGTTTGTTTAAACAATTCGTGAAAAAATAATTATCTTCCAAAAATCTATTTTTTTAATACCTAGTATCCTTAATAATCATAGAAAAAATCGCGTTTTTTGCATTAAATTGTTAATAATTAAAAAACGGCTCCAAATTCAAGGCAGGAAACAAGTAGGTTTTCTTCCTATAATGTCTACAATAACTAAAAAAGTTGTCAGCGACCTGGATTATTGAGTGTCACGAACATGGTCTATTTTTTGCTTATTTCCCTGGAGTATATATTTGATTAACATCTGTGTAATTTTTCTGTCGCTTCCTCGCTGGTTTTGCATATTGCTATGATAGCAGTATCATCGGTAAATGTTACAATTGTATTATTTTCTAGAACAATAATATAACACGTATACAAAAGGTAAAGACACTTCTTTGTGGCAGCCCTGCTGTAATTTCTTTCAGTTCCGTGTATGTATCTTCCTGTTTAATTCTGAAATATCTTTCCAAGTATTTGAAAGTATCGTTTTGGTAAATATAGTCTTAGTTTATAGTTATGGCGTCTTTGCCATACTTTATCATATACCTGAGTCACATCCTAAATTGTCCATCATATTATCCTTCATGATCCATGTTTCACATCCATATAGTAATACAGTATATTTACATGTAACAAATTAAATCCTTAGTTGTAAATTTTTGAAATAATTACTCAGTATACATCCAAGTTTCATAAATGCTCCTCATAAATCTCATAAGACATGGTGTAGACTCATAAGACATTGCTCCGCAAGCCTTGTAAAACACAACACCATGTTTCTCATGGTTCTATTAAAAATAGTAACATTTATTCTAATATTTAATTTTCTGGTTGCCCTTTCCAAGGCAACATTAAAGAGGAGACACGCCAGAGCCTCCCACTGTATTTGACCATCATTAACGTCAAAGCATGTAGAGTTTTCTCCTTCAATTCTAACGCACGAGCTTACGTTTTGCATTGTTAGTTGGGTCAACTTAACCAACTTCGGTGTGATCCCAAACAAAGTCTATCATTGCATTATATAATGCAGTTCTTTTAACACTGTCATAGTCTCCTTTGAAGTCGACGAAGAGATAGTGTGTATCTATGTTATATTCTAGTGACTTTTCTAGAATCTGCCCATGTGCTTGAATTTGATGTATGTATAGTTGATTTTGCAGCAGTAAATCCGCATTGATATTGACTAACAATATTCTTTGTAAAATGTTTAAGTCTTTTAAACAATACATTGCCGAAGATTTTATACGCAGATGCTAACAGAGTAATGTCTCTATAGTTCTTACAATCCAGTTGATCGCCCTTTTTATGCAACGCATATTATTTCTTTTAGCCACTCTTCTGGTACCAATTCATTCTGCCATATAAGTGCTATTAGTTTATGGATTACTGCAAAAAGTTGATCACCACCTTTTTTTATACATTTCCCAACAGATTTAATCGATTCCTGGGGCTCTATTGTCGTTGAGTTTTAAGACGGCATTTGACACTTCTATTATTGTTGGGTTTTCACTGTGTAGTTGACGATGTAGATTTTGTTGATTGTCTATGTTGGAACCTCCTTCAATATCGTGTATATAATATATTATATATATATATATATATATATATATATATATATATATATATATATATATATATATATATATATATATATATATATATATATATATATTATTGTGATATTTAAAGTCTTGGTGCGCCAAGCAATAATTAGCTAATTAATTTTTTTGATTAATTAAAATTATTTAAATGATATGATTATGACTCTATCACAATTTTTAATTCTTTTATCTCAGGGTTAAATTCGTGCTTCAATATCTATGCTATTACATGTGAAAGGTAAGGTCCAGAGAATACCGGAATAATAAAAAACACATATGATCTAACACTATATATTGAAATAAAAATAATGAAATAATTCACACTCAAAAGTTTTCAATAAACAAATCTCATATAAGGATTCTCAAAATTTTGTTCTCCGTACGTGAACAATCAAAATTAATGGTACAAACAATATTCATTGAAAACTCAAAATCCCAAACTATTCTAACTCTCCTAATCAAAATATTTATATCCTTTCTAAATTACGTGTAAAAATTGTGTTATCAATAAAAGAAAAAAACTGCAGAAAACAAAAATATCTCTCTCTGATGATGAGTGGTCCAAATCCTTGTTCCTTGTAGACTGTATTATCTCCTCTCAACCGCTCCCTATGTAATCAGCAATCTTACAACAGATTGTTGCAAGTATATCGTCCTTAATGATCTCCTTCAAAAGCAACAGCCATTCAAATTATGATAGCCTTTCTCCTCTCGATAAACTGAATCTCTCGTTGGCCCGAGTGAAAAATTGACTCTTGGAATATCTTCTCTTTACGATAAACTGAATCTCTCGTTGGCCTGAACAGTGACTCTTGGAATATAAGTAGGAAAATATGACTTACAATATTTTGCTGCTTCAGCTCCTGTCAGATACACTAACTCCACAAAAACTCACTAACATTCAACACTACTGCTTGCTACATCTCGGGAACAGCCAGAGAACAATCACTGTTCGTCTTACAGACTTGGAAACCAACTGATTCTCCTTTCTCTCTCCTCAATCTCGCTACACTTTTTCCTACATACTTATCCCACCTTTTTCAATCTCTGCCAATCAAAACTCGTCACAATTCCCCCATTTTTTCATTTCGATAACAAACAAATTTTTACCTATAATTATAAAATTTCCTAAAACTTATTTACAAATAATATTTTCTATAATTCTTAAAAACTAACAAAAAACCTCTTTCTAAAATCTCTTCTATTTGTCTCTAATCACTGCATTAATGTATTTTGGAAAACCCGTTTCAATTGTCTTTGGATTTCACTTAAAATTATGCGGGTCACTCAAGTATAACAAAGAAATAATTTATGTATAGCTTACATTTTGTTTAGTACAGGTAATCCAAGAATTTAATAACTTTCCTTCTTTGAAATGTTTGTTGTTTATTATCCTACTTATCTGAATTATTTTAATGTTTTTGAACTTTGAAATATTTTTAAACAAACCAATATTTTTCTCGATTTTACATATCATAACAATATATATATATATATATATATATATATATATATATATATATATATATATATATGTATATATATATATATATATATATATATATATATATATATATATATATATATATATATATGTATAAGAGTAAGAAAAAGAAGTACTTGTGACTCGTTTGGAAAAAAAATATAAAACTGTTTTGGATGGGTTGGAGTCAAAAAAAGGGGGCTATTTGTTAACTATTTTTTACTCGAGCTTTCAATTGTGTTTACAATTATTATCAAGAGCTGCTAAAAAATACAAAATATCTTACAAAGTTGAACTAGAAAGAAAAAATTTTAAAATGTGATATTTTACTGGTTTCATATATAAACTACATAGAAATAATATAATTATAAATTTTGCTTAGATTTTGAATTTCTGACCTTTTGTTTAAATTATGGGATCTAGTCTTTCACCCATTCTAAGTAGCTATGTCATGGATGATGTTATCAGTGATTGTATCAACAATTGCACTTTTTTCATTCCTTTTATTAAAAGATATGTAGATGATTTAGTTTTGGCACTTCCTACTTATTCCACTGGAATAAGCTTGACCGTTTAACTGGGCCCGGACTACCTCCTTCTAATTCTTTAAACTCCTGTTTTGAAATTAATAATTTCAAAATAATACTCATTATTTTGTCTAATTACTTATTTAGTTGTCAAAACAGATACATTATTACCTAAAGAAGAAAAGTAACAAAAAAAAAAACAAAAGAAAATATAAGACATAAAAAAACGAATTCGGCAATACTGTGACCTCAAAATATCTTGTTATACATACCTATATGTACCTTTGCTAAGTTGTGAATTAATTATTTAATAAATAATATTACTCTGGTATACTCCTATTATTCTAATTACACCATAAACGCACTGAATAGAAGACCTCCCGCTCGCTAAAAGAACCTCTTGGAACCCTAATGCGTACAAAGAATCCTCCAGATTTAAATTCTGCATTAGGCATTCTGACAAACGATTTTATCGCGGAAGAACTTTATAATATAGATAATATAGATTGTCCTGAAAGTTCATCCCAAGACCATTTTTTAGAGGAGCTAGCCTCGGAAGAAAACCACAGCATGTAGAATTATTTAACTTAACTAACAAAGAATGCGAATTGCCGTACATAATTTTCCCTGAACATAATTTAAAAGTTCTAATAGATACCGGGAGCACTAAATCTTTTATTACACCAAAAATAGGTGACAAATATTTTAAAAATTCAATATTTAAAAAACCATTTCAAATTTCTACTGCTCTTGGAACTACCAAGGAAAATTTCTGTACCGTAATTCCTTCTTCGTCTATATTTAGGCATAAAAAACCGCTAAAATTAAATTATCATATATTTAAGTTTCACGATTATTTCGATTGCTTATTAGAATTAGATAATTTAAAATGATTACAAGCAAATATTGACTTAGTAAATAATTTACAAACACCTACTTGCTCAATTAAAATTTCCTATTATAGACCGGCCGCTGGCAGCACGAATTGTATAGTAGTGTCTCCACGTTCCGAACAAGTAATTAGGTTAAACATAAAAAATATAGAAAATGGTGACGTAATTGTACCTTATACAAAATTAGGAAAATTAGAAATTCCCCAATGTATTACAAGAGTGGTTAATAATGAAGCCCTATGCACTATTACGAACTCATCAGAGTCCCATTTTAAAGTTTATTTAAGTTCACCAATAGAAGTTGAAAAGTTCGATGAATACGAACAAATAAATCATCCCAATCTTAATTCTATATATACCGAAAAATTTAAATTTGATATTTCGAAAATCCGTACCGAACATATGAATACCGAAGAGCGGAATTCCATGTTAAAACTAATAAGAGAATATTCGGACATTTTTCATATTAAGGGCAACCAATTGTCTTTCACTAATAAAATAAAACATAGAATATATTGGAATCTCGTTAGAAGTTTTTATATAACTAAATCATACAGATATCCGGAAATATATCGTAAAGAAGTCCAAAATCAAATTCAAGGCATGTTAGACCAAAATATCATCAGACCGTCTAGTTCTCCATGGTCCTCACCGATTTGGGTGGTTCCTAAAAAACTCAATGCCTCCAACAAACCTAAATTTCGCGTTGTAATTGACTACCGACGTTTAAATGCTATCACTTTAGGAGATAGATATCCATTTCCAAATATTACTGATCTCTTGGACAAATTAGGGCGTTGTCAGTACTTTACCACGCTAGACTTAGCATCTGGGTTTCACCAGATAGAAATGGCAGAAGAAGGCATCCCAAAAACCGCTTTCAACACCGAAAACGGGCATTATCAATTTTTAAGAATGCCATTTGGCCTTAGAAATGCCCCAGCTACATTCCAGAGGGTAATGGATAACATATTGAGAGGCATACAAAACGAAAAATGCCTTGTCTACCTAGATGATATCATAATATTCAGTACTAGCCTCCAAGGACATCTCATAAATTGAAGAATTCCAGAGACTACGCGAGTCCAACTTTAAGATACAGTTGGACAAATCTGAATTTTTAAAAAAAGAAGTGGCCTACTTAGGTCATATTGTCACTCCAGACGGATTAAAGCCAAACCCAGAAAAAATAAAGGCTATAAAACATTCCCCAATACCTGCTACAACGAAACAATTAAAAGGATTCCTAGGACTATTGGGATATTATCGGAAATTTATTAAAGATTTTTCAAAAATTACAAAACCCTTAACAATGCGACTGAAGAAGAATAACGAAATAAATATTAAAGACGCAGATTATGTTGAATGCTTTAATATTTGTAAAGATCTTCTTACAAATGAACCTATTTTACAGTACCCTGACTTTACGAAACCATTTAATCTGACAACAGATGCGAGTAACTTTGCAATAGGTGCAGTTTTAAGTCAAGGAAAAATAGGTTCTGATCTACCAATTGCTTATGCGAGTAGAACATTGAATGATTCAGAAAAACTACTCTACGATCGAAAAGGAACTCCTCGCTATAGTTTGGGCTGTTAAATATTTCCGTTCATACATTTTTGGTCGTCGCGCGACTCTCGTAACAGATCACAAGCCTCTTCAATGGCTATTTTGGTTAAAAGATCCTAGCTCAAAATTAGTTCGCTGGAGATTAAAACTCGAAGAGTATGACTATGAGATTGTTTATAAAAAAGGTGCTCTAAACACAAATAGTGATTGTCTATCAATAATACGATTAAATGCAAATGAAACTCAAGACATAGAACCCGAAACACCTCCAAGTTTCTTCGGCTATATAGAAAATTTTGATGAAACATTATTAGGAATCCCAAATAATGTAGATTCAGTCTTTGATTGTTGAACCCGATGAAATAATAAATGACCAAGATGCCAATGATGAAGATTCCCATGATAGCGACGGTGTTACAATCCATACAAACAAAGAAAATCCGATTACAGGTATACCTATATCAGAAAGCTCGGTAAACACTGGAATGAATCAAATTATCATTTCTCAAGTTAATTACGAACCAGCAACACCATCTATTATAAAACTTTATGATAAAAAACAAAGAATTCTTGTACAATTCTCAAAAAATGACACTGAACGCGACATAGTTAAATTTATAAAAGAATATATAGCACCTAAAGTTAAATATCATTTGTACTTCGAAGATCCTATATATGAAATATTTAGTAACGTCATACAAAAATATTTCAAATCTTCGCAATTATCTCTTATTAAATGCACCAAGAAGCTTTGATATCCCACCAAATGAAATTGAGGAAATAATAAAAAATTATCACGAAGGAAAACAAAACCACAGAGGATTAGATGAAACAGAAAGTAGAATAAAATCCTTATATTATTAGCCGAATCAAAGAGCATCTATCCAAACCTTCATAAATGATTGTGAAATTTGCCAATTAACAAAGTATGACAGGAAACCTGTCAAACCTATGTTCAATATAACACCTACTGCAACTAAACCCTTCCAAATTGTACACCTAGATTCGATTACGTTGGAAAATACAAAATTTTTAACTATAATATTCTTTTTCTAAATATGGTCAACTATACAAAATAAATTCAGCTCAAGGAATTGACTGCATACCAGAACAAATAATATCTGATAATGGAACCGAATTAAAAAATTCAGTTGTCAAAGAACCGTTAGAGTTACACAATGTAAAAGTACATTTTATAAGCTCTCAGCATCCAGAGTCTAATGGAATTGCCGAGAGATTTCATTCTACGATCATTGAACACGTTAGACTACTAAATAATCAAAAAGAATATAAAAATGACCATATTGAACATAAAATAAATAATGCCTTATTATACTAGCCTATAATAATAGCATCCATTCAGTAACAAAAATGAAATCATACGAGCTGATTACGGGACATATAGATAATAATTCTCCTTTTGATATCAATATCGAGCAACAAGTTTTAAATAATTATATTTCAAACCATAAAGAAAAGATGAAAATACTTTATTCTAATATCAATAAATCTTTACAAAACGTAAAGAAAAAGTAATCTCAAAAGCCAACGAAAAACGAGAAGAATTGCCTGAAATAATCCCCACTAAAATATTTGTGCGTAACAGACAATTCCAAGGTAAAACAAAAAATAAATACAATGCTGAAGAAATAAGCAAAATTAATAAATAAAGAAAAACCGCGAAAATAGTTACTCGACATAAAAATACTGCCGAAAATATTCACTTTTCTAACGTCAAACGACCTAAAAGAAAACCTTACAAATTTTCAGGTTCCTCGCAATCGGATGCGCAGCAATCCAAATAAAAGATGTTACCCATAATCTAGGCATACTACCAATCAAATTGGGACCTGCAAAACTTCAAAAATCTAGCCACACATTTGTCCATTACTACAATTTAAATCCGCTTTTAGAAGAATTTGATAGCTTAAATATACAGTATGATCACCTGAAAAATAATCTTTCTAATTGTAAATTTTTCAATAACGAAACAAAAAATTATGTTAAGGTTGATCTGCACCCCCCAAAAGACAAACTCCAAATTCAAAAAATTTGAAAAAAAATTGAGAAGGTATATGTGATGAGTAGAAGTATTTTGACAACTTTTAAGCAAACTTCATGTTTTCGTTTTTGAAAAAACTCAAAAAAAACTACTTTTTTCCAAGTATAAAGCGGGAAAACCAAACATTGGATTTTGTTAATTTTTTTACAGTATCAAGATATAATAAAATTATAAGAAATACTTATGAATTTTTTGAAAATTTTTGAATTTACAGTTTTGTCCCAATAGGAAAAAATAATATGTTTCGGCTTATAATAAAGTTACCGGTAAGAAACCGAAATTTTTTTTAATAACAACCTATATAAAACTGTAAAAGTGGAAAATATTTGCAATAAAACGTTAAATATTTTTTCCTAAACATATGAAAAATCTCGTTAAACAAGAATTATGTCTTGAACCGCCGCCTTCAAATTGTAATGTAGGGAGATGGCTCCATCTGAAACAATGGTAGTATTTATCATCGATAGATAGCATAACGTTCGGCTTCGAAACGCTTCAAACCAAACGTCATACTAACAGGGTTGCCATATCAATTACTTTGTACAACACTTTGGCAGATTATAACAAAATTTAATATAAATGTTATCGGTTTGAATTTTGAACCGGTCATGCTGAAACTTACAGAGTTACACAATAGTAGATACTGCAACTTTTATTTTGAAAGTACGATATTCTAAAATTTACACTCTATAAGTAATATATCTATAAAAAACCTATTTAATTTTACAAAACTATTTAGGCGTTTTTAGTTAATTATTTTTAGTATTTATAAACAATAGTGCTCCTTGCATAACCAGTGGCGTACTCACAATTTTTCTGAGGGTTGGGTTTTGAAATTTTTTTATGCTACCTCCATTGTGAGTCCCTAAAATTTGGGTTTTAGTTTAATTTAAAGTACTAAAGATAGCAGTGCCAAAGATTCAGGTATTTATTATCCTGCCTACCAACTAAAACCACCCTCTCTTACTTGTGTGCATTTGACTGTCGCACGTACCGTACTCCGAAAGGGGTGTGGAGGCACGTACAGTACTCCGAAAGAGGTGGGGAGGTCACTGTAAGACTGACGACACTTACTTTTTGGAACACTCCCTTCTCTTATCTAAATCTTATCTATTGTTCTGAAGCTATTTTCTTGTGGCATTTTAAAGTAATTACTATTTTAATGGGAATAAGCCACAATTGAAGGTTAAAATAAGTTTATTAACGTTTGATATTAATCCAACTTGTAAATACAATACATTTTGGAGACGGCTATCGCCGTATTCCCGTTCTTCTCCGCCAATCCTGCCGGTTTAAGGCATGCTCCTCCTCCAAACCTTTTGATTCCATCGCTCTTCTAATTCCTTCATTTCATGAGCGTCAAGTTCTATCTCTTTTTATTCTTCCAGGGGGCTTCAATTTGTGAAGTTTTTGAGGCCAACGTTCGTCAGGCATTCTCAATAGGTGTCCAAACCATTTTGAACCTCTTCTTTCTATTCTTTCAATGACCGTTGCTGTAGCATTCATCTTATTTCTTATATATTCGTTGGTCTTCCTTTCCTGCCTTGATGTTCTAGCACTTCTTCTCAAATAATCCATTTCAACTGCTAACAATCTTCTCTTCAGTTCCGCATTAATTGTCCATGCTTCAGAGCCATAACAAAGAACTGATTCAACCATGGTTTGCCCTATTCTTTTGTTCCTTTTTGGAAATATTGCGATCCCACCATAAGGAGTTGAGACATCCTACAATTTTACGTCCCTGATAAATTCGGTGTTTAATTTCGGTTTGTCCCAAGCCGTTCTTAGCAATGAGTGCACTCAAATATTTAAATTTTTCCACTTGTTTGATTTCCACGTCCTCGTCGATCAACACTTCAAACCTTGCATCTGAATTGATAACTAAATATTGTGTTTTCTTTATGCTGACTTGTAACTCCCATTTTACATATTCTCTGTATAGACGCTTCATCATAAATTCTAGATCATAAGAATCTTGAGCTAGGACGACTTGGTCATCCGCAAAGTTCAGGGAGAACACTACGTCATTTCCTATGTGGATTCCCATTCCCTGGCAGTGGTTTTTCCAATTTTGGAGGACTGCCTCAATATATAAATTAAACAGTAAGGGTGACATACTGCATCCTTGGTTTAGTCCTTTAGTTACTTTTATTAGCTCTGATAGTCTATTTCCGATTTTTAGGCAAGTAGTGTTATTCCTGCATACTTCTGTGATTATTCCTAAAAGGTATGGACTAATGTCGAGTTGTTGTAAAGCTTGCCACAATTTAAGTCTTGAACTGTATCATACGACTTTTCTAGGTCGATGAAGACTAGATGTACTTTGGTACCAACTACTATTCTTTTTTCTATTAATTGTTGGAGTATAAACAAGTTATCAGTGCAAGATCAAAGATTCAAACGTCAATAAACTTATTTTAACCTTCAATTGCGGCTTATTCCCATTAAAATAGTAATCAGATCTTATCTCTGTCGTTGGCCCGGTTGGTGTTTCCTTTCTTCTTCTTTCTTTTTAATAACTGCTCGGATGTAATTGTGAACATTATTACATCCCTCCGTACTTCCCGCCATCTTCACGATTATCTCTCTTACAGTCACAGGGTTTATAATTATTTCTTTATACATTCTGTTTCTCTCCACTGTACATCTATTATACTCCAGCATTGTGTGAGTAACAATGTCGGAATATTCGCAGTATAGGCATTTATCTGTATCTGTCTTTCTGAACCTGTGAAGATACTCCCTAAAACAGACAATCTAACCAGTCTCCTTAGGCTCGGGATCAGCATCTTGGTCCACTGGGCAACATCTGCCTTGTTGTTCTCCTCCTCTTGCCATCATTCCATTGATCTTTCCCTTTCTTCTTTTTTTTTATAGCTGTTGTCAAATGCTCTCTTTTCTCATAGAGATGTGTCTTTTCTACTGCTAGCACATGCAGAGAAACACAACCCGTGATAGTCCACAATATCTACCACCTGTCTACTTTTGTCATAAGCCTAATATTAGGTATCTATATCTAAATATAACGAAAAATATTATTAATTATTGTGTATTTATACAATAATTATTATGTTCTACATATTTAACGTGGTAATTTAATTATTCAATTATCATTTTGGATTTTTTGTATTGTGTGTGAAAGACAAGTTACATTTTCCTACTATCCTTTATATATTTTTTACTTTATATGCCCTGGGGAAGGGGGGTGTAACCCCCAAAACCCCCCTGTGTACGCCACAGTGCATAACGTATTAGTGGGAATTTTTATATTAGTATTAGAATTAGTTTTAGTATTCGGACAATATGCCTTTTAAAAAGAATACTAGGAGATCATTACATTTAGTTAAACGGTAAGTAAATCTATTAATCTTTTGTTTATTCTTTACCGACCGTCTAATAGTTGATCTACCACGTAAAACCAAAATCTTGAAAATTTAAAACTTGATATTTTGTATTGTGTTGTATGTATTGTATATTAAAATATGCTCGCTATATATCGCTACTTCAATACAAAAGAGCCACAAACCGGTAATTATAAAATTAAGTACATTTACTTTCGAAATATAATAAACACTAGAGACCTCACCCTGTGGACAAGGCATTACAGCCTGCAAGTCATATACTGCAACTATAAATATCTCAGTAACTTTTTGTTTGTCTTTTTCTTTTTCGGATCTTGAAAGAATTTTCTTTCATCTGGTTTTTGTTTCACTTGTAAACTTGGTTTATCGTCAGCATTATTAGAGAATGTACATTCTTCACACTGGTCTTTCTTGGGCTGACAGGAGATATTAAAGTCTATCACAAAAATGTGATCATGCATTTGGTGTGGAATATATTGTTTATCCTCAGAAACACATTTATTAACATAATTTCGGTGTAAAGCAGCAATGGTAAGACCGCCTTCTATATATTCGCGTTTAGAACGAGATCTACAATAATGGCTCCCGATTCTCAGAATAAAGTTAATATGATCCCTAACGTCGTCGTAGAGATGGATTAATCTGGTGATGATTATTGTGTCTTCCTCTAAGATCTTCATCCTGAATGCCTTTGACAGTACAGTTGTTGTTCTTTTTCACAACAGTTCTGATGGTTTTCTCGGAAATATCTAGGGTATTCATGAAGAATATTTTGCATACTCTCTTACGTTCAGTACCTAAACGCAAATGTATGCGTTGTTAAAATTTTTGCGTGTACTGTCAACGCGTATAATATAACGATACTTTGGTACACTATAGACTTTTTATTAGATATCAGAGCTGGGAACAAATTAATTACAATTAAAAATTGAGTATGCACTTTACTTAAAAGTAAATGTAATTAATTTCCCTCTGTAGCTGTGATGTGATCGTTATATTTTCTTTTTCGAGATAAAAATGTGATTACTTTTCACTATGGTATTAAGAAGTCTAAACAAAATTAAAATAAAAATATAATCAGTCCCATTAAAAATAACTGATAAGGAAAGCGAATCAAAAAGGATTTTTTGTTGACGGACTGTAAATTCAAGTAAATGATTCATTGTAAAATTCAAGTAAAATTGCTTGCTATTTCTATTATGAACTAATTTGATGAAGAGGAAGACATAGTAAAATGTATTAATCCATAAAGACTAAGATAGTATAAATATTACATAATACCAGATCATTTAATTTTTAACTATCAACAAAAATGTAATATGATGTACCAGTTTAATGGTAATATGATATTCACAGATATAGCGGCTTGTTGATAAAATTGTTTAGATAATTATTATATTCCGACTGACACAGCAGAGCAGTAAAGTATTATACATAAAGATGGTGTTAAAGATATCTTTGCTTACTTGGTCTACTAGTATTATAAGTTATAGCGTAGGTATTTGATAAAATTACTGTTTATACAACTTGGCAACTCAGCCAATTGATATAATGATAGAAATCTGCAATTTATGTTAGGGTTTGAAAATATTACAGAGTCATCATGTAGAAATCTACGATTAAGTTAAAAAAATTACCACAGTAGTATGCCGCAGTAGAGCCATCTCTAGCATCAGAAACAAATTAATCGAGGGTGAAGATCAACCTTAATCTAGCACAATACGTCAAAAATAATATTGAGGAACGATTTGAAAATCTAAACAGACATACCAAATTGCAAAGAAATAAAAGAAGTATAATCAATAGGTTCGGTTCAATCATTAAAGCTGTAACAGGAAATTTAGATGCCGAAGATGGCGAAAAAATTAACTCAATACTAGAACACTTAAAGACGAATGAAGCAAACTTGCAAAGCCAAATCAATAACCAGTATTCGGCTAAGTCACGAAATTATCAATAATTTTAATGAAACAATTCAAAACATACAAGAAAATGAAATTAATTCAAAATCAAAAATTTTGGCAATAAAAAATATAGTAGACTTCCAAAGAAATCTTGAAAACGTCAATTATTTAAAAGACATGTTTAACGAAATTATAATAACATACAACCTAATACTCAATACAGTGGAAAATGTCCAAAATTCTATTACATTTTGCAAACTAAAAACACTACATCCTAGCATTATTAAGTCTGGTGAATTATATAACGAACTCCAAAAAATTTCATCACATTATAAAACACAACTACGCTTTGAAGTAAAATATGAAAATATTTTAGATTTCGAAGCTATTTTACAAATAACATGTAAAATAGAAAAGAACCAAATACAATATTTTCTTTCAATTCCTATTAATTATGAATCTAATTTCGACTTTTATAAATTATTACCAATCCCAACTAAAAGTAAGTCAGAATTTGTTATCATGTTACCAAACTCAAGATATTTATTAAAAAACGAAAAAATAACAATTCCTCTAAATGACATTTGTACTTATGGTAAAATCTTTCAATGTCCTGGTTATATTATTATATCCCAATTAAACCATATCGAAATTATCCCAGAAATCAACCAATATTTAGCTGTCTTTCCGAAAGAAGAAAAAATACTCATTAAATGTGCAGAAGAGACGCAAATAAAAATCTTAAACGGAATTTATCTTATAGAGAACACACCATGTAAAATTATATTCCAGAATAAAGAGTTAACCTTTCAAGATGTCACATCAGGACAACTAATGATGATAAACGCACCACAATTAAATCTCGACATTTTTAAAATAGCACCAATGGAAATAACGCTAAATTCATTAAATTTTAAAGATATTCCAAATCATGAATTAAGACTCGTATTACAAACTACGCCTGTGCATCACATTCCAAATATTTGGACAACTCTATTGTATATTGGAATAATTATAACAATTATTGTTCTATTCAAAAAGAAAATAGCGAACACGAAGAAAAACAATTCTACAAAGAAGGAAGAAGAAGGACAAACAATCGAACTTCCACGACAGGCTTCGTTCTAGGAGAGGAGGAGTTATCGACCCATAAATTACGAACTAAGCTTTAATGAGGTAATGACCTAAGTCCAGTGAACTGAAGAACGCTAAGACAACATATGTTCCGAATGTTAATACATTGCACTTTAATATTATATTTTGTAACATTTTTTTATAATTAATATATTAATTTATTTCTAATCCCTCTACCCCTGTGGATGATACGCCGATGGTCGTGTTTACGATTAGAGAATATTATTGTACCTACCGAAATACCACGGAATTTCCCATGCGTCCGAAAGGTTTTTAATCCTTTCCGTCTTAATCCGGAATATGAAAGGAACTAATGCTTTTCGGTGAAGGCGGGTCCTTTATGATAAATTTGTAAATATTCCAATGGCTCGTATAGTAATTTTTCTGTAAAGACCCAATCTAGAAGATTTATATTTTAGCACGTTCCAAATTACCTCGAACTTTCCGATAGTCGTTATAACCTTATCTTCTTAGAAATAGATACAGACTGATCTGTCGTTTTTGAGTGGGAGATATCCCTTCTTCTTTTTTTTTGTGGTAGTTTGTAAAATTTTAGGGAAACCAAGTTACTTCTGGTGGGACAGTCCTTGCGGAAGGACTAGATCTTACTGTATTTCTATTATCGTACCGTTCTCTGTTCATTTTCTTTATAAGTGTGTATACACTTGTTTATTTGAGTTTTTTTTTATCTTATACTATATTAGATTAAATATAGTCATAAAGCACCTTTAATGTTAATTAAATTCAGTGTTTAATACAAGTATAGTATTAACTTCAGTGACTTAATGCAGCAGTCGTCAGGAATTACTGTAAGTTACCATAATCTTAGTATCTCCACTTATCTGGGCGAGTAATATGGTATGGTATCATATCATCTTCCATTATCTGGGCGTATCTAAAGTTCATACATGTCTTCAAATGTAGTTGAGAGTAACTACTGATTTTTACATTCTATATTTTTTTGTTACGAACCAAATTCCATCAGCTACTAAGAAATTTCAATAAGTAATAATTATGAACATTTAAGTCTCAGTTTATCATTAAATAATAGTGCGAGATAGCTAATCGATTTAACCAAGTGCGGTTTGGTTAAATTTTTATGTTTTCATTTCAGTAACCTTTTTGTATTTTTGTAAATTTAGATTTGGTTAATTTTTGTTATCTTTTGTGTTCGTTATAATTTGTATTATAACGAACCATCTGGCTGCCGTCCGCAGTGTCTCCATTGGTGACCTTTCTAGCATCACCCAAAAAAGGTTTCCGAGGTTACAGTTTCATTCCGTATAAAAATTATATTTGTAAGTTAGTCTAGATTCTGCTTTTATCATAGTAAAACCTATTGTTACTATTTTGTGTTAAATAAATATTTTTTTAAAAATATAGTTTTGGAAAACTCTAATATATTTTATATATATATATATATATATATATATATATATATATATATATATATATATATATATATATACAAACAACACAGTTTATTAGGGTTCCAGTCAGAAAATTGGCCGGGATGTTAATGAAACACTCTTATGACTTTTTGTCTAGCTTTCGGAATGGTTTTATTCCTTTTTCAAGACACTGTAATATGAAAAAGTGTAAATATTTATAAAATATCACAAGTCTTCAGTGCAACTTACTAGTCGTGGAGATTATTTATAAAAGCATAGACACTCAACATTAATAACACACACATAAAATATAAAATAGTGGACAAAATACATTTTAAAATTCTTTAAAATTTAGATAAAAATAGTAAAAATTTTGTTGTCATCTTTTACTGGTGTGTTTTAACTCTGGTACATAGAGAACAAAAAGAAAAAATCCTATGATTAAAAAGTAATTAGGTGTACTTAATATCATATTTCTTTTTAAGAAATACTAGAGGCCCATCTTAAGTGATTTTAATTTTTAAACCTGTCTTAATGGTATGCAACATATTATGCATATAACTGTAATTTGTGTGGGTACGGGTGCAGGTAGATATTAATTTTATTTTGGATGTTTTTCCAGTAAGTAACAATAAATGTTGCTCAGTTTATCTATGTCTGACTTTTTATTGATGCAAGATGTACTCGATTTTATGGAACACATTTCCAAGAAAACACGTTTTGAATGGTTCTTTTCCTTTGCCAAAATACAGGAATCCTCGAAATTAAATTCATGTTTCAACGTTAATGCATGTTCTGTCAATGCACATGCATTTATTTTTTTGGTTTTTATATCGCTACGATGTGAGATCACCCTACTGTGAAAATTACGAGATGATTCTCCTATATATATTTTGTTACAATTATTACACGGTATAGAATAAACAACATTCGATGACTCCTGTATTGTGAAAGGATCTTTTGTTTTTGTGTATAACTTCGATACCGTTTTCACATTTTTGGTTGTAATTTTTAAATCACTAACATTTTTGAAGATGTTCATTAGCTTCGGTGTCAAAACTGGAATGTAGGGTAGGCAACCATAAGTTATTTTAGATGGTATCACTGATGTGTTCTGTGTCAATGTCAATTGTCGGACCTCATTGTTATGAAAATTTTGGTTGTCAGAAAAATTCGAAGGAAAAGGAGAACCGAAAATGAGTTTATTTAACAGCCCTATAGGATAGGAGTTCTCTTGTAATATAGATCTCAGATTTTTTAGTCCCTTGTCTCTGAACTCGATGTGTGACAAGTTGATAACCCTAGTTTTCAGGGCCAAAACCAAATTTGTTTTCATCTTGGATGGATGTTGAGAATGAAAGTTTATAAAACGGTTACTAAAACAAGGTTTACGATACCACTCCGTCCTTAGCATGCCATCATTTCCACGATGGATTAGCATGTCTAAAAAAGGAATTATATTATCAGCCTCTCTCTCAACCGTAAACTTTAGGTGTTCACATTGGGCGTTAAAGGTGTTTAACACATCAGTTACTTTGTTTTCAGGGACCGACAAAATCAAATCATCAACATATCGTTTAATAAAAGGTATGTGAAAAGGTATCTTTTTTTTACACGTTGTTATAAGTTCATCCAAAACAAAGTTACATAGTATGGGGGATATTTTGCTGCCCATTGGAGTGCCAAAGATTTGTTAAAGAAATTGCCATTGAATAAAAAGATGTTAGAGTCAAATATAAATGTTAAAACTCTTATGAAATCATCTAAGCTGATCTTGGTATGCGGAGAGATGCTGTTCCAGTACACCTAATTACTTTTTAATCATAGGATTTTTTCTTTTTGTTCTCAATGTGCCAGAGTTAAAACACACCAGTAAAAGATGACAACAAAATTTTTACTATTTTTACCTAAATTTTAAAGAATTTTAAAATGTATTTTGTCCACTATTTTATATTTTATGTGTGTGTTATTAATGTTGAGTGTCTATGCTTTTATAAATAATCTCAACGACTAGTAAGTTGCACTGAAGATTTGTGATATTTTATAAATATTTACACTTTTTCTTATTACAGTGTCTTGAAAAAGGAATAAAACCATTCCGAAAGCTAGACAAAAAGTCATAAGAGTGTTTCATTAACATCCCGGCCAATTTTCTGACTGCAACCCTAATAAACTGTGTTGTTTGTTTATATTGACAGTCACTAATATCCAGTAATTCTTGTATATATATATATATATATATATATATATATATATATATCTACGGCATAAAGTGGACTCCGCCCATGTTAAAATTCAGGTTCAAGTGAGCTCCGTGGTCAAGTGGCCACCGATATACGGAGCTCACTTGACAATTCCGTAATATTGGTTCAGTCGATTCATCAACATGTAGAGTTTAATAATTTATAAAAATTTTTTGGAGCCCGTAAATACCCCTGTATCATAAATGTATATCGCTTAGTTCACGTGTATATATTATAGGGGTCGTTCAGATCTTCTTCATTGTATATTTGAACCATACGTTTATCGGTTTAAGTAAGCTCTGAGAGTTTGGCAACTGTGCGATTATACCGTATATTTTCAACATATACCCTGAACGGTTTATATGGGCTCCTTATTTTTATCTACTGTTTGTAGACAGTGGAATGTCATACGCATTACACTGTGTAACAGAGGATATCATATTACCTGGTATAACTAAGTACTAAAATGTAACTGGTTCTTTAAAAAACAGGTATGTAGATACAAAAGGATTTGGGCTTATTATTGAATGGAATGTTCGCTTGCATAGAAAATTTTATTTTTTCTGTATTTTTAAAGATGTTGTTTTTTTATTTAATATAATTTTATTAGTTCAATGCCGAATTTGATGTTTTTTTTAATTACAGAAATTTCGTAATATATTTTGTTTACGTGAGTATGTCTTTGTACATTTTATGTAAGCATCTGATTAATAAAAACTACTTTTATTTTATCCAATCTTCTGCGATATATTGTATAAAGCTTTTTTAATATTTTAGTTCTGGTCTTATTTGTGTACTACTTATGATATATCGATAGAAGGTTATCTCAAAATAAATATGGTTAAGTGCTACAATAGATATTTTTGTGTTAAAATGGGTAGTAGTGTGCACAAAAAGAAAGAATGGTTAATTTGTCTAACAAGGTATATTCGGCAGCAGAAGCATATAGTACAAGCGTCTATGTTTTAAGGGCGGAAGGACGTGCGCCTCATTTTTAGCTGACAAGCTTGCGAAGAATATTATTTCTGGTCCTCAATTTACCTTTTAGTTTTAAACAATAATCTGTGACTGACCCGGTGTGATACAAACTATTTTCAAGGAATTTATAGGAAGTCTACAGTTCAATGATTTTATGACAAGATTGGATGTTCAGTTTTGTGAAAACGTCTATGTTGAGAGAATTGAAGGAGCACCCACGGGTTTTTCAGGGGTTTTGGCTGAAAATTGATTCATAGTTTATTTTTATTGTGCAATAATAGGTGTCTCGTCTATATAATAGAAGTCCTAGTATCTACCGGTATGGATCGTTTGTTTGTGTAAATGTTATACAGTGTAGGTACCTTTATGCTACCCCAAGCGAGACCGTTCTTCATCTGCTATTCTTACCAGTGAGTGATACAAAAAATATTCTCTTATGTTGGCATACGCAGACAATGTAAGTGAGCTTGTTATCTAAGGGGATATCATATAGTTTTTGGAGAAATATTCTCTAATTTAAGGTGTCGTAAGCGGCATTTAGATTGAAAAATACCACCCCTGAACCGGATATTTTTAGTACCCGTCTTTTTTTTTGCCAGGTTTAAGCAAGGTAACAACTTTGGCTTGTCTCTAAATTTTGGGTATCTCCATAATTTGAATACAGTTGTTCATCATCCGGATAAGCCATTGTAGAGTGTTTTTGGTCCAGGTTTCGTAATAAGCTTTGTGCTCAGATCCTCAATGTCGGTAGTTGTATTATTTTTCATTAAATATGTAGATGGTGGATCCAAGCTCAACATCGTTAAAAGGTTCTCTCGGCTGACTGGTTTTGTCCTTTCTTACTTTAAGTTATTCTTTGCTTCTTTTCCGACAGAAATAGCATGTCTCGATCTATGATGTGGTTTTCAGCGATCAGTTATATACCAAATACCCTAGGTTAGGCCCTATATGTGTTTCCTGCACTAGAAATAAGTTACATTCGTGTTTAACTCATATGTCTGATAAGTTTAAGTAAAGTAAAGTTTCTTGATCTCTAGCTATACCCTTAACAGTTATAGACATATGTTATTAGAATAGTTGGTCCTAAAAAGGGACAATTTGACAAAATCATATTAAAGGGGTGACTGAAGAATTAGCCGATTAATTAATTAATCATTACCCGGGGTATGCCCAATTGCGGTGATCTTATTAGTACTTCAATCTTCCTTAACGCTCGTTCTTTGAATCCCATAAGTAATGCCTAATCTTTTACTTTTTATTAAAAATTTAAATTTTACATGCCGTGTATTACTTTTTGACGATATTTCGAATCAGATTTGTATAGTAATAATTTTAGGTATTAAAGAGCCTCTTTGTGAAAAATAAATAAGTTTGTGATATCCGTCGCAACTCATATCTAAATAATAACAAAATAAACAGTTAAAATAAGTGTAAACAATTTCAACTACATATATCGACGCCACTGTTCAGGTGATGGGTTTATCACAGATTATCAAAGATTACATTTTAATTCAATGTTCTATTTACGTATTTTCAATATTAAAAAAGTAGGAAAAGACATGTTTATCCCTTTATTTTTTTAAATCTATTCTATTTTCTTTTTATAGTTCCGTCTTTTTTGAACGACCTGTGTTCTTTTTTTAATTGGGCACTTGTCCAAAGCTATAACAAATACTCTGTCCTCTACTATTCTACATTAATATGACCGATTCATTATTTTCTCTAAACACTCTGTCCTCTGCTATTCTACATTAATATAACTGATTTATTTTATCTTTCTTGCAGCAATTTTAATGTTTATCCTGTGTATCTTCTTCTTCTTCTTTTTATATAGATATGACTGTCATTTTTCAATGTGCCTCCAGTAAGTTGCCGTTCCATCGTTTTCGTGATCTTCCTACTGATCGTCTTCCTACGGGTTAACCGTCTCTTGCCGTCTTTACTCCTCTATTTGTTGTCATTCGGCTTATATGGTCGTTCCATTCTACTCTTCTATTTCTTAACCAGTTCTTGATGTTCTCCACCTTGCATCTACGTCGTATATCTGTACTTCTAGCTCTGTCCCATAGTGTCTTACCATCAATTTTTCTAAGTGTTTTCATCTCTGCTGTTTCTAATATCCTTTTTGTCCTCTCTGTGTCAGGTCTTGTTTCTGCCGCGTATGTCATTGGTCTGATGACTGTTTTGTAAATTCTGCCTTTCGTTTCTTTCCCGATAGTTTTATTGCTTCATATTGTTTCATTTGGGCAGCCTGCGTCTCTGTTTGCTCTATTCACTGGATCTTCCACTTCAGTTTCGAGCTTTCCGTAGCTAGATAATGTGATGGCTAGATATTTAAACTCCATCACTTGTTCTATTATCTGACCTTTCAGCTCCAATTAACATCTTAGTAAATTTGCTGTTGTAACCATGAATTTTGTCTCTTTTGTGGAAATTAACATGTTAAATTTTCTGGCAGTTATATGAAATTGGTGCAGCATACGTTGTAAATCATCTTCATTTTGAAAGAGTAGTATTGCGTCGTTTGTACAGCAGATTATTTTAATTTATTTTTCTTCCATTTGGTATCTTTTTTTAGTTCTTACTTTTTTATTATTTCATCCATAATCAGGTTGAACAATAGAGGACTCAGGAAATATCCCTGTCTTATCCCATTGTCAGCTTTATTAGGGTCGGTTGGTTCTTCTTCTACTTTTACTTTTATTGTGTTAATTTATATTTAAATGGGAATAAGCCACAATTAAAGGTTAAAATACGTTTATTGACGTTTCAATTTCCACTTCGGAAATCGTTCTCAAAATACAATAAAATGTTTTGTATTTTGAGAACGATTTCCGAAGTGGAAATTGAAACGTCAATAAACGTATTTTAACCTTTAATTGTGGCTTATTCCCATTTAAATATAAATTAATTTAAAATGCCACAAGAAAATAGCTTCAGAATTTTATTGTGTTATTTTGGTATATATTTTCGGTCGTTTTGATTTTTCCTCTCTTGCGTACAATAAGTGGATAACGTTTTTTAATTTGTGTTTCTTCTGCATATCATTATTTCTTCTGTGTATTAAAAGTTAAATTTTGCTTATTATTAAGATTCTCTTAACGTGTTTATTAATTGTCTTGTTTCTGCAGTACGAATATATATGTATCATGATAGATTGTAATGCATATTTCATTTGCGTTTGCCAATTACTTTTTCACTTCCTCAGCGATAGGTCTTTTTTTCCTCATCAATAACCTTATCTTATCCTCGCTCGAGACAGCTATTCTAAGATATTTATATTTCACTATATGCTCTATCATTTGGTTTTTATCTCAAATTTGCACCTATGACGAAATTTATAATACATATCTAATATCTGGTGCTTTCATATGAAACTGGAATAAAACACTTGGTAGATAATATTTATTTGTTTTGAGTACACTTTTTTTAGAACCTAGTACATAAAGGAATAAATATTTGTCTGTTTAGTGTTTTCCAAGTCTGTAAAACATAAACAGGCTTAAATGTTAGATTATACATTTATTAAGAATATTCAATATCGAAATTAAAGATTTTATATCACAAAATATGAATAAGTTTTTACATTTTGTTTGACGTTTTAATCTTCTAATCGAAGTTCATTTTTCGAAAAACTATAAAATTGTGAGAACAAATTGCTATATAAAAGTACGAGACAATATTCTCATGCTGTGAGCTTTGCTGCTCTGTTACTTGTATAACGCTTAAGCTATTTTAAATTTTTTGTCAATATTTTTGAGGTGTTTCCTTAAATGACCATGTTTAAGGTTAGTACGTTTGATTAAATGAAATTGACATTAATTTAATAGTTTCCATTTTATTAGTACTGATGGTATATAACTAGCATCTGTTGGTACTATATATCAATTTCAACATGTGGAAGTGAGAGCACTCTCTTGTTATTATTTTCAGTGTAAATTATGTGGCAGCCGTAGCTCAGTGGCTGTGTTACTGGCTTAACAAGCTGAAGGGCCGGGTTCGAATCCTGGCACCGACAAAATTTTCAATTTCTAATTTAACTGCGCTGCCACCGTGCTTCGGAGGGCACGTAAAGCCGTCGGTCCCAGCTACGAAAGTAGTCGTTAAGTCATGTTAGGGGCGCTTGCGCGACCTGAAAACCCTAACACTAGACCTTAGCCAGAAGGTTACACGAACTTACTTACTAGTGTAAATTATGACGAAACCAGAAATAACCCATAATATTCCCCCCGTGTGATCTTAGTATTTCCATTGATTGAATAATATAGGGTCTCCAATATTTCAGTCAACGGTATGTCAGAGTGGTTTTTATTAATTTTTATATATATTTGCAACATGAAGAAGAAAGTTCAGTACAGGCAGTTAAACAGCTAATCTGTCAATTTAAAAGTAAGAGCAAATACCAACTTGCTGAAAAGCATACCCATACATAAAAGGGATGATAAAATGTACTGCACAAACTATAGCGGTATAAGCTATATATTAATTATTAGGATATACAGATTTTTTTCTAATAAACCTATAACGATTGGGTGAATAGGTGACCTATCAAATAGGAGACTGTTAGTGTGGAATTAGAAAAACTTAATAAATCGTTGATCAATTATTCACAATTAGGCAGTTAATGAGAAATGTTGGGAATACAAAAAAAACATTAAACTAGTTATTTATAGATTTTGAACAAACACATGATATAATCATAAGAATAAAACAATGGAATACTATGGCGTAATTAGGCTTACCTAAGAAATTACTTAATTTAACAAGGAGTAACGTACAAGCAAAGTAATATTTCAAGGAAAATTATCGACTTATTTGCAAATGTACATTGATCTCAAACAGGAAACATGTACAATCATTATACAATATAGTAAATACTTATTTAGATAAACGTAAAATATTTCACTGAACTTTAACGATAAAAATGTTACAAATAAAGGTTAAAACATTCTTTTCAATTCGCAGTAAAAGATTTAATAGAGTTCAGCACACAAGATAAATTCGTAACCAAATTCATATACCAGTAAACGGTACTCGATACAGCAGCAAAGTAATTTTAACAACAAATATAAATCATAGCATCAGCTCCGGAAAATGGTGTTTTCTTTGACAGACAGCAACAACAAATGTGAAATTAGGAAAGATTAGTATGAAATTAGAAAAAACTGAATGAACCATTGATCAAATATTCAGTATTATATACATAATAAAAAATGTTAGGAATAAAAAAAACATTAAACTAGTTATGTAATTGTAACTAAGATTGTAACTAAAATGCTATGGCAGAACTAGGCATACCTAAGGAAATTAACTGTCAACTTACTTTCAAATATACAGTGGCCTCAAACAGGAAGATGCCGTGTCTCCAATCGTGTTTACCATCGTGTTGGAGAGCATCACCCGCAAAGTAAATACAGAAAATCTCAGTTTAATAAGCAAGGTCCTTACATTATACAGACTTTCGACGATGAGTTAAATATAGTAGCAAGTATAATTATTAGTAAAAAAAACATTAAGACATTTAATAGGAAAAAGCGCAAAGAAGGGTCCTCCAAATCAACGATGACAAAAAAATATATGGCTATCATAAGAAGAGCACTACGAAACAGGATAGGACATAATATTTCAATAGACTAGTACAACTTTGAAATGGTTCATCGGTCTAAATATTTGGGATTTAAGAGCACTTTTAATAAAAACACTACAAAAGAGAATAACAACAGAATACAAGCTGGTAATTGCTACGTTTTAAGCAAAAAAATTAAATCCAAAAATACATCCCGCAGTACCAAAAATAAGAATCTACGTATGTAAGTGAAACACGGACAATGAAAAAACAAAATAAGAGCCGATTGAGCGTCGCAGAAAGAAGAATTCTTAGAGAAATATATGAATCTTATGAATCACAAATCAATACAGAGTGCAAAACAATAACTTTGGCGTTGAGATTTAGTTTCCTGTACGACGTTGCAATCTTTATATACCTGTTTGACCTTAGCATTAGTTCCCGGTCGTAAAACACTTCTGGGGGTTTTCCTAGCAATCCTGATCTAATTAATACCTGAGTTTTACTTACATTATTTTATATATCCTCATTTTAGTAGTTCGTATTAGACTTCTGGATTTAAAATTCATATGTGGGTTATACATATATCAGTTTGCTACCTAAATTTTCCCTTTGATCTCTTATGTGAAAACATTATCTGCGATATCTAAAACGCTCCTATCTTTCAAAATTATAGGGGTCTATTGTTAAGTTATATGCCCTACTACATCGTCCCTTTTGTCTGTTAATGAACATTTATTTGGTTTTCTCGTTACTGACTACTATATCGTTTTTTTTTGCTGCTAATAGCATTATTCTATAGTATTCTAATATTTAATCTATGGATTAAATCCGGATAGCGGATAGATATTCTTTACTTTCTCGGAGAAATTATATTCTAACTCACAAAAATCCTATTAAATTGCCAAAATCGCCCTTGCATATTCTATTTACTTATGAGGGGCAGCAGCAATATCAGTACCATAATAATGCATATAGTCCTGGACTGGCTAATCGTTGGATAATAGGAAGCATGAATGTAGCAGTTTTAATAGTTTGGTGACTGCTTGCTGAAACCGGGGAGTAGAGATATAAGTACCAAGTTAATGACTATAGGAAGTGTTGCTTGATCGGCAAAATATTAAATACCAGAAGGTATAATGGTAGCAGTCTCACTGCGACCTCGATGGAGAAAGCAAAGTGAAACAACTTTATTATTATTAAACAACATTATATTTTGTAGTAAAATAATCATGATTTTACAGCAGGACAAATTTTCTACTGTTGGTAATCAAAACATCATGTACGTACCACCAGGTTCCCTATGTCGGTATCCAGCAAAATCCTTGTAGTAACGATACAGGAAACAAAACATTAGACATATAAAATAAATAAACCAGAGATCTAATAAAATACAAATTCTCGATTCAAATAGTTAAAAAATTAACGAACAGCTTACCAAAATAGATATAACTTCCATTTAACATGTAATCCGTTAACGGTCCAATGTACAAAGCAGCTCCTAACATAATGCTGATGATATCGATTTCATAAGAAACTAAAACATCAACGAAGTGAAAACCAAATACAAGCAAATACACAGAAGACGCCAATTAAATAAATCTAGATAAAACAAAAAAGTCTACAACTGCAATTTCGAAAGTATGGAACACTTAAATATTATTGGATCAATAATCACAGTTAATAATGCCGTCACTGAAGGAATAAAGAGCATAATACAAACTTCAGACCTATTTTAATATATTGATGCAAATTAGGAAGAATGAATAAAACAAATAAGGCCTTATTAGTATAATGCTACAAATCCGTATAGATTAAGAACAGATACTGAATGAAGAAAGCTCTTATAATGATATTGTCCAGGAGAATAAATTTTAACGACTAAGGTAGATCGGACACAAAATCGGATATCTCAAAAAGTTAATATTTCATTTGATTGCAGATATGTAGAAGACCGATCAACGTGGAGAAAAGTTGTAGTTAAAAGAAAGGAGAAACAGTGACAAAAGCAACAAAAATGGGCCAATATTTCAGAGCTGCTCGAAAATTTTGATTGGAAAGAATTAATATTGAAAATATAAGCAATACAATGAAATTAACATACACTTTATACGCTATAATAACTAGAAAACTTATATGATACGGATATATACAGAAAAAGTTTAATGAAACAATAAACTACCCAATATGTGTTATGAGTGAGAACGATATGAATAAATAAAATGAGGAAAGCCATAGCAAAAAGAGTAGTGAATAAAAAATGAAGAAGTACCTTGTGGATAACATGTGCTTAGATAGGAACGAATGGAAATGAAGATTCAGAAGACAACAAAGAACGTTTTAAATTGATAAATCTACACAATTTTTAAAAATGTATATTTATACGTCATTTCCAGAGCAAATGTGATAATTGTGCATAAAACTAAACTTTTTAGGGTAAATCTGCTATAGCAAGATGTGACTCAAATACATCCAAAGCTAAAAACTATCGATGTTGTTCCACACATAATCACATACTTGTGGACGGTATCTTGTACCTGAATACTAAGAAGGTTGTCGTAATCTAAGAATAAGTTTTACAATTTACAGGAGAACCATGTTGGAGTTCTATTACCAGAACTTCCACATAAAGAACATTTAGCTGATAGTTGTGCTACTATCGCGCATCAGAGTGCCATAGGGGAAAAAGAGATAGTCTGGAGCATTGGAGCGCGGTGGAATAATTCCTGTCTACACTGGAATTAATACACCTCGCTCCAATCAATTGTTACAACCGAACGTAATCTTAAGGAGTGAACAAATCTCTCAAACTGGGTTCAATTACATTGCAATTTTTAAATTTTTCGTGATAAAATGAAGTGATTGATTGTTGTTTTGCAAAGGTAAGTTGTTTTTTTTTTATTTTTGTATTCCTATTGTTATATAAAGGTACTTGATATTGTAATATTAACAACATTTTTCATAATATATTCTGAAATGCGCTTTCTTTTACTGATAACGAACAAAAGTTTTAATAACTTCTTGTTAATATATTTACGTAGGTATTTAGATTTTTATCTTGTTCTTACTATAAGTGCTAAAGCACAAATGTAGTCATAGTCTACTATATTTTTTCCATAGGGGTCATAGTTTTTAACTGTGTGATAGCTTCTTTTATTGTTGAAACTGTTATAAACATTGTTAAAATACTAACAGGGTTTTTATTAGTTTTGATTCTCTCCGTATAGTAGGCCAAGATATCGGTTACAAAAACCCAGACACTATTGAACAATTAGACGGTGCTAAATATATTGTTTCAAACAAATGACCTTTTATTCATACATTGTATTTTAAAGAGTGAGTGTGAGTGAGTCTTGTCCATAGAAAAAAGAATGGTTCTCTTTTAAAAGTGCAGGTCGCAGGGTAATTACCGCCCACGGTAGCGTCAACTTGGCAAAATAAATTCAATAAAACCCCATTTTTTTCTTTTTTCAAGGAAAGCTGTTCACTTGCCAAACCACACAGACCTGTATTGGAGTTCTAACGTCTTTAGTTACGTGCTAGTGTTTTGCTGCGTCCATCCTACATGGTAAAGTACAATACACAATATTTTGTTGCATGCATGTCCTATACATCAAGTACTTTTACTTTCTGTTGAATTATTTCATATTATGTCGCGATTTGAACCTTTTAATTGAACTTTATTTTACTGTCGTTTTGAAATTATAAACTTTCTAGTGGGTATCTTTATGTCTTTATTACCAATTGTTATTAACATGCGTTTATGAATCATCATATATATCATTATTATATTATATGTATATCTTTTCATAGTTTCACCTTTATAACGTTGTGTATTATAAAAGTATTCTATTTCTTTTTATCGTAGTAAGTCATTACTCAGACAAAATATTTTGGTGTCATGGTAACTTGATTCTGTAATAAAATTCATGGCAGACGACAAGCGGTTTCATAACCCCTAAACATATCTATTTCTTTATTGTTTCCGTATATATTATGTTTTACAGTTATGATATTATGTTCGGTCTAATTGTTTTAAAAACTTTGTCGCTTGTATAAGCTTTAACTTTAATAATAATTTTATAGACCTTAATCATTTAGAAGTAAATGTATATATAATTTTTTTTCTGTCACTTGGTTTAAACTCTTTATAAGCAATTTTACTTGTTCATTGGCGGAATAATACCTCTGTGGAAGGTTATCACTTCATCTTTTGCGCGATCGTACGATACTTCTTCTGCCGATTCGTGACTTATCTCTTGCAATTTTGACGTCACGGGTCTCCTCCATTCTGCTTATATGATTATTCCATTCTTTTTTTCTATTTTGTGTCAATTCATTTATACACTTTACGTTACATTTTCTTCTAATGTCTTCACGTCTCTTTTGATTTCTCAGCGTATTTCGTATAATTGTTCTCAGTACTCTCATCTCTGCCGTTTCCATTATTCTTTGCGTTGTGGCTGTGTCGGGTCTTGTTTCTGAGGCATATGTCATTATTTGTCTTAGACTGGCTTTATAAATTGATATCATCTCAGTGTTAATGTGTCTGTTTAGCCATATAGTGTTATTAAGCCATCCTGCCAGTCTATTTGCTTTTAGTACTTGATCTCTCACTTCTTTGTCCAGGTCTCCGTAGCTAGACAGTGTAATTCCCAGGTATTTTATTTCCATTATTTGTTCAATACTGATGCCATCAATTTCTATTTTACATCTAGTTGGTTCTTTGGTGACTACTATTGTTTTAGTTTTCTGAGATGAAATTGTCATAATAAATTCATAATGCCAGGTATTTTATTTCCATTACCTATGTGGTTATTCCATTCTTTTTTTCTATTTTGTATCCATTCATTTATACACTATACGTTACATTTTCTTTTCGATTTCTCAGAGTATTTCCTGTAATTCTTCTCAGTACTCTCATCTCTGCCGCGTCCATTATTCTTTGCGTTGTGGCTGTGTCGGGTCTTGTTTCTGCTAATGCCATCAATTTCTATGTTACATCTGTGGTCCTTTGCTGACTACTATTGTTTTAGTTTTCTGAGATGAGATTGTCATATTAAATTCTTTTGCTCTTATGTTAAATTTGTGGACCAGTCTTTGCAAACTATCTTCATCTTGGGCTATTAATATTGCGTCATCTGCGTAACGGAGTATTTTAATTTCTTTGTTTCCCATTCTGTATCCTCTTCGTTTGTTAACGCTTTTGATGATTTGATCCATGATCAAATTGAAGAGCATGGGGCTCAATCTCAACGAATCCCCTTGTCTTATTCTGCTGCCTATTTCTATAGGTTCTGTAAGTTGTCCCTCTATTCTGACTCAGGTTTTCAAGTATTTTCCGAACTTCCTGTACATTTATATTAAGTTCTTTATATGTTGTAATTTCTGATGTTTCCGGTTCTAGCCTCGTTTGTTCTTCTCCTGTATATAGCTTTTTTAGGTAGTCAATCCACGTATCATTTTCTATGTATTTTAGTTCTATTAGTTACTTTACCTCCGTTCTTTGACGTCTGATGAAGCGCTATATTTCCTTTTGCAGACGAGAAAAATTATGTTCCATTTCTTTCGAAAAACGTTCCCAGTGACCATTTTTTATTTTTCTTATAAGTGCATGTGTTTCGTTTCTAATTATCTTGTAATTATGTTATGCCTCTTGTGTTTTGGTTGACATGTATTTCAGGTAAGCTTTTTTGTTTTCTTTACATTTTTCCTTCACTTTATTTCTATTTCTTTTACCAAGAACTTTCTTGGCCGAGGCTAAGATATTAGACTTAACTTTTGCCCAGCTTTCTTCGACTCCATCACTTTCTGTGATATATGTATTTCTGTTTTTTTCGGTTTTTCTTTTCTGGAATAGGTATCTTGTGGAGTCATCCTGTAAGCTTTCGACTTTTATCTTTGTGGTGTATTTCGGTGTTTTGTTATCACATATATGTGTTTTCATTCGGCACAATACCAATTTGTGATCGCTTCCAATTTCTGCTGATATTAGTGCTCTCTATTCAACAGAATATAGTCTATAATAGATCTTTGTCCTCTACTGTTTTCAAAAATGTATTTATATTGTTCTTTGTGAGGGAAAAATGTATGCAGAGGTCCGTTAGAAGGTTTCCGTTTTCATTTCTGATATTTTCGTTATATCGCTGTTTTATCCCTGGAACTAAATCATTGCCAACACGGGCGTTAACATCACCCATAATGATTATATATTTATCATTTGGGGTCTTGTTTATTACAGTCTGAAGGTGTTCGTAGAAGTTTTCCCTTGTGGTAATATCTTTGTTGTTCTCTGGTGCGTGAATTGCTATCACATTCAGAGGTTTGACATCCAGTTTAATTTTTACACTTACTATTTTTATACTTGGTGTAAAAAATTTTTGTGTACTAACAGAGCGACTCCTTCTTTGGTTCTGGTTTCTTTGGCAACAACACTGTAAATCATGAGATGGTCATCTATAATAATTTGACCCTTTTCCTTTTTTCTTTGTATCTTTTAGCGTACACATGTCTAGATTTTTTTTCTACAAGCTCTTTTGTAATTTTCTGCTCTCTTGTAGAGACTTTACGTTCAAAGCACCGATGCGAAGTGTATTTCTCGTTTACTACAAATTCGTTGTCCTCTTTCTCCCGTTAGTCGTCGTAATGAAATCATTCCTGTCCCGAGGCATAATTCTGTTTCTATGAGCTGTATGGTTTTAAAGTCTATCAGTAGGGTGCTAAACTGGCTGTAGACCCCCTCCTCCTTTATTTGGGCTTGGGACCGGCAACAGTTCTGTCGAGCTACTCGATCTACCCAACAAAACTGCAGGCGGATTTGCGATATGTTACTTAAGGATGTACTTAATCTCTATTAATTTTTTGATCTGTTTTTTGTTCTCTTTCAGATCCGTTTTATATTAGGTAAATTCTTATTTCATTCCTTAGGTAAATTCTTATTTCAAACCCTCCGGTGCACTTTCAGGTCTACATATTATATAAGTATTTAATTTTTCTTTTCATTTTACTTTTACCTCTTTTTATACTTATTTTACTTTCTGTGTCCGGAACACCAACAGCTTTAAATTTTGTATTTTCAATGGTTGGCTACATAGATGGCCCTGTCATTCGCTAAAAATAGATCTTCTTCTGTGTAGGTCTCTCTCATCTCTGTGCATGCTTGTAGATTTTTTGTGGTAACAAGCTTTATAATCTTACCGAAGGGGCTTCTAATTTCAGAAACTGTTACACGATTACTCTATTTGATATACGTACATTTATGTACTAAATGTTTTATGCATTTTAATGCATTTTAATAAAAAATACTAATTAATAAAAACGGAAATTTTGGCTTTTCCAAGTTTATAATACACACTTTCTTATGTTTGAAAATATATAAAGCAAGTAATATAAATTACCGCCTTGCTTATTAAAACTAAAAAGTAAAATAAAGGTATATGTCGGTTAACAATTTATATTTAACTACATAAATTAGCCAAATAGTCCTCAAATTCCTCCATGATTAAATTGATGGATATTTAAATAAATTTCAAGTTCCAGAATGTACCTGCTGTAAAATTTGAAAATCTACTACTAATACAATTATTGGCAACATCGCAGGAGTTTAGAAGTATATGCAATATCGTAAATACGGATCCCAAAAATGGTTTATCCTTTTGTGGAGTCCACTTAATCCTACGTGTTGGTCGGAGTCTACATAAAGCGCTACTCAGATAATAAAATACACGGTGTATATTCTACTGGAGTTAGTATAATACCGTTTTAGAACGGAGCTTACATTAACCGCTAGATATATATATATATATATATATATATATATATATATATATATATATATATATATATATGTATTTTAGCATGTATATATATATATATATATATATATATATATATATATATATAT
Source organism: Diabrotica undecimpunctata (assembly GCF_040954645.1). Taxonomy (NCBI): domain Eukaryota; kingdom Metazoa; phylum Arthropoda; class Insecta; order Coleoptera; family Chrysomelidae; genus Diabrotica; species Diabrotica undecimpunctata. Next base: position 92,151,133 of record NC_092803.1, on the reverse strand, counting down.
ATATATATATATATATATATAAAAACTCTTAAATATTGGGGAAATCTGCAAGAAAGACTCTAATGAGTATCAATTGTTTCGCCGAACGTTTTCGCCAAAGAGAATTAATTTGGCTTCTTCAGGGCTGAAAGAGAATAAATTATAATTAGCTACCATATATTATCTATTAAAAACATTATTGATCTTACCGTAACTTAGAATTGTAGAGTTAGAATGTTAAAAAACTTTGCTAGTAACAACATAGTGGTGTTTTTTTGTTACTATGTGCAAAAAAAAGTTTTTTTAACGTTGGAAATGTATGGTAGCTTTGAACTTAAAACCCAATGTAACTACATTTAAAAGGAGGTAATTCTTTGAATTGTCGGCAATAACTAAATTTTTGATTGTTAGAAAGTTTAAATGTGAGATTCTGTTATTACCAGAACGCATGTGCTGACAATTCAAGTAGTTCTTTTGAATCTTTATGTCGTTAATGTTCATTGGTAAAACCGAATGAAGTTAAATCTTAGTATAGGGAAATATTATTTTAGATTTTCTTAAGTGAATTATATTGTTTATGTATTATTATAATAATATCTTAAGGTGGGTACACATATGCGAGCCGAACGGTATACGTACCGTACGCGTACAGATCCTTGAAAAATATTCTACATCGTACAGATCGCATACTTATCTCGATCCATGGAAAGCGACAAACCAACAACGAACACACATGTGCGAAATGATTCATTTAATTTATAATTTGGGTACTGATTTATGTTCCTGTTTTTGCTTGTTTAACAAAAATAAAAATATGTACAATAATCAGTTTACTGTTTTCTCACGTCTCTCTAGGAAGGAACACGTCATTCACACAATGTCGATTTGATGACACAATAAAAATGTTCGCTGCGTCTAGTAAGCGCCGTCCAAACTGAAAGACGAGCTTCCTTTGAAGTCGTGAAATAAACCGCAACAATTTGGTTCGCGACGAGTCACGATGAAACAGTACGCAAGCGGTTTTTTCTGCCGTACACATTACCGAATATAGCGTTCGCATACCGTATGCATACCGTTTGGCTCGTATATGTGTACCGACCTTTATTGAGATGTATCTAAGAAAAGCAAGGGAATGTTATCTTTTTGACGTGACAACGTCTTGAATTAGGTTGTGGCTCGGAGTCACTCATGAAAAAGTGTAACGCCCGCTCACGTCTGTTACGATGAGTCACCGAACGAGAGAGAGGCCCGCCGGACCGGCGAATGCCTTGCGTCTCTCTCCCACTCAAACATGATCGGTCCGCTGCGCGCGCAGCACAATAACAATAAATATTCTACCGAGAAAAAGACGTTGTCACGTAAAATCTTCGCCCGTAAAACCGACTTTACAGGCAACCGATTTTTTAGTTAATGAAAATTAATTATTAAAGTAGGTTAGTTGTTAATCGATATTTCAGTCAAGTTAGTTATCTGTGATGTTGTATTGTTCTTGGTATTTGATTTAAGTAAGAAGTGGTATATATCGCTTAGATTCTTAATGTCACTCTTAACATTGATGGAGAAATCGTTAAGGAAAATATAATATATACATTTCAATGAACTCTCTTTTAGATTTATTGTTCTCACGGTGGAGAATTGTAGTGTTAGTATAGTCCATGAGATGACCAGTGGAATGGACATGTTTGGCTAATGCACAGCGGTCAGGGTGAAGTCGAGAATCACTTTTGTGTAGTGTAATACGTGATTTCAATAATTGAGATATTTGGCCGATGTAGGAATTGCTGCAAGAGAGGCATGGAATGTTGTAGACAATGTTACTAATCCTATCTATGGGAGTCTTATCTTTTATCTTAGAATAAAGATTATTAATTGTTAGGGCTGATCTACAAGCCACATTAAGTTTAATGTTGTTATTATTATTACCAAAGCTATTTTCAACACTTTTCAGAATCCTTGTTAACGCCGGAGTGATATCTCTGAAATATGGTAATGAAAAATATTTGTTGATAGGAGTATCCGAGACTGGGTTCCCACTTAAGACATCCGGATCAGCATTTTAGTCGCGAAGGAAGGTGAAGTATCTTCGTTATGGATAGTATTAAACAAAATCTTATTCACTAATGGTGTTGGATAAGAGTTATCATTCACTGCCTTTTATACCATCATTAACACCTAAATTAATACAAACACTAAAGGTTATTGACAATATAAAAATAGCAACAAAGAACATCAAAACTATTTCATCTTTATATTCCAAAACTAAATATCCTATAGACAAATTTGAAAAAATTTAGTATACAGCATTGGTTGTACTCAGTGTGAGGCTGAATATGTTGGTGAGACCGGAAGAAATCGATAAAGACCATATTATGGATTTTGATAACATTAAAATTTTATGTAGTGAATAATAAATTTAAAAGGACTTTTTTGGAAATGGTTTGTATTAGCAAAAGTGATAATAATTTAAACAAAAGATCAGAAATTCAAAATCCAAGCAAAATTTATAATTATATTCTTTCTTTATGATTTATATATAAAACTTGTAAAATGTCATATTTAATTTCTCCATATATCTGTTACATTTTTTCAGACATCTGTCAACGGTGAATAAATCTTCTTTGTTGTTACTAAACAAAAAAGAATGTTTAAACGAAATTTTACTTTTGGCAATATAATTGTCAAAAATAAAAATTTTATGTTGGCATTTATGACATTGATTCTTATTTGTAATTGGTTGCTATTTTAACTTATTTATAAATTCAATTATTTTTGTATTAAAAAAATGTTTTCAAAATTATAAAAAATTTTCAGAGAAGCATTCATTAGATTAAGACATTTTTGTATTAATTATTTTTAAGATGTATTAGCAGCAATTATTACGTACTAAACTGATTTTTATTTGGTAAGTTAACAAAAATTGTTTTTTCTTTCTAGTTCAACCTTGTAAGATATTTTGTCTTTTTTAGCTCTTGATAATAATTGTAAACACAATTGAAAGCTCGAGATTAACACAATAGTTAACCAATAGCCCTTTTATTGACTCCAACCCATCCAAAACAGTTATATATATATTTATATATATATATATATATATATATATATATATATATATATATATATATATATATATATATAAAATGTGCACTCGTAAGTGAAAGGGATATTTTCGGTCAAATTTGGAGATAAAAAAGAAAAGAGTTGTGCTACTTTATCTTTTATTGAATACGTTTCGCCCACTGTTCAATGGGCATCATCAGTTCGTCTTAAAGAATGGTATTAGCGATACATCTAATATAAAAAACAATTAAGTAAACGATCTTACCTTTAAAAGATCTATAGCATTAAGATATTAGTATGGTGAAGATACATCAAATATTAATTTACTAAATAAATCAGCAAAAACACAGAATGCCGGAAGATTCCCAATTTAAGTAATTTTATATTAATTTGTTTTATAATTTAACTTTTGAAAACATTGATGGATTCTTAAATCTATCAAAAAAATGTAATTGTCAATTTTGAAATGTTATATTAACAACGGCAAGGCTAGGGATCTTGACTGTCATGATCATATCATGCAAAATAAAGTATTTGAAAGTTCGAATGTCAGAACTGACAATCAGATGGTGAGATTGAAGGAAAAGTTTTGTAGATGCCAACATAAATGTTATGATATAATAAAAGAAGTTGAAGAAGAAACCAATAATTTAAAAGTAGAATACGGAAGAATCAATTTTGTAGTATTAGTGCATGGTAAATTTGGCTTAAGTTGCTGATATCAGTTCTCTTATTTAATGCATTAGGTTGTTTCAAAATATGACACATCTCCATAAACTGTCTCTTATTAAGGTTACGTTCTCTACAGAGAATTCGAACATCATCAAAATTCACAGTATGTTTGGTGTTAATTGCATGTTCTGCAAGGGCACAAGTATGTTTAGAAAGTTTAATGTCACTACGATGTGAAGTAAGGCGTCCTTTAAGGGAACGGCCAGTTTGACCAATATAACATGCATCACATTCAGAACAGGGTATTTGATAAACTACATTCACTTGTTCCAAAAAGGAAAGAGGTGTTTTAATATTAGAAAACAAGTTCCTGACAGTCTTAGAATTATTGATAGCAATCTTAACCGGGATATTGTTCTGTTTGTACAATTTAATAAGCTTTTCAGTAACATATGGGAAATAGGGTAGTGAAGAGTAATGGGTGGTGGAAGTTGCAATGTTAGGAGAAAGTAGAGTATTGTTGTTCATAATATTATTAGAAATCATTCTAAGTTGATCGCCATTAGGTAAATCATCAATAGAAGACCCAAAACTTGTTGAAAAAAGGTATTTATTTATGAGAGATGTAGGGTAAGAATTGTCAGATAGTATACTTCTGAGTAACAAAAGAGAATCCCTTTTGTTGTTAGGATGTGTTAACCTATGTACCCTACAGCTGAGTGCTTTTATAAGATTTATTTTGTATTTGAACGGATGGCAAGAATGATAGTTAAGGAACCTATTACTAGCCATAGGTTTCCTGTACCAACTTGTAGTTAGTGTATTGTCATTATTTCTAAAGACACGCATGTCTAAGAAAGGAATACTATTGTTAGAAGGATCCTCAAGTTCATAAGTAAACTGTAAGTGAGGATCAAAATCATTAAAAATCGATAAGGTAGACTCTACTTTGTCAAAGGGTAAGGCTAACAAAAGGTCATCAACATACCGTTTAACAAAAGGGATATGGAAATCAATAAGACCCAAACATTCAGATATCAAGTCATCAAGGACAAAGTTAACAAGGATGGGAGATATGGATGAACCCATTGGTGTACCAAAAATTTGTAAGTAATATTTATCATTGAAAATCAAAAAATTAGTGTCAAACACTAATTGCAAAAGTTCTGCAAATACGTCCCAGGAAACGGGGGAGTTTGGTTGGATAGTGTTCCAATGATTCCTTAAAGAAGTGAGAACACTAGAAAAAGGAAGGTTAGTGAAAAGTGATACTACATCAAAGCTCACCAAAATGTAATTAAGTGGTAGTTTAAAATTGTTAATAAATGCACTAAATTGAAAAGAATCAAAAATATTATAAGAATTATGATAATCATAGGATTTAGATAGAATATCAGTTAGAAATTTAGCAATGTGTATATTTGGTGAATTAATAGAAGAAACAATAGGTCTCATACTAAGAGTTGGTTTATGTATTTTAGGTAAACAGTAAAATCTTGGTGAATAACCATCATAGTTATGCAGATATTTAGCTATGGTTTGGTTTATGACCTTAATATCCTTTAAATGCGTAATAAACTTGTTTATTCTATTAGTAAACTTAGAGCAAGGGTTGGAGGGAAGGAGTTGATAATAACGACTATCGTCCAACAAGGACTGGCTAAGAGATATGTATTGATCTCTATCCATGAGAACTGTGGCATTACCCTTATCGCTAGTGAGGACCAAAAGGTTTGGGTGATTTTTTAAAAAAGATACTGTTTCCCTATATACACTATCAATGATCGATATGGAATGCTTAGGACGTTTGGTATAATTCAATAAAATGTTATTGGAATAAGACCTAAGGGATAAAAGGTCTGAGTCATCTGCATATGACAAAATATTCTCATCATCAGCAAGAATCCTATTAACGGAATAATCCCTGAAAGATGGTTGAAGGCCAAATTTTGGTCCCAAAGATAAAAGTTTAAGAATGTCTTGAGGAACATCAACATTGGAAAGATTTTTAATCCATTTAGGATTAAAAGGAATTTTGTGAAACTCCGGGGTATTTAAATTATCTAACTTCTTTTGAAGGCGTAAGATTGATTTCTGGTAATAGAAATTGAATTTTCTGTGTAAAGAAGTCTCAAAAGTGTCAAGTAAAGGGACAGGAAGAACCTGGTCTAAGAACTCAGTGATATTTTTAATTTGATTAGTAATGAATTTAATGTCTGAATGAACCTTCGAAATATGAAAATTAAGCAATCGTGCCCTCACCTGCCTGTTAAGTGATTGACTCAGGTGTTGAATAGTGGGACTAATGGTCCCCGTGGTAGAAGAAAGAATTGTAGAAGTACAATCAATGATAAATCTGGGAATCTTCCGTGTTCTCCTACATTCTAATAAGAAAGTTCTTCTTGCTTCAGCTGTAGCTAACTTTTCAACTAAATTTGTCCATCTCTTGAGTTTCTTCACTGTAGTTTCTCCATAGATGCGCTTAGTCTTAGCATAGAATCCCTCTGTACATGAAGACATCTTTAAGGAATATGACCGTTTAATTTAATATAAAAAATGTGCACTCGTAAGTGAAAGGGATATTTTCGGTCAAATTTGGAGATAAAAAAAGAAAAGAGTTGTGCTAATTTATCTTTTATTGAATACGTTTCGCCCACTGTTCAATGGGCATCATCAGTTCGTCTTAAAGAATGGTATTAGCGATACATCTAATATAAAAAACAATTAAGTAAACGATCTTACCTTTAAAAGATCTGTAGCAGTAAGATATTAGTATGGTGAAGATACATCAAATATTAATTTACTAAATAAATCAGCAAAAACACAGAATGCCGGAAGATTCCCAATTTAAGTAATTTTACATTAATTTGTTTTATAATTTAACTTTTGAAAACATTGATGGATTCTTAAATCTATCAAAAAAATGTAATTGTCAATTTTGAAATGTTATATTAACAACGGCAAGGCTAGGGATCTTGACTGCCATGATCATATCATGCAAAATAAAGTATTTGAAAGTTCGAATGTCAGAACTGGCAATCAGATGGTGAGATTGAAGGAAAAGTTTTGTAGATGCCAACATAAATGTTATGATATAATAAAAGAAGTTGAAGAAGAAACCAATAATTTAAAAGTAGAATACGGAAGAATCAATTTTGTAGTATTAGTGCATGGTAAATTTGGCTTAAGTTGCTGATATCAGTTCTCTTATTTAATGCATTAGGTTGTTTTAAAATATGACACATCTCCATAAACTGTCTCTTATTAAGGTTACGTTCTCTACAGAGAATTCGAACATCATCAAAATTCACAATATGTTTGGTGTTAATTGCATGTTCTGCAAGGGCACAAGTATGTTTAGAAAGTTTAATGTCACTACGATGTGAAGTAAGGCGTCCTTTAAGGGAACGGCCAGTTTGACCAATATAACATGCATCACATTCAGAACAGGGTATTTGATAGACTACATTCACTTGTTCCAAAAAGGAAAGAGGTGTTTTAATTTTAGAAAACAAGTTCCTGACAGTCTTAGAATTATTGATAGCAATCTTAACCGGGATATTGTTCTGTTTGTACAATTTAATAAGCTTTTCAGTAACATATGGGAAATAGGGTAGTGAAGAGTAATGGGTGGTGGAAGTTGCAATGTTAGGAGAAAGTAGAGTATTGTTGTTCATAATATTATTAGAAATCATTCTAAGTTGATCGCCATTAGGTAAATCATCAATAGAAGACCCAAAACTTGTTGAAAAAAGGTATTTATTCATGAGAGATGTAGGGTAAGAATTGTCAGATAGTATACTTCTGAGTAACAAAAGAGAATCCCTTTTGTTGTTAGGATGTGTTAACCTATGTACCCTACAGCTGAGTGCTTTTATAAGATTTATTTTGTATTTGAACGGATGGCAAGAATGATAGTTAAGGAACCTATTACTAGCCATAGGTTTCCTGTACCAACTTGTAGTTTGTGTATTGTCATTATTTCTAAAGGCACGCATGTCTAAGAAAGGAATACTATTGTTAGAAGGATCCTCAAGTTCATAAGTAAACTGTAAGTGAGGATCAAAATCATTAAAAATCGATAAGGTAGACTCTACTTTGTCAAAGGGTAAGGCTAACAAAAGGTCATCAACATACCGTTTAACAAAAGGGATATGGAAATCAATAAGACCCAAACATTCAGATATCAAGTCAGCAAGGACAAAGTTAACAAGGATGGGAGATATGGATGAACCCATTGGTGTACCAAAAATTTGTAAGTAATATTTATCATTGAAAATCAAAAAATTAGTGTCAAACACTAATTGCAAAAGTTCTGCAAATACGTCCCAGGAAACGGGGGAGTTTGGTTGGATAGTGTTCCAATGATTCCTTAAAGAAGTGAGAACACTAGAAAAAGGAAGGTTAGTGAAAAGTGATACTACATCAAAGCTCACCAAAATGTAATTAAGTGGTAGTTTAAAATTGTTAATAAATGCATTAAAATTGAAAAGAATCAAAAATATTATAAGAATTATGATAATCATAGGATTTAGATAGAATATCAGTTAGAAATTTAGCAATGTGTATATTTGGTGAATTAATAGAAGAAACAATAGGTCTCATACTAAGAGTTGGTTTATGTATTTTAGGTAAACAGTAAAATCTTGGTGAATAACCATCATAGTTATGCAGATATTTAGCTATGGTTTTGTTTATGACCTTAATATCCTTTAAATGCGTAATAAACTTGTTTATTCTATTAGTAAACTTAGAGCAAGGGTTGGAGGGAAGGAGTTGATAATAACGACTATCGTCCAACAAGGACTGGCTAAGAGATATGTATTGATCTCTATCCATGAGAACTGTGGCATTACCCTTATCGCTAGTGAGGACCAAAAGGTTTGGGTGATTTTTTAAAAAAGATACTGTTTCCCTATATACACTATCAATGATCGATATGGAATGCTTAGGACGTTTGGTATAATTCAATAAAATGTTATTGGAATAAGACCTAAGGGATAAAAGGTCTGAGTCATCTGCATATGACAAAATATTCTCAACATCAGCAAGAATCCTATTAACGGAATAATCCCTGAAAGATGGTTGAAGGCCAAATTTTGGTCCCAAAGATAAAAGTTTAAGAATGTCTTGAGGAACATCAACATTGGAAAGATTTTTAATCCATTTAGGATTAAAAGGAATTTTGTGAAACTCCGGGGTATCTAAATTATCTAACTTCTTTTGAAGGCGTAAGATTGATTTCTGGTAATAGAAATTGAATTTTCTGTGTAAAGAAGTCTCAAAAGTGTCAAGTAAAGGGACAGGAAGAACCTGGTCTAAGAACTCAGTGATATTTTTAATTTGATTAGTAATGAATTTAATGTCTGAATGAACCTTCGAAATATGAAAATTAAGCAATCGTGCCCTCACCTGCCTGTTAAGTGATTGACTCAGGTGTTGAATAGTGGGACTAATGGTCCCCGTGGTAGAAGAAAGAATTGTAGAAGTACAATCAATGATAAATCTGGGAATCTTCCGTGTTCTCCTACATTCTAATAAGAAAGTTCTTCTTGCTTCAGCTGTAGCTAACTTTTCAACTAAATTTGTCCATCTCTTGAGTTTCTTCACTGTAGTTTCTCCATAGATGCGCTTAGTCTTAGCCTAGAATCCCTCTGTACATTAAGACATCTTTAAGGAATATGACCGTTTAATTTAATATAAAAAATGTGCACTCGTAAGTGAAAGGGATATTTTCGGTCAAATTTGGAGATAAAAAAAAGAAAAGAGTTGTGCTAGTTTATCTTTTATTGAATACGTTTCGCCCACTGTTCAATGGGCATCATCAGTTCGTCTTAAAGAATGGTATTAGCGATACATCTAATATAAAAAACAATTAAGTAAACAATCTTACCTTTAAAAGATCTGTAGCATTAAGATATTAGTATGGTGAAGATACATCAAATATTAATTTACTAAATAAATCAGCAAAAACACAGAATGCCGGAAGATTCCCAATTTAAGTAATTTTATATTAATTTGTTTTATAATTTAACTTTTGAAAACATTGATGGATTCTTAAATCTATCAAAAAAATTTTGAAATGTTATATTAACAACGGCAAGGCTAGGGATCTTGACTGTCATGATGCTTCTAACAATGATTGTAATTCAGCAGTGGTCAATCTACGTTTATGTTCACATCTAGCTTTTTTAGATGTCGTAGGCATATTATTTACATCCATTTTTTTATAAATACTATAACTCACTTTTACGGAGGTAATTAACAATAAAAACGTTCTACTAGAAACTATCAACTTACGACTTCCAATACTATAAGGCCACTTGAAGCACAATACGTTTTTACTCAATAATAGTTCCTGTATAAGTAAAATTGTTTTTTAATGTGCTTCATTGAAGCACACTAGACATATTGCAGTTTTGCCATCACATTCTTCAGAATATGTTTTAACTTTTTTAACTTTTCTATCGGTACTTCTATTAGTCATGCTTCTTCTTAAAATTTTGTAACATCTTTTGAGGGTTACAACATTTCTTTATTTGCAAATGCCTTCGCGAACTCCAGTCTGAACTCAAGCATAGGTTGTCGCTTTTTTTACGTTTTCTATTATTTAGCAACTAAGCATTGACTACTGCGGTATTAAATATTAATTCCACTGCCACTTTCTGTTACCACTTCAGAATTTTGCGTATTGGGCTTTGGTAAGAAGCCACTTGATCACTAAAATCAACACTCTTTTTCACCAAGTTATAATCGAGAATAGTTTGTGGTTTTAGTACTTGTGTATAATTTTTCTTTTCATTTGAATAAACCAAGATACAACTATTATGTTTAAATGTTGTAAGGATTAAAACTGGTCTTTTGTCGACCCATTTTATCACTTGTAAAATCAATAATGGGGTTAAGTTTCATCGTGAGTAACTGGTTGCAAATTTTTTAATCGATGTACATGTTTTTATAGTAAAACATCTGCACATGAATAATTCGTTTCTTGAACAATGATTTCAATTCATCGACCAATATTCTAAAATAAGGTGTTATTACGTCGTCCGGAATATTATAAACTGGTTCTCTTTCACAAAGCATTGGAAATATGGTTTACATTCTATATTTAGAAAAATCTTTTACTGCAACTCTTGTTCGACTAAACTAAACTAAATTAATACACAAAACAAATTAATCTATTTTTTTATAGAAATGCAGATTCCTGTCGGTTTTTTTTTCAGTGCTGCATGAGTCGCTGGTGTCTCGTATATCCGGACCTCTTATCGCATTACAAACATAATTCTTAATTAGCAGTGCGGTACAAGATACATTTAGGTCGTATAATCTTAAAGCCGTAATAAGACCATAAGACCGTATGTTATAAATAAATATATCCCTATAAGAATTATCTTGAAAGATGAAAAAAATACAATAAAAAAGTGCAATATTAAGTGTTATTTAAAAAATGGTAAGTCATTCACGGGCGTACAGTTAAAAACAAAAGTTTTCAGTGTTCTATTGCTTGAATATTATTATCTGGTATTCTGAAAATGTTGACATTTTTTCCTGGTCTGATCTTCCTCAACTAACGTCATCTTTCTTAATTGGTGGGTTGTGTTGTTCAGGTCTCTTTAAGTGTTTTTGTTGCTATCCATACTGAATGATCTTCTTTAGACAATGTACTAATGTAGTGTTCAAATGTGGCATTGCGTGCATCATGTAGAGCTGATGTTAATTGTCTGATTAGTCGATTATATTTGTGTTCGTCATTAAGATTTCGGCTTCTTGGTCATTTACCTCTTGCTCTTCATTTTTCGACTATTAGTTGTATAATATAATTCGGAGTGTTATTTGTATTGTCTTGATTTGGAATTGTTAATCGTGTAGCTCCATATGAAATAGTAGAAGATGAAAACGGCAGCATATTCATCCATAAAAAAAGGAAACGCGATAAAGATATCTGAAACAACTGTTTTATGTTATAAGAGATGAAATAGTCCGAAATTACCAAAACAGATGAACAGGGCACTATAAAGAGGTAGTATAATTAGCTATGAAACAGCTTGAATGGGGAAAAGAAGTAAGCTTAGACCAAATACCAGCAGGAATTATTCAACTGAGGAAAAAAATTAAACGGATAACAATATTCACTCCATTTACAGAAAAGAAGGCAAATTTTAAGAACTTCTTTAATAGCCTCCAGTCAACAATTTCCTAATCATGTTTTAAAAACGTACGGAATGCACTGTATATACTAACCCAAGTCGTCAAGATACTTGTGGTTGCAGTTATGTATTACGATCAACTTATGTACGGCTTCCCTTGTATAGGTACACAGGCATGCACCCGTGCGGGAGAAAAAAGATTTGTCATACCGTTACATTATGTAACATTTTAACGTTGAATATTTTATGGTCCCGTTTGGGTTATAAAACGAATGATCGACTTTTTCTCGCACAGATCCTGCCTATGTAACTTTACAAAGCGAGTCTTTGCTGGGTATTAAAGAACCGTCTATGGCCATCATATAATTTTACGCTATTTCACGTTCTACGACGCATTCCACGTTTGACACACTCTCTTGTTTAGTTTTCTGTCATTCTATTTGTTAAATACTATCTCATTCTCGTCACAGTGTCAAGGAGTAGTAAATGTGTGCAGTGAACGGAAGGCATATGTCTAACAGCGAACGTTGGAAATTTTTCGTGTTTATCATATCTTCTTCTTTGAGTGCCTCTCCTATCGGAGATTGGATATCATTAGGGCGATTCGCATTTTATTTACTGCTGTTTTGAATAATTCGTTAGTGGTACAGCCAAACCACTCTCTTAAATTTCTCATCCAGGACATTCTTCTATGGCCTGGATTTCTGCGTCCTTGGATGTTTCCTTGCATTATATTTTGTAGGAATGTGTACTTTTGTCCTCACATCAGGTGGCCAAAGTATTCAAGTTTTCTCTTTTTTATATTCAGTATAACTTCTGGATCGTTATTTATTTTGTGTATTACCTCTTCGTTTGTAATTTTATCCACCTTATCCAACTTATTTTTGGTATACGGCGGTAGCATCACATCTCAAAGCTCTCAAGATTTTTAATATTCTTCTGTTTAAGAGTCCATGCCTCAACACCGTAAAGCAAAGTACTGAATACATACTAAGTGGTTAACTAAAAGTGGACGTATGCAAAGAGATATATGACGTAATCGTATGGTATTCGCTAAATCCTCTCACGTAATATGCCACACACCTCTGTGCGTTAATTCGTTTTATTGCTGCCAGTTGAAGGTGTTATTAGATGCCGTCATGTTTAATTTCTCTCCACCATCGTATTATCTCCGTTAAATCCTATCATTTTATGCTCCATATGTCATGATTAGACCTATAAGACCGGAGATACGCAACTAAGGCTCTTTTGACATAACATATATAGGAGCAAAGATATATACCTAAGGTTCTTTTGACGTTTTGATGTATTTGATTTCTACGTCGTAGTATTCTATTAGTTAAATGATACCATTTGAGGTACTGTACGTCACGATTGGACTAATAGGATCGAAGATACATAAATAAGGCCCTTTTGCCAGGCTACTCT